>NC_140608.1:21896552-23269052 GCF_057381915.1 Diplotaxodon limnothrissa | reverse complement strand
AGTGGGTGAAGTCTCAAGAATGATATGTGACAGAATGATAGCAGTGAACAGTGAAGGATTACAGCATGGTACTGAGACTTGTATGATGTAGGATGCAGGTCTGATGTATGATGGTGGCACTGACAAAATAAGTCATGGTGATCTCTGGAACATCTGGAAGTTGCATATTTTATGCAACTTCCTAAACACTGAAGTCCTGGGAAAATCTGGCCAGAACTTCAGCCAACACTGACAAGTTATTGTTTGTATATATAAGCTCATGTTACAATGTTTGTTTAAAATGATTAGCGCACAAAGAAGGCTTACATTTGCCAGTGAGTACAAATCATTACGGAGAGCATACTGCATTTTTTAAGTATGTAGCATGGATTTGGGTGGGAATGTAGTCATTCTTCCCACTGCTAAGTTGTTCAAAATCTAGTCTTAGATGGGCAGATACATGACAGAGAGGTCATTTCGGCAATCTAGCTGAAATAGATTGGGAACAACAGTCTGGGAACGCAGTTTTGTTCCCAGCCGAATCGCCACTGGGTTCAAAGGTTGACCTGGAGTCAGTCTGTCGGCTTTTTACTTCAGTGTTGAGAAGGTTTCTTGTGTGACAGTTGTGCATGATCTGTTTGGACTGAGGTTTGGCAGGTGTATGGGTGATCACACACACACACACACACACACACACACACACACACACACACACACACACACACACACACACACACACACACACAGGTTTTAGGGGTCACAACAGTCTAAATAATTCATCTCACAGACCTGCAGAACAAGGTGTTTCTGACTGGAATGCAGTACCTCTCCTTTCTGAGCTGCTTCAACAGCGAGGCAGGCAGACAGTGAGATGTGTTTCTGTCCAGGCCACTGGACAGTGGCCCTTCATAATTCATGAGAGTTTGATAAGGAACTAAAAGCTTTCCCTTACTTAGACAAAAAGCAGGTGACAGAAAGGTAAAGAGAAAAGGGGCCAGATGGCTGAGAGGAAAGAGAGTCCATCAGGTGGAGAGATTAAGGTGTATAGAGCCAAGACACCGAAAGGCAGAGAAAAGGTGAGGGTAATTATAAGTGTGGAGGACTGAGAGGAAGAGACGAGGTAAGAAATAGAGACAGAGGTAGGCATAAATAAAGCATGAATGAAAGAGGGGGAGTGAGTGAATTTAAAGTTCTTTTTCTTTTCATTGAGCACACTCGGGTTGCCATTCCCACCACATATCCCGAGATGCTGTGTTGTGCCACAAGAGAATATAGGGAGAAAAATAGTCCACCACTGAGTCATCCTGCACAATAACCTGCATAAAACCTTTGACCAGCAATGACTCAAGAAGAAACACATTTTCTACAAGAGGAGCATTTCAGAAGGACATATCCATTCGAAAAAGATCTTCTCCAAGTGAATTTAAATAGGATGATTACCATGGACGACAGGTAGATAGATAGCCCTGAACACACTTCTGAATAATACAGAAATTGTGACGCCTCCTCCATCCCCCCTGAGCGCTCTGGTTTTTGCAGTTCTTTCTGGGCCTCTGTGTCCTTGGCTCTGCTTCAGTGGCAGTGTGCGATCATTAGAGCTCTTTGCTCCTGGCAGCCACACAGTGGTCCGAGGATCTGGCTGTTGTCTGAAAACCCCTGGAGGACGAAGCAGCAGCCAATCCCACTGGACTACAGGAGGAGAGGAGGTGTGAGCCACGCTCCTTTTGCAATGATTGGTGCAATGTTTCAAGGCAATAGCTGCCTGGCAGATTGACTGAGTGGGATGCATTGAAAGACGGTGATAGGAAGGGTAGAAGGTGAGCAGTGAGGGATTGAGGATAAGAGAAACAGACAGGAAAAAAGCAAGTGGCTGCTGCCTACTGCACTTTTAGACATTTCTTTGCAGTTGTATTTTGGAGTTTTGGAGAACATTTGATGAGATCTGGATAAATAGAGAGGTAATTTTCCACATGTAAATTTCACTTATTTAGAGATTGCATACATTTTTTTTGTTTACACATATTCTTTTAGGAAAACATTTACACCTCCTTATTAATGTAGTTAACCAATCAGCCACACATTGACAAAAAAAATGCAGAAATAAAGTCAATTTTCACCTTACATATAACTGATTTTAGCATCACTGACTGCATCATGATTATTAGACAGGCTTGTTTGATGATTTCTAAAACTGCTGATTGCCTTCACCGTTACAGTCTCTATGGTTTACATGGAATAATAAACAAAAAATAAATAAAACAAAGAAAAACTTAGCGAGTAGCAGTTCTGCTGATGAACTGCCACTGAGTTGTGTGATAAAAATGTGACCTAATTAACTAACTTAACTTTGATTCTACCACAGAGCATGAAACAACCCATGTAGGCATTATTGGAATCACATCTAATAGAGCTGACTTAAAACAGCCCAAAAAAGTCCATGTTAGGAAGCAAAAACACTCAAATTTCAACCAGGGGACCAGAGTCCAGCTCTCATCTGCAAGCATTTTAGTTTTCACTGTTAGGCAGGAAAAGCGGGTTCAAAGAGTGCACACTTACCAAAAGCTGAAGGCTGGAAAATGTATCCCGCTCAGATGAATATCGAACTGCACTCACGCTGCAGATTTGGCATCAGCAGCACTGACTCTGTGGATCCCGTCTGGCTTGTGATGGAGTAATGCTGATTGTTTCTTTCTTACACTTTGGGGCACTTAATACAGGACAGTCATGCTTTAAATACCACGGCCTACATGAGTCTTTCTAGTAACCATGTGCAAACTCTATAGCACCAGTTTACCATCTTCCAGAGGGAAGAGCAACAGTTCCTGCCTTGACCTGCTTTTTGTCTTTGGAAACACCAAACACTGGGTCAAAACTCCCTTTGCTCTCAGAGCAAAGTCCTGTAAGGCTAGTTTACCAAACTAAGGATGGTAGCTCAGGATGGCAGTGTTTGGACTTTTTAACTTGATGAAACAGGGTTGTGATAGCCACAGGCTCTCACCACTGTGACAGCGTGGGCACTTTGTGTGGAGCTGGACTGGCTATAATGCAGTACACCTGGTCAGTGTTTTGCAGGGTCACTTTAGTCCTACAGGCACACACCAAATCTTCCATTTATTTGCTATAGCTCCATTTATTTATAGCTCATATATGCCCATGCATTTCTTTACACTACAGGGTGGCCTATTTATGTGGTTACACCGTAATAAAATGGGAATGGTTGGTGATATTAAAGTCCTGTTTGTGGCACATTAGTATATGTGAGGGGGCAAACTCCTCAAGATGGGTGGTGACCATGGTGGCCATTTAGAAGTCGGCCATCTTGGATACAACTTTTGTTTTTTCAATAGGCAGAGGGCCATGTGACACATCAAACTTATAGGTAATGTCACAAGAAAAACAATGGTGTGCTTGGTTTCAACGTAACTTTATTCTTTCATGAGTTATTTACAAGTTTCTCTTTGTTCACAGCCATTGACATGTCGAAGAGGTTAACACGTGAGGAGCGGATCAAAATTGTGTTGATATCTGGTGAACGCAGTAACCGGGTCATTGCAGCAGATTTCAATGCAAGACACCCTACGAGACCACCCATCTCCCATGCTACAGTTAGCAAACTGCTTGCTAAGTTTCGTGAAACTGGTTCAGTGTTGGATTTGCCAAAATGTGGATGCAAGAAAGCTCACAGCGTAGCACTCGCCGCATGTCACTGGAGAGTGGCATTAGTCGATCATCCCTTCGGCGGATATTAGCTACTCACAAACGGCACCCTTACAAACTCCAGCTACTGCAGCATCTCACCGAGGATGACCCAGATCGGCGCACAGAATTTGCAGAATGGGCAAAACAAAAATTGGAACAGGACCCTCAGTTCACACAGAAGATTTTGTTCAGTGATGAGGCAAACTTTTATGTGAATGGTGAAGTTAACAAACAAAATCACCGCTATTGGTCTGACACTAACCCACATTGGATGGATCCCTCCAAGACTGTTGGAACAACAAAAGTGATGGTTTGGTGTGGTATATGGGGCACAACGATAGTGGGTCCATTCTTCATCAATTGAAACCTCAAGGCCACTGGATATTTGAAATTGCTACATGATGATGTGTTTCCCTCTTTGTGCACTGAAGCTGGCACGTTACCTGAGTTTTTCCAGCAAGATGGTGCACCACCACATTATGGGTGCCAGGTCTGAGCATTCCTAGATGAACAGTTTCCTGGAAAGTGGATTGGTCGTCGTGGGCCAGTTGAATGTCCCCCAAGGTCTCCCGATTTGACCCCCTTAGACTTTTATCTTTGGGGACATCTGAAGGCAATTGTCTATGGTGTGAAGATACGAGATGTGCAGCACCTGAAACTATGGAGACTGGATGCCTGTGCTGGCATTTCTCCTGCAGTGTTGCTATCAGTGTGTGAAGAGTGGGAGAAGAAGGTTGCATTGACAATCCAACACAATGGGCAGTGCATTGAACACATTTTATAAGTGGTCAGAAACTTGTAAATAACTCATGAAAGAATAAAGTTATGTTGAAACAAAGCACACCATTGTTTTTCTTGTGACATTACCTATAAGTTTGATGTGTCACATGGCCCTCTTCCTATTGAAAAAACAAAAGTTGTATCCAAGATGGCCGACTTCTAAATGGCCACCATGGTCACCACCCATCTTGAGGAGTTTGCCCCCTCACATATACTAATGTGCCACAAACAGGACTTTAATATCACCAACCATTCCCATGTTATTACGGTGTATCCATATAAATAGCCCACCCTGTACTTATACTAATCTTCACACTTTGGCATCTTTTTGTCATATATTTCAGTAAACATTTCTTAATTCCTCATGAGCTGGCTCCTTATCTTGTTGTCGTCTCTAGAGCTTTAATTTTCCTTTGACTATGCAGCAGATATCAGTGGAGATGGAAGAAGGTGAGTGTCAGCCAATGGTGTGAGCTTTACCTACTGGAGTACGTCTTTTGGGTGTTGTGTATGTTAGTGTGGAGGCACAGCGGAGTATCCCTTTCCGTCTTCACTCACATTGTTCAGCAGCATTTCTTTGGTTTGGGGGGTGGTTGTCAATATTCTGTTCACCTTTACGAGACCAGCAGCTGTAACCACGCTTAATTAAACTTCAGCATAACTGGAGGGTTGAAACAATGCTTTGACTTTGTGTTGTGTGGAATACGATGGGTGGCGCTTGTTTATCTTTTTCTCTGGCCATTCCTTATCTGGAAACAGAGCGTGTGTCGGTCATGGCTCACTACTCAAACACAGCACACTGGCAAATCTCATTAGCTGTCAACATTTCAACACTACCAAATAATCTAAGTAAACTAATACTGTGAATATGTACCGGACATGAGTGAATTATTATTTTAGAGGCTACCCAGCTAGATTAGAGGGTCAGTTATTCTGTGATTTACACATTTAAGCAGTTAAAACGTTCAGTAAAGTATCTCTTACTCTTTTCATTATCATGCGCATCCAACGTTCATATGGTCGACACGTTTGCCAACCTACCTCAAAAATGTCGCTGACAAACTGGCAATGTTTCATCACTGCCACTGACTTTTATCTTACTGTCCCAGTCACACAGGATAAGGGACTGATGGGTGACCCCTGGAAACCATGGTTGTTGGGGTAGAAAGTGTATTTGTTGACAGGTTGGCGAGTGATTACTGGAAGTTGCTACCAGTTGATAGGTGAAGTTGGTTGCTATGAGAAACAGTAAAAGTTGCAGCTTTTGCAATGTTTAACAATCAGTAAGGCACAATCTTTACTAGGATGTTTATTATTTCCTGTTTGCGTTGCACTCTTCACACCTTCACTGCCTCTCGGCCAGCAGCTGGTGACCATTTGCAGAGATGTCTGCATCTTCCCCGCAAACTATAGGCAACTGCAGCAATCCTTTAGTAATCAACGAATTCACAAGGACAGTGCAGCACACTCTTTGTGTCCAATTTCACCTACGTAGCAACAGTGAAAAACCTCAAGCAACTACTGTTGCTGTGTGTCTGAGGCCTAAGAGAAGAGACTCTTGATCCACACACAGATAGCAAATTATGGAAATTATGGGAGGTGGAATAACTATATAAATTCTATAAACTCTGATGCACAGGCTTAAATCCGGAAAGAAATAATGCCATGCTCCACTGAGACTAGGATAGAGATAGAGATGCAAGGCTTTATGTAATGATTAAAAAAGTCCATAATGCAGTATTTTAATTCTCTACATGTTGTTTTGTGTCTTTATGGGGCAACAGACTATATGAAAATGACACAGCTATGTGACATGGGGAGCTCTTATTTCCTCATTCCTTAGGACATCTCCTGTCACATCCCATTATGATGCAGCAGCTTTGGGAATAGAAGAGGGCCTGACAGACTGAGATGAATTTAGATGTAGCGATCTTGTCTGGGATAAGCTTTAATAGATTACATTTTATGGTGATGTGGCCTGTCCCTTGTCGTGCAATGTGCACTTATACTTTACACATGCATGGTCTCACATGCACAAACCCACAATCCCAAACAAACACGCACCTGCCCGCTCTCATCAAGACTCTATGTGTCCCTATCGCTCCCTCTCTGTCTATTATGCTGCTTCATCTCTGCACCGTTTGGCTCTCGATCCCCACCTGTGTCTCCTCTCTGATGAGATTTAGAAGCTTCCTGAGTGACGTGTCCATTTGCCTTGACGTTAAGGAATCAGACGGGCTAACGCTAACGACACCCTAACTGCCTAGATTGAATATGCTGTTGTTCAGATTTGCCCTTGTCTCTTCACTCTATTTTTATCAGGACATCGCCCGGAGCGACTGGGTTGTTAGCAGCTAATGGTGGCAAAGCAACAAAAACCTGAAATTACATTTGGCACTGGGGATTTAATGGTTCAATAAAAATCAGTTTTTCCCACCACTGCCTACCTAGCCACCCACCCAGCCATCCCACCAACTACAATCTCTTTTTCACCACTCCAGTGGCCTCTGTCCACACCTCATGTGTGTAAAAGTGCACTCCAATAACACTCTAAATATGGACTCTTGATGTTATTTTTGGCAGTGCTGCTATCCGCACGCCATATGGGTTGTAGGTTAAGAGAAATGGCTTCAAATGATGTGACTTTAACTTGTTGGAGCATTGATTTTCAACTTAGGTCCCATCTATCTTTTACTGTGAACTTATTGATATTGGTGAGTCCCATGCCACTCTGATGAATGATTTCATATTAAGTAAGTGACTTCACTTTCTCATTGTTTTACTGCACCTGAGTGACCTTGATAAAAAAGAAATGGTCAAATCCCCGCTTCATAGTGATTGGATATATGTCAGCGCACAGCATGAATATGAATCACATTTAAAGAAAAAAGCTGGGCAACAGATTTGGAAGACAAAGGTACTCAGACTGTATCTCAGTTGTATCACATGAGCACATTTTCAACTTATTGTTTAAGCATTCATTTTAAATCCTTTTTTGCCTCCTGGGCAAAAACCTAGTGCTTCCTGATCCAGCCAATCATAATTTATTCATTAAAAGCTGTTATCTGATTATCTCCGTTAATCGGCATTGCGTTCTTGTAAACAGAGCGTGAGGACAAAGACGAGATCCACCTGAACTTGTTTCCAGCTCCTCGGGCCTGCGGCGTGGGAGAAGAGCCAGCAAGATTTGGGCTGTGAGTGAGTGCGGCCATCGATTAAGAATTCATAATGTGAGAAGTAGGGTGGATAGGGCCTGTGTAACAAGGGATGCTAAACAAAACAACCCAAGCCAGTGCCAAACATGGAGCCAAGGCTCTCCTTTAGCCCATGAATAATGTAGCAGAGGAAAACATTTAATTCTGCTGTCGCACCACAACAGTAAACACACGATTAACATAATAACTCACAAACGCCTATACAAACCCCAGAGTGGGAGGTGTGTCCTTAGTGGTAGTGATAACTCTGACACTGCTTTGCAAATGAACTGGTGAAAGCAAACTTTTATATATGATATGAAAAAAAGGTTTATGTCTTTTTCTCTTTGTTGGCCTTCCTTACAGACGTTCAGTTTACTCTGCTTTGAAAAATCTGTCCTCCAAAAAGTATCTTTGTTCTATTTTTATCCTAATGCCCTCATTTTTATTCAGTCCGGTCCTTCTCATAGATTTCCTTATTCAGTACTTATTTGAATGGGATTTTCAAGGCAGCTCTTCTCACACTCCAACTGCGGGAGTTAGTTTGGTTATCATCACTAGGCGGTGGTGTGGCATCACTGAATTTCCCCATATTTATATGGGTCAATTAATGGGCAGACCCCATTTAATGAGCTTTAGCCCATTAAATGAGTTTTAGCCCATTAAATGGGGTCACATTTGGGGCAGGGCTGAATTCCCTGTGAGGGGTCCATATTTATGTGTTTAGATTTAGATTTTCTTATTGTGATATGAACTATGTGCAATGAAGCAAATGAATCCGAACTTTCAAAATGAATTAAAGTAGTTTTAAAAAACTATTCCTGGATCCTAAAACTAGTAAGGCGCTGTTTCCTTGTAACATGATGTTTCTTATTTCCTTTTATTTAAAATTTATATTTATATTTACGTTTGTGTGAATCTGAATTTGCCATTTGTCTGTCACTTTGCTGCTGGATTACGTGAATTTCCCAACAAAGGACAATAAAGGATATTTCAATTCTATTCTATTGTATTCTACATTTTAAATTACCTACAAAAACACCTTATACAGCCTTTATTTTTAAAATCTGTAAGCTGTGAGTCCTGGTTGTTTTAGTGATGCTCACGGTCTCTGTTCAAAGATCTGGTACAGACCTGTTTCCCAATATAAAATGAGACTCTTCTTTTAATCTATTAATAAGCAAATGCTTTAATGTCAGGGGTGTTTACTGTCATACAAAACTGCAGGATTTTGCAGTACTCCATGTCTTATTCCTGTTGGATTTCTGTTCTACTTCTAATCTGACAAAATATGCCTGCAGACTTCAGGTGAGAACAAAGAAACCTTTTAGCTGCAGGAAATAAATTTCAGTCAATATCCAAAACACAATCTTGACAGGTGGGAAATTACAGCAAATACCCCGTGAGCAGCTGCTCTGAAAACAACTGACATATTTGTTTATAGTACAATCACATAATATACAACAACTTAACAAAAGCAACATCAATACCAACAAAACAAATTGAAAAGAAACAAAAGTAAATAAATAAAATAACAAAATAAACAAACAAAACCAAAAAAAACTTATGCTAAGTTAACACAGCTAATTTCTTCCGTAGTGAGGCTAGCTCATTACACAGTTCTCTTTCTTTAGAACTAACTGAAGCTTCTTTTGTCATATAAGAAGTTTTCTTGATGTCTGTTTATCAGAAATATCATCACATATCATCACAGAGAGATACGCACAGTTTGCCTCCCTTCAGCACCCAGAGTCCCGTTTTTTTCCATGTATGCTTAATCTTTTTTTCTCATTTGCATTATAATTCTCTCTCTTTTATCGATTAAATGTTTATAAGCCACAACTTTACAGCAGTCTGACCCAGTGACAAGTCAGACTGACAAGACTCACCAGTAATGATTACAATCTTTGACAAAAAGTTTATTGTTAATCGAGACTTTGTTGCTTCCTGCTATTTGTTGAAGTCTTTTTTCTCGGTGTAATAACCTGGAGCATCAGACAGCAACACTGCGACTCAGCTGCTCCTGGTGCTCCTGGCTCCTTTATTTCATTACTCACTGATTGTTTTGAATGTCTCTTAGGGTGTAGGAAGTAGCTTCTGTAATCTTTATAGTTAGGTAGTAGATGATATTGCGAAGGTACCATGGCTCATTCTGTGAATTTCATATGTACGCAACATGAAGTGGCAGGAAAACGTAAAAGGTAAAATTGATTTATGTCTAAATGAGAAAATACTACCATTTTGACATATGAAGTTAGTAAGCTGTGTGCTGTTTGCAGCAAGTTAATGCTGTTCTGAAAAGGTGTTAGCAGAAGTGATAGGTAGGGAGGAAACATTTTCTAGGACTAGCCCATTAGCTTAAAGTACCATGAAGTGTTGAATGACTATTGCTGGAAAACGTCAAATTTTTTAAAAGCATTAAAAGCTGTGATTACTAAATCATTATATCACTGGAAAAATATTGCCTGATGTCAGGTGACTTTCTGAACCTGCTCAGGAGCCTCTGGCTTGTATGCACGGCGAATCATCTTACCTAGTTGTGCACTGACAAGAATCTCATTGATTGACAGCACCTGTTTATGCTGAACTGTTTGGGGCATTTATCTGGATCCTGCAGCCCCAGGAGTGTACTTTGGCCTGGATTGGCAGCTTTAGTTGTAAATGAGAAGGCAGATGTGATACATTGTGGCCTTGAGGAAAGAGATGGATGGCAGTGTGTGTTAGGTTAAGTCTTGCAGATAGAAACCTAGGCTGGAGCCTCCCACGGGGAGCCAACAAAGGTCGATTGTGTTTGGGATGACATGACAAGTCAGTTGTGTGTAATCCTGTATACTCCTCTTTCTTTCCCCTGCCCTGGGACTGAGGACAGAGGACTACATGGAAGGTTAGTTTGTTGTTTGGCTGTGGAGCTGTGGAATAGCTGCAGTTATTGCTACATCGTGTCAACAATACAATAATAATAAATCCTTTTGTGCATTATTTTTATGTTTTACAATAAAAACACAAATACTCGCCATCTGGTGTGCCAGTATAAACTATGTGGATTAAACACGTAAGGAAGAAACATTATTGCAGTTGAAGAGTACTGCTTTCTCTTAGCATTAGCACTGCAACTTGAGCTGATAGCTGATAGAGTTGTCCATTGTCTATCGCACAATCTCCAGACTGTTAGCTGAGCTGCTATACGTGGGTTCCGATAAAAAAAAGAGAGCTCTGGATATCACACAAAACCAGACAGCCTTCAGCTAAAACTTCAGTATATCTCTTAAGACTGCATGCATGTCTATACATGTCATTTTTAAATGTAAATTTTAGTTATTTAAATAAATAAGAGTATGCTACTGTACTTTATTTTTGGTATTTTACAGAGTAAAAAGTATTTTACACAGTAAAATACATGCAGATATTTAAGTCTTCTCTGAACTTCCTATTGGTTCTGTGGTTAAATGGATTTTGAGATCTTAACCTCAAAATATTGGCCATGCGGAATTAGATTTGATCGCCCAGTGCTTCATGCATTGTGCGGATGAATGGCAGTTTAATGGAGTAAAAATGGGACAAACTGCAGGTGCCACAGCACCTGACGATATGCACACACGCATGACTGCACACTCCGCATGCACGAAAGCATATCGCAAAGGTTGCCACACATTGCTTTCATTTCTCACATCACATGTTGCTGTCTGTCTTTTTTCTTCCTGACTCTCGCTCTCACTACTTAATCCTGGATGTGAGGCGAGAGGGTACCTGAGGTGCTTTAGCTGAGTGAAAATTACATTTACACTGACATGGAAAGGCAGGTCCATCCCTGGAGTGGAACTAACGTCTGGCTGGTGCTAGCCACCGTCGAGCATCCATTCTTATACAAAGCCCCCTGGAGGCTGCAGGTTTGCAGCTCACTTTTTTCAGGAGCTTGGTGGAGGGAGGTGTCACTGTCACCGCCAACATCTCAGTCAGCTGTTTTTTTTTCATCATTTCACTAGCAGCCTTCCTATACTGAGTGGATGAGACAGAACCAATGTACCATCTGCACATTTTGCTCCGTGTCTGATTTGCATCTGATGAAACTAAACTGTCCCTTGACTCAGATTCTACTTCACGTGTGTAAGGATTAAGAGTCTTTCTAGCTGTGCACCTACATTGCATTGATTTGGATTATTACGTGTTAGGGAATAACAAAAACGACACACATGGTAAAATTTAAAAAATCCAAGAATAACTTGAAGAAAACAAACAGAGAGAATTTTCATTCATTCATTCATTCATTCATTCATTCATTTATTTGTTCATTTTCAGGCACAACAAATACCTATATTGAACATTATTATTATTAAATCCCACCCTTATACTCACTCATCAACAAAAAAAACAATAAACTTCCCGCAGCTACGCCCATCATTGCATACAGACCCATCAACAGCCCCGGGCACATACAAGCATCTAAACGGCAGCTCGCAAACAACAATTAGAGCCTTCATAACTGAATACAGAATATATAAATTATAAATTGCATTACCACAGGTAACAGGCAGTAATAACTACAAGTAACAAACACACATACATATACATACATATATATCTACACACACATGTACATATATGTACATACTTTATTTTCAAAAAGCTGTAAACAATTTGGAAGTTATAGATTAATTTTGCAGAGAAGAGAAAAAAAGAATTAGATGACTGTTTCACTGAGTATCACCACCTTGAGAGAACATCTTAGTAATATTTTTTTCAAGAAAAAAAAGAACATTGAATTATTTGCTATTGTTTCTAAAAAAAAAAGTGAAAAATGTGAAAGATAAAAGTGATGAACAGCTACTAATGGATTTTGTATGAAGCTTTGCAAACTAAAGTACCCAATTTGAATAATGCTTGACTTATTTGAAAAGCAACAAAATAAATAAATAAATATAGTGATCTTGGAAACAATCTATATAAGTGTCCTGCATATTTTTTCAGTTGCTGCTGAAAAGTACGAATTGTTTTTTCCACTCTTCAAGGACATGAAAATGAGTTCTTAAAGTAATGCGACTTGAAGGGAGGAGCATTAAGCAGCAAGTCAAATTGCTTTTTAAATGAATTTCAGGGCAAAGACAGGAGTAGATCTTTGCTTCCTCTTCATCACTGCCACAATGGTCAATTCTCTCTGGGTAATGACACCTTGATGATAGTACTAACTTCTCCTGATGAGACCAATGGAGACAGGCTTCCTGAAAAGCGACCAATTAGCTCCAACCCCTGAGATCCATGTAGCTTAGATGCTGTGACATGGCGATGGTAGCTGGGGGCATGTGGCAAGCTCCTTAGTCTGATGGAGTTAAACATGGCCAGCGGCGGTGACCCTGAGGTTAAAGGATCACAGACAAATAGCTAGATAGTGTCTCTCTCATGACAAATGGAACAGCACCAATGAGCTTATTCGTCCCCCTCCTCTCCCTCCACCATTACCACAGCTGATCCTACTTCAGCCTGGCACTTGCAAAGTAGAGGCAAGAGTCGTGCCTCTTCACAGAAATGCCACACTGTACATCTAGGCATACATTATGTTGTTTACTGTTGGTCCTGCAGGGTTCAAGGACCTCTCCCAATAAATTGCTCTCAAAAATCTCCTTCTTGACTTTTGTAAGATAGAAGTTTCACTTGTCGTGAATGTCAGAATTTGATATCACTGTATGCATACACACGGGTGGGTGCATACACACAGCTAACTTTAGCTATGACAGAGTGTGGAGCTTTTAAAGAACTGCCACTTCCTCTGAGAAGAAGACCTGAGCTATAAATCATTTAGTGTGCTGTCCAATGTGGAACAGCTACAAAAATCAATCATACGCAATTGCTTCAAATCTCTGTCTTGGACTTTTTTAGAGGCTCTGCAGCTTGGACCAAGAGCTGCATTCTCAAACATATGTTAAAGAAGGCGATGAGACAAAGGTTAGCCGGTTGTTAACACCATTACATTGCTTGTTTCCTAATCAGGGTGAAAACAAATATCTGTGATGAATGACTTCTCTTCCCCTCCCGTCCTCATTCCCTGTCTCTCGGTGGTCAATGTGTACACTAAGTGGGATGGCTAATAAGTCCCCATTGGGCTGCATGGCTGGCTCCCAGCTAATCACTTTTTTAAACAGAATCTTCAAAGTGTGCCCTCTTGTCTGATGTTAATCTGGGCCAAGTGGAGGCTCTGTAGATTGATGGATGTAGGCAGTGGCTAGATTGGCTCACGTAAGCTCTGCTCCATCCAAATCATCAGTCTGCCCATTTGAATAATGCGCTATGGGTGACAATGTAAAAGTTCTAACATTGACATTATTATGTGCAGCCATTAATTTTAGATAGTGATGGTGGACTTGGGTCAATGACAAGGAAAATGTTGCATTTATTTTTAAATGAAGGGTGCGCATGGAGAAAATGTGTCTCATTTATTTGTTAACGACTTACAAGACCAGACTATGGCACTGATCAGACTATGTGTTGAGTATATACTGAGACTCCCAACAGTCCACTAACAAGAGCAAAATAAATGACTCCTGGGTGGGTTTTCTACACTGTGCAGTATTTTGTTATATGATCTGTTAACCTTTAAAGTAGTAGAGAATACGCCGTTAAGATTGCCTGTGTTTATTCAGTATGCTTACATGTTATATGACATAACAACAATTGTAAAAAAAAAAAATGGCTTATTGGGGGAAGTGGGAGAAATATGATGACACCTTGAACTGTGCTGGCTCAGAGACCAGGACTCAAATCAGGTATTGTGGGTAGAGTTTAAGATGTTTCTTTTTTAAGTTCAACCACTGGCCTTTTTTTCTCTCCCCCACTTATAATTTCCTGTTTGCAGTTTCATAAAGGCCTCAACCCCACCAAAAAAAATATCACATGAAGTTTTTAAACTGCACTGTGTAGGCAGAGACAATTCCCTGGATGATTGTTTCCAAGTTGCGTAGCACCACTTCCATGACAACATGGATCAGGGCGTATTTTTCTGCAGTTGTGCTAAAGAGGCAGCTTACTGACACCAGCTTATTAGCCTTGTTTAACACATTAAATGGCTGATGAATTGAGTGCAGATCCCCGGGGATTTCGTTTGCTCAAATTAAGCTCCAATCATCTTTCTTTTTCTCATCTTACTATGAGATGGCGCTGGAGAATTTGCTGTCGGTCTTTTCGCTGAAATGGTGGACCTGATTGAGAAACAGAAGCTTTCATCTCCGCTTCTTTAGACATATATGAGTCAATTTGCTTTGGTTCCACTGCATCATGTAGGAGTGGGGGGGGAATGGAACAGTGGATGGACTGTCATTGATTACAGCATGGGGAGGGGGTCTGAACACCCAAAGTGAGCTGACTATGGTAATGCTTAAACAGATCGATTAAAGTGATGTGCATCTGAGGCACGAGTGCGCTTCAATAAATCCTCCTACCCTTGCTAAGAGTGTTGTGTTTTGGATTCTTCAGCGTGACCGAGACTGAGAGGCTTGTACAGCATAGCAAACAACATCTGTGAACAAAAATCAAAGTGTGCATAAAGACAAGCTACTGAAAATTGACTACTGCTTTGTATCATGTTAATTTAAAATATAAAGCAATAATGAACTATTATATTTAAATTAAAACTAAATAATTCAAGTTTAGACTTTGTCTGTTTGTTGAACTGAGTTTATTTGTTTGTCTCTAAACCAAAAACCTACCAAAAAGCATGAATACAGAAACTGGGCAATGTCATAGCCTGACCAGGTGTTCTCTTTTATTTGGGACTGCATAGTTTTGTTTTGTAATTTGTCTCCAATCTCACTTATAGAGAAAAAGTCCCACATTCTGATTGGCTCTATTTTAGAAACTTTTCAGAAGACAGAGACGCTGGTTAAGATTAGCCTTTTCAATAAAGCATATAGTTAGGGCTGCTATTGTGATTTGGCACCATATGAATAAAACTGAATAGAAAATCAAATTGAATGGTTATCCATCTATGTGTTAGCCCCATACATGCCAACCCTCCCCATTTTTCCGGAAGAATCCCGAATTTCAGTGCCCCTCCCAAAAATCTCCTGGAGCCACCATTCTCCCAAATTTCTCCCAAATTCCACCCGGACAAAAAAATTGCTAAACCATCCTTAATTGGGCTGCCGTTTCCGGCCGGACAATAATAACCGCGACACCTCGAAGTCAAGCGCATGGATGCTACTGGCTACTGCCCCCCCGCCAAAACCCTCCCCCCCCCAAAAAAAAACCAGCCCTTTTGAATGTCTCCCCAATTCTGAAGTGTCAAAGTTGGCAACTCAGGGCGTACCCCGCCTCTCGCCCTATGACAGTCGATCCAGGCTCCATCCAGCCCCTTTATACCACCTCTCAGCATTAGTAATAGCCTGGATTATCTCACACTATCATTCTCTTTGCTCCACGTTCAGTTTATTGGAAAAGATGTGCAGCTCACGAGCGTGTTTCACATCTTGGCTGACATATATCAGTTCCCATTCCAGACCTAATTTAAGACAAACAAGGTCAAGTCGACATTCTAAACAAGCCATTTTTAGTCTCTTTGTGCTGGTCTCCACAGCCCAAACACATTTCCCATCTGTTCACACAAAGCGGTTGCAGCTGTTGGATGGATTCCAAGTGTTTCTGTTGAGGGCTGGTCTTGTGGTTATCTAGGTAGCAAGTGAAATCCACTAACCTACTCTTAGAAGCCTCTGCAGAGAAGCAAGCTTCAAACATTTCAAAGCCCTGTCTTTTCAAAGGCATCTGCCTTAAGTTGTTGACATTTTATTTCAAACTATTGTTTGAAGAGACTCACCCTTTACTGACTTTAAAATGCGGAGGCTAGATTTTTAATAAAGTCAGTGTGAGTAAGCACAGTGGGCAGAAGCCGAGCAGGTTTGGTGAATATGCCTACTTTTTTCTTCTTTTTTTGGCTTTTTTTGATCTGTTGATTCTAAAGATATTTCTGTTACACTTCTCATCTGTATTTTCATGTTTGAGGCGTGAAGGTCTGCGCTTGCTTCGTGGCCGAACAATCACAGATCTTCGTGTAGTCTGTGAAAGTCTATCAGACACATGGAGACAAAAGGGACATAATAATAATGAATGTTTTTAAAAATCTGGCCAAGGGATTGAATTGGTGATTTTGACCAGTGAGTTCATCATCACCCTGGTGAGCCAAAAATGGCCATCAAAGCCATTACAGCTTTATTTGGTTCAGCTGAAGGATTAGTGGGAAGGGATTAATATGGTGCAAGAGGGCAAAAATATACAGCACTTTCCTTCCCCTCTTCCTCTGCTTTCATTTCCCTCCCAGATCTGTTAGATTTGCTGTGCTGATGCCCAGGAGCATTTTCCAGGAGAGGAGCTTAAATGCAAAATGAGAGAGTAGGTCATTAAAGACAATCGCATCTCAGGACAATTCCATTAGCTTTAAATACATTATGGCTAAATGAAACCTTTTGCATTTTTATATAATGCTGTGTTGATTAACGAAAATGGCTTAGTAAACCAACAGTTAATACCTTTTTTAACCACGCAGCACACCTGATTGCTCATAAATGTTATTATGGCATAAATGCTTTCATGAGGATTTGCCATTATGCATCCTTCGTCTTTACGTATTGAGCATTGAGCGAGCAATTTTATATCGTGTGTATATTTATAATGTACAGTTCACTGCCTTTATGCTTTGCCATTCAGCTGGCAGCAGTCGGATGGTTGCAATATCTACCACAGTCGCGGGAGCCCCAAAATGCTTTTTGGTTGCACATGAATGGATCCACTTGATCTCCAAAGCGTTATTTGTTCTATACAGCATGAGTTGTGTTTGCTGTGTGCAGATGGTGTTGACCTCTCTAGAATCTCACAACAGCTGGTGTGTGTAGGTGGGATCCAGGGAACCATAAGGCCCTGCACGCAACATCAGTGTAAGAGAAGTCCTAAAAGAGGCCAGTGCTACAGTGCGAGTGTTAAATTATGATTAATGAGCTCGCAGACCACTCCGTGTTGCATCACGCTCACAAGAAAATGGAATATTTAGACTTTCCTTGGGTTGATCAAATTACATGTAAAAAATTAATTGTGTCTGCTTTTTAAAAAAAGAAAATCTTTGAAATACGGTTCGTGTCTGCCGCCGCCGGTCAGAGGATGGTTAATCATGTTCCCCGAGCGGAGGTCTGGAAGTCAGAAATCCCACTCTACCATGTTGTACTCGAGTTTTGCTGATGAATGACCCCGGTTCCCCACCGTCATACATATTCATGCATACCCATGTTGATGTAAAGGCACTTAGCACATGAAGCACTAGCTAGCCCTCCACTCTGTGGAGGAAACTTGTTAATTCACGCAGACTAATAAGCAGGTTTCCATGGTGACAAGATCAGAAATGGGAGGAGGCTCTGTGTGCCATCATATCTTACTGGATATTGCTATCAACTAATACAAACTGTAGATCATGTCAGGGGAACATGATACATATTTTAAACTCGTGTGTCTACATAGGGATGTGTGCTAGCGTTACAGTGTTTGGATTCATGGTAGCATGAACATCAGTTGTGAAGGTTACACTTTCATTTTTCGTTTCATTATTTCATTCCAATTGATTTGCAGAGTTCACCTCAGTCCCACGAACTGCAAACTGTTTGACGACGTGCATTTATGCGATCAATACTTGGCCCTGGCTTGCCAAAGCTGAGAGTGTTGCCACATGTACAAAAAAAAAAAAAAAATCATCAGATGGCAGGTGGAAAGTAATTGTATAATTCAATCTGTGAAGCGCACACACACCACTTCACATCCATTCCACCTGTGTGGCGGATCTTAAATTACAGTCGAAAAAAGTCCCAAAGAGACTGCAATTGTTCTGCCCCCGTCTCTCCTCAAATGGAGATGTGCTTAATCATATTGTTCAAGTCAAATGCACCCTTTTCTGGGTAAATCTGCCTTTACAGCAGCAAGCTGCGACAATTGATATCACTGCAGCAATGTTGTTTCCAGGCTTCAGATGCAGCGTGCTTGAAATAAAGCTATCCGACAAGTGGAACAAAAGTGAGAAATCTATTAATGACTTCAAGCCTAAACATGACTTTAATTGTATAGCTGTCATGTCCTCTTTCACTGCTAGACTGCTGACCTGGAATAAGTGAAAGTAAATCTGGAAAAGAGTATAAAGTCAGAGGTTGTACATGTATTGAATTAAGGGGAACTCAGACATTTATCCACCGGGGCAGTCCGAACAGAGAGAGGACAGGACCCTTTGGCATAATCCAAAGTTATGAATCGGTTTCACCTGTCAGGCAGTGCTAGCACATCCACTTTGTGTGATCGCCAGCTGTTATTGCTACGCCGAGTGACCGACCATTAATCTTGTCTCTGTAACCAGCAGGTGAATCTAAGTCAAGAAACGAGAGCATAAGATACAGAAAGTGGTGACAGTAAAGCATGAGCCAGATCAACTTCAAGAGGACTTTATGTATGTGTGTGGCAGCGCTGTGGTGGAGGTAGCGGTGGTCTTTGTTCTTACAGCTTTCACCAGTAACTAAAGCTGTGGCAGTGACATTATTATTATTGTCCTTTTACCCATTGGAAACATAAACAACAGCACAGATCAGTTACTTTCAGCAGTTTTCATCACTTTTTAAAAATGTCCTACTTCATGCTAATACTTAAACGTGAGCTAGCTAGTGTTAGCTACCTTTTAGCATTTGAATCTCCATGACACACAGGGACGTTGTAATAAACTGAGAGTCAAGGCTCCTTACTGCCTCAATTAAGCATCACTCGGTGCTAACTAAGTGTACTGACCTCCTTCAGATAATGTTTAGAAAAGTTCAAGCCTGCAGAGCATGTATCAAAATGATGATATGGTACTGCAATTCTACCACTTCTTGCCTTTCAAAAACAGTAAACTTCACACAGCGCAGCGATTTGCTCAGTGCTGATGTTTGCAAAGCCGAGCTCTTTCAGTTAGTCTGACAGCTTCACACATGCAAGCGTCTCCAAGGAAAAAGGTGGTGATTGTTTGGGACTGTTCAGAGAAGTCCTTCTCATTGCTAACGCTGGTTTCAGTTTCACTAATTAGGCATTTTTCACAAAATCCAAAATTCTGATTTATGCAGTCCATTGCCTATCGCTTCTTTAAGGATATCATTTAAATGTATTGTGAGATAGTGAGACGGTGAGCATTGAACACAATGGCAAACTTGTCAGCAAGACACAGGCCGGTGCCAACCAAACTTGAGTTAAAGCAAATTCTAAATTTCAGCTTAATATTAAATTCAAGATTACTGTCAAGGCAAATAAGGAATTTATTATTTTAACAACCTGCTCCATAGAGGCAAAACTATATACTTTGGGTCTGAGCCTTCCAAAACTACAAGCCCTACAATAGCCGTTTTATAGACTCCTTAAAGATTTGGAGCGATAGTCATTCCAATTTTAGACGTTTAAAACTAATTGGAGAAAGCAACAGAGTTAAACTTATTATCCACAATACTTGAATGAAAATCCTTTGCAGTCTGTGACTGCCTGGAGTCACCCATGGGCATCACAAAATACTGCGTTGCCTCCCTTGAGATGCTCTGTCTGGCTTTTACCTTCAGCCACTGCTTGTGTTCGCATGTTTTTGCATTCAGTTGTGTCTTCAGTGAATAAAATGCATTCTCAGTTGAGGTCAGTTGAGGACTTGGCCATTTGAGAACATTCTCAAATTCTTTTTTAGGCCTTTGTTGTTTAATTTTAAAAGCAAACATTGTAGTTTTGGCGACTCCTAAAGGTTCTATCGTCTCGCTGTTAGGTTTCTCGTGCATCCACAACACTTCAGATCACATATCAAGGGTTCCTGTCAAATACTACCAATGCAAATTCAATACTTGGAATGAACTCCATACCTTTTATCGCCTTTAATTTTTCAAGAAACACTCAGGAAACAGCAGAACCTGGCTGTCAGCTCTCAAAAGTAAGAGCATATTTTTGTTAAAACCCTTAAAATTAAATTAAAGGTGAAAGTCTAGCTTCATTCCCATCCTGATTGCTTCATTTCAAATCTTTTGTGCTGAGCAGAGACAAAATTACACAAAGTGCCACCGTCCAAATATTTATGGTACCGACTGTAGATGGGAGATGAGTCAGAGCAATGAATAATTCTTTTTTCTTAGTGTGCGCAAATTGCTTCTTATCATTGTGGTAGTGCATAAAAATGTTTTCTTTCAAAAGGCACACTGTAGTGAGTCACAGTTATCTTTGCTGTCAGTGCGCCCCAGGGTGGCTGTGGCTACAATGTAGCTTGCCATCACCAGTGTGTGAATGTGTGTGTGAATGGGTGGATGACTGGATATGTAAAGCGCTTTGGGGTCCTTAGGGACTAGTAAAGCGCTATATAAAATACAGGCCATTTAATAATGGGCATGTAGGCTACGCTGACGTGGCAGTGACTGACTAATGCGACAAACTCTTACTGACCAGTGAAATTCAAATATTTGCATTAAAGCACTATGATGGAAATGTGAATTCCCCTTTTAAGGTTCTTTTATGGCTCTTTATCAGTCACCTCGCAGCAAATTCATGAGTTTTATCCACCACATACTCATTAATTAATCTGTAATCCGAAACGGCCTTTCAGTCAGACAGTATTGTCCATCTGCTGCGGCCTCTTGAATGTTTTTGTTACGCCACTACACTGTGATGTGACAGTTTGAGTCAGAGCTGACTGAGGAGAGCGTGGCTGACAGCTGAAGCACAGCTCAGCCTCTCCAAAGACGCTGATTTCCTGCTTCATATCTGCTCAAATGCCCCCACCCAACCAACTAACCAACACAACACGACGACGCCACACAACTCATGTAGGGGGGGAAACAGATTCCTGTTGGCATGGCAACCGTGTGGGATTGTGTTTAATTTGTCTTGATAGGTAACGCTAACAACGCCACGGCGTAAAATTGCTCAAGAGCAAAACGCATTTGAATCTCGCGAGCAGCAGTCATTTGCTGTAGAGCCGTGTTTCCTTTTATTTGTATTTTCGGTGTCAGGAGATACAAGTGTGTTCAAATATTGAATAAGCTCTGGCAGCATCCTGTGTACAAGCTTTTTGTTTAAAGAGAAAAAAAAATGTTTCTGAGCAAACTGTGATTTATTTTCAGAATCACTCTAAAACATAAGGGGTAGAAACAATCCCCCTGAAGTCTCCTGATGTCTACCTATTTGTCATGGACACTGCGCCTTTGACCACGTCTGTGCTGACTGGACTGCCAATGATTATGAGAAAAAAAAAGAAACAGAAAAATTATGCAAGTCTCCCATCGTGCTTGTCAGCAGTTCTTCTTGGCTGAAGGCGAGCTCAGCAAGCTGCCCTTTGAGCTAAATCCATTCCATTCATACTTAATTTTCAAGTTTCCGCCCGCGCAAATAAATAGCTGTATCGCTCCCACAGATATATCTACAAAGGCACAGAGCTGTGGCTCTTTCTAATTTTGGATCGCACACTAAAGTGGCTCTCCTAATTTTCCACCTCTTTTGTCTAAATAGCAATCGCTCCTGTAAAGTCAGGAATCTGTGTTTAAGCACGATGTTTATGCTGTGATTTGGTGGCCACCCCAGGTCAAACGCCGCTGTTGTGTTTTGCCCAGCAGGCTGTTTTGCAGCTTGGTGGTTCCATCAAGCAGGGCTGTGCATCAAGGAGCAGGCAGGAGGAGGCTGGAGGGAGGGAGGTGGACGAGCAAGGAACAGCTTGAAATAGGAGGTGACTGCTGACATTCACCTAACTGCCCTCTATAAGGAAGAGAATAAAAGAATAAGCAGGGGGAAGGCTAGAATGAGAGATGGAGGGGAGCGTGTGATTATGGTTACTAAGACTACAGCATGCTGCCCTGTTAAAAAAGGGAGGGGCTTGGAGGAAGGTCAGGCAGCTGAGGTACAACCAGCTAAATCAACTCTGAAGTGTGAGGTCCCTGGTGGCATTGGGGTTGAGGAAATGTAGCTGTTTAGGTTGCTCAGGAGGAACATAGATTGTTGCTGAGAATGGGACCTTACGCACGCCATGGCTTATGGCGCACACACACACCCCGGGCTGTAAATCACTTTGATACACCACATAAAAAGGGATAACAGATGTAGGAAGAGATGCAGAGACAAGTATACGAGATAAGGTTTCTTTTTTGAATTTGTGCGATTTGAAAACATTTCCCCTGGGGATGATGGGTCACTCGGAATCTGTGCTCACTGCATTCGAATAGCATGCCAGGGCCTGTGTTTAACACCACCTAGATCGTCACCTAGGCTGAAATCCTCCCTGACTCCATCCCTGATGTCTGTATCCTGTGACGTCTTGGAAACAGACTGCCAAGCTTGAGCTGCTCACAGAAAGGAAATGATGCAACATAAATTTCAAGGCAAAGATCCTCTGTCTTTCTTGCTCTCCCTCCACACACACATGCATACACACCCTGCAGGGTGAAAATCAACACCTTTTCAAGAGTGAGTCAATGCAGAAACAAATAGCTAACAAAGCTGATGCTGCCGTGGTGTCTCGGACGTAAAAAGAACTGTGCTTAAGCACACAGCTGCTCTTTGGCACCCGTGTATATTTATTTTCTAGGATACAGAAGGAACCAGGACGATCAGGACAAAGCAGAATAAAAGGCTGGACAAACGCCACGGTTACTGTAATCAACATAATACTGGACAAGGAAGCTCTTGATTAACTCGATTAAGAAATTTGGCTATCTTCCTCCTCGGCATTGATTGGGCTGAACATCTGACTAAGCAGCTACCCATTAACTGTAAGGGCACTTTCCGTGCATCCACATTCATCTCTGGCAGGAAGCTTCCCTCCCCTTTAGGTTCAAAGTGCTGATCCTCTCACGCCAGGGAGGGTGAAGCGATTGAAAGCTGATTAAAAACAGACTGCATTCGGAAAGCAAGCCGCAAGCAAGATGCCGTCATTATGCCTATTATGAAGGGGTATCATCAGCAGCCTTGTCATTAGCATCATTCTCCATCAGGGTCATCTGATGAATCAATGTGCGGGGTCAGTCATTTTGCTTCTTCCGAGAAATCTGTTCATGGCGCACAAATTCTGTTAATAACCCAAGGTGCTGGCTTCATTTGAAAGAACATTTTCTGTTGTAATCACTTCTTCACAACAACAACAACAAAGATGTCAGCTTGTTTAATCGCTGCTTCACACTCTGATGAAGGTCCCTGACTAGAGAATTATCACTTTTCTGAATAAAATCACAGCTCAGATAATGTCAGCAGAAAGCCTTTTCTTTTTAAACACGCGTTTGCTTAACTTCCCTCTGCTGTATTTGTGCATGGCATGTGGAATTCATGAGCTGATGCAGATATATCAGTTGCACAGAGTTAAGTGTGTGTGGCCACACATGCTGACAGTGGCACTTTGGAAGCCTTTTTTTCTGATTAAACTTGCTCTTTGGCAGCCTAAGTGCTGCCTGTCCTGTCCTAAATGCAGTCACTCACTGGTCCACACACCCTTGAGCAACATTTCTGTCCACCAGGATGTCAAGTTACTAAATCGTGAGCTTTGCCAAAGTTCCCGAAGCTGTAATCATGCCGCTCTTGTGGGGCTGCTGGATCTTGATTGTAGCTCAGACTTTCTTGGACAGTATGGGCTACTTAGTTATTTGGTCAGAATATAAAATGATCTGCTTCAGGTCATAACAAATCAGAGGGAGTGTGGATCTTGAATGCAACTCTGGTGGGGATTATTTTTTTATTTTACAGGCAGGTTTACATTACAGTTTGGATTTACTTCTGCTTAAAGATGGCGAGAGTCTTCACTTTGGCATTCCCAAGCTGTGCCCCCCCCCCCCCCCCCCCCCCCCCCCCCAAAAAAAAAAAAGAAATCTTGCCAGGGATGTTATTTGTGTTCTTTGGTGTTTACAGTTGCTAAAAAGAAGATAAAGTCAGACCGGTTGTCTCTTTAAATCAAGCTGCAGTGTTGATGTGCCCTCAAGCTGAAATGGTAAGAACCATTTCCACCTCTGCGGCAGGGAGCTTGACCAAATAGGCGCACTAGAGCGCTTCAAACGTGATTCTCATTCCCTTGGTCACTTTTGGTCTATGGTCGCCTCCACTCCCGGAGAGGAAAGGATTTTTTTTTTCAGTTTTTTCTTCTTCTTTCTTTTTTTTAACAGAGTTTTTTCCCCACAGCGCATCACCGACACATTATTTAATTTTTATTTTCTTCTCTCTCTCTTTCTTTTTTGTTCCATCCGCAGAACTCAGTGGCAGTCGCCTCAATCCATTTACCGCTGGCTGGTACGCCTATCTCTTCCTCGCCGTTGCAATCTGTTGATAACTCCACTTGCAAGCTGCAGTTTATTGTGTTTCGCAATGGGAAACTCTTCCCTTGCACCGGCAATTCGTCAAATCTCGCAGACGACGGGAAGCGTAGGAGCGTTTCAACACCAGTTGCTTTCACCAAATTAGGTAAGAGGAAATCCATTTTTATCATCATGCCTGTGATGTCAACGCCGTGCTGTATTTGCCGACACGGACATGCTTTACACACGCACACACACGCGGACATAGCCGTAGTCCATCAGTTTGCTCTGCGCAACATGTTGACACACCGCTCCTGTGCGTATTCCCGGAATAAATGAAAGAACTCTGTTGCGGTTTCATTTACTCTGATTAAAGAGAGCAGCGCGTGCTTCAGATCACCCTGCACACTCCGCTGCTGCATCATGTCCGAAAACACACCATGTTTTAGCAAAAATATTATTATTTTTTGGTTCGATTTGAAATGAAAGTTAACTGCAACACTTCACACACCAATCTATCACCTGCAGTCAGCTGTCTGACACTTGTCTAGCCTGTGTGCATGTGTGTGTGTGTATAGCGGCCGGGTGGGGGGGTGGGGGGGTTCGTCCTCTCATGCCCATGCTTTTTTTGTGCCACAGCACTTACAGACTTTCCACATGATTTCCTTTACTGAATGTGTTGCTTTCCTTGCAGATGGGTGCAGCCTCGGGAGCGCCGTGCACTCTGTTACTATTGCTCTGAGGCACTTCGCGCTGGGTGTAGACCCCACCGCAGCCTATTGGGATTTTGACCTGCTGGATGGACACGGTGGCTGGAGGGCAGAGGGCTGCCACATAACAGGCTCCGGGGGCAACACGACCACCATTCATTGCACCCACCATAATAACTTTGCTGTGCTAATGGTGAGTAGTCTCCTGTGTGGTACCGGTGTCATTCATTTTTCTTTTTTTTTTTTTTTACCATGACCCCCCTCCCCCCAACCACTACATAAATGCTTCCTCCACTGCTTAAGGCCTGTTATGGATCAAATGCATCTGTTTTCACCGTGGAATAGGCTGGAGTCACGTGTTTTAAGAAGGGACCTTTAAACGCTTCCTTTTATTGTTGCTCCTCTTCAGCAGAGGGAAAAGGATTTGTCAAATGCGTTACGGGGATTTATTGGCTTTGGAGTATGCGCTATGCTAAAAAAAAAAAAAAAAGAAAAGAAAAAGAAAAAAAGAAAAGAAAAAGAAAAAAGAAAAAAAGAAAAGAAAAATTCCCCCCCCCCCCCCCCCCCCCCCCCCCCCCCCCCACCCCGTATCCTGGAAAGTTGCGGGTGTTGTATAGTCTGCCACCTTTTTTCCAAAAAGCAGCACAGCAGCTGAAATAGAAGCGATGCTCAAGAGAAGGAGCGCCTTGTCAGGAGCTATTCGCCTCCGAGCGCAAGTGGTGTGCTAATTGGTTGCAACCATCGCAGAGAGAAAAAAAAAGAAAGAAAAAAAAGAAAAGAAATGTTGGACTGCAAAGCGTAGGATCGTTCATCTGTGTCGCTCAAGTTGGTCTAGACGCCGACGAGATGCCTTCTTCCGACGACGTCCCTCTGTTCGAATTGATTTCATGAGGATAATACCAAAAGCGCAATGGCATCGCATCGCCCAGTCGCTCCATAGAGCTGCTGCGCCTGGTCCGCTTTTTTGGATGAAAAGAAATCCTCCGGATGTTTACCGAAGAGTGGCATTCGTTAGACTGGGAGGTCAGTCCTCGGCAGAGCATGAAAAGTGTTGTGCTTGAGATGTCGGTGCTTTTCCGAGTTGCTTCTTTTTTTGTCTTTCCTTTTATCTGCATATTTTATGAAGCCGCTGTTCAATTTGGTTGTTGTTCCGAGTGTGGAAATGAGCTGGATCGAGGATGGAGGAGAAAAAAGGAAGAAGAAGAAAAAACAGCCGCATAGGAATGGGGGGGAAAAGAGTGGGGCACGAGGGGAAAAGCGGCACATAAAAACGGCATGGGGTGGTGGTGGTGGAGAAGGGGTGGGGGTGTTGCTCGAGGGGGGGAGTGGGGTGTCTGTGGAGAACACTGAGCTGTTGTCAGATGGAGAGCAGATGTCAGATTGTCATTGCACATGTATTCTCTATCAAACGCGAGGCTTGGGCAGGCGCACCGTCAGTGGGCACCTTGTGACTGTCAGAATAAACGCTAGATCGGCATTTTTATTATTATTTCTATTTTTGCTCAAATTTCCCGGCTGCAGATGAATGATTTGAACTTCAAGACACGTACGATAAGTAGCAGGTAGTCATAGCGATGGTAGAAAGCCGTGACGGGAATGTCCACATCGTGGTCTAATGTGAGCTTTCGCGCCGGGGATTGCGCGTCTAATAATGCAGTCACCACACCCGCCTGCTCTCTGCAGTGCCCAAGAAAGAAGGACCTTTTATTTACGGACTTGTGACATCATTCTCCTGATGGTCTCATCTAAAATACTGTACTATTGCAACAGGGATATTTATAGCCCAGGGTGGCTTCTGCAAGTACTAAACCTGTTGCATAATCTTTTGCATGTCAATCTGAGGGGAATTGCCAATTACAGCCCGACTGCAAGTTGACCATTTTTAATTTACAGTATTCACAAGGGGGGGGCTCCATCGGTGAAACCACCGTTTGTGACTAATGCAGTAAAAGCACAGCGACCAGCTTAAGCTCAGCTCTTGCTTTTGGTGTTCTAAAGCAAAATCAGAGTAACAAGTTGAGCAGAGTTCCACATTTCAGCTGCTGTGGGTGAAGTTAAACAAGGTGACCGTGATGTGTTTTTTATTCCCTGGGTGTCAAGTCATGGCTTAGCCATCATGCTGGTGTCTTGCATAGCTGTATCACCTCCCTTACATCTGACCCCGAAATGCTTTTATATCAACTGTCTGCAGTGTGCAGTTGAAGTGTCTGTCAGGGTTAGCAAAGAACATGCAGGGTGGGTGGATGTTGGACATTGAAATATCCCATTCCTGTTGATCTTGACTTTTTCTTTTCCATTGAGTTCTTACTGTGTCTGTGTGTGGAGATGATTAGTCTACAAATAGCATGGCAGCCTAATACAATTGTCCCTGGGCACTGATGTTTGGAATATAAAAAGCACTCTAATGAGAATCTTTTTGACTTGGCTCAGAAGGAATTACACGGTAGAGAATATCCTCCCCTGGCTTTGTGATCAGAATGCCAAAGACATGACTTTTGGACAGTGTGGAAAACCTCAACTGCAAGAGCCTCTGAGCTTTTGTTTGGGCAAATATTACACTCCTTGCAATGGATTTTGAAAATTTGGTGTAGGTGTAACAAATGCCTTACTTTTTCTCTTTTTTTGACATTGGAAGGCAGGCGGCGCTGACCTGTTACATTCCAACTAGTGATACAAGTTGTTTCAGATGTGGGTCAGGTATAAAAAAGACAGTCTCCCTCTATTTTGGATTTTTTTTTTCTTTCTCTCTTTCCTGCACTGGGCTGAACATGAAGCTGTTACAATGCAGCCGTTACAGATTTCAGCACCGGGGACAGTTCCCATGCATTTCTCTGTCTCCCTCCTTCTGTCCCGCCTCCTCCTCTTGCACCCCCCCCCCCCCTTCCCCTCCCCCATCTGCCTCCTGCAAGCCTGTGTCTATCTGACTGAAGGGAGGGCTGACTCACTCGTTTACAGCAATGCAGCCTCATCATCAGTCTTCATCACAGTGACAAGCCTCAACCCCACATTCCCAGCAACCTTTTAACCCCTTCTACCAGACACACCCCTCTTCTGTAACCACGCTGAGTATGGTGTGCTGTCTCGGAGGTAGCAGGATTCATTTATTTATGCATGTATTTCCTGAGGAGATAATGTCGATGAAGGAGTTCATGCATTTTACTGCTGCAGCGGTCCAGACTGTTTAATATGCAGGAGCAGACCTTTAGAACGAAAGAGAGACATGGTGTGGGTGGCTGGCTTTTGTAAGTATCCAATCATAACAAAGGGCCCAAGGCCGAGGTCCAATAAGGGAAGAGCTGTTTAGAGATATATCCCCATGCACTGTAAACAATATAACGAATATGTTAAGGGAAGTGGATTCCTATAGAGTGGTGGATCCTCTGTTTTATCCTCAAGCGAAACAGGAGACCTGTTGGTTAAACACGGCAGAGTCATACAGTGTAAGGGTAAGTTTGTAGTACTGTTTAGTGTTTGCAGATGATGGCTTTAATGAGAAGATGATGACAGATGAAAGAGTCATGGTAGGCTGATTGTTTAGATCCTTTAGTTACAATACAATCCACCAAGTGCAGAATTTAGCATTAAAGCCCAAACAGTATCGGTGGGTGATATTAACAGCTTTTTAAGAATGAGAAGCAAAAGAAATTGACCAATGAAAGATTTGACAGATTGGCCGTGTTGTAGGCAGATCATGGATCTGGATGGAAAGCCATCCAGCTTTAATGTCAGTTACTCATATTGCTAAAAAAAAAGTTTGATACATTGGCAGGTCAGAAGCAGAGAATCTGGGTACCAGGAATACCATGAACTAACATAATGAGATAAAAGTTCAAACTTAACCTAAGACACAGAGAACAACCGCTAACAAAATAAAACAGGAAAAAAGACAGAAGGGAACGGGAGAACCCAGACCAACTGGACAGAGGAGATGCTAAAGGACAAAGTCATAGAAGCGAGACAAGAGTGGGACAGAACACGAAAGGCAACTGACTAAATACTGTTTAACCAAGATACACAAGAGACTGCTGGAAGATATAAATGATCTTGTATTGTGTAGGCAAAATCTACACAATACAAGCTATGTTACATAAAAAGGGAACAAAATTCAAACACAAGTGATTCTCAAATCCAAAAGGAATCACCATCCCACAAAAACTCAAAACCATGGGTCCAAGGCTGAGGCACCGTTAAACTGTTAATACATCACTGTGACAGCAGCCGACTGAGGGAAAGCAAGTTTCAACTATTTTCTGTTATACAGAATTTGGCATTTTAGATCAGTGTTTCCCACAGTGGAGTAACAAAGGTCATGAGTTGTAAGGAACTGCTTTTACACACAGGGTTACGAGTAAACAGTAAAAGCCTAGAAACACTGCTTTAATCTCTGATGATGGCATGTTGCGTTAATGAACTTGTATTTTTAATTCACTAGCTGGGCCCACATCCTCATTTAAGTTTGACAGCGTTTTAGTAGGTAAAAGTGAATGCTTTGACATGAATTGAGCTGCGGTTTGGGGAAGACCTCGAAGAGGACTGGCGATGGCTCCCAGGCTTGGCAGATGCCCACGTACTAAATAGAAGTGAAGAAGTTGAAGAATGGAGAAGAAGAAGGGAGGGAGGGTGGGGCACGTAAACGAGAATCCCATTAGTGCGCACAAAGTGCGCTGAAATATTTTAAATATCCTTAGTCAGTGGTTGGCAGATTAGCTGATCTCAGTGCCAGCCCATGTCACCAGCCTGTTTCAAGGTTTCAAGGTTCTTTATTTGTCACATGCATAGTTATACAAGTATAACACACAGTGAAATGTAAAACATTTGACATTATATAAAAAACATTATATATATATATAGTATATACACTGGGTGAATGTGCAGTAGTAGCAGCAAGCAGGTGAATTCTGTACATTAATATGAATAGATATCTGACTATTTTACAGGATAGACAATATAAACATATTTAAATTTAAAGGAATTGAAATGTACATTGTGCCTTGGTTTAGAGTGTCTGGAAGAGAGTCCTGTCTCAGTCAATTATAGATGATGTGAGAGGGCGGGTGTGTGTGTTTAGGGCACGGATGGCTTGGGGATAGAAGCTCCTCTTGAGTCTCTCTGTCCTTGCCCGGATGATGCGGAACCTTCTACCAGATTGCAGAAGTTGGAACAGTTTGTTGCCAGGATGGGACGGGTCCTTCAGTATCTGCGCTGCTCTAGTCCGGCATCTCCTGGTGTAGGTGTCCTGAAGCGGGGGGAGAGCAATCCTGCAGCAGCGTTCTGCTGTACGGATCACTCTCTGGAGAGCTTTTTGGTCCTTCACACAGCTGTTCCCGAACCACGATGTCATGTTCTGTGTGAGGATGCTCTCCACAGCACCTGTATAGAAAATCCTGAGGATCTTTGGAGAGACCCTGAACTTCCTCAGTTGTCGTAGGTGATACAGGCGCTGCCTAGCCTTTTTGGTCTGGACCTGAATGTGGGCAGCCCATGTCAGGTCTGAGGAGATGTGGACACCAAGATACTTGAAGGACTGCACCCTCTCCACTGGAGCTCCATTGATGATGATGGGCTTGTAGTCTCTGTGCTGACCCCTTCTGAAGTCCACCACCAGCTCCTTGGTCTTGCTGACGTTCAGCTGGAGGTGGTTGTCCTGGCACCACGATGCCAGATTCTTCACTTCATCCATGTAGCTCAGCTGATCTCCTTATACACATTCAAAATGGTAAAGCTGTTTTAGCATTAGCCTGCTTACAGTTTCTGCTGCATCTGCAGACTACTTTGCAACCCACCTCCATTCCAACTCCTTTAATGCTGTGTCTGAACTGTAATGGACCATAGACTGAGATTTATTGTGTCATTCTAGCCTGAGTACCTCCTGTTTTAGGACACTTGCATAGATACTTTCAAAATGACCAAACAAACCATGATTCACTTGGCTGCTCCGCCTCCACCTTGAACCAAACCAGCCAAGACAGGATCCCATCTAGATAAATTAACTCTCACAGGCTGAGCCTTCTGCAAGCCCGATACTGCTGTGACATTACTGCTGACATCTGGTGCTGACCACCAGGTCCTGTCTCCTATAGAGAGGAAGAAAATATCTGTAGGGCACAATGTCCCTAAGAATCCATCCATTCATTGTCTTATCCTTATCCTAGGTGGAATAATCCGGCTGCATTTCTCAAATATTAGATCAGATCATTGCATCAGCTTTGATTCATAAGATTCATTCAGAAATGTGTACTGCCACCTGGATCACGATCGTTGTCTCTTAAAGGAAATAAAGGATGAAGTTAAAAGGAGGGAATAGGAGCGATACATTCAGAAATCCTTCTGCCCTTCTGCTTCATCTTAAAGATGCCAACTGGCTGTGTTCTAGAAAACATCATCAAAAGGGAGTTGTTTATTCAAATTCAATCCACATTTGGTGTTTTCGTCTTTGGCAATAATGGCTAATGCACACAGAGTGTAAGTTGTGCTGGATACGTGTTGCTAATTGAAAATAACCTCCCGGCAACTTTCAGATCCTCTGTAGTTCAGAAACACTGTTTTCTTGTTCTCAGTCTGTTTTGTTTTTTTGTTTTTTTCCAGCAGCACATAAGTTATGTGTCCTCATTAGTCCTTTGTCCACATCTGTGCTCAAGGCAGACATAATGAGACAACAAGCCAGCTTTCATTGTTCGCCCACAAGCGAGACCCAGCTCCTGCTTCCCTCGACTTTATCCTCACACCCTGGACTTTTCTATCTCCGAGACGTGTTCATGCTAAAGGAACTTTGCTGTGTGTGTTTTAGGTGATGAAGGGATTTACAGTGGTAACGATGATGACCTGTTTAGATATGCAACCATGTCTCACAGCACTATGTTGATATTTTCTGTTGATAGGCATTGTTGTGGGAGGGGAAGAGGGATGATAGGCTATGATATCTACAGAGGGAAAGGGTGGCGATGCCTTGTGATGGTGTGTTAGATGACAGTGGATTGAAAAAAAGGTTTGTTTTGAGAAAACAGGCCACTTGACAATATACACTTTTTAATACGTACAATAGCCATGAACTAAATATCTCAAGTGCCTTAACTGTGGTTTTCAATTAGGCTATGTTGACATTCTTGTTGGGAGTTAAAGGAGAAGAAAAACACTTTTCTGGTCAGACACAGCTAAAATGTGGTTATCAAGTATTTAAGCTTAAATGATATACAGTGTGTTAATTTGTGTCCTTAAGGTCCCTTTCATAACTGGCACTAATTTGTTAACTAACTTGTTTCCTTGGTGATCTGATCACAAGCAGACTCCTCTAAGTACCAATGCGCCAATGACACACAGAGGACACGCTGAGCTCAGACCACATTCGGAGGAAGTTTGGGCAACATATGGCCAATTCTTCTAGCAGTTTGCATGCGAATGAGTCCTTGACCACACAAAAGGATCACCCACTCAACTGATGTGCTTCTTGCTGTGGAAAAACAACAACACGTTTTGTTGATCGCTATAACAGGTTCAGTACGGACAACTATTATTAGTCATTTGTTTTACATGAATCTCATGGCCGATTGCGCAGCTAAAAATTAAGCCCTGTTAATCATGGTTTGTGTTGACTCGTGATAACTCCAGGTGACAGGACATGAAGCCTGCTGAGCTGTGCCTGTAGTGCTGTTGTTGTCCTGCACATTGGGATTTGGGGTCGGCAAAAGAAAATAATGCATTTGCTATTTAACAGGATAAGATCTCATCACAATTGGCCACTTGAGACACATACGGAGACCGACATACACTATATTGCCAAAGTATTTGCTCGTCTGCCTTCACAGACATATAAACTGAAGTGACATGCCATTCTTAATCCGTAGGGTTTAATATGATGTTGGCCCACCCTTTCCAGTTATAACAGCTTTAACTCTTCTGGGAAGGCTTTCCACAAGATTTAGGAGCGTGTTTATAGGATTTTTTTTACCATTCTTCCAGAAGTGTATTTGTGAGGTCAGACAGTGATGTTGGACGAAAAGGCCACCGTCTCCGCTCTAATTCATCAAGCATTAAGGGTTCTTTTCACTGGAACTAAGGGGCCTGAAAAACAAACCCATGCAATAACCCCCTTCCACCAAACTTTACATTTGGCACAGTGTACTCAGACAAGTACCGTTTTCCTAGCAACCGCCAAACTCAGACTTATCCATCGGATGCAGCCGCTTGGACATGGAAACCCATTCCATGAAACTCTCCATGCACTGTTCTTGAGCTAATCTGAAGGCCACATCAAGTTTGAAGGTCTGTGGCAATTGATTCTGCAGAAAGTTGGCGACATCTGCACGCTGCGTGCCTCACCATCCACTGACCCCACTCTGTGGTATTACGTGGTCAACCACTTCATGGCTGAGTTGCTGTTGTTCCCTGTGCTTTCACTTTGTTATAATACCACTAACAGTTGCCTGCTGAATATTTAGTAGCGAGGATTTTTCATGACTGGACTTGTTGCACAGGTGGCATCTTATCATAGTATATAAAGAATATAAAATATGATTCTACGAGCATGCAGTAGGCTGCACATAACCTTTCCTTTTTAATGTGTGGCGCTCTGTATCGGACAATCTGTTTTTAATGCAGTGTGCCCCTCCTTTAGCCTGTATACAAATTGCATTGCTTTAACCTATTGTTATTCAAATTATGTATGCTCCTCAACCACAGTGTATGAAAGATTATAATAGTGCTTCTGGCAGCAGAAAGGATTCTTGCACTTAATGTGTGCGCACGTCCGTTGTGTGCTAAGAAAGCTAATGGGATATTTGGTGGTCTCACTGTTTTGATGACGTTTATATGCAGTTACTGATTAACTGGCAGCCAAAACAGTGCTCAGAGTTTTACACACGGGTAAACTCGCTCGCTTGAAATATGAAACTGTCCTTGCTGACAAGCTGTCTTTATAAAAGATAACGACGCAGACGCATTTTGGTTTTATTTTCAAGTTGATGATTTTGGCACACATTTTCTCAAACAATTAGTGAGATATGAGCGCTTGAATGGGAATCAGTTCTTTTTTTTCTAGAAGTATTATGCAGACTTGAGTACATCTGACGTGCAAGTCCACGATTACTCACAAATGATTAAAATGAAACAGGTCTTGCTTGTCCTCTCGCATGCGATAGGGGCCATCTGACATAAATGATTCATGTACTAGGACACTGTTGGTGCACATAGTCGCATCCAAAAAGTATTTGAGCTTAAAAAAAACTGAGCTGTTCACATCATAACATGGCATCTGATCTGAAACTGTCCTGGTCAAATGTCCCCACCTCCCCATCCCTTTTTACCAGCTGTTCCCTAGTCATCAGTGCGACCCTCTCTGAACCCGAGACAGCTTGGTAGAAATGAGGGCATGCCGTGTAAACAGCCTCTTTCTGTCTCTTTCTCTCTCTGCCTCTGTTTGAGTTTCTGTCACTGGCTTTCAATTGGGTCGCTGTATTTGTGAACTGCATTTAACTAAACTGGACAGCGACTCATTTGCACAGTGCTGGACAGTCTAGACAAACACATTAAGTGCTTTTTTTTTTCCTCTATTAGGCCAGTGTAGACAGCAATTCTGCCCTGTGGCTGGCTAGATGTTTGGCTGGCTGACTATCTGCATGTCCACTTCTGTTGTCAGCCAAGACAACAGCAGCTCCCAGAATGCCATTGCTGCTGCTGCCGCCTGGCTGATTAGCAGCGATATATCCGAAAAGCCAAAGGGTTAAAGGTGAGAGGCATTTTCATAACAGACGCGAGAAACGAAACTCTCGCAAGTTATTTTATATCCTGCCTCAACCAGTGACCTATGCCATATGACCTTACCTCTTTATTGTTTTTGGAAAAGCACATTAGTCTCATCAGCATGCAAGAACAGTGCAACCTGGCCCAGCATGTTTTCTGCGTGTGTGTGTGTGTACTGTAAGATTGGAACTGCTGCTGCTTTTGCTGGTTTCTCTGCCGTAATTAGGGAGAATATATTGATCCAATGTGGCCCCCTGTGAGCTTCTATGTGGAAGATAAGCACGGCAGAAAATGAGACTTAAGTCATTTGAAGGGGTAGCGATAACATGGCAGACAAAGGGGTATATCTTTTCATAAAGTCTGTTAATGGCCCTTCAGATTTCAGGGGTGGCACATATTTATGCAGATTTCCAGCTGTTCAATTGTTCCTTTTTTTCATTTTGACTTGAAATATGTGCTTCACCTGTGACAGAAAATTCCACACAAAGAGCAGTTAACATGCAATTAACTGGTAGCACACACCACAAAGCAGTAAGGACAGAGCAGCTGTACAGGAGCAAGCGTCTCTCTCGCACATGATTTCATCCTCCATTATAAGTATTACAAATTTTGCCAAATCCTGACACCAAACCTCAGTGTTTTATGCCGCAGCACCTGATGGCATGCTTCTAAATGCCATGCTTGCCCAAAGTGTAGTTTAACAGACTGTCTTGATACCATGAATGAGCACATCCGTATAGGGGTGCAACGATACACAAAATTCACGGTTCGGTTCGGTTCGATACTTTGGTGTAACGGTTCGATATTTTTTCGATACAAAAAAATGTTCATGCCTTTTTAATTTGTCATTTATTAAAATTATAAATATATTTTAACTCAAAAGTACAGTTTTTAAATTTAACCCTAACCCTTGTGCGTGTTTTTTATTTTGACGGCGAATGCGCACCTGCGGACCACTTATGTGCAGCCCTGGTTATATAGCTCGTCATATTGCAGCCACAGAAATTCTTTTGTCCATGAAACCATAAAGCTGCACTTTCTTTTTGCCTTATAGTCTGATTTGTCATAACTTTTCCGTTTTGTGGTAAGCTTTTCTTTGGCTGTCACTTCTTCACCCTGACCTCTCTTATTTGGCTCAGCAGAACTAAAATATATATCCTGCTGCTTTTACACACACACACATAACGCTCAGCGATTCTCTGCGTGATCAACCTCTCATATGTTTAAGCTTGCTGCGGGAGATTTCACTTGTCATGTTTGCATAGTAAGCTAACGATTGATAAGACGATGTCAGAGGAATTGGTGCACAAATTATCATCACTCACCAATCAGTGCTGTCGCTCTCTATACACAGTTTGCGCGATTGCAAAGTGAAAGCAAAAAAACAAGCGCAAATTCAAACGCGATTTCAATATGTCACATATTGACAGTGGCTCACCGATGCCAATGACATAATTACCCAGCTACATTTCCGAAAGAATGCAAAAGCATTGACATATATTTTTCCTTCCTACAATAGCCCGACGGGCAGGGCAAAGATAGATTTTGGTAGCCCGACTGGAAAAATCGCTAGCCCCGGGACGTCGGGCTAGCGATTTTGCGAGCCCTGTATCTGATTGAGGAATCACTCATCTTTGGAAAAGAGAGTTTATTACAGAGAAATGGCTCTTTCCAAAATAAAAGCTATACTATACGCTTCTTCTGGGCTATATTCTCAGCAGCATATTGTAGCGGGTCAGGGCTGTTCGGGGTTCTGTTTGTACAGTTATGTTTTGTTTATGTTGTCATAGTGACGGGTGACGCCCTCTCGCTGCGACGGTGTGTCCTTCCGGGGTCAGAGGGCGCCCTGTGTGTTGTTGTTGCTGTGCGGTTGCCGCGCTGAGCAGTTAGCTAGCGGCAGTGTTCTTATGCAGATGTCAATAAACGGCTGTGCTCCCTGGCTACCTCACGGGAAGCAAGACCAAACGACACCTCTGTCTCCTCCTTGTCTGAGCTCGCCACATTGGTATCAGAAGTGGGATGATGGTGGCACCCCATATTCTAACCCGAGTGACTTTTCCCCCGCCGGTCGTGACCGGCTGGTGCGCCGAAAGAAGGCACCTGGACATTTGCAGGACTTTGTGTGGGGCAATGGGGTCGTCGGGGACGACTGACCCCTTAGGTGGGGGCTATGTAGCGGGTCAGGGCTGTTTGGGGTTCTGTTTGTACAGTTATGTTTTGTTTATGTTGCCATAGTGACGGGTGACGCCCTCTCGCTGCGACGGTGTGTCCTTCCGGGGTCAGAGGGCGCCCTGTGTGTTGTTGCTGTGCGGTTGCCGCGCTCAGCAGTTAGCTAGCGGCAGTGTTCTTCTGCAGATGTCAATAAACGGCTGTGCTCCCTGGCTACCTCACGGGAAGCAAGACCAAACGACACCTCCGTCTCCTCCTTGTCTGAGCTCGCCACAATATTAAACATATCAGGTCCCCATAAGGAGAATCATGTGCTAACGGCTGTCTAAATGACTCGGGTAAAGTTTGTAGCATGCATGCTTGTTGTTTTTGTCTGCTTCCACTTGTCTTTGCACTAGGATGATGTCGGCGTAAATGTGCAGTCATATTCGTTGTGTTCCCACTAGTGCTTTCAGGTTAATCTCGTTGAAATAACCTTAACGCCACAACACGGCAAATCTCCGTTAACGAGCTACCCCTGATCGTCCCGTGTATGGGGCTAGACAGCCAACACGTTAACGAGCTAACTGCGCTAACACACTAGTTCCCACCCATGTAATTGAGCATTGCGTGGCATATCCAACATACTGTTTTACTTTAGTCCATGACGCGCTTACCTTCAGGGTCATACGTCACATGAAAACCAAAATAGTTCCAAACGCCAGATCTGAATGAGGGTGGGGGAGGTTCAATTTGCCATGTTGCAAGGAGAGCTTAACTTCTGTCTCGCTAGCTTGCCCTGCGCTCTTCCTTCTGACGATGCTGTCTGTGTTGAGCGCTCAGTGGATCTGCGCTCCACAGTGCAGCCTAGGCGGAGTAGTCGAACGCAGATTCACTGAGCGCTCAACACAGACAGCGTCGTCAGAAGGAAAGTTGATAAAATAAATTACAAATCTTGTATTGTTCAATACATATGCGTACCGAACCGAAAGCACTGTATCGAACGGTTCAATATCGATAAGAATATCGTTGCACCCCTACATCCGTAGTTCATTCAGACCACAAAGTCAAGCTCAGGTGGTGATTAGCTCAACTTTATGCTAGTAAATAACCTAATAATTATCCTTATTGCTGTTTTAGAGGAGCGGTGCTTCAAAGGATAGTTGCAGATTTCCGTCAGAATCTGCAGATTATACAGTACAAATAAAATGTTCACGTTTCTCCAACGTTGTCTTCCCAACAGTTTCACTAACATCTACACTGGATAGCCAGGAAGCGTTCGCGACGTCTTCTCCGGCGCTGATAATTGGCGTCTGTCTTGTGTCAGTGACGTAAAAGACGGATTTAATGCAACCTGACCATTCAAACAGCAGTCACTTTCTAAAACATCGGATATGTATCGGATTCAGCACCACATACGAAAGTGACCCAGATCGGATTTGAAAATATCGGATTTGTGCCGTTCACACTGTCATACCATGATTGGATATGGGTCGCATAGGGTAAAAGAAAAACGGATTTGATGCGCTTTCGCCTGCAGTGTGAACGTAGCCATAGACGCTCAGAAACCTTGCTTTTATAAAGGAATATAACCTGAATGCAGTCAGCTGGCAATCAAGTCCTCTATTACAAAGACCCATGTCACAGACGACACAGGTTGATTGCAACAAGTTGCCAATCTGTCTGCATGTCTAACCAAGATGGCAATTATTTGCAAAGCTTTGACGAGTGATTGCAGTCAGTCTGAGGCAGACGGCAGTTTTCCGGAGAGAGGCAAACTGTGCAGTTGCGTTGCTGATCGAGAGTTCAACCTTTCAACCTCTCAGCAACTACTTGGTCACCTTAGCTACTTGCAGTCTCCAAAAGCAGGCATGTTGATGCTCCAGTTTTTCTGGTATGCACACAAAAGGATGGATTCTAAAGGATTCCAAAACCCATGCTTTCAAGTATAAATGCTAGACATCTAAATAACGGTCTTTTCATACACTTGTCCTAACAGAAATACTGAGTATCCCATAAATGCTCTGTTTACTCCTGTTTGCTTAGTGTCTAGCATTCATGGGAATTTGGTAAGAAAAATAAATAATAGTGAACAACGTCAGTCTCATGCTTGGCCTCATAGATCTTTGGTCACAAAAGGATGGCATCATAGAAAGAAAAACTATAGTGATGTTTGGTATCAATACTCAGCTGAATTTAAATGCATTCACTTAGCCATTGCAAATGCAACAGGTGTAAAGCACACCTGTTGCATTTGCGGTTCATGTGGGTGCAGCAGCAGAATACGCAAAAGGGGTTGTTTAAAGTGGAATATAAACCAGAGGGTGTGACGGTTAATAAATGCACCCTTATCTGGTCACATCAACGATCTCATCGCTCTGAAACAGCTGTGCCAATCTCAGTGACGCATGACGACGAGCGTGCAACAAATGGAAAAAAAAAGCCTCTACAGGAAATTATACTGTTGTCTGGATGGTGCAGAGAAGCACGACCTGAACACTGGCACCTCAAATCTGCAGGCAGAGGCAGGCCCTGCACAATAATGATAGGAGACGGCAAAATATGTCAACGTTGTAAATGTCCACGTTATACCATCCACGTTGGGGGGGAGGGGGGGGGGGGGGAACTGTCAGCTGCTCTAATCTGAAGTCTTCTGCCAAAACAACAGAATACCAAATCATACCAGACTAGTCAGATGTGTGCAGTACTGAGTAGGATTACTTTGCAGCAGCCTGCTGTTATTTACACATGATTTAATAAAGGTAAACAGTACACTGTCGTGTGTAATGGCGCTGCGCACTGGCATGACACTTCTCAAATCACAGGGTGCAGATTTGCCAGCATATGTGCCCTCAGATGGCTGCAGGGATTTAATGAACTGAGGGTGGAGCTTTTTTTTTTTTTTAAACAGCATATGTTTAAAAAAAGCAGATGTGGACAACAAGTTACGGTAGAGTCACATGTATATTTATCAGTGCGCACAGAGCTCCAGACCTCCTCCTTCAAACATCATTTTTAAGCAGTGTTATTTAAATAAACACACCTGCAGGCCGCTGAGTGATAAAAATGGTTTATTTCCACTCTGAGCTTCATTTTTCTCACAGCTCTGTATGCTCTGTTTAGATGCCTCCTGTCAATAAAATGGTCAAAATGGCAGCATGTTGATCCTGGGTTTTTACATATATATATATATATATATATATATATATATATATATATATATATATATATATATATATATATATATATAGATATATATATATATATATATATATATAGATATATATATATATATATATAAATAAAACACCCAGCACGCCCCTGCGGGCGGTTTATCCTTCAAGCTCGGGTCCTCTACCAGAGGCCTGGGAGCTTGAGGGTCCTGCGCAGTATCTTAGCTGTTCCCAGGACTGCGCTCTTCTGGACAGAGATCTCCGATGTTGTTCCCGGGATCTGCTGGAGCCACTCGCCTAGCTTGGGAGTCACCGCACCTAGTGCTCCGATTACCACGGGGACCACCGTTACCTTCACCCTCCACATCCTCTCGAGCTCTTCTCTGAGCCCTTGGTATTTCTCCAGCTTCTCGTGTTCCTTCTTCCTGATATTGCTGTCATTCGGAACCGCTACATCGATCACTACGGCCGTCTTCTTCTGTTTGTCTACCACCACTATGTCCGGTTGGTTAGCCACCACCATTTTGTCCGTCTGTATCTGGAAGTCCCACAGGATCTTAGCTCGGTCATTCTTCACCACCCTTGGGGGCATCTCCCATTTTGACCTCGGGACTTCCAGGTTATACTCGGCACAGATGTTCCTGTACACTATGCCGGCCACTTGGTTATGGCGTTCCATGTATGCCTTGCCTGCTAGCATCTTGCACCCTGCTGTTATGTGCTGGATTGTCTCTGGGGCATCTTTACACAGCCTGCACCTGGGGTCTTGCCTGGTGTGATAGACCCCAGCCTCTATGGATCTTGTACTCAGAGCTTGTTCTTGTGCTGCCATGATTAGTGCCTCTGTGCTGTCTTTCAGTCCAGCTTTGTCCAGCCACTGGTAGGATTTCTGGATATCAGCCACCTCCTCTATCTGCCGGTGGTACATACCGTGCAGGGGCCTGTCCTTCCATGATGGTTCCTCGTTTCCCTCCTCTTTCTTGGGTTTCTGCTGCCTGAGGTATTCACTGAGCACTCGGTCAGTTGGGGCCATCTTCCCAATGTATTCTTGGATGTTCGTTGTCTCATCCTGGACTGTGGTGCTGACACTCACCAGTCCCCGGCCCCCTTCCTTCCGCTTAGCGTACAGCCTCAGGGTGCTGGACTTGGGGTGAAACCCTCCATGCATGGTAAGGAGCTTTCTTGTCTTTATGTCAGTGGCTTCTATCGCCTCCTTTGGCCAGCCTATTACCCCAGCAGGGTACCTGATCACGGGCAGGGCGTACGTGTTGATGGCCCGGATCTTGTTCTTACCATTCAGCTGACTCCTCAGGACTTGCCTGACCCTCTGCAGGTACTTGGTGGTTGCAGCCTTTCTAGCGGCCTCTTCATGGTTCCCATTTGCCTGCGGGATCCCCAGGTACTTGTAACTGTCCTCTATGTCTGCAATGTTGCCTTCTGGTAGTTCAATCCCCTCAGTTCTGACTACCTTCCCTCTCTTTGATACCATCCGACTACACTTCTCCAGTCCGAACGACATTCCAATGTCATTGCTGTATAGCCTGGTAGTGTGGATCAGTGAATCGATGTCTCGTTCACTCTTGGCATACAGCTTGATGTCATCCATGTACAGGAGGTGGCTGACAACTGCTCCGTTCCGTAGTCGGTATCCGTAGCCAGTCTTGTTAATGATCTCACTGAGGGGGTTCAGGCCTATGCAGAACAGCAGTGGGGACAGAGCATCTCCTTGGTAGATCCCGCACTTGATGGTGACTTGTGCTATGGGCTTGGAGTTGGCCTCTAGTGTTGTACGCCACATCCCCATTGAGTTCCTGATGAAGGCTCTTAGGGTCCCATTGATCTTGTACAATTCTAGGCATTCCAGTATCCAGCTGTGGGGCATTGAGTCATAGGCCTTCTTGTAATCAATCCAGGCAGTGCACAGCTGGATAGCGTAGTGGTTAGACTACACGCCTTTGGATAAATGAAGTGACAATGTCACAGCTTTTCTTATTGATCTGGGCAAAACTGGCAGTTTTTTCAAGCCATGTTCAGTAGATTTGATTGGTGATTTCGACAGGCGGTTTTTCTGTCTCACTTACTCAGATCTCTCTCCACGTTCATTCAGATAAGGCCTCGGTGCTCTTAACTGCTCAGAGGCATTACCAGAATAGTGGGGCTCTGGTATAGTATTTCTGTGATGCAGCAATACAAGAATGTTTGCATGAATATGGTCTAATTTTCTAAAGGGGAAAAAATTGCCCATAGGGTATATCTCCAGTGTACCGTTGCCACGTGTTTGCACATGTCACAGTGGGTTAAGATATGTGCAAAAAGTATACAGCATGTTTGAGAGTATGTGTATCTGCAGCTGCCTTTCCAAAATCCCATTCGAGTTGCTGAGCGATATGCTTTGGTATCAAAAGTGAAAACTAATCTAGGAGCTGAAATTCTGTCTTCATTCACTGTCCTGACACTTTGCCTTACAAATGGCCCAAACAAGATGCAAACATGTAAATTGCCATCAGAGGAGATGGAGTGTCAACTTAAGTGTAAATGGCACAGATAGCGCAACTGTCAGATAGTAAAATGGAACCGGGTTGAGATCACCGTGAGCTATCTGTAATCAGAAATGGAAGAAAATTGCTTTGCTGTGCGAGGAGGATGCATGGAATGGGAAAGAAACTAAGGGAAAAATCCAGCCAGACTTACAGTCCCTTCCTAGGCTGAAGGGGATAATGATTTACCTGGGTGTCCTTCTCTCTCCATCTGTCTCCGTGCTTTCTGTCTCTATAATGCCATCATTCTTCATCTCCTTATCCCTCCTATCGCAGCTCTTCATTGTGGTCCCTGCTACAAGCTGTTTTCTGTTAGATGCATCACATAACATATTCTCCGCACATTTATTGTGTGCGAAGCTGACTGCTTTCACTCAAGAGCATCCCCCATCTGTTTTCTCCCTCAGTACCCCTGTCCCAGGGGGCTAAATGGCACCACAGTCAGAACACACACCAGCAATGGTCAGTTTCACTTCCTGACCACGCCGAAAGCAGCAACTAAATAAAACCACGCTAAAGCCATTCATTTTCTCTTATGTTTAAGGGGGGTGGTGGCGTGACCCCTTACCTGCAAACATGCATTTTATTTGAAGAACCCGAGGTGGTAATGTGGTTTCTATGGCAATGAAAATAGAGTCATCAAAAGCCCAACATTACAGGGTTGCTTTTTATGTAGTCAGCCAGCACTAAAAAGGGATGATAGAGGTTTGTAGTGGAGACAGAGAGACAGTGAGAGAGAGCGCACATGAAAATGGTGGATAGCAACAGATGTCCGCGTACGAGGCGGCCTCTGTAAATGCTCCACCTCTGCCATGATAAGAACCACACAGGCACACCTAAGCCTATTTACGCACTGAGACCTCTGTAGCCAGAGAGCGATACATTCTGTTGAGAGAGAGGCTGTTTGTATTGTGCTGCTTGCAGAGACTGGGTGTGCATCCCCCCTCTGTCGCGCCGTCTTTAAGCGTTAACAGTGCAGAACCTGTGGAGTCCTGGCCTCCTTCTCATCTATTGTTACAGGACAGAGAGAGAAAAAAAATGGCACGCTTTGGTTCAACGCGTCAACCTGCAAAGGAACGAGGTGTGGACCGGTGTAATGTATGCTCCCACTCAGTGTGCTGAACAGCGTGCCATCTCAGAGAGCTGAGATCAGAGCACGAGTGGGGTGCGCGTACGAGGGGCCGACGTGTTTCTTTCTGTGTGCCTAGTTTTGCCCTCATGTGACTCTTTCATGTCCTCGCCTGTGACTATAAGCTTGTGTGTCTGTGTGCACGCACATGTGAGCAGGCTTCCATTGAGCATTCTGTAGTGTGTAACGATTGTAAGATGAGTCACCCCTCCAAGACAACACCTACCAACCATCCCTCTCTGTCTCTCTGTCTCCGTCTCTTACACACACACACACATCTAAAAATGATGAGAGACATGGGGAGCAGAGTTTCAGGCTTGCTCATACATTCACATTCAGAGAGAGAGAGAGACAGAGAGAGAAAGCAGTCTCGTTGTAGCCTCTTTGCTCCACATTTTAAAGCAATTCCTCTCAGATTTATTTTTATTGATTACGGTTCACAGAAGGAACAGATTCTCTCACGTTTATTTCAGGAGCAGGGTTTGTGGCTGGAATCTAATAGCTAAACGGGTTGGTGTGATGGTTGTGTCCGTGACCACACAGTCGGGTGATATTTATTCTTCTACTCCTATTTTCACATTTTTAGTTGGCAGTTACTGAAGCTACACAGCAAACAGTTGGTTTCTATATACATAATATGGTTAATTTGTTTCAATACATTATGAAAATATGACATGTTTTGTTAGTATATTATAGATACAGCACAAGCAAGTATATAAGAAATATATATAGCAGTATGTACGGAGGCTCAGGGTGTAGCTTGTTTAAGTCCAGAGGCCGACCGAGTGGACTTAACCATCTGCTGTAATCACATGGGAGGAAATGTTTGGGTTATTTTTTTGTATTAAACCTAGTTATTGTCCCTGTGGTTTCCCTTTTGGAGTTCAGTCAGTGGCTGAGCTGTCTCTCATTTGGGTTGGGTCAGTTTGTTATGTTTTAACGTTTTGTTGAGTGTTAATTTTGAGTACGGTTCTTGTTTTTAGTTGACCTCTTTTATGGGCCCACATTTTCTTAGAAATAGCTTATTTTGCTGAGTGTGTATTTCTTACATTATTTCTGTGTTTTTCTGGGTCTTTTTTGTTTTGATTTTTCGGTCGCAGCAGATGGATGCCCTTCGTTGAGCTCAGGTCTGCCTGAGGTTTTTCCTTCCCACTGTCGCCAAAGTGCTTGCTCATTGGGGGTCCTTTTGTTTTCTCTGTATTATTTTAGGGTCTTTACCTGACAATATAAAGTGTTTTGAGTTAACTTTTGTTGTTATTTGGTGCTATGTAGATAAAAGTGAAATGAATTATATAATAAAACCCACATTTTGGAAATGACACCTGTGCCTGCAGGTCCTTGGCTGCTTAGTCCCTGATAGTTGGACATTGCTGGCTGTTTGCTGTTTATATAGTGATAAGCTTAGGTCCCTCTTATCCCTCTTTGCTCCTCTTTACTGACAAACACGCAAAAAAAGGTTTTTCCTTGTTCCAGTTTCACCACAGTTGGGGTGGCTATGTGTGCAACTACAGTTAGTCTGCAAACCGTAAAACTGAAGTATCAATGGCGCCTCTCTTGGCATAAATCTATGTGTTTTCCAGCTAATTACATCCATTTCATGAACAAGGAAGTCTATTATGTTTGAGCAAATGAAACCTTAATTAACAAAACTGAATAAAAAAATAGTTCATTGCATTGATGATTTTCATCTGGCTCTGGCTAAAAAGTTTTTATGTTTTTGGGGGCTCCAAACATTTCTGCATGCTTCTGTGGTCTTACTTTAAGTTAAAGTGCCTCGTGCACGCTGGTGACACTACTGTGATTGCAAATAGACTTTCTGTGTGGAGTATGTGCTAATTGTGAGAGTGAATTGGTTTTTTTTGTAATAATCACACAACCGTCCACATCTACCACCGTGTAAACTGTGGAGAAGGAAATATTTTGTGCAAAGGCCTGACAGACTTTGAATGCGTCACTTACTTTCTCGTGGCTGCGGTGCAGGAGGTAAAAGAGGTCGTTGATTAATCGCAGGGGTGGGCGGTTTAATCCCCGTCTCCTGCTGTCCACATATCAAATTGTCCTGTCCGCTGCTCCCAAACGTTGCATTGCAGCGGAGTGAGTGCAGACTGATGAGCGACAAATTTTCATACCTTGTGTCATGTGTACTGTGCATTCTAGACTGTGATTCATTCTCACAAACTGGCACACGAGCCTTTAGGAACAACGCGTCTTAAATCCCCGACTGTTGTAGTGGAGCTGCTCGGTAAACACCAGTCAGCTTGTGGTCAGATTGGGCCGCTACCAGTAGCCAAGTTAGCAGTATGAGAGCAAAATGAGGCATCACGCTCAGGAACTGTTGCTTGAATAAATAAAAGCTGCAGAGAGAGAAGGATTAGTGTAACTGCCCTATATTAAAAAGCAGTCTTCTCCCTGCTTTCACATTTGTCTGTATTGATTCATTCTGTTTGTAGCAGGCTTTGAGTATTCACATTTCTTTGTTCCACTTGGGGGCGGGGGGGATTTGGTGAATTATGAGCTTGTTCTCTGTTTGCAAGGTTGAACAGTGCACAAGGCTTGTTTATTCGATAGTCATGCTTTGAATATCTGCGCAGAACAGCAATTACAATAAGTTCTGTATAGGAATTTGAATAGCCTAAAGCTAAATACAACACTTCTAATCTCGGGCTCTGGAGAAATTAATGCTAATGAAACAATGCCCCCTTGATGTTCGAGGAGATAAATACAGCACCACTGATATGTGTGCGCATCAAACGACGGTGGGCTTCATCTTTTATTCCGAACAAGCGTCCTCATCAGCTCGTAATGCTTGTTGATTTGATGGATGCGTGCTTGATTCCACGTGATTTGATTGCTCGTTCCTCGCAGTGGGCCTCGTTAGAAACTGTTGAACATTCACCGGGCGAAGTGGCGATTACGAGCATGACCGTATCTCAAAGCTATGTGCTGAGTGACAGCCACAAGGTACCGGCCGAAACACTGATGACCCGCGTTCGTTAATGGTGCATGACCGTTTTCCTGACAAGTCCGGAGGTCATTCTGTCCTGCCTGCTGTCCTGTGTGTGTGTGTGTCTCCCTCTCTCTCTGTTATTCAGTATGTATGGGCAAGCCAGAGGTTTGATTTGCACACTCGCTGAGGTTCTGTTCCAACATTGGCACGGCCACTCAAGGATGATAAAATACAGTGCTTGGATGGGAGCTGTGAGCCGCGAGCCCGCGGGCTGTTCACTAGAGGATTTTAATTTTGTTTTTTTCTCTCAGCTCTTGCCTCTTTCCCAAATTGTTTGTGCATTCTTGCATTCACCAGTGTGATTACAGCTGGGAATGGGCAAAGCTGTACAGTGATATGTGAAATTCTGTGTGCCACTGGTCCAAATTTCTGTTACCATGATTAGTTACTCGTGTGATCCCCAAAAGGCATGAAGTTAAAAAAGAAACATAATTTTTTTTACAGTAAAACAAACAAACAAAAAAACAGATGTGTAGACAAATATAGCTTCCCAAAATGTGGTTCTGCTCTTTACATACAAAACATACAAAGCTCGCTAAACTGTGTCGCTCAATTAGAAATCACACCACTCTGTAAAAGACTGTGGGTTAAACCCTATTTCACCCCAGCCGCAAGGAAAGTTGACTTATTTTTCCCATTTTATAGCATTTAATGAACAAACACTTATGTGGACTTCATGAATATACCCAAAGAAGCTATCATTATCACTTTATTTTTTTCTATTACTGGTTGTTCTCTATAAATGGCCTTTTCTTTGTGTCTACAGGTTTTCACATTCTAAATCCATCCTCGAGCTGGTTCCTTGTTCATACATGCTGGAAAACTTAAAATCCACATGGCCTGTGCTCTTAAAATACTTTACTACTGTTTTCCCGCGAGTTAGATCAGAACTGACCAAAAAAAAAAGCAACCCCCTTCCTCTTGGCATAATCTGCAGGAGCTGGTTACTGTGGCATAATTAAAGTCAGTTTTAAAGGATGAAGAAAACGGCCTTCTTGGTTGTGTAACTGCTCTGATCCTTAAATAACTGATATTTTCCTGCGTGTGAGCCGGCTGTGGAGCTCCACAGCTGTATTTGTCCATTTGTATTGTTTGTGTTTATGTTTTTTGACAACGTTTGCCGCCCTTGGCTGGGCGATATTTAAAAAACAAAAGAAATAAAAGACCTTAAAAATTTCTCAGCAGCCTTCAGCTGTTAAATAGAGGATATAATAAATAATAATAGTGCACGTTGTGTTGTTCAGCATTATTCCCAATCCCCGGGATGAAACACGACACCGAGCTTATAAGGTCTCGCACATCAGCAGTGTACTTGTCCTAGTTATATTTTCTGGGCCTGATAACCTTGCATTGCGCTGTGCTGGATCGAGATTACGGATCAAGTTTAATTGAGTCTGGTAATCTGATTTTGGCACAGGGATGGAGGATCCTGGATTAAAGTTGTAACTACAACATAAACAGGGGATCAGGGGCCTCTTTAGCTGCAGAGGCTAGGGGACAATGGAGGCATGTTTAGATGTAACATGCCACTGCTAATCCAGCATAGGCTAAACTAAGCTGCCCTGTATGGTAATATAGTTGCCTGGCTGTAATGAATTGCACTGTCAGGGGAGGGAGGGGCTGGTCACATTGCCCTGCTGTACAGACACAGTAATAAAGTGGCCACAGTGCTGTGATGTAATATGATAGCAATAATGATAATAACTGGAGTTGAAGAATCACATTTGACGCTCGCTGCTGCTGTCCCTAGATGACATCCCGCTATTGGCTTCTGCATGCAATGGTACAATAGGGAAGCGCTGTTTAGAGCACGCTGCGAGCTACACCAATAGCCTATCAGTCATCATGACAGCCAGGTCAACAAGGGAATTGCAACTTCACAGCCTGCATCTGTTGCACGGGACAGGAAGATCTATACATAACGTAAATATAGAGCATGTAAAACTCAGGAGTAGTAGACTTTGGGAGGCAAGGACGATAGAAAATTCTCTTTACGGTGTTACTAATAAATGAGAAAATACCAAGTGACAGAAAAATATGAAAAGAAGAGGTGAAAAACTTTATAGCCCTTGAGTCAATGCTCAGCACTGCATATTGTGCATTCACCCCACTGAAGTCATCTCTTCTGAATTGCTTCTGCAGTTTGCCCCCACACCACCCCAGGAGCATAAACACTGCTCCTAGAAGCCATATGAACAATTTGTTCTGGGCAGCCTGTAGTCTACCTCGCCATTTTTCTCTGGGCTGATCCATCTGCTGAAGGGAGCGTCTCCCTTCATCCTTCTTCCTTTCTTTCCCTCTATTTTCTGTCTCCGCGTGCTCTCTGGGCTGTAAGGTCTTTTTTAACCTTTATTTGTCCACTGGAGGTTTCTGCTGAGCATGCATGTTCCGTTGCAGCTCTGCCCTTCTTCACATTCATACCCCGCCGCTGTATAGTCTATGTTGCCCTATAAAAATGGCAGTTCCTCTACTGTTGGCACCTTGCTCAAGGGTACCTCTGTTGTAGTTGTTGAAGAAGGGCTGTTACTTCACTTTCATTCAGGCTATTTCCTTCTGCCAGCTGCCTCCTTCTCCTTTAGGCAACCGTTGTCCTTCTTTAGCTTGTCTGTGAGCCGCCAGCTCTTCTGCATAATGCTTGCTTGTTTACTTTTTCTATTCCCGACTGTAACCAAACATTGATTTGTAATTAATTTTGGAAAATTCTCTGAGAAATGATGTTGCTAGTGTCTGATTTTTCCTGTAGGGCTGGAGATTATTGAACATTTCCATAGTAATATTTCAGCATTCTTCGAATATCTCGTTTAAGCATTTGATCCATTGAATATCTGAAAATACAAACACCCATTTCCACATGGCACAGTAAGTCTGCTTACTTTGGCAGTCTTAGAAACATTTTTATTTTGGTGTTTTTGATTGTGATTAATGAAGGATCAGAATTGCTGCAGATTAATTTACTGTATATCATCTAACTACATTGTTGTTTCTGCTCTCGTTAATGTATTAACAATATGATTGCTCTCTTGGCAGTCATCACCAAAACTAAATGCCTTCTACGTATTAGGAATCTGACTTAAGATGCCCTGTGTGCAAATGCTATGTCTGCTGGTTAAGCTGTGTAGACCTTTGTTCAGCTTTGGAAGCACCTGATCTTAAGCTCCTCTGTCAACAGCGCAGCTTGGCGATGTTAGTCTGTCTTAGTTTAGCTGGCTGCTGGGAAAGGTACATTCTGCTGTTAGCAGGGCTTTGAGGCTAATAATCAATATCCAATTTGCATAACTAATACTGTTTCTAAATGTGTTTCAAGTATCTTCACGTATGCTGCTGGAAGAAATGAGCAAATTAAGCAGGTTCTAAAATTGCTTGATTATTGACGTGGTGTTAATGGACAAATGTGCCACAATGGCAAAAGCTTGAAAAGATGGTGAGACTCTTTATAATGGCATGCTGTAAATAATTTGAAAATACACTAAAGGTAATGTTAAGTTGCAAGTCAGTTGATGTTTTTTAGCTATTAGACCTCTGTGTTTATTTACACTGATCACTTCATATCAGATACACGTGGAGGTACACTGGTTGTATTCTATAAGGGTTATATGTTATGTCCTATCCTATTTCCCTACAGACAGGGTCTGCTGGGATTTCATCCTGTTTGAAGGGGGTCTTTCCTTTCTGCTGTCACCAAGTGCTTGCTCTAAAAAGGGACCTTTAATTATTGGGGTTTTCTTTGTATTATTTTGGGTCTTTTCATACATTTTAAAGTGCTTTGAGGTGACTGTCTTTGTGATTTGGCGATATACTAATATAATTGAATTGAATATGTCCATCTGGGTCCAAGATGTTGGCAGCAGATCAACTGGGAAGTCAACCATGATGGAACCTTGCTGTATCAAGATTGTTATTATGCAAAGAAAGTGGGATGTTGAAGCTTAACACTTTGAGCTTTTTCTGTGTTTTTTTACTGTTCCTGGACATGGACATGTCTTGTGGTCAGTGGGGATATTTCTTCACTGAAAAGTGGAATTGCCATTAGAGTCTCGGGGGGGTGGGGGGGGGGGGGGGACTTTAGATTAGGTCCTGTGAGACATACACAATGAATGAATACCAGAACACAAGGTTCTCCAGCAGAACATTTCATTGTAATAGACACAATCATTGTTACACACATCACCTGTTTTTATGTTTAACTCATTCTCCCATAAAAACGGCATTCAACAACCTCCTCGTATCTGTTATGATAAGTTTTGGCACCTCGCTATGTATCAATAAAGAAGTGAATATGTTCCAGGTTTTGCTAAGTGTAGCTGCATAGAGAGCATCACTAACTTCAGATCCACATCCAGTCATTTTGTTCTATAACAAATATGATAGGCCTGGCTTTCGAGAGATAAAAAGAGTACTAGAATAAGGTACTGTATGATCAGTGTGTTACTCAAATACGTAATGGCAACATGCATATCATCTTGTGAATTTTGTGGGGGGAAACAGCTCAGCAGCTGTTTATTTAGTGGTTTGAGAAATGGTTAAAGACTCAGGAGGTAAGAGACTGACATGAGCCAATAGTATAAGCCAAATGATGATGATGATGATGATGATAATGGCTCCCATGAGATTGTTTGACTTCCACCTAAAGCCTTTTAACAGGAGCTGCCCTTACTGTGACATGTGATGATTAGCATCACGTGTGTGTGGGCAGGTTTTTTTCCAGTTTTTCCCAAATGCAGACTGATTTCAAAGAGAAATGTTTTGTTTTTTTAAATTTTCTTTTAAGTTGAAATGATGTTTGCATGGGGTTCATTTTCATGATCTAAACTCATATGAAGCGCTGTTTGCTTTTTAAGTACATAAATCAGCTTACTGAATTGGCGGCTCCATTTCAGGAGGATTTCGGATGCTTCGGGCCATGATTCTTTTCAGCACCATCAATTCATTGAGCTGTAATTAACACCAGTTTTGTCCTTCCATGACATCACTTAAAGACGTCATTCAAACTTAATAATTCCATGAAAATCCGTAACTACCAAATTATGTGAACAAATTGGAAAGCGTTCTTCGTGTTGTATTTTCACCCATAAAGGCCACTTCCTCTCTGTTCTTTCTTTGCTCTGTATGTCTTTGCTCAGGTCTGATGGCAGACTTTCCTCCAGCTCTCCTTCCATGCCTGCATCTTGTCATTACTGTCCAAGCTCCAAGCTCCAAAGCCATATATGTCAAAGTCAGATCAGTTGTCACACTGTTGTGTCTTCCACTGCTTTTCAGAGTTGGGAACAAACAGTTCTTTAAAAATGTCATGTTTTTTGTCATTGTCGCTCATAAACCTGCAGAGAGTCATCACCTGACTTTCAAGTTACAGTTAAGCTACAGCTCTATAGTGGAGTCTATAGAGGCAGGCAACTGCTTTTAGTGAAAACCTCCCATAAACCCACTACATGCATAGCACCAGATGGAGCAAGTTAGCTCCTAGCTAGTTAACATAGTGAGACATCTGTCAGCTGAAGAGATTTCTATTTCTATTTCTATTTTAACTCAGGTGTCTCCCTGAGTCCAAGGGCATGCTGACATCTTTTCTGGCATAATTGTGGTATAATTCACCATGATAATGTTCTTTGTGATTTTCAAACTAAATATAGTCCTTGATTACAGAGAGATGATGTCCATTTAGCAGATTAAAATGATCACCCACCGCTTCTTTTAGCCATTGCCAATAAAGCTATGTGGAGCTACTGCCCAAAAAGGTTATAGCTGTACCAATAGATGGTTTATTCAACCACCTGCCAAGTATTTTTGGAAAGTGATTGGAAAGTTTTATTAAACTTTTGTTCACGGTCTTCGTTAGAAAGACACCGAGAATTATCTTACAACATTTGAATGGTTGCTACACTGATGGTGTAATAAGTTAAATTCTGCAACGCTGCGCCGCTTTCTCCTCTTATGTTCCATGTCTTGTGGGTCTTTAATATGACTGTAACAATAACAGGAAGATGGCTCACCCTGTCATCACCCGTTATCTAATGTTTTGAAGGCATGACGTTTTTCCAAACAGTTTACGTGGAAGATTTCTCAGATCGTTACGTGTAACAAATAGTCTGGTGTGTCAAAGTTGTTGCATCGTGCTGAGATGCATCACCTCTAGCAGTCCTTCTGTGGGTGCACGGATGTCTCCCTGGTAGTCATAGTGATCATTGCCAGGGCCACATTTGATGATTTCACCATGGATCTCAAACATCAGATTCTGTGTCAGGCTGACCAAACTGTCATGCTGACTATGATCATTGGTTGCTTGGACCACAGCACACATAGAAATCATCAGTGGAAAAGCTTGCAATGTCCAAACCGATGCCACCAAGAGTATGCTGCTTATTTACTTTGGCATGTGGTGTTGTGCGCCATCAATACATTCCCCATGGTCAGACTATCAATGCTAATTTCTACTGTAATATAAAATCGCACATCATTGCTGCTCACTGCCTTCCCATCCACCAGATACAGGTGTTACTTCATCATCTTCCCTAAGATATAATAATTCAAGCTAAAAGATTGCTGTTTTGGAATATAACTAATATGCAGGTGGTCAGGAGAAGACCGAGAGAGATCCAACATAGCTGAAATGCTGGAAGCATTGTTTGCAGATCAGTGACTGCCTTGAAGAGAATTCATTTTGTTGTTGTTTTTTATAGGCGCAGTGGCACCTTGTAGCTGAAAAGAAAACACATTTAAAGGTTACATTGCAATTTGAAGCTTGAACAGATGACTTCCAGTCTTTCCCTTTGCCTCCTTAAACACACATGAAAAGCTTTATTAGATTGATCGATTGAGCCGCGTCTATCGCATCTTCTCCTGTTTTACATCTCTCTAACGTCCTGTTCTGCAAACCTTTCATTTTAACTCTGGCCACTGCATTACAGCTGTGTTTAAAAAATGCTTCTTGCTGGTCGAGACCCCACAGAGGCCCCAACAGGCTCATCTGCGTCTAGACAACCAGGGAGAGAGAGAGGGAATATCCCACTTGGCTACTCATAGAGACAATGATGCAGTCAGACAGCGTGTCTGTGGATCACTCTCGCAGACACAACCTCACATTGAGCCGGCGGGTTATGGAGATAAGGTGTGCTTTATTTAGCAACGTCAAGATGATGGAGCCTAAATCATGACGCCACCGCTGGCTCCACACCTGCCCGTGGCACAAAGCGAGGGCAGTCCAGCGCACGAGAGTCGAGTGGGCCGACTTTAAAGCTGTCTCTTTTATCTGTGCACAGCAGATCCGAACCGTTCACATGCAGCGATAAAATGGAAGCATTAAAACTTTTTTGTCACCATGTGTGCCGCAAATACGGAAGAAGTTTGTCTTGCAGATTGTAAAACATATGTAAATAAATTTCCGAGCAAATCGACTGTGATGTTGATAAGGGCTTAATGAATGTGTGATAGCATTACCGTCTTTTAGAAACACAAAAAATGACTTCTTTTTTCCCTCTTTCCTTTTTTTTCTGTTTGCCTGGCTCCTATCCATTTTTGTTTGGGTTTTCTTTTTATGTTGGCAGACAAGGAAGCTTATGCTATTGTTGCATTCAGTTGCTCCGGCTAAGTGACAGCTAAATGTCTGAAATGCAAAATGTAAATGCAGGAGGAAGAATGTTCCCTCGACAGGGTTGTTACTCTTTTATGCTGATTTGGACCGCATTCTAACTCAAAGACATTTCCTTGACATTCATTTATATTTTGGCTGCATATCTTGTCAGCGCAGCATACTATGCTTATGCATATAGAGAGCTCATCATGCTGTGACTGTGCAGGCCTGGCTCTTGTTCTTGATAGTTTCTTTTTTTCTTTTTGGATACTGTGTTTATGATGACTTTTTGTCTGATCCCCATTATTTTCCTCTGTCTCTCCTTTTTTTCTGCCTCAGGATCTGAAGAAGGTGCTGTCTTTCCCCCCATACCCTGGGGAGTTTTTGCACCCGGTCGTGTATGCCTGCACGGCGGTCATGTTGCTCTGCCTCTTCGCCTCCATCATCACGTACATAGTGCACCACAGGTATGAAGAAAATCTCCACCTTGATTTTGTTTAAGTATGCATTTGGGCTTTAATCCCTCCCTGCACGTCTTGCCTCGATTTCTAAAATTGCAGCCATTAATTTCACTTCTTCATCATCTGGACATTCAGGCAGACGCTTATGTAATCTCCTTATTTCCCGCCCTTTTACCTTCATGCTTGTTTTTGACTCTTCTGTCACAGATCCTGAGCTGACTGTGGTGTGAGTCAGATGCTTTAGGCTGGCATAAAGTATTGCAGCCTGTCTGACTAAGAGGATATAAAAACATATACACAAATGTGTGTATGTGTAGCTGTGTTTTAGACAGCTACAGCAGAGATATATGCGTCTAATGGATTTCTAAGGAGTACTTTTACCAGCTTTGTTCTTTTTATTCGGCATGGAGATGAGGGCAAAAAAATAAAAAAGTGGACCCTGTGGCTCTTGTGGTTTTGTACGGTGGCATCTGTCTGCTCATCTTAGTTTCATCTGCTGTGAATGCTGTTATTAAAGCAGGAGGGAGCTTGACTGGCGTATTGTTTCAGCACAGCAATTCATCATCTGTTGTTCTTGTAGAGCATCACTCATTTTATCATATCCTTGGCATTAATGTGGTATTATTGTAATAGCTTTCCATCTATTTTCATATAAAGGAACTAAGAAATATCTCAAATGTCACATTTTCAAAAAATATTGTTTTATAACACAGTTATCTGGTATATTCACAGTAAGATTTTTATTTTCGTTGTGTTTTTTTCTGTGGGTGGGGTCTCTGTTCTTACGGAGACTGAACTGAATTTATTAAACTATACGAAGGCGCAGAGGCTTTCGCAGTTTACATCCATCTGTGACACCTGGGATGGAGACAGGGTGGGTCCTTCTGCAGTCAGACAGTGATGACAGCATCTGGGGCTCCAAACAGCAGCATCACTTGCTGTCGTCTGGCACTGCAGTATTGACGTTTGAAGGAAAAATTGGAAATCGCCATAGAGGCAGGAGACTGAGATGTTGTGGTTTCGAGTGAAATGAAAAAAACAATTCCCAGATACTGGTGTGCATTTTGTAGTTTTTCCACAAAATGGAATTAGAGACAAAAAGAATCAATTCAAATTCATTTGAATTTCTCTTTGTGGTGTATAGTTAAGGATTGGATTTTTAAACCTGTATTTTGATTTTTGATTATTTAAGCTACCAGGGATCTACCAGGGGTCTTGTTTTTGGCATTTATCTCAGGGCTGGTTTTAGGTTCTCCATCACTTCATCAGGGATCAAAAATGAGCATAGGACTTTATGAGAGGCCCAGTAACTATGTTGTCAGGGGCACCTTGGCCCACAAGGTAAATTGGTCCTGGGTGAGGGGTCAGACTAAGTGTAATTCAAAATAGTCCTATGAAGACAACATCTTGGCACATATCAACATTGCCTGGTGAATGAATGTTTTGGCACTACCCCGAAGCAAGGGCTGGGAAAGGACTCTGCACATAATAAGCCACATGGGTCCAACCTGCTGTAGGCTCACCACTCGCAGGAAGCGTAGCAGCAATCTGGGATACAGTTACAGGCAAAGGCAGAGACCGTGATAAGACCAGGAGAGACCATTCATTAGAAGGTCAGAAAGGAGCTGCGGTTCCTCTGCATCGAAAAGAGCTGAGGTGGTTCAGCACCTCACTGGGATGCCCAAGTGGTACCCAAGAGGCATATCCAACTGGGCACATGCAACTGTGAGGAAACACCAGGGAAGACCCAGGAAATGCTGGAGAAATTATGCATTGCAGCTGGCTAGGGATCACCCTCATATTCCCCCAAGAAGAGCTGGAGGAGATAACCAGGGAGACACAGGCCTGTGCATCACTGCTTACTTTGCTTCCTCCCCAACATTGAAATGCAGCAGAAAATTGGTTGGAACTGCTTTTCCAATAAGGATGGTAGAGCATCATCGGGATTAAACGATAGTTTAGAGATGTTGTGTTTACATCGATAACACAGCTATGATAATCCCAATAAACTGAACAAAGCCAAGTAGACAGACATTCATTCATCAGAGAGTGCTTTTCGGAGCAAGAATGCAGAAATTCCAGATTAAACTAGAGTGAGAACAAGCCCATATTTAAGATATGATGCCAGAGCTTTTGTGGTGTCTGTCACACACAGGAGAGGGTTAGAGGGCTTTTCTTTCAACAGTGCTCACATTAACAAACTCCAACACCTCCTCCTCCTCCACACCTCCCTCCAGGCTCTCCCTAGTACTAAAACACATCTCTGTTTAGTAACACTTTACTTGTGTAGTATCACTCCAGCTGACTGACAGTATCCAAGCTGTGAAGCGTTGGGACTGTGTTAAATGGGCAGAATAGAATAGAGGCTGTCCAAAGGCACCGTGTGCAGTGGGCACGTTGAATCTGTCACATTCTCACTTTAGCTTACTAACACATACACACATGCATAAATATAGCAATACACTGTGTGCTTTAGTTCTTTCTCTGCTGGCAAGATAATAAGACAGAATATGTGATTAAGAGTGCATGTGATGTATGATGTATGAGCCAAGGAAGAACATAGTGGTGGGTATCACGTCTTTGAACCCCAAATCCTTTGAGTCCAATTGATGAAATTTGAGTCAAAAGTGTTTACAGTCATGACTCAGTGAATATTCGAAAACACTGATATCATGCTGTTAGAGTCAGAGGAATACTTCAGTAATTTCCAGTTTATACAGTAACCATCCAGTTTATCTCTATAAACAGATATCTGCATATGAATTTGCATAATATGCATTTGTATCGAGACTTCTTTTGACCCAAAAGCTTTCTGCTTTCAGGTCCGCTCGTCTGCTTGTAGTCTTATCATATTTGAGCAGGCTTTGGTAAAGAGTCTGTGTGGAGCTGAAACAGGGATTTCATATTCCAATGCAATCTCAAAAGCGTCATTTAGGAGCATAGATGATGGGTCTCCATTCAGCACAATCACAAGCCCTACCTGATTTAAATTTGGCTAATCTTCCCTTCAAGATCGGTCCTTGTGCATCTCAACTGATGCCGGTGTGAAAGCTGTTTTTTTTTTCTTTGTTTTTTCTTTGTTTTTCAGAATGCTTGTGTGTGCAGTCTGCGATTTCACCATAGACCTCAGACTTACAACTCAGGCCTCAAGGATCTCATTAGCATTGTTTCCAGCTGGAGCAAGCAGTAAGAAAACTTTAAACCAGCTGCAACCCAGTGGTGAAGCTCACTAGTGAATTGAGTAGTGCACTGAGTAGATAAAAATATACATATTTTCTAAAGTTGATGGACACCAAAAGTGAATCACAAATATTGCACTCTGGACTCACATTTGTCAGGAAAATTAGTCCAAATGAATTCTTTTGTTCCTCCAAGTGTGCTGGATGTGCAAATACACAACTGCTTGCTTATATATCCTCTACAAATACATACATACACATTGCCAAAAGTATTCGCTCATCTGCCTACACATGCATATGAACAGAATGACATTGCATTTTTAATCCATAGGGTTTAATATAGGCCAGACAATCCCTTGAAGCTATAACAGCTTCAACTCTTCTGGGAAGGATTTTCACAAGGTTTAGGAGTGTTTATGGGAATTCTTGACCATTATTCCAAAAGCAGGCAGCACGGTGGCACGGTGGTTAGCACTGTTGCCACACAGCAAAAAGGTCCTGAGTTCAATTCCAACATCAGGCCGGGGTTCTCCCCGTGTTTGTGTGGGTTCCCTCCGGGTACTCCGGCTTCCTCCCACCGTCCAAAGACATGCAGCTTGTGGGGATAGGTTAATTGGAAAATCCAAATTGCCATTAGGTGTGAATGTGAGCGCGAATGGTTGTCTGTCCCTGTGTGTTGGCCCTGCGACAGACTGGCGACCTGTCCAGGGTGTACCCCGCCTCTCGCCCTATGACAGCTGGGAAAGGCTCCAGCGCCCCCCGTGACCCTGAAAAGGAGAAGCGGAAGCAAATGGATGGATGGATATTCCAGAAGCACATTCATGAGGTCAGATGCTGACAGATGAGGAGGACTGGCTCTCTGCTCTAATTCATCCCAAAGGTGTTCTGTTGGGTTGAGATGAAGACTCTGTTCAAGCCAGTCAGGTTCTGCCACACTAAACTTGCTCATCCATGTCTTTATCCACCTTGCGCTGTGCACTGGTGCAAAGTCATGTTGGAACAGAAAGGAACCATCCCCAAACTGGTCCGACAAAGTTGACTGCGTATGTTGTCCAAAATGTCGTGGTATGCTGAAATATTAAGTTCCTTTGACTAGAACTAAGAGGCTGACCACAACTCCCGAAAAGCAACCCCACACAATAACCCTCCTCAACAAAATTTACATTTGGCACAGTGCGGTCCTGGCAACTGCCAAAGTCAGAATCATCCATCTGATCACCAGACGGAGAAACGTGCTTCATCACTCCGAGTATGGTGGTGGCATTCTTTACATGACTGCATTTGATACTTTCCATTGTGCTTGGTGATATAAGGCTTGGATGCAGCTGCTAGGCTATTCTATGGAGCTTTCTATGCATTATTCTTGAGCTAATCTGAAGGCCACATGAAGTTTGAAGGTCTGTAGCATTTGATTCCGCAAAAAGCTGGCAACATCTGAACATTATGCACCTGAGCAGGTGGTCTACCACTTCATGGCTGAATGGCTGTTGTTGCCAATCACTTTCATAACTTTGTTATAATACCATTACCAGTTAACTGTGGAATATTCAGTAGTGAGGAACGACTCGCTGTACTCCTTGCATAGGTGGCATCTTATCAAGGTACCATGCTAGAGTTCACTGACCTCCTGAGAGTGATCCATTCTTTCACAGCAGCTGTCTGCATGCCTAAGTGTTTGAGTTTATACACCTGTGGCCACGGATGTAACTTGGCTAGGGGAGTGAATACTTGTGGTAGTGTAGTGTATGTCATATGTTACTGTTTCTGTGAGTTTGTCTTATTATAATATAATATGGTGGGCCACAGTTCATTGCACTGAACACAAATTATATTATTTTCATATATGAAATAGATTTCAACCATATACCCCACTGCCTTTGCCACGTTTCCTCTTTTTCCTCCATCATAATTAACATGCATTTCCATGCAGCGGGTACCATCTAACTGTGTAACGGTGCTGCAGCCTATAGTTTATGGAGCTTCAGCAGCATATTTGGAATGTGTCTGCCACCAATAAAAAGACTTGGCTCAAACTACTCATTGCATAATGTGTCATATTACACTGTCCATAGCTTTATTGTCCCTTACATTTGGCTGAGGACCGGACACAGGGTGAGAGAGCAGATGCAAAGTCAGGACAGTTTTATTCCCCCTTCACACTGGGAGATTGGGACATGGAGGGTTGCCAGGTTAATGTACTTGACCCAGTGAAAGCCCAGAGCAGAGCCTATGAAAACCTCCTTCAAGGGAGGCCTGAAGCCGGCCTGATTTATGGCCTCTTTGCTGGAAGGAGTTCAGTACCTGGATCGCAGGAGAGGCATCGACAACGGTAGCTTTAATTCTCCCTCCCCTCACACAGAGCAGTGAAGCCCGGCCCCAGAAACACCTCATGGCTCACTGCTGAGCCACTGCTTCATCTACAGTTGGCTCACGTGCAGCTGGGGCTCTGCTCCTCCATTTTGGGGAGTGGAGATTTCCAGCACATGGTTATATAATTTCAAATGGTGACAGTGACTGTAAGGTTGAAGAGGCTGGAGCCGATGTAGGAAAGTAATTAAAAGAATAGATGGTCTAGTAATTCACACAGTCCAACTAATGTGTTGGTAATGTCTGACCTATTCAGCTTATTTTCAGCTGGGTGAAAAGCGATGGTTTGGGTTACCATAAATGTGCTGCTGCACAGAGCGTGGCTGCTACCATATTTCACAAACAGATGCAGGGCTTAGATGAAAAATGTAAAAACTTCAACTGGCCAAACCAACTGGAGGCAATCTCCTTTTATTTCATCATCAAATCAGCTGATTGATTCTCTTTTGTGTACATATGCTGCATGTATTGTACGCAAGAAGGTGGTGGAAAAAAGCTGTGTGGAAAGAATGTACATTGAATTCTTGTAAAAGAATCTGCAAATATCCCTTTGCCTGAGGTCCATCATTCTAAAATAAGCATTATGCATTTTGTAGCAAGGAATTAAATCATTCGTATCTTTTGATGACACAATATTCTGTCTTTCACTTTGTACATGCAGAGATCTTCTTTTTGAAAGGGCCGTTTTTGTTTTTTGGGTTTGTTTTTTTTAATGCACTTTCCTTTTTTTATTGTCACAAGACTTCAAACAGCATTGCTGTAAATAGCATTCTTCTAAAAGTTCAATCAGAATGAACTTAAAAGTAGCTGAACTGCTTTTTGCTGTGTAGCAAATACTTGTAAAAATGTGATTTTTGCAGTTCATTCTGCTTTTAGCAAACAGTATTGATATAGTCAATGCAAAGAGATATATGTATTTTTTTGCACTTCAATACTGAGTCTTCTTATAAAATAATATAATAGGGACATCATTTAATTCTTTTTTTTGATAACACAAATGTCATATATTTGAACATAGTTACATGATTATCTTTGGCTTTGTGTTATGGTGATCTCTATCAACAGATATCTTGCATATGAATATGCAGAGTATGTAGGCAAGATTTCTGGAATTTGAAGCTTTCCAGTTTCCATTTTTACTCCGCTTGTAGTCCATGTTCAGTTTCAGGAGGCTTTGGCTACATGTGTCTACATAAACAGTCTGAATGTCTTACAAGTATGAGCTTTTTATTAGCGTTAAAAGACTGATGAAGTACTGTTGTCACCCTGGCAGGCGCGTAGGCGATGTGGATATCTAAGTTTGCAAATGCGATAACTCGAGTACGAAGCGACGTAGGAGTTTCATTTTGGATACCATTGGTGTATCTACTTGGAGGCTGAGAGGTGCCACTGCCAGTATTTTTAGAGATGTATTTGCATTTGTAAACAGTGACTTTCTGGATAAACCAAGGCCCCAAAATATTGACTGTTGCAGGCTAAGTCAGCACAGTAGTTAATGGGTTTCCAGATTAATGTTACCTGGAAGCAACTATTGTTGTGATTTGGTGCTATATAAGTGAATAGCATTTAACTGAGTTGCATTTTTTCTAGTGTACCCTTGCAATACCCTTTCTCATTGAGAATGAATGGTGCTGTGGTGCCACAACTGATCTTATGTGTATGGTTGATAATGATTGGCTGGGATAGTGCTTCCCAAGTTCTTCAAGAGAAATCTGGTAAAATTCTATGCTCCTCCATCTGAATGTGGAACTGTCTTCAGACAGGAATACAAATAGCTCACAATGTTTCTGCTAATAGATTTATTTTTTTCATAAAAATTTAAATATCTGCTACTCAGCAGGTGTATTGGTAGTGAAGTATATAAAACTTTGTTTATACTACTCGGTTTCTATGGACAGCACTACCAGGTTTTACTGTTAATATATATGGTAGGAGATAAATGATAAAGAAAACTGATGCTGACCTTTGTAAATAATACTGAAAGTAACACAATTTCAACCAAATTTACAAAAGGTAATCCACAAAACTCTTCACAGTATGATATTTATCACTATTTATCTACTAATTTTTTTTCCCTTGAACCTTTTTTTTGGCAGTGCAATCCGCATCAGTCGGAAGGGATGGCATATGCTGCTCAACTTCTGTTTCCACACAGCGCTGACCTTCGCTGTGTTTGCTGGCGGCATCAATCGAATCAAATACCCCATCATCTGTCAAGCAGTAAGTGCATTCCCTTTTCATTCGTCCCACTCTCAAAGCTTTTCAAAAAATTGATTGTGAATGTCTATTCAGGTGTCCACAACCAGGCCACTGGGTGCAGTATGTGGATGTACAATAACCCCGCTTTGTGTGTCTTTCATGCTTCAGCTGCATGTATGGTCTGGTCACTCTTTTAGTAAAGTGGTGGCCTAGTGAGTGCGGATGATTCAGGCCTTCCCATCATAACTGCACTCAGTAGCAGGCTCTCTATTGTCTATCTTTGTCTCTTTCTTTTTGCCCAGGGGTTAGTGGTGGGCATTGTGCCACAAACATTGTGGATGTTTTAGAAATTGTTAGCATATAAAAGATTTTCTGGTCAATAGAATTTTGTACAAACATGCTTTTCTATGGAAATTTCGATGTTGCATTTACCACATCGCTTTTCATTAAAGGCACCCTGCCTGTGTACTTGAGATGCAACATGATCGTTGTGGATTGCGTGTCTGTCTTCATAAATAACAGTAAAAGCAGTTTCAAAGGATTTTTAAATTACTTAATGAAATAAGCTCCAGGATTTTTACGTGTTTGATAGGGGTGCAACGATACACAAAATTCACAGTTCGGTTCGGTTCGATACTTTGGTGTCACGGTTCGATATTTTTTCGATACAAAAAAAATGTTCATGCCTTTTTAATTTGTCATTTATTAAAATTATAAATATATATTTTAACTCAAAAGTACAGTTTTTAAATTTAACCCTAACCCTTGTGCGTGTTTTTTATTTTGACAGCGAATGCGCACCTGCGGACCACTTATGTGCAGCCCTGGTTATTTAGCTCGTCATATTGCAGCCACAGAAATTATTTTGTCCATGAAACCATAAAGCTGCACTTTCTTTTTGCCTTATAGTCTGATTTGTCATAACTTCTCCTGCTGCTTTTACACACACTCACATAAGCTCAGCGATTCTCTGCGCGATCAACCTCTCACATGTTTAAGCTGCGGGAGATTTCACTTGTCATGTTTGCATAGTAAGCTAACAATTAATAAGACGATGTCAGAGGAATTGGTGCACAAATTATCATCACTCACAGATCAGTGCTGTCGCTCTCTATACACAGTTTGCACGATTGCAAATTGAAAGCAAAAAAACAAGCGCAAATTCAAACACGATTTCAATATGTCACATATTGACAGTGGCTCACCGATGCCAATGACATAATTACCCAGCTACATTTCTGAAAGAATGCAAAAGCATTGACATATATTTTTCCTACAATAGCCCGACGGGCAGGACAGAGATAGAATTTTGGTAGCCCGACTGAAAAAAATCGCTAGCTCCGGGACGTCGGGCTAGCGATATTGCGAGCCCTGTATCTGATTGAGGAATCACTCATCTTTGGAAAAGAGAGTTTATTACAGAGAAATGTCTCTTTCCAAAATAAAAGCTATACTATCCGCTTCTTCTGGGCTATATTCTCAGCAGCATTTTAAACATATGTAAGGAGAATCATGTGCTAACAGCTGTCTAAATGACTCGGCTAAAGTTAGTAGCATGCTTGCTTGTTTTTGTCTGCTTCCACTTGTCTTTGCACTAGGATGATGTCGGCGTAAATGTGCAGTCATATTCGTTGTGTTCCCACTAGTGCTGTCAGCGTTAATCTCGTTGAAATGACCTTAACGCCACAACATGGCAAATCTCCGTTAACGAGCTACCCCTGATCGTCCCGTGTAGTTGATAAAATAAATTACAAATGTTGTATTGTTCGATACATATGCGTACCGAACCGAAAGCACTGTATCGAACGGTTCAATATCGATACGAATATCGTTGCACCCCTAGTGTTTGAATAGTATTTGTATTTGGTTGATGAAACACTTGTTTGCTATGTTGCGCTCCTATCCGTGACAAGGCAGTAATGTGTTAAGTTTGTGTATGATGGTTTATGGTTCATGATTTGTGTTTTTCTCAACCTAACATCTGCACAGATTTTGTTTTTTTGCCGAGCTTGTGGGTTACTGTAAAAAATCTTGAATGCATTATGGTCCCTGGATAAATTGAGGGCCCCTGCATGCTTAAAGTGTTTTCACTCCTCTGAGGCATTGGAAATCTTATAGTATAGGCATTCTTTAATTTGGTATATGGCGTGCTTTTTAGATGAGTCCTGAAGCTCACATCATTGAAAGTGTTTTAGATTTAGAGTTCAGTCACTGCTCATGAGCTCGGGTCTTGCGTGTCCCTGCCTGCAGGTACTGTAGCCCTTTTTATCCTCTACAGCCTTGATGAGGGTTGCATAGATTTAGGTAAATCATATGTGGTTAGCTGGACCAAAGACGGTGAGGCAGTTGAATGACAATGGAGACCATCACAGCAATCACTGAGCCTAGCTATAGATAGAGAAACAGGCCCTGGATAGCAGTGACTGCATTTTCATATTAAAATACTTGCATACAAATCTAAATAACACTTTCTACACTCTGGTACTCCACTTGAACTTAGAGTGTAGCTGTTTTTGACAGAGTTTGTAACTTGAAAACAGAAAAAATACCTGAATAAAATCACATCAAAAATGAAACAATAAAGCTAATACAGTACTGTGCAAAGTTCTTGAGCCACGCCTCGTTTCTTTATATTTTGCTATGAAAAAAGGGAAATAGGGGTAAAGAGACATGTAGTTTGTGAAAGAGTTTGTGAAATTGTAATGTGCTTTAAAGTCAATATTTAGTATGACCACCTTTGTTCTTCGCACAACTTGATCTCACTTGGGCAAGTTTTCTTGTAATTTCTTTGGATAGATTGCAGGAATAGTTCTGCAGGCTTCTCGAAAGAAAGACAAAACCATCTGTCATGATCGGTTGGGGGTGAGGGGAAGGAGACGGGACAAAAGACACACTGTGGAAGAAAGCCAGAGCTTAGTACTAACTAATGATTAAATGCAAAGTGGTGTTTAAACACATAAAGAATGAAGAAGAGTGAGGGAAAAAGAAACCCTCAGTGCTCAATGGGAAGCCCCCAGTAACCAAGCCTTAATTCAACAAAATTAAGGGAGGATTCAGGGTCATCTAACTAAACAGTTTATCAAAAAGGAAAGTTTTGAACCTAATCTTAAAAGTAGAGATTGTGTCTGTCCCCTGAATCCAGACTGGGAGCTGGTTTCGCAAACAGCTGAAGGCTCTGCCTGGCATTCTACTTTTACTTTATCATTTCTGTGTCATGCTGAAAAATAAAGCCATTACTAATTAGATGTTTTCCAGATGGTTTTGCGTGGTGGATCCACATATCGCCACACTTTCCTGTGTTCAGAATTCCATTAGTTTTGATGAGATCCCAGACAGCACTGGCTAAAATGCAGCCAAAACAATGACAAAGCCTCCACCATGTTTTAGAGATGGCTGTAGACACTCACTGTTGTTCACTGGCCTCCTCCATACATCACTTTGTTTTTTTCGGATGGTCTCTTTAGGGATCGCCACAGTGGATCATCTGCCTCCATCTCACCCTGTTCTAACATCCTTCTGTTATACCAACCCCCTGCATGTCCTCCTTCTCTATATTGGCAAATCTTCTTTTTTCTTCCTGCCTCGCAGCTCCATATTAAACACTCCAATATATCAAACATCCCCCTCTCTAACTTTTACAGAAGCCCATGAAAAATATTAAATTAAAATGTCAACATATGTGAATTTGTAAAGCTGGAAAAATCAAAGAGGCTTCTGACATAATTGCTGTGTTATTGAACTGTGTCTCTGATGTTTGCGATAGTTGACAGCGTCAGAAAGAATGAAAGTGAGAATAAAAAACAATATGTCTCTCCTTTAACTTTTTTACATGGTTAGAATACCATATGGTCCCTGTGGATTTCCTATCCATTTGATTGATAGCTTGACCGACCTCAGTAGTGAGCATGAAACATCAGCTGGAGCAGAGCATCTCCCACTGTCAGTTCACCTCAGCAGGGGGGCATTTACTGTATGTAGCCACAAAGAGATTGATGTACACCTCTTTTCTACTTCTCACTCACAGTTTAGACTGTCTTCAGTCACTACTTGTTTGGATCAGTTGGCCTCCGATGCTCCATTTTTTGTGTGCGCTATCACACATTTGGGACTCAACTCCTTCTTCTGCTGTCACAAGCACTTTAGGTGGCCTCCTATTCCATAGTGTAACAACTCTACCTCTGCTGAAATATAGCCAGCTTTTCTTGAGTTGTCTAGCAGAAGGCTCGCTGACAGGCATGTCTTAAAAAAAGTCACCACTTGTGTCACAGCCGTCAAGTCTTCCCATACGATGGTAACTGACACAAAATGGCTGGTATTTGTCCCTTTACTCTTAGAGAAATGGTGAAAGGGACACAAGAGTAGCTTAACTAGTTTTTGTCTAGTGAAGCACATCAAATCATTTTTGATTACTTGACATAAAAAAACACCCACAGGGATAAGAAATTCAAATCTTCTATCGTTTATTTTACGAATAAGGTCCAATTTAGATCAAGTTCAGAACTATTTGCACTGCTCAGATGCATAGTGGTTTAAAATTTGAGAAGAGAAGTGATGTAATGATGTACCCTTTGCAGATCTTAATGAACAGAGAATGTGGTTATCTTCTTCTAATGCTTATGAAGGCAAAGTTATATTTTCAAATAATACACAATTAGATTTTTAGCATGTAGCATAGCCTAGTGTTGAAGGTTATCCATGCAGCAATGTAAGAACAAAGACATCTCTTAACAGAAGAACATGGTGGTCCTCACAGAAACATCACTATAAGAATTCAACTGTTATCTTTCGTTTCTGTGCCATTTACTCCTCATTTTCTTAAAAGCTGGATGAAATTTAGTTTTTGTACCACTGAGTGTATAGGTGGCTGGGAGACATTGACTTTTCAGCATTCAGTACAAGCTTCAGAGGAGAGAAGAATGAATGATGTTCAATCATATTGAGGAATGTGTCATCTGCATAAAATATCATCTAAACTTAGTATGAGCTGCATATTGTTCTATATGCTTTTGAGTTGTGGCATTGTAAACAAGCACTTTGGCTGGTGTGTCCATGTTTTGATTTTTTCACTCGATTAGATACCCAAGCATTTTAAAATGTACTAAATTAAGCGTTTGTTGCAATAATCTGTTGCCTCTAAATGTTTTTTTCTCTTTTTTTTAGGTTTGTCCTTGAATTGTACATCAGTGTTTAATGTTTTGAAAGGACAAGAAATAATGTTATTATTTTCAAAAACCTATTTCTTATTAGAAAAAGGTTGTTATTTGAATTCTACTTATGCAGCCACACACAATCTCCTGCTTTCCCACAATATCAGTGCAGAGTTTTCTGATGGAGCTGTGTAATTTAGCTGACCTTGCCGCTGGTTTTTAACGTACTTACCTTTCATTCATTTATTCAACTTTGTCCTGGGGCCTTTGAATACTTTTTGATGCTCCTCCTTTACCTAATCACTGCTAGCAAAATCACTCTTGGCAGATTTGGGAAGGAGCCCAGATTGTCTTCAATTCCACTGGGATCGAGGCAGGCCCCACCAGACACAATTTGGGATAATTACAGGAATGCTTGAGGAGATGTGTGATCTCCCGATGCATATACACAGTCAGATTCACACACGGATACACGCATTGCCTGCTAAATTCACTGTACCCCCCGATCACCCCGCCAACCTCCTTACGCATACACTTACCCCCCTTTCCCCTTCCCAGGAGGAAAAATAAGTACATGCTCTCGCTCCAAACTAAGCAACTTCAAGGGGCTCTGAGTCTAGATTTGGCAGTTCTCGCAAGACTTCAAGCACGCACTCCCCACCCAGTCTTCACCCATCCCCCCTCCAACCCCCCCCCCCCCCCCCCCTCCTTTTCCTTCCACACCTGCATCCCATACTCGTCTGCCTGTTCTTCTATCTGTATGCCAGTCTTCAGTCGTGCACCGCTACTCCACCCACTGTGGCACTGTCGCTATGCAGCATCCAATGTCTTTACAGCTTCAAAGTCAAAGTCATCTCTAATCTCAATTTCTATCTTTTCTTCAAACAAGGCTTGCTTTATCATTGATTTGAGCAACACCCTAGCTGTCACACTACATTTTCTGCTTGCCCGGGCTAAGCAGGAGAACAACATACAGTATACCACTGTTTCCAGTCGACTTACCTCATGTTACCTCAGACCATCAAAATTTGGATTACACATCGCAGATGATTGTTCACTGAGTGTGACCGGCGTTAAATAACCTATTAATTTAGAAAAGAACTTGGCTAAGGATGACCTAGATCTGAGGTAACATCCAAGTGTCAGCTTAAAGATGCTATACAGAGGATTTCCCTAATTAGCACCGCACTGTGAAATTAGTTGTGATGGCAAAAGCTGTGAAAGCGAGAGAGAGAGAGAGAGAGGGCATTACATTATAGCAGTGATTTTGCTTTGTTTTTCCATTGGGTCTACTTTGACTGTTCCCAAGTTTCCCTGTACATAAATACTGTAGCTTAGAGTAGACTGGTTACCAAAAATAATTTGGAAACAATATGACAAAGATGTGATAAAAGATAAAAGACTTTAAAGTTAGTTTTTAATATCGCACTTTTAGTCTGTGCCAAATGTTTTAAAACAGATTATCTGGCAATATTAACTGAAATAAAAATGTAGTATAGAGTTCATTGAAAATTCTTAATCGCTTGTTATTTTCCACATTTCTTTTCCCTCCAGAACTATGATAATGTTTATTCAAATTTCAAATCAGTTTTCAAGGACTAGGTTCACTGAAAAAAATACTATGAAACTGATTATTGTGATTTCCAGTCAGAAAGTATAAAGAGCACACGTGTTTTTCTAGACTTACAATATTATTGTTGCCTTATAATTCTGCTTTTCCTCATTTTCTGTCATATATTTTACAACAGTCACCTTGAAGGGAAGGAAAAAAACAGATTTCTTGCCTTTACCATCATCTAATACAAAAGAGTGTCTAATAAATTATTATAATTATAAAAAAAAAAAAATACTCTGTAGTTTACATACAGTTCTGGTCAAACGTTTTGCGGTCAGGAAATACAATGTGTGTGAAAATAAGTCGAAATCAGAAATGATTTATGATCATTTGTGATAAATGTTTCTATTAACCATTAATGGTGGTTTATGGGATGAAAAAACATGTTTATTTATTACTTTAGTTTTTCAACAAGACACTTATAGGATTAGTGAGAATACAAAAACGATGCTGATTCCTTATTAATTTAACATTAATTTCACATGATGCTTTTGTTTAAGAGCTAGTAGAATCCTGGGGTTCACTCTTGCACTGTGTACTGGTACTGCAGAAGGACGTGCTAGTGCTTTGACAAGTTGCTACTCTTCTTCCACTGACCACACATGTATGGAGGAAAGTAGCCGACGAATCAAAATCAAGCCACTCTTTTTTTTTTTTGTGAAGTGTTAATTTTTTCATGTCTCACCAACATCTCCATACGAGATAAAAGAGGGATTTGAGGAGACGGAAGCAGTGACTGTTTTAATGGGGACACATTGATCAGGCTTCCTGGGCTGCTTCCAGCTTCTGTTTTGTTAACTGTGTGATCATTGTGCTGCTGCTCACTGATCCGATTATTGACTGAAATTTTGTATTTACCCAGATTCTGTGCTAACAATGGCACATCAGGTGAAAGCACACACCAGCTCTGAATAGTAAAACATCAAATATCAAAATATTGCTGTGTTTTTTAGAAGTCAGGTCCCTCAAGTATATACCAGTCTAAATGATGCACCTTTCACAGACTCAATAACGAATACAGATGGTCACAAATAGCTCCAGTCACCAATGGTTACAGCTATAATTGTGACCACCTTCGGTTCTGAAAGACACCAGAAATTCTGCTTTATTATCAAAACAAATGTTAGCATAGGGTTTCTTTAACCACACACACACACACACACACACACACACACACACACACACACACACACACACACACACACACACACACACACTATTGGTCCACTGCGGCTTGTGTGTGATTTTTTTGAAAAACTGCCAGATGGGCAACTATAGCTGTGTCGCTTTATTATTGCTGACTTGTCTCAGCTGATTTGGACATTAAAGTTTTGTTGCCATTTGATTGATCGTGCAGTTGCAATAGCAAAACAATATTCAGGACATTAATCAGCCAGTAACAATCACAGGTCACGCTCCGTACGTTAATATGAGAACCCCCTCCTCCCCCATTAAAACCATATTTAAAGACACACTTGCCTTCTGTCTGTTCTTGGCACTAATGAAGCTCTGAAGAGTGTGGACTCTGAAGCTGTGATTGACTTACCACCCACTCTCTGCTCTCTATAACCAGCTCAAGGACGCTTCCAATTAGCATCTGGACTGGTAGCTCGAGTCCCTAGGCCTTTCGTGCTGGAGAGAAGCCATTTGATTGGGTACCTCAGGTTGCCAGTACATCATGAACGCACTGACTGGTTGAAGAAAAGGCTCAGTGCATTTTAGTATTTAGTATTTATTTATTTATTGTCATTGTCAAGAACAATGAAATTGCGTTTGGGGCTTCCATACAACCCAAAAAAAAGAAGAAAATAATAAATTTTAATCTTCTGTATCCATTCTCCTTTCTGTCTTTTTTTGCAACTGTCATGTCTATGCTCTCTGTCTGTGAGCTAGCAAAGCTTTTAAACAAAGTTAGATTAGTTTCCCCATTCAAATATAATTCATGAATATTAAAACACGAGGAACGGAGATATGTGTACAGTGCGTTTTTGGAAAAACAATCACACGCTGATAGTTGTCAACGTGACTGACATTTATATTCAGGTTTGTTATTCACGGTGCACACCTCATGTCCTCTAACTCAACTGATAAGGAGCTGCTCAGTATCCACCAGTATAACCTCACTATGCTGCTCTTATCCTAGACAACCTTGATGATTCAATAGCACTTTTTGAACCTGTCTTTCCGTCATTCTACTATTGTCTTTTAGTGGAGGATAACACAAAGCAGCCAGGTCTTTAAGGAAAACGTCTGTGGAGACACCCTTGGAGTGACATTGATGGTTATTTTCTCAAGAGGAGTGGCAGCTCATCCTGAACACTTTTCTTCTTTGAGTTACAGGGATATAATGAAGTCTGACATTTTTCACAGAGACACACTTTACAGTATTATGTATAAGCAAAAGTTCAGCAAAGTCAAAGAAGTAACTTGATGCACCCTCCGTCACCCAATCTCAGGTCGGGGTCGTGCTGCACTACTCGTCTTTGTCAACCATGCTGTGGCTCGGGGTGACGGCGAGGAACATTTATAAACAGGTGACCAAGAAGCCTCCACAGAGTCAAGACAGTGACCCGCCTCCGCGCCCTAAACAGCCCCTGTTGAGGTAAGCACAGATGTCCTCGCAACCCTTCCCAACCCTGAATGCCGCTCAACAGAAAGTTCATAAACATTTGTGCACACATATGTGTTTGTGTATGTGTGTGTGTGGTACTTTTCTTTGGTCTTTTTTGATTGCTTCATGTGTGCCTTTAGAGGACAAGGACGGTTCACTGCGCAGTTATTTGCTTTCTTATTTCATTTTTTTGTATATACACAACTTGACCGAGGCTGAGATATACTGTCATAGTAGGTTTATGCATTCACATTTTGATGAAAGAAGTCTTCAGATGAGTAAAAATACAAATACAGCGATGATCGATATACTCAGTTATAAGGGTCCTGCCCCAGACCCCTGGGTCTTATATTGTGTTGTCTATTTTATGTGTGGCGCACTATACAATGATTAGCACTGTTGATTTGGTTTCTACTCATCTTTTTGTATGGAGTTTTTCCCTGTGCCCTCATAGGTTTCCTCCAGGTGGTCCAGTTTCCTCCCACTGACTAAAAACACAACTATTGGCTTGACTGATGATTCTAAAGGGCCATGGATGTAAGGCCGATAAAGGGCTTAAACTATATAGAGTAAAACGCTGTATCAATGCGTGGTTAAATGTGGCTTGTAATCTAAAGCTCTTTGACTGATCAGCAAGGCTGGAAAAGCACTTCATAAATAGATTTATATTTACTCCCAATATTGTGTGACTTTGAGGATTTCGCACATTAGCTTTCACAGTTGTTAGAACAACAAAGTCACACCATAACATAAACTTGCTAACAGATGGAGGCAGTGGTAGACCAGGACTTTCACTTCGGAGTGAGAAGTAGTTTTTCACAACCAGTTTTTTTTCCCACTGGCTTTATAGGTGGAAGAAAACCTTTTGCCAGTTTCCCATTGTCAGCAGTACAGTGGTTTGTAAGAAACTATGGATAAGTACCTTCATGCACCTACTAAAGCTAACAGCTAACAATATGTGGCATATTTCTGCCCAGCCAACATGTATATATGGGCCCCACCTGGTTTTTGCTCGGGCTGGATGGGTACCATGTGGGCATGGGCTCAAACTGGGCTTTTTGTATGGGGCCTACTTGGGTTCTTCACATTAAACCCATATGGGCCATCCCAAGTGAGCACTTTTAGTAGGTCCTAGCTGGGTCAAACATGGGAAACACTTAACTTGGTCCAAAATGGGAAACACATGTAGGACCCACTTGGGTTTTCCACCTGGGATAGACATGGGCAAACACAGTCATTTAAGGATAGGCTGTTGTTGTGTGCCCCAGGTGGGGCAAAGTTAGGTAATCAATATATGTTTTAGTATCGATGACACAGGTGGGCCCCACCTGGTCAAACTAAATGGGTCGCACATGGGCAAATGCAAGTCAGACCCTGAAAACATGTCTATGTGGGCCCCAGGTGGGGCAAAGTGAGGTAATCAATATATTTTTTTAGCACTGATGACATAGGTGGGGCCCACCTGGTCAAACTATATGGGTCACACATGGGCAAATGCAAGTTAGACCCTGAAAATATGTCTATGTAGGCCCCATATGGGTTATGTTAAGTTAATATGGGCATATATTTTATGTGGGCTCAAGATTGTTTAGTATATATGGGACCCACTTGGGTTTCTCACATGAAAGCCATATGGGCAAAACCAAGTGGGAACATATAGTAGGTCCTGGCTGGGTCAAACATGGGAAACACTTCACTTGTTTCAAAATGGGAAACACACGTAGGACCCACTTGGGTTTTTCACCTGGGTTAGACATGGGCAAACACAGTCATTTAAAGAAAAGCGTTTGCTGTGTGCCCCAAGTAGGGCAAAGTTAGGTAATCAGTATATATTTTTTAGTACTGATGACACAGGTGGGGCCTACCTGGCCAAACTATATGGGTCACACATGGGCAAATGCAAGTCAGACCCTGAAAACATGTCTATGTGGGCCCCATATGGGTTATGTTAAGTTAATATGGGCATATATTTTATGTGGGCTCAAGATTGTTTAGTATATATGGGACCCACTTAGGTTTCTCACATTAAAGCCATATGGGCAAAACCGAGTGGAAACATATAGTAGGTCCTGGCTGGGTCAAACATGGGAAACACTTCACTTGTTTCAAAATGGGAAACACATGTAGGACCCACTTGGGTTTTTCACCTGGGTTAGACATGGGCAAACACAGTCATTTAAAGAAAAGCATTTGCTGTGTGCCCCAGGTGGGGCAAAGTGAGGTAATCGGTATATATTTTTTGGTACTGATGACATAGGTGGGGCCCACCTGGTCAAACTATATGTGTCACACATGGGCAAATGCAAGTCAGACCCTGAAAACATGTCTATGTGGGCCCCAAATGGGTTGTGTTAAATTAATATGGGCATATATTTTACATGGGCTCAAGATTGTTTAGTATATATGGGACCCACTTGCGTTTCTAACATCAAATCCATATGGGTGGGCATCCAATGTAGGTCCTAGTTGGGTTAGTGATGGTAAATGTGTACATTGGTTCAAAATGGTAGCACATGCTTATGTGAGGATTCTTCTTCTGTGAAGAGCCTGAGAAAGTGTTATTTGAATAAAGGAGGATTTATTCCAAACAAGCCCATCACAGATTGCGCACAACCCAGGGAGTTCTGAAAGTCAAATTGTAAAAATAATCTCAAAAGAAAGTATGAACATAACTCTCTTTTATAACCTGCAGACGGCACCCATGTGGTACCATTCTCTAAGAAATCACCCTAACTTTAACATATTTGGCACAACCTCAGTCTATCACTTTTGCTACCCTTACGTACAGTCAGATGTTCTTGACCCTTCATTTTTGACCCTCTCAGTATTTAGCCTTGGCTAGCAAATGTACTCAAAGTCCACATTGAGACCTCAAGATGTTATGTGTTATCAGACACTACAACCCAGCTGTCAAGTGAGACTATAGGAACTTTGGTGTTTTTGAACATTCAATGTTACTCAAAACACTCTGCACACTATTCCAAATAACTGGTTTGAAACTGGTTACTTTTTAATTTTAGATTTCATTTTATGTACTTAATGTGAACTCTGCATGGTAGGCTGCATGGTGAGGCTCAGATAAGATAAAATAAGGACTTCATGATTCTTCTTAGGTAAATTCACTTGTCACAGCAGCAATAATAAGTGATTAAAACGGACACAAGAGTAGAAAAAAAGAAAAGCAAAAAATACGAATAAAAAACCTAAGATAAAAGTGAATTACACAGACAAAATCCAGATTTGGCATTTGCAAATTAAGGATTACTGGTTGTTCAAACAATTAAGACTATTTACTTGAGCAAACATGCAGTTGAGGATTTTTAGTAGATCAGACACACTCTACTGTATTAGAGAAAAGACAGTTAGTTACATGGAAGATGGAAGTTTTGGTTAATCAGATCCAGTAAAGCTCCTGAAGTATATTACCGATCTGTTAAAATGTTACTCTTCAAACTTGTGCCCTCAAATTATATAACCAGAAATAATTTATATTTTCTTTGAACTAGTGGAAAGGAGAGGGAATGGGGTCTTTCAAGCAGTCACACTTCAACTGTGAAACTCCCTTGTCCTTATGGTGTATTGACACTATTGAAACTTTTCAAAACCAGTCTAATGTTAGAAGAGCTTTTAGGTAAACTGTTATTCTTCTTCTTATCATTATTATATTTTTATTAATTATATTTTTATTATGATGTTGATTTGGGTGACACTTTTTGATAAATATTATATATTACTTTTTAAAACATATTAACCATCCCTATGCTTAAAAAACTTTTAAAAATAAAATTGTTCTTTTAAACTTGTGCATTGTTTGACTTTTAAAATTTTTGTATCAGGTGTAAAACGACTTTTTAAATAAAGTTGTTTTTAATGTGAGCAGCTCCTATTGGCTCGTTTAAAAAGAGGGAGGAGCAGATTGCACCGCCTAGCGTCTAGTCTTCGCGGTCTTTCGTCTGTTGCGCCTTTTCTCTCCCTGGTGTTTAAGAACGTGGAGGACAAAAGGATACCAAAGAATCGAAAACTATGACAAAGGTAAATACTTAAAGTTTGATACGTTTTCATCAATGGTTATTTTAGTAACTTTCTATAGTCGTCCTAAACGGTATAAGGGGGAGAAGCATAACATCTTTAGCTAGCAGGTAGAACTGGGTTAATTTGCTGCATTGTCTTTGGCAAACATAATTTAAAGTTAATTAAAAAACTCTTACTGCCTATATTCTACTCAATAAAGTTCATCTTATCTTATTCTGTTTTCATTGCACCATTCTCTCTATACAGTTTTTGAATTTACACACTATAACGTACACGGCAGTTTTTTTCTGTGCTTCTGCAACTGTTTCTTGGGTTTTCCTATAAGGTTTTTGTAATTAATTTAAAAAATTTATATTATTTTTTTGGCTTTAGTGGATTCCTGCTCAGCTAACTCGGCCATTATGCACTAACCAGTAAACAAAATGGCTGAACAGTATCTTAAATGTCTGAACATGAGCTAGTCATACCATGTTACGTAATATTCATGTGCAGTGTAGCAAGGTGATTGTTTAAATTACAGGAGTAGATGCCTGCAGCTGAAACGGTTTTCTGATCTGAATACGGTAATGTTACCAGATATGCATTGTACTATGGGAAAACGGTGGTGGATCAGTGTGTAAAAAGCCCCCAAAAGAAACACACAGCGTCTTTAGCTCAAACACTGTCTGATCACTCTCTTAGATACTGTGCTGTTCCATCTAGTTATTGGTTACTGAGAAATGTTAGGTCATTAATTAATTAAGAGAGTGCAGCTGTTCAGATCAGATGGTGAAGTAGGAAAATGCAGAACATGTTATTATAGCTGAATGCTGTGTAAAATACTAGTAATAAATCTAACTCCCATTTATGGCTTTTACTACTGTGGGGCTAAATAAAAAATTACAGACATAATGAAATCTGCTACAATTACAAAGCTTAAGTTTAAAACAATTATTATATATTAAGCATTTTTTTGCTCTTTTTTTTTTTATTCTTTTTGCTAATAATGGACTCAATTTTATTATCAACTTCAAAGACCTATTAAACTTTTAAACCATTAAATCCAGGAAATTAGATGCCCGTAAATGTACGAGACCCTCTTTATGTCTAGTATCCCCAAATATTTAATAATCCTTTCTAAAAGTACACAAATTTTGTTCTTTTCAATTAAATATTGCATGTTCAATGTATTCTTGAGCAGGTAAAAATTCCACTAAATTAGTTTTTGCATATTTTTAAGTATAATCAAATTTTTATAGTTTGCGAGTACTTTTAATTTGGAGATTTTGCCACTTGATTTGAAGTTTGGATAGTGCTTTATAGTAATTTGTAAATGTTTTGAACTCATCTGGCTTCTTAATAATTTAATAAAAAATTAACAAGCCATGTAATAATTTGAAAACCACTAGGGACCACTTATAAAAAAGTAATTCCTTTTTTACTTAAAGGAATTTAGGATTTATGTCTGTCAAGTCATTTGTTCTGGCATAAGTCACCATTTTGATATATCTTCCTGTGACTTTAAAGTCTGTCAGCTAGTTAGATACATTTTTGCACTGCTAGTGTTTGCTGCTTGAATTAGTCAGTTTATCATATAAACACATGCAGTGCCTTTCAAACTTTTAATTACACTGTTCATTTTGTGCATTAGTAAGAGAATCTTTTATATTGAATTATCCTGGGAAAAAACAAAAATGTTTGTATTTTCTCATGCACTTTCTTTCATTTCCTTATCACGTTTAGATTCTTCAAGATCACAAGCACCATCTTTGACATGTAAGTAACTTTCATATTATTTGTATTACTTATTATTATTATTATTATTATTTTTGAAAAGTGATGGTCTTTGGGGCATCCTTTTTTTTTTATTGGTATTAAGTATATATATTTATTTAGGCACAGGAGGCAATGATCTATTTTAAAATTTAACATTTATTTAATTTTCATCTTTTATGCTAACAATAATGCCAACAGTGTTCTCTTCACTTGACCCACAACTCTGACAGTTTTGGTCCTCTGCTCTCCTCACAATTGGCTGATTTCCATCTGAGCTGCTACTGTCAACTGCATTAAACTGATTTTACATTGCCTTGTTATTCTAATCTTTATCTGCGTTTTGGACTCCAAACATTCACACCTGCTGTTAGTAACCAGAGCTCACAAGAGTGTAAGGCGTGTAGTTCAATAAAGTGATCGATGTGTTCACTAGCTGATTTCAATAAACCGGTAACTTATCAAATCCATATTTTATAGGAAGTACATTACTGATAAAAGTGGTAATAAACACGGTAACCAATAAAAATTAAAATTTCCTGTTATAAAAAAAAATACTGCTGTGAGCTCGGTTTTCTAACACCAGGTGTGAACATCTACAGTCTTTAAGCGCTGGTAAAGATTTAAAAATAAAAGCATTCAATAACATAACATTAAACAGTAAATTAGTTTGATGGTGTTGACTGCAGCAGCTCAATGTTAATCAGCTGATGGTGATGGAAGCAGATGAGCGTTTTTCATCATGGTTGTTAGTGATGTGTTGGTCAAAACGAAACGGCTCTTTGAAGTGAACGACACAAGCGTGTTTTTTTTCTTTCTCTCACCCTCTCTCTCGCACTTTTTTTCCGCTTCACTCTGCACGCGAGCCTTGTGCTTTGCGCTGGGAAGAGGGGGGAGGGGCGGTTGTTACACACGCAGTAGCACAGTAACAGAGCAGGAGGGAGAGAGAGAGAAAGAGAGCCAGGGACAACAACTTCACATTAGAAAGGTATAGTAATCATCCACAACTATTTTCAATTGCGGATGATAAAGGATTCAGAAAGTTTATTCATGCAGGCCCATATGACAGAGAATGTGCATCTTCTGTTTGTTTTCATATTATAATTTATATTTAATTGTGTTGTGGTTTGCAGTGTTTTGTGTTGTTTCACTTTAAATTTGTTTAAAAGGAAAAAGCTGAAAATTTAAATAGTTAAAAGTTGAAATGTAAATAGTTGTTTTTTTTGTATTATATGATTTATTTATTACATTTTATGTGGAGAGAATAAATAAAAGTATATTTATGGTGGCTGCTAGAGACAAAGCACGTACAAACCCCAAAACACGTAAAAACTCCATAGCACGTACAAACTCCAAAGCACGTACAAAACACAACAGAAGTGCTCCAGGATGCTAGGCACAGTGTTGAGATTTTGTTACCTAGTGGCTACACAAGCCAGGAAGTACCAACGACCGGATTTGGTGTGTGGTAGTAACAGGTAAATGAACAGCTTTTGGAATTTTTTATGAATATATATGAGTGCTTGTGTATAAATACACAAAAAATACACATATGATTTCAATTGTGTAAATTAAGTGATCTAGATAGCTCTGTTTTGGAAGTTCAGTTGACGCTAGAAATGGGTTTTGGAGTTTGTACATGCTTTGTCTCTAGGGGCCACCATATATATTTATATATAAACATATATAAATAAAACCACGTTTCTTTTTTTACATTAGTAATTCCTTTTGTTCATAATTTTATATTGTTGTTAATAATAAATTAATTAAAGCAACAAAACAACCTGAAGAGCCGGTTGGGAGACGAAAATCCCATCACTAGTTGTGTAATATGCTGGTATTGATATGATCAAAAATGAACTGAGTTGTTTCGTATTCTATAGAAATTGTACATCTAATTAATAACAAGGCTTTCTGCTGATGTTATTAATTAAAAATTTATTGTTTTATTTTTAAGCAACAACTTTTTAGCATGCAATCAGTCCATGCTGTACAGGACAGATTTGTAAACTGTGCATACAAAAATAGACTATTTTACAAAATTGCTCTTTCAACAAATGTAAATCACAGCAGATTTTTTTTGTTGTAGGTGCACTGTCACAACTAGAAATGTGGGGGGAAGTCCTCAAAGTTGAAGGCAGAACAGGAAAATACATGGAAATAACAATTTTCCTTTAAATGGTAAATGGCCTGCATTTTTATAGCGCTTTTCTAGTCCCTAAGGACCCCAAAGCGCTTCACACTACATTCAGTCATTCACCCATTCACACACACAATCACACACTGGCGATGGCAAGCTACATTGTAGCCACAGCTGCCCTGGGGCGCACTGACAGAGCACATCAGTAAAGGTCGATCTGGATACTTGATAACTGTTGGTATAGGTATGACATGAATTTGAATCTCCATTATCACAGGTTTTAATTGGGAGGGAACATGCAGATATACAGGAGGACTATAAACAGCAATTCCTATTGCATACAACTGTTTTAGAAAATACCAACAACACTGTTAATTTATCACTTGCTGGTCTATAGACTTTACAGTGTGGATGGATGGAAAATCCATCTGGCTCCACTCTGGCTGAATTGGTGCTACAAACAACTCTGCGCTCGGCTTTCCTGGCTGTGTGTGGATTTATACTTACACATCCAAATTTTGACCCTATTTTTCTTCCTTTCAGCTGATTGGTCAATTTCATGTCAATCACCAATTAAACAATCCAATCAGAGAACATCTCCAGAAGTTGATTCTGTTCATCTGGACGTAGCATTTTCAGTGGGAGAAAATGCTGCAAGCGCTACGTCCAGATGAACAGAATCAACTTTTGGAGATTTACTTACCTGGATGATTGAGCATGCATCAAGACAATCAGAGAACAGATAGGTTTGGCTGTTGGAGGGCTGCATTACGGAGCTTCAGGTCCTGGAAGAATAAATTCCCTTTTACATACCAGACCAGCATTTTTCTTCATTAGCACAAAGGAAAACAGTCTGTGCGTGTCAGAGTTCTGTGGTTTTTGTGTCACAGGGCTTATAATATGTGTAAAAATCTGGCCAGGGACCATCACATCACACTGCTATCATATTTTTCTGTTGCTATCATGTTTCTTTTCTGAGATGTTGTTACTTTTATGACAGATGTAACGAGAAATCTTCCAGAAAGTTAAATTTTTTATTCTAATCAAATATTTGATTCTGATAACAGATAAAGATTTTTTTTTTTTACTTTTGTTCTGCTATTTCATAGTTTATACAAATTTTGGCCAATTCCTATTTATTTTAACCCTTTAGCCCCCAAAAAGTCGCCAGCGACAGGTTTTTCCAAACCTGTCTCGTCAAACCTGAGCTCTGCCAGCACGCCTGGACTTTTAGAAGAAAAGAGATGTCCGAAAATAAACCACAGGGTCAAATACTTAATTTTGTTCAGTGTTTTAGAGTTATTAATTTGAATTGACTAATTTAAATATTTTATTCATGTACATTTTGATTGCCTTTAGTAAAAATGGCAAAATTTCAATTTCTTTTTTCTTTCTGTTATTAATCCTTGATTACATTCATATAGTATACAGTAGAGGAAAAAACCTACCAGACCTACCAGTTATCCTGCGTAACATTATTGGGGATAAAGGGTTAAGGAAGCGCAATTAATTTTTTTAGTTTAGCTTGTGTTTACTACCATTTTTTTTTTTATCACCACACAGTAAACATTAAGTAATATGTAAAGTGTCCATTTATCCTCCATTCCGGTCCATTATCTTAAGCTTAGGCTGCTGCCCCTCGACCCAATCCGGTACTAAGTAGAGAGGCCCAGACTTCGCTCTCTCCAGGCACTTGGCCCAGCTCTTCCGGGGGAATCCCAAGGCATTCCCAGGCCAGCCGAAAAACATAGTCCCTCCAGCATGTCCTGGGTGTTCTGGGTCTCTTCCTGGTGGGACGTGCCCAAAACACCTCACCAGGGAGGCATCCTAACCAGATGCCAGTATCTAATCTGTCCTTTTTGTATGTTCCCCTCAGGTTGCCATGGTAGCAGATACAGGGGAAACAAGTGTAGACGATGCCACAAGAAGGATGATGAAATTCCTCATATCACCTGAGCTGGCTGTGGAGTACAACATGCTTGGCCGACATGGGGAAAAAAAGTTCAGAGATTTGCGTCTTTTTAATGTTGTGTATGGTAAGTTAGTTTCACTTGAGACATTTGAACTTTAGAAAACTAAACTTTTTTAATAAAGTGTTTGAAAGTGTAACTGAGATTGGTTATCATGCAATTTGTATATATTTTTTGAGGCAATAAAGTGAAATAAACATTGTTCTTTGAAAATCATCACCAAATGAAGTAAGCTAAGATTAACTTTACTTTGGCTTGCCCGTTTTTCTTCTTCTTCATTTGCAGAGGCACTGAAGAATTATTTAACATCAAAAGTCAACTTGCAAGAAGCAGAGAAGGCTCTGTCCAAGTGGTTCAGTGGAGCTAAAGACAGAGGAGGACCGAGGGCTGCAAGGGTACAAAATAGACTTACGGCTCTGTAAAAAAACAAACCCTGCTGATTCAAGATAAGCTTTTGAGTTTTCCATCTGACTTTTTCCCCATGTTGCTACAGTTCCAAATATCTAAGGAATTTTGCTGTAGTTTGACATTTCTAGTTTTTAAACGTTTACGCACTTTGGAATACAGTTACGTAAAATCACAGTTGTTGGACAAAATAAATGTGAAAAATGTTGTTTTGTGTACCCTCGTGATTTTTGAAATGGTTTTATTTACAAACTAGATTTTGTTTGCGGTCAGCTTTAATATATTTGGTGTCTTTGTGTCACAGAACCCGTATTAGCCGTCTGAAAAATTGATTTTGTGACTGTTTTACTACATGGGGCCCACTCAGTGCCAGAACTTAGTCAATTCAAACTAGAAATAAGATGCAAATACAGAACCCACTGCTAATGCCATTCCAACTTTTTAGCTCATGTTTTCCTCATGTTGTACCCACTAAGAACTTGAAAAATGGGGCCTAGGTGGGTTTCAGTGTACTTTGCCCAGTTGGGGTCCATTTAGTTCCCAGATTTTACCTATATAACACCGAGATGGGCTTATAAAATGGGGCCATTATGGAACCCGCGGACAATCCCACTTAAAACCCACTTTTTAGCCTATGTGGTACTCACATGGTACCCACAAAACAACTTGAAAGGTGGGGCCTGGGTGGGTTTCTTTGTACTTTGCCCAGTTGGGGTCCATTTAGTTCCCAGATTATACCAATATAACACCGAGATGGGCTTACAAAATGGGGCCATTATGGAACCCGCGGACAATCCCACTTAAAACCCACTTTTTAGCCTATGTGGTACTCACATGGTACCCACAAAACAACTTGAAAGGTGGGGCCCGGGTGGGTTTCTGTGTACTTTGCCCAGTTGGGGCCCATTTAGTTCCCAGATTTTACCAATATAACACCGAGATGGGCTTATAAAATGGGGCCATTACGGAACCCGCGGACAATCCCACTTAAAACCCACTTTTTAGCCTATGTGGTGCCCACATGGTACCCACAAAAACTTGAAAGATGGGGCCCGGGTGGGTTTCTGTGTACTTTGCCCAGTTGGGGTCCATCTAGTTCCCAGATTTTACCAATATAATACCGAGATGGGCTTATTAAATGGGGCCATTATGGAACCCGCGGACAATCCCACTTAAAACCCACTTTTTAGCCTATGTGGTGCCTACATGGTACCCACAAAAACTTGAAAGATGGGGCCCAGGTGGGTTTCTGTGTACTTTTCCCAGTTGGGGCCCATTTAGTTCCCAGATTTTCCTAACATAACACCTATATGGGCATTTAATATGGGGCCATTACGGAACCCGCGGACAATCCTATATGGGGCCCATTTTTCAGCCCATTTCCAAACCATATGGGCCCCACATATAAATGTTGGCTGGGTGATAAGCTAACTTTGCAGAGTTAGCAACATAGCATCCTCTATACCAGCGGTCCCCAACCTCCGGGCCTGTCTGTGAATCGTTCGGTACCGGGCCGTGAGAGTTGAGGCTCAGGTGTGAAATTTATGGTTTTCAGGGTTTTTATCGTTTTTTATCATTATTGTTTTTAATCGGTTTTATCATTAACTCAGTTTCTCTGGGTCTTTCCCCGTGTGTTATGAATAAATCTTCCTTTTTTTGTTACCGGTACTGGTTTTATCCACGACACCTTAAAGGCCGGTCGGTGAAAATATTGTCGGACATAAAGTGTCAGTGGCGCAAAAATGGTTGGAGACCGCTGCTTCATACCCTTTGAGTTGGTGGGATAATGACTATTGCTAGCTTGACATGGACACAGAATAAAATTCTTAGTGGCTTTTAAATAGCTAAATATGTGTTTGTCAGATTACTCAGCCATTCCCTTGGGCACGTGTGAGCTACGTGGACTTTACTGTGGAGTAAACTTTTGCATCTTTGTGTCTCACACTAGTTTAGGCTCAGGTGTTTCAAAGGGGAGAAACTGTCATGCAAGTGTTGCATAATTTATATGAAAATAAAACCCCAGTTGGTTTGCATTATTCAACATCAACAGCGAGATGGCTATCAAGACTTTCTGTTGATACACTTTGCATCACCTTATTGATTTCTCACACATGTCTTGGGTGTTGAATAGTAAGGAGTGACTTTATGTGAAAACTGATAAACCACTGATTAGAGAACTTTAAATTCCTTGTAATCAGCCAATTTCCTGAAGAGAGACCACTTAAAATGGATAGAGGTTGTTGTTAGGGGTGACATTCAAGGTTAATATGAATATGTAGTATACCGTCAGTCATCAGCAGCTCTCAGTAGGGCATTTCCTGAATTTCCCCACTGAGCTTGTCTGGCTAATCAACTTGCCTGATATTTTCAGGACATTAAGAAACAGCCTCACTGAACTATAGCAGACTGACCAGAAAGTGTTTTGATCTGTTTGCTAGAATCATTGCAGTCACCGCCGCAGTCTTGTAATCTCTAGCCCAGAAACACTGGTGAATATCTAAGTGTATTTGTAATGTACTTTATTAATTGTAAAAACACAAAAATAAGGATTGTGACATAATTCAAATAAACATTTAAAAAAGAAATTGACCTGTAACACTGCCTGTTATACTTCTTCATAATATTTATGTATATCGGGAATCACGGACAGTATGAACAACTGTGACAAACAAAACGCAGGCAGTGTTACAGGTTAATCAATGGAGTTTCACCTAAGAGGCAAGGGTTTGGTTCCTATGTGAAGACAAGAGTCAGCATTGACTTGATTTGTTTAAAGCACCTGCAGCTCCCTTGTGTCGTCCTCGGGATTCCCATACACTTGTTTGCCACACACCTAGGGGTCATTTTTGACCCGAGGACAACACAATGGTTAAGGTGATACAGAAACAGCTGCTTTCTGTTATAAGTTATAACATTATTGGCAAGTTGTTTAAATACTTAATTTTGAAATAACCATTCATACTTAAAATACTTTGTTAAAGTAGTTTTATTGGATTAAAAACGACTATGTCAGCCGCTCCAAATGGCAGACACGAGAACGCAGCATTGACTAAACTGAGGTCTGACAACATCGACAATTTGATAGCTGCAGTTCAGAATCTATGTAAATCAACACAACACAAACCTTTGTTAGCTGTTCATTAATAGGCATTTCAAAATAACCTGAGACATCATGTTTTGCCTTTTTATAGATTTTTTTATAGATTAGTGAAAACACAGTGTACTTTCGGTTATTTTGTGTGAGCTTTCCTTCCACACTTAAAGGTTTAGTAAGTAGGAGGGAGTGCAGGTGAATGTGAGGAGGAGAAGGAAGGACGGAGAAGTAATTGACTAAAGCCCTTCACCATAGCATCACCTCCAGTGCTTTTACTAATTACCGCAGTCACCCAGGAGGCCACTGAGCCAGAAGCTTTATCAAAAACCTAAATGTATTTAGCTTTTTAACCCTTTAACTCCTCTTCACTTAGACACGCGCACATCAGATTACATTTCTCCTATTTGTGTTGTTTTTTTTCCCCCTACTTCTTCGTTTTATTACTTTACTGCTTACGCCTAACATTTGGCACATTTAAGAGGATCGTTTTTTGGACCCATGCGGCGCTCCTCCTCTGCGGTGAGAAGGTGCTGTGTGAGCTCTTCAGCACATTGCAACCGTGCTGCAGAAGCTGCTGGAGCTTCAATGAGAAATCCTGTTAGAGGAAGGTTTCAGAGCAGCAACAGAGAGGCAAACAGGGGGCAGACCGTAGCAAATGTATGTTTGTCATTTAATCTGTCATTTTCTTAAAGCCTGCTGGGAAATTTCAGTTGCATGAATTTTCTTGAACTTTTCAGAATATTTTGCAGGAGATACAGCAGACGACCCCAAACTAGAAAATGATTTGAACATGTGGAGCTGCACTGGATATGAACCCTGCTGCAACACCTTACGTGCTTTTAGAATCGCTGTCTGTGGGGTGGTTTAAAAGGATTATTATGACGAATATAGCACTCTCATGGGCATTTATTGCCCATACCACCCGAAACTAATATCTGGAAAATTTATAAAGGGGCAGATTCATATGTCTGACATTATTAAAATTCGAATCTCTCAATAACGTATTCCTGACGAGTCGCTGAAAGTCTGAGGATACGGACGCCACTAAGATAAGGATCCCCTCAACCTATAAGCAGCACTTTCCTTGCAAAGCAAATCCTCAGACACCTGCGTGATTCAGGGGTTTAATATGGAATGTTCTCGAGGCTCTCCCATCATGCACTGCTTGTGAATGAGATAATTTGTCTGGGGGCAGACGGGGGGATTGTGTGGCACAGCAGTCAAGTTGATCCACAGTGATTGACTGTAATGCTCCCCGTCAGACAGGCTCATGCAATGAGACTTAGCAGCTGGAGACAAATCAATTTCTCTCCCCTCCCAACAACCCACCTATTTCTCCTCATCTACCTCTTTTCCCGTCCTTCCACTCTTGACAGCATCTGATGGCATATCCAGCCGACCATTACACCGACCCCTGTCAAAAATCTGCCACACCATGTTGGACCGCACACCTTAAACGCTTCTGTTTTTGCTATTAACTAACACCGATCCGGAGTGATGAGTGCTGATCTTTCCTCTAAAACTTAACAGAGGATTCACTATAGAATCTCCATCAAATATCTGACAATTATTGATAAAAACTTCTTATACCAGCCGTCGGTGTCAGTGATATCGAAAAGAAAACTCACATGACAAGTGCAGTCATGTAAGTGTAAAATAACACTACATGTATAGCAGGAAACAAGGGAGAAATCTAAGGTAATGTATTATGTAATGTATTGTAATACTCATTTAAATCTTTTTACAGTAGTTAAAATTTATTCATATTAATTTAGATGGACAAACAATTAAAATATACCCAGCACATGAGATGCTGCAGTGTGTTTTAAAGGGAAAAGGTCACCCATCAAGTCCCTAAATAACCCAAATAAATAGATAAACAAAAACAACTTTAATCTACTGTCTGTGTGTCATGTATAATTATCCATCCATCCATCCATCCATTTTCAACCGCTTATCCGAGGCCGGGTCGCGGGGGCAGCAGCCTAAGCAAAGAGGCCCAGACCTCCCTCTCCCCAGCCACCTCCTCCAGCTTATCCGGGGGAATACCAAGGCGTTCCCAGGCCAGCCGAGAGATATAATCTCTCCAGCGTGTCCTGGGTCTTCCCTGGGGCCTCCTCCCGGTGGGACATGCCTGGAACACCTCACCCAGGAGGCGCCCAGGGGGCATCCTTGTCAGATGCCCGAACCACCTCAGCTGACTCCTTTCGATGTGGAGCAGCAGCGGCTCTACTCTGAGCCCCTCCCGGATGGCCGAACTTCTCACCCTATCTCTAAGGGAGAGGCCAGCCACCCTTCGGAGGAAGCTCATTTCCGCCGCTTGTATCCGCGATCTCGTTCTTTCGGTCACTACCCACAGCTCGTGGCCATAGGTGAGGGTAGGGACGTAGATCGACCGGTAAATTGAGAGCTTCGCTTTTACACTCAGCTCCCTCTTCACCACGACAGACCGGTGCAGCGTCCGCATTACAGCAGCTGCAGCCCCAATCCGTCTGTCAATCTCCGGCTCCCTTCTCCCATCACTCGCGAACAAGACCCCGAGATACTTGAACTCCTCCACTTGGGGCAGGAACTCATCCCCGACCCGGAGAGGGCACTCCACCCTTTTCCGGCTGAGAACCATGGCCTCAGATTTGGAGGTGCTGATCCTCATTCCCGCTGCTTCACACTCGGCTGCGAACCGTTCCAGTGCGAGCTGGAGGCCCTCACCCGATGAAGCCAACAGAACCACATCATCCGCAAAAATCAGAGATGAGATTCTGAGGCCACCAAAGCGAAAGCCCTCCGCCACTTGGCTGCGCCTAGAAATCCTGTCCATAAAAATTATGAACAGAACCGGAGACAAAGGGCAGCCCTGGCGGAGCCCATCACCCACCGGGAACGAGTCCGACTTATTGCCGGCAATGCGAACCAAGCTCCTGCAACGGTTGTATAGGGATCGAATGGCCCGTAGCAATGGGCCAGACACCCCATACTCCCGCAGCACCTCCCACAGGACACCCCGAGGGACACGGTCGAATGCCTTCTCCAAGTCCACAAAACACATGTAGACTGGTTGGGCAAACTCCCATGCGCCCTCAAGTACCCTCGAGAGGATAAAGAGCTGGTCCAGTGTTCCGCGACCAGGACGAAAACCGCATTGTTCCTCCTGTATCCGAGGTTCGACTAGCGGACGAACTCTCCTTTCCAGCACCCTGGCATAGACTTTCCCAGGGAGGCTGAGGAGTGTGATCCCCCTGTAGTTGGAACACACCCTCCGGTCCCCCTTCTTAAAGATGGGGACCACCACCCCGGTCTGCCAGTCCACCGGTACTGCCCCTGATCTCCACGCAACATTGCAAAGGCGTGTCAACCAGGACAGCCCTACAACGTCCAGAGCCTTCAGGAACTCGGGGCGGACCTCGTCAACACCAGGGGCTCTGCCACCAAGGAGTTGTTTAACTGCCTCAGTGACCTCGCCCCCGGAAATTGGCGGGTCATTCCCCTCATCCCCAGACTCTGCTTCCTCCTCGGAAGACGTGTCAGTGGGATTAAGGAGGTCCTCAAAGTATTCCTTCCACCGCCTGACAATTTTCTCAGTCGACGTCAACAGCGCTCCACCAGCACTATACACAGTGCAGGTAGAGCACCGCTTTCCCCTCCTGAGACGCCTGACGGTTTGCCAGAATCTCTTCGAGGCAGTCCGAAAGTCTTTTTCCATGGCCTCTCCGAACTCCTCCCACACCCGAGTTTTTGCTTCAGCCACTGCCCGAGCCGCATTCCGCTTGGCCTGTCGATACCTGTCAGCTGCCTCCGGAGTCCCACAGGCTAACCAAGCCAGATAGGACTCCTTCTTCAGCCTGGTGGCTCCCTTCACCTCTGGTGTCCACCATTTGGTTCGGGGATTACCACCACGGCAGGCACCAACCACCCTGCGGCCGCAGCTCAATGCAGCAGCTTCGGCAATGGAGACGCTGAACATGGTCCATTCGGACTCAATGTCCCCAGTCTCCCTCGGAATGCTGTTGAAGCTCTGCCGGAGGTGTGCGTTGAAGATCTCGCGGACTGGGGCCTCTGCTAGACGTTCCCAGCACACCCTCACTACGCGTTTAGGTGCACCAGGTTTGTCCAGCGTCCTCCCCCGCCACCTGATCCAACTCACCACCAGGTGGTGATCAGTTGACAGCTCAGCCCCTCTCTTTACCCGAGTGTCCAGAACATAAGGTCGCAGGTCTGCTGATACGATTACAAAATCGATCATCGACCTACGGCCTAGAGCGTCCTGGTGCCACGTGCACTTATGGACACTCTTATGTTCGAACAGGGTGTTCGTTATGGCCAAACTGTGATTAGCACAGAAGTCCAATAACAAAGCACCGCTCGGGTTCAGATCAGGGAGGCCGTTCCTCCCAATCACACCCCTCCAGGTCTCGCTGTCGTTACCCACGTGAGCATTGAAGTCTCCCAGCAGGACAACAGAGTCTCCAGGTGGAGCACCTTCCAGCACCCCCCCCAGGGACTCTAAGAAGGCTGGGTACTCTGAACTGCCACTCGGCGCATAAGCGCAGATGACAGTCAGGACCCGTTCCCCGACCCTAAGGCGCAGGGAACAAACCCTCTCGTCCACCGGGAAAAACCCCAACGTACCGGCAGCAAGCCGAGGGGATATTAGAATACCCACCCCAGCCCGCCGCCTCTCACCAGGGGCAACTCCAGACTGAGACAGAGTCCAGCCCCTCTCCAGGAGACTGGTTCCAGAGCCCAAGCCATGCGTAGAGGTGAGCCCAACTATATCTAGCCGGTACCTCTCAACCTCACGCACTAACTCAGGCTCCTTCCCCACCAGAGAGGTGACATTCCATGTCCCTATTGCCAGTCTTGGCAGCCGGGGGTCAGTCCGCCAGGGCCTCCGCTCCTGGCCGCCACCCGACACACAATGCACCCGACCCCTATGGCGCCTCCTGCGGGTGGTGGGCCTGCGGGAGGATGGGCCCATGTCTCCTCTTCGGGCTGTGCCCGGCCGGGCCCCATGGACTAAGGCCCGGCCACCAGGCGCTCGCCCTCGAGCACCCTCCCCGGGCCTGGCTCCAGGGCGGGGCCCCGGTAACCCTATCCCGGGCAGGGTAAACTGTTCCCTCGATGTCCTTTTCATAAGGACATCAGTTACAGTAATTTATGGTACCAAGAAGGCGTTAGTTATATTTTAGTGGGTACTTTGCTGAGAGGTCATGTTCTACTTGGGAAGCATCCATAGACCTAAAAATATCTCTGCTGCAAATAGCCTACAGTGAAACTCTAAGACTGAAACTGTGTGAAAAACTAGACATGACAGAAAACTATTTGTGACTTTAGAAAGGAAAATGTCCCAGCAATTATGATGGTGCTCAATACTCGACCCGAGGAAAACCACCGGGTAACAAATTAAGCGACTGTAGCCTTTGGCAGCTCACCTCTCTCAAATAGAGAAAAGAATACAATGCTCTTTGCAATTATATCATCCATGTGTTTTGATTAGTGACATGAAATATAATTTACAAAATCTTACAATATTTGCAAAGTTTTGTAAAGTGTATATGTGCAAAACTGTTGTTTTGGAGACACACACATGGATCCTGCTGCTGTATGATGCTGCAGGTGATTAATGAACTGTTTAAAGAGCACTTTCACTCGCTGGGCCCACGTCCTCATTTGAGGTTTGATAGCGTTTTAGTAGATAAAGGAGAAGGGCTTGGATATGAATTAAGCTGCAGTTTGGGGAAGGCCTCGAAGGGGCCTGGCGGCAGCTCCCGGGCCTGGCAGATCCCCGTGTATTAAATAGAAGTGAAGAAGTTAAAGAATTGAAAAGGGAAGGGAGGGTGGGGCAGGTAAACGAGAACTACGGCTTGTAGAACTGGGGGGACATATATAGATGAGAACCGGAAGGAGCGTGTTTGGAGGCGTGGTCCCGCTCCTGAAATTCTGATACTTTAACTCCAACAAAAAGTGATTCTTTGCCTTCATAAATATGAAGCAATAATTTTGAATAAACTGCAACTGAAATAAAATCAAATGTTTGTTTATTCAAATAATTAATCATTAAGGAAAGTATGATTGGTATAAAGTGTATACCAGTCAAGTTTATTTTTGTTTTTGACAAGATTTTGACCAGAATTTGATCAAATTCAGCATTTGGGGCATAATTATTTTGAATGAGAAGACTACCACACATTTTTAATAGATGTGAAGTTTCAGAGCAAAGTGAATCCGGCTACACTTAACCTACATAAAGTTGTGTTGTGATTTTTGGAGAAGTCTCTGCGTGTGCTTCTTTTAGGCTTTGAACAAAGTGATTTGCAGACTTTGTTCTGTCCTCTGTTAGTTTTATGATTAAGGGGGGATTTTAAGGCTTCCTCTTATTTGTGACAGTGTCTCAAAGCTGTTGTCACATGATAAAAGTAGCAAAAAATGTATCAGAAAATAAAATGGTATATGGAAGAACATCTTTCTTTGAAAAAGACTACTTGAAATTAACATAGACTGTTCAGAGTTTTTGCTTGAGTGTTATCTAAGGCGCTTGGAAATAAAAAAATTCTGGACGTGATAGGGTGGGGCTAGGTTTCACAATGAGCTCACCCGAAACCTTGGCTAATTGTGACCTACACTCGTTTTCACATCTTGGCTCATGTGATTAGGTAGAGGATCATTAGGGGTCCTTTTGTCCCTCTTGGGGGGTTACTCCCACTGGGTTTAAATCTGGGGCTCTCCACCATTTGACCCTAGAACTGAAGAAGCTTCTCGGATGAGAGGTGAAATGTGTTCAAGCAACTTAAAGAAGTCCAGACGCTTTTCTTTCCAAGCTCTTTAGACTACAATGGCCTGGATGACTGAGAACCTTCACAGACATATTGCTTGAGTGTTATTTTGTGAGTTGTTTTTATTCTGTTTGCGATCCTTATGCTAAGCTGTGGTAGCTGGCACAGCTTTCTTTTGGCTGTGGCATCAATCTTTGCATAAATCTGTGCATTTAACTCTTGGCAAGTAAGCTAATGAGTATATTTCCCAAAGTGTTGAACTGTCACTTCATTCAGCTTACTTTGCCCATTAAAGAGAATTCAGACCTGCAGGACTGTGGTTAATGCCAAATTTATGCCTTAATGTTCCATCCTCCAGCTTTACTCCAAAGCCCTTGCCCTCTGCTGGAGCTGAATATGACCATCAGTTGTCCCCAGCTGTGCTATGTATATCCTGGACAGGGTCCAGAGAAAGGACAGTGCACAGTCATAAAAACAGAAGATAAGCATAAGCATAGGAACAAAAAGAGGAGTTGCTGTAGCTACTGACTAAAAGGCACTTTAGGGTCTATTTATATCAGATGATTGCTGTTCTTAAACTCACTCAAAAGCACAAGACTGCATACACAGCCATTTTGTTTGAGTTTGAAGGCTTTTTTAAAAAAGTAGATTGGCCAACAAAGAGGATGAGTACATTCAAGGGGGGCAGGATTTTGTGTGCATATTCATATTAGAATGGGTGCATTAGCAAGAATTTTAATGCGGTAGACCTTTTCGAATAAAAACGAGGCAGCAAGTAGAATGAAATATATCACACGCTCTCGATACAGTTTCTGCATGTACTGTACATGTGCTTCACTTGGGACCACGTCTTAAGGAAACACATGCTGGCTTTCCTAGAAGGGATAAAAGGGGAATGAGGGTTATAAAGTGCTGGGTGCTTTAACATCTACTAGCTCTTCTCATTTATGCTTATCTAGCTGACGGGTGTGTAAATGGCTTTCTGCTGGAGCAGGGTCCCCCAGGAGAACCATTCCACTCACACAGACAGTGACAGGCCAGTAATGCTCCCCCCGAAAACCCCCTGTCTTTGCCTCACCTCCAGCCACCCCTCACCGACCAGCCCAGACAAACATCTTGATTGTAATTGAATTTTCAGAACGGCTGCTGTGTGACGGAGTAACGATTGGAAGGGAGAGCGACAGAGAGAGAGAGAGAGCCACAGTAAGAAGGGGTGGAAGGGAGGAAACTGAGGATGAAGACGGAGGAAGATGGAGTGGTGGAAAGGTTAGAGTAATGACAGAGGCTAAGATTGAACAGGAAGGAAGAGGAAATAGCATACTGTTGTATAGCATGACAGTGGAGGGAAAGCCAAGGACAGGAAGCTGCTGGGGGATTAGCTTTGTTTCTGCGCCGAAGTCTTGACGGATCGTAATATATTGTTGCAATGCAAGTTTCATGGTTCACATACCTGCCGTGCGCATGCATAAGTGTAGCTGACATGTGAAAGATCAAGGAGAGGGGGAAAAAAGCACCGAATAATCTGCGGTTAACATTAGAATATCATCCTTGAGAACATTTAATCCGACACAAAGTAAACAGAACTAAACATGGTAATACCTAGGGGCATAATGCACTGTTGTTAAGATCATACTTTATTAGTTCCGCTTCACATCTTTCTCCCATTGATATTATTGTTTGTTTGGGTTTTTTTTTCTCCAGCTAGCCTTATATAGTCTTGATTTAATTGGATAAACCGCCATTACATCAGCTATGTTGGCAAGTGAGGTCAGAGCTAATTCACTTAAAACACGTGTTAAAATTAAAGGTAGTTCTGCTAAATTTCTTGGTGGCTTACAACATAACACGAATGCTGTATTTCTGGGGTTGTTGCTATGAAAGCTAAAATAACTGCCACTTAGCTGTATAACTCTGTGCTTCATTGTTGTGTAGTGTTTTTTTCATTTTGTCTATTAAGTGACCTGCCCTCTTTATGATAATGAAAGCTGAAGTCGAGGATACAATCCGTTTTCTGTATGTCTGATAAGCCAGTTTTGATAAGTTCGCCATCCCTTTCCTATTAAATCCGCACTCTCTTTCCATATTCGGTGCTCTGATGAATAGCAGATGCCCTAAATGAGCACTGACAAGTTTATCGCCGGGAAAACAGATTTGTTTATATAGGAAAATTTACACTTTGATTTGTGGCAAAGAAAACAAATTGTAGGTGGCGATTCCTCCCATGGAGTGTGGTCACAGGCACACCGACAAGTTCCAATCACACATCATTGATCTTTGTTCATTCATTTATTTTAAAACACTCATAAAGCTGCATTCACCAGTGGCTCCATACTGTAGTGGTTAACACATTTGTCCCAAAACAGAAAAGCTTTCCCAAGAGGAGAGACAAATTCTCACGTGGTGTTTAAAAGAAAAAAAAAAGCTGCCAAATCAAATGTGTGTGTCCATCTGCTGTGGTAACCAGTCCATTCACAGCACAAGTCAGCATCTTTCATCTGTCACCTTCTTTGACAGCTTTTTTAATCTTCCTGAAGTCTTATTTTGACAGTGTATTTTTATAATCCACATGTGTGACACAGGATTTGTAAATGTCTTTTCACTTCCAACTTTGATATTCTTGCCCTACTGACCCTGTCTCACTCTCTCTTTTTACCCCTCCCCCCATTACCCTCAAAGATTTTATCTAGTCAGCGGTGGAGTGCCCCTCATCATCTGCGGGGTCACGGCAGCTGTCAATATAGACAACTATGGCAGCAGGGAGCAAGCGCTGTAGTAAGTCCTAGATTTGCTTCTTCCTGAGTCAGTCTGAGATGATGTTTCACATTGTTATGCAAATAAAGAGTTTTTTTATGTTTTACTCCCAAAAATTAAATTTGATTTAATCTTCTTTAAACGCTGTTAGACGGGTGTATACATAGACACAAGCGTATGCTCCCTTTGGTGGATGTGTATTTCATTTAGTTACTCTCTTCTCAGTAAACACATAAAGATGATGTGACTTTATGAAGGTAACCATTTAATTACAAACAGAAAGTAAACTTTGAATTGTTCCATATTTCTTATGGTATTAAAGTGCAGTGGTGTGTTTGTGTGTGTTGCAGCTGCTGGATGGCGTGGGAGCCCAGTCTGGGAGCATTCTTTGGCCCCGTAGCTTTCATCGTCCTGGTCACGTGCATCTATTTCCTCTGCACATTCATCCAGCTACGGCGACACCCTGAAAAGAAGTACGAGCTCAAGCAACTGACGGAGGAGCAGCAGAGGCTGGCTGCTGTCGATGTGCCGACACACTGCCACCAGGGAGCCGAGCCCGGAGCCCTGGCTCCACCGCCCAGCGGGAGCCACTGCCCCGCCGGCTGCCCTGGCATTCCCATCAACCCCGCGCTGCTGGCCAACGAGCACTCCTTCAAGGCTCAGTTAAGAACAGCGGCCTTCACCCTATTCCTCTTCCTGGCAACCTGGACTTTTGGGGCACTAGCTGTGTCACAGGGCCACTTCCTGGACATGATCTTCAGCTGCCTTTATGGTGCCTTCTCCGTCACCCTCGGCCTCTTCGTCCTCATCCATCACTGTGCCAAGCGGGACGATGTTTGGCATTGCTGGTGTTCCTGCTGTCCTGGACGAAGCGCCGACGCCTCCTCTGGTGCCCCCGCGCCCGCTCAAACGCGGCCCAAAGTCAACGTGAACGGAGATACCCCCGGGCACGGCCACGGCCACAGCCACTGCCACCATGACTCACCTTGTCAGGCTAAAGCTCTAAGCTGTGGCCATGGCAGCTTAGCTCACTGTAAACACGCTGCCCTTCCTTCCTCACAAAATCACATGACGTGTCTAGCGCCAGTGACGCCGTGCTGTGCCGCACTGCACAGCCAGCAGCTTATGGAAGAAGAGCCCGCGGCCACGCATGTGCTGCTGCACGCTGACCCGGAGGGTTACCGGCCGGGGATCCAGTTGCACCCCTGCCTAAAGAGCAGTGCCAGGACTAAAGGCCGACATCTCAGCCGCAGGGATGGGGCCGGTGCTTGTGGAGCGGGGAGTGAGAGGGAGTACGCCTATCACATCCCCTCTAGTGTGGATGGAGGCAGCGTGCACAGCTTACACACTGACAGCCCCCACAGCACACACGAGCGCCACGCCCACATCTGTCCACACCTGGCCCACGAAGGCCACCATGACGTGCATCACACATGCCACGCTGCTGCAGAGTCCCTGGCATGCCATAATCCCTGCCACAGGCACATCTGCTGTGCCAAGGCAGACCTTTTCCCTTCTCTGTGCCCGGCAGAAGCAGGAGACACGGGCGTCTTCCTGTGCGGCTGCGGCAAAGTGGCTGAGGAGGACCCCGTGGCAACACATCACCATTTGGAAATGCACGCCCCGCGCAGACAATCTTACCCTCAGAACCCGCCCAATCAGAACGGGATTCTAAAGGGGAGCCTGCATGAGGGTCTCCTCTACACGTCAGACAGCACAGGAAATATACGCACTGGACCCTGGAAGAATGAAACTACTGTGTAGTGTGGGAAGACTGAGAAGAGGGGATGCAGGCAGCATTCCTGCTTCCCCTTCTAGGATAATAAAAAAACAAAGAATTGTATAACATTTTAAAACATCACAATCAGCGTGGGATATTTTTTTATTTTAATGTCCTCTTGATTTTATGTGTGCTGTTTTACTGTACAGAATTCCATTTGAACGCTCTCCTTCAGGGGGCATCCACTGACAGAAACCGAATTTCTTCCATCACAATGAATTTGTGAAAACGTGTGTCGCATGGCGCCTTCAGATGTAATCGAAGGTGTCGCCACTGTTCCATATTACTACAGATCTATCTCTCTCTATATATACAAGAAAATGAATGGTTGTACGTATGAATTTGTGTGTGTTAACGCTCAAAGGCAACACGCTGCAAGATATTTTTTACACTTTGAAACACGTCAAATAGTCTCTGATGACAGTGAACCTCCAGTACTTAAAAGAACTTCTTGGCATCCATGTTTTAGACAACTAAACCAGCAGTTTTAGACTTCATGGGTATTTTTGCCATTCGGTCAAGCAACTGTGAATATCTACTAGAGTTTTCTAAAAAAAAGAAATATATATAAATATATATAAAGATACTGTTGCTTACAAGAGATGTGTGGATGCCAGTTAAGTTGTGAAAATTCAAAGCAACAGAAAAAGAGAAGTGAAATTAAGCATCCTCTTATCCAGGTCAGTATTGATCGTGCTGTCTATATGATGTCTTCACTGTTGTGTTTCTTTTTCTTTTCTGTTCTGGAGAGAATAACGGCACATCAGCAGCAACAGCATTGTGTGTAGAAAGTTACTGTCAGTGAGTCATTGGATCCATTGTGCCATAAAGAGCCAGGTCCTCACAGCAAAGTTCATTGCCAAACCGGTGTGCTGGTTTTTATTCCATTCAGCTCAGTTTGCACACGCTTCATGTGACGGTATCACATCAGCTTATGTTTCTCTGTACAATCAATCTAGAAAAAAAAAACCGCAACAACAATAACAGCAAGCTGCATCAACATAACTTTGGGAAACCAGCCCAGCGTCCTGTAATTTTCCCTCCTATTAAAATGCTAATAAAATATTTCAGACTCACCCGACATTGGCCGAAGCCAAAAAAATGATACATGGCAGACACCAGAGCAAATTCGGCCCTGTTGTGTTTTATAAATTTATAATTTGCCTTATAAAAGCTCCAACGCATGCATGCTTATATGTAGCTGTGTTTTAATGGTGTAAATGAATGCCTTTCCACAGACATATCATTTGACTCGACCCAATGCAGCTTGCCATGTGTCCTTTTTTGAAGCACTTGTGGATTATTTCACTTCTCAACAGTACTATTTGGCTCTTGTGACCTTCATGTTGCATCACTTTAAAAAGGACCCATTATGCTCATTTACAGCTTCATAGTTTTTTTTTAATCTTCAATCTTAGAGTCATCTTTGCAAGATTCATAGTTTAAATGAATCCTTCTTTATCTTATACCAGGCTTTAGTGCAGTTATTTCTGGGCAACTGCTTTAGCCCAGAACACCCAGTTTTCTCCTGATTGGTTGCCCTTCAGAAACAGCACATGTGTGGCCAAAAGTAATAGCCAAAGCTGATACCCCCCTCACTGAATCAAACAGAGTCGACACTAGAAAAAAAACATTTAGAGAGGTTTCAAGATTGCTTTTGACATTGTAACAATATATGTATTACAGAAAATAAGATAAACCATAAGCTATCCCTTTATTCTTACATTTATTCAGGAGTCCAGTCAGTAAAATCATATGTCCTGCTTTGGTGACAGCTTTTGTCAGGACTGCTAACAGATGAAATGTGGATCATTTCTTTTTTTGTTTTTTTAAACCGTGAAGGTCACACTCTCTTTGAAGAATTGCCTCTCGAAAGAGAAGCCAAAAGAGTCTCCGTGTTGATTTAGAAGCGCTTGTTTGTTTTATGAATGATAATATTTAATACAATGCTCCAGACAAAACAAATCATACATTTCATCAGACCAGCCAACACTTCATAAAAAAAACAACATCCAAAGCATAATCTCACAGCAAAGCCCACTCTCGCGAAACCACCTCAGCATGCGCACCACCTCTCTATCCATCTCGTGCACTTTTTGTCCGTGTATATAGAATTGGTTTCTGATGAATTATTTTTTATGAGATTTAAGATATTTAAGAATAAAATAAGTCTATGTAAAAGAAAGTTGTATGGGAAAAAACTGACCTCTCAGTGTTATAATGCTCAGTATCTGAGTTTAGAAATGTCCTTTTTGTTTTCAAATGCCTTTTTTTTCTGTCGACTTCATAAAGTATGCAGACTCGCCGTGTGTTGTGAGACTTATCCTGTCATATCAGAAATAGAAATGCACTACCCATTATAACGTTTGGCCTGCCAGAATAGTATTTGTCACTTACGGTGTCGTTATAATAGAAGTGCTTGTTCAGACAGACCTGAATTAAGGAAAGAAATTCAGAGAAAGAAAGCAAAATATTAATGTGACAGTCCTTCTGGTTGAATGGCAAGGCTTTGAACAGTAAAGGAAGGCAATGGTAGACATCAAAGATGATGCATGAACCTCATAGCTTTGCACAGGGCCATTGGAGTTATTGCCAGGGACTGGGACAAAATGGGATGTTATGGGTTCAGCTTATGGGTTATAAAACATTGGCCCACAATTGATCATACAATACAAGCTCCTTTGAGCCACCTTGGATGCTAGCAGCCAGCGGCCCTGGCTTTATAGTTATTGGAAAGGGATTTGTAACAGTATCACAACGAAATCATCCCACATTAAACCGAGAGAACATCGGTCTAGGTTAATTGCTGTACAACATGTGCATTTGCTGGTGGTGTGTCTTAGGAGCAGCCCGAGCTTTTCAGTGTCTGTGAGACGGTGTGTTTGGTATCACAGGCCGCCATAGGCCACCTTCTCTGTCGCCATCAGTAACAGATGTACTGCCCCAAACAAGCTAGCTGGCTTCGTTTCGGCTCACCAGGCGCCTGCTGGAATATTCACCTGTGGTACTGTGACAAAACCTAAAGCCAGTTTTCAATTTTTTCTACATTGACACAGATTCCAATAAATGTATTTTTTCACCATGCAACGGACGAGCGCGTCTTTGGCTTTGTGTTTGTGTGCCTGCCACCTGTGTGTATGTGTGTGAAAGTGCATTTAACATATGTGAATATGAATCCAAGTGATCGCAAAAGCCTGTTTTTTCCCTCTTCTTCTTCTTCTTCTTCTTCATAATTCTCTTTTATAACTTCTGCCAGCGTGATGAAAATTGAGATGTCTTTTGGACTCACCATGGGGGAGGAATCAAGTGATAACAGGCTTGACTGCTGTTCCTGCTGCTGCTGCTGTGCGAGTGTGTGTGGTGCATGCCCAGACTTTTGTCCACATACATGCACAGGCATCTGCACATGCACATATCTTGCAGGAAATGAGACACTGTGTCTTCTGCGCATCACAAACGGCACCCTGATTTGACAGGCCGTGAAACGCCTGAGCACATTTAATATGCAGCTGGATTTTTTTTTCTTTCCCAAGGCCACACAGCTCTCTCTTCAGCCTCACAACCATCAGATTATTCGTGTGACTGAAAGCCATGTGAAATATCAAACCCCCGATCTCCTTCTCTGTTGGCTGTGAGGACCCAGGCTTAACATGAGTACTGCAGGGTGTTATGAAAGGTGAGTAATGGATGTCTCGAGCCTCTATCTTTTAAAGAAACCAAATTATTTTGTGTGCTGCAGTGCCAAATGAGTAGCTGCCATCCTTGTATATGACGCTTGCCCGTGTCTTTGAATAAATAAGTGTGTGTGTGTTTTTTAAGTGCTCAACAAAGAGTCAATAAAGCACATGGATGATTCACCGTGAGGCTTGAAGACTGAAGGCCGTGGTAGGTGAGGCCATGGTGGTTTGGCAAAGGGAGAAATTGGCCCAGGGAGGCAGCTGTTTCATTAAAAATTAATCTGATTTTAGCAACACAGATGTGTGTTTATGATACAATTAACAGTGTTTTAATTTCCTGTTGTAATAGATAGGCCTATAAGTAGGAGTATTAGCCAAAGAAGAAGAGCAGGAGATGTGAAGAGAAATGCTTATGTGCCCCTGCAAAGAAATACGCTTCATGTATGGTACGGAAACCATACATGCAGTACAATTAGATTTTACTGAGGGGCTTCTATCATGATGCAAGAACTGTACATATGAACAGGGGCATGATTTGTGAGTCTCTTTGTAAGCCTGTCTCTTAACACGTGTCAAAATTGCTGTTATCTTTCGCTATCTCTCATGTAGATCTAACAACATATGCCACGTAAACAATGTTCCTCTGGTGTATAGAGACTTGTATTACTTTGTCTTACTTAATCAAGAATGTCTTTGATTTCTCTCAGACCATGTTATACCGTTTATATGCCTTTGGCTTCCTCCCTTACTCCCCACACGTTTAGTAGCTCTACCCCCCCTCCTCCTCCTCCTCTTGTCTTGTCGGACAAGACTTGTGATAGAAGGCTGTGATCGTCATGCTAATGTTGTCCTTGGCTTAAATAACATGCTAGAGATTCGCGGGGTGGGGAGAGCGAGAGGGAGCAGCAGAGTGAAGGCGGGGTGGTGAGGAGGGGGCGGTGGATGGAGGGGAAAGCAGGACGGATAGTTTGAGGCTTATGAGAAGAAAGACACGGCGAGGGAGGTGGAGAGATCAAAGGGGAAGAAAAGACAGAAAGAGGTGGGCAAAACTTCTTATTAGATATCATCACTTGGTTTCTTGGAAGCTACATTTCTAATGGGTGTCCGTGAAATTTGTGTGTGTGTATGTGAGAGTGCATCTCAGGCTTGCTGCAGTGGAAGGTAATTTACTCCAGTGCCAACGTCACGCCCACTGGTTTTACACATGCAAATCCGTTCATCTATCTGAACGAATATCTATAAACATCTATAAACACTGTAATGTAGCCTATAAAGGTGGAGCTCCTCAGAATACAGTGAGTCCTGATGATATCACACTGATGTCACTATTTAAAATATGCACTTTTTATGAAAAGTCTGAACTATTACTGATGAAATCAATGTTTATAGTGAACCTCACCTATTCCAGAGAGTAATTTATGCAAAGCCTCCAGGTTGCATTAGTGGTAAATACATCATATGGCAAGAAGATGCTGAATCTGCTCCTGATGTTTCTGGGAATGTTGTAAGATCTGAGGGTGACGTTTCAGATAATGACAGAAAAGAATGTTGTTCCAATAATTTAATAATTTACTAAATACACTCATTGCCCACTTTGTTTGGTAAACGAGTTTGGTAAACCTTGCTAGTAAACCTTGTTTTGCCTTCAGAACTGTCCTAATCAGTTCTGAGGCATCACACAGTTTCAGTAACAATACTCAGGTGTGGTGTTAAAACAATGCTCGGTTGGTACTAGGGGCCCAAAGTATGCCAGGAAAATATCCCCATACACCAATAAAACACCAACAACAGTTTTAACTGCTGAAACAAGGCAGGATGGATCCGAGTTGTTATGCCAAGTTTTGACATAGCCATCCAAATGTCACAGCAGAAATTAAGGCTCAGGCAACATTTTTCCTGTCTTCTGTTGTAGACTTTCCCGTTCTTAGTTGACAGGAGTGGCACATGTGGTCTTCTGCCCAACTGCTTGAAGGTTTGGGTTTGGTGTCTTCAGAGATGCTCTTCTGCATACTTTGGTTATGATGAGTCTTTATTTGAGTTACTGTTTCCTTTAGCTAATCTACTCTGACTTCTAGCATCAACGTGGTCCAAAGAACTGCTGCTCACACGATATTTTTTCTCATTTCAGACATTCTGTAAAAAAAAAGACAAGGCTGTGTTAAAATCCCTGTAGATTACAATTTGTGAAATACAAACACGCCACATTCGAACTCTCTTAAGTCACCTCGCTTCTCCATTCTGATGCTCAGTTTGAACTTTGGTAGCTTGTCTTGAACATGTCTACATGCTTAAACAATCCTGTTTTCCTGCTATGTGAGCTATGTATTAGCTCTTTGCCTTAACAAGCAGTTGAACAGGTACACCTAACAAGGTGGCCAGTGACTGTGTGAATCATTTTGTTAACGTTTACCTCCATTAAATTGCTGCTTATTCTATGCCTATGTATTTTTACTCTTTACTGTTTTCTTACTGTAGACGGTCTGTTTTACAATATTTTTTATGCATTCTGTAGAGAATCTTTATACTGGGCTTTTTCATATTGGAGAAAGAGAGGACAGAAATCACAGGTCTATATAAGAAATGAATGATCAACCAATCACATTTAACCCTTTATTGTGCTGTTAATGTCATACTGTCTTACTGGGACACCTAAAGAAATGTACCATCACTAATGTGTGTTTTCGCTACTTCTAGGAATTACTAGTTCTTATCATGCTATCACCAACACTTGCTATGAGTCACCTATGACTTGCTCATATCAGCAAAAATGAAAAACAAAAAAAACATAGAAGCTTAACACAGACTGTCTGATTATCACTTTGTATGTGTTTAAGGATTCATCATGGTCCTGATGGATCCTATCTGTCTCATTTGTTTGTCCTCAATAACAGCAGCTGTGCTCTTTGCAAGCACAGATTGTTTGATTTCATCTCTTTACGTCTCTCTGGGTTGATGATTGCTTAATTTTTACTCTGTGCATACAAGAGCACAGTTTCAATGTGATAAGAATACTCTGGACTTACAGGAGAAAGGCTAGCAGATATCTTAAGAACAAGCCGAAGCTCTGCATGAATGCAGCCACTTGGACATAAAGACAACTTTAGAACTAAAGGAGCACTGAGGCCTTTACAAAGTGCAATATTACATTTCTTTCATTGTTACTTGAGAAAACTGGTAAAGTTAGCCTCAGTCTCGCTATCGTGTAACTTTCTTTTCCATACGTGTTTTTTTTTCTATTCTTTTTGAGACAGAAATTTCAATTACTTTGTTTCTGTTCATGAAAGCAGGCCAGACTCACATTCACTGTTTATGTAGCTTTATTTCTGTCTCCACCATTCCTCTTTAACAAAAACCCAAAACAATACAAAACAGGCTAAAAAGCAACACTGTTGAACTGAGCAATTACTACACTACACCGGTTAGGCACAACAAATGACCACCTGCCTAATATTATGTTGGTCTCCTTTTACTGTAGGTAAAAGGTAGGAGGTACGTGTCAAAGTAACATTCAATTCCATTTTATTTTTATGGTGCCAAATGGTAACAACTTAATTGCCTCAAGGCACTTTATATATGTAAGGTGAAGACCCTATAATAACACAAAGGAAACAGAAAACCCCAACAATCATATGATCCCCTATGAACAAGTGATTTGGAGACAGTGGGAAGGAAAAACTCCCTTTTAACAGGAAGAAATCTCCAGCAAAATCAGGCTCAGGAAGGGGCAGACATCTGACGTGAACATTTGGGTTTAGGGGATTAACACAGGACCCAGAGATGACTAATAACTGATAATTAAATGGCATCCACATAGATGGCAGGACCCAAAGTTTCAGAACATTGCACAAAGCATCACACTGCGTCCACTGGCTTGCCCTCTTCCTATAATGCATCCTGCTGGTACCAGGTGTTCTCCAGATAAGCAATGCACTTTCACATGGCCATCCACGTGATGTAAAAGAAAGCATGATTCATCAGGCCTGGCCACCTTCTTCCTCTGCTCTGTGGTCCAGTTCTTCTGCTCATGTGCTCATTGTTGGCACTTTTGGCAGTGGACAGGAGTCAGAGTGGGCATTCTGACTGGTCTGCAGCCCCATGCACAACAAACTGTGATGCACTGTGTATTCTGACAGCTTTCTGTCAAAACCAGCATGAACTTTTTTTTTGTCAATTTAACCTGCATCTGTTGGACATGACCACAGGCCAGCCTTTGCTCACCCCCATGCATCAGTGCGCTTTTGCGTTTGTCAAACTCGCTCAAAATCCTCATGCCCATTTTTCCTGCTTGTAACACATCAACTTTGGGGACAAAATGTTCACTTGCTCCCTAATATATCCCACCCACTAATAGGTGCCAGGATGAAGGATAATCAGTGTTATTCATTTGTCTTTCAGTAATAATGTATTTATTACTTAATCCCAAGGTTATATAATATATAAAGGTTAATGTTGGTGCTCCAAGTGTGCATATAGTGACATGTACGCATGTTAAGCATTGCTGCTGTGTCATCTTACATTATTCCCTTGGAAGAACCAGCCTGCTACACTTACACAGACTTGTACTGTAGTTGTTTGCCTGGCGGGCACAGGATATGATGTGTGATAATGCAGTGCATAGGGCCTCCAAACATAGGAAAACAAAAACAGCTCTATTGGTTTTCTTGCTTGTCATAGCTGTGTTTTGCCTCAGCATATGTCTCCCTATACAGAGGATGCCTTCCAGCCAATAGCTATCGCTCAGCTTCCCCAAAAAGACCTCTGAAGACTTACATCCCCCTCTAAGTACATAAAAGTAATGAACAAAAACCCCAACCTATTTTACTGAGCTCAACCCCATTCTGCTATTTCACAGTGGCTTACTGTCAACACATCCACACCTGAATTTCAGTCTGTGATGTGACACTATGAGCTAGCTTCTTGTGCTAAAAAGAAAGAAAGAAAAGAATAGAAGAAAGGACTTTGACATCTCGGTGAGTGACATGTCTGAATATTCCCTTTAACTTGTTTTCTCGACACAAGTATTGGCCCCTGCTGCGCTGCTGAATTTCTTTATGCATCAAATCCTTTGTTGGAATTGTGATGTGTGCCATCACAATGCCTAAGTCAGGTAAGTGTGAATATTACTGCGCTCTCTAACTCAAAGCTGCACTCTGGCTTTGGAGGGAGCCAAAAGCTGCCAATCTGTGTTGTTCTATGTATTTGACAACCCTCCCCCGTATCTCCCCTCCCACCCCCGCAGTCTCTCCTTGTTATTTATAGCTTCCTCTAATGATGACGCAACGCAGCACAACTGCAAGGGAGCAAAGCATCATGTGACGGTTTTAATGCAACAATCCGGTGGATTATGAGGCCTAAGAGGCTGCTGTTGCAGTATGTAACATCAAGGCTCGTACAACAGCCAGGCAGACAGGGAGGGAGGACTAGAACCAGCCAGCACCCTGCCCTCCCCTCCCCTCCAGCCCATTCCTTCTCCCTTCTTTAGTGGAGAGAGAGGACAGGACAGCTGGGGACGGCATGGTGGGCCAAGGACCAGTGAGGATGGAGAGAGAGGATTGCAACAAGTAGACTATGCTACAGTAGGTGTTCGTTCTGGGTCTGTTAAATCCCACACAGCTGCCAATAACCAGTGTTCACTGCCGCTATAGGTCAAAAGGGATTTTTGATCCTGTAAACTTGACAAACTTTGCAAAGAGAACGGAAACTGCAATGGAAAATACACAGTACAATGTCATGTACCCACCCGTCTTCTCTTTTTTTTTAAATTAAAATGTAAAGAGAAGTTGATTTAAATGAAAGAAAATACATATGGTTATATTTTCTGTTGTTACATGTTTAAATGTGGCTACTTTCTTGCCACAAAGTAACAAATAAATATAAATTGGTGGCATCTTAATATAGTGGTGGGCAGCAGGTTATTACTGTTAGTACTGTGGATTTCATATTGGCTTTTGGTCCTTAAATAATTATATTAATTTAAACAATTTATAAGTAATTACAATAATCAGATGAGAAATAAAAAAGGGATTTTATTTTTTGTTCTTTTTCTGTTTTATGTGATTATTATTATATTTGATTATTATTTTGTTATTATTTATTATTTTATCATTTAATTATTTTTATTATTTGATTTTTACTTTATTTGTTTTTAAATTAATATAGCGTTTTTGTTTTCTCTTTCATTTCATAAATTAAAAACAATGCTATTAATTTGTTGGTGGTTGATTGTTGGTTTTAGCAAACCCTGTCTGACTTAAAAAAAAACTTTTTCAAACACAACTCAGGGTGACTAAAAATATGTAATATATATATAAAATATATGCAATTGTAGCTGTGACAATGTGGAAAAGAAGCATGGAATAGTTGTGACAGTATCGTTGTTTTTTAACTGCATCTCTTATCTATTGTTCTGTTGGTGATTCATGTTTTTGCTCACTTCTTATCCAAATCGTAGCTTTTCATCATACGTGAAAGTTTGTATTTATCTTTTACAACACTTTTTCTTTCTCGTCTTTAATGACTTTGTTTCCCCCGCTTTCCCTCAGCAAGAATTTCTCTTTTCCGTAACCACCATTCGCCAACCACAATTAGCCAAGCTGCTCTGGGATTGCGCATCAGCCATGTGCTGCACACTGCTCTAGCTTAACCAACATCTTAAGCATTTTAGCCAACATAAAATCTGTTAATTTCTTTTGTCAGTTTCACAACCCTACCCCATGCTGTTTCACTTTTCTACAGTCTCCAACATGTGCATATTTATCTATGAGGTATGGTTTATGGTCTTAATTTTCCTTGCGTGGCAAGGGATTCAAATCCTGGCTGTGCCTGAGTACAATTTCTCATTTTAAACTCTACATTCCCTCAGTAGGAATTCAGTGCACTGACTGTATGCTCCAGAAAATCAATCTGTCACCAGTTTCATTTGTTTTCACCAGATGAGCTCTGGGAATCTCAGCCTGCAAATGTGCACTTGACTTGGAAAGGCTCTAAGCATATGGTCCAAGTGTGCAAATGTGACTTCTAAAATGGAGAAGCATTCAGAGGGCTCCTCTGGGTTCCCTTTCGGTGTGACAGAAATCAAAATCCTGGATAAAAGAAACATTGGGAGTTGGGAATAGCGACAGAAATGGCTACTCCTGTTCACCTACGATATGAAAACAGACAGTTATGTTAATGCATGACATAACATAGTTGGTAGTGGCTTTAAGTGTCAACAGCATGAACTGAGAGGTCTGATTTCATGCAGCCCTGCCTCCGGTTTCAGACTGAGGCTGTTTCCTGCTCTCAATACAGGAATGCCATCTAGTGGTTAAAATCAGTAAGTTTACATGTGGAACCGTATTGGAAAATAGCCCTTATGTACAACAGGTTATTAAACAGGATAGTGCATGAGCTTTGTGTTAATGGCTGCAACACAGCTGCAGCATAACATAGCACAAATGCAACACTTCCCTGCCAGTCACATGGTATTAACTTGGCAAAGTGCACCAAAAAAATCTCTCAAGTTCGCCCTCCTAAGACAGCCTATTTAACAGATCTTTATTAAGTAAAAGATTAGCCAGCTGAAGTAAATAAGTGTTCAAGATGGAGTTAAAACGAAACGCTAGGGTGGGCTTGAGCACCAGCCCCCAACCAAATGCAAATGTATGCAGGAATAACTGCTTCCCTTCTCTCTTCCTGTGATGCGTAACCATGAGGCAAGTCTATGGGCGAAGTTCATAAATGTTTGTCCCGCTGTAACATATTGAGTTAGCTGCAGTTATTTAACCTGCACTCGTTGCAGAGATTGTGCCCCAACACTGTTTTTGTCTGCGAGGCCTGATGAATATGCATTTCTTCCCTCTCCCTGTCTTTAATGCCTAAGCGCTTCCTCAACCACACACACACAGTGATACATTTGTGCACAATACAAATCGTCATGCATATAGTGCTATTGATATACAGATAACTTTGCAAAATACCTATTAGAGCTCTCTACTTTAAAGATTAGGATGAAAACGTTCCTTTTTGAAAAAGCGTATATAACCGCGAACCCTTCCTTCATTATGCTGCAATAAGGTCTAAGCTGCTGTGGGCGGCTGAGTGTTTCTTCTTCACCCACCTTTTTTCACTGTGTGCTTCTACAGCAATCTGCATTTGATTTTTAGTTATTATTGATCTCTGGCTTTTTTTCTACAGCATGTCTGTTGTCCTGTCACCCTCCGCTCACCCCCAACCGGTCGTGGCAGATGGCTGCCCCTCCCTGAGCCTGGTTCTGCCAGAAGTTTCTTCCTTATAAAAAGGGCTTTTTTCCTTTCCACTGTCACCAAGTGCTTCTCATAAGGGGTCTTCTGATTGTTGTCATCTGAGCTCTATGTTGTTTATTGCAGGGTTTTTAACTGCTGTTGGAATTTGGAGCTATATAAATAAAATTGAATTGAATTTATTATGTAAGATTTTTCTTGATGATGAGCGCCTCTGTCAGTGCGCCCCAGGGCAGCTGTGGCTACAATGTAGCTTGCCATCACCAGTGTGTGAATGTGTGTGTGAATGGGTGGATGACTGAATGTAGTGTGAAGCGCTTTGGGGTCCTTAGGGACTAGAAAAGCGCTATACAAATGCAGGCCATGATACTAATTAAAAGTGTAATAGTAAGTAAACAGCCAGATATGCCAAAAAGATCACCAAGAGAACAGAACACATAAATGCGTCATCAAATGCACAATTGTGTTTTTAAACAGAAAAATAAAAGGAAAGTAGATGATAGATGTGTTACATAAATTAACTGAGTGGAATGATAAGTTGAAATGGAGGAAACAGTGAAATATGTGTCTCTAAAAGGTTGATTCTGTTCATCTGGACGTAGCGTTTTGTGGGAGAAATGTTTCGTCACTCATCCAAGTGACTTCTTCAGTCTCAGCTGACTGCAGGTTTCCCCAATCTTATAAACAGCGTCATTAGGACGCTACAACACAGAGCGAACACCATCCCCACTGACACAGCGGCCAGGGAGGCAGAAGAACGGCACATCAAGAAGGCCCTGAGTAAATGTGGTTATCCCAGCTGGACTTTTGTCAAAGCTGGAAAGGCACCTAAAGAAAGCTCCAGCCGATCCAGGAGAGATCGCCCAAGCGAAAACCTGTAGTGATCCCATATGTGCCAGGAGTATTGGAGCAGTTGAGACGCATTTTTTCTAAACACCGGGTCTCTGTGGCATTTAAACCCCAAAACACGCTGCGCCAAAAACTGGTCCACCCCAAGGATCGGGTCCCCCGACACAAACAGAGTAACATAGTGTACGCTGTTAAGTGCCAGGAGGATTGCCAGGATTTATACATCGGGGAAACCAAACAACCTCTGGCGAAGGCACAACACAGAAGAGCTACCTCATCAGGCCAGGACTCTGCAGTCTATTTACACCTACAGGCCAGTGGACACTCTTTCAAGGATGAGGATGTACACATCCTGGACAGGGAGGAACTCTGGTTTGAGCGCAGAGTCAAGGAGGCCATTTACGTGAAAAGGGAAAGACCATCTCTGAATCGAGGAGGGGGCCTAAGTGTACATCTTTCACCATCTTACAATGCTGTGATTGCAGCCATTCCCCAACTCTCTGTGAATGGTACTCATGGCCATTGATCAGTGGTCTTTGATCAGTGGGTTTTGGTCAGTGATTGTTTCTCTATATATTGTGATCTCACACTGAATGTAGGTGGGTTAGCTATCAGTTAGCTATGACCAGAAGACAAAAAGACTACACATCCAAGCCAAATGGTGGAACAGATAGTTTAGATCAGTGGTGTCCAACATGAGGCCTGTGGGCCAGAATTGGCCATCAAAGACAGCCTAATGGATAGTTTTGATAAAATATGAAGGAATTTCTGTATCTTGCTGATACAGAAATTCCAATTGACCATTCAGACTACATCATATTAAATAAGTAATGTATTTCTGTAATTTTACTGCTTATAATGTATCCCTAAAGAGTTATGCTGACAGATTTATTGGATTTACTACAATAGCATTTCTTTATTATGTAGAAAAACTGAGACTCACTGTTGAAACTACACTTCTTATTCTTATATTAAAATATCTCAGGGATTAAATGTGTGGGTGAGTTTCACTGGTCCTGCCCACATCCGATCAAAGTGGGCTGTGTGTGTCGTTGTAAAGTGAGTTTGACATTCCTGGTTTAGAGGAAGAATTGAACAGACAAATCTGAGTGTGGTTTATGGCTGTTGTTGCTGACTTAACTTGTGTTTCGAGTCAATGGGTAAAATGAAATTTATCTTTCAAGATGTCAGCGCCCCGACATTAAAATTGTGTGTGGAAAAATAAATACTAATAAATTAGTTTTGCATGTTTTTAAGAATTGTGCAAAGCACTCATACGCATATCTAACAGTTAGAATTTGAAATGAGCAATTGCAATCTTATTTTATTTGAGATAAAATGTTTATTCCATCTGGCTAATTGCACTGCCCTCAGCTCCACCATCTTTTACCCAGGTGAGGCAAAAAGACTCTCCTCCACACGTCTGCATCCTGTCCAGGTGAGTAACTCTCGTGCTCGTGCAGTAAACACAGTTTCCATTTATTTTCTTGTGATTCTGAATCCTCCTGATATTACTCCAGGTCTACCCACACAACACTTGTCATGCTAAATAAAATTGAAAGAGGTACAAGGAGTACACAGTTGCCTAGTAGCAAATGTTTTACTGTGGGCTTTGTGTGTGTTCAAAGTGTTTGTGTAGTTCCCAAAATACTGGCCAAAGGGACCAAACATGTTCCTTTTTCATTTTTTATAATGAGGTAGTGGAAAAACAGATGCCAGTGTTTGCTTGTTCGGGGTGGGGGTGGGGGGTGAAGGTGAAAGCAGGGTGGGCCTTTGGGAGTGCTAAAGAGACTTGGTGGTAAAGCTTCAACTTAAAGACACTGCAAGTAACAAATACTACCAGGAAGCTGTTATTTACAACAAGCTGCAACTATTGTTCCTTCTGTTTTAGATCTATACTGGGAGGAAATGGATTTTGTGATTTTAATGAGATTTTTTTATTATCCTTTATCCATCAAAGTAAAAACGTTTTTGCACACTTCTGTGAATTTCTGTGAACAATAGTGCCCGGTAGAGTGTTCACAATACTGAGGGATCTAGGACTCAACAGCCGTCTGTGTGCATGTGTGCATGGGTGTTGGACTTCCTCACCGGCAGAACTCAGGTGGTGAGGATGGGTAGGTGCGTCTCCGACAGCATCACTATCAGCACGGGAGCGCCAAAGGGGTGTGTCCTCTCACCACTGCTCTACTCCCTCTACACTTCAGACTGTGTGGGCACCCATGGCTCCAATACCATTGTGAAGTTTGCTGATGACACAGTGGTGTTGGGCGCCATCTCCAACAACAATAAGGCGGCCTACATGGATGAAGTGAAGAATCTGACATCGTGGTGCCAGCATAACCACCTCCAGCTGAACGTCGGCAAGACCAAGGAGCTGAGCTGGTAGTGGACTTCAAAAGGAGTCAGCACAGAGACTACAAGCCCATTATTATTTCACTAGCTGGGACCACATCCTTGGTAACGATGGGCGATGAGGGAGTATTAACTGGTGCTGCGGTTTGGGGAAGGCCTCGAAGGGGACTGGTGACGGCTCCCGGCCCGGGCAGATCGCCATGTACTAACGAGAAGTGAATGAAGGAAAGGGAGAGAGGAAAAGAGAGGGAAAATGGGGGGGAAGTGTGGGGCATGAAAATGAGAAGAGCAAGTATTGGTGAAGGGGGGCTTTTATAGCCTGAGGCCGGAGGGGGCGTGAAGGAGGAGTGGTTCCGCTCCTGAAATTCAGATGATATCTCCACTAATGGAGCTCAAGTGGAGAGGGTGCAGTCCTTCAAGTATCTCGGTGTTCACATCTCCTCAGACCTGACCTGGTCTGCCCACATTCAGGTCCAGTCCAAAAAGGCTGGGCAGTGCCTATACCACCTACGACAACTGAGGAAGTTCAGGGTCTCTCCAGGGATCCTCAGGACTTTCCACATTCTCATATCATCCTGCTCCTTCTGGCTTCACAACAGCACAAGACACTTTAACACCCTACCCACGCAATGTACACAAGCTGTAAATTTCCAGCTTGCTTTATTTTATTTTATCTTTATTTATATAATGTATATAACTCACCCACTTGCTGCACATAATGTCCTCTTTGTATACTGTATACTCATTCACTGTATATAAAGTTCTGTCTCTCTTTTTTGCACAGTCGAGGAATCAGGTCACATTTCACTGCGTGTTATATCTGTATAACTATGCATGTGACAAATGAAGAATCTTGAATCTTCTTCTTTCAGCTGCTCTCTTTAGGGGTCACCACAGTGGACCATCTGCCTCCATTTGACCTCGTCTCCTTGTCCTCCTCTGCCACGCCAATGCTCTGCCTGTCCTCCTTCACTACATCCATCAATCTTCTCTGTGGTCATCCTCCTTCGTTTTCCTCCTGCCTGGGAGCAACATCTTCAGCATTCTGTGTCCAGTATATCCAGTATCCTTCCACTGCAAGTGTCCAAACCTGTCCTAGAACCAGGTTTTGACTTTTTGTTCTGCTTAGGGGTTTTGTAGTTTTATTTTTTGATAAGCACGTCATGGTCCTGGGTCAGTTTACGTTCAGTTATCACTCTTCCTGTGTTTGTTGTTCTGTGTGTGTTGCCTTTAGTTTTGCTTCCTGTGTCTCATCTTCTGTGATTTCATTCACCGGTGTCTCATCCTGCCCAGCTGTCTCCACTTCCCATAACCAACGTCCTGTGTATATATTGTCTCAGTCTCCCTTTTTCCTTTGTCATGGTGTCAGTTCAGTTTTCCTTCATGTCTCGCAGCTCCAGGATTAGGTCTCAGAGTCTGGTTAGTTTTAAGTTTCTTTCTGTACCTTTTTTTTCCTAACTTTGGATTTTATTCAAATCAACCTAAAATGTCTAACCTTTTGCTAATAAATTTTCCCCTTGAATTTGTTATTTCTTAATGTTTATAGGTCTTCATTCCCTTAACTGATACAAGTTGCTTTTAACTTAGTTCCATGCCTTTAGTTCTGTGCTCTTGCTCTCGTGACCTTTAGGTTCCTTCTGTCTTTTTTATACAGGATTTGGTAAAACTCCTTTTGTTTATGCTGTTATGGCTATGCTCCTGTTGTCTGTGCCTTTGGGTCCCTGACGGCTTTAGATGATGGGTTGGGTTTTTCCCCCCTTTTGGATTTCCAATTCTGTCCTTTCAATCTTGTCTCCATGTTTGTCCATGTTCTGTGTCAAGCTTGTATGTCTTTGTCAGTGTTAGTTATTTTTTCTATATGATTTTGACAGTCTCTTGTCACCAGTGCTTTGGTTAGTTCTAGTTCTCTGTCTCGTCATTAGTCTCAGCAGTTCTGCCACCTTTTGCCTGTTCCTTGTTATCTTATGTTTGTATATATTGTCATTTTAGGCTTGGCTCTTGGCTCTTGGCTCTTTGTCACATTCTACCTCCCCGCTCATGTTTTCTCCTGAAAGATTCCTAGCTGTAAATGATTTTTTTCCTGACCTGCTTTACGTTTATTTTGTAAGAGCTCAACAATAAAACTACCTTTTAGTTTGTAACTTGTTTCCAAGTCTTGCATTTTGTTTCCAACTTGTGCCTGCCACACAAACTGCCAGTACACAAACCATCTCAGCCTTGCTTCTTTAACTTTGTCTCCAAACTGCTCAACATAAAGTTGTCTCTCTTGTGAATTTGTTTCTGATCTTTTCCATTCTGGTCACTCACACACATCAAATCAAACTGTTGTCTTTTTGTCAGTGCCATCATCTCCAAACAGCACATCACAGCAGGTCTCACTACCATCTTCCTTTTCACTCTTGCTGCTATCCTTCTATCACTAATCACCCAACACTCGTCTCTACCACTCTCCTCATCTGCTTTGTTTGTTGGTTTGGATAAACAACTTCTCCTTGCGTGTCCATCTTTCATTTCATTCAACCTTACTAAAGCAACATGAAGACAACTGTAAAGTTTATAAGCATTTAACAAAAGACAGAACTCCATTAATCATAGGTTCTCACAAACTGACTGGATGGGGTCATTGTGTAATAAGCACACTCGTCATTCAACAGTCGTTTCAAGATCAAGGTCAGGAAGTACAAGAATACATCTTGGTTATGCATCTGGACACACCATCTACCATGATACCTTGGGTCATGGTGTTGGTATCATAGTTTTTTTTGATGTACATCGGGTTATGAAACCCAGAGTTTATATAACTGTAAACTCTCAAGTTAGCACTGGACGTCAGCTAGAAGTGATAAACCAAGTGGTGTTGGCTTCTCCACAGAACCTTGGGAATTGATTATTCACTTGATCGTGGTGATAGTGACTTTTCCACCACACCAGTGTGTGGTATCGCCTTGTAGCAAGAGTTTGAATCCATTCGAATATTCTCCCGTGTCTGTTTAGTTGCTCCTGCTTCCTCTCACAGCCCAATGACATGTTAGGCGATTCTAAATTGGCCGTTGGTGTGAATGGTTGGCTATATGTCTGTGTTAGCCTTCAGATAGACTGGCAACCTGTTCAGCGTGCACCACACACCTTTGCCCTTTGCTAGTTTGAATAGACCAAAATCTAACTGTGACCCTGAATTATATTGGAAGAAGAGGATGGATGAAGGTGAACTTTACAGGCTCAAAGTTATTATGTTGGTTTTACTGTTATTCAGTTCTTGGATGATGTTTTTATGCTGGTATGCAGACCCAGTTACACATACGCGTACAAGGACACACAGCACTAAATATGTAGTGCTATGTGTCCTGGAAAAATTCAACCTTTGTAGCACTTTTATAAACTAATAGTGTTTAGATGCACATCCATCACCATGTCCTGCCATGAATACCATGATTTGTGCATGATATATGTTAGGGACAGCTATCGCAACCACTTAGCTAACAATTGGTGCTTTTTTCCCTTCTAGAACAAAACCCAAAGTTTTTACTTTCTCAATGATTATCTGCTTGTCATTTAACAGATTTTATTAGGTGATTAATGTAACTTTAACTTCAAAAAAATACTGTCTTTGGCCTACTTTTCAACATTTCCATCTGACTCATTTTAAGATAAGGTTCTGGTAAATGAGATCATTAATATGCATGGTAGGCTACATAATTATACCATGCTAAAATGCTGAGACTAAAGCTGCATGCCTCAAGAAAACAGTCACAATCCTCAGCTGATGACCCTTGAGGAAGAATAATGAAACAAAATTATTACTGCATCAGAAAATAACCCTATTTTGATCTTTAAGTTACAGTTAGAGGCCATCACAATTTAAGTGATAGATCTTATAAGCAAGAACGAAAGCACAACCTGGTTGAACTAACCATTCATGTTCCAAGTCAAAGCTACTGTTCGGATTTCAGGTGAGCCAGCAGAGCTCTTGACTTCTATAATTTTACTGTCATTGATATATGATATGATGTAAATAAAAGAGTATAAAGATTCAACATTTGCATGTGGCTGAAAGTCAATATTACATATAGTTCAACATACTGCTCTTGCTCATTTAAACACAACACTTTACTACACTTCCTGCATACCTCAGCACCTCCAAAAGCTTTCTTGCCATTTTCCCAAGTCAGATATTCTCAGAGGAGCTTCCCTGCTGAGACACAGCCACACTTTAAAGCTTCATACCAGAACTGAAGACTATAGCAACTTTTGACATCTCTGTGACACATCTGTAAATATTCACTATTTCCAGAAGAGGCTGGCAAGTTTCCACATGCTTGACATTCTATGTCCATCATGAATTTCCTCTGAAACAATGCTTCCCAGACTTCATAGGTCAACTATCAGCCTTGGATACAAACAGGATCCCAAATATGGGTCACAGCTTTCTTTTTCTATTCTTTTCTACAACAAATGTTTTCACGCATAAGGATTTCAAATGGGAACTATCATTTTACATGTCTCGTATGTTTACTGACTTTAGTAAATTAGCTAAATTTTGCATATCTATTAAAACACTTAAACAATATTAGAATAAATCATTCGTTTTGGTGTCACAAACCATGAGTGCATGAATTTGAGGATTTGGGCAGGTTTGAGCTGAAAAGTAGCTCTAGCTTGTAGCTTGGATATAAGCAACCGTGTGTCATGATTAGTGTGGAGAATGACTTCCTACCTGGTGTAATTTCTTACTTTTTGTGAAAAGGTTAGCTTGAACCCTTTAGCATTTAGCTAACAGTCATTATTTCTTAGCACTTATCTATAAGTTGACATTCTGTCACTGTCCTTATTTATTATTACTTGGAATCTCCTGCTCACCTTCCCCACTTTATATATAAAGTAATTTAGTTTTCTAGGTTTGTAGTATTTGCAGAATTCCCAACACGTTAGGTAACATTACATCCCATCCCATCTTTTATCAGTTTGGTTCCGACTTAAAAGTGCAAACAGGCCAAAAGTATTTCCTCTTTCTCGCCAATCCTGACAGCTATACCCAAATAAGGAAGGAGGAAAAGAAGTACATCTGAGCCTGAAATATGAAAATAGACAAAACTGAGCAGCCATAATACTCTAAGATGACTTCAGATTATAACATCGGGCTCATCTCTGCCAAGCGCTGCCTCGCTGTAAATGATTCAGTTGTTCCCAGCAGCAAGGAGTTCTGCAGTGTTTCCACATTAGGAGCTAATCCTTTTGAAGATGAAATACCTTCTGAATGTATCTCTCACTTGGCTACAGCACAGTGCCAACAAGGATCAAATAGACTGCTTTGTTCTCAAGTAATAAGTCATTGAGGGGATATGCCAGAATATGTATGATCACATTAATTGCGTGGCTGCTAAAGTAAAAGTACTTCCCTCTATTATCTCAACATGCCACAGTACTGAGCAGTCAACAGTTCTAATAGTGGTTTCCCTCTGCCTGGCCAAAGAGGCCCTTCTATCACCGCTCAGCAGCCACGGGGCACCGCCGGCATAATAGCAATCTCATTCACCACCACCCAGAGCTCAGCTGGCAACCCAAACAGGCTTTCCATCATGACTAGGACACGGCACAAGAAGATATTTAAATGGAGTGGACAATTAAGATGGATCAGGGTGTCTCAGAAAGTATTGGGCTAAAACAAATATGCAAGGGGGTGCGTTTGTAATAACAATGAGAGAAGGGTTGCATTGCTAATTTGTTTTGACAGGGAAATGACTAACAAAAAAAAATATGTGCAACATTACATTTAGATATTATATACTGTAGTTCTTTAAAATGCTTCAACAGTAATTCTGTATAAATAACAGAAAAATACATTTCTGATTGGCTTGTAAATGAAATGCTATTGCTGCGTTTTTTCTTTCATTTTTTTTCCAAAATGCAAACTTTCAATTTAAAATAGATGACTCTGCAGAGAATTTACCACTATACCACAGACATGTTGGTTTTCAGGAGGCAGAAGTGACCCTCTCTGGATGAGACCTTGGTTAGCAGACTGGATCTGTAGTATGTTAGGAGGCAAGGCACAGACATACATATTTGCTACAGTGCTGCATAACAGAATAAATAATGTAAGGTTTCCACTTGGCAAAACTGAAGAAAAAAACTTTCTTGATGGTGTTAATGTCACAGCAAATCGTGTTATTTGTTAAACTGTCAAACGATTCCCCAGAAGACACCAACACCACAAACCCAATGATGCGGTCCAGTTCAGAGACTCATATGACTCAAGCAGAGGTGGGTGAGTGGATCCAAATATCGATAGTAGCAAAACCAATGCTGGTAATGGATTTTTTCCTAGAAAAGAGCAATATTCTTTAAACATGCACTAAAAAATGTCTGAAGCTTTTTGTGTTGACTGTCATATCACATATTCATATTTAGCCTATAGAACATTTAAACAATAGAAGTTGACCCAAACTGCTTTAGAGACAGACACATTTCCCAAAACCTGGTTTTAAAATACATAAAAAGCTGAAAGGTGTGTTTTGTTGTGTTAACTAATTATTGTGGAAAGTAAAAAGTCATAGTGATTTAGTGCTCATTAAAAAGTGTTCAGAATTTCTAAATTCATCTCATTAATCATTACATACTGCTCTCTCCTACATGAACTGCCTTTAGACACTATCCGTAGAGAGCATGCTTTTCTCTGTGCCAGCCTGTAAACATATTTTTAATGCTGCTAAACTTGGGCATTTTAACAAGAGAGTCCATGGAGAGCCCTGTTTGGAGCCAGCCTCCAGTTGCCACTCCAGGAACTGCAGTTTCTGGCACTTCCATGTTGTTTTTTATTTTTCAGCCCCAGTGGTTGCTACTTGATAATAAACTTAGGATTACATTTACTTTGGTATAAAATAAATGTCATGTAAGTCATGCAAATATTGCAAAATTTGTATTTTTGTCTATAATTTAAGGTGTCTGCTTTGGACTATTCTGTCAGTTATTTTAATAAATACTGCATTTATTTGATTTAGTGTTCACTTGGAGAACAGGAGATTTCGAGGGATGTTTTGGCAAGTATTGTATGAAGAATAGAACATTTTATTCTTGACTATCTAATAGATTGAGTTAGCCAACTAAAAGCTTCATTTGAACATTTTAACTATAACACAGGTTCTCATCAGTGGATTGAGCTTTGATCAATTTCAGAATATTAAATTTCAAAGTGACTTTTGGGCAAAGACAGATGAGAAGCCCTGTTCATTTCTCAATCAAAGTAGCAATTAATACAAAGAAGAAATGCTGCTGAGAATGTCGCCTTCTTACTTTTGAATGAAACTAAGAGATCATTTCAGATATTCCTATAGGTACAAAAACCAGAAGAATGTGAAGAATATTACACATTTTTGATCCAATCACTCTCACGGAAGAAAAAAAAGTAATCTAAACCTTCCTAAGTTCCTAAACACATTATGATGGTATAATAATAAATATCAGCTTTGCAGACTGACAGGACTTTAGAGAATTTATTGAGGGCATAGTTCATATTCAATTAAGAAATGAGTATGTAGCCAGTATGGTGGAATAAATAAGTCTAGTACACACTAGTTCGTACAAAGCCAGATCATTGGAATTAGAAGAGATAATAAGGACTAAGTGATGAATATGAGTCACTCAAGCTGCACTGTGAACGGAGGCGTGAAGCCAACTGTAGCATGCAGGCAGCAGTACTCTCCGCTCTGCCAGCACTGGGAAAAGGGAGGATTCAGAGATCCGCAGCTCATGACCGCCTTCAGTGTGTGTAGCCTGATTTTTGTGGCGTTACCGATAGCCTTAAACACCTCCAGCAGCATCACTCTGCTGTGGACGGTCGCTGAGGAAGCATCGATTATTCGGCGTCGTTTCTGGTCAGGATTGTCCTGCAGTGACCACCGACTGACTGCTGGACTGCAGCGAGCATTTGAACCCCCACCAGTGGTGCCCAGCGTACCCCGAGAGCTCAGACATGCCATCTGTGTCGACTGGAAACGTTGCGGTGTGCTCCGAAATTCGCTTTACTACTTGAGGGAATCAAAGTTGGTGCAATGGAGACTTCCGGGAGTGATGCGGCGGACGCGTACTTAAGAAAAGCCGAAGACAGAGAATACGATCTTGAGCATCTGCCTCCACTGCTGGAGGATGAGGTGAGAGGGAGCGGGGTTTTTAAAAGGAAGAAGTTATAACTAAACATTGGCGTTTGTTTGTTTTAAAAAGATACCGGTGTCGATTGCTTGGAGCATCCAAATGATATGAAACAGCCTCTTTTTGTGTTTCCTAGAAAGCTGCTGGTTGAAATTCTTAATCCTCTTAGTGGTTAAAGTCAGCCAGAGAAACGTTCTTAGGGCCTTAACATTTACGATGATTTAAGACAAACAAGGGATCGGAATCGACTTGCTCACTGTTTAAATGCGAGTAAAAGTCAAAATGTTCTCCAGAAATAATTTTAATACCTAGACTTAAAAGGTTTCAGGTTTTATCTGCAAAACAGTCTAGTATATTTAGAGTAACCCATTTCCTGCCAGGGTAGCAGAAAATACATCTGGAAGAGAATGGGTGGAGAAGGGTTTGGTGTTGTGGACGGAATTTAATATACTTGTTGACTTTTTTTTTTCTTTTTCGGACACACTGGGTTATGTTGCATATCTGACATATCTGTTTAAGGTAATCTCTCTGCTCTATGGTGTGGAAGATAAAAAACAACTTTTGGAAATTCACATTAAACCAAATTCTCAATACTTTATATAATGGTACAAGACAGCCTTCCTAAAGAGTGCTTCCAAAGAGCTCCCATTGGGAATGATAGGGGATGCCCACCTTATGTGTAAAATAAAATAGGGTTCCAAATTTAAACCATCAGCAGTCTTTAGTGTTTCTTTGTTAAATTGAATAATCTTTTTGTATTTTATTTGTTTTTTAAACAGAGTTTCAAATGATGCATGATGAAGGAATACCGTGTTCTGAGGATTTTGTTTGTTGCTGTTATGAGCACTTCTTCAAGTGCCAGAATTGAAAATTGTCCTCCTCTCCCTCTGTGTGCATCTTTACACCATAATACAGGAGAACAAGCCCTCTCTTTTGCCTTTCCTCCCATTACTGCAGTGCAAAGACATGCACCACACCAAGAGCCTCACCAGAACCTTGAAACTCAGAGGCAAACTTATATAGGACAGCACATTTAACTTGAGGGGGGTGAGAGAAACTAACGTTCCCCTGCACTGTTCTCAAGGGAAACTGTCTATTTATGGGGCGGCTGCTGCTGCTGCTGCTGCTTGAAGTGGGACTTTTCTGCCCTGTAATTTGGCTCTACCCCACTCGATCACATCAGTATGCTTTGTTCGCAATCTGTTGCAACTCTGCTGCACCTACAAGACAGTCGTAAATCAAAACAGATAGGCCCTTCTTGTGCAATCAAAGATAAAGCAGTGATTGTCAGTGAGAGCAGAGCTGTAGATTATCAGAGAACAGAAGCGTTAAGACCTTCGGAGTTAGAGAAAAATGAAGCTGCTGTGATATAAATACTGTCATGAAAGAAGAAAAAAAATCGTCCATGGTTGGTAAAGTGCTAGATATAGTGTGACAATCACTTCTTTATGACACCGCCTCCACGCACACACACGCACTCGTTCTCCACTTCCACTCTTCTGCCTGAGTTAAGGCCAGCTTTTGTGTCCACTTGCAAACTGTAGAGAAGTTCCTGTAATAATCAGACCGCAGCATTATGCTTAATGCTTCATGGAATCTGTGAGATCACTGCGTCTGCTGGGGTAAATGGGGCCAGTGGAACACAGACGATGCAGTGTGTTGCTACAGGTCTGTAGATTCACTCCATGGAATTAAGCGTGCAGGATGCTATATTATATGGGGCGATCGTGGCTCAAGAGTTGGGAGTTCGCCTTGTAATCGGAAGGTTGCCGGTTCGAGCCCCGGCTTGGACAGTCTCGGTCGTTGTGTCCTTGGGCAAGACACTTCACCCGTTGCCTACTGGTGGTGGTCAGAGGGCCCGGTGGCGCCAGTGTCCGGCAGCCTCGCCTCTGTCAGTGCGCCCCAGGGTGGCTGTAGCTACATTGTAGCTGCCATCACCAGTGTGTGAATGTGTGGATTACAGGTTGTGTAAAGCGCTTTGGGGTCCTTAGGGACTAGAAAAGCGCTATACAAATACAGGCCATTTACCATACCAGATATTTTCAGCTGTTAGCGCTAATGAATGAATGAATGAAGGCAAACATATCTTGTAAAGCCTTCAACTTTAGATTATGTAGCATCTTAGTTACAGTCATTTGTAAGTTTGAGTTATCTTTTTCAGTGTTAATCAAGGCATGAGTCAGTTTCCAAGTAAAGACCCGTAGGGGCATATAAACACTGAACATGTTTACGTGGCAAAGATTTAGTTCCTCATAAAAATGAGACTTATATTGTAATTATTACAATGAGTGTCAGAGTGTCCGTTTTTATTACAGTCAAAGTCAAATGTAGTCAACGTTTGTGACGGTGAAGTCAAGCCTGGAAGCATTTTTGTGGCTAACAAGCTGTGCCAGGCTCCTGCAGATACATCCTGAGACAGAGACCGGACACTCAAAGAATCAAACTGAATTTCTCAGAGACATCTGCAACAGGAAACCCTTTTTAAAAATCTTTATTACTGGGGTAAAGTCAGCAAACTTTTTAAAAGTAATCCTTTAAATGCTTAAACTAACAGAAAACAATGCCTCACAAGATGTCAGCTGAATGGTAAGAAGACTGGTACCTACAGTACCAACAGGAAATGTGTCATTCTGGCTTAAAAGCTACTTTTCAATTCAACATCATGTTTTGGTTATTGCTCCTTAATGTTAATGCATCACTCTTACCTACATGAAGGACCTGTTGAGGTGGGAAAGTTCACATTGAATCTGAGTTTAAGATGTATAAGGTAACATCAAAGTTTGGAAGCCAGCCATGATCCATTATGAAGAGTTGCATATGCTCTGTATGTCCTAATGATGTCAAAGTAATCTTTAAAATAAGAGCACGAATCACCAGCCGACAAGCTGGACCTGTGAATCAAATTAATGTGGCTCCTAATATAGTCCAATTTTATTTAAATTTTGATTGGTTTTAAGTCTAGGGTTCCATTTCTATAAAACACACTCGTCAAGGTATACAGTGGGGCAAAAAAGTATTTAGTCAGCCACCGATTGTGCAAGTTCCCCCACCTAAAATGATGACAGAGGTCAGTAATTTGCACCAGAGGTACACTTCAACTGTGAGAGACAGAATGTGAAAAAAAAATCCATGAATTCACATGGTAGGATTTGTAAAGAATTTATTCGTAAATCAGGGTGGAAAATAAGTATTTGGTCAATAACAGAAATACAACTCAATACTTTGTAACATAACCTTTGTTGGCAATAACAGAGGTCAAACGTTTACTATAGGTCTTTACCAGGTTTGCACACACAGTAGCTGGTATTTTGGCCCATTCCTCCATGCAGATCTTCTCCAGAGCAGTGATGTTTTGGGGCTGTCGCCGAGCAACACGGACTTTCAACTCCCGCCACAGATTTTCTATGGGGTTGAGGTCTGGAGACTGGCTAGGCCACTCCAGGACTTTCAAATGCTTCTTACGGAGCCACTCCTTTGTTGCCCGGGTGGTGTGTTTTGGATTATTGTCATGTTGGAAGACCCAGCCTCGTTTCATCTTCAAAGTTCTCACTGATGGAAGGAGGTTTTGGCTCAAAATCTCACGATACATGGCCCCATTCATTCTGTCCTTAACACGGATCAGTCGTCCTGTCCCCTTGGCAGAAAAACAGCCCCATAGCATGATGTTTCCACCCCCATGCTTCACAGTAGGTATGGTGTTCTTGGGATGCAACTCAGTATTCTTCTTCCTCCAAACACGACGAGTTGAGTTTATACCAAAAAGTTCTACTTTGGTTTCATCTGACCACATGACATTCTCCCAATCCTCTGCTGTATCATCCATGTGCTCTCTGGCAAACTTCAGACGGGCCTGGACATGCACTGGCTTCAGCAGCGCAACACGTCTGGCACTGCGAGACATCTGCTGCTGCCTATCTTGGCCAGGTCTCCCTTGAAAAAGAGGTTTTTAATCTCAATGGGATCTTCCTGGTTAAATAAAGGTTAATAAATAAATAAATAAAACTGCGGGATTTGATTCCCTGCCGTTGTAGTGTGTTACTGATGGTGACCTTTGTTACTTTGGTCCCAGCTCTCTGCAGGTCATTCACCAGGTTCCCCCGTGTGGTTCTGGGATCTTTGCTCACCGTTCTCATGATCATTTTGACCCCACGGGATGAGATCTTGCGTGGAGCCCCAGATCGAGGGAGATTATCAGTGGTCTTGTATGTCTTCCATTTTCTGATGATTGCTCCCACAGTTGATTTTTTCACACCAAGCTGCTTGCCTATTGTAGATTCACTCTTCCCAGTCTGGTGCAGGTCTACAATACTTTTCCTGGTGTCCTTCGAAAGCTCTTTGGTCTTGGCCATGGCGGCGTTTGGAGTCTGACTGTTTGAGGCTGTGGACAGGTGTCTTTTATACAGATGATGAGTTCAAACAGGTGCCATTCATACAGGTAACGAGTGGGGGACAGAAAAGCTTCTTACAGAGGACGTTACAGGTCTGTGAGAGCCAGAGATTTTCCTTGTTTGAGGTGACCAGATACTTATTTTCCACCCTGATTTACGAATAAATTCTTTACAAATCCTACCATGTGAATTCATGGATTTTTTTTTCACATTCTGTCTCTCACAGTTGAAGTGTACCTCTGGTGCAAATTACTGACCTCTGTCATCATTTTAAGTGGGGGAACTTGCACAATCGGTGGCTGACTAAATACTTTTTTGCCCCACTGTATAATAAATTAAAGACTAATGTGTACAGAAAGTACAATAGAGACCATAAAAGAATGACAAGGGGTTGAATTTCAAAACCTGCCATGTCTCTGCTATACAAAGCCAAACATTGTGAAAGAAAATAAAATAATAAATGGCTGCTTTATGAGTCTCCTTTCTTTCCAAACGTCTGTGAAGCTTATTAGTCATCCAGGTCATTTGTCTTTTAGATGCAGATGGACCACCGAGTCTTGTCCCATGGAGGTGGCTCTTCTATGTTATGCCATACTTTTTTGAAGTGGCTGTTTGGTCTCTCCAATGTGGAGGTCTGGGCATTCCTCGCTGCACTGTACAGCATACACCACATCGTTAAGTTTCTGTTTAGGAGTTTTGTCTTTGGGATGAACCCGTTTCTGTCTGAGTGTGTTGCTGGGTCTGAAATATACTGGGATGTCGTGCTTGGAGAAGACTCTCCTGAGTTTTTCTGATACACTGGCTACATGGGCTTAAATCTGGGACTCTCCACCATTTGACCCTAGAACTGAAGAAGTCAAAGTCAAAGTCAAAGTCACCTTTATTGTCAATTCTGCCACATGTACAGGACATACAGAGAATAGAAACTACGTTACTCTCAATCCCTAGATAAAATAGCAAATGAACATTTAAATATAAGAGTGATTAAAAAAATGCAGGTAAAATAATTAAAAAGTAAAAATTTAAATAAATAAAAGAAGTTTCTCAGATGAGAGGTGAAATGTCTTCAAGCAACTTAAAGAAGTCCAGACGCTTTGCTTTCCAAGCTCCTTAGACTTTCTTTCCAAACCTTTAAACAAAATGTTTTTTTTTTAAATAACTATCATTTGCACCATATTTCATGTTCCAAAAATCATCTGTCATGAATTAAATAAGATTTAGATGCAAAAGCAAACATAATCTTTATGTGTTACTTACATTAATCGATCGATGGATCAGTTAATATATCACAACCACTGAGAAACTAAATACTAATACAGAACCATATTTTTTATACACCAGTTTAAAAATTACCATACACATTGGTCCTATAAATGCCATGCATTATCGAAATATCTGGTATATTGCATCTTTTATGCTGTCTCCTTTTGCATGCTTCTTCCACCATTCACCCCCAACCAGTTGCAGCAGATGGCTTCCCCTCCCCGTGCCTGGTTCTTCCTGTTAAAAGAGAGGTTTTCCGTCCCACTGTCTCCAAATTGTTTGCAAGAGATTGTGTGCATGTTGGCGTTTTTTTCCCCCCAATAATTTTAGTTATTTGATATTAAGATGACAGAAAGCTTCAAAAGAGACTGCAACATCCATCATTTGTAGCTTCATCTACAAATGTACCCTTCTCTATGAAGCCAGAATCACTCAGAGCAAAAAGTTCAAATTTTTGCAGCAGTGTGTTGATTTGCATTTTGCAGAGACCATAAAACAAAACCAAATCTGTCTCTGCTGTACTGTAAGTTGTATCCATGCTGTCCAACACCTTTTACCTTTTGCAATAACACTTTTCATTTGAACTGTAATGCTTCCTCTGCTGCTGTTGCCTCCACATGGCCGCTGTGCTATGATGCACATGAGTCACTTTCACTCCAGCATCAACCTGTTGGATCAAGGTCCTCAAGGGATTAGGTAGAACTTCAGTCTCTGCCGTCCCCTCTGTTCAGCAGGAAGTAATGAGGTCAGAGCTTTTAACGTCTACTTTGCACGCTCTCTATTTACATTTTAATAAAGCCGTTTCACATGAGTTGGCTGACTGAAATGCAGTTGAGAGCAAGAGGCTGTTTGATGGTGCATTTAGGTGCTCATGAGGGGAAAAGGAAGATGTGAAAACCCTTCTTAAACTAGTTGAATCATTAAATTATAACTGAATGGATGTGCATTAATGTGGATCGCCAGGACTGACTTGGAAGCTCAGTTTTTTTCTGTCTATGCGGGTTCGGTGCCCGTTATTGAAGATAGCTGTTGCGTTTTGCCCTCTTGTGTCCCAAGCTACAAGCTAATAGGAAATGCGACCAAATGTTAAATAAAAAAAGGGCAAAGAGCTCTTTATTAATATTTGCCTTCACACACACTGTATTAAATGGGAGCATTGGAGCAAATAGTGTTCCTTCAAAGTGTTCATTGTTGAAGAAATTCTAAAGGCAAGCCCTTATCCCTAACCTTAACTACATATAAACAAATCAGGCTTCAACTGTGGATCTTATTTAGTGTACATACCCACAGTTGTGTGTATTTGTGCTTTGTCCACAGGAAAATGTTTCTCTGGCAGACATCCTTTCTTTGCAGGACAGTTGTCTGTCTGAGGAGGAGGTGTGGGCAGTGTGTGCAGAGTGTGTTCTGGCCCTGCAGAGCATCAGACCCTCCCACCTCTTCCACACACTGTGCATAACACCAGACACTTTGGCCTTCAACGCCCATGGGAATGTTTGCTTCATGGAGCAGCTCAGTGGTGAGTCTATAGCTCAGGCTTGTGTCCTGTGTTCCTTTTTTAGACATTAACCACCTTTGTATATGCTAATTACAGGCAGTTGTTATTGTTTCTGACTATTTTCAGGGCATTTTTCATATATATAGAATTTTACTTGTCACTTGTTAGTAAAGCTGAGTGCTGAAGCTCACACATGCTAAAGGGAGAAATCAGTTTTATACTTTGAATATAGCAGATCAGATCAGAGCTACAGATTGTGCCTAAATTGCAGCTCGAGCTTTTTTTTCTGACATACAGAGAACAGGCGCCTTTTTCCCCCCTTTAGTGATTTGTTGCCCTGATCTGTATCACTTTCAATCTGCAAATTTCTGCCTGAAAATACTCTGTTAGTGTCTCACTGGATGCGTCGCGCTTTGCCGAGGTCGGCAGGTCTGCCCTGATTTGCACAGACAACATCTTTTACCCCATCACAGGGCTGCAAGGCCCAGTGACATTAAATGAAAATACTCTGTGAGCAACTATTAAGCCTCACCTCTTCTATTCTTCTTGTCTCCTTTGCATCTCATCACATATATGAGCGCTTGCACTGCAGCGTGCACATACTCCGTCAGAAATTGATAAGCATTGATTAGATCAACAGGGTTGCCAGGGGGATTGTTGTTGTGGTAACAGCGTGGATAGCCTAGCAGCACTCGGCCCGCTCACACTCGCAAACACTTCACAGCCGCCGTGGCATCCGTTAAAGTGGTTGCATCCATTTTTAATTTCCACGCATCTCTTCAGTCAGTAATAGAGACGCTTTGAAGTGATGTCTTGATTACTCTGTCAGCTGAAATTCTTCGCAGTCTCGTTTGTTGCCATGCTTTATTGGATTGTGTTCAGTCCGTTGGCTATGATTCACACTGCGAGAAGAGAAAGAAACTGCAGTGCTCACATTACCCTTCTTGCGTTAGTTCTACTGAATAGAGTTCATCTATATCGTTCATCAGTGCACCGCATTCCCAGCTGTCCTTGCTGCACGGCTCCCTATTGATTCCTTTTAATTGAACTGTTTGTCAGATCGCAGTGCAATTTCAAGCAGACACATGGTGTATTGGTCAATCCTATGCCCACACACACAAACAAACGGGCTCTAACGCTGTATCACAGAGTGACCTTGAGGGGCTTTGATGACGGGTCTCAGTGGGAACAACAGTTGCAGCGACACTTTAATGCTGTTTATTTCAGATGATTTATTATTGCGGTAATATCAGGAAGGTAATTGGATGTCATGGTGGGTGTTTTGGCAGCGTTTGCATCGCCAGAGCAGAGACACGCTAACAAAATGTGCTCTAATGGTTTTTTTATACAGCGATGACCAAGAAAAGCCGCGATTTTTCCCACAAGGTTTCACATCGCAAGCTGTTCAGTTTGTGATGAAACGGTGCCGGCTGTGCGCTGTGGGAAATACGATCAGCACATTTGGAAAGCGTGATGAATCTCTGGTATTGCTTGGCTCATGCTACCTGTTGTGTTAAAATGCTGTAGGCATACATGACTCACCAAGCTCCCACCATCACCCTGGAGGCAACTGCGTCACTGACAACGGCTGTCTTTTTTTTTTTTTTTTTGTTACTCGCCTTCATTGCCCATTTCACTGTGTTACAATATGTCCTGACTACAAAGAGTTTACATGTCTTGTCCTTTTTTCTTTTTTTCTTTTTTTTTGTTCTTGTCTGCCCTTTTATCTTTAATGTTTGATTGAAGATTGAGCTTTTTTGATATATATATATATATGTATATATATATATATACATATATATATATATGGAGCTGGATAGCGTAGTGGTTAGACTACACGCCTTTGGAACAGAGGATCGCAAGTTCGATTCCTGCCTGGGGCGTCTGTATCCAGTAAGGGTCCTAAGGCTAGACCCCCTATGCTAAGCAAGCCTACCGCAGACATGAGCGAGACAGATAAATATGAAGGCATGCCGGCTCGGACGTCGCCCGGATCAACAAGGTCCGCGTCAGGTGTTGAGGAACCAGGGCACCCTGACGAAAAGTGGGCTACTGGAACAAGAAGGCATCGGTGGGCAAGAGACGAAAACAGGGCGTTGTTGGAATGCTACTACGCAAGTAACCCCGGCGGAAGGGGCTACATGAATAGGATGAGGGACCTATGGATTCTTCGATACCCAACATCCACAATGACGGCGAAACAACTAGTAGCTCAGTGTTCCAACATTCGAAAGAAGGGACTGCTCTCACAGCTAGAGATTGACGAGGTACAACACAAATGCTACGGCAAGGAGGAGTCAGGACGCCAGGTCAGGGGGGCGATATCATCACCCCCACCCGAGATTGGGTACATAGCCCCAAGTGCGATAGGAGAAGGATCGTTGAGTGCGAGAGGAACTGACCTGAAAAATAGGATCATGGCCAAGCTTGAAACCTGGATCCCCCGTAGCCGGTTACCAAGATTACGTGAAGTACCCTCAGAAGGTCTGCTAGATGATGTTAATGCAGCACTACGGGCAATACCTACAACCACGATTACCGACACTAACAAGCTGATCTACAATACGGCAGCAGTGATCAGTGAGATGCTTGGCTACAAGTTGAACAGCGACAAGGGGCAGTACCCTCCATGGAGAAGGAGGCTAGAGGGCAAGATCAAAGTAGCACGGAGGGAGGTTAGCCAACTAACGGAGTTGCAGCAAGGTGCGACAAAGAAGGTGCATAAGAAATACAGCAAGCTGTCCATACCTGAGGCCTTGGAAACTGCCAAGCAAAGACTCACAGCCTTGGCCAGCTGCTTGAGGAGGTACACCAGAGAGATAGAAGGCAGGAGAATAAACCAGCTGTTCTCCACAGAACCAGCAAAGGTGTACTCTCAGTGGCAAGGGAACAATAAGAGAACAGCACCACCAAGGCTGGAGACGGAGCAATACTGGAAGAGCATATGGGAGAAGGATGCAATGCTCAGTGGCTAGAGGATCTGAGGGCAGACCACAGCGACCTCCCTGAACAGGGTCCAGTAACCATCACAGTCGCAGATATCCAAGAAAGGGTCTCCAGTATGAAGAGTTGGACAGCACCAGGGCCCGACATGGTTCACGCCTACTGGCTGAAGAAGCTGACTGCACTCCACGAGCGTCTGGCAGCACAAATGAACCAGCTGCTAGTTAACGAGAGACACCCGGAATGGCTAACCGAAGGTCGGACGGTCCTGATCCCCAAGGACCCCAAGAAGGGACCGGTCCCCTCCAACTACCGACCAATAACCTGCCTCAGTACTACATGGAAGCTCCTGTCAGGCATCATATCGGCTAAGATGAACAGGCACATGGGTCAATACATGAGCGGGACACAGAAAGGAATTGGCAAGAATACCAGAGGCGCAAAACACCAGCTACTGGTAGACAGAACAATCAGCCGAGACTGCAAGACCAGACTGACCAACCTGTGCACTGCCTGGATTGATTACAAGAAGGCCTATGACTCAATGCCCCACAGCTGGATACTGGAATGCCTAGAATTGTACAAGATCAATGGGACCCTAAGAGCCTTCATCAGGAACTCAATGGGGATGTGGCGTACAACACTAGAGGCCAACTCCAAGCCCATAGCACAAGTCACCATCAAGTGCGGGATCTACCAAGGAGATGCTCTGTCCCCACTGCTGTTCTGCATAGGCCTGAACCCCCTCAGTGAGATCATTAACAAGACTGGCTACGGATACCGACTACGGAACGGAGCAGTTGTCAGCCACCTCCTGTACATGGATGACATCAAGCTGTATGCCAAGAGTGAACGAGACATCGATTCACTGATCCACACTACCAGGCTATACAGCAATGACATTGGAATGTCGTTCGGACTGGAGAAGTGTAGTCGGATGGTAACAAAGAGAGGGAAGGTAGTCAGAACTGAGGGGATTGAACTACCAGAAGGCAACATTGCAGACATAGAGGACAGTTACAAATACCTGGGGATCCCGCAGGCAAATGGGAACCATGAAGAGGCCGCTAGAAAGGCTGCAACCACCAAGTACCTGCAGAGGGTCAGGCAAGTCCTGAGGAGTCAGCTGAATGGTAAGAACAAGATCCGGGCCATCAACACGTACGCCCTGCCCGTGATCAGGTACCCTGCTGGGGTAATAGGCTGGCCAAAGGAGGAGATAGAAGCCACTGACATAAAGACAAGAAAGCTCCTTACCATGCATGGAGGGTTTCACCCCAAGTCCAGCACCCTGAGGCTGTACGCTAAGCGGAAGGAAGGGGGCCGGGGACTGGTGAGTGTCAGCACCACAGTCCAGGATGAGACAAGGAACATCCAAGAATACATTGGGAAGATGGCCCCAACTGACCGAGTGCTCAGTGAATACCTCAGGCAGCAGAAACCCAAGAAAGAGGAGGGAGACGAGGAACCATCATGGAAGGACAGGCCCCTGCACGGTATGTACCACCGGCAGATAGAGGAGGTGGCTGATATCCAGAAATCCTACCAGTGGCTGGACAAAGCTGGACTGAAAGACAGCACAGAGGCACTAATCATGGCAGCACAAGAACAAGCTCTGAGTACAAGATCCATAGAGGCTGGGGTCTATCACACCAGGCAAGACCCCAGGTGCAGGCTGTGTAAAGATGCCCCAGAGACAATCCAGCACATAACAGCAGGGTGCAAGATGCTAGCAGGCAAGGCATACATGGAACGCCATAACCAAGTGGCCGGCATAGTGTACAGGAACATCTGTGCCGAGTATAAACTGGAAGTCCCGAGGTCAAAATGGGAGATGCCCCCAAGGGTGGTGGAGAATGACCGAGCTAAGATCCTGTGGGACTTCCAGATACAGACGGACAAAATGGTGGTGGCTAACCAACCGGACATAGTGGTGGTAGACAAACAGAAGCAGACGGCCGTAGTGATCGATGTAGCGGTTCCGAATGACAGCAATATCAGGAAGAAGGAACACGAGAAGCTGGAGAAATACCAAGGGCTCAGAGAAGAGCTCGAGAGGATGTGGAGGGTGAAGGTAACGGTGGTCCCCGTGGTAATCGGAGCACTAGGTGCGGTGACTCCCAAGCTAGGCGAGTGGCTCCAGCAGATCCCGGGAACAACATCGGAGATCTCTGTCCAGAAGAGCGCAGTCCTGGGAACAGCTAAGATACTGCGCAGGACCCTCAAGCTCCCAGGCCTCTGGTAGAGGACCCGAGCTTGAAGGATAAACCGCCCGCAGGGGCGTGCTGGGTGTTTTTATATATATATATATATATATATATATATATATAAACAAAATACAGTGAGAGAGAAAGAAAGAAAACTAGAAGGAAGAGTAGAAGGAACTAAAAGGAGAGTGGGGTAGGCAGGGTTTGTGGAAATGAACGGTCGTGAGAGATTGGATCAAAATGTCAAAGGAAGAGAGAATGCTAACAAGGTAAGGGAGGGACTGATGTTGGTGACATATTGTTGAAATTCCAAAATAATTATTAGAAAAGGGGATAAAGGATGAAGAAATTAAAGAAAAGACATGAGGAGGGGAGAGAAGAGGGAGGATGATATGGAACAAAGGAAGAGAGAAAGAGGAGATGAAAATGGGTAGGTGCAGGAGATGAAAGACAAGGGGAGATGAAAAAGCAAAGTATGAGAAAAGGAGTGACAAAAAGAGAGGTGAGGAAAGAGCAATTTAAAAGAAACGGAAGGAGTAAAATGAAAAAAGATGGGGAAAGAAAAACAAGCAGAGAGTAGAGAGAAGGAAAGACAAGGAGGGGAATGATGAAAGCAAAAGGAAGGAAGATGGCGGGAAAAGATGAGTGAGTGAAAGAACAAAAGAGGAGAGGAGTCAAAAAGTTTAAGAGGTCTGGAGAGGAGATTGGAAATAGAGTAAGGAAGACACGGGAGAGGAGAGAGAAGGAAAGGCAAGATGAGGGGAGAAGAAGAAAGCATACAGGTGAGTCAAGGCTTGAGAACAAAAAATCAGGTGAAGTTAAACATAACTTTAAAAAAAAGGATGAGTTGAAAGAGGTGATAGAAAAGGAGGTGAAAGGGGAGAAAAGCACAGAAATTCACACTGACCTCTGAACACCAGGAAGAGATAGCCTAGCTCTAGCAGACAAGCCCCCAAATTGTCCTGACCCACTTTATTCCCCTTCTGCCTTTTCCGTCTTTCCCTGAGCTCACTCGAGGGAGTGGATGTTACATTCGTAGTGATGTTTTCGTGCATCTGGATGTCCAGTCTAAGCGTCAACCTATTTCAGGAGGACAAAGTGAAGAATGCAGAGCTGCTCCTCTGTGCCTGCTTCCCTGCTCTGATCAGCAGATTGCTCATGTCTTGTTTGCCTGGGATTATCTCTGACACACGCATTAGGCAAATGAAGGGAAGCGTCTGCACTAGCCCACTGGACCGTTGTGGTTTAGCGTGCTGGGTGCATATTTCTCTGATTTGCATCTCATTATGGGATATGCTTAGCAAGTAGGTTACAGTACAGAACTGACATGACTGTACGTCTGAGTGTTTACATCAAATGGCCTGTTTGTTCCCCACTTTGATGAAATGATGATGTTTGCATGCTTAATGGTGCAGTTAATTGGTATGCTTTCAACCTGCAGACGATCCAGAAGGCTCCTTCGTGCCGCCTGAGTTTGACAACACGGGCAGCACGTTTGAGGTGAGAAATGCTGAATCTTCTTACTCGATGTGGTCAAAGGGACAGTGCAGTCATTCACCCCTGGGAGTTTCTCAATACAGCACACAGTGGTGATGTTGCTGAAAGAGAGGAGAGTGTTGTTTGTTCTCTGCTCTCACCTTAAACTCCATGCAAGACAGCAGCCATTCAGTTATATGCCCACCTCTGTGACCTCGAGCTGTGAAACAGTTATATTTGTGAACTTCCTAATTCCAAAATAGTTTATATTTTTATAATTTTCACAATAAATTCTATCTGTATGTCTGTAATAATTAGCCCTTTTTTTTCTCTTTATTCCCCCCTCCAAGTATGCACAGTTTATGGCGGCTCTAAAACAGCTGTTATTCATTTGAGCACACAATTCAATAAATGAAACCATTTATTTCCAAAGTGAAAGCTGTGCGTTACATCTCTGAAGCTTTAAACTGAATCCATTTATATCCATGGTTTGATACATCACATAGAGACTGAGATGTGGAAATCACTATAGATTCTGGCCAAGTCAGTGACATTCATTTTATTGATTATATGCTATTTAGAAATATTCTGCAAATAGTCATACAGACTAATGTGTAGTTACTTACGGCAAGAAGGTTGTGTTTTTGGTAGCATTTACGTGCATGGCATTCTGTGTGTACACACGATCGCTCGAACGGTTGTGAATGAATTCTGATAAAACTTTGTGGGGAAACTAGGAATCAACTAAACTAGGATTCTTACAGACTGAAGTGAAATGGACCAAAATTGATTGATTGATAATACTTTATTCATCCCGAGGGAAATTGGGTTAAGGCTGCCAGCCGTACCAGCGCCATCTTACCCTTCCGACCATACATGAATTACACAAACATCACATGGGGAAGACAGGTCAGAGAGGTATAACAATGGAAAATGCACAACATGAGGAAAGACCATACCAAATCTGTTAAGAAACACTGTAAAAAGCACTGTATAAAAATTTTAGATGTCATGTTATATTTGACCTTTGACTGCTCTTTCTAGGTCAGTAGATTGAACTGAATGTCAAAGTGATAACTATGTTTCTTAATGTAATTATTTCCATTAAGAACATAAAGGCACATAGGGAATGATGTATGGTGATCCTAAATAGCGCGTTATTTTATTATGACTGTGTTACAGTACATACATAATAACTTGAATACGTGTGCGATGTTCCTAAATAATGATTATTTGCACAAATTTCAAGAGTGTAAAAATGGTTTGGCAGGAACTAAAACAAAACAACTGATTACATGTTCACGTCTATGGCAATGTCATGCATACAGTTTGTGCAGCTGTAAATTTAACACCAGAATATAAAGTGTGGATTCATTATGCAATGCACAGGTTTGCATACCTGACATACTTTCAGCTGAGAATCTACACTGGCACATTATTGTTATTGTTCAGAGTAAATTATCAGTGATCTAGGCAGGTGTAAACAAAACCACTTTTATGAAAAAAGTCCGACTTCCCAGCCATAGTCGAGGTTTTTTTGTTTTTGCACCTTGTAGCCGCTGTGCAGATTAACAATGTGCCATTGAGCAAACTGTCCAGATGAATATCATTTATTATTAATCACTGTGTATGTTGATATTTCATCACAGTTACGTTTCAGGCAGGCACACTTTGAGAAAAGCCTTTTTAAATATTTTAAATGCGTGTGTGCTATCTGCGATTTTTAACCAAATAGCAGGTTACACACCATTTTGCCACTTTTGATTACTCATATACGCACGGTCAATTTCACTGCAGTTGAAGAGATCTGCTGCGAATCCTGCCCTGAATTACACTTGACTACATTATTCTGAGAGGTGTTTCTAATTTGTTTTCCTCCCCATTTACATTCAGGGGCGGTGCGAAATGTCAGAGACACCTGAATATAAAGCAGTTCAGTCTACACCACCACTAAGTGTGACCTCACTGCTAAAACATTAACACCTACATCTGTGTCAGCAAGAACATGGCAGTATATTATGTACACCATAACAGAAGAGTTGTATCGGATTACATTATATTCATTTTGGATGGGTGGATTAGCAAATGCTTCTTTGCTTTGAGTCAGTCTGAAGTGCAGGAATCAGCCTCACAGCTCATGCCTGATACACGGTCTGACCTCTTTTAACTGACTATAATCCCAGACCTCAGTGATTCACTTGGCTGGTACACAGTATCATCATGACAAACACAAACTGTGTCCACAGCTATGAAAATAAGCTTACAGTTTAATTCAACCCAAATTTCCCTTTAACATTCAGCAGTCTAAATCTTAAAACAGACTGGATCGAGTTGTTCTTCTGACTAATGCGTTTAAGCACGAGCCTCTTTATCTACGAATTTGCATACTTTTCATTGTAAGGTGCTTGCAGCTCCAGGTGTAAACATGTCTGAGTACTCTCCTCTGCACATTTATCTTTGTTCCTGCTGCAATTCTTTTAAAAGTAAGTCTGCATTTCTCTCACTGGGCTTAATAAATGTTCATCTCCATTATGTATCCTTTTTCGCTGTGGCTGAGTGCAGCTGTGTAACCACTCTATTCATCTTTTTAGATTTCTCTGTACATCTATGTCTGCTGTATTATGGATACAGCACTGAAAAAACTTTATTGTTAGGAAACAGACAAATGCCTTTCATGCGACTGAATTCTAAAGCTTTCTGCTTCCTCCGTAGAAATGCAGAATTCAAATGTGAAAGTCGCACTGTGCCACTGAGCGGTGCGACTTTTCTCACCACCGCATGAATACATTTGCAGCAGACTTATGTAACTGGATTTCAAAGTAAACTGTGCGTTCTAATTTTTTGCAGTTTTTCTAAAGAACTTCTTCTTCTTGCACATTTGTTTACCACATAAGTATGGATCGAGCCCACTTCAACTGTTGGGAGCGATAGTTATGTGTGGGTCATGAACTCCGGAGCACCTGGTACATATCCACTGCTGTCTCAGGGCTGACCATAATATCCACTGTCAGCGAAGCAAAGCAACACAAAGGCTCCGTCATAAATATGCCTACATGGCAGCAATGCATAGCAATTATGGCCTATAAAGTCGTTACGGGATAGAGTGTTATTTTGAGCTTTTCTAAACTCATTCATGGATTCAGATCTCTGTGTGTACTGTAAATTCACAGCTGCAGCTGCTTCGTGATAATGACAGCGTTGTCTCCCTGTCTGCCCCCGGCTACAGGGCCATGTTTATTCTCTGGGCTCTACGCTTTCTGCCGCACTGAACTTTGTCATCGAGCCAGAGCTGGAGGCAGATCTGGGAGAAGAAATCCAGAGGCTGCTGGAGCAGATGCAGGAGGAGAAGCCTGAGGACCGGCCGCTCCTGCAGGTACAAAAAAACCTGCTGACTCTTTATTACTGTTAGAATGATTTATAGAAAGCTGCGTGGTTTAAACTGCATGAGACAGCTGTGAAATAATTAGAGGTCTCGCTTCAGAAGGCGTTTTGTCCTGGGATCACACTAAAATCATTATAACTTTCACACAAATGGGAAAATTGGGTGATTTGCCTTTTTGACATGTAGTGAGACAGGAAAATATGGTTAAATATGAAATGTGTCGTGTTGAACAAATAGGAAAAGAACTGAAAAGCAATATCTCATCATGATCTAATACGATGGATAATGATTGGCCAATAGCAATGTGTAGCCTGTACCGATGCTTTCCTCACATATATCAAGCCAAACAGTACATCCCAGCAGAACACGGAATCACTATTGCTTTACAGTCAGAACAAATATATGGATACTTTGTGTGATTATTGTAGTATTAAATCATGTCTGCTTTTCAACTATTAGACAAACTGACAGTCCATATTACTCCAGTCAGTCCGTGCTCTTGAGCAGCATCAAGTGGAAATAATGTGTCACTGCAAGTTTTGCATTTCACTGTCAGCCTCTTACAAGATAAACCTCAATGAAAAAGAAAAACAGAAGTAAAATTGCTCATTCTAAGTGGAAAAAGGTGTTATATGATTGTAATATGTACTACAACTTTATGAGAACCCTCTCAGAAGTCTGCGTATAAGCATACAGAATAAGGCTCATGAAGAGCTCATGGTAACAAAATCGCAAAAAAACCCAGCAACTAGTCAATGATTATGAGCAGTCATCCCTCCAGAAACAGCTAATTGGAAGGGGTTGCCAAAACACCCAGGCAAAAGTCCAAATCTAGAGATAAACAACAGATTTCAAAAAGAAAAAAGGGAGATTAAACACTGAAAATATAGACAAAACTGCATAAACAGATAAAAAGTCCAAAAATGCTCTACAGCTCTAACATAGATGCCAATAATCCAGTGAATATCCACGCAGTGAAACACTGTGTATGTATGTGATGTATGAAAAAAATATGTAGGAGAAATACATTTATTCACAACTACTTGAAAAAGTAGCACATACACACGGTACTATGTATGTGTTGTCTGTTCATGTGTTGCAAACCTGCAAGTGTAACACTCCCACAGGACATCCTGTCTCTGGCTGAAGGACGGCTGTCCCGCACCTCCTCTGCAGCTGTATGCCGCAAACTCTCCTCAGTTGGACGACGCGTGCTCTCCATTGAATCGGTTTCAAACTTTCAAGGTTATCATGTTCATCACGTGTATTCAAACAGATCGCCGCTTAGTCTCTTCCGTGATTTCTCCTGCTGTTATTTTCTTTCTTTTGGCATCCACAGATGGGCAGGAGAGCTCCTGGGAGGCGAGATGGCAGCATTCCAAACCTAAATGTCTTCTTAAAAGACTGAGCTCAGATGACAACACCAAAGATCAGCATGACAGTTCTGTTAAAACAAATGGTCTGTCCAGGCAGCAGGTATGGAGCAAGTTTTTAAAAATGTAGCAAGCAGCTGGAGGAAGAAATATTTTAAAAACCTGTACTGCCAGCAAACAGCTTTTCCAGAATGTTATTGGTACCTATTCAGAGCCGTTTCATAATTGAAATATATGTTTTATTTCATTTTCTGACTGTGTGCTAAATGAGCTAGTGATGCAACATCATGTCAGAAAAGTTATTGGCAGATTTAAGCAACATGTTAACACATTCCTTAAAGGAATCATATACAGTATTTAACTGTGTTTGCAAAGAGTAGAATATTACTATACAACTTGCTTTACAAGATTTTATTTACATTGTTGTTAGAATTTCAAAAACAACTTCTACTATATATACCCCTATTAGATTACCAGAGTTTGTACAATCATAAAGAGCTTGAAAGTCAATATTTGGTATGATCACCTTTATTCTTCAACACAGCTTGAACTCTCTTAGGCAGCTTTCTTGGAATTTCTTTAAGTAATCTTCAGGAATATTTCTCCAGGCTTCATGAAGGACAGTCAGAGCTCTTCTTTGGATGTTGGCTGACTTTTATTCTGTTCTCTGTCACGATGATCCCACACCACTTCGAAAATGGTGGTGTGGTCCATGACAAAGCCGCCACCGTGTTTTACAAATGACATTCACTGTTGTACCTCTCTCCAGACCTCCTCTGTGCATATTGACAATGATTTGAACCAAAATAATTCATCTCTCCATAAAACCTGTTTCCACAGATTCTCAGTGCAGTTCTTGTATTATTTGGCACACCTCAGCATTTTCTCCTCGTTTCCCTTGCTTAGAATGATTTCTTGACAGTTTCTTGATCATCTGAAGGGTATCTCTCAGATCTTAGCTGGATTTGCTCCAGTTTCTGAAGGACATGACTTTTAGATAGTGTTCATCTGCTGCCATAGATCATTTTTTAGCTCTGTCTTTTCTTTTTTTTCCTCCTCTTGTCCAATTACCTGAAATTTCTTTAAGGACAGACTGCAGGACAGACCTTCAGAAAGCCTGAATAACTATTGCTCAAGAAAACTTAAAAATACAAGAAAGTCTGACTGCTTGAAAGAAAAACATAAAGAAATGTAGAGTGGCTTAAGATCTTTGGGCAGTGCTGTATATTTGCACTGATGCTCATATTAAGCTTGGCAAAAGTTTCAAATCATAGGGACCTAATTTCTATCAGTAATCCCTAAAAGCTCGGGCTTCAGATGCTCCAAACTCTTTGGCCATATTTGTATCCATAGATCTGTGTGATGTCAGAGAGAATATCTTCATATGGTCACCTTAGGCACAAAACTCCAGAATACAATATAAAATTGTAAAGCATAACAATATCAAGAAAAAAAACTATGGAGTTGAAAAAGGGCAGAATTGAGATTTATGTTCTTTCCATTTCAGTTTGCTCAGCTATCTAAACTATGGTTTCTGTTTTACCATCTAGATAATTAAGTTTATTTTTTGCCTTCAAAACAGCTGAAACCAATCATAATGTTCTCGATCTGCAGCTGTGTGGGGGCTGGGATTCCACTCTCTGGGCTGAGGACATGGAGGGCAGTGAAAGAGACAGCTTGATCTTGACAGATGAGATGGATTGCCGTTCTCACAACAGCTCCCCAGTGAGGAGGAGAGCGCAGCAGAGGCTGAACAGAGTGAGGGGGGCCCTTAACCGCTCCTGTTCTGTCCCGGACTCCAACAACCCCCCCTGCTTCTCCCCTCCAAGTCACGGAGACATCAGTATACCGGTTTCAGACCTCACTGAGATAGGAGCAGACGAGCACTTGAGCTGCAAGTCTGTGTGGAGTAACAGACTTCAGAGATTCAGCCGGAGAAAGTCCTGTGAGACGTACCCACACTGTAACAGTGAGGACTGCTGGGAAATGTCCAGAGAAACTGAGGATGCTGCCGAGACTGAACACACCAATATTCAAGAGTGCCACGAAAGTCAGTGTGAGGAGTGCGCCCAGGACTTCATACAGGACTTTGTGCAGGAAGTACAGGATTCCTCGTCCTGTACTTCCCTGAACATGGAACAGGACTCTTCTGAAGACCAGACTTCACTAAACCACAGTCTATACATTCCTAATAACTACATGACCAAAAGCATGCTGTTCCTGAATGAAGAATCTCAGGATGAGGTTAGCCATTGCCAGACAGCCTTTAAATTTATGGCTCTATGCTCACATCACATATTTGCTTGCAGAAAAACAACAGAGGTCTCAGGTGAAGGCTGAAGTGGGCTCAACTTTTTTGTATCCTCTCAAAAAAGCTTTGAGTTGGCAGTTTTAGAGGAATAAGAAGGGAAGAGCTGGGTTCATTTCATAGTCTTTAACTGCATTGTATGACCTATGTCAGTACAGGATCTTTGCTCATGTTAAGATGGCTGAAAAGCTTTGGTGAAAAATGCTTGAGTGGACGATGATGATAATTTAAGATTGTTGAGCTTTCACCATGCAGCTAGCCAAGGAGGAGATTGCTAAGATTATTAGGGAATAAAAAAAGTCCAGAGTACTTCGCACCTTCTAAAAAAAAAAAAGGTGGAGAGAGATACAGTATTGTAAAACTGTTACCTGATTTCAGATTTTTGCAAATAATTAATCCTCTTTGAAACAGCTTAGTCAGATGAAAAGCTCACCCACACATTTTTCACACCCGCAAAACCATAAAATTAGAGTCAAGTGACAGAGTAATCACATAGGTACTCAGCAGCAATAGAAGCATTAAAAAATAGATTGGAATTGCTCCAGTTAGAGTTAATTAGGCCTTCTGAGGGAGCATCTGAAACTCTTTAATCTGTAACACATTCCCTTTTTAAGATTGGTTTGTTCTTGTTTTCTTTCCAGTGGATCTCTCTAAGAGAGTTGCTTGCTCGTTGTGGACGGAGGCTGACAGTTAATGAGCTGTGGGCTCTGTGTTACACCTGCCTAACCTCACTGCAGAGCTACATTGACTTTCCAGGTGATTTTACCCACTGTGTTCACAAAACCAGGAAGAAACTATCCCTGCAACAGCAGTTTTCTCTTCATTTTAGAGCTAGCGCTTACAATAGACTGGTAGAAAGTTCCAAAGCGGAGAGAAAAAAACTGACTAGAAATATTATGCAAATTACGTTGCATGGTTCTAGCTCACAATTCTTCTGTGCAGCTGATTTCTCTCTTTTCTGTTAGCCTATTTATGCCTGGACACGGCGCATGTGGGCTGCAAGGGAGAAGTGCTTTTTTTGAAACCTAAAAACATAGGTAGGTACTTCTTAGTCATCTGCTGTTGTGTTTTTCATGTTTTTTGGGGAGGGATTTGCAATCTCTAGTTGTATACTCTCAAAATACTCACTGAAAATGCACTCTTATCCAACGTGTATGAGTATATGTTGACTTTAGGAACTAACTGTAAGTGTCCTTTGCAGGATCTAGAGATGAATTTTATCTTGCTCCTGAATATCAAGAGCATGGAATTGTAACAGAGAAGGTCGGTCTGTCAGAACTGCTTTCATTAATTTTTAAAGCGAAATTTTAAATAATTTATTTCAAATTAACCCCCACCCGCTTCTTTTTGTTCTCGTCTGTCTTTGCTCAGGTTTGCGTGTATGGGGTTGCTGCCATTCTCTGGGCCACAGCCAAGTTCAGTTTATCACCTAATCAAAAACTGGCGATGCCTCGGAAATTAAAGAGACTGCTCCTGGAGATGGCTAAGAGGACGCCTATCGAGCGACCTACCATCGACATGGCTAAAAAAGTATCATAACCCATTATTATTATTATTATTATTATTATTATTATTTAAAAAACATGAATTGTCACCTTAATCTAACACTATGAGTTGCTAGTTTTTCTCTAATGAAAGTCTTTATGTGGTTGTCAAAGCAAATTATCTGTGGGGCTCTATGCCTGACACTGCCAGACAAGAAAACCCTTTATCACTAGCTGGTTGTTACTCTGTTTTCTTCTTTGAACACATACAAAGGCATCACAGTCTTTTACCACATTAGCTTCAAATGAACTATCACAGTGCTTTTTGAATTCCTGAAATTTCTGACAAGAATGTCTCCAGCTAGTGATATTTTTGTCATCAGAAAGTTATTGTAAAAATACAACATGACAATTTGATTTCAGTATTTGTGCTTTTTTTTGTTTTTGTTACAAATGAAAATTGGGTTGTAAAACTTACATTTAGAACAAACACGCTGGCATGTTAAACAGAAGCCCGGAGTTATCTTACAAAGGTAGGTGCTTATATTTATAGAATAGAATTAATGACTTTTTTTAAGCATTTAAAATGCAGTACAGAATTCCCAGTGCCATTTTAGAGGCCACGGGGAGTCTTTACTGTTGTTAGTTTAAGAGCACTACTGAAGATTTCAGAACAATACTACAGACTTTTTGATTTTTGATAGCAAAGAGCCACAGCAGCAGCTTGATTCCATTGATATCATGGTTTCCTCGTGACCTTTGCTGTTGCACAAATTATTTTTTTCCGTATTTCTGGCCTCTGTGGTCTCTAGAAGACTTGGAGGTTTTTGTAAAGCTTAGGACATCGAATATTTCCACTTATGAGCAAATAAAAAATGTCAGACTATGCAACTGTGGCTTCAGTACTAATTAGCATATGTTAACATGCTAAACAGGTTTGTCGGGTTTTGAGTTTTATGGTCAGATATAAAGTCATGGTAAAAAAAACAAAACAATGTATCCCATCTTTAAATTCTAATGTTTTATTTATCAGGACATAATAAAAAAAAAGATCTGATCCTTACCAGGACTTAAAGTTAGTAAAATACAACAGATAAATTGCAGAAGCAGTATGTAAAAAACTACCAAACCAAATGATTTAATAGTTTGTAGAACTAACTTTATCAGAACCTGGAGTCTTTGTTTCATAAAAGACTTTATGTGTCATGGCTAGACGGTCCTCACTGATCGTCTTGCCAATTTGTTGTGGTGTTTGTGTGTACTGTGTCGTGTTCTCCTCTCCATCCTGTGCATGTGTTTTTCTGCTGGAACATGTACTTCCGGAAGCCGTGGCACGGAACGGCAGTTGACCGGAGGGGAGTGTCCTGAGCTAGAATCATCGCACCTGTGCAGAATTACCTTGCCAGCGCAGACCTATTTAACGGGGCGGTTGAGTCACAACCAACGCTGGAACGTTGAACTAAACCGGGGTTCAGGGATTGGAGGAGGAGCCGGCACCAGGAGTTGTTGTGGATTATTACTGCACTGTCACCGTGAGGAGAGGTCGCCGTATCACTGCACTGCCCTTTTTGGATTATAGACTCGAACTGTTAACTCACCTTTTCACTGTAAATAAATCCACTTGTCTTTCTGCTTTATTTTATAGAGGGGTTGATTTTATTGAGGTTTGAAGCCATTCATTCACCACAGCATTTCAATCAGGTTGAGGTCTCAACTTTGACTGCACCATTGCAACACCTTGTTATTTTCCTTTACGGCTATTCTGTTCTAGATTTTCCTGGCATCATTGTCCTGTTGCTTGACCTAATTTCAGCAAAAACTTTCAGCCGTGCTGCCATGTTCTATCTATAGTGAAAGGCTGGTTGCATTAAGAGATCTGATATTTGATTGGACAATCAAGTGTCAGTAATGAAAATAAAAAAACAAAAAAGGGTCAAGCAGTTCAGCCCTGCTTTCCTCCAGGGCATTTTGCTATCACACATTACAATGATTCAGACCAGCAAACTGACAGAACCTCTGCTTTTACAGAAGTGGTCATACTTATTTATAATCAGTTTAATAAATGCAGTTGATTTGCAACACCCATTTGATACTGTATGCCCCCATGCATTCAGTACTATCCATCCATCCTTTCATCTTCTTCTGCTTATCCGTGGCCGGGTAGCAAGGGCAGCAGCCTAAGCAGAGAAGCCCAGACCTCCCTCGCCTCAGCCACCTCCTACAGCTTGTCCGGGGAAACACCAAGGCGTTCCCAGGGAGATATAATCTGTCCAACGTGTCCTGGGTTTGCCCCGGGTCCTCCACCCGGTGGGACATCCCGTGAAGACCTCACCCAGGAGCCGCCCAGGAAGCATCCTTGTCAGATGCCCAAGCCACCTCAACTGGCTCCTTTCCTGTTTAGATGTCCTGCCAACAAGTTTTTTCAAAAAGGTCTCAAAGACTTTAGAGTCAGACCTGTTACAGATTGTCAACTTTTCTTTATTATCAGGTGTGTTTCCAGAATCACTAAAAACTGCTGTAATCAAACCTATACTGAAAAAGGACAATCTTGACAAGACACAAATGAACAACTACAGGCCGATCTCAAATCTCCCGTTTTTAAGTAAGATCATTGAAAAAGCAGTTTCTCAACAGCTCAGTTACTTCTTAAAACAGAATAATTGCTACGATGCCTTCCAGTCAGGTTTTAGACAGAACCACAGCACTGAAACCGCTCTGACCAAAGTGTTTAATGACATATGTCTGAATACAGACAGTGGAAAAATGTCAGTCCTAGTTTTACTGGATCTCAGTGCAGCATTTGATACAGTTGACCACAACATATTACTCAAACGACTGGAGAACTGGACAGGTCTTTCAGGAACTGTACTAAACTGGTTCAAAACATACGTAGAAAACAGGAAATACTTTGTATCAATAGGTAACTTCACATCTGAGCAGACAAGTATCACATGTGGAGTTCCCCAAGGTTCCATCTTGGGACCCCTTCTGTTTAACATCTACATGCTCCCACTGGCACAGATGATAAACAACAACAAAATAAACTATCACAGCTATGCAGATGACACACAAATATATATCACAATGTCACCAGGAGACCGAGGCCCTGTACAGGCTCTTGGTAAATGCATTGAGGAAATCAATGACTGGTTGTGCCACAATTTTCTCCAGCTAAACAAAAACAAAACTGAGGTAATAGTCTTTGGCGCCAAAGAAAAACGATTACAGGTCACCAGAGAACTTCAATCTATACATCTAAAAACCACAAACCAGGCGAGAAATTTGGGTGTAGTGATGGATGCAGACCTAAACTTAGAAAAACACATTAAGACAATAACAAAGTCAGCTTACTATCACCTCAAGAATATATCAAGGATAAAAGATCTGATGTCTCAACAGGACCTGGAAAAACTAGTCCATGCATTCATCTTTAGTAGGCTTGATTACTGTAACAGCATCTTTACAGGTCTACCTAAAAAATCAGTCAGACAACTACAGCTCATTCAGAACTCTGCTGCTCGAGTCCTCACTAAGACCAAAAAAGTGGACCACATCAGTCCAGCTCTGAGGTCCTTACACTGGCTGCCTGTCCGTCAGAGGATAGACTTTAAAGTTCTGATGCTGGCCTATAAAGCTCTGAATGGTTTAGGACCAAAATACATCAATGACCTCCTGACCCAGTATGAACCATCCAGATCCCTCAGGTCATCTGGATCCGTTTTTTTATCAGTTCCCAGAGTCAGAACCAGACACGGAGAAGCTGCATTCAGCTTTTATGCTCCTTATATCTGGAACAAACTCCCAGAAAGCCTCAGATCAGCTGAAACACTCAGTTTATTTAAATCCAGGTTGAAGACTCACCTGTTCTCAGCTGCATTTGAATAAAGCACCAAATCCACACTTTAAGCTTAAATTTCAAAACTTACATTTAACTACTGATTTTATCTACTGTTCTGATTTTATCTGTTTTGATTTTATATACTGTTGTTTGTTTGTTTGTTTGTTTGTTTGTTTGTTAATTAGTTAGTTAGTTTATTTGCTTGTTTTATTCAATTTTAAATCATGCTTTTTATTTGTTCTTGTTTCTAATGTCTCTGTAAAGCACTTTGAATCATCTTGTTGTTGAATTGTGCTATACAAATAAACTTGCCTTGCCTTGCCTTGCCTTGCCTCTACTCTGAGCCTCTCCCAGATGGGAGAAGTCAGCCACCCTTCAGAGGAAGCTCATTTCCACTGCTTGTATCCGTGATCTCGTTCTTTCGGTCACTACCCACAGCTCATGATCATAGGTGAGGGTAGGGATGTGGATCGACCAGTAAATTGAGAGCTTTGCTTTTACACTCAGCTCTCTTTTTAGTACTAATGACATGTTAATGTAAAATGCTAAAAGAATTAGTCAAGCACCAAATACAAAGCAAATACAAGCAAAAATGTATCTACAATTTATCATACATTTATTTCTAACTTATGTTAGAATACTAAACTATGAAGTGAACATGGTAAACATTGCTTGCTAAAAATGTACATGATGAATTTAAGTGCTGGCGTTAATCAATGTGGAATGTCCCTTCCAAATAAATATAAAGATATGCTAACATGAGCATCAAAGCCATGAATCCCTGCCCATTTTTTAATACTTTTATTCAGCATAGACTTTCTATTCTATCACTGATTTGTGTATTCTAATGACACCTTTTTTAAATAATTTATTATAAAATGGACTTTGCATTACACTTTCTTGTTTGCAAAGTTTTCTATAAATAAAGCCCATTTTGATTTTGTTTATCACTGTGCAGATATCACAACTTCAAAGAGAAGCATCATTGCTTAGAGTAATCTCTTTTTTCCCTTGTCATTATGTCAACAAAGAACTCTGTGACAAATGCCATAATTTACTGTTACTGTTACCCTGTCAATCCTTTTTAAAGGGTTGCTGCGTGTTTTTTTTTTGTTTTGTTTTTAACCCTTGAGCTATTTCAGGAGAGAATTAGTTCTGACATTATCCATATCTGTGTATGAAGTGCCTTGTATTGCTATCACACTTACTCTCATGTGGATCTGTTCCAGAGCTGTTGTGACTACTTATCACGCCAGGGGACAAATGCTGAGACTGTCTGGAACAACCTCATCAGCAGAGTTCACCCGGTAAACCTTTTTTCATCCATCCATCCATCCTCATCCGCTTTATCCGGGGCCGGGTCGCGGGGGCAGCAGCCTAAGCAAAGAGGCCCAGACCTCCCTCTCCCCAGCCACCTCCTCCAGCTTATCCGGGGGAATACCAAGGCGTTCCCAGCCGAGAGATATAATCTCTCGGCTGGCCCGGATGGCCGGGAGGGGCTCACCCTATCTCTAAGGGAGAGGCCAGCCACCCTTCGGAGGAAGCTCATTTCTGCCGCTTGTATCCGCGATCTGGTTCTTTCGGTCACTACCCACAGCTCGTGGCCATAGGTGAGGGTAGGGACGTAGATCGACCGGTAAATTGAGAGCTTCGCTTTTACACTCAGCTCCCTCTTCACCACGACGGACCGGTGCAGCCTCTGCTTTACTGCAGCTGCAGCCCCAATCCGTCTGTCGATCTCCGGCTCCCTTCTCCCATCACTCGCGAACAAGACCCCGAGATACTTGAACTCCTCCACTTGGGGCAGGAACTCATCCCCGACCCGGAGTGGGCACACCACCCTTTTCCGGCTGAGAACCATGGCCTCAGATTTGGAGGTGCTGATCCTCATTCCCGCTGCTTCACACTCGGCTGCGAACCGTTCCAGTGCGAGCTGGAGGCCCTCACCCGATGAAGCCAACAGAACCACATCATCCGCAAAAATCAGAGATGAGATTCTGAGGCCACCAAAGCGAAAGCCCTCCGCCACTTGGCTGCGCCTAGAAATCCTGTCCATAAACATTATGAACAGAACCGGAGACAAAGGGCAGCCCTGGCGGAGCCCATCACCCACTGGGAACGAGTCCGACTTATTGCCGGCAATGCGAACCAAGCTCTTGCAACGGTTGTATAGGGATCGAATGGCCCGTAGCAATGGGCCAGACACCCCATACTCCCGCAACACCTCCCACAGGACACCCCGAGGAACACGGTTGAATGCCTTCTCCAAGTCCACAAAACACATGTAGACTGGTTGGGCAAACTCCCATGCACCCTCAAGTATCCTGGAGAGGATAAAGAGCTGGTCCAGTGTTCCGCGACCAGGACGAAAACCGCATTGTTCCTCCTGTATCCGAGGTTCGACTAGCGGACGAACTCTCCTTTCCAGCACCCTGGCATAGACTTTCCCAGGGAGGCTGAGGAGTGTGATCCCCCTGTAGTTGGAACACACCCTTCGGTCCCCCTTCTTAAAGATGGGGACCACCACCCCGGTCTGCCAGTCCACAGGTACTGCCCCTGATCTCCACGCAACATTGCTGAGGCGTGTCAACCAGGACAGCCCTACAACGTCCAGAGCCTTCAGGAACTCGGGGCGGACCTCATCAACACCAGGGGCTCTGCCACCAAGGAGTTGTTTAACTGCCTCAGTGACCTCGCCCCCGGAAATTGGCGGGTCATTCCCCTCATCCCCAGACTCTGCTTCCTCCTCGGAAGACGTGTCAGTGGGATTAAGGAGGTCCTCGAAGTATTCCTTCCACCGCCTGACAATTTTCTCAGTCGACGTCAGCAGCGCTCCGCCAGCACTATACACAGTGCAGGTAGAGCACCGCTTTCCCTTCCTGAGACGCCTGACGGTTTGCCAGAATCTCTTCGAGGCAGTCCGAAAGTCTTTTTCCATGGCCTCTCCGAACTCCTCCCACACCCGAGTTTTTGCTTCAGCCACTGCCCGAGCCGCATTCCGCTTGGCCTGTCGATACCTGTCGGCTGCCTCCGGAGTCCCACAGGCTAACCAAGCCCGATAGGACTCCTTCTTCAGCCTGGTGGCTCCCTTCACCTCTGGTGTCCACCATTTGGTTCGGGGATTACCACCGCGGCAGGCACCCACCACCTTGCGGCCGCAGCTCAATGCAGCAGCTTCGGCAATGGAGACGCTGAACATGGTCCATTCGGACTCAATGTCCCCAGTCTCCCTCGGAATGCTGTTGAAGCTCTGCCGGAGGTGTGCGTTGAAGATCTCGCGGACTGGGGCCTCTGCTAGACGTTCCCAGCACACCCTCACTACGCGTTTAGGTGCACCAGGTTTGTCCAGCGTCCTCCCCCGCCACCTGATCCAACTCACCACCAGGTGGTGATCAGTTGACAGCTCAGCCCCTCTCTTTACCCGAGTGTCCAGAACATAAGGTCGCAGGTCTGCTGATACGATTACAAAATCGATCATCGACCTACGGGCTAGAGCGTCCTGGTGCCACGTGCACTTATGGACACTCTTATGTTCGAACAGGGTGTTCGTTATGGCCAAACTGTGATTAGCACAGAAGTCCAATAACAAAGCACCGCTCGGGTTCAGATCAGGGAGGCCGTTCCTCCCAATCACACCCCTCCAGGTCTCGCTGTCGTTACCCACGTGAGCATTGAAGTCTCCCAGCAGGACAACAGAGTCTCCAGGTGGAGCACCCTCCAGCACCCCCCCCCCATGGACTAAGGCCCGGCCACCAGACGCTCGCCCTCGGGCACCCTCCCCGGGCCTGGCTCCAGGGCCCCGGTAACCCTATCCCGGGCAGGGTAAACTGTTCCCTCGGTGTCCTTTTCATAAGGGTCTTCTGAATCGCTCTTTGTCTGGTCCCTCACCCAGGGCCAATTTGCCATGGGAGACCCTACCAGGGGGCAAAAGCCCCCAGACAACATAGCCCCTGGGATCCCTGGGACACACAAACCCCTCCACCACGATAAGGTAGCGATTCAAGGAGGAGCTTTTTTCACCACAGATATATTAATGCTGTTGTACCTGTGTATTAGTAAAGTGTCAGTGTCAGCTTCTTGTGCTCAGTGTCGGTTGTGTTTTGTGTCACTGAATAGTCAGTTCTAGTTGTCATGAACATATTGTATTTTCTTTTCAGCCAACCTTAAAATTCTCAGATGCAGAAGATTTGACGACCACTGAAACATGCCAAAATTCATGTGAAGAGTCTGCTGAAAACAACAGTGGTAGGGCAGCTTTACTTAAGTAGGGATGACCCTCGTGCAATACATTTTACTTTAACATGTACAATATTTTACATATCCTAAATGTATGAAATATTAGGAAGCCCCCTCTGAAACAAACTAATAAAAATGTATTTGGTCTCATTAATTTGAATCAGAATTAAAGCTGATGGTATTTTGTACATTGCACGAGACAATATCACTGATATTGTAAATGGCACTGTGGTAACTGTGTGTAGGCTTTGTCCCCATGGCCACTGAGAGCCGACTGGCTCCTGTGCCTGGCCCTGTTCCCCACAGCTATCCAGTCAATCAGGAACTCCAGCTCCCAGAGGCCTTCACTTCCACCGCCACACACTTCACCCCCATCATCCTGACCAGTGAAGGAGGTTTAGAGGGGGGGGACCAGCATTTTTCAAATGACACTGAAGGGTAGGAATACAAAAGTGATATTACGGCTTTACATTATATTAAACAACAATGATCAATCTATTTGTAAAACAAAGGTTTCAGAACCATTTTTGTAAATACACTAATGTGCTTTTTTTTCTGAGCGTTAGATGGGAGGCTGGTTAGCCTAGCTTAGCACAAAGGCTAAAATCAGAAGAAAAACAGCTAGGGTGGTTCTCTTTAAAGATAAAGGCCTAAAATTGGGCCGTACTAGCAAACACTTTTTAAAGCAATCAAATCATTTTGATAGTATAAACCAAAATGTCAAAACCACAAGCTGTAATTTCACGTTGACCTTCTTATTACGTATAGTTACTTGTTGTCATTGTCATGGTCATAAGAATGTTTGTAAATGATCTGGCAATGAAAATAAAAGTCACTTGTTGATCACTTGACACACCAGCTCTGGTTTTGGGAGCTTGGATCACATAAAAGCAGAAAAATTTCTGAGGCACTCTGTTGATTAGAAATATAAAAATATTGCAGCTATGTAAATGGTTGAATTTACAGTTTTGTCGTCTTTCAATTGTTTTGTTTTTTTGGTTTTTTTTTTAGATGGGGACCTGGTCTGTGACCACTTGCAGGCCGTTGCCATCTGTAAAGCAATATTGTTGCAATATAAGATGGTGACAAGACAGCAATAGCATGCAGTCAGTCAACACATTGCTCTATGTATTAAACAAACATATACATTTTCTGTTGGTATTAGTGTCTTACAGGCACATATATAAAAATATATCAACAAATGGTAACATTTCACTTCTCTAAATCTTGGTAAGCCAGTGAATGAAAATATTTTCCATGAATGCTGAGACAGTTTGGTAAAGTATATAGCTATGATCCATCAAAAAGTAAACAAAAAAAACATTTACAATAAATGTTATGCACCTAATACCTATGAGAAATGATTTGATTGACTGTCTATTTTACAGGACTATGGATGGATTCACCAAAGGCAGGGATCAAATTGTGAAAAGCAGCCTCGATTTCACTCCACCCTCTGAGTACCAACTTCCTCCACAAACTGAACCCAATCTCCGTACTCAGGAGAAAACTACATCTTTTACAACTTCTAGCAGCAAGATGCTGGTCGACTCCCCTTCTTCTCTCCCTGATATATCTTATCTCGAAGTCTCTGTTTCTCTGCCATTATCCACTAACCTCAATGGTTGTGGTATTTTCAATAATTACCTCTTTCGGCAGAACCCCACAACAGGGCATCTTTCTCTAGTGCCTGTGCAGGTCAAGGCTCCCGAGTCTGTCCTCGGGTTGGATATAAATCTCTCCTTGGTCCCTCAGCCTTTGCAGGGGCTAATCACAGAGAGCACTGATGGTTCGTTTATTGACTGTCTTAATGTGCCTGTTAGGCCTGGACCACAGGAGTATGAACCACCATCATCACATTTTAGTGGAAGCTCAGTCATTTCCGACTCCTGCATGGAGCACAGTGTGCTTGGAGCATACAAGGTCCAAACAAATCCAAGAACACAAGGTGAGAACCAGTCTGCTCGAACATCCAGCTCCCCAGATGTCCACCCTGCCTTAAAGGAGGTGATCGATCTGTTGAAGGGGGAGTTTTCCCTTGATGGATATTTGGACAATGGGCATGAGGACATTGCCATGGGTATGTATCTACAGATAGTTATATTTATATCTGTGGGTAGGCATTGGATTTCATAAGAATTTAAAGGATTCCGATTCCATAATTGATATTACTTTTTGGTTTGATTCCTTATCGATTCATGTTGAGTTCTCATTGGCTCCGCTTTGAGAGTCACGACCATATCTAAGTAGTATTAGTATTTTTGCATCTTAGAGGTATTTCTCCTATTTGCTGCGATCAGTGTTGGGGTCATTATTCCAAAAAAGTAGCCTAACGTTTTGAACATATTACACAGAACACTTTTCTTAAAAGTAACACACTACGTTACTTAATTACTCCCAAGGGAAAGTCGTTATACTACTCGTTACATTACTTTTACGTTTCTTTCTTCGGTTTGTTGCCTGTTGAAGTTCAGGGTCTGGTTATGACTGAGTATTAGGGCCACATTAAGAAAAAAAATATTGTTAATCGTTTTGAGAATAGAACTTAGAACTTAGAACTTTTTTATTGTCAATGTACATTTTCTTGCACACTGAAATTTGGAAGCAATACCACAAAGGTGTGAAAGTAAAGAAAACAATATACAAGAAAGAAGAAGAACAGACAATATAAGAACACCATGTCGAAATTTCGCAATTAAAGTCAAAAAGAGAAAAAGAGAAAAAAAAAAGTCAAAATGTGGAGATTGCCATTGTTGTTTCACGACAAACTGCCACCTTTGCTATACCCTTTAGAAAATGCCTTGTGTAGATGAGTTAGTGAAACAAATCTATCAGCCGTCTTGTGATATAACATACATCCTCTTTATTTATACGTGCATTATGCTGCTAATGCAACTTCAGTTCAGCTCTTTGCAAGCCCCTGTATAGACAGCATGCTAATGCTAAGCAATAAAAATAAAAGTAATGTCTAGATCCACGCTGCAGACTGTTTGTAGCTCAAGTGCAAGTGGAAATGATAAGCGGGATTGATACGCAAGCAGACAAACAATTCCAATGAATTGGACTACTGTGATCAATTTCTCTACAGAACCCAGGTCTGGAGACTCATCCTTATCCGTGGATAGTATAGTCAATCCAAAACAGATTGCAAAAGTAAGGATTATACAGCAGGGAGAAACATTGAAGTAGCTAATTTCCTTTTATCAATCTTTTTAGACTAATAAATGGAAAAATATAATAGTACACGGTCTGGCTTCTCCACCGTATGTGCAAACTTTGTAAGATTAATGCAATCATAATCATAACATTAGCAGTTGAATTATATCAATAAATAATAGAAGAATATATACAGTGCTTTATTAACAGCTAATTAACAGTCAAACAACACCCAGCTTAATTTGACAGGGTAAAATCCATTCTTTGGTAGTCCACTCATAATAACATAAAAACCTCAACTGATTTAAATTTGGTAGATCTCTTCTTCAGAGTTTTCTCTTTGTGCACACTGGGACTTTTCCCAGCATTGCTATTACTTCTTCACTCTATGGAAGTCCCCTTCTGATCACTTTGAGTAAGTCAAACTATAACCCAGAGACCAAATGCAAGTTTGTTCCATGCCAACACAGCACTCCAGTCCCAAAGGGTGCTTCATCGAGTCAGGAATGCGACCGGAAGCATGCATGTTCTGTTTTGCTTTTGCATTTTGTGATCACACAGTGTACAATGTTCCTACATTTACTTGGCAAACATGTAACACTGTTGCTTCCTTTACTTGCCTATATTCTGGGAATACTAGATACACTATTTGGACAGAAGTATTGGGCCACATCTTTGAATTCAGGGGCTTTTTGCCACAGTTATGTAAAAATCAAGCATGTAGCCATGCAGTCGGCCTATACGTACATCTATGAAAGAATTAGTCATTCTGAGGAGTACACTGAATTCTGCTGTTATAGGATGCCACTATTACAATTATTATTGCAAAGTGGAATGGCAAGTCAACCAGAAAGCACCACATAAAGTTACAGAGTGGGGGGGTCGCCAATTGCTGAGGGGAATAGTGCATAAAAACGCTACGCTAACTCAATAACTGTAGAGTTCTAGACCTCCTCTGGCATTACCATCAACACAAAAGCTGTGTGCCAGGAACTTCATGACATAGATTTCTATGGCTGCAGTTCCTGTAGTTGTAATGTGGAGGTGGCCCACTACTTTTGCCCATATAGGGTAGACTTCAGTGTTATAAGGAATAGATGCCCCGAAGTCTAAGATTGTAATGTTCTATTAATGCCAGTTTGCATTTTTATTGCACTGATTTTCTTTTTCAGACATATTCATTTGAAAATCTGCTTTTCATTTTCCGAGGGGAGTTCATCTTCTCTTTGAGGGACCTCCAATACCAGGCGTTTGCCAGCATCGTGAAGGAGAGATTCACTGATCTCTACTGGGAAGATGACTTACTGGGTGTATTGCATTGCTTGGTAAACTGCAGCACTTCCACACTGTAAGCATTTTTTTCCTCATATCGTTTATCTTTTTAAACAGTGGTTTTGGTTCGGGGGTTTTTTTTTTTTGTTTGCTTGTTTTTTCTTGTAAAGACAGTGCCTGTTGTTTAAGCTAATGAAGTGAGGCATAAATAAACTAATATTAACTCCTTATATAAAGGCTTTTAAATGCTCTAATAACAACACAGTATTATTAATTGATGTTGCTTAGAAATAAAACAGTCACCTTGAGATCATTTGACTAGTGTAATATGAATAAACATGGTTTCTGAATGTTATCTTGCAGATTATTCATACAGATACAGATAATACAGATAATATTGCATATCATGATTTTATTTTGATGTAGTTTAATTTGAAGACATCACCTTGGCCTCTGGTAAACTCTTATAGGCATGTTTTCCAAAGTTTTAAATTAGGACCATTATGGAAATAACTGGCAAAATACAGACCCTATTAATTGATTTATAATAGACAGTTAGATTTCTAATTTAAGATAAAGCCATGTGGCAGGAGAAGGGAGGTAGCTTATTTACATGTGCAACGGTGCAGAGTACAAAGATGTTGGAATAAGTTATGGGATGGAGTGCTGATTAACGATGACATCTTCTCCTCTGCACGCTTTCACATTCAAAGCCAACATTAAAAAGAAACAAACCTTCTTTTGCAAACCTCGCCAACCACATTAGCAGCTCCTATGGTAATAGCTATGCGGTAAGTTTTTCAGTACAAGTGCTATGTCAACACATTTAAAGCTCTTTCTGCATTGTTACTGATATACTGACAATTAGCCTTGGGCATTGGGTAGACTTAAGTGTATGGATGAATGCATGCATGTATTTAAACATAAGAAAGAGACGAGCACGGAGGCGAGCCTGTCACTTCTTTCAGACGTCTTTTCATCCAGGCGTTGCTCATGCTCTTGTGCTCAGGGCAATATGACAGACCCTTTAATCTGCTCTGGTAGAGACGACACAGCTTTGTAGAGAGAAAGACATGTTTTTCCTCTGGCTGTGGGCTCGTTCACAGGGCTCAGCTGTGAAGGGTTTCTCCACTGTTCCTCCACTGCTTCAGTTTCTCTGAAGGGATTGAGGGACTTGATGAAGACACGCTTCATTCTAACCCTGACAAGGACTGCAGTGGTCTGTTTTGGCACAGTATTAATTGTGCGGCTCAGTTGGTGTAATTTGCAAGTGCATAATGTTACTGATAAGCTCCAGGATGTTCAGTGGCTGCCTTGTTTCATTCTTTGCGAGTTTTCCATTGGAGCCAGTATTCTAGTACATTATTGATTAAAGTAGCAAATCCGTTGTGAAGTTGAGTGCTGTATGTGCTTTGCATTGTTGACTGTTTCAGTTATTATCATCACCATGTGTGTTTTCTCTGAATTGCCTATTACCTGCTTACTTGAATGCATGTCATTGGCAATATTCCCCCAGTTAGTGCTAATTATTATTTGCTTTGAACATGCTGTGTGTTTTCTGTGCCCCGTGCAGCAGCTCTAATGATCAGCCTCCATCAAAGGCTGTGAAAAGGGCAACCGTTACCCCATCCTCGATAGCCGCTGTCAGGAGAGGGAAGAGAGAAGTTTGCCTGAACAGCTGTCTCGATCTGAATGGAAACTTCCGCCCGTCCAGTCCTGTTGCTGGGGATTTTTGGGAAGAAACCAAGGCCCAGTCCTGTCATGCAGAAAATAGGACTGTACTCGAGGATGTCAGATTGAGTTCAGAGCAAAATCAGCACTGCATCAGTGAAGGTAGGAGAAAGATTTGGTTGTTGACCTCTATCTCTTTTTTATTGGAGAGTTCTCACAGTCGGTTATATTTTGGATCCGTTTCTGAAATGCATAGGCTGAACTGGATGAACAAGTCAAATAAAAGTGCTCCCTCTCAGGCTCTGAGCATCACCTGTTTGAGCCCGCAGACTGAGGTTTTCATCGTCAGCTGTGAGTGATTGAGCCAGCCATGATTTCCTTTGAGATACATTTAAATTCAGCATATAATCTGATTTTAAAAATGGCATGTGAGGAAGATGGGATTGTTTAAATTACAAACCTGCTCCCGTAAATAGATTAGGGATTAGGAGACATTACTGCTGCTTACAGGAAATGTTGCTGTGGAATACACCAGGCACAGACACACGCACACACAGGTAGGTACAGCCAACTTCCACATTTATTCAAGTGTTTGTTGTTTTGACAGCTGACTCAGTCACACAGTCTGACAGCTCACGAGCCCAGCTGATCTCTCTCCTGGCCGCTCCTCCTCGTCTCACTATAAACACAGCGGAGGGAGACCATCATCAGTCCATAAACAACATCAGCTGTTCTTACCGGCCTCGCAGCGCCGCCCTGATGAGCCTTCCGCTCCACTCCTCCCCTGCAGCTGCGCCCGGGGCCACGCCTCCGCCACAGTTGCTTTTTCACTTGCTCAAGTACAAGTAAAATAAACTTGTAACTAAGTACTATGTGCAAGTGCTGCATTGTAACACAGTACAACAAGCGCAGTACTTTTTTTTTCTTCTTAACTAAGTAGATGAAGGGATTTGATATTCGTGCAGATTCTGTCCTGTTTTAAGATATCAAACTCCACCCTCTCTGTGATGTTTTGGTATATTTCTATCGCCTTGGCTGCTGACTGCAGTCATGAGGGCCATTGCCGGCTGTTGGATGCTGTTCTTAAGTTTGCGCCTCATTCAGAAGGGTCCAAGGCGTGCTAGCAAACTTGCAAAGGCTTTTTTCTTCTTCTCCCTTTTCTCTGAAACTCATTCCCGGTCAGTGACTTTCACACAAACACACACTTGGGTCTGTTTTTGTCATTACTGAAGTATGTTAGACATGGGCTGTCTTGATTACAGACAGGCTCTGAACAGGATAGTGACTGAACTGTGAATTGGTTTAAGGGCATCTGTTAAACAGTAAGTGCATTGTGCAGCCACGAGAGGGTTAGCAACAAACACCCTCAGCGCCACCCTTGGATCTCTCCCTCTCTCTCTCTGTCTCTCTGTTTACTTCACAAATCCAGTTTGCCTTTTTTATACTCTCCATGTGATCCAATCCCTCTCTCTCTCTCTCTCTCTCTCTCTTCTGTCTTTATTTACAGTTCCAGGCGTGAACGCTGACAGTTCAGACTTGGGGGTCATGGAAGGAAGAGGTCATTCAGTGGGGGGCAGCGATGAAAGCCCCTCTGAAGCTGAGGTTCTATCAGAGAGAGAGGAAAGGCTTACAGGAGCCCACGATGAGCAGATGAGCCCAGACTGCTCCGAGGACATGGAGGACAGCGACTCCGTGGCGTCTGAGCGGCTTCTCTCCTCCGGTTTCAGAGCAGAGGGTCTTGGCCTCATTTCGAGCCCGGACTGGGCCTTGGCCTTCTTCGGCGAAGAGTGCTTTAGTCCCGATGTGATCCAGTATGCAGGGAATCTGGGACAGCACACAGGATCGCCATGTCTGGACGTAAAAGCACAGGTGGGTAAAGCTACGATGGCCACCGCCTCTGAATCATCCCTGACCTTAACCCTGAGCGTTTGAACGAACGGGAGATGCCATGATTTATTTATCACCTTTTCATGCCGCTTACATTAAATGTGTATGTATTAAATGTTATGCAATTTCAATGGATTATTCTATAAATTCATGTAAATGCAAATGTTTTATCGCTTTTTTAAGGCATTTGAAAAAAACTAATAAATACAGTCTTCTGTGCCCTGAGCCGAGATAAGTTATTTCCATCAAAATATCCTCGAAGTTAAAGTTTAAATCGTTTTGGTTGTGCTGCTTGAGGTTGAAATCGAGTGCTTCTCTGTTTCATTCAGCTCCTCACCTGGTCGAGTTTTTTGATTAAGCGTGAGACTTATTTTCCTATCTGTAATGAAGTGGGGCACGGTCAGGCTTTGGGGTAAATAGGACGAGAACATGTGGGGGACTTTAGGGTAATTGGCATATTATTCTCTCCAAACTGGATCTGAATATTAATATGTTGAACTTAGCCCCTCAGCAGAGAAAGTTATTATCATTTGCAAAAGAATATTAATGAATCATCCTTGTGTTTGAGCGCTTTGATGGCACCACTGCTCCTTCTGAAGGTTTGCGTGAAAGCTAATAAACGTACCTTAAGAGCTGCGATGCTGCGACTTCTTACTCAGTTCACTTCAAAAGAGCTGTTGCTTTCTGTTGCCACGGTGAAGAGAGGACAAAAAAAAAAAAAAACACTGGCCCATACACACTTAAAACGCCCGACGGCTTCTTTCAGCAGAAGGCATGTGGTGCAGTTTTAGGGCCTTTGTATGATTCTGTGTGATTTCCTTTGAACAGGAACTGCAGCAGCAGCTTGTAATTGAAACAAGGAATCTAAAGAAAACAAGAAATTTCTACCAGAAGTTGATTCAACAAGAGAGGAAAAACAAAGGTTGGGTGCTCGTTTTAACACGCCGCAGGAGTATGAAAATGGCAAAATGCTGTGTTTCTGATACAGCATGTAAAGACTGTGTGTGTGTATTGTACCTTTATTGTATTCCAAAGGTCCTGAGAGCAAGCCAATGCTCTTTAAACTCAAGTCACAGCTCGAGGAACTCAGGTCCAAAGTAGCCTTCTTGGATAGTGTGAAGAAATACCTCGAGGTACAGAAGCTTACCCAAAAATCTTATGCATCATACTTAACAACCCAGTTCTTGTAAGCTTGATAGAATTTCTTTCATTTCCACAGATTCTCAGTGTGGATCAGTGGGGTTTGGAGCTTTCGTTGCTCCCCGCTTTGGCTGTCTGTGAACTCGAGTCGTTGGACCTCGAGTCCTCAGAGGACATTTCAGTCTTGAGTTTTGGTACCAGCAAAGGGAAGAGCACTCTGCAGGCTGGATCTTCTCTGGGCCTCATGGCATACCTCTACGCCAGGTACATTTGATTGAGGGTCGATTTTCTTTTCTTTTCTTTTTTTCTAGTCAAGTTTTACAGTGCTGTGATCCAGGTCATAGGCTGAGTTATTTAACCTTCCGTCTGCTTTTTATGTGTCCAACAAAGGGATTTTACAGAGTCAAAAGAGTGTATTCACTTACAACGGGAAACTTAAGAATATATTTGATGTTTTATTGATGTGTTTTTTCTAAAATAAGGCCTTTATTACAGCTGGAATTTTTTATTTGCAGGGTATTTTTTCTCAGTAATGCTGACTAATTGTAAGGATGTCAGCATACTACACTTATATACTATATTGGCTGATAGGCAGCATACCTGCTAAACTTGAGGGCTTAAAAATTTGAACTAGGTACGAAACATTTGATCAAAAGGTGCAATTAGTTGAAACTGGAAGTGCAGTTTTTCTCTGATTTGCATTCTGGTTGGCTGTGAAGTCACGCTCCACAGTAATCAGCTGAGCTCACGTCCAGCCCTCAGCTGACGGCTCAGGTGATCCCCTTTTATTACCTCTAGGTGATATTATTGTAATTTATTATATTTTTGTTTGAGCCAATAAAGACTACACAAACTACAGCTTGTCCAAAAACTCAGAAGCCAGACTTTCCTCTATTTTAGCTTCGCTTCATTGGTTATTGGTTAATTGATTTGGGGATTTTTTTCTGTGAAATTTAAGGCCCTTTCTGGGCTCACACCAAGCTGTGTTTCAGCTCTCCTGACACCGTTTGCGCGTAACCTGAGGTCCTCAGCCGAAGCTCTTCTGGTCGTCCTGCAGTCTCAGCTGAGGTCCGAGAGCGATGGGGCTTCTTCTGTCAGGGCATGCGCGCTTTGAAGCGGTTTCCCTCCTTCCTGCATTTTTCGAGTTACCAGTTGTCTGATTGTTGTGACGATCATTTAAATGAGCGGCGTTATTGCACTGGGTGGGACATGTAACCGTATCGTCAGTGGAATTAACCTCAAACAGCATCAGCTGTAAGATCTACAATAGCTTCTTAGCTCGGTCAGATAGCATTTGCAGTGTTTCTTCCACCTTTTTGTCTTTCTGCTGTCTTCTCCTGTGCTTAAGAAACTTTTAAGGCTCTCAAACATCATCCTCCACACATCAAACTGTTTCCCCTTAGATCCCTCCAAGATTTTGGGGGCTTTTTGCCAGTAGTACAACTTACAGACAATTTTGGCATTTTTTTGTCCTCAACAATTGGCTCACAGATTTTAGCTTTTAATTTGCCTTAAAGTCAAAGTGCAGGTTCAGCTAAACACAGAGGGTCTTTATAAATTCCCATTTATCTGGCCGCTCACATGAGACCCACCACCACTGACAATGTTGTGATTTTAGTGACGTCACTGCTCCCTCACGTTGAAAGGAGTCGTTAAAGTAGCTTAGGGCACCTTGGAAGGATCTCTCCCTAAAATGCTTTGTGAAATTTACACATCTGTGTGGGAAAAGATCCAGATGTAGGACATGTAGGGTAACTCACATATAGCAGGAAGTTGCTTCAGAGTTCCTTCAACTTCACCTCTTGTATGTTATATTTGCCGGGTCTGGACGGTTTGCGAATGTTTTTATATTCCTTTCTGTATATTATGTATCTGTTCTACATATCGTGTTTCTTTTTTTTCTATATATCATGTTTCTAATAATGCCTTGTGTTGATTTCTAATTAGTGTCTCTATGATTGTTTTCATCACAGAAATGCAGCTGTGGAGGGCTACATCCAGCAGTTCCTGTATACGTATCGTTTCTTCTGCACTCCTGAGCAGTTACTGCAGTTCATAATGAATAAATTCATCTGTGCTGTAAGGTAAAGTACAACCAGCAGCTCAGGACGACAGAGGAACAGCTCTGAGCAGTGTGCAGTTCCAATTCTTCCAATAAATGACTAATCAAAATGTGGCACACGGTATGAAACACGTTACATGTGGGTTTTATTTCTTTTCCCATTTCAGGGAGGGACCTGATTTGTCAGGAGACAGTGAAAAGGTTTTCCATCGGAGTTTGCACTTGCTTCACTTCTGGATAACAGACTGCAGAACAGTGGACTTTGTGCCTAACTCCAGCCTCGTGGACGTGTTAGAAAAGTTCCTTAATACTGAGGTAGCCAGATATGTACACACTGTGTACAGCGCCATTCCTTTGAATGAAAAATATTCTCAAATATTCTCCATTTAATGCTTCCACAGGTGATTCCTGTAGACAGCCAAGGGGAAGCCTTGCTTATTGGTCTTCACAGCCCGCTGAGTATGAGTGCAGCAAGCCATCTGACAGGGAGCCTAATCAGCTTTGACGAAGTCGATGACTCTGGGTGTTTGCATTCATCTACTGAGGATCTTGGGAAAAAGGTCAATATTTACATTCTTGTTGTTGAGCCAAATTTCATCTTGATCTATTTTCCAATAAGATCAGATCCCTTAACAAGAAGTCTTTATTGCCCTAAACATGGCTTCCCAGATTTCTAAGCCTCTGTGTGAACTTTGCAGTGGAGGATCTCGCGAGTGGTGGAGCCCTCTGCATCCATGTCTAAAGAGAAGGCCTTCTCCATTGCTGTGGCTCTGCCCATGCCTTGTCACCGCTCCCTGATGGATGAGCTCTCCAGCACTTGCTTGCACAATGAAGAACGACTGCCCTTCAGCCAAAATGAGTACAGTGCACAGCACATAGCCCAACAGCTCACGCTCCTGCAGCAGGTAGCACACCATTTATGTGACTGGTACACCACCTAATGTTGTTATCATTTCAAGCCACTAGAGGGAGCCGTGTCTCTAAGAATTCACCAGCTTGTCATGTTGCATCTTGTATTTGTAACTCTTGTAATGCAGGAAATGTTCCAAGGATGCCATCCAGTTCATTTACTCAACTCCAGAATACAAGGAGTCAGGGACAAAGTCTCAACCCCGAACAAGTGAGTACAAAAGCTATAAAGCCTGCATTAGAGAGCCTCTGAAAGCCTCTGAAATAGCTTTCACAGCACCTTGGCAAACGATCAGAGGTCTCTGGCCCTCTATTATGAAAGGATTTTTAGGTGCAGAGCATTTGAATGTTTATGCACAATCACCCACAGCTGCTCAATTGTGCTGAGAAGTGTTGCCTGTGAAGGTCGCAGTGTATGATTAACATCATTTTCATACCCCATCAAACATTCAGTGACCTGTATAGAAAAACTGTTCAGCGTCCCCACTCACAGATTCACTTCATTTCTTTCTCTGCTGTTTCTTCCAGTCTTTATGCAGAGTGTGTGTTCCATATACAAACACCTGTTTGTACTTCTTCTCTGCACAGTACATGAAATACTAAAATTATCATATATCTATTTAACCATATGCATACTGAAGATTTTACTTATAAAGTTTCCATCAACACCTAGGTCTGCTCTACATTCTACTTATTGGAAGGTTGGTAGTTCGCTAACTGGCTACTACAATCTTTGGCAAGAAACTGAACCGCAGCTTGCTCCTGATGAGTTCATCAGAGTGTGAATGTGTGGGAAGCACACAGACGTTGGACGAGGGAGTTGGCAGGTTAAAGACAATTTAGTTGTGATACTGAGCTCAAACTAAACTGCCTAATCTTCACTGGCTCATTTTCCAGAATACACCTTTAGGTAGGGCTGCTCGATTATGGCAAAAATGATAATCACGATTATTTTCACTGAAATTGAGATCTCGAATATTTGACGATATTTATTTAACCCTTACGACCTACTATAGAACCAAGTCCGCCAGAGCTTATATTATTTTTTACATGTTGTAGTGCCATTTGTGGGAGCATCTCAAGTTGCTATACAACTGTTATAGCCCATATTTTAATAATATGTATGCATTAAGTCCATAGTAACTACATTAATTGCAAAAAAGTGCAATAAACTACAAAAAAATTGAAAATCATTTTTCTTTTGTTTTTTTACATATATTTCTACTTGGAGAAATTTAAGAGGTTTATCCCTCAAAACTTTAAATACAAAAAAGTTGCAAAAATAGTTTACACCAACAGGAAATTTATTTTGAGTGTCTTCATAGTTTTATTTTGGAGATACACCAATTTTTATATACTGCAGGAAAAACGAAAAAACAATCCTATGATGCAAATTTGCAAAGAAAACAGCAGGTGCATCAAAACAAACTATTTCCAGCAGTGCAATTCGAGTTCTAAGCATCCCAGAAACTATTCAGAAAAGTCAAACATGACCAGTATAGGCTTTTAAGGCCTACAAGTAAAAAACTACAACTTCCGCGAAAATGACGTCACTTCCGGTTTCGGCCAGGAAATTGCGGACATGCGATAGTTCGTGCTGACATCTTTTTCACTGTGGGAAGTGTTAAGAACAGCTGGTCGGATCGGCAAAGCGTGTTTCTGGAATATTATGTTTTTGTTCCTGCAAGCGGTTTTTATGCAGTTTTTGCAAAGCTTTATGTGGAACGAAACCGTGACCGAGGACAAGCTGATGGCATCAGATGTAAGTACAACTCCTCCGGTTTCATATGCAAAACAAATTATTGCGCTAGCTTACGTGGTTCAGGTTCTACAGGGATTTAAAAATAGTTACGCAAAACGGAGCGTGCTGCTCTGACCGGCTTTAAAGGGTTAACAATGACTTTAAAAAATAATATAAAATAGTGTGCAACACCACTGAAGTTTTTTTTTACCTCTCTTTTCAACCAACGGCAGTCACTCTCCTCTCCAAATAACTTCTGCTTAGCTTTCCGAGCTTCCCTCGGGTCCTCTTAATCAGCGGTCTCCAACCTTTTTTGCGCCACGGACCGTTTATGCCCCACAATATTTTCACGGACCGGTGTTGTGCCAAAAAGTGATTGTCTGCCAAAAACTGATTTCCGGTATTTGCCAAAAAGCGATTGCTCATATTTAAAGTGCTATAAGTAACTTGTTGGGCTATAATATGTTAAACATATGTCAAATGCATCCCTTATGGATGACATAAAGACACAAAAATAAAGTTCTATCTTATCTTATCTTAATCGGCTCAGTCATTTTTAATGATCGTTGAAAGTCCAGATCGTAATCGTGATTAAAATTCGATTCATTGAGCAGCCCTACCTTTAGGTCAACATATCCTCCAGTGTCAAAGGTCTTTGGATCCACCTTGGACAATACTTTACTGCACACAGTAGTGTTTCACTTTCAATCTGCTTCCACCCACACTTCTACAGCTTTTCCTTTTGCTTTAGGAAGAAGGGTAAATAAAAGATTAAATGACAGAAAATTTCCTGTTTTTCATATCTGCTATGGAATTTTTTTTACAGTCCATCCATGGCAAGAATTATTTTCTGCGAATTAACAAATTCTTCATTTTTATAAATACAACACACTTTGAGCAATGAGCTCCCGGGACATTTTCTGCAATTACACATTTACGACGGAAAAAACCTGTTTAGTTAAATGTTTTTACACTGACAGAAAGAGGAGTTTCACTGGTGTGGCCCACTTAATATCACAGTGGGCAGTATGTGGCCCACCATGAAAAATGAGTTTGACATCCCTGAACTAGACTCTGTGAAACAGTTTAAATCACAACTCTAAACCCACCTGTAGCAATCATTTCTGTGGGCTCTCACAACGCTTGACCTGAGCGTTCATCACAGTTAAACTTTGACTGAATGGTATGCATGTGGCTAGTTCTGCTTTTATAGTCGAACAGAATTTAAAGAAAGTCAAGATTTTAGATTTTAGTGAGTTTAAATTTGGCAGAAAAACGCTGTTACTGCTTTACAAAAGACACAAACAAAGAGGAGCTATGAATAACTGTGGGCTTCACTGTGTATCAAATGTAAATTGTGCAGTTATGTCTTGTAGTGTGTGGGTGGGACGACTCTTCAGGTGACATCTAGAAAAACATGAAAGGTCCAGGTGAATGCCAGATAAACAAAGTATAATATTTTCCACAAGTGGAAGTACCCATCACAGCTTCCCTGGAAAAATACAACATTTGAAAATCTAAAGATGTTCTTTAATACATGGGATTTTTGGTGGGCGCTTACTTAGAGCCATAAAATCCAGTGAAGATTTTCCGACATCTCACGCTCTCCTAACAGAAATGTGTCGCAGCATATTCCACCAGCAGAGGGGAGCAGTGGGCTTGCACGTGAGGGGCCAGCTTCAGAGAGCTACCTTCAGCGGCTGCTCACGTACGCTGATAGTGTCACTAACTGGATCTCTGCTGAAATAGTCATCTGCGACTCTGTCAAGGTGAGAGGACTCATAACTCGGTGGGAGTTTATTCCCCGGTGAGAATAAAAGGGAGTCATCGCTGTCACAGCGCGGGCTTTGATTTCTCACGTGAACTCTGGTGTCAGTCACAGGCTGAAAGTAGCTTCTTTATTTAACTGTTTAATAAGTCTCACAAAAAGCCGAGCAAACCAATGAGAATACATCTTGAGAACACACTAGATGTTCAGCTGTTTTAGGACTTATCCGTGCACTTTGGAGCATTTTTCACACCGTTATGACAAATACTCTGACTATTTAAAGAGCACTTAAACTATCTTTGCACTTCCTCACCTCAGCTTTACCTCATTCTTTCAGTTATTTGTGTTGCTTATGATTTCTATGACAAGGACAACAGCTTTCATTGCTTCCCAAAAAAGCAGCTCCTGGACAAATGTGGATTCACTCCTACTGATTTAAGCTGTCCTCATAAAGGAGCTTCAAGTGCAGCTCTCAGATGAACACTTTCCACACACGTTAAATAATTTTCACATTGATATCTTTTTCAAGAAAGCAGATGAGTAATAGATAAAACATAGTGTCCACAAAGCACTTTGACATGTAACATTTTTCATATATTGCCAGTGTACGTGTGTATTAATGCAGCCTGAGAGAGCTGCGTGATTTTAGCATTTTGCTTTGTCTGCCTTTTTTTGTTTTGTTTATTTTTGTTTCTCTTGCAATCTCTCCTCCCCTGCAGAAACAAGTTGCTCTGCTGACCAAGTATCTGTGGATAGGAAAGCACTGCTACGAATCGAGGAACTTTTCCACGGCCATGCAGGTCCTCGGAGGTCTGGAGAACGTGATTGTCAGGCAATTACCGGTAAGGCTCCGTGGCAATGCTTTCCTCCTCACACAAGTTTGTGCAATAACTTGCTGCCCCTCAAGCTAAATGTTTCCCTCTACTGCGAGAAGGTTTGGATGGTGTTTAATTCGTTTCACAAATAAAAAAATTCAAATTAATCTATTCAAATAAGATGTAGGAAGAACAAACACAGCGAGGAAGAATGTGCCCCCCACCCCCCCACTCTGAAAAGCAGTGATTAAAAAAAACAACAAAAAAAACAGAGTTGGGGAAAATAGGAGAAATTTCCATATATCCATCTGCAGGGAGGTGCCGTTCACTGAGTGTTGCTATATGGAAGCTGCTGTTTTGGTAATGATTAATAAAACTACTGTTGCCTTTGCCAACAGGCGTGGAAACATCTGTCGTCCAAGGTGTGTGAGATTCTGGAGGAGCTACGAGCTGTGCAGGTGTGTGCGTGTGTGTGTGTTTGAGCATGAGCACACACGGATGGTGTTTGTAACTGAAGGCTAGGATGGCCACATATTGTGAAACTGGGCTGCAGGGCAAACAAATCAATAGAAAAACAGCTTCGAGCTACTTTCCCGGGTGTCGTGTGCTTACAGCTGGTTCTCCTGCTCCAAGTTGCTCAAAAAAACCCAAAAAACCTGACACATTACACAAAATGAAACACTTGCCGACTTCTCTATTTTAGCTGTAATAGTTTGTAGGATAAATTGCGTGGCCTATTGACTATGAAATGTCCAAAGGGTTGACTTTTTTTTTCTTTTTAATCTTCCGAGGCTCTCGCTATCACCTCTGCACTGGACTCCATCAAGTATCTTTGACCTGATTTTCTCTGCCAGTAAGAGCGTATTTATTCACTGTGTGGATGTATTGCTTCCTAATCAGGTTTTTCTGAAGAGTGATGATCTGTGTCTTATGGGAGGTGAACATACAACAAAGAAGCCCACGCTGCCCTCAGCCCACATCCTGGCTATGCACGTGCAGCAGCTAGAGATCGGAGCTTTCACTCTCACCACCGGGGCTTACAAATGGACCAAACTGAGGTACGCTGTGTCTGATGTATGGTATAGTATTTATGGTACTATCTTGCTAGCCTGCTCACCTTTGGATTTTTATCGTAAATAATAAAAACAGTGTCGGATGTGAGGCATGACCACTGAATGCCCCCCTCCCCCCCACACGCACTCTACTTCTGTAGGTAGCCTGAGCTTCTTATATAATATTACGCAACAGTATATTTCTAACTAACAAGGCAGCATATTCAGGCTCTCTTGACAGGTACTTTCTTTAAAGATAGAACATGTTTTGGGGTCAAGAAAGAAGTCAAATGTAAAGTGTCAGATGTGACATATTTGCGATATTAATATCCCCATATGTCAGTGTAATCTCCTAAATTTTGCAATGCAAACGAAGGCAGAAAATTTTTAAGTGCAATTTAAAGATAAAAGACACGTTATTAAAGTTTGACCTTATTTAACCTTGAAGAAAACCTCTGAGGTCTGAAGTCATGTGATATGTAGAATCCCAACATACATAATTCCCTACTTGTCTACATGTTGTGTTACAAACAATGGCAGTAAAACAGATAGTTTTAAAAAGCTCTGCATAGCATTTCTATCACTTTGACTTTCTCAGCCTACTGACCTTGAAGGAGAGGTCAGAGGTCAAACACAATATCTTAAGTCTTCATGCAATACTTTCTATATGATGACAATACACACCACAGTGGTAAATGTCATAGTAGTTCTAAGTTATATGACTTTCTGTCCATCTTCGACCAATAGGGTTAGGGTAAATCACTAAGCTGACCTTGAAGATCTTGGTGACCTCACTTTACACCACTACAAGGTTTTATCAGAAGTCATTCAAAACTTGTTGAGCTGTTGTGTTTAGAGACAGAATGAAACACGCGCTCACAGAAGCTGCCAAATAACATGAGCACCTTGGCGAAGGTAAAAATTAAAATAGTGGTGAGGTAACACTTGGCAAACACATTAAGTGAAAGTATGCTTTTGTTACTACTGATGATAAAACGTTCCTTCCGTCTCATTTCATAGATGCTAATATGGAGTAATATAACAGCAAGCATGGCTAATTATGTGTACACACATTAGAAAAACACACATGCCAACACATTCTGAGCAGTCATCATGAGGACTGCTAACTAATGACTGCCAGTAACGAACGGCAAGTTGTGCCGGTCGAATATTTGTTGAAACGTGGAATCAAAGTGATGACAAGCAGCCAAAGTCCTACATGTGCATAATTCTCCTTATCAAGATCCCCACAAAAATATCACTAGGAATCATAAAGTGTTATTATACTGCATGCTGGAATTTGCACTAATGTCAGAGTTAAAGGAGTGATGCTGTTCAAACATGCATACAGCCAGTAAAGTTAGCTTGCTACCTGTCCCTGGAGTAACCTAAAGTATGAATAGTTAGTGCCATTAACTTAAAATGAGCTCAGGCCTCATATTCTGTGAATCCATCTACAACAAAGTCAGCCAGCAGGAAGCATTTTCCTGTGTCCTTCTCCTTCGTTCCAATATGGCTGACCAGATGCTGAGGTCACAACACGTGGCGGCTGGATGGTAATGGCACAGCTGTTGAATTCGAGGTGTCGGTTAGGGTAGCGCTAGCACCAGATGGCGCCTGTGGGATGGCGTTTGATTGGAAGAAAAGGTTTCGGGCCAGATGCTGAGAGGTGACGCAGTGTAGCCAGATGCTGGGGTCACGAGCATGTCTAGCAGAGACAGCTGGTTACTGTGGACCCTGGGCTATCCCTGCTCTCTAAACCAGGTCGCAGGCAAAGCTAAGAATGCTGCTTACAAGAAAAAAACACCACCTAGGTATTCTTATAATGGTGTCACTGTTACTTTGTTGTGTCTCCCCATTTCATGTTGTGCTCATCCTCATCGTTCCGTCACTGGTTGTAGGAGCATAGCAAAGGTTGTGAGTCAGGTCCATGCCTTCCAAGAGGCCGTGTACCCTTACAGCCCAGACCGGGACCTGCAGGGCTACCTTCGCCGCCGCATCGCCCGGTTCACCACCTCGGACATCCACCTCTTGGCCGCCAACAGCGATGCCAACTTCCAGCAGTCGAGCGAGCGCCAGACACGGAGGATCCAGGACACACTGAGGAGGGTTAAGGCCACCTTCCAGTGAGACATGCTTTCACAGCCCGGCGTTAGAGGTCAACACCTGGATATGTACGAGCCAAAAAGTGAGGCGCCATGTCCAGACCACAGTGCGCAGACACTCCCTGGTCCCAGACTGGAAAATATTTTCTGATATCAATTGACTGTTTGTCAAAAACACCTTAACTTTAGTCAGTAATATAGAATCTGAGGTGAACTTAGCTAAAAGCTCTGTGTATGAACAGGTTCTGCTGTTGTTCCCACATGCTTGATTTTCATGTTAGCATTTTTTTCCTATAAACCAACAGGAGTAGTGGGTAATTTTTTCTTCCTCAGCTAATACTGACATTCTTCTTCTGTAATTTAGCTGTTAAAACCTGTATGTAAGCATATCTGGACTAAACATGGCAGCTGTACAATGCTTGTCCAACACCAAGATCGGATTAAAAAAGTGAGTTACTGTGCGAGGGCCTAAAACACAAAAAGCCAAAGGTTCTTTATATAGCAGTGTAGTAATATGATCAATTATAAGATATTTAGAATATGCACCATTAAGCAAAATATCAGCTGATATGTGAGGAGCCTTAAGGGGAACTTCCAAAATGACCTTTTTTGGCACCTTTTGGAAGCATTGAAGCATTTGTAAAGATTTTATTTCTGCAAATATTTTTGTTTTATACAGAAACATTAGAAATCCTCTCACTAGTTTCCTCATACCAGTAGTTTGGTTTTCACTTAAATCTCCCGACAACTAACTAACTGACTGTTACAGCTTCACCGATTCTTAACTCTTAATTTAGCGCCGTCGTGAGGTCAGGTTTGTTTCATTAATACTTCAGCTCTGGATGTCACACTTATTAAGTCCCGGGGCACATACGGTATAATTTGATCTTCAATGAGTACAATTTTCACGTCATAACCTTTATTAAAAAAAAAAGCTTTTCCACACTAAGTAAAGCTGTCATCATCCTTTAATTACAATTTACAGATAAGAGCAGATCTATGAAGTCGAAAAAAACTTTTGTAACTTGTGGTTCTTTTATGATTCAAATAATTTTTCTAGATATAAAACTGCTTTTTCATTTTCTGATACATTTTTACTACAGTGGAGTTATGCTAGCACTGCATGAACACACCAGGGATACTAGTGCATTTTAATAAAAGCAGAAAGAAGAAGTCATTAATGAATTCACAGCTATTTCTATACTTTGGACTGCAGTGGAGCCTCTGGCAGCAAGTTCTGGTTGCATGCTTGACATTTCTGCTTTGAGTTTAGAGCAGACTAAGAAAACTTTGTGTTTACATCTAACTCAAATTTAACAACACATTAAACTTTGAGCGTAAAATGTGGCTTGCAAACTTTAACACTAGCAGCAGTGTCATTGTGAGCATGTTGGACTGCTGACGTTAGCATTTACCACAAAGCATCGATGTGTTGTGATTGTTATAAGAACTGGACGCTGGATTCAAAGACAGTTCCTCCTCAGCAGCAATTAACATGCCTGTCAGCCCATAAGACAAAAAGACACTATTTTCAGGTAAATGATGTCGTCGTGTCACTTCTTTGGGATTTTTATTTTAACCAGAACTGCTCTGGCTACAGTGTTAATCAAACTGCTTGGACTTGGTCATAAATTCTCTTCATTATGATTTTTATTGATCTCAGCTCGATGATTAAACCACAAAGACGGTCTCCGCAGTTTCAATCTTTTAATAGGTACAGTAAGAAAATGCTGCTGTAGTTGAGCACTCAGTGATGCCAACGACATCAAAAAGTTTCAGAATCTCTGGAAAGCAGTGAGCACTGAGCGGGAACTTTTTCCTGTTTCGATTGACACGGCATTTAATTTAGACGCTGTTAATATCATTGGAAATGCAGTTCCTCAAAATGTTCTCGGTTCCTTGGAACTTGTGGGAGATCCAAGTTCTGTTCTGAAGGGAATTCATATGGTTTTCTACACAAACGTGACTGAAATGACTGTGAAAACATAATGAAAGAGAGAACTGTGATTCTGCACAAATAGCAGTCACAATGTAAAGTGAATGCGAGATTATTGAGGACTCCATTATTTCAGCTGATATTGTGCGTACACGGTGCATATTCCAAAATGATTAAAGGCCCGCGTTTCATTATATCACCACACAGCAAAACCTGCAGAGCATGAGTAATTGCATCAGAGGAAAGTAGTGGAGGTAAATAGGTTGCAAACTTTGAATCCAGCCATGTCAGTCATTCAAGTGAAATAAAGCACGATTATTTCTTTTCTTTTTCTTTTTTCCTTTTTAAAGTTCAACACAGAGGTGGTACGAGATTAAGTGGCACAGTTTGGCTCCAGTTGTCCCCGCAGAGGGAAGGCTCGCTTCAGATCCAAAAATGTGTTTCTGATTGATCACCTTATTTTTTTGTATGAAAAATCCTTTCTAGCTATTATGAGATTTCTCTTATCCAGTATTGCAGCGGGCCCATCCACTGCTCCTTCACAGTCAGCAGATCTCAACCTAATTGAGGGGACATTGCAGTCTGATGCATTCTCCAAAACACCAAAAGAGGGGATGGTCTTTGGGGGAATGGTTTTCCATCCCTCCAGTAGCTTTCCAGACACCTGAAAAATCAATGCCAAGGAGCACTGAAGATATTCCTGTGACACATGGTGGGTGAACACCTTTCTAAAACACTTGATGTTGTTTTTCCTCTCGCTGGTCACAAGCCTATAGCTTCTATTTGTTTACCAATTAGGATTTGAAATAAGAATTACATGACTAGATTGATAAATTAAAATATAATAATCCCATTTAAACAGCGCCATGTGTAGTAATTGCATTCATTAAGAATAGCGTGTGGTGAAATGCAGAAAGACACGCTCACAGTCGTGACAAAAACTTGCCATTACCGAGCAAATGATGGAACATAATGAGATGTCGGCATGCAAAATGTTACTCGAGGAATGATGTTCAGCCTGTGTCTGCTGTCTGTTCTCGCACGCGGTGAAACCCAGCGTGGAGATGGAATGTGACATGCTATGACGATTTGCTTAATATGGCCAAATAAATGAGATTTTATAAACCTTCTCTTGCCAGAGCTCATTATTGTCAGACAACATCCGTGATAGATTGGCCGTATGGCAGGTTAGAGTGCTGTTGTATCAGGCAGAGAGCTGTTGCTTGGGTTTCCCTCTTCCTGCAGTTTACAGGATTAAAATGTCATTTATAGTGTGGGGAGTTATATTATGATGGCTACACTAAGTTTTAAGCTGGAGTAAACCTTCTGACCACAATCTGCTTTTACATTTTTATATTACTCACCAAGCAAGCGTGCCTATCTGCACTGCACATACTGTAAATCATACTGATAACAGCCGTCATTTCAGCCATTTTTTGATCTTAGTAAAAGCTAATATGTGAGATGAATGTGCAGAAATCAGACGACTGTAGAAGTAAAGCTCAGTTTTCCCTCCAACTAGGTGTTTCATATAAATATGAAATGACTGTACACAGCACTGAAATAACTCCTAAAAAACGAAATGTTTCATGTTTTGTGCTCCATTAATTTTGGCAGAAAGTCATTCACTGGCAAATCAGTTTTTAGTATGCTATCCTGCAAACCGGAGGGCACTGAAATTCCATTTTAATCCTTTTTTTAGGCACAAATATTCAGATATTTATGAGCATCCTTTGTGATGAACTGTGTCCTACAGCTGTTGTCTCTGACATCTCGTATGGACGTCTGGGGATATCGGAAACATGTCATCCGTTCAAAGCAAATCTAATATAAGCTCAGTGGGATTTTAAGCATGCAAGAGACTGTGGTGGAGTGTAAGACTGAGGCATAATTTAGGGGTGCTCAGACTTCATACATCTGCTTTACATTTAACTGAAAAAAAATTCTCACTTTTTACTCTATTTAGGATTTTCCAGTAAAAAAAAATCCCAGTAATAGGATATATGGTTCAGTAACACACTGCAGCCCACCTATTACCCACTGGGTAATTGGGCAATAGTGTGTGTCATGGGTAGTTAAACAGTTATCCCACCAGTGATCCAGGGTCTGATGACTAAAGGCTTCATTTAAACCAGAAGGTCCTAAATGCCTTTATTTCCTGTGTGAGTTTTTTTAAACAAAGATTGATGCTCCAGCTGCTCAAGAATAAACTAAACCAGCTGAGTGACTTTATCCAAGCTAGTGACCCACTAAGAAAAAAAAACGAATACAGTCAGTGCGGCTGTTGCTCTGGGACACACAGAGGCAGAGCTGAGGAAACAGGCTCAGCGTGCAGGCGAGGTCCCGGGCCTTTTTCATTGTTATCTGACGCGATCGGGGCGCATCTTCAAAGCTGAGGAGATAAAGAGACCGCAAAGACTGAATGGACTCCTGCCTTCACAACGACAGATTGCCGATAAAGGAGACAACTAGGACCAGCCTCTTATCTGCTTTGTTATATAACTAAACGATCAGTTTAGCGGCATTGTCACCGAGCTGCTGCCTGTGGAGATATCTCAGCAGAGAGCCAGTCCCACAGGTTTGGCGCTTTCTCTCGGAAAGCTGTCTGTCTGGTTATTTGGCACCTAGCTGACATGACGCAGGACTGTCATTCTTCAACTACTAGATAGTAGACTACACCAGCGAGTAAAAGCGTATCCTACTGGAAAGCGTTTGGATAGTAAACACCCTTTAGAAGTACTTATTTTAATATCTATGTGTGGGGATCAGTTGAATTCTTTTCTCTGGGCCTGTTCGCCCTCTCCACAGCTTCCTCGCAGCTTGTTTTGGCATATTTGCATGTGAACGAGGCGACAATCGGCCTTAATTGTGTTGCTACTGTAATGCCTTTGATCTGTAATGTTTGAAGTGCCTGTGCCAAGCGCTGGTTCTTGGGTAACTGGCGCCAGCGCTGGCCGGGGTATCAAACACATGTCAATATGAAACCACTGGAGACCATTGTGTTCTCCATCTGATTGCAGTGGGAGCTTGAGGGTTACAGGCACAAATGTGACGAGAGCGTTAGAAATGGCTCCCCAAATTTAGGTGCTGCCCACACCATCTTGTTTGTTAAATGTTGCTTTCTGCCTGGTTACTATCAGACGTCTCTTAGGGAATTATTGTTTACGCTTCCATCGTGTTAGCAAACTGGATAAGCAGGGAGCTCAGAGGCCCAGCCTGTGATTTCAAATGGAACTGTCATGAGAAATTGAGCAAATACACCTTTCCTCCTTAACAAAGCACCATAACTGTTTATGTTTTGCGCATAAAATTGTCAGAAACAGCTACTAAGTATAACTGAAAATGTACACAATTTGTTTTAACAGTCTTTCCATTTTTATTACTTTATATCGTTTATATTCATGTTTTCATTTTCTTCAGAAACTACTTAACTGAAAGTAATAAAGACCCACTTACACAAATATCAGTATCGAAATATACTTTAGTGCAGAATAATTATAATGTGCGTAATATAATTATCACTAAAGTGTGGGAAGCGGTTTGGGTTAACTGTCATAATTTAAAGAGAATTGGGCAACTTCAGATTCCATGTGCTGTAAAAGTAATAAAAAAGGGTTCCAAAATGTAACAATGTTTAATCACCTAAAGTGAAAGTTGCTAAAGCTCATACACTGTGAATCCTGACTTAATGAATCTAATGGTATTATCTAAAAGGAAAACTGAGCTGTAGCTTAGTCTACTGTCTTCACGCGCAGCAACCTGATTTAGCGCCAAAATGCCTGTTAGAAACAACATGGGTCCTTTAATGTTTGTTTTTTTCAGCTGAAATATTAACAAAATATCATCCATGTAAGCAACTATATTTATACAAGTAGCAAATGCTGAAATATCATTTTGAGTGAGGCTCCTAATTTCACTTTGAGTTCAGAGAAATGCAAGGACTCAAAACAGACTAGACGGCGCCAGGTCTTGACACACTCACAGGATATGTAAAGTCATTATCCCACAATCATCGGAATCGATCAGGCATTAACAAGGGTCCCTACATATGCAAATGCGATTAGGGGCTGACCCCCAATAAAAGCCGACCGTGGCCAGCACAGGCCCTCTCAAACTTGGCGGATTTACATGTCACAGCTCCACTGTGAACATGGTGAAATACTTTTCTGTGGACTGGCTGGCCCAGAACCATCACAATAACATTCAGGGGCACTGTGCTGACATGGACACGACCCTTACCTGCAAACCTCACATTCCCTGCATGGTGCAGCCAAGCCCACCGCCCACTGGCAAAGGTTACCTGCAGATAAAGTCCAAAGCAGTTAAACGCTTCGAACACTCGGGGCCAGCGGAGAGCTGCGGGGCCGAGGACTCAACACTGTGCTCGCCACTGGATTCATCAAGCTGCACCCCACCGAGTAAGTACCCAACATCTCCAGGCTTTAAACAGCATAGTCGAGCTTTACGCAGAAGATGAGTTTGTAACGGTTTTCCTTCTTTTAGTTTGTGACGTCAGCGAGTACCTCTGCGGGTATGAGAGCGACCGGGTTTCCCCGGATAGACTCTCCGTGGACGAGGGGAACGAGGGGAGAAAAGACGCGGGACCCCAACGCCGAGTTCGCACAAAGTTTTCGTCCGAGCAGATCAAAAAACTGGAACGGATATTCATCAAACAGAAATATTTGGATTCCGGGGAGAGAGAGAAGACGGCACAAAAGCTGAACCTCACAGAAACTCAGGTGAGACGCGCCAGTAAACTCTTTGACATTTTGGATTTATGAAGACGCAGACATCTCCAATTTGCTCAGTGCTGCGGATGCTGACTGAACTGTTTTTGTTTTTTGTTGTGTCAGGTGAGGACCTGGTTTCAGAACCGAAGGATGAAGCTGAAACGGGAATTCCAAGACTATTTCACTCCCCCAGTCCCGCCGGTCATTTTTCAGCCTCTGTCTCCGGTTCAGTACCACAGCATGGCTGGACATCTACCCCATTACTCTCCTACGGGCCACCCCTTTTACTCATTACCTGTCCCGCAGTTGCTCCACCATCAGCACATGCCTCCTCACTACCCTCATCGAACAATGATACACCACCCACATTTCTACTGAGGAACTGTCACTTTAGAGACTTCTCTTTACACAAATGAGCCGAAGATGCGCAATCAAAGTTGTTTTTTTTATTTGTGTGATTTTAAATATCTGTATACAATGAAAAGTTTTTGTATGTAATTAAAGAAACATCTATTTATTTTTAATAAATTTATCCTTTAAGCTTCAGCAGTTGACTTCTTTGTTTTTTCTATCTCTGTCCAGATTATAAGGATTAAGCTGATGATACATCTTTATTGCAGTATTAGTTCCACATAAATAGCTCATCCTGTCTTTCATCATAAAGGAGGGCGGGTCTGGAAGGACTCAATGACAAAAGGGGGCTAAAGGTCACATCGCATCACTGTATCTCCTCTGATTTGACCATATACACAAATAACAATAGATTAAATCAGGATTCCACAACGTGTCCTGGAAACCCTAAATGACGTCACTTTCTTCAATTAAAGACTGAACATGTTTGTCCCCACTACTGCACTTCAAATGCAAGGTAACGGGGAGATCATGGTTAACAATTAGTCCTAATTAGGCCTCTCATTGAAGAGTTTACACTTACCACTGGGGCTCCGACCTGGCTCCAGAGAGTCTGGAGCTTTGTGTGGCCAAGGAATCTAGAGGTTAAAACCTGATTGTGTGATGACATCTGGAGATAGTGAGCTCGATTCGAAACTAGTCTGAGATAATTCAATGAGGGGGTCGAGGGCTCCTCTTTAAACTCGTAAATTTACGACAGTTTTTTTTTTCTCTTTTTGACATTTCAATTCATAACCCATGTTGTGTAAGAACGAAGGAATTCACTGGTTGATATAAACGTGCTATAAATGCTCAAATGTTTTGAATTAAGCTCGGCAAAAATGCAAAACAACAACCTGCAGGTTCCCTGCTGTGTCAGGTTTCAAGCTGGCCCGAGGCAAACATCTCAGTCAGCAAAGATCAAAGAAACTTTCTCACTTTCTGTCGATGTTCTCTGACTACAGTCACACACACACTCACCCGGTCCCACCCTGACAAAGGCATCATCACCAGGTTGCTCAATGCGCATACAACATGCGCTAAAGAGCCACCTACACCCTTGATCACCTGAAAAAATATAACAATATATATGTGTGTGTGTGTGTGTGTGTGTGTGTGTGTGTGTGTGTGTGTGTGTGTGTGTGTGTGTGTGTGTGTGTGTGTGTGTTTTGATGGTTGATAAGTTGATGGTGGTGGTGGTGGGTAGTTGATGGAAACATTGCGTAACTGTATGTATTTTTCTTCTTGACCGAAGGCGGTTAAACAAGTCACACCTCCCACATTTATAGTTATTCTCATCGCATTTAGTGGCGGATACAGACATGATACTCTTTATGCAGACATCATTCAGTTTGAAATGCCAGGTAAATGAGAGTCAGACTCAGTGGCGCCAGGGCATCCCAGCACGACCTGAGAAAAAGTAGAATCCTGCCTCTATTAACCTCAATTACAACCGCCATCAAGTCCCCATTGTTCCTGTGAGATCGCTTTGCATATGCAAACAAAGAAGTGTGCCCCTCCTATATAGCGGCCAAGAGTCATCCATACAAACACATACTGCTTCAACCGCTGCTTCTATCCACTATGGCTAACTTTTCTGTTGAGTGCCTTGCCAGGAGTTATTATGAGGAGATGACTCCACGGACAAAGGATGCCGCGCTTCATTCGCGAGATCTCAGTGAAATCGTGGAATTTACAAAGGAATCAAGAAGTCGATACTCTGCAACATCGCCAAACAGTAAGTTCACAGATAAACCTTTTGTTTTAAGAGCTGCTGTTGATAGGGCCTTTGTGTGCGTATTGATTTTTGACTAAATGAATTCAACTTCTCATCTTTCTCCCCCCAGACAGATGCGACAACTCTTCTGGGTCCGAGAGTGAAGTGGGAGATGACAGCGAGGGGGAGGCCACCCAGCAGAGGAGACTCAGGACCAAGTTCACATCCGAACAAGTTAGCAAACTGGAGCATACTTTCAGCAAGCAGAAATACCTGGGTGCTACGCAGCGGAGGAAAATCGCCGAGGAGCTGAATCTTTCTGAAACCCAAGTATGTTACATGCATGCTTTCCTCAAGGCCTCCTCGGTGGCACTGCAAAGCTTTCCACAAGCACAAGCTGACAAAGACTTTTATTACTATGTTGCCATCTAGTTACCCGATGTAATTCAGTAAATGTAAATCTGTTTCAAAGACTATATAAACATCATAAAAAGTCCCTTTGCTTTGTGTTTGTGCGTAAAGGATAGTACCTTATGGCCTTTTTTGCATCTCACAGGTGAAAACGTGGTTCCAGAACAGGAGGATGAAACTAAAAAGGGAGGTCCAGGACAGAAGGACGGAGTTCCTGACAGTGCAGACCTCTCTTCTGCCTCCGATGCTGTTTCAGCACCCATTCCTCACCGGACAGCTCCCCGCCAGCTGCGGCTTCTACCCGCAACTGCACCCGCTCCCCGCACCTCTGCACCATCACCCCTCCCACCCCGTTCTTCTGCCGCCGCCAAACTACTTCTGAGCTCCCAGAACTTTTATCCCCCAAATTCCTGTCTAGAATCTAGATATTCCTCCCCTCATTGCTCTCTCTAAAAGAGAGATTTTAAAAGTTGTGAATATAATTGCTTTTATTATGTCTGAAGCACTGCACTGGGTATGTTTTGATGTTGTAAGTATCTTTCAAATAATGGAAATAAACTTGCTGCAAGTTTTTATGGTTTGTGGCAAAAATAAAACAGAATTAAAGTCTTTAAACTGCTTGTGATGGGTTTTTTTCTGTTTTCGACTTCAGGTTCATAGATCGTCATTTTACATGCGCACACTTAAACAAGTAAAACACAAACCACGACCTTAAAAATTCACATAGATTTTGGGCACATTTATGTAACATTTTAGAAGAATGTAAAATCATGAATAAAAGTTTGTAAATGAGAAGAGAGGTTAAAGGTTTGGCTAAACCCTGATAGATATCCGGGGGAGGGGTGAGACAGTGTGTCGTGTAGAAGCTGTTGTTTTCAGTTTGGATGAAAAGCACGCAATAACAAAATGGTTGAATGTCACACAATTCAACCATCCTGTGTGTTGCCATTTATTTCAACAGGAACAAAGTGTGCAGTTCAGTGCGCTTCTCCTCATCATACTGCAGTGTTTCTATCAGTGCCCCTCTCTCACTCCCCTTCTCTCCTGGTTTCCCAGCCTTGACAAGCAGCTGGGCAGTTTTCTAACATCCTCGTTGATACAGAACATGTAGCGACAATGACAGGCCCGTCTGTCTTCTCCGTCTTGTAAATGCAACGACGTGAAGTTGTTGTCCCCTGCTTTTGCCGCTGGCATTGCTCCACGCTGAGCCTGTCCTCCGCTGGTTGTAGATTTTACTTGTTCAAAGGGATATCAGAGCGGATCTAACCGCGAGATCATTGAGCTTCATTGAGATCTATTGTATGACCATTCAGCTGTTCGCACTTACTTGAAAGACAGAGGGAAGGCGCCACTGAGTCTGCCAAAGGTGCTCACCTTAAAGTCATTAGTTGGCTCCAGCTAAATACAGTTAGGTCCATAAGTATTTGGACAGGGGCAGTTTTTTGCAGTTTGGCCTCTGTACGTCACCACAGCGGATTTGAAATCAGGCAACCAAAATGTGATTGAAGGGCAGACTTTGAGCTTTAAGGCAGAACTGTTCAAGAAAGACGTAGTTTTTTTGTCCACAGGACCCCATTTCTAGAGGTTCAGAACTCATGGGACCAACTAGCATTATTTTAAATATGTGACGATGTGTTTCATACATGGATGAAGATGCTTTGGAGTCTGTAACTGCCTGAAGTCTGTCCATGGAACTCACTGAATGCTGTTTTTTCTTCCTTCATATGCTCGGCAATAGGCCTTTGCTGCAGTTGTTTCTGTGGCTTCACTTTTGTCTTCAGTAACTAAAAAGCATGATCTGTTAGACTGAGATCAGGTGGCTGACTTAATTGTTGGAGAATATCAAATATTTATTTGCATTAAGAAACTCGTGAGTTGCTTTTGCAGTAATCTTTGGGTTTTTATCCATTTACTGCTGTCTGATTCGTTTAGCAGTATTTGCTTGTATCTGAGCAGAGACTATAGCCATTCAGAATAAACACCAGTGGCAGCCCTATGTCATAACAATGTGTCCACCATGTTGAACAGATGGTGTGCTTCCAATCATGAGCCACGTTTTCTTCTCTATACTTTGCTAATAATGGGAAGTTAATCTCTCCTGATCTGAACTCTTTGAGATGTTTTCTGGTAAACTAATCTATAATCTATCATCTGAACTCTAGAATCTACTCCTCATATTTAAAAGAAACTCCTGGTGATCAGACTCGTGATGTATGTGGATTATTGGTTGGCTCTACATTCAGCAGCACACAGGATTTTCTTAGTTATTTGGCAGGGCCTAAAGCCAGCGCACACAAACAATCACCAAAGAAAATAAATGCTGTCATTCCGCACCAGGAGGCACAATTATGAAAAAAGAGATGATTAGACCTGCAAGCATCAGTAACTAGAATAATGAGAAGGACACATTCATTTAAAGGCTTACTGGACCGCTATTTATGCTGTGCCTCTGTTCAGTCCTCCAGACAGAGGAACGCCTCGGTCTGCAGCATTAGCAGGGATAGTTCCTAGTTGAGACATCGACATCAATCAATGATCCATTGTGAGAGGGCAAAGATGTGGTGAATTAAATGACAATGAGTGTTTCCCTGATACCTTTTGAAAAAGGTGAGTAAATAGGTGAAGAGGTGTCAACAGTGGCTGCAGATAGACTGATAGGAGTCCTATTAATGCATTTATCCAAGAACTCCAGCTAATTTTACCCGCTTCCCTAAACCTACACAAGAAACAGCTACTTTTACACTAAAAGAACAACTTTTTACTAATGAAATGTGCTTGACACACGATTTAAAAATGGGAGATCAGTAGTTATCAACCTTTCTGGTTTGTAACCCCTTTGAAAAATACCAAGGGTTCATAATTATTAGTTTTTAAGTAAAGCTTTAAAAAAAGGTCAAAATGTTTCATTTAATTTTCTTTAAGTTTGAGGCCAAGGAGGTGAAGCCTATCATTATTACAGTGCTTCACAGCTTAACACATTCCAAAATAAAAGCAAAAACGTTTGATGCACATACTTAAAAAAAACCCTCTTATATGCTTAATTATGTCATGACCCAGATTTTGACTCTCATGAATGGCACCAGCCCCTAGAAATCATATTTTTTGCCTTTTAAAGTTCACTACATTTACAGTGAAGTGTCCATGTGATGCTGTGGGTGGCATTTAGATGGCATGGTCTGGCTCTATCAGCCCCAGCACTTTACAGGGCAGCACTACAGCGAATCGATTCAGTGCCACTATGCTATGAGCAAACATTCCTCTCTGATGGACGAGCTTGCTTCCATCCACTGAGTAAGAAGGGCCGTTCAGCAGTTTGATTAGCATGAATTGGTTGTAGCCTTCACATTCTACAAATCTCCACTGCGGCGAGCGCCTATAGGAGATTTTTGATTGACACATTAGACAGTTCTCTCCACTGCCAGCATCAATACATGCAATGACAGAAAATATTTTGGAATAATCAATGCCTTGGAGCACTAAAACTATGCTGTTACCACTTGGTCAAATGACACTTTCAGCCCTTTTTGGCTTGTGACCTCTTACAAAAAAGTAATAAAAAGCACTATAGTTATAGATATAGTAAAGAGCAACCCTCCTCCATCAAAATCTTTCAGGTTATTTTATTAAAATATCCACTTTCTCGTGTCTCTGAGGAAATCCCCGTATGAGTGTCTTCTTTTTCTCCCTGCTCATTTGATCTATCTCAGACTTGGCAGGTATATTGTTAAAGACCGGACTGTTAATTATTTTACGGCCCCTTTGATTTTTATGACCCTTTTAGTGGGCCTGTGAACCACTGCACAACACCACCTAATTGTATTTATAGTCAAAACAAGTTCCACCTCAACCAGAGAAATGCTATTTTGCTTTTTTTTGCTACCTTTTAATGTTTTGAAGAGTGAAAATGTAACTTTAAAAAAGCAAAAATGATGGAAAGATTTATAAAAAGCACAAAAAGGTCCTCTTTTATCGCATGAAATCAGCAATACTGAGATTTTATGAGCTCATGTCATTTGTGCCACAAAAAACATGACCAGTTATTATTATGTAAAATTCTGTACTGTATGATTTAAGTGTCCAATACCACAAAAACGTACAGTGCATGCAAATACTTCAAATCCAATGATTAATGGCCCAACTTTCTTTATTCAGCAAATATTCAGGGCAAACACACATGAACAATAATGTCACAGAAATGCAATAAAACACATATGATTAAGATCAAATTTGCGCTTTAATAAATAAATCAATAATAATCAGAGGGGCATAAAAATACCTGAATCCAGTGTATCACAGTCTGTGCTTTGCAGATTTTCTTTGTAAGCCCAAGACAGGCTGGAATTCCAATGTATGTGTGTGTGTGAGAGTGAGTGTGCGAATGCACACTTTGAGGTCAGCTGTCATGCGGAGAAGATGATGAAATGGCTGTCTGCCTGGTGGAATACCTCTGCAGCCCCATTTTCCCATGCCTTATGCCTCTTTAAAGTTAAATCTCAAAGAAGTATGTGCATAGGAAAAAGGAACAGCGAGTGCAACTAGCCCCACTGCCCCGATTCTGGACACTGGAACCTGGAGGGCAGGGATGACAAAAGGCATAAAGATGCATGACTGGATGCACAACACAAGAAATGACTCTTATATTCTTCTCCTGTCTGACTGGCTAAAATTGCATTACGTCCAGGTATTAAAAATACTGTAATATCAAAATAAAATGCACATACAGCAGTCATACGCTTTATAGTTGCCAAGATGTAGTTTTAATTAAAGGATTAAGTTTATAAAATGCGTGGAAGGCGTGAAGAGGACTTACCCCGTATAGATCTCCATGCATGTCTCCCAGGAAAGCACCTCCTGTTGGCCATTTATCCCTCCACAGGGACCTTGAAGATGTTTAACAAAGACAGAGTAGCTGTTGTGCATGCTCACTCAGCACTTCTCCTCCCTCTTTGGTTTCAAGCCATGGCGACACATCTGGGAAGATGCCTGTAGACACTGAAAAACAAACAAACAAACAAATTCTACAGTACAGTGGCATACAAAGGTTGGTTTCTTCTGCAAAAATACTTTGTCTTGTTTTGCTCCAAATCTTTCAGCTACGAGTGAACTTGTTACAGTTATTATCTCCTATCTGACACAAGCTGGAAGAAGGGAAATATTCAGGACGCCCTGTTCCTGATGGTGGAAAAGTTTCTTATCTGTTCAGGGGTTTTTTTTTCGTTCTCTTTCCCTCTCCCAGAAGAGAGGCCCCCGTGCTTTTTAGAACTCAAGGTCTCTAGACAAGGACTCTCAGGGTGTGCTGAAGTGAGACACTGACGCACACACACACACGTGCACAGGTTGTGTGGTGTGTAGCTGAGGGAGTGTTATGGCATGTCAAGGCCGGTGCACCGGGCTGAAGATGAAACTGCTCTCTTTTCTCTGAACCACTGTGTTTGCAGCGCTTGTGGGCAGCAGTCGTATATCACACGTTTTGGTAAAGAAAGATCTATCTTTAAATGAGCACCCTGGACCAGCTGAGGTCACCTCACATCCCAACGTAGCTGAAAAAAAAATGTCTGGCAAAAATGCCGCTAATGAGCACTGAAAGTTACTTAGAAGCATCTCAGTGTTGAGTCTCAGCCTTGTTGTGTGTGTATGACGTTTTTAATAGAGCATAAATTTGTGTTGACCCAACTCAGTGTTTGAGGAAGCTGATATGCCGCATAGCGACAGGAGTCATTTATCTTGCAGCATTAAATCCACTCTTTTTCTTTCATGGCTCTGAATCACGTCTTCAAATCATCAGCTATGTTCTGATGTGGAGAGGATTCTTTTTTCTCTTTCTCTCTCTCTCTCTTTATATTTTATGTATTTAAGTTGTATAAATTTGATGTCATGAGAAGTTAATGAGTCCACAGTGCCATGCACATCAAAGGTCTGGACATTTGATTGAGACTAACCAATTACTTTGCTTCTTGTTTTCTTGGTAGCAGCTGAGGAATCTATATTCATCAAAATGGATATAGATAAATCATTAAGAAATACATTAGTACAACAATAAATCAATGGCTTTTTCTGATGAAAGGGTTTGCATGGCGGGGCATTTGGTTAGCACCGTTGCGTCACAGCTCCTGGAGTGAAGCGAAGCTTTCAATGGGTTGGCTCTTCAGTCTAGAGATATAGCAGTTAGATTCTAAACTCACCATAAGTTTGGGTGTGAGTTTGAATGATTATCTGTATCTCTGTGTTGACTCTGTGATTGGCTGATGACCCTTTTCAGGCTGTACCCTGCCCCAGCACAGATAGGCCCTAGTAGGATAAGCAGTTAAGAAAAACAGATTAATGATATTTGGTGTTTTATCAACTAGTGTTCACAAAAAACAAAAACAACAAAAACATTTTGATCATCTTTACTTGAACTGTGCAGCTATTATGTTCTAATGTGTTTTTGCCACAAGAAAACAGACTGATGACCCGTCCAGGGTGTACCCCACCGCTAACCCTATAGTGGATGGGACAGGCTGAACCCCACCCATGACCCTGATAAGGATAAGTGGAAGTAACACACATTTCTGGCACAACTTCACCGACTTCCAAGGTGCATGGAGAAGATAAGGATCTAACTACACAGAGACTCCAGCAACACTTAAAAGTAATGAGAAAAAACTTTGTTAAGTGACCTTTTTCACTTTTTTTGTCACTTAATAAAGTTGCTTCTCATTATTTTTCAGGATAAGTGGAAGAGAATGAAAGGATGGATGGATGTTTTAGCCACATCCAAGTTCTGAAACTGTTTCTAACTGGTCAGACACATTAATCCTCCACACCACCACTTGGTGGCAGCAGTCTCAAACGTTGACTGGCAGCAGCCTGAGGTCACTGTAAGTATATAATGTAATAGTGTCTATTTGTTTTAAAGCAAATAACTTATAGGTAAGGGTTACAGTATATACAGTGCAAGGAGTCATACTGCACTGAGGTGAACTGAGAGGTTCTGGTAGCTCAGCATTTTTGTCTGTTTTTTTGGGGGGGGTGAGATAACCACACCAGCATTCAGTCAAGGTCGGACGGGCTGTGGAGTATTAGTGCTCTGATTGTCAAATATGCAGTTATCAGTTTCTCTTATCAATATGTGCCTTACTTGCAGTGATTTAAGGTACAGGATCCTCTACTTAAAAGGCTTTTCAAACAAGGCAAACAAGTGTACTCTATACTCCAGCAGTTCCCTCTACATCAACATGTCAAACTCATTCCCACCATGTCTCACGAGGGCCTGCATGCTTTTAATTGGGTGTACTTTAACATGCGGCTTTTAAAATCCACTCTTGTTTTCTTCGTCTTCTTTTTTCCCCTTTCTTGCAGAGTGTTCTGTTTGAGAAGAGCGAATTTGCAGAGTTAAGCAGAAATGTCTCACTCTGCAGAAAAAAGGCAACAAAAGCTGCTTGTTCATCTAAACAGATCTGCCGCGGAGCAGGAGCGGGTTCTCTCAGAAGGCGAAACGAGGTTTTACATTTTGACACTTCGACAGGGTGAGAGTATGATGTTTCCAGAATCACAACACAACAAACACCTGTAGTTGTCTTTAAGCTTAAATTGGCAATTTGGGAAATCCATCATGTTCATTAGGAGAAAACAGAGGTTAGGTGCACTCTGTAAACACAGTGCTTGTCTCAAAAATACTACCTACTGTGCAGTTTTTATGTCTTTGTAGGAAAAAATGCAAATTACCTCTAGATGTACACTACTGTAAGCATGTGCATCATAAAATAAACTATCATCATGCTTTAGTCAGGTGTCTCTAGTCAGATGGGAAAGTTGTCTTTAAGCAAGATTCAAGTGATTACTTTATAACAGGATCTGTGACTAAGGGCCCAATTCCCCTGCCATTATATTGAATTTCATTGTATTTTATGTGAAATTACAATGTAATTTTACATTCTGTAAGTAATTTTCAGTACTGCATATGTAATTGTAATTCCCACTTAATTTCATGCTAATTTTGTGGAAAAACAAGAAATACAGTGGGGCAAAAAAAGTATTTAGTCAGCCACCGATTGTGCAAGTTCCCCCACCTAAAATGATGACAGAGGTCAGTAATTTGCACCAGAGGTACACTTCAACTGTGAGAGACAGAATGTGAAAAAAAAAATCCATGAATCCACATGGTAGGATTTGTAAAGAATTTATTCGTAAATCAGGGTGGAAAATAAGTATTTGGTCAATAACAGAAATACAACTCAATACTTTGTAACATAACCTTTGTTGGCAATAACAGAGGTCAAACGTTTACTATAGGTCTTTACCAGGTTTGCACACACAGTAGCTGGTATTTTGGCCCATTCCTCCATGCAGATCTTCTCGAGAGCAGTGATGTTTTGGGGCTGTCGCCGAGCAACACGGACTTTCAACTCCCGCCACAGATTTTCTATGGGGTTGAGGTCTGGAGACTGGCTAGGCCACTCCAGGACTTTCAAATGCTTCTTACGGAGCCACTCCTTTGTTGCCCGGGCGGTGTGTTTTGGATTATTGTCATGTTGGAAGACCCAGCCTCGTTTCATCTTCAAAGTTCTCACTGATGGAAGGAGGTTTTGGCTCAAAATCTCACGATACATGGCCCCATTCATTCTGTCCTTAACACGGATCAGTCGTCCTGTCCCCTTGGCAGAAAAACAGCCCCATAGCATGATGTTTCCACCCCCATGCTTCACAGTAGGTATGGTGTTCTTGGGATGCAACTCAGTATTCTTCTTCCTCCAAACACGACGAGTTGAGTTTATACCAAAAAGTTCTACTTTGGTTTCATCTGACCACATGACATTCTCCCAATCCTCTGCTGTATCATCCATGTGCTCTCTGGCAAACTTCAGACGGGCCTGGACATGCACTGGCTTCAGCAGCGGAACACGTCTGGCACTGCGGGATTTGATTCCCTGCCGTTGTAGTGTGTTACTGATGGTGACCTTTGTTACTTTGGTCCCAGCTCTCTGCAGGTCATTCACCAGGTCCCCCCGTGTGGTTCTGGGATCTTTGCTCACCGTTCTCATGATCATTTTGACCCCACGGGATGAGATCTTGCGTGGAGCCCCAGATCGAGGGAGATTATCAGTGGTCTTGTATGTCTTCCATTTTCTGATGATTGCTCCCACAGTTGATTTTTTCACACCAAGCTGCTTGCCTATTGTAGATTCACTCTTCCCAGTCTGGTGCAGGTCTACAATACTTTTCCTGGTGTCCTTCGAAAGCTCTTTGGTCTTGGCCATGGCGGAGTTTGGAGTCTGACTGTTTGAGGCTGTGGACAGGTGTCTTTTATACAGATGATGAGTTCAAACAGGTGCCATTCATACAGGTAACGAGTGGGGGACAGAAAAGCGTCTTACAGAAGACGTTACAGGTCTGTGAGAGCCAGAGATTTTCCTTGTTTGAGGTGACCAAATACTTATTTTCCACCCTGATTTACGAATAAATTCTTTACAAATCCTACCATGTGAATTCATGGATTTTTCTTTCACATTCTGTCTCTCACAGTTGAAGTGTACCTCTGGTGCAAATTACTGACCTCTGTCATCATTTTAAGTGGGGGAACTTGCACAATCGGTGGCTGACTAAATACTTTTTTGCCCCACTGTACTTCCCCTTGTTACATCCTAGGTAGACTGTACTTTCTGAGGCAAGGGCAGTATTATGGAGTGACTTAGCCTTGTCTAACTTCCAGCTTTTTAATAGGGAAGGAGAAACTCCTTTCTTCTATTTCGTTTTCAAAGTTATGTTTGAACAGTGATTGTGAAAGAAAGAAAATCCGTTAGATTTCACTCCGTCATTATAAGCTCACATAAGCCTGCAGCCTTTGACTGTATTTTGTTTTTTTCTTTTATTTGGTGAGGGACAACAGCCTGCTTTTACGTTGCTAAAATAAAGGGATGAGTAGAACAGCCATCATAATGAACATAATGAGTATAAAAATGTTTTAGCTACCCTCTCCAGTGCAAACATTCCTCTGTCTAACCTCACAATACAAGAAAAGAAGGCCGTCGCTTCCCTGAGCAAAGACCAAAACATCACCATATTACTAGCTGTCAAGGAGAGGTGCACTGTTGTTCTAAACACAACAGATTATCACACAAAAATGACTACACTCCTCAGGGACAACTATACCTATGAAGCCTTAAAACGAGACCCCACAAGCATCTACAAAAACAAAGTCATCAGTTACCTACAACAGCTTGTAAAGGATAAAATCACTGACCGCCCTGTATACCACCATCTGCCCAGGGGATGCTATACCCTGTATGTATGGTGTTCCAAAGAACTGCAAAGAAGGACCCCCATTCATACCCATTGTAAGCAGTATAAAGTCAGCCACCTACAATGCTACTGCCCCTTGTGGGGAATGCACCACATCATATCAAAAACCCCACCGACTTCACCAACATGGTCCAGAGACTTACACTGGATCCATAGTGTCCAGAGTGCATGCCTACAGCTGAGGCTGCCTTACCACCACATATTTTAAATGCAAAGAGGATTTCTACAGACAAAAACCATGGATGAGCCATTGGCTCCCAGGTGTCACCTATTGTGGCCAACCTTTAGATGGAAGAAGTGGAAAGTTAAGGACTTGGCTCTTTTAAAGGGGCAGCACCTAGCCACTGGTACAGATACGTGGCTACAAGGATTTCACATCAAAATCCAAACCCAAGAAGGAGAAGCCTTCACTGCTCACATCAACTCAGTGGATAGAAACATAAATTCACCAGGGAAGACACAAAGGATAATAGTTTGCTGTTTCCGGACTGAGCTGTGCACACTGAGGGAAATGGAAACCTTAACACTGAAGTTTACCGGAAGCCCACACACATGGACCAGTACCCACTCTTTGATTCCCACCACCCTGTGGAACACAAACTTGGGGTATCAGGACCCTGCAACACTGGGCAGAAAACACTCCTTCTAAGCCAGAGCGGGAAAGAAATGAAACACACACACACACACGTAAAGAAAGCTCTTTTGGGCTTTCATCAAATCAGCAAAGATGCACAGTTCAGGTCAGACGAAGAATCCAGAGTCCAGCTGATTTTGGAGAACCCCTGACTTTTAAATTTGCACAACCACTAAGTCAGCATGGTAAGAGATTCATCTAATAAAGTGAGACAATAGCTTCACTGAAACAAAACAAAAAGTGTACATTTCAACTATCTTAAGTAGATATGATATCACATCAACTCTGGGCACATTAAGGCTCCTTTTTCAATCAAAAAAAGCATGGTTGACTGGAAACTCCAGCAGATGTTTGCCTGCTGGAAGAATTCAAAAGTTACAGGAACATTTTACTGGGAGAATGCAACAGAGTGTAGCAATATATATAAGAAAAGGTCCATTAGTGTAAAAATCAGTGCGGTACACATCAGCATCGGAGTTGAGACGCTTCTCTGAGCCGCCCAGTAATTCTGATAGCTTGTCAGTCCGACTCAGGATTTTCTTTGGACAAATAAAATTGACAGAGTGCTCATTTCAGTTTATTTTCAGGTTACTGCACTCTCTGAAAACTCATTACCATCTCATGACTCACTTGACAATATTGTTCTAAAACTGCAATTTTAGAGAGGTTCGTTACTCTTTTGTGTGTGTGCGTTGTTATGTCATTTGTCAGAATTAGTTCAGAGTTAGCCTTGGGCTATGCTACTTTTTTCTTTTCTCTCTCTTTCTTTTATTTTTAATACATCATTTTTAACTTGGGGAAAATGTTCTCTGTAATTTGGCCCTGTAGTCAAGGATATTAACACAAAACAGATGAAAAATACTGTATAATGTGACAAAAACATGCCAATGGAAGGAGAAAAAGATATATAAAAATTGAAAGGAATAAAACTAAAAAGGCTGTGAAGTATTTAAAGGTGTTTAGATATTTTTACATTGGAAAGCATTGCTCTTGTTTTTTTCTTCTCCGGTATTCTAATTCTGATTCGGATGAAATTTAAAACAAAAAAAGTTGTTTTTTAACAGAATGAAGGCCATCTTTCAGCTGCTCCCTTAGTTCAGAGGTCACCACACCAACTGTGGATCTGCATCTTTTTGATTGGGTGCAGATTTTGACACCAGATTCTCTTCACGAGGCAACCTTCACAATCACTTGGGCTTGCAATGCCCTTTGACTGGGTATGTGTCTCCTCGCAGGCCTACACCACAGAGTCACCAGCAAACCACCAAACATTTATGGTTACTGAATGAATATCTACAAATAACAAACCCCACTTAAAATCCCCTTTTTACTAAACATACACATTTCTGCTAAATATAATCATAAAAACAACCATTAAGAAAACATTTTCCTCTCTAACTGCGAGTGTGTGAGTTTTACTGCAAATGCTGATTAAAAGAAAATCCAATCTTTAGGGGAAAAGGATATTTTGTTCGAACAAAACAAAATTTAATTAAATCAAAAGCAAAGGAAATGTCACCATGGCAACTGTTAAACTGAAGTCAATTCAACCCTATTTTATGCAAAAATTCAACCCTATTACAAAAGGTGATTATCTAACTTTTACACAACAGGATTTGCTTTACTAGCAGCAAAACATTAAAAAAAATGATTTAAAAATTAAATATCTGAGACTTTTTTTCAGCCAGGACACAGATACTTGCTGGACCTCTCCTGTTGCCTGTCAACTTCAAAACAAGTGTAATAACCTCATACACTCTCCTGGACAAACACTTGCTTGCCTTGTTTTTGGTTAAAGCCCAGAAGCTTTGTTGTAATTAAGTAGCACCATGCTGAATTAATTCACAGTGATGTCTGTGTTGAAGCGCACTTGTTCAAGGTCGGAGTGCTTTCAGTAGTGAAGCCCAAAAATCTGCTTCGGTCTGAAAATGCGTGATTTTCGTGAGACTGATACTCCCTCTTCCCTTTGCATCTCTCAACAGTTAGCAAATTTTAACTTCTCCTCCCATCATTTCCCCGTGCTGTGCTTTGGTGCATGATGCTGGAGACACAGTGAAACAGATGGGGACAGGGAGGGTGGGGGGGACTTAGTGCCCCCCCCAAATGGGGCCCAATCTGCATCAGGAGCAGGGACTGACAGAATAAGGCCACAGGGTGGAGAGACAAGCACTGCAACCAGATCCTCCCGGGAGTTAGGCCACCACGAAGCCACCTGGTTCCCAATAGGGGACTTGTGAGTTCAAGCATCCATGGCCAAAAGTTCTCCACGCCAGCTCTTCTCTTCTGTTCTGCATAGGTGTGTTTGTGCCTGCGGAGGAGGAGGAAATTGATGAAGGATGAAGAGGGGAGGGAAGGAATGGTCAAGGATAAGAATGAGCAGGAGGCAAAATGCACTTCTGAGCCCTGGCTGCGAACATTTTCACTGCAGACCCTAATCTGACATTTAAATAAGTGTCTCCTGCTTAATTTTACTGCTTCTATGTTTTGTAAATTGCCTCTGCAGGTGTCTGTTTGTAGTAGGTAATGGAAACCAGATGCTGTTTGACCACTAGCCTTTTTTCCCCTCTACGATTCCTAATTCATAAGTTAATGCCGTTGGCTGGAGATAACGCTGCCTACCACACCATCACCCCCCCCCCCCCCCCCCCCTTCTCTCTCTCTCCCTCTCTCTCTCTCTGGCTGTTTACTGGCTCTGACAGGGTTGCTGACAGAGAGAGCAGAACTCTAAACATGAGCTCTGTTTGGTGGAGGCTTTTTCTTCCTTTTGTTCTCTCCATTCATGAGCCGTTCATTCCCCCATTTCTCCTGGAAATATTGGTGTAAAAAGCTAGACATTTTACATCAGTGGACATGATGCAATTAAAAAGTTAGACAAGCAGTAAAAAGGGACACTGATAGTGCTTCATGTCACCACTGTGATACCTTTGGGCTCACTGCCACCAATAACAGTGATTCCTATGAAATTAAATTCAACTATCAATTTGAAATGACGTCCTCTTTGTGTCCTTGTGACTTGCACTTTTCTCTCCCAGTCTCTTCCTGCCTGTCTTCCTCTCTTTCTCTCTCCCTGAAGGTGGCTCAATCAGATGACAACAGTGGCTGTCTGCCATTGTCAAAAGACATTTCAATTTGGCGGCCCTCCCACGAGTCCGGGCACATTACCACTTCAAAAGGCTGCGAGTCCCCAGGTCGCTCCCAGTGAGGCTGGCCTAGTACACGCCCCAACCACCACCACCCCCACCCCACTCCAACCTGCTGTTCAGCAATGCTGATGAGGGCCCAGGCCCCGCTGAGCACGCTTGTCTCTCCAATCTAAACAAGATTCTGTGAAGGAGGAGCAGGAGGATGCTTTGTTATTCCTCAGAATAGAACGATGTCTTTATTCAGGTTAGGCGGGTGCTTAACAGTTCAGCCAAAGACACATTAACTTTTAGGCTAACAAACAAATTTATTATATGTTGACTTGAGTTGTAACTCATGTAGCATTTTCATATATGTTTTTTTAAACTCACTGAACCTTAAAGGAGGGAGGCGAAGAAAAACTCAAAAGATAAAAAAGGGTGAATCTGGTGAGCAGTGGAAGCAAAATGATTTTTGCTAACTAAAATCAGGCTCTCATTCAGGAGACTTTCACAAAACCAGCTCCCCAGGTCCACAGACCAGTGATCACACGAACTCCACCTGCCCTTCAGGATGGTTTTGTTGTTCTGCTTCAGCTGCGGCACCTTGTCTGTGTATTCAGAGATGATTAAAGACCCACAGTCACTGACAACCAGTGCTGGAAGGAGATCCCTAAGACAGCTGGCAAAAATTGACAGCTTTTCTCAGAGTCAAAAACAAAAGTTCAAATTAAAATCACCTAAAAACTACATTAAGCTTTGGGCTCCACACCCTGATAAAATATGTACCCATCATATTGTATGGCTGCTTGTTTCTCTAAACACAGAGGTAAGAAGTGCAAAGTTAACATATTACTGTTTTTTCTATTAGTGTCATATAGAAATGACAAACGTTATACATTTCCACATCCTGTTCATGTACCTTAAAAGGAATGGAGTAGATTTTTACTTTTTTAAAAAATATATATTTAAAGATTGAAAATTTCTGTAGGAGTTTACACACTTCTCTTGATTTAATCATTAGTTATTATTCATCTCTTCCTCTGTTTCACAGTGTGTCTTCTCTTCTGTCTTCCTCCCATCACCCTCAACCGGTCACAGCAGACAGCCGCCCATCAGTTCTGCTGTTAAAAGGGAGTTTTTTCCTTCCCACTGTTGCCAAGTGCTGGCTGATAGGGGGTGGTCTGCATTTTTGTAGGCTTTTTACCTTACAATATAAAGTGCCTTAAAGCGACTGTTGTTGTGATTTGGTGTTATATAAACTGAACTAAATTAAATTGATTTCGCAATTAAATTCATTTCCACAAGGGCTGGTAGGGGATGGTCACCGATCCAATACAGGCCCGGTTAGATGGATAAGGCAGGCTACAAGAGGTGTGCAAACATTCCCTGTAAGTTATATGAATACCTTACTATTGCTTTTAAATGTGAATGCTTTAATATAACCAGGATACTGGAAGACTGAGGTTTTGGGGGTTGTTGACAAAAGCAACTACAGTCATCTGAATAGTCTTGCAGATTAATTGCAGGGCTATTTTTGCACCGTTGATGTTCTCTAACCATCTGTCACCTTGTTTTTAATTAAAATTTGAGACACAGATCTTTGTCTCTTTGTCAGTGCAGGTTGTATCATCTGTTGTTATCATTTTGCATTTTCTTTAAACCATACAGTGATTTTTCTCTTTGCCTCGTGTTTCTTAATGAACGCACATTCAGAATCTGTTTAACCGCTGACAACAGCCATTAACTGGCATTCTGTCTAATAGCATCCATAATGGATCAAGCTCATGTTTTTTAAGTTATCGTACGCAGCTCTCCATTTACACGTCAAAGTGAGATTCTTTTTTGATGAGTTGTTTATTTAGTCAAGCCCATTTAGTGGCACGGACACACTAAGCACTGCTAAGGGTCTCACTTATGTAATGGTCTTGTTGTTTTGGAGACAGGATATCAGAATCTATTTTGCCATATTCCCCTTTTTGCCTTTGTCAACATACTGTCGGTGTTAATCTGGATCAGCGAAAGTCACACTGGCACATTTGCGTGCATGAGTCCTCACTTGAGTTGTTTTTCTCAAAGGTGAGCCTGCAGGCCGTAACAGTCCCCGTACTGAAACTGAAGACATCAGCCAAGACCCTAAAGTGTAATATAAGATATAAATGACTGGAGGTATTACCTGTAGCACAAAGACATGAAGTGAAGAAGTAGCTCCCTCAACGCAGTGAGAAGACTGATTTGAGTGATACTTCTGTTGTTCCACTCTGTACGTTTTTGTTTTGCTCTTTAGATGAGCACGTGCAGCTTCTCTTGTAATGTTGCAGAGAGGGTAATAAAGCTTCGCAGTGACTAAATCAGACAGAGCTTGGCAGGGAGCTGACAGTGAGTGAAACGGCACTATTGTCTGAGCTGACTGGCACTCGGCGCTGCCATGCAGCACCACCACTTTAATGTTGCGCACTGCTGTTGAACGGGGTTAATGGCACGTTAATATGGCAATGAAAGATCAACCTCTGCTGAATGAAATATTTAGTGTTGACACGTCCTTCAACCGTGCCCTCTCTGGGCTTTTGACTTGGCCGCTGCAGGTCTTCTAAATCAGTGAGTGAACTGAGTCCCGAGGTTCTTTTCCTCCAGGTGTAGGCGTGTGAAATGAAATGCAGCATAACACTGTTAAGAAAGCCTGACAACGGAGATTAGTTGTTATTTGACTTGTGTGTATAAAAAAGAAAAACATGCTTCAACATAAATTGGATTAAAATGGGATTTCAGCCAAAATGGTGAAAGCTCATTTACATCCTGCTACAGAAGGCCTGCAGGTAAAACTATGCTGTGTGACCATATTCAGGAACAATGTTGCCTTTGCAACAATAATACAAGTCTGACAAGTCATTTCTGGAAGGTGGGGCATTTGCTGTTTTCATGAGTGCGTGGCCCACCGTGGGCAGCTGTGTAGCCCAGCCATGCTTCCAGGAAATTTGCTTTATCCCCCCAAAATAGCAGTAACTCTCTTATTTGTCATATATTTTACATGTTGACAGCTTTCGTCCCATATGGGGCATTTTCTGTTGATGCACTCTAAGATCAAAACATGACTAATGAATTGTGTAGCTGTACAGCTGATGAATTATCTTCTCATATGCTAGTTGTCATTTCAACATCACAAAGATGATAATTTAAACGATTAAAATGCCTCAAACAAAGCACACACAGTCCCTGCGTCGGTGCTGATCAGCATGTGTTTGGTATAAATCACATGAGTGTAAATCAGGAAGGACAAACATTTTGTTCTCTTTTCACTGATGATCATGGGACAGAAAGGCAAAGTTGTACCACATTACTGATAATTTTGATTCATAGCATTCTAATTTTTTCCACCTTTGCATCACTGAATGCTAAAAATATCAACATTGCTTCTTTTGTCGAACGTTCCTCTGGTCCACCGTGTGTGTAACTCCTGTTGCAAGAAAACTGTATGTTCACACAAACCTGTTTATATATCCCCACTGAGTCCCCACTTATTGACCTAATGCATTCAGTGCCAGTGCCCTCACAGCTTAATCATTAACCGAACCTTAGCCCCTGACCTAATTCCCAAAAAGCGGTCTAGACTCACAAGGACCTCAACTTGTGTCCCCACAGTATTCCAGCTAGTGCTGTAAAATCAACGACAACTAAATGTGCTGACTTTAGGTAAACTAGGAATAAAACTAGGAACCAACCTAGAGCTGTGATAGAAATGGAAATGTGAAGCTCTGCAGGGCTTTGCCTTTCTATATCCAGCTTTATGCAGTGCCCGTGCTGTGCAGGGGTTGCAAAGGGGAGATGTGAGGGTCGTCGGGTTGTTTCTAGTTTTAGACATGTCTCCTGCTTCCTCTCTCTCCCTCCCTCCCTCCCTCCCTCCCTCGCCTCCTCTATATGTGAATGTCTCACTCCAAGTGAGGTGTGATCTCTCTCCCTCTCTTTCTCGCTCGGTTTTTGTACGGTGCTCCCTGGCAGGACTGACGATCAGACGCGGGCATGGGAAAGCAGGTTTGTGGCCTTGCGCCGTGGGGGCTCTCACCTCCTAGCTCTCCCTTCCTTTTCCTCCCACCTCCTTCTCTACCCTCTGGTTGACTGATAAGAGTCACATGAAAGACCTTCCTTTCCTCGGGTGGTGGGAACTCTGATGATAAGGTGGGCGATGTGGCAGCTGCTGGGCCTTCTCCAGGGAACAGGGAGTTCTCAGACTCCTCTGATACTGTTGTGCAGAGGGAATGAAGGTTGCAGGGCATGCGTTTGCGTGTGTTCACTGAGCATTTGTGTGCGTGCGTTAGTTTGAAACCCTGAATAAATGTGGCATTTTTCTCATGCAGCAATGTCACAGCTTGTCAGACAAAAAAAAAACTGCCCTCAAGTTTCATTCAAACAAATGTTAGCTCCCAAAATACTTTAACCTCAGACTGCCTGCTGCATCCTTGAGTATCTTACAGTGGCAGCACAACACTGTGTATCTGATGAAGGTTAACCAAAACAGAGTTCACGATGGCCCTTCATGCCTCGACCTTGACTTGCTGTAGCCCTCAGTGGTTCCGGGAAGAGCGCTGAAATGCACTGTGAAGGAAAACGAGTGCTTAGCTCACGTATATTTTTCTCAAGTCATACAAACAGTCAGAGTAATTACTCAAGTCAGAGTGAGTGATAAATCACTTTCAGACATATTCTGCCTCAAAGATTTGCCCTTGAATAACTGTGTGGCTTTGGGGGCTAAGAATTAATTTTTTTTAAGTTGTCAGTGATTCTTTTTATAGTCTTATTAACAAAAATATAGACCGTGTCATGGGAGGCTACTCATTAATCTGATCTCTTATCTTGAGAAAATTAAAGTCGCAGAATACAAAAGCTGAGAAGAACAGAGAAGTGAGAGAACACATATCGTCAACCTCTGTACTCGCGTCCCCGAGTGCGTCTCAGCCCAGCTGGAATACCAAATTTAACGTGATTCTGCCGGCTTTACCTCTATTTTCCAAGGTTGTTGTCTGTATTAAAGGGAGGGTAATGAGCTGTCAATCAAATGACCAGGGTTTGATTCATGGGTTCCTTCCATGGAGGACAGAGTTATTTCTCCAGTGAAACCTGAAATGCACTGACAGCTGATGAAAGAAACAAACAGCCACATTTGCATCACTGTATTGTTTTGAGTGTGTGTGTGTGTGTGTGTGTGTGTGTGTGTGTGTGTGTGTGTGTGTGTGTGTGTGTGTGTGCGTGAGCTGCCATCACCTATTCAGTTTGGCAGAAAATGTGATTATCGCTTCCTCTCCTGTGGTTTACCGTAGGGAAAGAGAGACGAGATGTGCGTGCACGGTTGGGCGGCGGCTCACGCAAAGTCTGTGGTCATCTTCATACCCTGCTCTCAGCTGGATGCGCCTTATGTGTCCCTGACACTTTCTCTCATTATTAGATACACCACTTCCTGCTGGGGGAGGCCAGGTGTTGGTGATGCTGTCACGCACAAACCTCCTGTCAAGGTGCCTCGTGCTCATGTTCTCACAGCGCACAGCCACACACACACGCAGGTAGTTTTAGAGGCGGACAGATGTAATATATTTATCAGCTCCTCACTGCTACACGGAGGAGGTGTTAGATTGCGGTCTGGAGAACAGGAACTCAAAACTTCAGGATCCACTTTTCAGCTAATAGCTGTCCGGTCTGTGTGAAATATCAAGATGTTGACGACAGGCTGTTCGCTTTTCCTAGACCAGCACAATAAAGAGTGCTGCACATAGAGAAAGTCCCTCTGCAGTGTCATCTAATGCTCCTGCCTTTCACCAGAAAAAAAAGTGCTCCTTTCCACTTGAGTAAAAAAAAATTGAAGTAAAGGCTCAAATTCAATTACATTAAAACAATCTTAGCTTTCATCTTGCATTTTAATTCAACTTGTGTAGTTAATAAAGATAACCAATTACAGCAAGTAATGTCAAAACAATTATGCAGATAAACAGAAACAAAAATGATTAATAGCAGAAGTAATGACCTGTCACCTGCCTGCAACATCATTATAAATGAGATCTTCTAGCTGCATAACATATTCAGGGCCCTGTTGCTGCTGTTAAGTGGATACCATATCTGTGATCACAAATATTTGATATTCTGTTATTCTACCCTGTGGAAGCATGAGTCTGACTCTTCTGAATTCATCATTACCAACTTGCGAAGCAGAAAATAATAAAAATGACAAAGACATTTTATCAGAATATTCAAAGTATGTTGCTCAGAAAAAACTGGAGCTTACACTGGCTGTATACTATACTTTAAGCTCCTTTTCTGAGCATTTATAGTTTTCAGTAGTTCTGGTATCGGTCCACAAAAAAGCACAAATTTACTGCTGATAATATTGTAGGTGTAAGTGCTCTACCCTTATGTTATAGTCAAGCCCCAATACTTTTTCACTTAGGCTACGACCACACTAATGCGTTTTCGTTTGAAAACACATCGTTTTCTCTCCGTGTTGGCCTCCCGTCCACACTGAGACGGCGTTTTCCTCAAGGAAAAATGCAGCGCTTTGAAAACGAATACATTTCAAAACGGAGCTGTCCCGTCTCAGTGTGGACACTCGAAAACGCAGACTTTCTAAAACGATGAGCATTTTAGTCATGTGATGCAGTCATGTGACGAATTAAATAAGATAGCAGAGGGCATTATACAGCAGTTGTTTTGATTGCTCTCAATTTTGGCAGACCTAAAAAAGATTAATATCAGTTTGTACATGCTCCAGATAGCTTTTCTTCAAATTCTTTAATTCTCACTCACTTTTGCGCATGTGCAGGACTGGAAGTAAGCGTTTTGGGCCGTTTCAATGCGGACGCACAACTCTGTGAAAACGACTGAAAGCGCTAGTGTGGACGCAGAGCGTTTTCAGACGAAAACGCCGTTTTCAAATCTATCCGGGCTAGTGTGGACGTTGCCTAGAGGTGGGCAGATTGATCCAAATGTCGACAGTATCGATACCAACACTGGTATTGGTGGTGGATCGATACTAGTGTGAAAGGATCAATAGTTTGTTTCTGTCCTCTATGTTCAGTACATAGCCTACTGAATTGTTATTTACTTATTTACTGGAAATGAAAAAAAATCTACCTCAAACATGAACCTTTTTGTGTTGACTGTCGCATCTATTTTAGTGATCACCTTTAGAACATTTAAACAGAAGTTGATGTAAAGTCCTTTAAAGACAGGCACATTTAGATTCCAGCCCACAACCCCCCCCCAAAAAAAAACCCAACTAAAAGATGTGTTTTTCATTGTGCTAACTGATTATTGTTGATTTAGTGGTCTTTAAAACGTGTTCAGAATTTGCAAATTGATCATGACTCATGTCACATGTCATGACACACTGCTTTCACTGAAGTATCAGCATTGATATCGGGCCTGTATTTACTTGGTATAAGATCGATACCAAAAGCATCGCACTGCACTAACACAAACTGAGGAAGTTTTGCGGTCTAAGAACAGTTGTTGCCTTTAATTCCTGTTCACTCTTTTCTCTGGCTGTTATTATTTAGATTAAATACTAGTACTATCATTACTACTGCTGGTGTCATAAGTAGTAGTGTATGTGTTTTTTCACAATTTTTATATATTTTTTGAGGTTGATCTTAAAAGAGAAGTGACTGCACTGAGCTGTTGTAGGTTTTTGCTGTTCTACCTCTTTGACATGGACCAATCAGATCTTTGTGTATAGTTTGTCGGCTAGTTTTTACTCAACCATGCTAACCATGAAACTCACAGGTGTTGTCCTATCGGCTTGACTGAAATCCTTAAATATAATAACTAAAATCATGTTTTGATTACATAAAATAATTAGAGGACTTTTAACTGAAGCAAAACCAATCAGGAAAAGTGCTGTTAGAACATAATTCAGTTAATTCATGGTATAATACTTGAAAATATAGGTTTCTGTGCTGTCCAAGTATTTAATCAAACCTGTCCATGGAATGAGTAAAAAACTCCAGAGGAAAAGTTGGCAGCTTAGATTTAGAAGCTCTACAATCCACTAATTTCATTAAAGTCGCTCTCTATTATCTTTTTTCAGTATTTCACCTCAAATTTGCATATCTCTTCTTCAAGACTCATTCTCAACCTTTTCCCATTAACCTTTTTCAAGTTATTTTCCACCAAGGTTCAGGTTAATGCTTATCCTGTTTAATTATTTCAAATTGTGGGCCAAAATCTGAGATTGTAATTATAGTTCATCGATTATCTCATATTTATTAATTGCACAGCTCCCCAATGCCAAAAAGCCTTTCTAATTATAAAAATTCTGGTGAAAATCCTCTCCTCTATTTAGAAAAGGCAACATATCTGAATTACTGTGAGCCAAGGTGATCTTTGGAGAGAGCATCCAGATAGGCAAATAACTAATTTTTGTTTTCTCCATTAGAGTGCTTTTAAGTGATCGATTTATTAAAAACACACACATGTGAAAAGCAGTTTGGGCATAATGCACGGTAGGAACAAACAGGCAAAATAAACCACCAAGTAACAAACCTTTTTAATGTGAAGTGCTTGCAAACACCTAAATGTGGACAGATGTCCGCACAGGCTGTGCTCTGTTTCTAGAATCAGACAAGCCGAGTCACCTGATTAACTTTGATAGGAAAAAGGCATAACAGTTTTTACAGCTTGTTTTCCAGAGGATAGTCATTCATAATTTCGATCAATGAAAATCACCTTTATTTTTGGTTGTGCTTTCCCACTGCAAACATCTTTCTCCGTCTAATTCCCAGGATGTGAGCCGCATATTTAGTTGAACGTTTGGCAGCTGACATAGCAATAAAAGAGCTTCCAAAAAAGAAAAAAGAAATCACAGTTTATAATTCTTTATTAGCATTAGTATTCTATTCCATCTTATTTTTATCTGAATTCAAAAAATAAGAATCTCATTAATTCACCTGCATGTTTAATAAAACATGTGCATGAGACAAATGAAGCATCGTGAATCCAGAGTAATAGCTTTAAAATGGCTCATAAGTGAGTGCTGTCAAACATTTATTGTTACGGGCAACATTTCTTTCATTACTTCTGCTCCTACTACAATAACAAATAAACTGTATGAATGTGCTAATTAGAGTACGATATCATCTCGCAAGATTTTGTGAATTTCGAGTAACCTTTGGCTACTTTCTGTTGAACGGATTGTAAGTGATGCATTCTTGTAAAACGCGTCCTGAGATGACCTTGGTTGTCTTCATAAAAGTTCAAATCCAGACATATATGTGGCTTTTAAAGTTAGAGCGTGCTTTTTAATGACAGTTGTTTATGGCCTATTTAATTACAATCGGGTTAACAGTGGATTTGAAGCCAGAGACTGACTCATCTAATCACAACTTCAAAGCAGAATAATTTAGCAGTGGTCACTGAGGACTGGGCGCTGAGCAGTGGTGTGATAAATAAAAGGGGCTCGCCGGTGCCCTCTGTGCCCTTAACGAGAAGCTGTCTCCCTGTGGACATCCACAGGCCAGCAATTACAGCTGACTGTTAGCTGCTTCTCTTTTTCTGCTCTATCGACATGTCAGCGCCCAACTCTGGGAGGACTGAGGATGAAAGAAGAGGCAGTGGAGACAGCAGCAGGAAATAGTAGCAGAGTTGGGATGAATTCACTTTTGTGCAGTCACAAGGGACGTGGATATTTTGCACTATTTACCACTTACTGCACAGGATGTTCACAGAGACAAATATGGCCAGCCCATCCAATATATTGCCAAATACTTTATAAATGATAGCTTTACAGTTAGAATTATAATTTAGAAGAATACACAATGGACAAAAAAATAAAAAATAAAAAGTCCTTTTCCCCTCACAGATCACTTGCATCTACCAACTGAGGTGAACACTTGACAGATTTATGAGCGCTCTGTTCAAGCTGTCTGTGGATGCTTCTGGTCGATTGAATTTAAAGTGTAGTATACACAGCTTTATCATCTAAAGTGTGTGTTTGTTTTCGATTATCTCCACAGCCATTCATTGTAAAAACCTGTCACAGTTTAGGAATCTCAAGACAAACTTTTTTTTCTTCTTATGATGACTGGAGAAGACTGGAGAGTAAGTGTGAAATTGCACGTTGCAACAATTGGGTTTTATGTCGAATTCCACAGAAAAGGAGGTCATAATCTTGGACTCAGACTTCTTTCCCTTCACAGAGAGCCGAGCTTTGCCTATAAATAATCCTCGCTTCCCATTCGCTAAGACTGCTCGACGCCTTGTGATCGAAAAACAGCTGCGAGGAGAAACAATTCTTTCTCCTCGTTTCCTTTTTGTTTCTCTTTAATTGACTTTTTAACAAGGCTGTGTTCAAGTTGACCAGCTACACGCCTCCGTTCCAAACTACCACTCACACACACATATATACACTTCTCTTATTGGCTGTGGTTGGAAACTCATTAAAACCCTTTGTGTATGCGTGTGCAAAATGCTCCCAATTTCTGAATCAATGAGCTATGTGCAGAGGAGCATAAATGAACAACATGGTTATATGCATGATAATGGCAACCCCTCGCTTTCTGTCAGGGGAGGTCAAACTGAATAATGCATCTGACTGAAATGAAAACACCCTCTAGGGTGTATGTGGAGTAAATTATTTCAAGCTATTGTTATTAAGTCCTAGTGAGAACCTGTACGAGGACCATCATTTGGAACGGTAATCAACCAATCACTGATTTGTTTGAACGTCCACACTAAGGTTTTCACTTACCGGGTCCAGGCCGGATCACTACTTTATTATACCACAAGGACAACAACAACATAAAGTCACGTGTTTCCATGGGACTCTATGCCATCCTTGCAATAACTTCATGTAATCGTTTTCTAAATCACTTTATCAGTGTCTCACGTGGTTGTGGAGGAATTTGGCCCATTGCTTTACAGTGTGACCTCAGTGCATTGGTGTTTGTGGGCATTCATTTTTGTACAGCTCTCTTAAGCATTCTTGATTCTTCTCTTTTTCAGCCATTCCTTTGCAGATTTACTGCCGTGCTTTGGATTGTTTTGCTGTTACCATGACCGAATGACCCAACATTTATCTCTAGAATATTTTGGTATACAAATATATGCACATGCAGGGTGCCGGGGTCCTGTGGCTGCACCCAGCCTAAATCATCTCCCCTCCATGTCTGCGCTTGACAAATAGTATGAGGTGTTTATGCTGATATGCTGTGTTTGGTTTTCACCGAAAATGGCACTGTGCACCAGGGCCAGACATCTTTGCTTTGGTGTCGTCTGTCCACATGACATTCCTCCAGAAGTCTTGTAGCGTGTTCATATTCAACTGTGGAAACCTGAGCTTTGCTGACATTTTCTTTTAAGAGGCTTTCTGTTGTCCAAAAAAAAGCCATACTTGTTTTCTAATCATGCTGTCATAAACTTTAACGTGCTAGCTGAGGCCTGCAGAGTGAGATGCAGGTTTTCTGCAGGTTCTCTGAGCATTGCAGTCTGATTTCAGGGGTGAATTTGCCGGGATGACTCCTGGGAAAACCAGGAGATTATGTAACACAGGAATGCTCCAGACCAGCAAACTGCAAACGCTTTTTTAAAAGTGTTTACACTTGTTGATGATTAATCAACCAAGTGCATTTGATTAGCAGTGATTGGCTGCTACTTACCCTCTTAATATGTATGGAAATTGTAAGGGTGTATTTAGTTTTTCACGTGATCTGTATAAATCTTATGAAAACTTTCGTTTTCACATGACTGTGTATGGCAGAGACTACTGGTTTGAAATACGGTTTTAAATATATCTTAATATGTATCCACTATATGTTTATCTTCTAAATTAATATGAAAGATACATAAAAAAAAAACAATGCTACAAACATCTGTTATCAAGTAATGTTGTGACTACATAAAAGATTTATTTTTCCTCAAAAAGTATATTTGACTGACCACAAATGTAATTTTTTTTTCTAATAAAGCGGCTACATATTAGAAACAAGGCTAAAAAGTTTAGCTTCTTAACTTGAAGTTTTTCTCTTAATCTAAAATGAACCATTTGCCAGTGTAACTTCTTGCTCATACCAAACAATGCTACACTAAAGCGTATTTTCTGATGTATTTAATTTGATTTCAGCCAGTTTTTAAAAGATGCATAAGAAACAAAACAATAGCAGCTTTTCTGTTAGTTTGGTGTCACCAAAAAGAATCAGCAGATAAAAAAACAAACAAAGAAAAACAAATGTTCAAAATTCTAACAAGCCAGAAATCCGACCAGCACCAGCTAACTGGACGCAGTATGTGGCTGCTCTGATACCGAGTGACGCCAAAGGCACCCGAGAGGCAAAAGCTCAAACGTTTGCCAATCCAACCGTCTGTAGATCACTCGCTCGCTGCTTTCGAGGAGACAGTTTTATATTGCACAGCAGGAAGAGAAGATTTCACACCAGTCGCCAAAATGAACAGCAATTTTGAATATCATAAATGTGCCCCAGCCGCAGAGGAGCGACGGAAGTTTCGTCCCTGCTGTAGCTCCACTTTGTGGTGTTGTCTGATAAGAGAAGGCTAAGTATTGTGCCTGCTGGAGGTTCCATTAAGTAGAAACTTCAAACTACATTTGAATGACCGTTTATTGCTTTAATTATGCTGGAGTTACATGTCATTTTGAATTGTTTATATGTTTTTTTCTTTTTTAAATGCAGCCAGATTAACCGGTAGAACAAAAGTATCATAATGGAAACACACTAATGATAAATTAGCTGAAAGCGTTGCACCTCTGTGTCCCTCAGATGTTTAGCAAGTGCTGCTAGGTTTGATGCCAGCTTTATAAATAAAAATAATTTTGGGAATCATTCTCAAGTAGTGAAAATAAGGTTGATTATATCCTTTTAGCTTCCCTCTCCTTCCATTTGGCTTATTTACCTGTTTGAGCTGCCACAAGGCTGCTGGATTAGCAACCGCCCCAAGGGGTAGGCTGTTCACTTTATATGGTTTCCTCTCAAGTCTGTGCTATGCCTTTGAACACTCTTTATCTTCACATCTCTGCACTCGCCTGCAAATGGAGCACCACACAGGGGCTTCTTTGATATGAATTAGCAATAGGAAGGTGCCCGAGTCACTTGCGAAGCATACTTAATTTGTACAACACAAATTAATGTTCTAAAAATAATACTCTCGCACACCCTTTAAGGGGGCTCAAGGAGAGCTTGAAACAATAAGACTCAGACAGTGATGAGGTGCGACATTGAAAAATTAGCAGAGTCAAAATGTCACCTTCCCCCCTGAAGTGCCACAGCCAGGCAACCAAAAGAACAGAGGAAGAAGATGAATGAACGAGAGAGGCGCTGAGCATCTAACGTTAGCTGGAATCCCAGCTGACCAAAAAAAGGGAGTAAAAAAAAAAAAGACTGACAGACTTCAAGGGAACTCGGGAGACCTTGCTGTTTTAGTGGGTCCCTCTTGCCCACTAAAGCAGGATGGCTAGAAATAGCAATTGTGTGACACTTGGCTCCTGCGGGCCCCGGGTGCTGTGAGCCAGCAGTGAAATGTGATGCTCGCTGCCGTGCCTTTGCACTCCAACTGTTGTTGTTGTTTGGCTGCGGCGGAATCAGAGCGGGGACTCGGGGTTCTACTGTACACCCAAAGGAGAGTAGATGTCATATTCCAGAGTGAAATGCCTTCTGGCACTGTTCCGCCAGCCCTTGATTTGAATAGACAAGAGCTTCTGGGGAGGATTGAGGGATAAAAGAGGCTGAGGGAGGAAAGTGACTGGAGCCTCAAGAACAGACGCACAGTCTATACGCTGCATCAGCAGTCAGACGTATGGAGAAACGGAGCGCTGAGTGTGAAGTGACACTAAAAGAGACTGTCTTATTAAGTTAGCTAGAAAACTGAAAATACAATGTTAAGGGAGTTTGTTTACAGCTTTATGGAGTTTTTTCTACTCTATCTCTCTATATAATACTTACTTCTCCTGAATGATAAAATAACTTTATGTTTATATTACAGCTTTATTTTTGTGTCCATCCTGCATGGCTATAGGCTATAATGCATACTGCAACACCCATCGCTAGACTAAAGAGGCCAGTTAGGTATCAAATTGAATGAATTTAGCATAAAATACTTTGGATGCTAAAAATGCTAAAAACTAGACATGTGACACGACTCGGTCACAGTTGATATGTTACATGCAGTTGGGAAAGATTCCTACCTGTTTATCACTCTGTTGCTCCATTTCCTGTTTTTGTTTTTTTAATCTCATTTGTCATTACTGGCATTAGCAAATTTAAATACTGAGAAAATAAAACATTAGTGAAACATACTTGGGCTTTTTCTAGATTAAACTGGTTTATTATGTATACAGAGACAAAACTAATATAGCTCATACAATATTCTAATAATAAATTCTAACTCATGGCTCTGTGAAGGTCCCACGGACGGCTTTTCAGACCATCGTCTAGATGTTGTAGCTGTTAGCGGTCACCAGGGGGCAGTCTCACAAATAGCTGGTTTATGGGCAACTCTCGCTTGTGCTCCAGCCATCGGAAAAGACTGTTGTTGCCATGTAGTATTTTTGTTACTTTCTTCTTTTAAATCACTGATATTTCTTTGTGCTTCTCCCGTTAATGGTAAGCTTTGCTGTTGCTCTCTTCTATGTTACGGTGTTGTGCCAAAAAGAGATTTCTAGTAGTAGTTACAAGATTGCCTGAATTTGAACATATCTCTAATGAGTGATATCAAGTCATGACTTATATCTCCTTTGTTTATCCAGGTAAAACGTGTTAACTACAGTTTTATCAAGATAAGTGGCCAAAAAGACCAAAATACTTGAGAAACAGGGCATCTCTTGATTTGAGATAAAACCCCTTTATCTAAAATCCTGTTGAGTACTGCTTATTTATCGATATTAGCAAAGATATTGCCAAAGAAAACACATAAACATTGGAAATCACTTTTTATGAGTGTTACTTTGTGTCACGACACCAGCTCACTTTTCGAACAATCAACATTCAACCTACGCATAGCCGTCCACATCAAGCTGTAGTCCTCCAAGTACCCAGCGTCTTTGCATTGTTGCATACCTCTTTGTGTAGACAAATGCCTATGCAAAAAGGACACAAACTCATAACACTTCACACTGCTTCTTCTTTATGCTTGCAGATGTGTTGCTATTAGCTGCAGCAACAAGTACGAACGGTACCTCCAGCAATAATATATGGAAGAAGGTAGGGATACTCTTAGAAATGTAATGTTACATAAATGTAGCAGGAACGCTACCAGGGCTCAAAGAGTAAGGAGACACTGTTCTGGCAGGTTAGCAGTGCTGGCAGAAGTCTTCTTTTCTCGCAGGAATATAATGATGCAGATCTGTTGTCGTTATATGTCAGCCTACACATTGAACAGAATTTTAATTTGATGCCACAGTGGGTTAGTTGTACCGATCACTTTCTGTCGTACATCAATGCGACAGAAATATCTGTTTATATCTGACTCCATAACCTAAAGCTATTGGTGTAACTAACTAGTAAGCTACCTGAGTATGTTTAACTATGTTGAGGGTGTATGGGACCTGATTCACATGAACAGAGACTGTTTTAATGGCAAAGCTGGAAAAAATCTGGTGCAAAAGGATGCCAGTCAAGAGTAACAGTGAAACATTGCACCAGTGACTCATCTGTCTCCTCCAAACCAGGAAGAGGTCAACTTTCACAACACTGGAAGGAACATCGGTGTGTGCGGACTTGGCATGTGTGCTTCTCTTGCCACCTCACGCGCTTGCACTGGCAGTATTTACAATGCGATGTGCACTCTTAGACCTGAACACACTTAAGTTGTTTTTTTTTTTTAGTATCCTTTTCATTCTATCGCCTCAAAGGATTAATCAGAGGCTTTTAAAATCCAGCTGCAAATAAGCAGACATGTCTCCTTCTCCTCCCTTTGACCTGTATGCAGCAGAAACCTTCCTTCCCCTTTAGTAAAGACTGCCATGGGAGCACATCAAACACATGCCCTCTGCACCCGAGGCAATGAAAAACAAATCAACAAACAAATGAATAAGTAATCACAAGGTGTGTGTGTGTGTGGGGGGGATTTATGGGGATAAAAAACACAAGAAACCTTTAAAATATGTGTGAAAAAATGCATTTTTCTGCACAGTTCTTCTGTTTCTGAGCCTTTTGTGTTTGCGGTATTTTGGGAAACATGCTGGCTCCCTGATCTCATTAGATTTATGTTCATTGTTCTTTTCCTGATCTAAGAAGATGTAAAAAGGCTTTAGTGGGTTGATTTTATGTACGGCAATGTTGGATGCACAGTGTTCGTCATTCCCCACAGGCTTTTTGCATTTGAGCCAGCAATATAGGAGTGAAAACACCTTTTTTTGATGTTGGGTTATGTCTTTGCATGAACAGTTGAATATAGTAGAGGGTTTCTTTCATCCTGCGAAAGAGCTCCGTACCTTGATGTTTTCGAAATAGCTTCGCTGTGATAAGATTTCAGAGGGATCATCCAGATGGTCACACCTATGCGCACAGCTGTGGGAAAGAGCTGTAAATTTAATAGAGAAATAAGAGCAATGGAGCTCATTCAACTGGCAGCGGGGTTATTTTTGAAGTCCTATAAGAACGCTGTAATATCATTAAGACTGTAAACCATTCAGTGTGCATTTAATTATTTCTAGAGATACTTCAAATGGCACAGTGTTCAAAAGTTAAAAAAAAGAAGAAACCAACTCTGCTTGTTACTGAGCTGCAGCCAGATTTACTGACCCATGCTGTTTGTAGCTTGTGCATATCTGCTGAGCCATGTCAATCAACTCCTAATGTGCATTAGGTTCTGCTTCTAATGTAAACATGGAGGTCATTAATTCACATCAAGGACACCTCTGTAATAGACTTTTATCAAGCAAATACAGCGGCTGCTAGTTTGCAAACAGCTTAGCAAGCTACAAGCGTTCCTTGTGCTTTGATTTGATGCTAAGTGCTTCATCAATCACAATCCCAGACAGATCATTAGAGGCTTCTAGGATGACAAGACCAGCCAAAACATCTACAGCAGATTGCCCCAGACCAACCCTCAAACCTTTAATTACGCCCGAGGTTGGCAGATATCAAAGACATGCAGTGATAAGTGACTCACTCAATAGTAGCCATTACTTAAAGAAACTTGTTAGTGTCAGAGTTTTAAATGACTTGCACTATGTCGGCGTCCGCCAAAAAACCTGTGTGTTTCTGTATAACAGAAAAGGTAATGCTCGAAGTGGCTCATCGAGGCGATTACTTGCTCCACAGCACAGTGCCGTTTTTAATAACAGAGCTCCAGCTCAATTGTTTCGGGCTTCAGATTTAAGTGGTGGACTTTGCATCCAGATGGTTGCCGCGCTGACGCCCCTGTCAGCGTGGGTTAGAGCCACAAAGATAATGCCGACTTCGGTTTAGCTGATAAAAACCAAGAGTTGCATCGCAGCTTGTTAAAGGTAAATTTCTTAGCATAGCTCACCCTGACATTTGGCACAGATGTTTAATTTCCCTCAGAGTGAGCTGCTGCAGCTTTCATGATTGGCTAACCTTTTATCTACTGCAACGCTCGTTTCAAACTTTGAGCTTTTCAAATTCTCAGCTGTAGTTTGTGTTTAGTGCTAATTAGGAAATATTTTCATGCTAAAATACTAGCATCCGATTGGCTGTGACACAAGTATCATGCTCTTAACATGATTTAATACCTCAGTAACAGTTATTATAGTTTTCTATGTTCATGTTATTATTATATAGAGAGTATTTGTCTTTGAGAGTATATGTTCTTTTAACCGTTAGTCAAATTTTTATTTTTATTTTAGTTAAGTAAAATGTGTTTCCACAGCTTGTTTGAGTTTTTAGCTTAGCTTTAGTTTAACTTTCAGCATGTAAGCATTTAATGAGTTGCCGGTTTCTTATAACACATATAGTAGAGCTTATTCGTGTTTATGTTGTTCATTTATATACATATGTATATTTACTTATCTAAAATTTTCATCTCACTTACCATATTTGCTTTCAAAAAACCAACATGGCTGAAGCCGAGTGCTCCATACACCTTTTTGGGGTATAATTTTGCCTGTGATCATATTTTATGTGGTTAATATGCTGCACAAAGATGAGTACCAGGTAATCATCATACTCAAGCCAGTGGTAAAGGGCTCAAGGATAATATATTCTGTTCAAGGTTAACATAATGAATGCTAGCAGGTCAGTGGTGGTTTCTACCATTTCTACAGTAAGAATGATCAAAAATGATAAATTTGACACGTCAGTACTATTTTCTAATTTTCCTAACATCTACACGCCCCATGATATAACCAAGACAAGATGAAAACTGGATTCTCCTACACAAAAAATGTGCACTCACAGCTTAAAAATATTGTAAGCTCATTCTTACAGGACTCGATGTAAGAGTCACATTTTTACATTTGTTGAAAAAACATGAAAAAAAAAGAAAATCTTTTCCTTAAACAACCTCCTCTGCTTCGGGGTCTGAGAATTTGACAGCTACAGATGCACTATGCAGCTCCCAGCAAGCACACTAAGTAAACTTTGCCTCAAACAAATAAAGGGTATAAAAGGACTTTGTTCAGTATGCACTCACATTGCGAGCAAAGCATGCCCTTTTGTCCTTCTTGCCCACCTGTCTAATGGAAACACTGCACTGCGCCAGTGTAACACCTTGGGAATGATTGCTTATGTGCGCGCTTGTGTTTGTGTGTGCCAGGCTGCTTGTGCTGTAGGACAGTTCGTTATCTCTCAGATGAGCGGCTGGGTGATACATACCCAAGCAGACAGGCGTCGGCCAGGGTCACGGGGTGACTGTCACCTGCGTGTGTGCCGAGAGACTAGATCCTAAAGAGATCATGTCCAGACACATTTCCTTCCACCGGGTCCTCCGTCAGTTACTCTGGGGTCCAAGTGCCCCCTGGCGAGCAGAAGCGAGAAAAGTCCCTGAGCGAGATGAGCTAGGGCTGATTTTTATTTAGCACTTTGTCATCAAACCAAACTTGGCTATACACAGAATTTTCCTGCCTAATTATAATTTAAAACCCCAGATGGCCCACGAACTACACTACTAATATAAATATTCAGCATATTTCTATATAGCCCACAGCTTCACACCCCCACCCCTGCTCCGTTCTGGATATAGATCCAGCATAGCATCAATGACTTGTTTGCCTCGGGAGAGTTGTAGTGCTTATTCCAGCAGACAGAGCAAGGAGATCACATGAATATCAGATCCCGGCGGAGCTGTAGCTTTGGCTGCTGTTTAAAGCCCAATCAATGAAAGAAACATGACCCGTGTCTGTCTGTTGTGCATAGGACGACAAGCTGTTTCTTGGAAGACCGCATGATGTGCATGATTCAGGAAAGGGAGAAAATAGGAAAAGGATCCGCAATGGATACAGTATCCTTCGTAAAAGATTTACAGCACTGTTAGGTATATAATTTAATGACTACACTTTACACCTGAGCAAATTGTTGAACAGCGGCAAAACGCAACAGAAGCTCTGTGGATTTTAGCTTGCTGACTATGAAGATCCGACTTATTTAGCTGCAGGCACAGGCTGCATTCAATGTCCAGAGCTATTAGTGATTCTTGTACTACTAAAGCGCTGCTCCGGGGTACCCATTTCCTTGCATTAATGTCTACCTTCCACCACAGCAAATCAAAGGCTTATCTAATGCCTTTGCCTATCTTAGCATACTCTCTAAATATCACAGGTTAGAAGGCTGAGGGGCTATACTATACGATGGTCAGAATGAAACGGAGAACATGCCATTTTTTGTACATTTCAAAGCAGAACAATTTATTATCAAGAACAAGAATATCAAAGGAGAGGGGGAAAAAAACTTCATCAGTTTCATAAACTTGTTTTCACTGAAATTTCACCACTTAACACTTCCAGCACAGAGAGAATGACTTATTAAGCTTGAAGGTTCTTCTTTTTAATCTTACGCCTGTAGTTACAGTTTTTCACATTTTTTGCCGTTATCGTGTAAATATAGAACTCCTCTGCTGAAACCAGAGATTACAACAGTAGTTATTAAGAGGCTATTCAAAAGTTTTTAAACGTCCTTAAAGTGCTTCATAGCCTCCCGCATTTTTTAAAATGTTTTATCCTCGTCACAGACAAGATAGTGGCTCTGTTAAGAATGCAAACTGGGGTTTTTATTGCCAGTCGAAGGTGCGCTTCACCAGCCTGAAGAAGGTGCGGTTGTGTTCTTGAAGGTAGGAGCGGAGCTGCTGGAGCACAGTGCTGTTAACAGCAGGATGAGGTCGTCCCTTAGACTCGTGCAGACAGCGCTCTCGGCCATCACTGCGGATGCAGTAAAACCCTTTGGTCTGATTGAAGTAGAAGTTGGTGGATACTATCCTGGGTGGCAAGTTAAGGAAGCGCTCCACCCTCTGAAGCTCTGGGAGGGGATCACGGATCAGAGCGTCACCGTCTACTATGTGTATCTGTTCTAAGGGAAAGTGGCGCAGCCAGTTGCGCATGTGGACGTCGTACAGGCTCCTCTGAATGGCCTTGTACCTCATATTCAGCGCTCCGTTGCGCACTAGCAGGTTTTCAATGGCCTGAACCGGCTTGTGGTTCTCCAGCCGGTTAAAGTACACCTGGGTGTAGTCGGAGATGACCCGCTCAGCTGGGTCTCGCAAGATCAGCAGCAGCTTAATGGAAGAGTTCATGGCACAGATACGTTCGGGTGCAAGGGCTGAAGTGAAATAGCCTGGAGTTTTCTCTATTGTGATCTGGTGTGGGTAAGAGTAGGGCATTAACTCACGGTACCACTCAAAGCCCTTGGCGTAGTTCTCATCCCAGTCAAAGAAGTGCACCTCGGTGGCGGCGGCAGCCACTTCAGGGTGTATGTCCAGCATCTCCAACAGCGCTCTTGTGCCACCTTTGCGTACCCCAATAATAATACTATGTGGGGCTCGTTTGCTTGTTCCCGGGGGTGGAGATGTGGTTACATCTCCAGAGACATTCGCTAGTAGGCCGGTGTCAAGGTCCACGGTGTCCAGTGTAATCCCAAATCCTGCCTCAGGTGGGGCAGCGTATGTCTGAAGAACCAGGAGAAAGGCCGATGTCAGAAAACAGGCCATGGTGATGGACTGAAGTGGAGACTTGCAAAGAGTCAGTAAGAAAGAAGGCTGTGGCTTAGCTGTGGACCAAAGCTGACTTTCCGAACTCAGTGGTGCTAAGAAATGCAGTCTTTGTCTGCCATTGAATATGAACTGGAGACGGAGGACGAATCAGTCTGCGGCACATCTGCAGGGAAGAACAAAGAAAAAAAAGAGAGAGGAGAAAGGGCTTTTAGGTTTCAGGCATATAATGAAGAATGAATGTCTGTATTATACTGAAATGGCACCTTTCTCATTCCCATGAAAAAGCAATCCAGCCATAAATACAATCCGCGTCTGTTATAAGTGTATGATCTCAAAAGGATAATCTCAATTCATCTTTCTTTGAGTCTCTTTTAATTCTCCCTCTTCCCATCTGCTTTCTCTTCTCACTCTATAAAGTCACTTTCAATTGATACTGTAATTTCTCGGTGCGAAAAACATTTAGCCAGACAGCTCATCAGAAAATGTGTCTGAAATATGCAATTGAGTCTGAAGGCCAAAAGATGAGACCAGAGTTCTTTGTCTTCCTTCAGCAGGTCAAAATCCACACCTGTATCAATACGCACCTACCCACAGCGCTGAAACCAAGAGACTGTAAAGACAAATTTATTGCCGGAAATCAGATGAGTTCCCACTCTAGGTGGCTTTGATTTTCTATACGAGCCGAGAAAGATCGATACCAGAGCAGTGAAATCCAGCAAACAACAAGGAGAAGGATTTAGGGTGTTAGGTTTGACTTATAATCTTGCCGAGGAGCCCTTCAAAAGCATGGGAAAATTGAATGTCGCTGCCTCGTCTTTTTTAACTTTTGATCCTTTCTATAAGGCCTTTTAAATATTTTAATATTCGCTTTGTTTTTCTTGCCTTCAACAAGCACTAGTCAAATGGTGCGCCTCAACTTCAGCACGAAAAAAGGGAAAAAAACATCTCTGTAGCAATAAATGTATACATATATGTATATATTTAACGCCATGGAATTAATTGAAATGGCAAAAGTCTTCAGATATTTTTCACGAGGAAAGGCAGCCGAGAGAGCTGCTGCTTACTCTGTGCTAGTCAAAACAACAGGGATGGGCTATGCAAACATCCAGATTCAACAGCAAAGGTCACGGTAAGGCAATCCAAACAAGCACACATATTCCCATCCTGGGAACACATGGCTGCACACACACACGTGTGCGCACACACACACACACATTATTTCAAATGCCTACTGTAGACAATTTTTTCCCTACCTCGTCCCTCATAATGTAGACCACAAATGGGTTTCTTTCAAATGCAATTTAAAAACTGGGTGTTTCTGTGGAAGTAACTTCGTCACCTTTTGCACGTTTCAGCACACTGGGGATAATTTCCCTCCCAACTAAGACGCTGAATTCCTGGCTCACAGTCTGTAGATGCCATTTACTGTAATTACATCTATTGGGGTTTTCAAGGAGGAAAGGATATTTTTTAAAATAAATTTGATCTTTCATTTCTTTGATAACAGCAGGGAGGCTGCCTGTTTCGGCAGTTATTTTTCTCAGCAATCTTTTCCTTCCAAGCCCCCCACCCCCACCACCAATGTATATATATATATATATATATGTATGTATATGTATATGTATGTATATATATATATATATATATATATATATATATATATATATATATATATATATATATATATATATATATATATATATATTTATTTATTTTTTTTAGAGAAAATCACACACTCAGTAATTTATTTTATGTTTAACGAAAGGCTGAAAAAAGTCCCTTCCCTACCTAATTTATGCACCAAGCCAGCAGTGTGAAACAACAATCAGCTTGACTCCAGAATGATCAGCCATTACAATAATTTAAGATAAGTTTGTGGGACACGCTCATTCCGGACTGATGAAAGTATGAAAGTGTAATCTTTGCATAGAAACTGTCAACACATTGTGAGGGGATCATAGATTTGTGAGGCGCGCATAGACGATCTAAATCTGCGCACTTGAGTTGTTTTTAGCGGGCCAACTGTTATCATTAATCCTCTGCTTGCAGAAATGCTCAGCCTTCAGCACAATTTAATCACAGAAGCCGTCTCTTAATTAAGTGAAGAGTGTAACTACCAACGCGCAGAGCACATTTCTGCGGTGTCACCAGTGGCTTTCTCTCACCTTACAGAGTCTTTCAACCATATAAAGCCTGTGACACATGCCTCCCCCTCCCCAGTTACACATTATGATCTGTGGTCTGAGTGTGGGACTGGGCCTGTGTTCTGAACGCGGGAGAGCTGACCTGCCCTACAGGAGCGGGGATGGTGCGAGGAGGCACTTATGTGCTGTGACAGCCTCGCCTGCCTGTCAGCGTTTCCCTGGCAGAGAGCTGCCAAGTCCAATGCTAACAGCCAGGCAGCCAGACGAGCTTTCTGTCTCATCCAATTCCCCCCACACCTCTCACAGTACAGCACCACCTGGAAGGAGCCATTGTTTCGCATTCCACCGGGCCTTATTGCTTTATTCTGCACTTGATGTGTATCTTTCCAGCTTTTCAATCGGCACATGGCAACCACAATATCTGGCAGACCACTTAACCAAGAATATATCCGCTGAAGACTGCAGGAACCAGTGGAAGGTTATACAGGCTGGCAGGGGATAACTATGGCCACACTGAGTTTTGTGTGCAGGATATAGCATCTGTTTGGTGTCTCATTGCTGCTTCACAGCATCAGAACCGAGATTCAGATTGTAGAACTGGACACATTTTTGCTTGAACACTCAAAAAACAAATTCTGCCTAAATTGCTGACTTTAAATAATTTAATTGCATATAGATTTTTTGTAACTTTGTTCTATAATGTAAAATGTTAAACTGAACAGAATATGCTCAAATGCACAGTCACCCCAAGGTGCTTTATTTTGTAAGGTAAAGACCCTACAATAACTGGAATAAAAATACACCCCAGCAACCACATGACCCCCTATGAGCAAGTACTTGATGACAGTGGGAAGGAAAAACTCCCTTTCAACAGGAAAAAACCTCCATGAGAGGATCAGGGATGGGCAACCATCTGCCACAACAAAAATAAATGTTTCATCTTTTACATTTTAGTTACATTTTACTCAAACTCACTGCTTCATTTTTATTGAGGGTGAAAAATCCAATTTTTTTCAGTGTAGGGTTTTAATGTTTTCCTCTGGCTACCTTTCTTCAGGCACTCTAAAGGCATAACAGTGCCGCAAGGCCATGAATGCCAAGGCGGTGGAAATGCTTTTAAACCTGTTCTGTTGTTTGCATTTTTCATCTTGAACCAGACATATCCTGATTTGCTGTGCTAAATAGACACTGGCACCATTCTGACCTAAGCCATGACGTGACCATCTTTAATCCTTTAGCACTGCAGCGCTACTCCTTAACCTGATGATACCATACATAAGAACGATCCCAGTGGCAATGAGGCATAATAAATTTCCAGAAAAGAAAAAAGTAACATTTAATACTTAATATTCCCAGATAGCCAGAATTAAGGTATCGCAGTATCAGTGCATTACTAATATGAACCATTAATACCTCATGAATTAGAGTCAATCCCTCCCTCTCTTTCAAAATGGTGAGACTTTTTTAATTAGATTGGGGTGGGGGTGGGGGGCAGCTTTGGACGGGAAGCAACGACCACACTTTTACTGAATTAGTTTTACATGCATTAGCTCTGTGAGTGTCCACTCGTGCTGAAGATGTCTCCCTGCCCCGCACACTGGGATATTCTCCATCCTCTTTTTGACCCTGATTATGTATAAGTGGGTATGGAAATTGAACTCGGTAAAGTCGGAGGCACAGTTGCTGAGATAACAAAAATCTAAAACTCTGCACCACACTCGCCACTCGAACCCATAATTCTGAGCCTCCGCACACACGCGTACACACACACACGTACGAGAGCTGCCCTTCGCTGACCATTATCCAGACTTTAAAACTATTCTGGCACCGGAGCAAAAGTGCAGCGTACCACCTGAGCAGACAGCTTCGCCAACAGTTCTGCACTATTCATTATATCCCACCAGGCTAAGAGGAGGGCTCCACAGGTTCCAGGCACCACGGGAAGCCAGGTTCCCACTAATTATCCCAAACAGCCGCCTCTATACATCTACAGCGAAAAAAAAAAGCCTCATTCATATTCAACAGGCCCCCCTGCCATTAACTGTGGCAGGCAGCAGGTATTGCACAGGGTGCTTTGTTTTTTTAACGGCTGCTCATTAGAGACGTTAGTACAAAATAATTATTACTGCAATAAAGCTTGATTACAAAGGGTGGCTTTTGCTATTAAACGGATTCAAGTGAGGAAGTCAAAATTAATCAATATTACTATCCATTTTTCTTGTGTGGTCACACATTTTAAATCATTTAGCACCACAAGTAAACATAAACACACACAGATTGTTTTACTTGTTTGATCTAAGCATAAGAATCTGCCGTTGCTCTTATCTACCGCTTGTTTATTTGACTTCATTCCATCCCACACTCTTGCATCTCCACTTCGCTGTCGTCCAGCGTTGTTAGACGATCCCGTGTGAGAGGCTCTGACCCGTCCGTCCAGTCACTTTGGACACAGAAACACATGCACTTTCACTCTGTTTTTGTTTTGCACTTTCCCACTTCCTTTCCTCGCCCATCCTCTCCAGTAGGCCTTCAGAAACCACTACAATATATTTTTTCCCACCCACCCACATCAAAACTGGAACTCTGAAACTTCACTCCCACATGCAGGACTGATTTTAAATTATGGATGCATTTTGGTTCGCAGTGGGATTCCTGGCTCACTTGATTAATTTCTATTGCAACAACTTCAGGCTTCAGCTACGTACCGAGGACAAAGACAGAGCTTTTCTTTCTTTCTTAACCTAAACTACATAGATGCAGTATAAACAGACGGCATGAAAGCCAGCAGAGCTTTAAGAAACTCACACGTTTAGTTTCTCAGATGTAAAATCCTTAACTTCCAACCCTGTGCTGCATCAGCATGCAAAAGGGTTTTGAAGGGACACCTTGAGTCCTGTGAAGCATTCCAATCCCTGTTCAAAGCTAGCTTCATCATGATGTGAACAAATAATGAGTGAGTATTCCCCCTCTGTTTACAGTATATTACAGCTGTTAACTGGTGAGTATAAGAGAAGAAGGCTGTGGGGTAGCTTGAGAACACAGTGTTTCCACTTTTAATCTCCAGGCTGGTAAAGAAAATATAATCGGGGAAGAGCAATGCTTTCTTCTCATTAGAAAGCCAACAGATGTGCCCTACGCAAGGCATTTAACCCCTGACTAGGAGAGAGAGTTTGAGCCTATTGTGATGTTGGCATTATCCAAGGTTAATGTGGAGGCGTGTTCACACGGAGCTGTTAGTATTGGGCGATTGTTGTCATATGTGCTCTTTTCCACAGCTCATTCAATAACTCGAATAGAAGAAGAAGAGGATGATGAATCTGTTTTCATCAGGTCTTTCTGAGAAGACAGTTTGCGGTGATTATGACAGTTTCAACAGAAGCTTTCAAAAAGGAGGATTTGTTGCAGCACTGCTTTACATATAACATATATGCATTAATTTGGGCTAGATGTACCTATCAAAGTGACATTTGGCAGTGGCAAAAGCATCGGAGTAATCCTCTCCTTTGGGGCCACCTGCTGGTAAAGTATCTCTAAGTTATATCATAAGAACTGAGCACTTCCTGTGTTCCAAAGGATCAACACAAGAAAAAAGAAGAAAGAAACTTTCACTGATCATGGTCAAGGAAAGACTTCAACACCCTCTCCAAGCCTTTACTCCTGTAGCCACAGCTGCTGATATAATGAGAAAATCTAATGTCCATTTGGGCTGTGACCAACCTTCCCTCGAAAACTAACCCTACACTGAACAGTAGGAGAGTTTGAAACACTAAGCTAACCTTCGTGATTGTGTCTGCTCGTTGCATGCATCCCTTTCATAATGAAAGTGGTTTCGATGAAATAAGACCCTGGAAGAGTACACTTTTTGAAAGACAAACATAAAAAAGCCTGACTGGTGTTTGGTAGAAATGCATGTTTACAAGCCCCAATGCTTGTGAAAGGATGTACTTTGGACACATGAAACCAAATTAAAGCTTTTCTGTTTCTTTTTCCTTCTGGTAAAACATATCAGCTCTGTATTCTCAGAGGGAAAATTAAGCTCTGTAAATCAGATTACAAAAGTACTCTTTGGTTCTTTTTTTTTTTACCTTTTCTTCAGTCTCTCTTCACATTCAGGAACAAAGAGCACACGGTGCTCTCATTATTTTTCCCATGCCAGCCTATGTAGGTGTGTTTTAAACCCTTTTTCTCTCTGATTTCTGTGCCAGCCTTGACTTGTTTTCTGAGTGAACTCACAGGGTTTCTGCCTGGTTTAGTGTTGATGCAGGGCAACTGCCTGATTCAACAGTGTTTCAAACTTAAGTGTAATGTATTCAGTTCATAAAAAATGCACGTTTTAAAGCTATCCGGTTGTTCAGTGATGACGCGACGAATCCTACTTCCGGGTCTAAAGTAGTCTGCGTTTAATATGGCATTTGTGTTGTTAACATGTTTAATGTTATGTATTTTCTTCTATTTGATCTCAAAAAGCTCCTAAAACAGTCAGCGATCACTGTTGACCTCCCTCAGCTTTTATTACCACTAATCATTTATTTAAGCTCAGTTTTTAAAACCTTAGGATGTAACTACAGCTCAGCCCATGCAGCAGTATATGAATGACTAACCTCGTATTGTGGATGGATTATCTCAGTTGTTCTCCTGGCTGAAGTTTGGTCCGTTTACAGCATCCTGCCATGCGATTACATTTGTTCCTGACCACCGAGAACACTCACGGTAACTTTTATCAAGTGGAAAAAAAGTTAGCTTGTTTATATTATGCTAACATAGCTGTGTCGCTAGCGGTCACGTAGCACATCATTATATACCAGCTAGCCAAACTTCAGTAACCCTACAAACGTCACTGCTGTTTAGTTTTCTGTCTTCATTTATGTTGGAAGTGATAACAGAGCTGTACGTTTTAATTTGTTTCCAAAACCCCGCAGTCAGGACATGCTATATTGTATTTAGATAGAAGCTAGCGAGCTAACTCCCTGCTAACTTCTAACTCCGTTAAATGTCATAAATTCCGTTTTCATGGATGCCTGGATGTTAAACTCAATTGTTACACCTGGTAGAGCAGAACGCTGATCATTTTATTAAAGATGAAAGACTTTAGACAGTTTTTCAACTCTCAGTAATGCCATAGTGATCGTTTGATATATGGACCTGCAGCGGAGTTTAGACCCAGACACGGCTAGTGACGTCAGACTGAACAACCGGATATTAATGGCAGCCTTGGAATGCCATGTTAATTTAATCCTTGCTTAACTTTCAATCTTTAAATCAGGCCCTGGAAGTGTGATAAAATGCCATAACTATGACAAACTATTGATGCAGACAACTCAGCAGCATTTTACAAACACTGATGCTGGAGAAACAATATTTCCCTGTTTTGAGAGGACTGCAGCTCTGATGGGAAGCAGTATCGAGCTATTTTTGGAGCGCATGAGTAAGACAATGACCTAATCCACACCCACATGTCAGCAAAGGCATTCATTAACAGAGGATGTAATCTGTCATTTGCTTTTACACTCAAACGCATGTGGCCTCGGGCCCTAATTACAGTCTTTTATCTGTGATTTTCTATAAGTTGAGTTAAACTTTCTCTGTATAGCAGTCGTTTCAGCTTTTTTTTCCCACCCATTGAGTTGTTCAGTGTGCAACGTAAGCTCTTCCAATTACCAATCCTTCTGCCCACTGCCATCTGTGCACACGAACATGAGCCACCCAACTCGACGAAGGCCTGCGCCACATAAACAAATGTATGTTTCTGCTAGATTGGCAACGTTTGAATAAGGATCTTTATCGACAAACAACGCATCGTAGCATTTTATATAAAATGCTGTTGCTTTTCCCCGATTGCCCGGGTCAAACAATGCCGTGGAGCACTGTCATTTCGCCATGGCAACACCCCTCCAGTTACCCAGCCTAAATGCGCCATTGTTCAACTGCCACGGGATTGCTCTCGCAGTCCCGCAGTCTTCGGCCCAGGCCTCCTCCAGTTTAGCCCTGACATTTGTCAATGCGCTGAGATTTATTTCAAGCACCAACTGACATTGTCTGGATTCCCAGAAGGCATTTTCACAGATAAAATAGGCTGACTTGTTCATCACCCTTGGATGAGTGGAGGCAACCAATCCCAGGGACACTGACTCACTCAGGAAAGTGTTCCGCGGCCCGTCAGAAACAACAACAGACTATGAGAAGGAATTCAATCAGAGTGTGGCCTGATGATCCTCATTCAGCCTGCCACTTCTGATAAAGCACCTATGCTTTCCACAAAATCAAGCTCCCCGCTCCGCAATAGCCTCCTCATCTCACGAAGATAAAGCTAATTTTGCTGTGCCCCAATTTAATGCTGCTGTAATTCTTTTCCCATCACACCTTTTCCTGCTTCTCACAATGAGTCTGATCTTCTCTGTGTAAAGTAATTGATCTGCGGTTCATCGCGGAGGGAACACTGCGAAATGCCGACTTAATCAAAACAAACGCACCGGCTTCGTGCTCCCTTCGTGGGTCTAAGTCTGCGGAACGCCAGCACTTTCGCCCCCAGTCACGCAGGCATCCTGCAAACACCAATATACACATACATTATGGATGAATTACTTCATCAAATAAAAAGCAGGCCATCTTGTAATGAACAGCGAGGATACTCTTAATCTTTGATGAGGCCGATGTGATGAATAGTTTAATGAAAGAAAACTATGGAAGGCCTGCCGGGTACTGACGATGATATCAAAGCTCTGATGAGTAAAGTGAGAAAAATGTGCAACGTTTAGAGAATTTTATGATTATTTTTCCGTACCGTTGTTTATTAAATGGCATCAATCTTACAGCTCATACACAGCATTACAGAATACACTGAACGTAATCCTACCTTGCCAAGTGTTGAGTTATGCAGAGAGTAAACTGTACTCGAGGGCAAAGCGCGTAATACATATTAACTAAGCTGTACACGCACACACACACACACACTAGGGGCATGCTGTTTTCCTCCAAGAGGTCAACTTATATCTTGTGTTTATTTTCCCACACTACAGCTGGTGTGTGCAGTTGGAAAACCTTTCAAGATCTGGCACAGCAGCGTTCTATTGGAAGGCACACGCCACGGATCTGCCAGTGTTTTCCCGCCATCACAAATATGTATTCAGTACTGCAGAACTCGAGGTTTAGTATTTGGACCTTCTGTGATTTGCTGTTGGCTGCCAAGCGCTGGAGTGATTCAACACCAGGCGGCAGTTAGCAAGCTAATAATAACACATTCATCTTAAAACCATTTAGCACAGAGGTGTCCTGCATTCACTTGCATCCAAGCATTATGCAGTTAGATGTGTCAGTAGTGGTTACACTGGGATATCACTGGCGTATGTGCAGTAAATAAACAAGCAGAAGCGCACTCTGGAAACACAGTGAGCACAAATAAAGCATGCTCAGGTAGGAATTCAATGTATCCCATAAGAGGCAATAAAAATAGACACCTGACAATTAGCAAACTGTGATGGTGTTCAGCAAAGTCAGGGAGCAGCGGTCAGCTCGACTGGCTCGGCTATCATATTAGCGCAAAGCCAGGATTGTCTTGATTTGTTTGTGCAGTACGTGTGAATGACGAATCAGTCAAGCGTGACTGAGAGATACGGAGATGGGAAATACAAGGAGCATCAGATTGGCGGTGACAGACGCCCATTTCTGGGATGTCGCTTTAGCCGCAGCGAAGGACCTTGAACTTGAACTTTCACGGTATCGAGCTACCTCATCTGCATAAGTAATTCAAGTTGTCGCCTCAAATGCGGCTCACGGATCGTAACACAATCGGATGGATCAGACGGTGTGGGCTGAGACAGTGCTAAGTTTAAAACCTGCTAAGTCATCCTTTTTACCGACTCTATCAGACACAAAACCTTTAAGAGAGGCAAAATCAACTCATTTTAATGTTGACTTGATGTAGTCATTCCTTCTGTTCATACTGCACACTAAGTGTTTCTTCAGTCTATTTTCTGTGTACAGGCATATTCTAGTTTTTGCTTTTTTAATTAATGATAGGCATAAAAAAATACTCTCCCCTCCTCCCCCAAGAATACAAAACAAATATTTTTCAAAGGTGCATCGTTCATCACTTTGAGTTCATTTGAAGTGCAGTGGAGAGGCATCTCTTAACTTCCAGAATAAACAGGACGACTGGTTAGAGCAACTCTGTTGTAATCTTCAGTATCATTTAAAATGTGGCATGCCTAGTTCATATTGCATTTAAATATTTATATTAAGATTCAGGCAAGATTTTGTTTATTAACTGCAAAATAACGTATGCTCTTGGATTAAGGCACAAGGTTTCGACTAACCGTTGGTTTTATAATGAGTCATTTGGTTAAATGTGTTATCTCAGTAGACATCATCATGTCAATACCTTATGTTTATGCGAACCCCTGAATGCTTTATTTAATAGAACAGAATGCAAATCTTCATATTTAAACACATGGTATATAGCAAATTATACTGCAGTTGTTCATTAATTAAGCAACTGAAAGGCATCAGTTAAACAAACAACCCCCAGTTACTTTTCTATCAATAAACATCATCCATATATACAAATTTATAAAAGTACTATAAAAAGACCATCAATTTCCCACATGTGACTCAGCATCATTTATTGAGCGCAGTTTGTGACTGTGCATACTGGCACCTCAGAGGCAAATAAAACCAGTTGCCTCTGCGCTCAACTTTGAGCAACATCCTTGTAATTTCCTGGTTGCAGGGCAAACTAGATCGTAAGAGAAGTGTTTATCTATAATAACAATCTCCAGCTCCATTTCCCCGTGCACTGCCCCCTGCTTCTCTGGCAGGGGTGTGCTTCAGAGGCCCGACTGGGCAGAGGTGAGGGAGGACATAAACCACCATAGCTCCGCGCGGCTGTCGTTCGTTCTATCATTACATTGTTTACTGCGTTTGCCTTCGCACCGCTCCACACCGTTGCCCGTGAAGCACCGAGCTGCTTTTTTAGCGTAACCTCTGCAAAATCTTCCCCGTGCATGAGAGCAGACGATAACTCCAGCGCCAGTTGGGCTCCACACGCGCTTTTAAGCTGAGATTCCTCCACCAGTGAGGCACCATTTACAGACATTTTCAAGGAAGGCTAACCACAAGTATTGGCAGCCTCTGTTACTTTATACTCTTTCTGCTCTTGTTCTTTTTTGAGAACACAACACTGGCAGCGGTTTGAATGCAATCTCACCGTACACTTTCTTGTGTTCAGCCTGCATAGCAGGAAGGGATCCACCATCGGTTCAAATCACCAGAGCATGCGCACACTGAAATGAGGTGTGGGTTAAAAAGAAAAGAAAACAAAAAAAAATATGCTATTGAAAAAAAAACACTCTTTGCTTTAACTGAATTTAATGTGTGTGGAAAGAAAACCAGAGTAGGTGACGTACAAGACTTCAGGCTCATTTTAATGGCTGTAAGAAACCTGTCTGCAACTTAATGAAAATATCTGTGCATGTGTAGTCCTGGGTGGGTGACAGAATCAGGTTAAGAAGATAGAGGGAATAAAACGTGTCACTTCAGCAGGGTGACTTTCATAGGAGAGCAGAGCTTTGTCTTCTGCTGGTGTGTCGCTAAACCCACAAGCTACTGTAAGAACCCCCGGTAAAGCTAATGAGTGTGCAATATTATTTTTTATTTCCCTCCCAAAAGAGCTTAAGCACTCTGTATTTTACCGCTTTAAAAATCACCACGGCACACGGTGAAATGAAGCCCGGCGCAAAGATTAATCAACTTCAACTACAAGACGGGTCTTATCGGAGCCACATTACCGCCTGTAGTATGATGACGATGACTTCTCGCTGTCAATTTCATCTGCGCCCCCTTGTTGAGCCGTTCTTCATGAATAAGACATCATCACCACCCCCCACCACCCCAGCCTTTTGGCCATTCCCCTTTGGCTTATTGCTCGTACCACCGCCTCCACAGTCCTGTAAAAACCAACTGAAGTGTTTATGGGAGATAAGAGGCAAAGGAGGTCGCAGGCCCAATAACTCCTTTTATCACCCCACGTTCTGCAGCAAGGCCCGTTTTATGGGCGAATGTGCTGAAGACGAATTCTTAATTAGAGAAGTTTGTGGACCCAGCATCAGAGGCCTAATGGGGGAATAAAAAGAATCAGAGAAAGGGCATCTGCAAGATTACTTGTTGGCTTGCTTTGTTACTGTGTCATGTAGCGAAGATTGGAAAACAGCCTCGGTTTGTTCTCTAAGCAATAGCAATGAAAAAGGCCTTTTAAAAATGTTTGCTTGGGTGCGAATGTTATGTTCGTCTGAGTCCATTCGAAATTAGTTCAGGTTATTGATTTTCTTCAGGGCTTATCTTTATTAAAGGAGCCTGCCTTGTCAATGGAATTATGCCTCTGCCATTAAGGTGAGCTGATTCTATTTCCCATTATTGTAAATTCCTGCCCAGACTTGAAATGGCTTAGGTTAATGGGAAACACAATGTTTTGTCCTAAGCTTATCTCGCTAGTCAAGAAGTTTGAAAGAAATAACATATAGAACTTTACTTCCTGTGCATTTAAAAGTCGATGCCACCCGGGGTTATCATGAATATTTTAGTTTTATTTTACTTTACCATAATTCCTGTTAAATGTTGTCCCCTTGAATTCCGTAGATTAGGCCCATAAAACGATCGGTTCAGTTAGATGTTATATGGGACATATAGATATTTTAAAAATACAAGGTTTTATTAAACAGATATTTTTTGGGTGTTCCTAGTGATTCTTTCACGCGGTGATTATACATCGACTACATCGTTATGAATAGTACATGTAATACCACCAGCATGATGTAATCAATAAGGTCTCCACATATCCCTTGGCCTTTAACTTAATGAGGACCGGCTAGCTGCAAGGCTGCCTTTAATCTGTGTGTGAATGTGCCGCTTTTTCTTTTCCCTCTGTTTAACTTCCGCACACCTGCATGTGAGGATGAGCTTTTAAAAATCTTTAGTCATTTTATTCTAATATCATGAAGTGCCACTTTTGACTAATGTGAACAGCCTGCAATGGAAGGAAACTCAAATTTTAATTAGCCAACTTGGCAGACACGTTTCACCAGAGCAGACCAGACCAGATAATGACTAGGACCCTGTGATCCCAGTCGTCTGTGTATTAACTGAGGAAAAAAGGAAAAATTTAATTAATCATTTTCCCAGAATAGGGAAAAGGGATTGCATAATTTTAAAACTCCATAATTATCTCAACTCCACAGCAACAATGAAGCAAGGATAAATACACAAGAATTACGATCTCTGAGCAGGATGGGGGTGAAATGAAATGCCTCAGTTGGAAAGTGGCATTAGTTTTATTGGGGGTCTCTTTCTATTGGACTCTATTCTAAGTAAATACGAGAATTGGGAGCATTTCTGTGGTTCGCCCCATAGAATTGACAACTAAATTTAGCAAACAGTGGAACATTAGTTCAGAGTTGTGGTGCAATCCTCCGCCGTATTCGCTCATCAACTTGTGCCGTACAGCCTAGATTAACCATCTTTCACTTCATTTAGATGGAGGATTGTTTGGGGGTTTGCCTGATTATATCTGTCTCGAGCACAGACCAAGCTTCTATTGGTATTTAACAAAGATTAGCTTTAAATTGATGATTAACCTTTGTAATCCTGTGTGCATATTGGAAATGGCTTGCTTGTCTTTACCACAGCCACACAAAAGAGATGCTGCATTATCATTCAGGGAAAATTGAGGCTGGGAAAGCAAATGAGGCAGAGTGTTATCTGCCTGGTGTTTGGCTGGATAATGAAGACAAATCTTCAGACTAGAGAGCCATCTTATAATGAATCCAAACAGATGAATTCTTTTGACTTCTTAGCATGCATCTTTTAATAAAACTTCACTCTGACCCTGACAAGCAATTGCCACCCGTATGCTGCAGAGAAGCAGGATTTACTTGTGGGAATGTGTGGATACCATTGTTTAGATGGCTCTATTAGGGAGTAATCAGACATTAAATGAGTAATTTCTCCATATTTAACTCCAACCGGGGAGGTAATGGTTTAATTTGCTGGGCAATGAGTTTTCCTATGTGGAGTACTTCTTGCATTAAATTACACTGCAATACAACTGCATCTGTTGCTCTGGAAATTATCAATGCACAGATACACCCCCACAGACTTCTCTAACCCACAAAACAAATTTAATCTCCAGTGACTTCAGCCATCCAAAGATATAAAAATCAAACCCAAGCTAGTGGTTTTCTGCAGGAGCTCTCAAACCTTCTTGGGGGCAAGGAGCCCTCACAGGGCACATAAACCTTACATAATCCTAATGTCAATTTAATGAGATTGGGCTTAACGTCACTTGTTGATGTGAACTTACTCAAATAATCTTTCTACGCTTGCTAGCTAGCTTCCAAATAAGCCAAGCTATGCAGCTTTGTAGCATCCTTACAGAGGTTGGTAATTTCATGACACACTGACATGATTTGTCACAATCGTATTAGTCTATATTGCGCAAGAGGGAGTTTTCTTAGCTTGGTATAAATGTTCCCTTACAGCATATATGCACTAGGGTTGTAAAAAAAATACTCAGATACTAATCCAGACTAAAAATTAATATCATGTTAGAAGCTCATTTGCTACAGCATCATCTGCACCTCCTCCAGTTTACACATTATTTCAACCCCACCGACCACTAGGAGCTGAACATAGTATATTCACAATATGGAGCAAACCTCTGTGAGGAATTTCAAGAGGTCAGCAGAGCCCCCACTTTAAATACACTTAAGTATTTAACATGTTAGCCTGGCCAGCTCACACATTAACATTAGCCATTTAACTATTAACAATTACCTGATGACCACATCAGCCTACTGTTAACATTAAGGCTAACAGCCAAATGATAACATTGGAGCTAATCTAAGCAAAGGTTTTCAGTCTTTCCTTACTATAACATTAATAAAGAGTGTTTATTTAACAGTATGATGCGTTTTTTGTGGCTAAAATGTTTTATATTGCACTATTTAGTATAACACCAAAAAACAAGCAGATTGTTCAAAACTCAAAAGATGGATCCCAGTGACGTCTGTCAATTTATTCGACTATTGCTAATTAATTTAATTTCAGATTTTCAACTCTCCCACAAAGCTGAACCAAAAGAATTCATCCTCAGATTGAGTGCCATTTCAGACAATGACTGAAACCACCAGCTCTGTATTCTGACACATGCAGAATGAGAATTGGTAAGTTCTTTGAAACCCTGAATGCCAACATCAAATGCCCTCGCTAATCCTCGCAGTATTCCACAACTGTGGACCCTGCTGCAGTTAACTGAAGAGGATATGATGTAAAGAAGAAGCCATGCGCTGAAAAGTCGTTCTCAAGGTGAGAGACAAACTCTGTCCAGTTTTTATCGAGTCGAGATAGCCTCGAGTTAAATCCTGTTAAATGGCACAGTCTTTATCACACGCTCACTCTTTAAACCAAAGAATAGATCTGCTTTGAAATGAAAAAAAAAATTAAAAATACCCTCCATGTGCACTGTATAATAAATGCTCCACTCTACAAATTTGTACAAATCTGTTTGGCAGCTACTAAAATGTGAGTGACTGTGTAGAAAAATGCCAGGAGCCAAAGTATGCATACAAAATGAACATATGTTTAGCATACATGCCATTAAATATTTACCTGACACTAAAGCGAAGCCTTTTTTAGTGGGTTAATTTACAGTGATGCATGAATATTGATTACAATATACAATTTCAGTGACATGCATTGCAAATCGTCCTCTTTACATAAACACACTGGTAACAAAAACAAAAATAAAGCTTTTTCAAGCATTTCAGGCTGCATGTAATTATTTTTAATCCCATTTTATATAATATTTTGGCTTGTCTATCTAGATGGGAAAAAACTGAAAGCAAATGTAAAAATAATCACCATTATCCTCTTACGCCCTAAGTTATCGCTGACTGATCAAACAATCAAAACATAATGAACATCTGTTACACACATACTGTAGATTTGTGGGAAATAAGCAAATGCTGTAATTACAAGATTAGAAGGAGTGTACAAATGTGCTGTGAAGTGAAATGGAAAATCTGAAAAAGAATATGGATAAATTAAGAAGAAGCTCATGTGAATCTCTCCAATAGTTGAGTGAAATTAGAATTATCCATACAGATTACATCTTTATATCCCCAGATAATGATACGGCACATTCACTAGTCACTGTGGATTTTCATTTCAGGGTTGGAGAGCACTCTGACATTGAAATGTTACCGTGGCAGTGTTACAGAAAAGGGGCTATGGCCTTAGGGTTCAGAAACTAATGCCGAGCCAATTACCAAACACACAACATACACAGCGCATAAGTAAGAATACATGAGTACATTTAGGACAATCAATAGTCAAACATTAGCAGTTTTTAATGGAATTTCTGCTCTTAGAAAACAATGAAATTCTTTCAGCTTCTACAGTGACTGACCCCAAAGATAGAAATGTAAGTCTGTTCAATAGTCCTGTTTTATATGCATTGTTCTGGATACTTAACCTGTTCCACTCTTGAGTTTCCTGTAGTGAAACCAGGTCACATCTTTATTTAAAATGCACTAGCTGCCATTTTTTAAGGTTGTATGGCACCATCAATAAAAGGGCTGCATAGCAATGCTATGATAAAAAATAAATAGAATAGAATAGAATAGCCTTTATTGTCATTGTACAGAGTACAACGAAACTGGAGTGCCACTCCCTTGGTGCAAGTTTCAATAATAAATATAAATGTAAAATATAAAAGGTACAAAAAAAACAATCGTAAGTACTCAAACAATAGTATGTACAATATATACAGGATAGCAGCATTAATATAATGACAGTGACGGTATGGAATAGGTTCAATTGTTTTTGTGCTTCTTTACTACGGTGATAGCTCTGGGAAAGAAGCTATCCCTGAATCTGTTTGTCCTGGTTTTATGTGACCTGTACCGTCGGCCTGACGGTAATAGTTCAAACAGTTGGTTGCTGGGGTGAGAGTGGTCCTTGATGATATTGCCAGCTCTGCTGAGGTACCGAGAGTTTGCAGTGACCTCCAGGCTGGATGGATGTAGCATTGTTGTGTTTTATATTGGTTGAGTCACATTTGGGAATTTGTACTGGCAGGTTGTTCTCCTATTTTAGAGTTGTGATCAGGAATGAACATTTGGCGTAAGCAATGTAAAAACCTTCATTATATGTTTCTAATTAATTCATCTATCCATTCTCTTCGGCTTCTGTCAGGGTCACGGGGGGGCCGGAGCCTATCTCCACTAACTGCATGTATTTGGACTTGCAGTACTTAAAATCTCTCTGAAAAAAGTCATTTAAAAATGTTAGCATTATGTTGTCACTGAAATGTTAGATTTGGTGCTGAGTTGTCTACAGCTGTTACATTAGCTTATGCATCTATGTAGCATTTTCCACTGCAAACATTTCAGCCTGTGGAACATTCATTTCACAGCAGCATTGCTAGCTTTTTCAAACAAAATGGTAATGTTTATTTCAGATTAACAGTACAAAGTACCTCCATACTGCCTTTCTTATCAATTATTTGGAGCGACACTATTGTAGCAGCTAATACGCTAATACGCTGTGCTTTTCGAGTTTTGGTAGCAAATAGCTTATATATAGTGACATCCTTATTCTCACCATAGCCACAAATAGTGCATCACAGAACCAACACTGAAAAACTTTGTGCATATATCTGAAAATTCAGCTGCTTCAAGTCAGCTACAGTACTTTTGTGCCAGTGTCATCAAAGTGTAATCCTTGTCAACTGCTATCAGCTACTTACAGCACTATAAATTGTACTATACAGAGTTCAACAAATATCTTTTTTTAATATTTTTGTAGACGTATTATTCACATACATACACATAAATCTAAACCTTAAAGTTACGTGTTTACTAAGGTGTAATTAACTAGGAATTTCCAATTTATTAACACATTTTAAATATATTTCATTCTGAAATACGTAATAAGCCTGGTAAGTTTTTGTTTGTTTTTCTGTTGGTTAAGTGTTAGGGTGTTTGATTAACTATGTTTTCTTATAAAACTGGAGCTAGTTATCAATGATTAAGTTGCACTGTAGTAGAATAATTGTGCTGCAACTAATAACCACTTTTAAAAGGTCAATGTATTGCCTATTTATTTATAATTACAGTATTTATACATTCCATTTACAAAAATATTCACCTCAAGAGTTTTTATATTTTAAGCAATGTTAGAGCAATTGATTCATTATTGATTAGTATTAAAAATCTGTTAATTGTTAATTAAACATAATAGTGAAAAAGCACAAATATTTTTTCTAGGGTGGAAAAATAAAAAGACCATGTTACCTTTTACCTTTTGCCTGTAAAATAATAATAATAATAAAAACCCGAAACACTTTATTATCTTTCCTTTGTGACATGGCTTTTATTATTAGCCTTTCAGATTTGTGTTGCACAATAGACTGTGAGTTGCTCGTTTTGAAAGGTTCACAGTCCCCAGCCCCATTATATTCAATTAACCATCCAATAAAGGACAGAGAATGAACCAGATATGGGAGCAATATTTATTTGGCTAAAAAAGGTACTCCAAAACCACACATAAATGATATTGAAAATTAAAAAGCAGGCTTTCAGTACAAGTACAAATGCAAGTTGCATTACACTGCAATGTGTTTCACCCTGGTGATATAAGACTACAAATCACAATAAATAATTGTTTTTAAATGTACAAGCACTGAATCCTCGCTTTTGAATTGTGTCATAATTGTGACTATTTTGAGATTCAGCTTCATATAGCTCAGTAACTACACCTCGTGTCACCCCTTTGCCTTTAAGTCAGAAAAAGAGAAACAGAATCTTTCAAGGTTCAATTTCAAGTTTGAGATGAGCAGTGTTCCCTCTGGAGGTGGAAAAAAATGAGAGGTACTCATCTGGGCTTTCTCTTTTCCAGAACACAAGATGAACAGTCTCATTCAGCACCATGGACAGCTCCCCACATTACCTCGAGAGATTGCTGCTAAACTCTTCGCCAATAAGCACAAGTGAGACATTATTAATACTGGTCAGATAGCTTTCTACTGGGCCATGCTGTGCCGAGCCACTGTTAAATACTCAACAGTGTGTCATTATTTTCATCTCCTCTCCGCTTAACTTTGAAAACATCCTCTGAGCTGCCTTCGTTAGGTGTTTGACCTTCCAACAATAAATCTAAATCGGTGTCTCTAAAGATCAAATTTCATATTTAGACTAACCCAGATCTTCGCCTTTGGAACAAATGTCAAGTGTTGCTTCTGGTGGTGACAAGAGCGCAAGTCAGTAGGACCGACCAATGCTTGACATTTTGTTCTCATGAGTATTCATTTGTTCCTTTAAAATTACAACCAGTGATGTGAAAAGAAAAGGAAACGTGGACAAATGCAGAAAATGTATTCCTTAGAAGTAATGATGTTGTCCACACTGACAGATGACTAACAGCTCAGCAGACTTCTTTGAAAATGTGAAACATAAGGTCGTCTTTGTGTGAATTCCTTCGTTAGCTCCCCAGATTACTTTAAAATCTCTAAATTAATGGTAAAACGTTGTGATGCAGGAAATCGTTTCATTGAAATGTGAAATAATCTGCACTCAGGTCACCAGACGCACACTGGAACCGTGTCACAAACAGAAAATCTCCCTACTACACAGCCACAGGTGCACACACCCACACGTCGACGCGTCCACACAAAATAAATTGATACGTATGGAAAAGGCATCTGAATCAAAGCAAGACTCACTCTACATCACAGGGTTGTGCTCCCTCCAAAGCAACGCAAGACTGACAAATATGACAAGATATTCAAACTATGAGTGCGCGCACACACACACACACACACACACACACACATACATATATATATATATGTGTGTGTGTGTGTGTGTGTGTGTGTGTATGCAAGAAAAAGAGCAAAAACTTAATGAATAAATGACTTGTCCCATCATCAAGTGGAATGATAAATCTGCTTCATAACACTCGCCATTGATGAGGGTGTCTGGCTTTCTTGAACCCCTTGATGAAAAAGTGGCTCGTGAAATCTGTTCACTACAAGGTGTCGCTGCCCTCTGCTGTCTCTTCTTTCATCCGCTCTCACCCTGTCCTATTATTTCAGAATTGCAGTAAATTAAGCGGGAGAAAGCCTGTTGTCTGATTCTCTCATCTGCATGCCTTTAATAAGGCTTCCCCAAAGGCAGAGTTCAGACTCTGAAGCTTTTGATGATGAAGACAAAGCTCTCATGTGCCTGGAAAAGACAGCTTCTGTACACCCTTTTAATGTTGTTGGTACGCATGTTGGATATGTTGGATAGATATATATGGTGCTCATCATGTGGACCAAGGTTTGCAGCATGGATCTCTGCCTGCTGCACGCTCATGAATTATGGAATCCGGCACAAATATGCAAATCTAAGCATTAGCCTAGTTATGGCCCTGTACTGTAAGTTACAGTGACTTATCTATTATGTATGAACCAAGGATTGGAGTGAAGAGGTCCTGGCAGCCAGCTTCATGGCCCTCTCTCAGTTACTCATTTTCACATCATGAAAGAACATGAATAGCAGGGGAAGTAGCTCCAAAATGTTAACTTTCTGCAGCTCAGCATCTCCAAAGACTTGGGAGAATTAGAACTTGCTTCCATGCTCAATTGCCAAGCTACTTAAAATAACAATGGCTTCCAGAGGATTTGGAGGCCTGGAAGATATGTAGGGAATAAGCATGAAGTTGTTGCTAATCCTCTAATTTCCCCCCACAAGGCTGATATGAAATGCTAGTCTGATCAGTAATCAGTCCACGGGGGAGGCAGACAGGGGATCCAGCCAATTCTACAGACACACACACACATAAATCAGCCTCTGTATGACATTACCATCACAATGCTGGATGAGTGATTGTACTTGGGTGACCTAATCACAGGGGTGTAAATATCCAAAATCAAAAAGCCAGCAGAACTGAGAATTCACTAGGTCAAGAGGCTCAGTTTTGAAATCATGTGCATATTATATCAGGCTGAGAGCATGACGAGCGATGTCCTACGGCTCCGAGATGAACACAGTGATCATTAGGCAGGATCAAAGTCAATCACAAAGCACATGACAGCTGACAACTTCTATTTAACTGGGTGCAGGGAAATAATGATGCCTGGGTCTTGTAAATCTTATCACTAGCAAGTCACTCCATTCACAATGCTAACAAGAATAAACCACTCCTTCACTGCCCCATATCAGTCAGGAAAACAGCCTTCAATATTTATTAAAAAATAAAGTTATACCTCAGTTTAATTTATGTATTTTATATTATATTCTTTTTCACAACAACACAACTTTTTGGGCCTAATTGGAGACAGAGAGCTTCAGGCCCCTGGGTAGGAAGAAAGCAGGCTAACTGATGACTAAGAGCAACCACTGACAGGAGATGGCCTTATGAACTCTTAGCTGCACTACATAGATAAAAGATTGTTTCTTACTCTTTCCACATTGGGAACTTTAGAAGATTCATTGTGCCTTGGAGTCTGTATTTCACTTTGAAAGTAGCAACCACCGAGCTCGGCTGGCTAGCTTGCTATAGCTAGCTCAGCATGCTAACAATCGCAGCAATTCTCTCTAGAAATGTCTTTTCATGCATGTTATGTTCACACCTTCAGAGTTTCTGGTGACTCCTTATCACTCTGTGATGTTTTTCTCACATTGTACCAAGGAGACTAGTTAGCACCTGTCATAACTGTGCAGTGGGGAGTTCTGCAACCTCTTAACTCAGCCTGTAATTCCAGGATGCAAATCACAGGAAGTAGCTAATATGCAAATGTATTCAGCAGTGCTGAGAGTGCTCAAATCACAGGTGCTACAAAGCAATGGCCAACAATACCTCCAATCTGGTTACCTGCCTGTGCAATATGATAGGGCTATCACCTTTCATAGTGGATACAGAGCCACATATGTCAGTGTGTGTCTCGACAGCTATGTATCCGTTCTGCTCCACACGGAACGGGTACACTGCTGGGGACTGAAGGAAGTGCAGCTTTAAATCTGAAGTTATTTAGATGGGCAGTATCTATTGTGGCTAAAAACGGTTGCTGTTACACTTAGTGTTGAAGCGACATAGTTACAGAAAATAATCTGAATTACACTCTCCACTAACAGTCATTGCTGTATAATTAGCACACCAATTCAGGCATATTTCTGACAGAGCGGCATTTTGAAGCCCTTTTCAAGCCATTTTATGACAATTGAAACAGTTAAGACTTTGGGTCACGGTCAAGGTTAACGGTGCGATCGTGGCTCAAGAGTTGGCAGTTCGTCTTGTAATCGGAAGGTTGCCAGTTCGAGCCCCGGCTCCGACAGTCTCGGTCGTTGTGTCCTTGGGCAAGACACTCCACCTGTTGCCTACTGGTGGTGATCAGAGGCCCAGAGGGCCCGGTGGCGCCAGTGTCTGGCAGCCTCGCCTCTGTCAGTGCGCCCCAGGGGAGCTATGGTTACAATGTAGCTTGCCGTCGCCAGTGTGTGTGAATGACTGAATGTAGTGTAAAGCGCTTTGCGGTCCTTAGAGACTAAGTAAAGCGCAATACAAATACAGGCCATTTAACAAACATGCATTTCATACATTTCATGATATTGTCCTGGCCAGTCTGACCATTACACAAGCATAAATTCCATGACTTAAAAATAGAGGCTGTCACCATACAGTACAAGAAATGTCGATTAAAAATATTGTTTTGGTCACAATTGTTCACAAATAAAAATAAACAATATGGATAAATAGTTTAATGGTTTCATTGACATTTGACTTTGATACAGAGTTTAGAGCCTTCAGGCTGAATTGTGCCAATTTAAAAGCATTTTAAAAAAATGTGTTTCATAAAAGTTGGATCTCTTGAGGGAAAACCTACATCCTCCCACAACCACACACACACATAAAAGCCAAACACTCGATTTCATTTGCATTTTTAACAAAAGTCTCATATGCCTCAGCTAATAGTTTTCATCCTTTAATTCAGCAAACATAACCTCATCAAATATTAACTCTACGCTCGTGTTATTTTTTATTGCTCTTGATTAGCAAAACTTGAGGAGGAGAAAATTCACTTCTGTTTTATTGTTCTTCTCTTCCTCCACCCCACCCCACCCCTCGTCCCACGCTTTGCTCAAGTGGAGCCAACTGGATAAACTCCATCAAACACAAAAAAGAAAAAAAAATGTAATAACAGGCAATTGAAACTGTTTCTCTCCCACCTCCTCCTCCTTCTTCTATGCTTACCACACGAACCCCTCATGGTGTGGTGTAAAAAACAACTGACCCTGCGTGTTTGTCCACTCCTACACCACAGAGACACCTTTTGTTTTCTCTGTGGATTTAGAAATCATAACCGCCTCCCTATCTCACCATTGTCTTTACAACCTAACTCGTACACGCTTACTGTCAAGATGATCTCATAGACCGCCCGGCTTCACTGCTTTCTGCAATACTTACACGTTTGGTTCGAGCATAGGATGAAGCAAACAAAATATCCGTTCTGGCTTAGCAACAGATGCACAGTCACCACATTCATGTTGATTAGTCGGGTATGAAAATAATGAGGGTGACCCCTTTTTCATGTCGACCTTTTGGCCTTTAATTCCAATTTTCTAACCAGCTTGCAGAGAACTCATTGTGTAGCCTTTTCACCATTTGCCTCTTGATTAATAAGTGTCCATCTAGAAAGTTTTTTTGCACGCGCTCACTATGTATTTCAAATAAAATCTTTAAAAGGGGGATTTTCAGTGGGAAAAAATTAACAAAAAGACTACAGCACATCTCAATATAATGAGCAGTCTACACCCAAAAAGTAATTGTCAGAACATTAACACCACCACATTACTTTCCAGAGCATGGTTATGCAGCCTAAAGATTGAACCTATTTTAAATACAGAGCAATTAAAGCCCACTTGAAGCAAAAGAGATAGGACAGGGTTTCAGCTGGGGGAAAAAAGCCATTATGTTTCATTTGAATTTCATCACAGAACTTATTCCACTCAAACAACGGTTTATGCCTTGGAGGAAATCCTGCTGCTGGCAGAGCCAGCTCACATAAGCCAACACCCACATGCTCATAATCAAAGGTGAATTGCACAGCCCATGGCAATTTGCATCCTGTGACGTTATAGTATGTGGCTGCTGGAATTTCACTTGCTTTGGTTGTGATAGCAGATACAGGAGATGAAATGATGCCGAGGAAAGAAACAATGCCACATCAAGGCTACGTTTCCCCTAGTACAGGAGAGGGGTAATTATCATTAGCTGCTCTTGTCTGATTGAGTTTACACGGTGACTCTTTAAAATGGAATATAAGAGCTTTCAGTTTCAATCTGGAGCTGGGGGGGGGGGGAGTTCTGCAAACGTCTCTGTTTAAGTTCGCATTTTAATCCCTTAAAAAGAAAAAAAAAAACACTAACTTCGCAAATTTTGCCCCAAACTTTTAATGTGTTAGAGGTGTTATTGGAAAGCTTACTTTAAATGTCAAAGCCCACAGGGTTTAGAAAAGACGGCGCTCCCGTGAGAGCCTAAAGTTAATTTATTGGATGCAGCGTTTATTTTTTAATTAGTTTGATCAATACTCTATTAAAAAGAATTTAAATGTGAGGTCCAGAAAAACGACGAGGCACCTATTTCACATGAGTGACTAATCATATTTCAAAATGTCAGAGGATCGGCTCGCTGCGAGGCGATAACTGGATTTGTTCGAGCTTGACAACTGAGAAATGAATCACCCGTGAATTGAAAAGAATAAAAATTCAATTTAAAAAACAGCATCCTTTTCTCAGACGCTAGGAGATTCAAGTTTTGCATGAAAGCGTAACGCATGTGTGTGAGCTGCTGAGAAGCAGTGTGTCCTCAAAGTAAGGGGAAAGCTTGAGAGAAAATCCGGTTACCTCGCACGAGGGGGGTTCGTGGGGGATCTCAGCGCGCCTCTTTGGATTTGGGTTGATCTCAGGAGCGGAGGATGGAGACGAAGCCGAACCGGGGCGCGCACTTTTGCGCTCTGCAGGTCCGCACGGGAGAAAAGCGTCCGCCTGTGCTCTCGGCCACTCTCATCACTGATTCACTGGAAAGCCGACACCAGTGCAGGAACGCAGTCCTTGTTTATTCAAAGTGGAGAACTCGACTCCGGTCTCCTGCTCACGTAGACGAACCCCGTGGATAGAAACGCGGGCAGAGTTGTGCCCGAGCCACTGCTTTGCGTAGCAGACAGGAGGGAGCGGGGAGGAGCCGTCTGCCGTCAGATGATCAGGGAAAGGTGCTCTCCTCACTGATGCTCTGCAATCCTGAGCTTTAAGGGAGAGCTCCAGCTCAGACCCGAACACAATAGCCTCCCACCCTAATCGTATTTATTATCTATTATTCGTTTTATTCTTTCTGTTTTGTCAGACTTGTGCCTTTCTGTGACTATAGAAGATTGGGTTTGCCTAATAAACAATAGGCTTTACCATTATACATGCCTAAAGAAGACAGAGCAGTGATATTAAACAGTTATATGACTCTATATTAGTACCTTGAAAAAACAGCAGATGTGCTGGAAAATGCGTAACTTCAGTTTCAAACAGACATATTATACTTCCGACAGAAAAATTCGACGAATGCCATCACACTATTCGCCCTATCACATTATTATGAGAAATGTGCCCAAGACAAAGCACTAAAGGAGCGTTTCGTGAAAGCCTTGGCACCAGACTTAACAGTAGACTGATTTACAATCTATACATGAGGCCTTTTCTTTCTTTTCTTGATTAAAGTCTTGGTTCTGTTAGAAAAGAAGGGTGATGAGTTGTCTAGTCACACTGGAAATCAGACGTGTTTATAGCCGCTCCAAATGGCCATCCTGGCACAGGGAGAAGCCAGATTTCATGGGTGATCATTTAAATATGGAGATGAAGGCGCACATTTTCAGACAGTGTCTCTTGGAAGACAGTCAAAGTGCTGGATTTCATTGTTCAAATTAAAACTACCCTAAAAAAGGGGGGAGGGGTAATGTTGTTGCCTTTGGAAATTTAAAGAAACAGATCTTCTTATCTAGAGTTTAAAAGAAGGAGAAAATAAGCTTGCCCCTTACTTGAACCTAAGTGTTCATATTTATTATTAAGTATAACATTTAGATGTCTCATGGTGGATGTACAGTACTGTGCAAAAAGCACCACTAATTTTTTTTTTTTTTTTTTTGCTAGGAAAATAGAATATAGGTGCAGCAATTTACTGAAAAATGTAAAAAATGTACAAACATAAATTACAAAAAGAGATTCTAACAAGTTTGAAAGTCAATATTTGACATGGTTACAATCATTCCTCAACACAGCCTGAACTCTCTTAGGCAATTTCTTTAAAAACGTCTTCAGGAATAGCTCTCCAGGCTTCCTGAAGTACATTTAAATCTCTTCTTTGGATTGTGGCTTTGGATGTTGGCTGTTCTCTAACCACATGACCATTGACTGCTTCAATTATGTCGAGGTGACTGACTGGACATGTTCCATTGTGTGTTTCTATCCAAGTATGGATTTACTGCATTGGCACTGTGCTTGGGATCATTGTCATGCTGAAAAATGAAGCTCTTGCCAATCAGACTCTTTCCAGATGGTTCTGAATGGTGGATAAGAATCCGACAGTGTATTTCTACATTTATAATTCCATCAATTTTGACAAGATCCCCAAATCCACTGGCAAATCATGACATAGTTTCCACTGTGTTTTTACAGATGGTTGTAGATATGTACATTTCTTCTGACCTCCTGAATGCATGTTGACAACAATTTGAACCCAAATTTCGCATTTGGTTTCATCACTCCATAAGACCTATCACCACTTTGACAGTCCAGTTCTTGTGTAATTTGGCATAGCTCAGCCTTTTCTTCCTGTTTCCCTTCTTTAGGAACGTCTTCCTGACGACCACCCTTCCTCTGAATCCATTTCTAACAAGGCTTTCTGCAAACAGTTGATGGATCAACTGAAGGCTCGGGTGCATCTCTCAGGTCCTGTGTCAGGTCTTTAGTGGACTTTGTTTCTATTTTCTATTGTTTCTTCCTTCCTATTGTTCCTACTTCTTAAAGACATGACTTCCAGATACTATCCATCTGCTCCAGATAGTTTGCCACTTCTTCTTTTGTCCACCACCATTTCTTTTGTGAGTTAGGTGTCTCTTTCATGCATGAATGATTCATAGATCAGTGTTAAGTGGTTCAACAAACAATGTCCAAAAAAAGAAAGAAAAACTTTTAAAGACTAAGAAACAGAGGAGAACTATTGCTCAAGACAACATAAAAAATTACAAGAAAGTCTGGCTCACTGGAAGCTAATTACAGTAATGAAGACTCAAGACTTTTGCACAATGCTGTATACTTCTGCAGAGATGAACATAGAAAATTCTGCAGACCTGCACATTAAGAAAAATGATTGGTTGATTAAGCTTTTGCTGCACCTTGGCTTTCAAGCTACTGCACATATTCTTTTCAATGACCAGCAGTCCTCATGTCGTCAGTAAAAACATGCAAACGTATAATCCCAGCCTATGAATAAGAGGAAAAAATAAACAATCGGTGCCTAATAATAAGACAACGGGTCACCAGAGTGTTAGTTTAGTGTTTGCTTGTTTTTTTCTGATTTGAGAAAGCCCCGCCTAACACGTCACTCCAAAAACTCATGAGTGCTCAAATGGGTCGCGACTCGAGTCATTGTCGCACTCTATGGAGTGCGAAAATGACTCATGTATGCCCATCCCTATGGATAGGCATACATGCAGAAACCACTCACTTCAGTAAATGTTGAATGCTTCATTATAGACACCTGAGTGTGCGGAAGAAATGTGAAAAGGAAGCAAATGTGTTCATCCTTTGCTTTTCTACATTATTGTTATTATCAGACACCATAGGCGACTCAAAATATACCATCTTTTTTTTCCCACCAGTAATTCATTCAGGCTTTTCCCTATAAGACGTCATACATAACAGCATTAGAATGTCTGTGCTGTTGTGGTTACTGCTATTCTCTTGCTCTTCATGAAATATTTCCACATGTTACGGATGTCTCATATTACTGATATTTCCCTTTACAGGAAACATTTAGCCCGCCCTCCCCATCCCTTGTTTTAAAGCATCTGATTTTAACCTAAAACCTTTTCTAACCTCATTTACATGAGAACATAGCCAAATCAAAATCAAACCCTCTTTTTAACATCTGCACGAACAAGTCTAAAAACAGGCTCGCCATTTCACAGCTGGGACATAATGTCTGCAAAAGACAAAGCTCTTTTTACAAAGAAAGGGTCAGATATGCCCGGGAGCATCATGAGAATCCAAAATCCCCATCCATAATTGAAGTGTATGTGTGTGTCTAACATCCCCATTTACTACACTTCCTACAGGAGGCTGTCTCAGAATCCTGGCTGTTGTAGCTGGATTCCTAAAATGAGAGCCAATGCCCTGGCAAGTGAAGGGCGCATTTATATTTCAATAGCTCAGTCAACCTTTAGAGAGAGGGGGAGCGAGGGGAAGACAGAGATCATATTTGAGTGCTTAAAAATGTATGGTGTTTGTAGGACAAAGGATGGCGACTGTATGTAGATTTTAATACAGAGAAATGGGGACGCTGAACAAGTCGCAGCCTAGTCAGCACCAATGAAGCTGACGTGGGAGTCTGACTCGGAAAAAAAGTCACTTTTAGCTCTAATTGAGCACAAGAGAGAGAACTTTCAAGTGATGGGGTAACAGTTTGGAGGAGTAGAAACTAAAATTCTGTCCTTCTTAATAAAATATAGTGCTGTGCTAGATAAAAAAAAATGTTGGGAAATGGGAAATCTAGGACCCCCCAAGGGGTTCTGACCCTACTTTGAGGAGTACTGGAGTGTAAAAGATGGGAATAGTTGCAGGCTGCACTTTCTGGAGTGCCGATGTATTTGATCATTTATCAGGTGCCTGAGCAGAGCTGCAGTGATTACCTACAGTCCACAGCCAGCCAGACACCTTAAGTCACGAGGTCTCAAGTTCAAAATGAACTTTTCACGCTGACTCAATAATATTTTGGTAGATAAAGGCAATATTTCAACGTCATATTTAACTTTAAATCTTTAGAGGAGACTCGCACATTAAATTTGTAGAGCAAGCTATTATTTATTGAAAGGGGATTTTGTAATGGTTGTAGTAGTTTCACTGGTATTTTAACCACTTTCCCACGCTGGATGGATTATATGTGACACCTCTGTATATGTAGCTCCTCTGCTGCTCCTGTGTTTTTATGTCATTTGAATGCGCAGCGTTTGTCATTGTTGTCTGTTGTGTAATCTCTTTTTTTTCTTCTCCATTTCACAGCAAGAGAGCTGCATTGGTGCTGTTCAGACTTGTCCCATCATGGCCTGGAAAAGGCTCCCGCTGATGAAATTTTCATTGAGCAGATGAAGCGTGAGCGTAGTTTCATAATTCCCCAGTGAGTTGCATCAGCTCGTACTGATATCGTTCTATCAAGACCCACTAAAACCAGATCTGATGTCTTGATAGCCAGGGGAACTTATTCTGTTTGAGAGGGGGGGATCCTTCACATTGCTGGGGATTTGGACACATGATTGAGATGTTATTTTTGTTAGAAGTGACAGTTTCTCATTCAGATCATTTCATTGTGCCTCAACCACCAACACAACGACGCTTTCTGGTTGATGTGACTAACTCATGACCAACTTTGAAGACGCAACAGGCTGGTATCTGTCAATAGCAGGTGCATATTTTAATAGCAATTGTTTCTTTAAAAAGAGCATAATGGTGGGATCCATCTTCTGCTACTTCAGGGTTTTTAATCCCCCGCTGCTCCTTTATGTATAGTATTTACTTGTGAAATCCTCGAGCAGTGTGTTTAAAATTTAATGCTGATTCAAACCTGCAGAGATGCTTGAGATTTATAGTTGGCTCGGGCACACATCAAGATGTTAGTTTGTTTACGGACGCGATAGAGATACCAATGACTCGTTTTGCCCTATTTCCTATTTTTTTTTAAACTATTTTGAAAATTAAAGTATCTTTTTACAACACTTTGAACATGTTCAGTAAATTAAACAGTGGAGTAAAAACAATGCTGTGTTTTTAGTGCTTTCGGCATCATGTGCCTTTCCAAACTGTTACCAGTGTTGATTTAAAACTCTGGATGTCAATGGAAGCGCTTGGTCGACACTGAGCCAGTCTTATTTTTCTTTGCATTTCATGTTTATGAAAGCTGGAGCGTCATTCTTCCTCAGTATTTGGACAAAAAGGCTTCAGATTATTTTTTTTACCTTAGTGGCAACAAGGACCCGATCAGTAGACCACAGATTTTCCTTTTTATTCCTCTACATTTTTTATACAGTATGTATAAAAACTTTAAAAATAAAAACAACACTAATAAAAATGTAATTAAAATGATGTATCTCAGTTTAATTCTACAGTCAAAATCACGGAATTACACTTTACTATATTTATTTGCTCCGAATAACCCATGGCCCAACTGCACACAAGATAGCTGTCACTGGCAAAGATGTCTCAGCATATTGACAGTATGCTGAGATATCAACAAAAGGGCAAAAACAGAGCTGTTTTCAGAAAATGTCTTCTTTTTTTTGGTACTACACTGGTTATGAAAATTTTATTTAGTGTTATCTCATTTGGAGAATGTACTGCAGTGTCATACGGTTGACTTTTAACCATGTATGTCCACTGGCACTGCTGACAAGCACAAAAGACTGTGAAGGCTCAGTGAGAAACTGAAACACCTAGGTCATCTATGTTCATTAAAAAAAAAAACAACAACAAAAAAGCATGTAATCAGCTACTTCTTGACATGGCACGTTATCTTTCTGGAAGCAACCGTCAGAAGATAGATACACGGACATGGTCAGCAACAATACTAAGGTTCCCCCACACCACTATAACACCACCACCCTGAACCATTTCTATAACAAAGGATGCATCCATAGTTTTATGTTCTTTATACCTAATTCTGGCCTGATGTCACAGCAGAAATCAAGACTCATCAGACCAGGCAACATTTTTCCAGCCCTCTACCGTCCAATTTTGGTAAATTTGTGTAAGTTTATTTTCCATAGTTCATTTATGAGGGGAAAATAACTTGTGAGAATGCATCTTAACTTTGGGGCATCAGTCATAGGATCACATTATGCATTAAGGTCATGTCGCTAACTTGTTTGGCAGAACTCCAACACAAATAAAGAATTTCATTCTGTCTCCTATTTTTCTGATACTAAAAGTGAAGTAGCAAGAAAGAAAACCAAACTTTGATTAGTATAGCTTTAATCTATGACTCCTGGGATTACTTTGCATCTGTCAGCATATATTGCTTTTTTATGGAAATGAACTCGCGCTAAACCTTGGTTAATGCTTATCTTGAACCCAAAGAGCTTGGATATTTTGAAATAACTCACACCTCCATTATGAGTCCAACTCCAGTCTTGGGTCTTACTATGAATTTCTACGAGAGAAAAAAGTCAACTCTCCAGGTCAGTCATTGTGATTGCTCACTGCTACACACTGAGTATGAAGGGAACAACTCTGTGAGCTGGAGCCACCTCCTAGCGTGAGGTGACTCAATCACCATGGTGACAGGGGAGGCCAAACCATCAATCCCTTGCTTGGTGCTGAAATGTTTTATTTGCCTGGCAAAGAATGGGATGGAGAGCTTTGACCTCCCACCTGGCTTTTCATTCACCCACGACTGATGATTCAAAATGCACAGAGCCCTGATTATCCAGCGAACAAAGCCAAATCACGTAGGAGACTGAAGTGTTGACCTATGCACGAGGTATATTTGAAGCCACGTGTTTCACCGGAGGAGCTGAAGATGCATCAAAATTGATTACAGAGCTGTGACTATGACTTCAAAATAACTGGGCAATAGGTTTGAACTGGTTAGAAGCTCTTAAAAGCTATTTAAAAATAAACACTTAGCTTGAAGAGAAGATGCCACTTTCACATCAGTGAAGATAAAGAAATTGCTTAGCCTTAGCATAAATCCTGGAGACAGTTGGCAAACAACAAAAAACGCAAAACAAATGAAGTGTTGTTTTTACTTTTTTGTGTATTAACTATGAAGATTTGGAGTTACCTGTAGATTCTGTTGGCTTTATATGGAGTAAAGCCAACATTCAGCATGATCCCATCTCCCTATTTCAATGCAAGTTAACAAGTTGCTTGCTATAGCTTCATATTTACCATCCAGACATGGTATTTAGTCATCTCGCTTTACTCTCGGCAAGCAGGCAAAGGGATGCATGTACAACCTACTTTCAAAAATGTCAGTAGCACAAAGTATAGTTTTTAACACTCATCTGTATAATAAAAAATACCACTTATATGTCCAGACTAAAAATACAGAGGGTGGTTACTTTAGGGCCCAGTCACATAGGGCTAGAGACCAATTGGCAACAGCCTGTTGAAATGGAAAATAATGTGTATTCCCAGCTGATCGGAAAGGGGTTGAAGGAAGTTTCTTGTTGTTGCAAGGTTAAATCAATCACCTTGAGGGATACCGTGCGGTACTGAACACCTGCTTGTGATTTACCTTGATTGCCAGTAGATGGGCGTGGTAAGTGGTAGTAGTTTGTACTGAAGATGCAGACTTGTGAGCAAATACTCGCTAACTACTGGCTAAGCAATTTTTAAACTGTGAAAAGTGAGCAAACTGACACATTTTGCCTTCAAAGTAGTTTGTAGTACCTTTTCACATGTTGGTTTCAGCGATGAAGCACTTTTAATCTGGAGGTGAATAGACCATGTTTCTGGTTTGTGTAGCACTTTTTCAAGTTTAGTTTGGCTAGTTAGCTAGTGTCCACACTAATCTGCTAGCAAGCAAAGCATAACAAGGAGGCTTTGGGAGCAGCCCCATCTTTACAACTAGAAACAAATGGAAACTTCCAGTCAGGGAATAGAAGTGACCAGGGGCTACTGACTGACCTTTAGATCTGTGTGACTGAGGCCTTAGCCTAGCAAAACACTGTAACTTACTCAAACCCCATCATAAGTAATACTTTGTAGGATTGTTGTTGTTTTATAACTGTTTTCTGTCTGAATTAAACAGTATAAAATTATTAAATAGGGAGTTTTTGGCTGCTGTTTTGTTTTGTGAATAGAGATAGCTTAGCTTTCTTGTTGCTAACCAGTTCGTACTGTAGTTTGATATTTGCTCCACAGATATAGCAGTGGTGCATCTAAGCTAGCAGTTAAAATGAGCATATTTCCTAAAATGTCTAATAACTCCTAACAATTGCAAATACTTGTTTTTTTGTTCTATCTATGTAAATAAGTATCTGAAAGGTCGAAGTTAACATTTTTATATATTACTACTGAGGAACATCTCAGTGTTCAGACTGTGCAGATTTGTTTTGCTACTTAAGGATAAACAACATTATAAACAAGTCTTTGTTTTGGAAAAAGAAGAGATGTCTGGCTTTAAATGATTCACTTTTTGTGTGACAGAAACAATTTCCAAGCTGTCATTTTCTCTTTGTGTCCAGCAGCAAGGATAAATCCGAGGATCAGCCAAGCTAATTTGGAGCAGGTGATGTGGGAAAGTTATAATTGTGCTTTTGTTCACACATTCACAGCTGACAATGTACCACCTGCCACTGTGTGAATCGCACGCTGATAATACACTGCCTGTACTTGCCATGTAGTTTTCACCTAGAATTAGTTACACATTACATATATGGTACTACTAATATAACAATTCAGAAATACTTTCCAAATAGACTCATTAGACGTTAGGAACTCGATCTTTGCTAATAGTGGCATATTAAATGTCTTGGGACTAAGCATATTTAAATATCAGACTGTAAATTCAAGCTATCAAGATATTTGAAATCTGAAATTACAGCCTTCACGGTGTAGAAGTGTATCATTTCACTATAATATGAAATGTGGCCTAGCTACTGGAGTTTGTTATCCTTGGCTTGGTGCCGTTTAGAGAGTCAACCTCTGGGAAGGTTTTAGCTCACTTTCAGATGAGCATGAGCTTTCCACACAGTGGCAGGCAGTGAGATCAGATGACCACACATCTCCACACAAGTTTAACTAATTTACAGCAGCATATTCAGCTTCTCCATGAGCCCCAGTTTGTGTGCTATTTTTAGACATGTTATTTGGAAGTGACTAAAGTGAACAGCTTCCCTGTCAATCAAGCCTTAAAAAAACACACAAAAAAACATAAAATGTCTTCCCTGATTGAAACTGATTAGGCCTACAACTTGAATTAAACAGAGCTGCACGTTCCTGAACTTATCACCTGCGCAGCTTCTTGACAAAAGCAGCGGCGCCAAAAGGTATTTTGTTTCTCATCTTAAAAACATACATCCTTCAGCATATTTCCGTTTCACACCTTGGCTCCTTGGGGAAAAAAAGGACACTTCATCAACAATAAACAGGCTGACAGGAGTGTGATGTAGGCCCACTGAGAGCAAATTCGACAGGGCTACACCAAACATTTCCCTCCTGACTTATTAGCATCCTGAAAAGTAGGTCAATCAAAGGAGGAGGGGAGAGGCATGTTAAGAAAAGCACATAGTGCTGGGAATGCTTGCGGGCAACATAATAATGAAATCGCGAAACAAAACAAGAAAAAAAACAGAAAAAACATTTGCATTTCAGAAGCACTTTTATCATGATAACAAAATTCTAAATGATCAGAAATGTTGTATTTGTGGAACAGTTTGATAGACGAGCTGCAGGGGCGTTTTCACCTTTACATTAGTAATTTCTCATTAGTGTAACGTCTTCTTTGCTTTTAACTCACTGAGGTTTTTTACATGCTAATTGCTAATTAATTCATGTAGGAGCCTTCCAAAAGACTCATTCCCTACAGAGTCTATACTTTGGGTTTTTTTGGTTTTTCACAGTTGTTGCCAAGCACTCAGTAGGGCATGGTACATCCGCCTTAAAGCCAACCAGGCATTATTGCTTAGATTTGTTTCGTTATTTCATTACATGATGACATTTAAACAGCTATTTTTGCAATCAGGCGAAAAAGTGTAAATTTACAGAGAAAATTCAACATTAGGAAAAGCAAATTGATAATAAATGAGTCGGAGCTGAAAGATGTCATATGTTTACAGTATAAGAAAAGAATAAGGGATCAGGTGTGCTATTTAAAAGGAAAGAGCATCATTAAAGAGAGCTAATGCTGTACATTGTGACATTTTGCTAACGGTGACAGTACTGTCGCTTCCGTTTGATTAGAAGCCCGTTTGAAGTTTGACGCCCATAAAAGTTTTCTGCATTAATAACGGTAAACATGATGTCAGCTGCCGCAAATGACAAATGGTACAGATAAAGAGAAAGGAAGCGGGAGAGTGGATAAAAGGCCTAAATACACATAAAAAAAAGACCCAGTGAATACATTTACTGCAGGAAGTTGGAACTGAGAGTACAGCAGATTGCATGTGTAAGCACTTGCTCACATTTGTCTTTTGTTTACATAGTGTATAACTATTTTATGCAGAGGATCTAAATATTTAATGGTATGTAAAGGCTTCTTTCTGGATATGATGTGTTTGCATATTTATTTGCTTTTAAGGCTCAGCAAACAACTGTGTTGATGGCTCACAGATTCAGTAAAGTTGTGATTATGGGAAAGTATTGGCCTCTGCAAATGCACTAGTTGTACATTTATCACTCATTTCACTGGGTCTATAACTCACTCTGTGGCCCGTAATTTGACAACACAATGCACAACACCATAATGCAAATGCGCGTATGCAAAGGCTTTTGATGGATTTGTCTTATAATATGCATACAATATCCTAATTATTCTGGCTGCTGGAAGGGCAGGATTGCCAGAGAAATGCAAAGCTAAGTCATATCGATAGTAAAGCTTTGCCTCGGGTTAACTTTTTTCCTCCTTGTCTTTTGTGGTCAAATTGTTCTCGTGCTGGAGCTTCGAGCTGTCCACGCTCACTTTGATCACTTCTATAATCACCAAATCACCAAACATGATAGGTTTGTCCTGCATTCAGCTCTGGAAATAAAAGAAGCACAAAAAGAGGTAGGGTAGTACATTTAAGAGGGGGGAAAATCACATCTTTGCCTTTTCTCTGACAGATCTTTGAAGTTATTTGTGTCCTCAGGCAAAGCAAAAGTACCAAGTGTGATAGCTTTTTATTCGTTGTAAGATTTCGTTTTTGTTTTGTTTCTTTTCGCAACTTTTTTATGCAGCACAGCATATTTTAGATACACTGATGGCAGCTGAGCCTCAGGGAGTTAGAGCTCGTCTGCGTGCCAAGTGCATCCTTTAGGGTCTCTAGGTTATACCAGTAAAGATCAAAATAGCACTGAGCAAAAAGCCAGTGAAGGGATGAAAGAACATGGCAAAGCCTCTTGACTGTCCTGCTCACAGGGTTCATTTTTTTGTTTATTCTTTGTAGACTTATTTTCTCTCTAAAGTCTATCAACTTTAGACACAGGTTTCTTGACTATTTGTTGTAGAAAACCTCCAAACCTTTTGTTAGGCTTGACTAATATCATTGAACTTTGCACTGGAAGCTTTAAGCTGTTTGTTCTCTCTGCATTGCATGAGTTTTTCTTTTAGAAATATCCACACCAGTGCTTAATATCAGACAATCATGACGACGAAGCAAGATAATGTAGTAATCAGATAACAAATCAGTTAGTCAGGTTGCCAAGATAGAGTGGGAATTACTTGGTGTCCATGTAAAACTTTGACATTCAGCTGGTAATCTATAAATAGATAAAACATTTGTTTTCACTCTGGTTTTTGTTTACCTCTGCAACATATTTGGCTAAATTCCGCCATCAATGTGCTGACTTTCTTAACATGGCAGTGCTTAGCTGGTAATGTTAAAACGTTCACCATCAGACCAATAATATACTAACAATTCCAAGGGGTTTCATATTTTACATTGGGTTTCACACTTTAGGTACCATGGACAGCGATAGAATTTGATCTAATGGTGGTGAAAATCTTTCATTAAAAACCAAAAATTGTTTGGCAATTACAAGAAAGGTCACAAGAACACCAAGTTCAGGAATGTTCAAGAATGTCAAACTCATTTTTACATTGTGGGCCACATATTGATCTCCAATGAAACAACCTTTTCTGATAGTTTTACTACACATTTAGCTGAGATGTCTTAATACTGTTAGTATTTTTTAGTTTTTCTGCATGCTAAGGAAGTGCTCCTTGGGCATAAACTGTAAGGAATAAATTTACATTTATTTATTGATTTATTTTTAATTGATATTGAGTTAATCTAGCATTAACTATGAACAGTTAATTGACTTATTTTGTCCAGGAATGATATGCACACAGTAATCTGTTGTCCTGATGGATTGGTAAAATAAAAAACTGTACATATCTGTGAATGTGAACGAAGAAACATTGACATTTGTATGTTTGTGAATGATCATGATTGAACTAGCAGGGATTTTAGATCAAATGTCTCATAATTAGCTTGTAAACACAGTTTTGGTTAAATATCATCTCAGCAGGGGGACTCACAACAAATACAGTTTTAATCAGCTGATCAGTTATAATCGAACCCATCCTGTGCTATCAACTTAAGAACGCGCTTCATACTCTACAAACCTTCCAATCTAGGTTGTTTACAGCAGTTTGATCAACTATTTCCCGAGTCTGAAAAAAAAAAACCCTTCAGAGCTTTAAAGCGTATTGAGATTTTGGCTTTTATGTGTCTCAGTGGGTTATTTATAATCAAAGTTCAAAGGCATTTATTGAACATACTAGTATAAATTCCATCTTCATCAAGGTTGAGTGCAGTTCTGATCAGCACTGAGATTGTGTATAGAGAAGATTTTTAAATGAATGTTAAATATGCCACTTTATAATGCCTGAAACGAACCTGTAACCTATGACATAACCGCAAACCCCTGTGAACCCTACACCGTAACCTACCGCATAACCTGACCTGCACCTCCTGAGATATTTAACTACATATCGGGTTGATGCAGCCCACATATGTTGTGATTGTTCAGTTCAGCACTGTAATGCACTTCTGGGTATTTTTTCACCACAGTTTTTGAATTTATCAGTGAGAGAATAATGATCATCGCCTCAGTATAAGGACTTATAATCACAGCATTAATATAAGGATTAGCAAATGGTAGCAAATTCCTAGAGTGAGATTGCTGAAACTATAATGTACAAAGCAGTATAAATACTAGAGGGACAAATATACGTATCCCCTAAACAAACTCACCACAACAAAGAGCAGGACCCAGGAGTTTATTTTTTTCTTTTGGCTGACACAGTCAATCATGTGACCAGCACAAGCATAAATGCTGGCTATGATTTCGGCCACTTACGTAGGTTACTTCATAGGCATACACAGAGATTCTCCACAGAAGAGGGGAGCCTTTGCACAGACCCCTAAACAGCTCAGTGATGTTGCACTTTAAAGTGCCTTTAGTAGAAGTTTAAAGTGTTTTGCAGGTGTTTTTGTGTCACTGAGAATCTTTTTTGGGTGTCGGCTGTGCAAGCATTTGCTTGGCTCTGGATGACCCAGCCCTTCTTTAAACAGCCAAGCGTGGATTACTGAAAAGGCCTGTATGTGTAAAGTGACAGTTAGAGAGCAATCATATTCTTTTGTGGTCACAGACAGCTGAAGATATCACAGTGAAGTATTCATTCTTCTTAGACATCTTTGAAGTGCGCTTGAGGGGTGCAAGTATAGTTGGTGCAGAACGCTGCCGCTCGCCTGTTGACCGGTTCAAAAAAAAGAGACCACATCACTCTCTGCTCTCTCCACTGGCTCCCAGTTGCCTTTAGGATTGATTTTAAAATCTTATTGCTGGCTTTTAAGGTTTTAAATGGCACTGCACCTTCTTACCTGTCAGAACTCCTTAGTACTTATCGCCCCAGGAGATCTTTGAGGTCAGCCGACCTGATGCTTTTAGATGTTCCCAGGTATAAATTAAAGACAAAGGGAGAGAGGGCGTTTGCTGTGGCTGCACCCAGACTGTGGAACAGTTTACCTCCTCACGTCAGACTCTCCAAAAGCCTAGAAACTTTTAAAACCGCTCTTAAAACTCACCTCTTTTCATTGGCTTTTAGAAAGGTTTAATTTATTTGTTTTATATATTTTTATTTTATTTTTATCAGCGAGGTGTTATTACGAAATTGTGTTCTATTGTATTTTTATCTGTATTTACTGTACAGCACTTTGGTCAGCCTTGGTTGTTTTTAAATGTGCTCTATAAATAAACTTGACTTGACTTGACTTGACTTGGTACATTTTGATGTGAGGTCACAGGTACGCTCCCAGACTGAAGACAAAATTCAGACCCAAGCCGACTGTAATAAACTCAGAGACACAGGAACTCTACAGCTTAATTAAAAGAGCAGATAAAATGAGAGGCATCCTGAATATGCTTTTTTTTTTCATTTTTAATATTAATCAATATTTAACACTGAAGATCTGCCAAAGTGTCTTTAATTTCAATGTTGCATAGCAACCCTGAACTACAAAGGGGCACAAATGGCCAAATCATCTTCAGAGACATGTAAGACACTGCAAAACACAAACAACTATATAAGGTGACCATATCTCAGAGACAAGAAGCACACAAATTTCAATATTAAAATTGTATATTTACAATAAAAAACACAATTTTGCAAATGAAAACGTCTCAAGTCACAGATTCAAGAGATTTTGTTTTCCTGTCAAAGCACAACATGTTTCACTTTGTACTTTGATCTATCAAACCAATGTGCATGTGGTGGAAAACTTCAGCCTGCTTTGCAACCAGATCTCATAAAAAAGAAATCATGACGCTATTAGAATGGCTCTGGAGGAAAAGTGTCATTGTGTTCTAAAAACTAAATGTGATGCACCATGTTCAGTTAAGAATAAGATTGAGGGCATGCGTCATGATATTCATGATATACAGTCAGATTGAGAGGGCAACTGGAATCTACCAGTTGTTTTGTGCCTGCTAAAACGCTTAGTCTCCTTTCCCACAAAACCGACTCCACTTGATTAGAGAGTGATTGTTGCCTGAACTACAAAAAAATCAAAAACAAGCTCAGTTACCACCCTGTTGTATAACTGTAAGTGCTATTGACTTAGCTATTTCAGTGATGCGTTTATTACTAAAATTAGACTCAAAAAGCCTCAGTCAACTGCTTTTCTTCTTCCTTCAACTTCATCCTCTTGTAATCATGTACTCCTTCACATTAGAAGAAATATAGCATTTTAACAATTTCTTTACCTCACTCCAGTCCACTGCCATTCAGGCTTCTTCCCACAGCTGGCTGAGGCCAAGTTCCACAAAGATGAAACTTTGAATCAATGAAAAAAAGAAATCATGTTCAGTATACCTTCCCCCAGCTTATCACGTCATTAATTAATGGGGAACTTAACAAAGAAACACTGTAATGAAGTTACAGAAAATAATTAATGCTCGCTTAAGCCTTCATTCATTTTTAGCAATTAGGATTCTTTGATTAAAAAGTGGTGTGGCTTGTCATTCACTGTGCAAAGAAGTTGGGCAATTTATTTTTTTAAATATCAAAAATATAGACGTTCTAGTGCGCGTGTCAAACAGCATTAATATTATGAACGTTATTACTGTTGTTGTTGTTGCCGTTTCCTTTTCAAAGAATGCTTCTAATACAGCCACAGAAAAGCTCGCCGTAAGCGTAAGGAAGGACATCAAAGAGGATGTAGCAATCATGCAGATAGGCTAGAAACATGTTTCAAGCTCAGTGCGCTTCTTCAGGCACCAGGGGCGATGAAAAGGGACGCTATGAATATGTAACGAAGAAGAAGAAAATGGGCGAATGTGACGTAAACTGACCAGGAACAGATCACATGAAAATATAATTTATGTACATTCATATGATTGTGTGATATTACTTATCGTCTAACACAATGTTTTTGAGGCTCTGGAGGAAAATGGCTAACAGCAGAAAAAGGTGAAAGACATATACAATACCAAGAAAAGAAGATGCGTCTGCCATTTTGGTGCTTAACATCAAAAATCCGTTCAGCTCATTCCCTACAGCAGATCACGGTTGTAGGGGTTTGTTTATGAGCAGAATTTCAATTCTGCAAACACAAGTAGGTATTCTAGGAAGTGATTCACAAGGGTATTATTAATACTACTCTAATATTCAACAGTGCATGTTTTCAGGGCAAACATTGAATTTTACCCATAAATTGTAGGTAAGGACACTGAATAGCATGACAACACTCTTTTCCGCCTTAAGGAGGGAAGTAAAAGGCTGGTATAACATGGTGTTACAATGCTTACAAATCACTTGTAAGCTGTAAGTTTTTACTCATAAAAGCCACTGCTGAGCAATCCCTGATGTTTATGAAGCCAGTGTCATTTACAGTTCATAGTTTTATAAAATGTAAATACAGTACATTAACTAGTTTTTGTCAAACAGCACTTTGTTGTGTCCGATTTAGGGCTTGAGTTTATGAAAATAAGAAAGTAAAAAATGTAGGAGGAACAGCATCTATTTGATTCAAAGCTTATGTATGTATGTGTCCTTCCACCAAAATGTCATTACTGCTCGATGTGTGAAAGAAACGCAAGCAAATGCGCTGCACACTGCACTGCATACTTTCTGGTGTACTCGTGAACAAAAGGCTTATTCAAACAGCAAAGATTCAAAAGCCTGTTCACTTTGACCGCAAACAATTTGATGCTGCTCATGCAAACACCCACACAGTCACATTCAAATTAACAGGTGCCAATGGCCCCTCAGGCTATCTGCGGGCGTTTCAGAGTCCACCTGTGCAGAGCAGCTAGGTTGTGAACTCTACGTGACACCAACGTGTGAATGCGCCGCGGCATTCATCCCTGAATAATTTGTGGGCTGCCAGCTCAACTGGGCTAAATAGTCTCCTAGCCCTTCAGAGAGGCACTTTGCTCTGCAATCTCAACTGGTCCACATTTCATGCATCTGGGGCTGCTATGATGAAAGAAAAAAGACAGTGCATGTGTTTAATAAATTATACGCCGCTCTTCGGGTGTTTTCCAAACCATTTGGTTTGACTGATTTATACACATATGCTGGGCTTATTCAAATATTGGTCATTGTAAACATTGCACGTATCATCAGCAGCAGGAACATCATCTGTTTATGCTCCCACTGAAAGAAAAACTTCTCTGAGTGGAATAAATGATATGCCGTTTGTAAATATTAGTCTTTGGATCCTGTATTTTGTGATTCAGACTAATAGTACATGCCTTAGGAAAAAAGACTAATATCTTGACATATACACCTCGGCTCTAAAAATTGGACTTGCTAAGGAATGTCTTTGTTTTTGAAAGAAAAAACTTTTTTTTTTAATGAAAATAATCAGAAATTTCAATACCAATTCATATTTAATTGAACTGGTCAATCAGAAATTACTTGATATTTTTAATGGAATGTCAGCATAGTAATATAAAGGCCAAAATTAAGGACTCGTTCCTGTGTTCCAGTGGCACATTACATCAAACATTACATTTTGATTGTAGTCTCAAAGTCCCCCCGAAATCTATCTATAGAGTGTCCATTCAGCAAAGATACAAGCTGCATATTGTAGAACATCTTTGGATCTTTGACAACTGCTGGTCTGGAATAGCAGCAAAACAGAAAGCATTATCAAACAATTATTTTGCCTAATGAGATATTACTACACAAGGAAGTCTTAGTTAGAGCTTTGTGTTGCTCTGCAGAGAAAGCGATGCACACTGCTTTATAATACCTCTAGTACTTGGGTAACTTCTTGCATGGAATACCATTCATTTCTTATAGCAGCACAAGATGAACCATTACCAAAAGATTAAGGTGCCTAATGAGATATTACTCCATAGTAAAGTATAATCAGAGCTGAGTTCATTTCCACCACGTAAGCCTATACATCACAAAGATGTAAAGTGTTGTTGCTTTTATACTTTGTGAATTGTAGCACATCCATTGCCGGTGTTTTCTCCACTGATATTACTGATCCATGCTTGACTAAGTAGGAACATGGGATTATCAATTAAAAAGGGTCTCACCCACCTGTCTGGATGCCTGATCAGCCTGGGCCATCTGCAGGCTTAAGCAGTCTCACAGATAGATTTTCTGGTGAGCCAAAGCTTAGAGAAAAATGTTGGGTTTACAGCCCATTTAACCCAATATTAACATAAATCATTGTGGGATAAACACCTCTACTAGGCAGAATTGCAATAGAGCTCACCAGTCTGTGGTTTCCCACTTTGCTACTTCCATATGTTTTTTCATTTTTCTGTATTATTGATGCATTTCTGTAATTCAGAAGAAACTTTTAGTCTTTTTTTTAGTTAATGAGCAACAATGGAGCTCAAAGGTTTACACAACTTTTGTCTAGAACTTAACATCCAATAGAATCCACTGTTTCATTTCTTTGAGGCTTAAACAAGTCGTTTATATCGCTCGGTCGCTTTCCTTTTTAGATAGCATATATAACACACATACACTTGAGCAAATGAGCACCAGTTTAATTGCTTTGAACATTACAATCAGCATTCACTATGAATGCATTTCAAAAAAATGAATTTAGGAAACAGGGATCTCTTGCTAACATCATAGCAAATGAAATTTGATGCTGTATGACCTCAAGGAATGTTAGAGATAGATGGTTTAAATACCAGGCATATATTATGCATTTACTCCCCATAGTGTTCGAGATATTACGCATACCAAATGCCCATCATGCTCAGCAGATACTGTGACATTCACTTCAGTTCATTTCAATTCTATTTTATTTCTATAGTGCCAAATCACAACAACAGTCACCTCAAGATGTTTTGTTTTGTAAGGTAAAGACGAAACAGTAAAAGAGAGACAATCAGACAACCCCCTATAAGCAAGCATTTAGTGACAGTGGGAAGGAAAGACTCCCTTTTAACCCTTTAACGCACAGGTGTCGAACTCCAGGCCTCGAGGGTCGGTGTCCTGCAGGTTTTAGATGTGTCCTTGATCCAACACGACTGTCTTGAAGTTCTCCAGGCCTGGTAATGAACTAATCATGTGATTCAGGTGTGTTGACCCAGTGTGAGATCTAAAACCTGCAGGACACCGGCCCTTGAGGCCTGGAGTTCAACACCCCTGCTTTAATGCGACCTGGATTAAGGACAAAAGACACACTGTGGAAGAGAGCCAGAGATTAAGAAAAAATAATGAATAAATGCAGAGCGGTGTTTAAAATTACATAATGGGAAGCCCCCAGCAACCTAGACCTATTGTAGCATAACTAAGGTGGGGTTCAGGGTCACCTGGTCCAGCCCTAACTATAAGCTTTAACACACTTGTGTTTTATAGAAAAAAAAATAAAAATAGCCTGTAAAATGTGTTTCTTAGGTGAGTGCATTTTTCCAATTATGAGTGTCACAGTGCCTATAAGTCAGAAACACCATAATCGCATCTTATCCGTCTTGTTTTTCGAGATGTAAACTTTTACATCACTCAGACTTTTACATAACTTCACTCAGATAACGGAAATGATTTTTCTGTTATCTGAGTGAAGTGTTGAATTATTCATGTAGATATTGTAAATGACAATAGATTCCATAAAAGCTTGCAGGCTTGTATTGTCTTTCCAAGAAGCAAGAATAACCAAGGACAAGTCGTGCTTTTGCAGCCACTGGGTAGTCTGTGTCACGGGTGTGACAGCTACAGTGACACAGGAATGGTTTGTCCTTTCTTCCTGAGTGACAAACATGATTTGGGTTTGAATTGCAAACATGTGTGTCCTGAGGTTTGTTCTAGGCTGTTTCAGCAAGTGCTACAGAGATATACTGTTTGCATGTGGTTGGAATAAAATGGATTTGTGCATCACAGGTGTATGACATGTTTACATTTATTGAAACCATTCAACCATCCATAAATCTTCTTTGTCATTCATCCAAGTTTGCACGGAGGCTTGATCCTGTCCCAGCTGACACAAAAACATGGTGTACACCTTCTTCAATCCAGTTTTGAACATAAAGATTTAATAATATAAATTTGCGTTCTTCTTCCTGTTTTTGCGGAAGCTTTTTCCAGGAGTTCCTTCCACATTACTGGCTCAGATCTGGAGGGGGCTTGTCTATTTAAAAAAAAATCTATAAAAATACCAGATTCTGTTATAGATCACACATTGCTGACTTATTCCAACAGTCCTATATTAACAGAAAGATGGATAGTGAAATACCTAGTGAGGCTAGCCTTAGCCAAAGCTACTTGTAGCTTCTCCTTCCAAATTCATGCAAGCCAATGCTGTTGTGATAGGTAAGCCAACAAAATGTGTACCTTGCCTTGCACCTAATGATCCATGACATTTAAAAACGCACTATGAACAAAATTGGGTCACGCCTTGAATTCTGTGTCATGCAGTCTCCTTTTACACAATTCTAAAGAGGTCACTGAATGTGGTACTGCAATAGCATGGCACCATTGCAACAAGTTTGTGAAATTACTTGCCTACTACAGATTCTATGGAAGCATTTAGGAACCGCACCAAAAAAGCCACAGAGTGGCACATCACATAAAGTTACACCGAGAGTTGAAATCCTGAAGTGCATAGTGCTTAAGAGTCACCCTCTCAGTAATTCCTAAGCTTTTTAAACCTCCTCTGTCATTAACATCAGCACAAAAACTGTGCACCAGGAAATTAATGGCATGACTTTCCAAGGACAAGCAGCTCTTGTAGGTTTCCATGTAGGCATGTAGATATAGCTAATGCGTATACATATGCATATACATATAGATTGAGAATGTAGTTCTTATTGGCTATGTACAAATGGCATACATACTAAATAAACATATCCTAAAAATAACGCAAAGATCCTTTGTCATAATATTTTAAATTCAAACGAAATGGGTTTATTACTGTAAACCAAAACAATTTCATCCTCCAGTTCAAAACAGAAAGTTTAGAGAAGGCTTCTCTTTCTTCGGTGGGAGTCAGCGTTATCAACAATAGGCAAGATGCCTGCAGGGTGAATTATAGTCTGTGAAACACCTTCATTGAAGCACACATGCTGTTAAAGTCTCTGAGCTGTACAATCTAGAGAATTAATCACTGTTGTTGTACAACATAATACAGCTCATTCTGATGATCCCCGGCATATTTCCTCACATCATCTTCTGGACCCACCAGCTGGCCATCTATAGCTCGGTGGATCTGCCTGCCTTGCTCTAAAACACAAAAGGGGTCAATGCATTCAACTCCACAGTTTTCTTATTGCTCTACCCTAAAAAAAACTTCAAATCCTGAAGCTAATTTATTCATATTCTCAATTTCTTCCTGGCCTCCCTTTGAAAACGGAGAAGGGGGCGACGACAGAACTGCCGTATTCTCCTCTTTGAAAATCTTCCATTAAAAATGAATGGTCCTCTGATTTGGTGAAAAGGAGGCTGGGATTGGGATCGTCTCCCAGACACAGATGGGCAGAGTGAATCCATAATGGGTCCAAGTTAAATATCTGCTACTCCCCCTTTTTTCTATTTTAGGCATTTCTTAGAAAGAGCATATATACTCAGCAAAGCCTCAGTGGTTAATGGTTTAAAAACGTGGTTGCTTAGCTTTAATTGTGGTTGGCATGTAATAGATGAGACTGCAACAGCTTATTCTTCTGTGTCCCTTCAATATTAAAAAAAATGTCCCATGACTGAGTTAACGTCAGTCAGATTAAAATCTTTTAACAACGCTTCATTTCAGCACTGTGTGACAAGCCAGCAGATCAGAGAGTTAGAATTGTCACAAGATTGTGCTTTGATTAATTCTGCTTTGTTCAAAGAGTCACATAAAAAAAAGTTTATACTCGTTCCAAATGCAGTTTTATCTCGTGGTGTGGGGGGGATGCTGGATGTGGTCAATAAAAACCAACCCTAGTAAGTTTTATTTGTGCAGTGTTTCAACTTGGCTGTAGAACTTTGGTTGTGTGTAACCTGGAGAAGATAGAATAGAATAGAATAATTTTTTAATTGTGCCACAAGGGGTAATTTGGTTGTAACAGCAGCAAGAAAAACACATATACAAACAAACAGGACACAGAGCAGAAACACACAAAAAATATTTTTACATATTTACATCAAGGAAAATAGTTACCAAAAACAGAGTACTGTAAAGTTATTAAAATTAAATAAAATTAAATACAGATAAGAGGCAAACCCAGGTTGTAGTGTGTTGACATAGTGCATTGTTAAAAGTTCCTCCACAGTATAAGGTAACAAGTAACCTGCTTCAAGTAGGTTTTTATTCACCAGTTTCCTTTCCTCCATTCGAAAGAGGCAGCACAAGTAAAAGTAAAACATCTGCTGCAAGTCACAAATTCTTAAAAGCATTTGACACCCTTAAAATTAATTATATAAAAAACATAGTCTATGTTTAGATGATGACAGTGCTTTATATTGTTTCCTCGAGTCCCTTTTTAAGAGAACTCATTGTGATTGCAAGGCAGACATCACCAATAATGGTGTTCCACAGGGATCTCTCCTTGTTCCATTACTTTTTATACGAGTGATGAATAACATAAAAATTGATGACATCCTTGGTCATTAATTTTAATGCAGATAATTTTATGTGCTGCTTGTTCAAGCTCAGGCTCCTTAATATAAGGAATTAATGATTTCCAGATACCTCTTTCTAACCATATACCTATTGTTCCATATTAACAAAATTGTATTTTCTACAGCTTTAGGTAGGAAAAAAAAACAACAATAACTATTGTTGGTTTGTAAACTGGGCTCTCATTTATGTATTTATCTCTGTGTTCCTCTCACTGATTTCCACCAATTAAGATCCAGGTTAATCTTAAATCCAAATCTGATGATGCAGCAAACCACTGTCAGTCACATGTAGTCACACCACAGACCACAGGGTTTGTTTGTTTTTTCAAAACTATATCTCCATCGATTATTTAGGAGATAAATATGTATTGATGGCACTTTTCTGTCACAGGTAGTCTGACTATAACTATGACAGTCTTGTAGCCATGGGCACTCAAATCTATGGTGTCTCTGCAAAAGAAAAAAAAAAAACACTGTAAGAGTTCCTCAGTATGATTATGAATGTATAGGATGTTCTTCCTACCATGTGCACTCACCGAGCATAGAGACATAATCACAATGACATCAGGCTAAAGTGTATTTATAGGTGTGAATAAGTAATAAATTCTGAAGATTTAATGATGTGTGCATTGTAATGGATGGAGGATTCCTGGTCAGTAAAGGTCCAAACCCCTGCCTGCATCAGGACTAGAGCAGAATGCCAAACAAGAATGGTAGACTGAGGATGCTGGTGTTTTGATCAGTGTGTTTGAGTGTATATGTGTGTGCGTGTGGCGCTTGGGAGTGGTCCTAAGATCACAAGCTGAAGGATGCAAGCAAAACACATCTTTAATTCCAACACTGTTTATCTTTCCTCCTTTTAGAAGTGCAAAAATCTGAAAAATGTAAAGCGATTCAGCAATAATTTTGCTGAGATTCAGTTGATACTCGGTGGAAAAGGCTGTCGGTAAATCCTGAAAACAATTTTCAACACCCTCAGAGAAGAGTATTTACATCAAAGCGGTATCAATAAATCCTCACTGAGACTAATTTCCTACAGGTTAAGCTTGTGTTTGTCCCTGGCAAGCTTTGTAAAGAAGGCACAAGGGTAAATCACACAGAGAAGTAAACCATGTCCAAGTGTTTTAGATATTAAGCAATTTTTAGAATCTATTTACTTCATGCTGGGGAAACATACATACAATGCAGCAGCAGAATAAACATAACAATCCTTGTTCTTTTTCTATACAGCCAGCAATAAGTAGGGAATCCAAGGGAGGAAGCCTCTGTGCCTGTAACTGGATTTACTCTGCATTTGCATGAGCCTTTTCCACACTACATTAGGCAGAAAGTGGAGATAGGCCTAATAATGTGAGCCCCTTCTTTTACTACAGTGATGAGCTAATTTCAGCCATTACCCTTGAGAAATCTTTTTTTATTACCTTTAGGGAGAGTTTGCTGAGCAGGCATGCTCTTATTCACATTCAGCGTTCTGTTGAAGGATTCAAACACTTTGACTCCTGGCAACTAACCAGTGAAACCACAATGTGGTGACTAACAGAGGGCTGAACTCTTTCCTAGTATTTAAAAATAATATCTTACATCGCTAATATTTGAGCTACAGCTACATTTATAATACAGTAAATTATAATTACAATGCAGTAAAATTGCTTTTCATATAAAATTTGAATGATATTTGTTACATCTGTTGTTTTGAGTCTTTTGAGACCTTATAAGCATCATTTTGGATTATTTGGTTTATTTTGGTTTTATTTCATTCTCCAATTTAAATGATAAATTATAACAGATGGTTTCTATATTCTGAATATTAGAGTAGACCATGTTATTGCCATAGCTGGACTTTACTTTTTTCTTGTTTTGGATGGTCCCTTTCCGTGTCCATCTGCCTGCCTCCATCTCACCCTATATTCCTTGCATCCTCCTCTCTCCCAACAACCCCCTGCATGTCCTCTTCCACTACATCTATGAATCTTCTCCTTGGTCTTCCTCTTTTCCTCCTGCCTGGCAGCTCTGTGTTCCACAGGAGGCTATATCTACTATTCCCTCCACTGCACATATCCATTATCTCTAACTTCGTTTTTAAACCACTCAACCTGAGCTGTCCTTCTAATGTACACATTTCTCTCCAGAGTGTACCTCCACTTCCCGAGGCTCTTTTCCACTGTTCCACAGGTTTGTTTTGTTTTTGCAGTTTCTCCAGTTATTGCATAGTCTGACCTTGCAGTAAATTTTATGGGATCTCCACTTGTGGTAAAATTGTGGTATTTTGTTAGCACATATCTAAAGCAGTGAACTACCAAAACTTATGCTCACACTTAATCAGATGTATTTGATTACCTGCCTGCTACTTACCCTCTTCCTATGAATGCAGTAAGGGCGCACTTTCTTCTTAAATGTATCTAAACCTCCAAACTTCCCACAGAAATTACAGGAACATGAAAGGATTAACGGAGAGATGGATCTTTATGATTCAAATTCAATCTTTGATCATGAATGGTTTCAAAAACTGACTATGGCTATTGTATACACATGTCCCACAGAAAAGTGCTGCACAGAAAACAGCCTAAAACTGCATGTTCTGAGTGATATTAGGTTCAGATCACAGGTTCGGTGATACCTTAGTGACAGCATTATTTGTCAGCTCATTGCATGCGTAGCTGAGATATAATATATTGAGTGTGAACTCAGTATATAATGAGATCCTGAGACATACTTATCTTTATTCACTGTGTGCAACGTTAAGCTAATGTTTAATAATAACGTCATTAAATACCATCTGTTACAGCTAATGGAAATCAATAGTTTTGGAGTTTTTATAGTTGAAATCCTTCATCTATCACTAACCACCCTGTGAAAGTCTTCACTTGATACAGCTCTATTTTGGCAGCATTAGTTTTAGGAAGTAGAGGTGGGGGTGATGTAATCATTACCAGAGCATGTCGGCAATTTTAGTCCCGTCTGAATCTGCCATGACAGTAATTTTTATGGACTGCTAATGCTCTCACCAGTAGAAATTCTGCCCACTTAACCTGCTATACGATACCCAGTGAAGAATTACCTGAGGAAATACAGCCCAGTTCAACGTGACATCTCTGAGATTGTTGCCAAATATTGGGTCATTTCCTTTGGGAAGGCACTTCTTGTGTATGGTAGTGGACCATCTGCTCAAATTGCATGTGGCAGCAGGGTTTTTCCTAAAAGTAGCATTGACCCAGGGTCTCAAATCTACTCAGTCTGTGACTTTTTCTGCTTGTCGTTCTCTTCAAATTGCACATCTGATGATTTAGTGGCCATTGTCCTGCAAACAGACTTTAAACCTTTAGTATGTTTAAACAGCTAACACAATTGCATATCAGAGCCCAAATGTGCTCTATGAGTCTCTGTGATAAAGCACATAAAAGTGGAACTTAATATTCCTTAGGCCTATTAGTTTTTTTCACTTTTCACATTTTTTTTGTTATTATTATTCTCTGAAGAAAAAGACTAACTTGAGAAATTTTAATGACTCTAGACAGCAATTTCATCAAGATGAAGTCAAAGCAGGCAGGGGACTTCTAACAGGTTTGAAGCTGTTTAATCTCACAATGCGTGCCACAGAAAGTACTGCAGTAAACAGATATCCTTGTTAGTGAAAATTCCATTACTTTCCATTTTCTCACCTTAATTTTATGTGTCACTAAAAGGCCCAGAAGAGGCCTCACAAATAGTGAGGACAGCTTAATGCCGGTCAAATTGAGAGACAAAGATGTAATTATTCCACCTAAACTGCAAACTGCCGTTGAATTAAAGTCATAATAGGCAATAGCTGTTGAAGAAGCCTTCATGTCACACATTTATATCAGATAAACACAGCGTGAAACAGTTCTGGAGAGGCTGGTGTTGTTTATCGGTATCTCTTCTGGAAGGCTGTGTGTCTGCAGCAATAGAATTATAGCCATTCTTCTTATTTCAGTCAATAAAACACATTCACTTGGTGATCAGGTTTATAACACTCTAATAAAATGGCATCACGTGGACATTTTTACGGGTTTGAATCTTTTGTATAGATCTCTGCCTCAGTGGCATCGGTTCTCTTTATCCTGTATGTGCAATGGGATATTTTATTTTGCACATGTTAATGTATTGATGATGCATAAAGCAACGCAACAAAATTCCAATAAACAATCTTTCCTACATTAACAGTCGCACGAGTCTGCTTGTTTTCCACTGTTCGATTTGTGCAAGAACAGCATAACAGAAAACAGGAAATTACTTTTTCTCCCATTGCATAAAATGTCCAAAGTTGTCAGAGTTTCTCGGGGTGCTGTGCAGTGGCTGCAAAATTCACTTTCTTTATATCTTATATATTTTCTTTATATTACTTTCTTTTATAAAGAACATACATATGTATACATAAAGCAAATTCCACAGAGGAAACTGAGCTGGTGACAATTTTCTCTGTGGTGTTTTTACTAGAGCAGGTTCACCAATACCACTGAAAAGAGATTACTATGAAAACTACACTATTATCAAAACAGCACCAATAATATTTAATCAAACTGCCATAATTCATATTTAAACATGTCGAGAGTAATGGTTTGTTTTTATTACCTAGGAGGTTAGTTATCCTTTTTTGGGGTAGATTTTGAGTGCGGGCGTGTCATTCTGCTTGAAAACTTTTGAATGAATTCTCATCAAACTTTGTAGGGGTAGAGCGAGGTCGCGTTAACGATCCATTAAAATTTGGCTTACATCCACCGTGCTCTGCAAGGTCAACTTAATGATTTGTTGGTCAAAAATGGGCAAAAAGCCTTATAACTTATAACCGTGTCAAGATTTTAAATATCATGTCACATTTGACCTCTGACCTCTCCTTCAATGTCAATAGATTGATATGAAGGTTACGTGATAATCGTAATAATAATGCTATACAGAGTTATTTTAAGAAAATATTGTCCAGAGAAAGGGAGTGAGCATGACGGTTAGTTAGAAATATACTGTATTAATATAATAATATATAATAAATTCGAGTTATGCATGTCCAGTTATTTACAAATCAGTCACTATCATCCATGATCTACTCCTACATAATGTTTGTGTAGTCAGAGTAAACATCTGTCATGCACACTCTTATCTGATCTTATCTTTACTGCACTGCAAACATCAAGTATATTTATAAAGACCAAACAAAACTAAATGAATATATATATATCAAATACATTACTATTAACTTAAAAGTAAATACTGCCCACAGAGTTAGCTTGGCTTGTGCTCTCTGAGCATCTCTTATTTTCATCTCTTATTTTCATTTCTTATTTTCATCGGCTTGTCTTTAAGTGTGTGTGTGTGTGTGCGTGCGTGCGTGCGTGCGTGCGTGCGTGCGTGTGCGTGTGTGTGTGCGTGTGTGTGTGCGTGCGTGCGTGTGTGTGTGTGTGCGACTTTAACATTGAACTGCTGTCAATGACGAGTTGAATTTTAATGTTGAATGTTAGATTTTGGCTGCTATGTGATTCCTGGTAAACCATTTTACAAGTAATCACACACCAGTCAAATAAATCATTTCTTTATTTACTTCAGTTTCTTGTGTTATTTATTCATTCTGGGTTCTGTGTAACTGCATTGCTCATTGGTGGGATAAATCAAGTTTTCGGAATCTAAAATGTATTTTCCCATTATTGCAGCTTTATGGGCCATGCTGAATTCTCTACCTTTGTTGTTAAGATTGCAGAAGTCACACACAACATGACATTTAGACATACTGATGAATATAGTGAAACATTTACAAAAACATCGTTCTTTTCAGGAATCACAGTCAAACTTCCAGGACTGGATTCTAAACACAGAAATTAGTTTCCTGCAATACGGATCTCTACACCTGGAACACTTGTTCAGTCATGCAGTGGCACAGAAATCTAATTCTTATGCGAGGATGGTGGCTAATTTTCTAATTGGCATTTTTTTCCTCATAGTTTCTGCAATGATCTGCAAATGATTTTTTGGATTGGGGGGGGGGGCTTTTCATGTGGACATTGCAGTCGGTCAGACAGAGACCAGGATGTACTGGACGATTCGAGCTCTCATGCGTCATTAGCTCCTCTCCTGATCAAACAGAGCTCTACCCAGCCCTTTTTTGTGTGTATCAAAACAGTTACACCCGTTTATCTAACACGGGTCGGGTTTGGTTTGACGACTGTAATGACCAAACTGAATGTGTGACCCCATCAGGACCCATAATGTTTTGTATTCTTCTCCCTTATTCCTCTTATTTGCTCTTTTATATTAGCATTCCCCCTTTTCTTTCATTCCAGGTCCTTCACTTCCTCTCCCTCCTGTGCTTCCTGCCTGTGTGATTACCTGCCCTAATGTGCTGCACCTGTGTCTAATTGTCTCCCCTCCTCTGTGTATATAAGCTGTGTGTGTGTGTGCATTCCCCTTATCCTCTGCCAGATCATCTTTGTCATGTACTTAGCTTTCCAGCACTGGTTTTCTTGTGTTAGGATTCCCATGTGCTCGACCTTAATGTGTTTACTAGCTTTTGTCTCAGCCTGTTCCATCTGGTTGTATTTGCCCAGCTGGATTGACTTTGTGTGTATTGCTGTCCTTCAGGAAAAACTGCCAATTTTCACCTGGTCTTAAAAAGTTTTGCATTCAGGTTCTTTCTTTCACTTTCTCTCAGGTTGTCGTGCTGAGATTTGATTAGGTTTTATCGTCCCTGTGACGATGGCGCTTTTTAAAGCAAGAGAGTAAGCTGGTTTAACTATAGGGAAGCTGTGCTTTTTAGTAATTGTGCTGTGGACCAAATCTGTCGGTCTTACATTTTTAGGCAACAGCTGTACTTTCAGTATTCTGACGGTGAAAGATAGTGGTGCACCATAATTCAGAGTAATTTGATCTGATTACAGTTTTTAGATGCTTGCAGGCGGCTGTCTGCTCTCATGCAGCAATTCCATTTCACTCAAAACTTCCTGGGCAAAATTAAATAAATAAGTAATAGGCTTATAATAGTTCAGGTTTGATTCCTAACAACACAAGACTGCTACTGTGCATGCTGTCCTTTTGTTCTGGGTGTTTACATGAGATGCCACGCTGTATGTGTAGGAGAAAACCTGAAACGTCCTGTTTTACTGCCAGTTATCTCTGAGCCTAATGTATTCTCAGCAGCCATCCAGTTACGTAACTGACAAGCAGATCATGATTGATGTATTTTCACCTCTACCTAATATGCCAAGTCATACTGAAACCCCGAATCTCCCCTGAGTTTAAACATGCTGAGCGCTGCAGTCTGAGTTTATTCAAAGCGAGTCAGGCGTCTTGTTTTATCAGTTGATAATTGGCATAGAGATGGCATCATTTGGTTTTCTAAATGCAAATATATATGTATATATACTTATATTAGGCACTATAGCAGCAGGGCGGCAAACACAGTGGGCTTCAGCCATTTGAATATTAAAAACAAAAACATGATCAGAGTAGAGCGTTAGGAGCTTTAGATTCTAAATGCAATTACAAGATGAAATGCGGCCAGGACAGGACGCCTCGTTGCCTAAAACAAGACAAAACATGATCAGAACAGCAGATGCTAAATTGGACTCCAATCCCCACTGAGCATAACAGCTCTGCACCGCAGTACAATTAGAGTTATCCCAAGACCACTGGGAGGTAAAAGGCAATTCCATACTTTTATTCCGTCCTGTGCTATAAGGGTGGTAGATTTTTATTAGATCCAGATTATGAAGCGACACTCGTGTTATTAAACCTTATCGACAGTTCTCCCTGGTAATATGAGAGCTTATTTATCCACAGCAGCATGCACTGGAGGAGGACCAGAAGCACGGGGGTATACGGGATAAATATTTGGCTTTCTGAGTTTACACTGTTTATTGAAGATTATGAGTTTGAGAGAGCAAACACTTTGTATGTGAGGTTATGTCTTACGCCATCCTCCTGATTAAACTTGTCACCCACCCCCACCGATCCACCTCTCAGTGGCCACAAGTGCACACACGTGGTGTGAATTCCTGTGATGTCATAATTACTCTGTACGACTCCAAATACGTTTCGCCAGCGGTGTATACGTGCAGATAATCCTGTGGTATTTGACTAATATATGAGGAGAATAAATTTGTCATTCATTAGCACAAACACTCCAGCAGTATTAACTGGATACACACACATCCTCAAAGGAATCAGGCTGCAGCAACTCAGATGATGTAAATTGAATCTTTTTTTTTTCGCTCCGTAGAAAATAAACCTTAGGTTGTTTTAACCCCATAAGTAACAGGCACCATTCATCTGTGTCACTTATATTCCCACTGAATTACTGACACGATTATCTCCACTGCTCAGATTGCCAACGTTATCTGTTAAAGGTCTCTCACAGCCAGAGCGATTGACTCATGATGTGATGAGGGCGCTAATCTATTACAGGCTTCTAGGTTATAAAGGTATTTTTCCTTTTTTTAAAAAATGTTGAGATATTTTATTCACAAATCTTTCCTTATTTTGGCAAACAAACACGTAAATAGATCAGCTCTACTGGAGGGGTTGCTGTCTTATTTAATGAATCATTTCAATGTAAGCAGCTATCTCCTGGAAGTTTTCAGTCTTTTGAATATGTGGCTTTACAGCTGAAGGCCCCATCCAAAGTTGTGTTTCTTAATGTTTACAGGCCTCCCAAATACTGCACAGACTTTTTTAATGACCTCAGTGAACTGCTGTCTGTGATCTGTGTTGATTTTGACTGTGTAATTATTGCTGGGGATTTTAACATTCATGTGGACAACCCTCAGGACAAAGGGACTAAAGACCTGAGTAACACTCTGGGCAACTTTGGGCTGACTCAGCATGTAACAGAGGCCACACATAATAGAGGACACACTCTTGACCTACTGATCTCCAAAGGCCTGAGCATTTCAAAGGTTACTGTGTCTGATGTGGGCCTGTCTGATCATTACTGTGTTTTCTTTGAAAGTAAAATCTCAGCCCACACAAATATATCAACAACAGTGATCACAAAACGGTGTATAACTGAACACAGTAGTGCAATTTTTAACCAGGTCTTCCCATTAACACCTGACCTGTCCAAAGGTTCAGTCAATGAGCTCGTCAATAGCTTCAATGCTAACATGTTAAATGTAATGGACACTATTGCTCCCATTAAGGTGAAGGTTATCTCTGGAAGGAAAAAGTCTCCATGGAGAAACTCCACACTGGTGAAAAAAGAAAAAAGAGAGTGTAGGAAAGCTGAGCGCAGATGGAGAAAAACAAACCTCCAGGTTCATTATGACATTTATAAAGAGAAACTTCACAATTATAATTTACAACTGAGGAGTGAAAGGAGGTCCTACTTCTCTGACATCATCACTAAAAACAGCCATAATGCTCGGGTCTTATTTTCTACAGTTGACAGGCTAACAAACCCTCCTGTGTCAGTGGCAGCTGAACTTCATTCGACCATGGCCTGCAATGACTTTGCCAAATTCTTCACTGAAAAAATCCAAAAAATTAGACAAGCAATTGGTACATCAACAGCAGATCCAGGATATGTACTGTGTCCACCAAAAAACTGTTTAAACACCATCAAACAGTTTCAACCTATTAACAGCAAAGACCTGGAGGACATCTTAGGTCAACTGAACTCCTCCTCCTGCTGTTTAGATGTCCTGCCAACAAGTTTTTTCAAAAAGGTCTCAAAGACTTTAGAGTCAGACCTGTTACAGATCGTCAACTTTTCTTTATTATCAGGTGTGTTTCCAGAATCACTAAAAACTGCTGTAATAAAACCTATACTGAAAAAGGACAATCTTGACAAGACACAAATGAACAACTACAGGCCGATCTCAAATCTCCCGTTTTTAAGTAAGATCATTGAAAAAGCAGTTTCTCAACAGCTCAGTTACTTCTTAAAACAGAATAACTGCTACGATGCCTTCCAGTCAGGTTTTAGACAGAACCACAGCACTGAAACCGCTCTGACCAAAGTGTTTAATGACATATGTCTGAATACAGACAGTGGAAAAATGTCAGTCCTAGTTTTACTGGATCTCAGTGCAGCATTTGATACAGTTGACCACAACATATTACTCAAACGACTGGAGAACTGGACAGGTCTTTCAGGAACTGTACTAAACTGGTTCAAAACATACTTAGAAAACAGGAAATACTTTGTATCAATAGGTAACTTCACATCTGAGCAGACAAGTATCACATGTGGAGTTCCCCAAGGTTCCATCTTGGGACCCCTTCTGTTTAACATCTACATGCTCCCACTGGCACAGATGATAAACAACAACAAAATAAACTATCACAGCTATGCAGATGACACACAAATATATATCACAATGTCACCAGGAGACCGAGGCCCTGTACAGGCTCTTGGTAAATGCATTGAGGAAATCAATGACTGGTTGTGCCACAATTTTCTCCAGCTAAACAAAAACAAAACTGAGGTAATAGTCTTTGGCGCCAAAGAAAAACGATTACAGGTCACCAGAGAACTTCAATCTATACATCTAAAAACCACAAACCAGGCGAGAAATTTGGGTGTAGTGATGGATGCAGACCTAAACTTAGAAAAACACATTAAGACAATAACAAAGTCAGCTTACTATCACCTCAAGAATATATCAAGGATAAAAGATCTGATGTCTCAACAGGACCTGGAAAAACTAGTCCATGCATTCATCTTTAGTAGGCTTGATTACTGTAACAGCATCTTTACAGGTCTACCTAAAAAATCAGTCAGACAGCTACAGCTCATTCAGAACTCTGCTGCTCGAGTCCTCACTAAGACCAAAAAAGTGGACCACATCAGTCCAGCTCTGAGGTCCTTACACTGGCTGCCTGTCCGTCAGAGGATAGACTTTAAAGTTCTGATGCTGGCCTATAAAGCTCTGAATGGTTTAGGACCAAAATACATCAATGACCTCCTGACCCAGTATGAACCATCCAGATCCCTCAGGTCATCTGGATCCGGTCTTTTATCAGTTCCCAGAGTCAGAACCAGACACGGAGAAGCTGCATTCAGCTTTTATGCTCCTTATATCTGGAACAAACTCCCAGAAAGCCTCAGATCAGCTGAAACACTCAGTTTATTTAAATCCAGGTTGAAGACTCACCTGTTCTCAGCTGCATTTGAATAAAGCACCAAATCCACACTTTAAGCTTAAATTTCAAAACTTACATTTAACTACTGATTTTATCTACTGTTCTGATTTTATCTGTTTTGATTTTATATACTGTTTTGTTTGTTTGTTTGTTTGTTTGTTAATTAGTTAGTTAGGTTATTTGCTTGTTTTAATCAATTTTAAATCATGCTTTTTATTTGTTCTTGTTTCTAATGTCTCTGTAAAGCACTTTGAATCACCTTGTTGTTGAATTGTGCTATACAAATAAACTTGCCTTGCCTTGCCTTGCCTACTGTCCTACTTGTGCTCCATCTATATTTGAAGTCACAGCGGAGACTTCAAAACTCCATCAGTCATAAATTTCCACAGTTCACTTAAGTGGCCCAAAGAAGTCAGAGGTCACGCTCGTTTGTGAATATTTAACAACATATTTAAAAAGAGGAGCTGAGCAGGAGTGCCATGCAGAAACAGTTACTCCTAATTACTGAGGCATTTCTTGCCTCATTTTCATTTTATGGTTATTTTCTGAACCCGACCAAACTGCCCATTAACTTTTGACCCTGGTCACTGGTCATAAAATATTTTTTTTGTTCTTCCAAGATTTCAAAAACAATAATAAACCAATCAGCTGAGTGACCTTTAAAAGAGTCTTATCATTAAGAAGTAATACATTTAAAAAGATAATTACTGTCTGTCTACTATGTTGAAGAAAGCCATTAAAAAGAGTCTAAAAAGAATCTATTGCACATTAGCACAGGTAGGTTTGTCATATTTTAGCTTGTTTGTTTTGAGTTTTTATTTGCTCACAGCTTTGTGATTTTGATTTGTTCTCATAGTTTCCGTTAAATACAATGCCAACAGCAAGAGGCAGTTGCTTTCATCTATACGATTTTAATAACCCCGCTGCACAGAAGCTTTCCAACACCAAACAGCAGATAGAATTTAACACTTTGCTGGTGAACATACACACAGCAGCCACAGAGAGCCTTTTAGTGCTCTCATTGGTGATGTTGTTGATGTTAATGTTCATCTGTGCCAGCTACCAGTGTTAACAGGCAACAAATAACATGTTTCTGAACAGGGATGTCCATCCTAGGACAGGATGATTATGGGGTTTAAATTCTGGTCAGCCACATCAGGGGAATAGATCGGGAATGGCGACACCTCCAGATTAAAGTGATCAGGGAAATGGTGATGTGATTAGCTGCAAACTGGACACTTTTGAAGCTCTGAGGAAGAAAACGGTTCCTGGTCAAACTGTGATCCATCATTGATAATCCTGACCACCTTCTGCACCACTTGCTGGATATGCAGAGAAGCAAATTCTCTAATGGCTCGGTCACACTACAGTAAAAATATGAATCTATCTTTAACTAGGAACCATTGTGGTTGCTCAGTGATTTTACTTATTTAGTTTTTGGGAGATTATTTCAAGTAGTCAGTTTTACCGCCCAAAATCTGAGCATTCAAATCTCATATCCTCTAGGAGGTTGCCAGACATGGGCCATGTTGCCATTTTGCAGTTAAATCTAACTGCATTTGTAGATGAATTTCAGTTTCAAAGCCACGAGGTTGTGATTGGACTCTTTAAGTATACTAGTAGGGCTGCATGAAACTTGGTGCAGCTGAGAATTTTAAGGAAGACCCATTTAACTACTAACAATTTAAAACCATTAGGAATAGTGAATTCTAACACAGTCTTCAGCTATTTATGTTGATCATTATACATAAATTTTCTGTTAATTTTATAACGTAGAAATTAAGGTGGAAATGCCTCAAAAGGCAACACTTTACCTCTAAGGAATGAACAGCCACACCTGCCGTTCACAGCTCCTTTTATGTCCATCGTTTTTCTTTGGATGTAGCATGCAAATGTCCAGAAAGACTCACCACTCCCTCTATCATCTGTTGCGACCGTCTTTCACCTTCAGCCAACAAGATCACTGCGCATGGTCACAACACCAACCAACATTTTTTATTTGTGTGTTTTTGTTAATAGCATTACAGAATGATTCAGCTCTGCTGCCACCAGCACAGACACAGGAAATCTTTTACACCACATGCTATCACTGTCTGTAATACAATATATTTCTCTAGCAGAGACCCATCTGCCAGAAGATGTTATTATTATGATTATTATTATCATCATTTCAACTGCTGAAACAAAAGAAATTTCCCAAATATGAGATACAAAAACTGTTTTTTTTTGTCTTAATGTGTTTACTTACTGCAAAATAAGACCTCTCCTCTTAACCATAAATCCGCTTGATCTTTATTTATTGTCAACCCACTGAAGGGACTCTGTATACAGTGCATAGTGATATATCCCCTCAGATCAACATTATCATTCCATACAACTGCTACTCCTACCGACTTGCCTATGAACTCATTAATATTTATGTCAGCAAGACTCTAAGCACCGTGTCAAATCCTGCCAGATATCACAGGCAGAAGAATGAAGAAGTCCTGCTGCTTTCAGTATCTCATGATTTTACCTTTAGGAGAGATACGGGGGAGATGAGCCTTTGATGCCACTACTCTACAAATGCATCATTAGCTGTAGAATTTGGAGGACCTGAGCAGGAATGCAGAGGATATTTACAAGGGGAATGAAAAAGCTAAGCATAAAGGAAATCCAATTGTTTTGTGTAACTGTATGTGGGTTTTCTATTGCCAGGGCAAAATAGTTTCCTCCCATTCTGTGCTGTTCTGTTACAGCAAATAATAACTGTCAAGAAAGTCTCATTATTTTTCTGTCTTGCCTTGATCTTATAGATTTGAGGCAAATTAGGTCTGGAAATGTGTCTCATTGAAACCAAGACTGGCTTTTATAACATTATACTTTAGTAGCATCGGGCCAATTTGATTCCCTTTATAATGTGTTTAACTGGCAGGTGTGTTATATTTAGGGTGATAAATGCAGGAATAAAGGATTAAAACCTGGATCGTCTTGTGCAAGTTAGTCGCACATATCAACATTTGATCCTGCAAGAAATTAAGCATTTTTAAAGTTATACAAATACATTTTATACAAACAAAATGCATCATTTAGTTTGCTAAAATATAGCATTATTTACCTTTCATTTAAATGTGAAGCGTTACAGATATTATGCGCACTAACCTTTGCAGGAGCTATCTGTCCACTCTCGTCCTCATTTTACCCTTCTTACAGTTGAGGAAACAAAAGATTTGATCCCCTATTGAATTGTAACTTTGGGGTCATGTCATGACCTTAATGTGCTTCTTCTTTAGCCACTCCTTCATTGCCTTAGAGGTCTGTTTTGGATCATGTCATGCTTGAAGACCCATCTGTGACCCATCTTCAATGTTCTGACTGAGGGATGGACGACCTCGTCCAAGATGCTGCAGTATGCCCTCAGCAGAAAATCAGCCCCATAGCATGTTTCCACCTCCAAGCATCCCCATTCAACGAACAGTGGGGATGCTGTTCTTTGGATCATTTTTCTTCTTCCAAACACAGCAGGTCAAGTTGATGTCAAAGGGCTTGATTTTTGTTTTGGTTTTTTGTTGACCACAGCACTTTCTCCCAAGCCTTCTCTGTATCATTTACAGTAGGTGTTCATTGGCAAACTTGAGATAGGTCTGCACATGTGATGTGCCTTCTTGAGCAGGGGACCTTGTAGGCGTGGCAAGATTTCAGACCATTACAGTGTCAATATAAGTATCATGTACGTGATACTTACTAAGTATCACGTACAATTTTTGTATCTAATTTTATGCTTGTAATTAATGTGTTGAATGTTTTTGAATAAGCTTCATTTAAGTGGCCTGCAGTTATCTGTGTTTTATTTAGTGTGAGTTCTGTTATGTGTGTGAAATCATGCTGTAGTATATCAGAACAGAGTCTAGGGTTGAATTATTCACAGACACAATACCTGAAACAATAAATCAGTTATTTTGTGTGTTGCTTTTATGTTTTTTTAATTGAAATACGTTACACTCTGTCTTTTAACCTTATCATTTTTCTTCTAGCACTCTTTAAAAAATGAGACGTGCCAGATGCAGTGTGCTAATCACACTATCCATTTTCCATGGCATACTACACATCTGATTCCACGATATCACATTTGATTTAAAACATTTCCTTCTCGTGTTTGAGCCATCAGAACCTGATGACTTGGAGATCCATCTCTGGGATGTGCTGTCCAGGAGATTTAATGAATAGCATTTTTGCAGATCCATGTTTGGAAACTGCGTTAAAGTCAAACCTAAAGATTTTTTTTTTTTTTTTTTAAAGGAAAAAAGGGAAAACATTTCCATTCTCCCTCCAGCTGATTGTGCTGAAAACGATCCATGTCCTAGATCCTGCCAACACTGTTTTGTTCTTTGATGACTTTGAACACAAAGGGCAAACTTGTCCAGTGTTTGAAATGCTAGACGTGACTTTACACACACTGCTAAAGGAGCAACATTGCCACCCACCTTCTCTTCAGGAGATAAAACTCACGACAGACCAGGTATGCGGATTTGATCAGCGAGCAATATCTACTGAAATATACATCGATGGGAGAGGCCAACCAATATGTGGACAATAAAAGTCAGCCTTCATTTCTTCCTCTGTCCCTCCAGCTGCTCCAAAGACTGCTGGCATCATTCACACAAATATTAAACCAGCAATAATATCATGTTGGGAAACCAGATAGTCCAGCTCTTAAGAGTCAAACTTGGCTCAGTCATCAAAGCTGCTGGTGTTGAGCACAGCTCCATCGTGCAGCCTGTTTTGGTTGTTACTTTTGGTCTTCTGTGGGTAATCTGATCGGTTGCCAACATCATTTATATGTAAAACTTTGCAAAAAAAAAAAAAAAGGATTCAAAATACCCATTCTTGCCTTCCACACTGAGGAATCCTGATGTTGTTCTGGGTCTTTTAGTATCAGAGGCAATAGATATGTGATCTATCTGTGCTTAGCCAGTATTCACTGTTGATATACATCAAGCCTAAATGTATATAAATGCTTGGGAAATATAGCCCAAGTTGCACTCAGTGTTAGCCACAGGCTTATCAGTGGAAGAATAGAAAAACACTGTAAAGCTACAGTTAAAAGGCACTATGTAAGTGCAGACCTTTTACAAGTATCCAGGCTCATAGCAGGCAAGAGGCAGGGTGCACTCTGAGTTTAGTCCACCACAGTGATCTTCTAAAATTCCTTGGATTTAATTTAGCATCACTGATGGTGTACTGTTGTATTTTCTGTCTGGCATTCTCTTCCAAGATGAACAGTTCAAATTTCCACTCTGATCTTACATAGAAACGCTCAAATCAGTCTGTGTACAAATCCGTCCAGGGCTAAATTATTGCATATTAATTTTTAATGGATCTCAAATGCGTTGTCTGCTTTTTAGATGCCTGAAATTACAGGGTTGGGTCTGGATTCACACCTCAGAGAGACAATGCAACCAAGTTCAACAATCTGTTTGACCTGGTGATGGTAGGTAGTCTTTGTACTGTGGATGTAACATCTAATTTCATTCATCTGTAAGTCAGGAAGTGGGTGTTTTTAGATATACCGTAATTGTCGGGCTATAAGCCGCTACTTTTTGCACAAGCTTTGAACCCTGCGGCTTTTAGTCAGGTGCGGCTTTTCTATGGATTTTCCATGATTTTTGTGATATCGTAAGACGATTTGTTTTGTTTGTTCTGCTGTTGTACGGCACTACGTTGCCTGGCGGAAGGATCGGGGTTCAAGAGTGGTATGTTGGTCACATGTCCATCCGCCAGGCAACATAGTGCCGTACAAGTAGCGCGAAAAACAAACTTCAAAGTAGCGCTACGCGTTCAGCGGGAGTCGTGGATGACCAGCGGCGATAAACTTGCGAAAAGCAAGTTATGCTCAACACCACCAGTGGATTCTGACAGCGTGGAAAAGTGTGAAAACATCCACGATCACCAACGGATTTCGAAGGGCTGGACTGCTGCATGATGAAGAGGAGGACACCGCCACGGCCCTTCAGAGGGTGTTCGACTCCGACACTGACAATGAGGATTTCTTTGGTTTTGAAAGTGACAACGAAGGAAAGAAGCTGAGAGTGGATGACGAAGCCATCCTGAGCCTGTTCGTTTCCGACACTGGAGAAGAGGACTTTGGTGGTTTTAGTGCGCAGGAAGATGGTGGTGAATGACTGACTTTTCTTCTTGTTAAAGCCGTGTCACTGCACCTGAGCCTAAAAGGTAGTCCGAATCTATTTTTCTGGTGTGCTGTAGGTTACTGTTATGTACTACATTTGTTACTCATTTATGAAGCACAGCACATGTGCAAATATGTACCCATAACTTGTTTTTCAAAATATTAATAAAAGGGGTGTGTCTCCAAACAGCCATCTCTTTCCTGACAATTCGCTTTGTGCATATTCTCTTACATATGATAAGTCAACATTGAAACACCTGCGGCTTTTGGTCAGGTGCGGCTAATGTATGTACAAAACAGGATTTTCCCCTGATTTTAGCTTGTGCGGCTAATATTCAGGTGCGCTTTGTAGTCCGGGAAATACGGTATATGAAATGTGTTTCCAATTCCAGCTGTGCCCAAATATGAGAAGTTTATCAGATTGTTGAGGAAATAGCTACTTACCTCTACGACTTTAACCACATGGACAGAGAGAGTTTTCAGATATATTTTTCTGTGTATGCTGACCTTTCATCCACAAGCAGACACTTTTATTTCACTGAAATTTGGCATTTTGGAAGATTCCTCACAGTCTGCAGAAGCACTGCTGTCTGGATGAAAACTAACAGTATTTCTGACGCACCAAAGAGGACAGCTGTCAGTAAGTTATCATGCTTTTTGTGCATTGTACTTAAATACAAAGGAGAATGATTTATTAGATAAAATGTTCAGCTTCATATTGATTTTTGCGCTTATTCTTTCACTCACTCATTTCTCGTCATTCCTCACACTGACACAAACTGAGGCACTCTATGAGTGTGTCAACAAAAGTGGCATCGGCAGCAAAGGAAACATCTCTGTCACCTCCATCCGCACTGATGAAGAGACACATAATGATAATGGTCCTTCAGCTGCTACGGCTTCGCTTGACAAAGCATCCAGCAACTGAAAGCTTACCTGCTGTTCACGTAACTGACAGAGTTTCAGGCAGTGGCTGGAGAAGTGCACAAAGGAGGTCACTGAAAGGGATCAGAAGATTTCTCAGCAAGATCTTTAAGATATATGTGCTGCTGTGAGTGTACGTGTTGAAAAAGTCAATGTGTGACCTACCAAATAACCGGTGGAGTTGTAGCAGTGGTGAAAGTGGCAAAGAAAGTGGCACTGGAGGTTGTAGCTTTAACAGTACAAGAATCCATCAGTCTTATTCTGAAATTTATTACTTTGATAATTGTGGAAAAAAAATGCCTTTATGCCGTCACTGGACCATTAGTGTTGCAAAACAAGCTGAGTGTTTAGGGCATCTGCCCATCCAGTAATGTAACAGATAAAATACACATTTGTGAGTGTCACAAAATTATTAGTTTGAGATAATTTATGTAAAATATTATGTTTGGCACATGATAGTTATGCAGTGATACTTGTGCATTTAAAAAAAAAAGAAAAAAAAAAAAGATGAATAACAGACCAATTGGAGTCCCAAAACCAGATGTCAGTGACTTTGTTTCTTACCTATTCTTGAGTTTCTTTAAATTGTGGCTTGATGTGTTGCTTTTTAAGCATACTTCTCTTTGTCTGACAGGTTCTGTTTAATTGATTTCTTGATTCCACAGGTCTTGCAGTAATCAGGCCTGGGTGTAGCTGGTGAAATTGAACTCAGCTTTCCAAAAAACGTGGTTAATCACAGTTAATTTGTGTTTTAAAAAGGAGCGCATTTACTTTTTCACACAGGCCAGGTAGGTTTGGATAGCTTTTTTCACTTAGATAAAATAATCATTTAAAAACTACATTTTGTATTTACTCAGATTATCTTTGACTAATACTTGTTGAAACATTTACATTTGAAAAATATGCAAAAAAAAAGAAGAAATTAATAAGGGGGTAAACACTCAGTAAAGCAGCAGGCTGTCCACTGATCACACACCCTGTGGTTTGAACCCTTGCTCCCCAGTTCACTTGTTGAAGTGTTTTCCATGCAAGACACTGACGGCCTAAAAATGAGGTCAGTAGTGTTGCAGTCATCACTCAAAAAAGCAATCTATCACAAATTATACGTTCATGCATTATGTTACTTACCTCCACCTCAGAGAAAGTAAAGGCTTGTGTCAGGATACACTCAGCTTTAACATCACCCTGGGTTGTTTGCTAGCATTGTGTTAGCTTGCTGTCTTTGCTGATGCTTCCAAAGAGCTTTGTGTTAGCAGTATAATGCAAGTATATCATCGTGCTTTTGTCTTTCCACGCAATAAAAATCAATGAAACATCCATATGGCAACTTTTCAAAAGTCGTATTGAACTCTAACACATAATGTGACTAAAGTAACATGTTACTTTGGAACACGGTACACCCAACACTGGAGGCCAGCACCTGGTCACTTGCATCGCTGTGTGAAAGTGAGTGAAGTGGAAGTGAGAGCTTGCATTGAATAGAAACCCTATAGTGTGTAGTGAATACAGTCCATTTAGAAACATGAGATACAACTTTCAGGTTGAGGGGGGCAAAAAAGAATAAAGTTGGGAAATAGAATGCATGGAAAAGCAGCAGCACCTCAAACTGAAAGAAAGCGTACCTCTGAAGCTCTGATCAAATGTTCCCAGAACTGTGTACATCTGATAAAGGGGCTCACTGACTCTGCAGCTCTCACACAGCACATACTGCAAAGAAAGACTGCCTTTCTCTGCAGGATGCAGTCATAAAAAAAGGCCATATTTCATCGGCTGAGGGTATTGACTGTGTATGCTTGTCTTCACACATGATCAGTAGCGATGTATAATGCCTGCTCTCCTCCAGTCTTAATAATGAGCACCGACCACAGCCAAATTCTCATTTTGTTTGGCTTTGAAAGAATAACAAGGTTGTTAGTTTCAAAGGTTACATTGATTAATATCCCTTCTCGCCCATCAATGGATGAGTAATTCTTGGTAATGGAACATGCTCGAACAATCGATCGGGATTCATGGAAGTGATGAAAAAGTATCTGGCTGATATGAGATAAATGAATTAAAGGACAATCACAGGGGGCCCAACGAGCCGCTGCCTTTTCTAGATGTCTTGACTTGACGGAGCAGAAACAGATGTAACGTTAAAAAAACAAAATGCACACACACACACACGCACACACACACTAGCAGTTGCTATTTTTTGCCCCAAATGTAGAAAATCTACACAGTTAATTCTTCCAAACAGCTTGATGTGCAAAATTCTACTGTACGTGGGCAGCTTGCATCCAGCCCACATCCTGCTTGTGGACAGATTTATAATGAGTCATTTGATTTGTAGCCAGAAGTGATTATACATATGGTAGATAATGCACACTGCACCTTTAGATAAACCCTCTACTACACATTAAATTCTGCTTTATGAAGCATGTTTTGTTGCATGCTAACAAAAGAAACTGGGCTTTCGCGTTATTTTAAAGAAGCCTAAAACAGAACATTCCCTTCTGGAATCCATGTCACATCCCTCTTGAGGTGAGGAGGAGATGCCATTCTGATCACCAATCCCCCCCCCCACCGCTCCAGTCTATCTCTGTGACTGAGGCTGACACCGGTGGAGGGGCCAGATGGTGCGTGTTTCACTTGTTTTGCCGTTGTGCCGCTGTTATTTATTCGCCACATAGGCAGCGGCAGCGGCAGCGGCGGGGCCCCCTTGACGAAAGCTTTTGTTTTCGGAGCTTGAAAGGAAGAGAGGAGGCAAAGAGGCAGGGAGCGAGCAGGAGACAAAAACAAATGTCCCTATTAGGTTATCACCTTAGCTCCCGAGGAAGAACTCTCTACTCTTGTCGTGTGTATGTGTGCGTGTTGTGCTGGCGTGGGTGTGTGCCCCCCATTGCCAGGGACAGAAAACAGAGGTTTGATATCTCAATATCACTGGTATTAGCCTGAGAAAGAGGCCATGGATTATTTTAATGCCATCCAGTGTACAGGAAGCCCAGAGTAGCAGATCGATGATACATGTCCCCCAGCCACCCATGACACCTACCAACCACAGACACACACATCCCTCCACCCTGCCAGGCCTTTTTACTCTGTCACACACACACACACACGCACACGCACACACACACTCCCCTCCCATATTCACTCAATAAACTGTGAGAAAAAGCAATATCTCTCTTGAAGGCAGAGAATATGATTAAAGCTCTTTGCGCTTCCGTTATCATCCCATGAGCTGTTAACAGCAAGCAAAACGAAGCAAAGTGAATTACCTCTAGCTGTCGCACGTAGCCTGCAGACCCACAGTCAAGGGCCCATATAATGTTCAAAGCATAGTTGACACTTATAATGATGGATAGGAGTCAAGAAAACCGAAACCAGCGCCAGTGGAAAATTTTTGACCATATTCTCACTGTTTTCACTCAGAAGTTAAAGACGAACAGGAAAAGGAAAAAATTCTATACTGCTACTGAATCTTTACATTGAGTGTTGAGAAGCTGTATGCTTCCCTTACTCACATTCATGAAATCACATGTTTCCTCTACCTGTACCATTTTCGAATTAAAAGTCTAAAAACTTATCAGCAAGCTTTTAATTTAGGACATCTGCAAGAAAAGTTTTAAAATACCAAAAGACTGGAAGCAATAAATATACTTTTAACTTTAAAATATACTTAAAAAACACATTTCTTTTCTTAAGAAGAAGAAGAAGAAGAAGAAGCCTCGTGCTGATGGAATTAGTGCTGTAAAAATGGAGAATTCTAATCTTGCCTCCTCTTAGGTTTTAATTGTAAGCAGACTTTGTTTATTCATGCTTTTTCTTGAATATTAGCTCTCAAGTATGCGGAGAATAAGCATTAATTTAATTTTTTTTATTAGACTGAACTCAGCATCTTCTTGTGTATTTTCAACAAGATCAAATAACCTGACATTATGTTTTAAAACAGAGTTTGAGCCACTCTGTCAAGAAACTGAAAACAAAATCAAGCATCCATCATAAAATATTTACTATACTTATACTGTATGCCTTTAGTTATATTGCTATGGTAACTGTGCTGGGCCTTAACTTTGAACATTAACACTGTCAAAAATGGGATAATTTATACTTTCTCTCATGCTGATTTTGGAAAAGCATGATTAATTAGTGTAACACATTACTTTAGCACTTCACTGCATCTATTTCAACACCGAATCAAATGAAAAAATTGGATATTACTGCATATTTTGCTGACAACAAAGCACTCAGAGCGCTGTGGTCAAAAGATTGTGGCTTTCTTAAAAACCTGAATGAGATTTGTATCTAGTCGGGATATTTTTGGCTGCTTTGATTCAAAACTTTTTATAATTACTTTCTGCTACTTTTTTCATAACCATGTGCTATAGTTACTCTTATTGCTTATTTTTTATTCCTTTCAGTCACTTTTTATAACCCCAGTTTAATCTAAATGTACTGATGTTATCAGGAAATGAATATAATGGATCGAAAAAAGTATTGGACCTGCTTCACCATTAAATAGTGATGTTAATGGGTCACTTTACTTAAATTACTAAGATGATAAAGAGTCATTTCGATCACAACGTAGATGTAGCAGAAGTCGTTTCCTTTGTACGAACAGATTTGACCTGCCTGAGATTCTTGGCAGGGAAAAGCCTTTGCTAAGCAAAAAGAACATTAGAGCAGTACATTGCAGTTTTTCAGCAAACATACAGGCAAAGAACTGGCCATCTGGAACAATGTGCTCTGGACAGATGAATAAAGGTTAGAGTTGTTTGGCCACAGTGACATGTTTGGCACAGACTAACAACAGTTTTTCAGAAGAGCCTCAAACCAACTGGCAAGCATGGTGAGGGGGGGTGTGGATCAGTGTATCATTGTGTTTCTTCTTTGTGTTTCTTCAGCCATCATGTATAATACAATAAGCACAGGTAGCATTAGCAGTAAACAAAGCCTACAATCTGTGTATTGAGTAGTGACTGAGGAGCTGTTGATCTGGATGTTACCGTTTTAAAGTCACTCATCCAAGTGACTTTTTAGTCTGAGCTGGCAGAAAGTCAGTGTGACTTCCAGTTTGATTATTAATATGTTGATATTAGCACCTTTAGTATTCCTAGTTGCATGTACTGTTAATATAAGAGTTTAGTTTCAGTTTCAGAGTTAGAGTTCAGTATATAAGTTTTCCTTTTGTGTCTCCCTCTGTCGTTTCCTCGTATTAAGGTTTCAGTTGTGTCTGAGTTTCTCTGTTTACTTGTTTCCTATTTTAGTTTGCTTGTTAGTTGTCTCCTGTGCTTTGCGTTTAGTGTTACTCCCCCTGTGTTGTTATCCTAATTAGTTTCATCTGTGCCTCCCCAGCTATGTCTCATTCCTTGCTTAGCCCTCTGTATGTGTCACGGTTCTGGGTCTGTTGGACCCAGTATTTTGAGTTTATTATATTTCGGTTTAATTCTGCTTCATGGATTGTTTTCTTATTCTCGTAGTGATGATGATGATTATTATTAGTTTCTTGTTTCTGTTTATCCGTGCTTAAGGATTTGTTCTCGGTTATATCTCACGTTTATTTTAGTTCAGGTTCCATGTGTCATTCTGTCTGTCTGTCTCTCAGTGTCAAGTCTGCGTGCTTGTTTAGTAATTCATGTTTCCTGTTTTATTGTGAAAGTCTTTGTCTTATGTTAGTGTGTGCAGCTTGGTCCCCCCCCCCCCCCCCCCCCCGTCTCGTTAACCCTGATCTCTCCCAGCTGTGTCTCCCTCCTGTTGCCCATTCCCTGATTACCACCCTGTGTATATTAGCCCTGTGTTTTCCTGTGCTCAGTGTCGCGTCGTACCCTCAGAATTATGCCTGTGTGTTCAATTCTCAGTGTCATTGTTCAGTTCACGTTTTCGTTTATCACCAGCAATAAAGCTAAGGTTCTCAGTTTCAATTCAGTCTCAGAGTCTCGCATTTGGATCCTCCTCTCCATCCGCCTGCACACAGAGCCCTGACAGTATGTGTGTTTATAGCCCCTATATCACTTTATCTTTTCTCAGGGCATCTATTGTGTGCCTGTATATTTTAAATTCTGTTTTCCTTCGCCTCTGGACTTTTACATTCTGAAGATTCTGTACCAGTTGTAGTAAAAGGCTCACTTTTAATTATTCTGTCTGTTACAGAATCATGCATTTAGTTCCTAAGCTGGGAACCCTTGTCAAACAATGACCTAGGATAAGAAGTATAAGCTATCCATAAACTATATGAAATGCTCGATACTTTAATTGAAGTTACCATGTAATACAGCCGACATCCTTCCTCCCAGAGGATAGGTGTCATTTGTCTCTTTTTTAATGTGGGAATGACCTTTGTTTATTTAATATCTTCAGGGAAAACACCTCTTTGTAAATGTTTATTAAAAACCTCAGGTAATAATAGATATCTTTTATATTTAGAAATAAATATAAATAGTTTCCATATATATGGATGGAAAGTTCACCAATTTCTTTTAATAAATCTGTTTGAACATCTGGTTTCACAATTTGACGTCCAAAATTTTGCCAACATCAGAAAAAAAATTAATTGTAACCTTTACTATCAAACATAACTGGAAATTTTAGATGTTTTTAACCATCTTGTAATGGATTTAAAATTCATTTAACCTTATTTACTTGTATTTTAAGGTTTTAACACCCTAATGCAAATGGTCATGCTTACTCAAAATAAAGACAAATAAAAGCCACTTTAGATTCGGTTCCTTTCATACACTTGTCTCCTTTTAGCATTATTCCAAAGCAGATGGACAGGACCGGTATTATTAGCTTGCTCAGAGTGTTCATTATCACCTCTGGTTACGTGCAAAGTGTAAATGGTTATTCCTGTTTTACGATCTTGTGGTGTGTTGAGCCACTGAACGCTTTGCTGACTTTAAAAAGGCAGCAATGTCAGACCAAACATTTAGTCATTCAGAACATATCATTTACTTTGTTAATCTCACCTAGACTGTTTTTATGGGGCGGGCTGGAAAGATAAACACTGTGATTAGAAAATGTTCACTGCGACCTCTTGAAAAGTCAGAGATTCAGCAATCCCTCAAAGTTACCATTACAGTTCACCATTACACAAAATTTCATCTGCTCTGGCCGCCGTGCTAATCGGAAGCAATGAGACGAGATGGAGACTCTGATGAGGAAGAAAATGAGATATAAGGACGAGGTAAAAAAGATGAAGTCAATTTTGAGTATGAGACTGATTGGGGGTGGCTATCTGATCCTTGTCGGTCTTCCTCTTTGATTGCACCTTGTCATCGTGCCTCAGATCTGCGTTTTTGAAGTCGATGGATAATATAATGGTTTACTTTGTGATCAGCACTGAATGTAGGAAGCGGCGCATGTAGAGATGTCTTGCATTAGAAGTAGTGAGGAGGCTAAAACTGATTCAGTGGCTGCAACAGCTCCCATGTGAATGGAAAGGCAGTGTGTTGATAAATTAAGCCAAATAAATTAGGACGGGGACTCATTTTGTGCCAGACTGACAATTAAAGATGCCTTGGGATTCACCCAGTGATAACATCCATCTTCTCTTTTACTCCATTAAACAGGCAGCAATCAAGGAGATTGACACAATGAGTGCTTATGAAAAAAGATCACATCACATGTCTACTTGAACTAATGTTCAATTATCTAGTTTCCTCTGTCTACTGTGGAAAAATACTTTGGAAGTTTAGGACATAGGTTGACAGATGACTTATACGGGAAGATTGATACCGCTCTTAAATCTCATTAACCAATTATAAAAAAAAATGTTTTTGCACTTTTATTTATTTAGTTATTCATTTTGTTTTGATATTTTTCCATACTAAATTTGAAGCATGAACAGATCAAATTTATTGTTGAATCTGAAGTTTGAGGGAAGCGAGCAGGAACTCTGGAAACACAGATGGTCTTTGAATCACGGGCATCTTTCATAAAAGCCATTTGTATACTCTTCTTACATGCACATTGCTGATGATGCCAGCGGTACCACTTTACAATAAGTCTCCCCTTATAGAGGCTAATAAATAGTTTATAGCTATATTATTAATTAATCTGTAAATGCTTTATAAACCATTATTAATGGTTTATTATGCATTAGTTAAGGGTGAGAAAAAGAAAAAAAACTGACCGGTTTCTTGCCAAATAGTGAGCCAAATGTGTTCACCTATATATTTCATCTAGAGATGCTATATTAAACATTTCAGACTAAGTTACTATCCTGTAAGCACAATCAGCATTTGTAAACATATTTTTTATCATATAAAATTGTACTTCATAAATGCATTATAAATATCCACAACTATCAATCGGAGCTTTGTTGTAAAGTGTAAAGCATAAAACCATTTATTAATGAATAATAAATATTTATAAATGCCACATGGGAGACTTATTGTAAAGTGTAAAGCATAAAACCATTTATTAATGACAAATAAACATTTATAAATGCCACATGGGAGCCTTGTTGTAAAGTGTAAAGCATAAAACCATTTATTAATCACTAATAAACATTTATAAATGCCACATGGGAGCCTTATTGTAAAGTGTAAAGCATAACAACATTTATTAATCACTAATAAACATTTAATTGCCAAAAGTGAGTCTTAAATGTATAATGTCACCATTTATAACACTTAGACCTAAATTACAATCAGTGCTTGAAATAACATTTAACTACTGTCAAAAATGTATTGTAAGAGTAACACGTGTAACATTAAATGTGTTTTTTAAAACACCAAACAGTCACCCACTCCAAAAAAAGTTCATGCCAGACTGGTTCAAACTGGAAATATTTTTTGTATGTCCTTAAATAAGCGTCCCAGTGGTCCATCAGGGTGTCGCGAACCAAGCCAAGATGACCACTCAAGAACCATCAGGTGTTCCTCCAGCAACTTCTCAGTGCGATTTCCTCTTAGTCTACGGACATGTCCTTTGATGGTCATCCAAACCCTTTCGATATGCTGTGTATGACTGCCAGATTGAGGATCTACAAACCACCTGCTGTGATTTACAGTGTAATGTCTGTACCCTATGTTTGTCAAAACATTCTTGTAGGCTCTCCACTCATCACTGATAATGGCACTACCCAACTTAACATGCTGTCTGATCAGAGGAACAAGGTGGCGCCTTGATCGTTTTTCAACAAGTTTTAACACGAGCCTTCGCCTTTTGTCTTTAATTCCCATCATTCCAAATACCCATTTCTTCCTTTTCCATGCATTTCCAAAGCGTCCACGTGCATACTGAAAACAAAATGAATAAAATTAAACAGAATTAAAATTAAAAAGAATAAAATTAAATATCTACAAAGAAACATTCAAAAAGATGGTTGCTTCTACTAATTTTTTTTACTTATGGTAAAGGTTTCCATGTTTAGAGGACACATTCAGATCTGCATTGATTCTAACAAACCTGTCTGAGAGTTTACCAACCTTTCGCTGATGACGGAGACAGCTTTCATCTATAACCACAAATTCTCTGTCACCACCAAGACGGTGTCCATTGTTTATTCTGTGTCTTTTAATTGCACGTATACAAACATGTCGAATGTGTCTTGCCATGCTACTTAGTGTTCTGGAGCTGCCAGCCACTTCATCATCGATCATATCTATTTGTCTGAGCCTGAGCCCTTGTGAAAATCTGTGATAGAAATTGAGGCAATTATTACTTACTGAGGCCCTAATTTTATTTCACAAGTCTCGTATTGGTGTTCAATTATGAAAGGTGCATTGCTATTAATGTCTACATCTACATATACCTGTAAATGAACTTCATCCAACTGAAAAGAGATGTTTTTGATTTCTCAAAGAGGGAGCTAGTTCTAATTGTTCTGGAAACTTTCCTATGACTTGCTCTTTTGCAGCACCTGAGAACATATCAATGAGTTAAGTAAAGAAATGGACCCTTAAACAAGAGCATTAATTGAAAAGATAATCACAAAATTAAGTATGAAGAAAATAATAATGAAAAGAGGTTAATGCTCCCTCTTGCATTGATAACCGAAATATTTTGTTATATTTACTACATGCACTACATTATCATGCATTATACATACCACATATATTGGTCTTTCTTCACCACGGAAATCATTTTCATCTTATGGTGACAAACAGGACATCTAAGCTTCTTTTTTAGCAGGTGTTTCTTCTGCAGCCATTTAATGAGCCTTAGTGCCTTATATTTAGTTTGTTTTCCTTCTATTCTGGCGCGCAATCTCATTCCCAAAGACATTCTGGTGGGAAAAAATGAGTAATTTATTTTATTATCACCTCGAAACACCGTAAAATACTCTATGGGAGTCTAGTGCAAATCGGTTCAGAGTTAAAGAACTTCACATGCTATATAAAACAAGCCCTATAATCAAAAATAGTCCCGCGCAAAAAAGAGGATTGTCTCACCTGTTATAATGTATCTCCGACTTTGTTATGTAGATCTAACCCGCTGGATTCATGCTAAAGAAATATGTTCTGCCGCCAAAGGGAGGGAAAACAAATTTAATTTAAACGCAGAGGAGCTTATACAACCATCCAATCACAGTTAACTTTATTAAGGAAAGCCCCTCCTCTCAGAGCGCGACAGGCAGTGGAGCGCTCTGGAAGGTCAAGCCAAAGGGGCACGAACAGACACACTGAAGGCGCTCGTTCAAGTTGCTGCGCCATGGATGGAGCAGAAGATAAAAATTTGTGTGCGTCTGCGACTTACACAGTTAGCACACGTTCGAAGAGATACAAAAAGCAGAGACTGGATGATCTAGATTGCACTAAGCCAACGACGTCAGCAGTTAGACATGAAGGTGAGTATAATGCTAGCTAGCTAGCTACCGAGCCATTTGGCTGCTAGCTACAGTGGCTAACTAACATCACATAACATGTGAATAGCTCTATTACTATTGGTTATTCCAAACGATTTATATCACTTAGTTGTATATTTTTAGTTTTGTTTATGTGCATCATTAAATTTATATTAAACACCCTGGTAAGGCAGTACACATAAGAATTATTTGCCTTGTTTTAGAAATGCCTGAACCACCACAGGTGTATATAACATAATTTTTACAAAGTGGCTTTTTATAAATTCCAGTTGTAACCGTTTTTAATCAATATTTTATTTGAGTTTCCCAAGTTTAAATTATAAATTATTTTAGTATTGTAATTTAATAATTGTTTGTTCTTTAGATTCTTCTTCTAATCCTGCCCCTACTGCAACTGCCCTTCTTAACAAGGAGCGAGAGAAACTGACTTTTCTTAAGGAGAAACTGGAGTGGCAAAAGAAGAGAATTGAAGAACTGGAAGGAGAGAGAGATTTTCTCCGAAGTCAGCTATCATCCCTTACAAGTATGAAACTAGACTTGTTCCATGAACATTGTTTTTATTTTACAGTCTTCAAATAAACATTAGATAATTTATCAATCCCAGTGAAGTTCCCTTATTGTCATTGTGTTGATTAAAAGATTTTAGTCAGTTAACTTTAAGTGTTGTGCTAGTTCATTCCTAAAGAGATCTGGTTCCAAATTCAGTTCAGCCAGGTCTAACTTGATTGATTCAATTTCATAGTTCATAAGATCATAACTCCAACTTGAACTAGTAATGTAACAGCCTTACAATCAGAATTAATATAGGTTTTATATATATATGTATGTATGTATGTATGTATGTATGTATATATATATATATTAGGGCTGCCACAAACGATTATTTTGATAGTCGACTAGTCACCGATTATTTATGCGATTAGTCGACTAATCAGATCATCATCCATTGGACGTAAAACTACAGCTTATTGCACCAGCAGCATCTGCTCTTATATAACTATCATTAGCTTACAGCTTTAAGCTTTTAAGGTGCTAACTAAAAATAAAGACAAGATGATAGTTTATTAAATTTTAATGAAATCTGCAGATTGTTTTGGTGAAGTTTAATAAACTCCTTGCTATCTAAAATATAACAGGACACCGGAGTATATTCTGGAGCATCTCACACTTCTGATAATCAGCTGTCTGCTTGACGTTTATTCAGCTGTGTAAAAACTTTAATCTCAGCCAAACCGATTTACTCGGGAACAAATAAAATACTGAAAAAAGTCAAACAATAACATTTTTAATTTATCTAAGTGACTCATTTATCATGTTTAACCTCAGTAGCGAAAGACGGCAGTGGGTTTGAAAACAATTTGCCGGGAGTCCGGTGTTCTCACGGTGCTAGTGACCTAGCTCCGGCTAGCTATCGAGCTAGTGGGTAACAGACGTCTCCGAAAACGTCGGAGCGCTTTTGAAAATATGTGGTGTCTTGATAAACTGAGCAGATATTTGAGGTTTACACAGCTACATTCTCGCCTGAAAATATGTTAAACGTTTATTTTGTGACCCAGAAAGAATAATAAGAGTAATATTAAAACTAACTAGCTGCCGCCATTGTTGAAAACTGAGCAGGGCTGTGCTATGAATTCTGGGACACAGCTTCTTCTTCTTCGGGGTTTAACGGCAGCTGGCATCCTTGTACATGCAGTGCTGCCATCTTCTGTTTCAGTCCGTTATTACACTCTTAAATCCTGCTTCTTATTCTTGCGTCTTTTGGGATCTTACAAAGCTTCAAACGACGCGTCGACTATTAAATCAGTCGTCGACGATTTTGATAGTCGACGTAATCGTGACTAGTCGACTAATCGTGGCAGCCCTAATATATATATATATATATATATATATATATATATATATATACATACATATTAGGGGTGCAACGATATTCGTATCGATATTGAACCGTTCGATACAGTGCTTTCGGTTCGGTACGCATATGTATCGAACAATACAACATTTGTAATTTATTTTATCAACTTTCCTTCTGACGATGCTGTCTGTGTGGAGCGCTCAGTGAATCTGCGTTCGACTACTCCGCCTAGGCTGCACTGTCGAGCGCAGATCCACTGAGCGCTCCACACAGACAGCATAGTCAGAAGGAAGAGCGCAGGGCACCTCCCGCACCCTCATTCAGATCTGGCGTTTGGAATTATTTTGGTTTTCATGTGACGTATGACCCTGAAGGTAAGCGAGTCATGGACTAAAGTAAAACAGTATGTTGGATGTGCCATGCAATGCTCAATTACATGGGTGGGAACTAGTGTGTTAGCGCAGTTAGCTCGTTAACGTGTTGGCCGTCTAGCCCCATGCACAGGGCGATCGGCGGTAGCTCGTTAACGGAGATTTGCCGTGTTGTGGCGTTAAGGTCATTTCAACGAGATTAACCTGAAAGCACTAGTGGGAACACAACGAATATGACTGCACATTTACGCCGACATCATCCTAGTGCAAAGACCAAAACAACAAGCATGCTACTAACTTTAGCCGAGTCATTTAGACAGCTGTTAGCACATGATTCTCCTTATGCTGCTGAGAATATAGCCCAGAAGAAGCGGATAGTATAGCTTTTATTTTGGAAAGAGACATTTCTCTGTAATAAACTCTTTTCCAAAGATGCATGATTCCTCAATCAGATACAGGGCTTGCAATATCGCTAGCCCGACGTCCCGGAGCTAGCGATTTTTTCAGTCGGGCTACCAAAATCTATCTCTTCCCTGCCCGTTGGGCTATTGTAGGAAGGAAAAATATATGTCAATGCTTTTGCATTCTTTCAGAAATGTAGCTGGGTAATTATGTCATTGGCATCGGTGAGCCACTGTCAATATGTGACATATTGAAATCGCGTTTGAATTTGCGCTTGTTTTTTTGCTTTCACTTTGCAATCGTGCGAACTGTGTATAGAGAGCGACAGCACTGACCTGTGAGTGATGATAATTTGTGCACCAATTCCTCTGACATCGTCTTATTAATCGTTAGCTTACTATGCAAACATGACAAGTGAAATCTCCCGCAGCTTAAACATGTGAGAGGTTGATCGCGCAGAGAATCGCTGAGCTTATGTGAGTGCCTGTGTAAAAGCAGCAGAATATATATTTTAGTTCTGCTGAGCCAAATAAGACAGGTCAGGGTGAAGAAGTGACAGCCAAAGAAAAGCTTACCACAAAACGGAGAAGTTATGACAAATCAGACTATGAGGCAAAAAGAAAGTGCAGCTTTATGGTTTCATGGACAAAATAATTTCTGTGGCTGCAATATGACGAGCTAAATAACCAGGGCTGCACATAAGTGGTCCACAGGTGCGCATTCGCTGTCAAAATAAAAAACACGCACAAGGGTTAGGGTTAAATTTAAAAACTGTACTTTTGAGTTAAAATATATATTTATAATTTTAATAAATGACAAATTAAAAAGGCATGAACATTTTTTTTGTATCGAAAAAATATCGAACCGTGACACCAAAGGATCGAACCGAACCGAACCGTGAATTTTGTGTATCGTTGCACCCCTAATATATATGTGTGTATATATATATGTATATATATGTGTATATATGTACACCTTATTCACATGATGATTTTCTATAACAAAATCCTCATTCTCTTTAAGCACATAAGCTTACTAAATCATCAATTGTGTAATTGAAAAACAGGGGACTTGTTTCTAAAACCAGCCATTTTGTTGTTTACATCCTGCAGAGCAACCTAAAGACGAACCATTCAATGATCCATTTTCCTCGAAGGCTTCTGAAAACTCAGATTCATCTTTCGCATCTTCATCTGTATCGTCTGTGTGGTCATCCTCATCTTCATCCCCAAAGAAGCGAAAGCACAAATACAACAAAAAGCATTCAAGAGCCAAGAAACCCAAGAAGGAGCAGAAGAAGCTCCGGCAGCGTGGTGAGCAAAAGATTTTGGAAGAGAAGATTTTACAGAAGAGGATACTATAAATGTGACATAAAAGATAGTATTATGATTTTAATTTGTTCTAAAAATTACTCTGTGTTCACTACGTCATATATACATATCTATCTATCTGTCTGTGTGTGTGTGTATGTATATATATATATATATATATATATATATATATATATATATATATATATATATATATATATATATAGATATATATATATATAGATATATATATATATATATATATATATAGATATATATATATATATATATAGATATATAGATTAGTATGCTTTGAGCATTTGCTTTTCTAATTATTTGCTTTGTTTTCATTTTTAGTTCAAACGCCAAATGACATTGTGCAGCGATACAAATCCCTCCTCAAGACATTTCCAAAGACGAAGACCATGACCAAAGCTTTTCAGAAGCATGGGCTCGACAGGAACACTGTTGTGTCCACTTCATCAGTTGGGGAGCTTGCTATTGCGGTCCCCAATGTCTACCAGGAGCTACTGTCCAACAGGCCTAGTGGAGAGACGGTACTAGCTTTTGCTAAGCGATGTGAGGCTGCAATTCAAGGCAGTGATGAAGTAAAAAACAAAATAGAAAGTATGAAGGCCGCTGGTACTTTGCTTCCAATTCGAAGAGGGAAATCTGTCTGAAACCCTAATTTGTTCTAAGTGGTTTTGTTTTTTGAGCATATTGAACTGAAGAAAAGATCTGCAAAACCAATCATTTTTCAAAGATCTGTTCACATATGTGTTGAGTTTCCACACAACTAAGAGATTTACCTGTTAGTTTATTTTGTTTTTTTTTTAATGTTTTGATTTGTATAAATGTGTGTAGAGTAAATAATACAGCTGTGCAGTTTCAGTTAAGGTATAATAATTTATTATATTATAATTATTATAATTTTCCTTTGTTTTATGCCAGTGGTGAATTTAGGGATGGGATTTGTTTCCTTAATATAGTTTTAGCTATCTTTAAAGGGCTTGTATATAAGTTTAGCAATGCTAAATAACTGTTGGTGCCTTATACTTTTTATAGTAATGCCCAGTAATACTTAGAAATGTTTGTTGATCATAAATAAATGTTGACATGTTTTAAACTTTACAACAAAACTCTCTTTTGTCATTTATAAATGTTTAGTAGTCATAAATAAATGGTGTCATGCTTTACACTTTACAATAAGGCTCCCATTTGGCATTTATAAATGTTTATTTGTCATTAATAAATGGTTTTATGCTTTACACTTTACAATAAGTCTCCCATGTGGCATTTATAAATATTTATTATTCATTAATAAATGGTTTTATGCTTTACACTTTACAACAAAGCTCCGATTGATAGTTGTGGATATTTATAATGCATTTATGAAGTACAATTTTATATGATAAAAAATATGTTTACAAATGCTGATTGTGCTTACAGGATAGTAACTTAGTCTGAAATGTTTAATATAGCAACTCTAGATGAAATATATAGGTGAACACATTTGGCTCACTATTTGGCAAGAAACCGGTCAGTTTTTTTTCTTTTTCTCACCCTTAACTAATGCATAATAAACCATTAATAATGGTTTATAAAGCATTTACAGATTAATTAATAATATAGCTATAAACTATTTATTAGCATCTATAAGGAGAGACTTATTGTAAAGTGGTACCATTTGATATTTATTCATTGGGCCCTGGTGTAGCCCATCAGTGCACAGTGCAGCGTCTGAAACAAGCTGCTTTATATCTCTGACAGCCTCTTACTAACAAAAGATGTGAACAGCAGGTAGGTGGAGCTTCTGCATTCACAGCTGAAGCTGTGTGCCTCAGATGATCACAGAGATTTTGGATTTCTGCTCTCAAAGACATCATATAGAGCCCAAACAAGAAGAAGAAAATTTTCAGTAATGGAGCATTTAGAGCAGTCTGTAGCCCAAGCTTTAGACTCAGAGGTATTACTTGTGCAAACACTAAACAGTTTGCATATCATGCAAACAGATCCACAGAAGACACCATCGCCATAGCCCTCCACTCTGTGCTGAGCCACCCAGACCAGTGGCAAAGCTATGTGCAGATGCTCTTTGTGGACTACAGCTCAGTCTTCAATATAATCATCCAACTGGTCACTCTTGGCCTCCCCCTTCTCACATGTGCCTGGGTAAAAGACTTTTTTACAAACTGGCTCCCGACTGTGAGACTCAGACCTCATGTCTCCTCCACTCACACGCTGAGCACTGGCTCCCCACAGGCCTGTGTGCTTAACCCCCCTTATGTATTGTCTCTATAGCCACTACTGCAGTTCAAGCCCACATCATCGACCTCATCATGAAGTTTGCTGATGACACCATGGTAGTCGGACTCATCTCAAAGGGAGACGAGGCAGCCTACAGGGAGGAAGTCCTGAAGTTGGCAGCATGGTGTTCAGAGAACAACCTGCCACTGAACACCAAGAAAACCAAAGAGGTCACTGTCGGCTTCAGGAGGCACAGCACTGACTTAGCCCCCCTATACATCAACGGGGAGTGTGTCAAGAGGGTCCACACCTTCAGGCTCCTCATCTCTGCTGACATCTCCTGGACAGACAACATCACAGCGGTCATCAAAAAGGCCCAACGGCACTTCCTGAGGGTTCTCAGGAAGTACAAGCTGGACTCCAACTTGCTGCTGACCGTCTACCGCTCATCCATAGAGAACCTGCTGACATACTGCATCACAGTATGGTACGGCAGATACACTAAGGCGAATAGAGTGAGGCTTCAGAGAGCAGTCAGCGCAGCACAGAAGATCATCGGCTGCCCTCCCTGATGGACATCTATTCCTCCCACTGCCTCAGCAGAGAAACAAACATTACCGGGGTCAGTTCCCACGCTGAGAACTAATTTTAACCTGTTCCACCTGCTTCAACCTGCTTCCCTCAGGGAACAGCTACGGGTGCATCAGCACAAAGACTCAAGAACAGTTTCTTCCCAAAAGTCATAACCAGCCTGAACTGATCAGCTCCATCACCTAGTGGGGGTGGGGGGTCATAGTTTGGTCCCGCCTTCACTGTTGTGATTGGTGTGGGGGTAGGGACAGGCTTAGGGCGTCGGGGGGTTCCCCGGAGGCATCTTCCTTGGGGGGCTCAACCCGGGGTAGCGGTCATGTCCGGTTAGGGGCTCTGTTGGCTCTCCGGTGACTGTTTCCTCGCGGCTGCGTGCAGCGGGGCTAGGGGAGGGTCTGTGCTGACGGACGTGGGTTACTGACCTGGTAGCCTGGCTGCCCCTGGGTGGGTCCGGGATGGGCGTGAGGTTCTGGGGGCGCTCCGTCTCTGGGCTGGGACCCGGACCGGGCCTCGGGGGCTTGGGTCCTGGTTGGTGTGTTGCCGGGGTTGTGGGCGGGTGGGTGCATGGGGGCCCAGCCCTGGAGCAGGGTGCCGCCGGTGCGTCGAGCCACCTGGGGGGCTCTTCAACTGGTGGGGGAGATTGTCACATCTTGCAGGAGCTTTCCTCTCCTCAGGAGCTCCCTCTGCAGGAGGGGGAGATACAGGAGAGGTGGAGGAAGATCTCAGCCTGGGTGTTTATTGTCTTATGTAGTCTGGAAGATGAGTGGATGGTGGGGTGGGTGCAGTTTTCTCTGTGGTGGGGTTGGGTGGACTGTCCCGGGCTCTGTGGGGCCGGGCGGCGCTGCTGCACTGGGCCCGGTCTGGATGGGCCTGGGCCCCCTTTCCCTGGCGGGTCGCAGAGTATGGGGGTGCCTACTGGGGTCAGCGGGGGAGCTGGCCCCAGGGAGGGGTCACCTGCCCCTCCCTTCCTTCCCTCCCCATCTCCAGCTGCCTCCCTCTTCCCGCTCCACCACAACCACCCACACATGCAGGGCCTTGGAGTAGGGGTATGTCACCAGGGTGCAGAGGAGGCTACCCCCCCCCCTCTGTCCCCTTCTGGCTGCCTCTGCCTCAATTTTATCCCACAACTTAGACATTCACATTACTCACACTCTCATTACACATACATATAGGATCTTGGGGGTGGGCACGATACACGGAGTCCAAAGTACCATCAGGGTGTACACCCCACCCCTGGCATCGTTGCCCACCTCTCAATTTTAAATACACGTAGACATTGAGGGCTAGCAGGAGGGACCATGCGCTTACCTGCTGCTCTCTGGCAGGTAGCTCCAAGCCCTCCTGGGTTTTAAATGCACCTTAGAACACACATGCATCAACATTACAATGAGCGGGTGGAGGGAGGTTCGGAGTCTTCTCTCACCCCCGTTCTCTGCGACCTGCTGGAGCAGGGGGGCTAGGACTAGGAGGAGGAGTTGGCCGTCCGACTGCGGTCTGGAGTGTGGAGCCTTCCTGCTGCTGCGGAGTCGGGGCGGTCTGCCTCCCCCCACCGCAGGGAAAAGGGAAACACCACCTGGGTCTGGGTGCAGTTCCCCCCTCCAGGGGCGGGGGCACCTAGACCCGGTTTGTAGAGTATGCTTGGGGAGTGTGATCGTGTGTACAACGTCTCTTTATGTATGTCTCCACGTTGGTTGAGTGTGGAGTAAGTGCATATGAGAGCATGAGGGTGGGAATGGATGTTTGTATCTGTGTGTGCCTGTATGTCTGTGTCTATATGTCAGGTTGGGTGTCAGGCGCCACCTCTCTGGGGACATCTCAGGCCCTCCAAGGTTTGGAGGCCTATCTCCCCCTACCACCACTTCCCCTGCCAGTGGCGGACCCCCTCAGACATCGGTGCGTTGGTGGTTCTTTGTGTCCGGGGATGGGCGTCCAGGTACACACCGGCTCACTCCTTGGCGGCCGCTTATCGGGGCCTGGAGCCTGGGGCTCGCTCGGGCCACTTCGGAGGTGGGGTGCCCCCGGCCTCTCGGCCTGGGGCTCGGTCACTCAGGCGCAGCTGGCTGCCGGCGGAGCTCACGGGCGCGTCACTGCAACTCCCCCTGGCTTCTGCTCCGCGGCTGCTGAGTGAGCCCTCATCTGGGACTCTCCTCAGCTCTTTCCGGGACAGTGGCGCAGCTGCCCCTCTGTTGGTCTTCCTTGGTCTCTTGTGTTCTGGGGGCCTCTGGATGTCTGGAGTTTTGATCTCCTCCACACCTGCTTCACGCCCTGGAGGACGGGGCTGTGGCCCCCCCACACCCTCTAGCAGATTATTACATGAAGGAACCTTTTAAAAAAACAAAAAACAAGCGCGTCCATGCTCACAGGTGTACACACGGGTGATCACACCCACAAACTACACCCTTTTTGGCTCCTACCTCAAAGCACACTGTGTTCTGTTGATCTTATGTGCTGCACAATAATGTTTAACATTTAGTATTTACTGTCATATTCCCATATATCATTGTGATGTTGTTTATTCTATTACTCTTGTTCTCTTCTGCTTGCTTTCTTTTTTCTTTCTCAGCAGGTGATCCAGGTGATTGATATATGCATTTTTTTTTCTCTGCCCGTTCTGTTGGTTTTTGTCTTTTGCCCTTCTCCCCCGTCCCTCTTCTCAGCTGTTTCTCTTTCCCTCTTTCTTTCTCCCCTTCTTTCCCCCAGTCAAGTCTGTCCCGTATTCAGTAAGTGAAAATAAAATAAACAATAAAAGGTGAATCAAATGGAAAAAAAAATAAATAAAAAAAATAACCAGCCTGAACTCACACATGCACTCGTAACACAGTTCCACCCCTCATTCCAAGGACTTCCCACTATAAACCACCACTGTGCAATACTTAATTTTGCATGCAATAACCCAAACTGTAAATCTCTATAGTGACACTAAAGGCATTCTATTCATTTCTAACCTCAATATCAGAAACCTTAAAACTGTTTAATATGAGCAACAGTGATAGTAATATATGTAATATATGACAGAAAGTACAGTAGCATAACAGCTCCTGTTTAAATCTAGCTTATTTTAAGGGATACTCTACCAATTTTACGCACAGAGTATGTTTTGCACTTCTTATGAAAGCAAAAAGTTGTATAAAGTCTTTGGTGGATCCAGAGGGAGTTCCGTGAAGTCTGCTATATCCTCAAGCAATGTCACTTAGCATTTGAGGGTCTGAAGACAAGTTTTAAAATGGAAAAGATCTAAGGGTGTGGAATTAGACAGAAGAGGGCTTTCCAGATCATCGTAGCCTGCTCCTTATCTCTGCTAAAGGCAAAGAGGCCTGAGGCTATGTTAGCCGCTACTAGCATTACACGCCTAAAAGTCTGATCAAACTGACTGAGTTAATGTACGTAAAAGAGGAAGAAGTAACATCAGCAGTGTTACAGTGTTACATCAGTGTTACAGCTCCACAAGATTAAATCAGCGTACTAATCTTTTAAGCATTGAGACCAACCAGTGCTTCTTTTTGTGTGTGAGGATAACGTTAGCCTTTGCAGAGGACAGAAAACGTTGAAACTGATCAATGCAACTTTAGGTTAAATTAGGTCAAACTGATAGGATTATAACAGTGGGACTCAAACAAACATTAACTGAAAAATCAAAGCTGTTGCCGTTTTGTAATGCAACAGATTTCACACCTACTCCATGGAGTAAAACTGACTACGCAGAAGCTGCCAGACATGTTGACAATGATCTCTTTTTAAAATGATGATTTAGTGATGGTACATTTTTAAAGTGCTGCCTTTAGCAAGCTAGAAATGCAAGAAAAGGAAGAAAGCAAAACTCTAGATGTTGCACCTTTTTCCCTTGTGGAAAAGTGTTCTTATCCAAGAAGTCTAAAGGTAGTATTTACCAGATTTTGTCAGCTTGCATCATCAGCTCAGTCCACTAGGAAGCCATGTGGCGTGGCCCTCGAGGGTGTCCAGACATAGGTGTTTATTCAGCATGAAATGAGGTGAAGCCTAAAAATACATGGGGGTCATGAGGGCAGCTGGGCAGGGTTAAATGGTTGGCCCTCCATTCAAAGAGCCACAGAATGAAGAGCGCCGCCTCATTAGCAGCCTGATACGGAAGCAGGTCCATCTGGAATAGCGGGAAGAGCAACGGGAGAGACTGGGACTCAGCACAGAGGGAGAGGGGTCAGAAATAGCTGAAAAATGAACAGACTGACCGCAGTGCACATACACACACAGACACACACAAGAACAGAGAGAAAAAAGACAAAGAAAGTGATAAGAAGCTCAGACACGCTCATTTTCAGTAACTCAAGCACATTTGCACATAAAACATAGGCAATAATAAATTTACTGATTTACTCATTTTTCCAGTCCAGAATATTAAAAATGTGATTGTTTTTTTGTTTGTTTGTTTTTAAAATATTCTAAGCCACACAGTGTCATGCAGTTTTCACAAATACTGAATGTGCCTTCCACTGATTTCTCTCTCTGAGTTGTCATGCTTGAATAGGGTCACAGCGGCAATTAATTGTTGCACTTCAGTAAATTGGAGGTCTCATGAGAGACAGCTTTTTAAAAGTGCTATATAAACCTGACGAAGCAGGTGCTTAGATACTAATTGTACTTCTTAATTATAGGTAGAAAAATCCTTGATCTTAGAACATCTTGGAAATGTGTGCTTGCTGCACTGATGAGAACTAATTTTAACTTTCTAAGAATGATAAGGTGAAGATGAGGTGGATATAGTGCTGGCTATCATTACCAACAGCTGTGGTCATTTTGTAACAAGTAGTTTTACAGACTTTTTGTGGAATGACCTGGGATTATCCACAACTACTCGGGAACAGTCCCAAATCACCTATCTCTCTAATCTTCATTCTTCCATTCCCTCAGCATCATCAGTAGTACAGGTACACCAGAGAGTTTACTGTAACTATTACGAGTACAGCAGCAACATTAATTCAACACACACACACACACGTACACACACTCACCTGCACTACCTTAATCTTGTAAGCTCCACATCCGCCACCCACCAAATGTGGGTGATTTTTTTTTCCTTCCAAACCCTTCAATCACGTTGGCAGATAGCCTTTAATGGGTCTGACAGGACTGGAGCAAAAGCTGCAAGAATTCCAGTATATGCTGTGCAAATTGTGATTTCACACCACAGATTGAGTATAGAAAGAGTATTTGTTTTTCCCACTCCATTTCCATCTTCAGTCTGATACTCTAGCTCATTTGCATGAGGGAAGAGTTTCAGTTTTTCCTAACCAATCACTATAGACCAATATATAGTGAGTCTCAGGTCATCTTAAGTTAACACTGTGAAAATGCTGATATACTGGATGTGAAAGTCAAATGAAAACAGTCCAATATACAGCCACAGCTCAGGGTTGTTGAAAAGAAGTGAGCTCTGACCAATAGAAATATCACTGTGGCCATAACTGCGAGAGGTGGGTGGATCAATCCAAATATTGATAGCGTCAACTCTGGTATTGGTATCAGAAAAATACTAGTCTGATAGGATTGATACTTTGTTTCTATCCTCTAAGTTCAGTATGTAGTCCACTGAATTATGTTAAATTAAAAACTATACCTCAAGGATACTCTGTGAAAAATGTCTGAACCTTTTTGTGTTGACTGTCACGGCTGTTTTATTTATAGCCTATAGAACATTTAAATAACAGAAGCTGACCCAAAGTGCTTTAGAGACAGACGCATTTACATTCCAGCTCTCAAACAAAAGCCCAGGTGAATAGCTGGAAACAGATGAATAGCTTAAAGGTGTGTAATTATGTGGAAAGTAAAAATCACAGTGATTTCGTTGCTATTAAAATGTATTTAGAATTTCCAAATCGATAATATTTCATCACTAAAATCAGGACACACTGGTCTCCCCTACATACGCTGCATTCATAAGTTAAAAGTATTGGTATTGGCAACACTGACCCTGAATTTATTTGGTATCAATCCTGAAATTTACAGTATTACATACCACTGGTAACTGCATATATTTATAGACTTTATGTAAAACATGCACATAACCATCATATCAGTGTCATCTTACAGTTATGGACCACATATTTTGGAAGTAGTGGATTCATCAGTGCTGTCAGGGAGAAAATGATGCAAGGTAATGTGTGTTTTAATCATATGATTCATATAATAATACTGTAGCTGCATGTTTACCGTTATTGTTAGCTTGTCACTTCCACAGCTCCTCCGGCACATTATTGTCTTCAGTTGTGTTTGGCTTCTTCTTTTTCTGCTTTTCTTTTGTTTTGCTTGTCTACTTCCATTGTTTTGTGTGCTTATGCAGAATTTTTCAATTAGCTGGTTTTCTTCAGTTGCAGTGCATCTAAACTCTCAGCCATCATAGTATATAATGTATTAGCATCTTTAAATAAGGCCATAATTAACTTAAACTTCCTATCATTAGTTTACAGGCTTATTCTATTCCATTTGTACATTTACTACAACATAGATGCTTACAGTTTATTTTTCTGGAATTACAATGAGAATTATTAATTCATTGTAGCAAAATGTTGCTCTCCGTTAGTTAGTGACAGATGCACCCTGGCAGAGATTATACATCAGTGATCTTTACAAGACAGACAAAAGCAAAGAGCAAAGAGACACAGGCTGACATGTGGATGTCCTCATATATGCATTCATAAATGCTGATGTAAACAACCATTAGGAAGGACTTTCATTCACTGTAAGGGAAACTGCGTGCGTGTGTGCACACAAATATAAAAATGTGCAAATGCATAGAAAGACAAACAGATGAGATTCTCTCCCACGCCTGTTTGCCACAAAGCAGAAAGCACAGGAAGGAGTGGAGTGCAGTGACATGTTGCAGCAGATGGCTAATCTCCTCCTCTTCATCCTCCTCTTCTCCTCCCATTCCTCTGCCACCTGTGGAGGAGGACACACACTCTCCGAATCCGTCCGCCCTCCCAGAAATCAAGGATGTAGGTCATTTATCATGAAGGGAGCGGGTCACCTCGAATTAAAGTTTCTTGTGAGGGAGTGCATGATTTTTCTCATGCTCTCTGTGCATCACTCTTGATTTTATAAGCCTGAAGGAGGCTGAAAGTCACTGTGACACCAGTGGAGGGTATGCCTTTGCGAGGAAATTATCCCCAAGAATCCAGCGTAAACATCTCTGCTGATCACCCACGTCTCCAATTTCATTTGTTTTTCTAAAGCAAATTAAAATTGCTCATTTTCATCAGAAACTCAGGAGAAATTCAAATCCAGTTTGAACCAGTCGTCTTGCCAGACAGTATTAGCTTAAAATAGAAATGTTTATCATGATGGCGGCCTTTAAAAGTCTTTCTAATGTCTGTTTAATGCAGATGTCTCAGTGCTCTTCTCTTCTCACTCTTTCTTTTTTTTTTTAATGTTTCAGAGTCGGCCACTGCCATGCATCGGCTGATTTGACGTTGTGACAGGCCTTGAGAGGCAAGGATACACAGTGTCCTTATTCTGTCACCTTCCCCCATTGGCTTTGACTGGCCCTAACACTTGCATTCAAGCCCCTACAGCACAGCCAATAAATCACTGTCTTCTGATACAATACAAGAGAAAGTTTGCTCAAGGAGCTCAGCTCAGACGTTATCAGTGTTTGGTCCTGATCTATTTTGGTCCTCTCCTTTTCAGTTGCTGTATGCCTGGCATGAAAGGATAGCTGCGCCAGTGGCTCAAACTGTGATGAAAACTGATGTTCTTTGCTGGATTAACGCTGTGGACGATAATCAAAGAGCTCTTTCTTTTTGTTTCTGGCATTTCATCCACAGATGCTTGCTCTCACCTCTGAGGAATGTGTCCACATGATTATTCACATGATGTGCACACACTTACACATCGTGACCTTTTGTCATGTAACCGAGATGAGAGTGGCACTTCATATTCTATCTCAAGACCATCCCCAGGGAAGCTTTATGGCTGATGGATGTTCCCCCAGGTACATGTGTCCTCCTCAAAGAGTCACCCATTAATCTTTGAGCACTCCCCATCTATGCAATATCATCAGCTCTCACAGCCAACCTCATCATATATGCAGTGACAAATTGGCAGAGCTGTAGAATGACCCAATGTCAATTTACATTGTAATGTATCCATGGATGACTTATGAGACATGAATAAGAAGGAGGCCCACTAGGAGGAAGACACCCAGACTCAAAGTTGCAGACGTTTTTATTTATAATGGGTTTTGGCCTACACTCATACTGTACATGGCATTAGGGCTTTAAAAACAAGCTTGTGTTTCTAACTTTTTGATCATTTATAGCTCCAATGCATTTCTTTTGTTTGCACTTTCCCTGCCCATCTAATATTTTGTGTCTTTGCTGATAGTTTTTGCACTGTTGAAATTAGTTCTTTGTCTCTTTCGAAGAGTCCATTCAGTAATCCATCCATGAATGTATTACAAGGCACATGCTAGTTAAAGTCAGGAGTTGGGCTGCAATGCAGCAAATGAATGAGACCCGGCTGGCATATACCATCAAAATGTCAATACAAAGCTCCTGTGCCGTGATGGATCTGCTCAACTTAAAAGAATGGGTGTCAGATGGAGATGAAGGTGTTTGGAGCTGGAATGTCACCGAGAGAAAACTGGGGAATGGAAATGATTGCATAGGTAGAAATGAAAACCGATTGGATGGCAAAATACGTTTTTGTCAGCAAATCAAGCACTTTTATGCAAATTCGGGCAAGCAATTTTTCATTTATTCACACATCTGTCATCTCAGTCAGACCTCAGACATCAAGCATGCAAAAAAAGGCAGTGTTTGCCAGACAGCGAGGAGCCAAAGGCGACAATTTGCATAGAAAATGGCCACATGCGATTGGCTGAAAGTGATGAATAAACAAATTAGCTAGATCTGAGGTTTAAGGGTTGGACCTTTGCAAAATCAGTCTCTTTGGACAATAGCTAGTTAATACAAGCTGTCAGAACACTCCTGTGTTACTTTGTGAATTTTTCCATTTTTTTAATTTGTGCAGTGGTGTGTAATAGTTTCCTTCAGCTAATCTTTTAACCATCCTAAATATGGCTAATATATCCTTGTCCATATTTAATCAATTCATGGACTGGTCAGAAATTTGCCTTATATCAGAGTTTATAGTAAAATCTGTCAGTCACCTGGCTGTGCTCATTCTGTGGCGGTTCAGCTATAAATGCCAGGATTTTTTCAGATAATGAAATGATCATTTACACTGTCAAACAAGCTGGGCAGACTGTTACTGATTTATCATATAAACAACATCCCCATTGTAAAACTCCATACTACAAATCCCCAACCTGTGAAGTGCTCATGACAGGTGGGAAACATTTATGCTACACAACTGGCATCTATGGGGTATTTCTTCAGTTTTCTCCGGGTACTCTCACTTCCTCCCGCAGTCCAATGAATGCATGGGATTAGGTTGGCTGTGGGCGTGAAGGTGAGCATAGACGGTCATGTTATGTCTGTCTGTGTTAGACCTACAAAAGATTGTTAACCTGGCCAGGGTGTACCCTGCCTCTCACCCTATGACTGGATGGTGTATTCATACTATGCACTTAAATTATGTATAACCTGACTGGACTGATACTTGAGCCATAAGTCTATTCTTAGGCACTCATAGTTTCAATTCAGTTCAGTTCAGTTGTATTCATATATAATAATAATATTATATATTTATCACAACAACAGTCATCTCAAGGTGCTTTATATTGCAAGGTAAGGATGCTACAATAATACAGAGAAAACCTTAACAATCAATTGACCCCCTCTGAGCAACCACTTGGTAACAGTGGGAAGGAAAAACCTCCTTTGAACAGGAAGAAACTTCCTGCAGAACCAGACTAAACAAAAACTGTTTAGTTGAGCTAGTTTTCAAAGTAGTCTCCTCATACATCTTCCAAAGCAGCTTCTACTTTTTACCCAGTGGAAGGTGTGAAACTGGAAGTTGTTGACATGATTATTTATTTTGGAGGAAGAGAAGACGCAGAGGACCAAAGCATGCTTTCTGGTTGGGTGGTAAACTGTTTATGTTTGATAGGTCAAAGTAATGTAAGAGGGTACACACGATGCTCTCCACAATGCGGGCCATATGTGAACTGTTTTGCTCCAGGTAGAAAATAGGTAGCCTGATTTCTGGGGACAAATTTACTGTGCAAAATCAATGTTCATGTCAAAAAAAACAACTAGCTCATGCTGCTCTTATCACATGACTGCTGACTCTTTCATTTACTGTGCAACTGCTGTTTGATTAGGACCATTGCAAAGTTGCAGGTGAACTCATACAAGTGATTAGACTTCCAGGGAGCACTTCAAATATAACAGAAGCACTGGAAGTCGTCCATATGTGTGCAAAGAAATGAAAAACTGATTTTTAAATTTAAATCAGGTATGGGTTTTGATTTTTTTAAGAAACTTTTGATCAGACCTTGTATTGCTCCACAGAAAATTAACTCTTATAGGAGCACGCAGCATTACCCCACTGTACTCAAATCTTTGCTTTTCAGCTTTGCAAACAGTTTAAGATCTTCTGAGAGCACAACAACAATGCTGTTGTTAAATTGAGAACTATAGCCTTTTAATCCCTTTACACTTGTGAATTTTTAATGTGAAAGTAGCAGAAGATCCAATTTGCACTTGAACAACAATTAGGAAAAAGAGAGCTGAACAAATGTACATTTATTGAGGTCAGCTTGGTTTTTATTTTACTCTAGAGAAATTTAGAGACGATTTCTGTGGGGCTTGGGGCAGAGGGGATCCGCCTTCGTTTTAAAAGTGAAAACATTAGATAACCCTGGAGATCAGGGAGCCTGTTCCATCTGGTTAACGCTGCAGCTCAGAAGCTTTAGAGTTTGTTTTGTGTCAGCAAGGTTGAAAGAGCAGCTCAGCGGGAGAGAAAGACAGAGGCCAAGAGGGAGAAAGTAGAAAGAGGTGGGAGAAGGGGAGGCCTGGGTCAAGTCCTCAAAGCGCCGGACTGTTCTACTTAAAAATCTTTAAATAGGGTGATTCACTAGAATGCTTTGCTCTCATCTGTCTCTGCTCTTGTTGCAGCATCCTGGGATAAACCGGAGGCTGAGCATCAAGAGGAAAGTGGGTTGGGGGATGAACAGCAGGGCAGGTCATGTCATCACTAAAGGAGCAAATCAGATGTACCCAAACAGCCCGCGGGGATCAATAAAGGTTCTTCATTAGAGGATCACCGTCCTGAAAAAAGGACACAAATCCTGATAAACAACCGCCATACATAAAACATAAGCAAAGTCAAAGCAATAAGATAATGGATGCTGGGGAGACAGAATCGCTTTGGCAGCCAAACTCCATTTGTGTGTTCAGCAAGCTCGTTTACCTTCCTTCTGAATTCTTCCTGATTTCCCACTGTAGCTGATTGCCTCTAATTTCAGCCAAGCATCTGGGGAAGTGGATTCATCGGGGAACAAAGAAAGGAGACGACTGGTCTTTGGATAGGGGAATGCCAGCTAAATGATCTCCAGTGGACGTAGGCTTAAATGGAGGCTAAATGGCGACGCAGAACGCTCCTCTAGCTGAAGCTCATTACCCGCCTCTCAATCCCCCAAAGACCTGGCTCAGCTTCACACTGAGCACTTTCCTGCCAGGAGGAGGGTGATTACAACATTTTGCTCGACAAAGAGCTCCCTTCCCCCTCACTTTTCTCATCGTTTCCTGTCTTCTTCCTCTCCCTCCCTTTTTCTCAGTGGTCACCCCCTTTACTGCCTTGTTTCTTTCAGGCTCCCTTTCTCCTGCACCTCACAGGCACCCCAGGCGATTCATACTGACTGATTAGTCTTTTTATCCTGCCTATGATTACAACACTTAGAGACAGGAGCCTGTGAATGGTACAGGAGAATGTTTATTTGCTGGCAGACAATAGTGAATAAGCAGAATTATGAATCACACGTCGTCATGTAATCTAGACAACAACATTATTGGCAACAACAACAACACAAAAGTGTATGGAAATCAAAAGCTGTTTGAAAGTGAATCACAGGAGAGCCACATAACGGCAAGCAGATGGGATAAACACTGATGTATGCACAGGGTATCATCCAGCCAAGGAGGAGCGGAGGCCTACGCATTTCTCTGCCAAGGCTCGATGTACTCGAGACCCAGATGGGCAAAGATGTCCTTTTCAGTTGTAGCTGCCAGGAACTCTTTCTAGAGAGAGGACACACAAACACAAAGTCAGTGACTTGTGCAGGAATTTGTCTCTAAGTCACCAGTGCAGATCCGTGGATTCTCAACTTGAAGTTTCGCCATTCCACAAAATGTTCGTGCCTTGCGCTCGCAGCCTCAACTGTGCTTGTATTTCAACTCATATCTCCACCACAAGCTGTCTTTCGATTTAGGATTTTATTCGCCTAGTGTGTGCCAAAGCTCAGACATGCTGTGATTCTGCAGATTTACATTTGAGCATCCACCTCCCTTCTAAACCCATAAAACCCCAACCTTGCTCTAAGTGATTGCTCTCTTCAGCAGATGAGTATTTTCCCTGGCGAATCACAACAGGGCTATTAACTACTGGCCATCTACCAGCGCCATGTGATGGGTTATGTCTTTATAGGAGTGGTGACAAAGCCTGACTCACCTTGGGTTCGAGACAGCCTGGAGAGAGAGGGGGCTGTGATTCTGACACGTTCTGCCCTCAAGTGCTAAACTGGACCTGACACGTTGCTGAGAGATGGCGGAAAAATCAAGAGCAAGTCAGCTCCCACAGCCAGCCAAAGGCAGAGATAACTGAGAGCAGCAAGTAGGAAGTGAAGAGAAGGGAAAACACTATAAGGCACAGCTCCCTTTATAATGGCTCGTTATTTATAATGCAAATGACACGTTTGGGTGGACTTTTTCAACTTGCAGTTTTTGCCATCATTTCTCTCAGGAATGGTTTCTTTGTTCAGCAAAGTTTAAAATGAAACAAGCAGTTTAAATAGATCACCTTAGCCACTCTATTTGGAAGTTAAAGTGTCAGTGTGCACATTGGAAAACTGTGATTACCCAACTGTCAAATAATGCACTAAAAAAAGTATACCAATGTTTTTGCCTTTCACTGATCTACAGTATAAATTTTCAGAAGTGGTTTGCAGTCTATGATCCTCAGCTAACCATAGACTGCAAGTAAGATATGTGGAGTCGCTTCAATTTTATTTATTTAGCACCAAATCACAACAACAGTCACCTTAAGAAAAAGACCGTACAATAATACAGAGAAAACCCCAAGAATCAGACGACTCCCTATGAGCAAGCACTTGGCAACAGTGTGAAAAAAAAACTCATTTTCAAGAGGAAGAAACTTCCAGCAAAACCATACTCAACATCTATCTGCTGCCAACCTCCAGTTAAAGGGGAAATATGCAGATTCCCCAACCATATGACATTGCTGGAGGTTAGTGGCAGTTGCCAGGTGAAATTAGAGGCAAAGAGCATGCTACATCAAAAACTTTGTGCACCATGGCAAATACGTTCCCTTTGACTCTCTGAGCTGTAGTGAAACTACAGGGTGAAAATCAGAAATTAAAAGTGGAAGCTGTGCCCTTCTGCTGAAAAGATGTGTGTGCTGTATGCAAACTACAGGTGGCCAAAGTGATTGCAGAGGTTGTTGATGCTGTACCTTTATTGTAACCAGTTTTACGCCAGTGACTGCCAGCAATCTCCAGCAACCACTCTCCAACTGGCTGCAGATTTAATTTCCTATCAACCAGTGGTTACCGGGGGTCACTGACAAGTCTAGGCCTGCATAAATGGGACATTAGCAATTGATTTCACAGTGACTACCAGCAACCATTTGTATCCAGTTTGGGAAGTTTTTTCCGTCATGACCTGTAGTTTCAGATGGTGCTAAGCCTGTGCAACTAAAACCTAAGACACCACAGCACCAACTTTACATTCACAGACTGGAGGCTTGTCATGTTGAGCCATACTCTGAATTATCCATCTTTTTGGCTCTAACTTCAGATGAATGTCTGAGACTATGAACTCATCAGCAGTGACTGAGCCTGACGGTAAAATAAAATAATGTAGCTGTTTCTGTGATGGATGAAGTTTGCATCACCTGTCTTTTCGTGCATTCAACAAAATAAAAGTAATGTCCATTCCCCGAAAGTTATAGACCCCTCAATCGCCGTCCTCCTCCCTTCACACAGACCAAAATCAGCAGATTTTACTGCAAGCGCACAAGAAAAAAGACACATTTTCTCTTTTTAGTCATTTTTTTAGTCATTTGTCATTTTTTAGTCAGGTTGGAGCATCTATTATCCTCTGACATCTTTAGTTCCTTGTGTTGTTGGTCTTGATGTTGCAGTACCTTGGGGATGATTGAAAAAAAATGGGCAAAACAAGTCCAGATTCAATAATCATGTTTCCTAAAATTAGATTAATATCTGTGGCTAGTCTCTTCAGTAGCACTCATTTTTTCTCTTGCACAACACATTTAATCAGCACTGTCCAAAGAAATATTATCTCTCTTTCCCAAATAAAAGTGTGCTGTTGGTGAAACAGTATTACATTTCAGTAAAGCCATCCTGAGGCCCATTAACCAGTCCACCATTGCCTGTATTTTTCACTGTTCTCATAACCCTGAGCCCATTTATTGCTCTAACCACTCAAAACACATGAAATGCAGACGCACATCGCTGCAGTTTATGATGTGGCAAGCTATAGTGTATTAAACATACAGCTGATAAAAACTTAGAGGCAGGAGAAGAAAAGAGAGAACAAAGGAGAGTGCTGAACAAAGCCAATGTTGTTACTCCCCTCGAGTCGTAATAAAGCTCAACTTGTTCCTTGTGTTTTAACTGACATTTATTTCGGACAGGAGGATTCTTCGACATGCCTTAACTTGTAATGATGTCCAACCACAGCCGATACAATGCCGTCAGAACTAAAAAGAAATACAAACTTAAATGAATATTCTTAATAAAGCCCCTAAGCATTATATATGGCGAAACATTCCAACAAAACAATCAATAAAATACACATTACACCTCACACTGCGGTAATTGCACTAGAATATCACGCAACACTAGCATATTTACATACAACGAAAATAAACAAAAGAAAACATTTACCTCATTGGCCTCACTCAAAGGGAATAAAACTTTAATCCTTACATCGTGGGGAGGTCCAAAAAAGGCACTCTTTTATTTATCTTACTATTTACTATCTTACTGTGGACGTGCAAACCTCGTGGCTCGTCTCAATTAGCTTGCTGAGTGTGCCAGCCAAAAATACCCTCTTAGCAACAACAGACGGAACTATAGAAAAGGTTCCTATCTAATTGCACAATTAGTAAAAATAACACATTTAAACATATAAATCCAATGAACAAAACATGAATTACTATTGATTTATTTCTTAATATTTCAACTACTAATTGTTTCAACCTTACATATCTAATAAAATGAACTTAAATGTGAGAGTTGCCTCTGACGGCAGCTACACTCCCACCAAATCACTTGTGATTTCCACCTATGAACTTATGAAATGTAAACTAATCTGCTTCTAATAGTGTCACAGTCTTGTGTATAGGTCTGTCAAGTAGAACTGGTTTACTCAGTCTCTTTCCATGGTCATCTAACAATGAGTCACTCATTAACAGTTGTACTTTGCGTATACATCCATCTTCACTCGGGTGTATGGCAACAACTTTGGCCAACTTCCAGTCGTTTCTTGATGCTTGGTCATCTTGTACGATCACTATGTCATTGATCTTTGCATTTCTGTTTGTTTTGTGCCACTTTTGTCTTTGTTGTAGGCTCAATAAGTACTCTTTCTTCCATCTGTGCCAAAATTCATTGGCCAAGTACTGGACTCTACGCCATCTTTTGCGAAGATACAAATCTTCCTTTACAAAGTCTCCTGGTGGTGGCAGTATTACTGACGACTTCATGGTCAACAGAAGATTAGGTGTAAGTGGCTGAGGTCCAGTAGGATCGTTGAGTAAATGTGGGGTGATAGGTCTGCTGTTAACTATCGCCATCACTTCATAAAGATAGGTTCTTAGAGATGAACTGTCCAATGATCTGGATGACTGATCCAGAATGGTTGTCAATACACTTCGGATCGTACGAATTTGCCTTTCCCAGGCTCCACCCATATGACTGGCAGAGGGAGGATTCATCACAAACTCACAGCCTAGCTGTTTCAAACTTTCCTGATCCATTTCCTTTACTGCTTCCAGAAACTCACGTCTGGCTCCAACAAAATTGGTGCCTTGATCTGATTGCAACTGACGTACATTCCCACGCAAAGCGATGAAAGAACGCAGTGAGTTTAGAAAAGCGTCGGTTGACATATCATCAAGTAGCTCTATGTGCACCGCACGAGAGCATAGACAGGTAAACAGAAGCCCGTAACGCTTCAGTTCTTTTCTTCCTTCTTTAATGTAGAATGGGCCGAAACAATCCATCCCACAATACGTGAAGGGAGGGGTGGTCTCCATTCTCTCACTTGGTAGGTTTGCCATCTTTTGCTCTTCTCCTCGACGTCTGAATTTCCTGCACTTAATACAGTTGTAGATAAAGGATGATACTGCTTGACTGCATCCTAGTATCCATATTCCGTTCGATCTCAGCTCATTTATCGTCATGCCCCGTCCTTGATGTTTCACCCGCTGATGATAGTGATCAATCAGTAACTTTGCGATATGGCAAGTCTTTGGTAAGATGACCGGGTGCTTGACGTGTGGCTGCAATGTAGAACGCTCTAATCTACCTCCCACTCTAAGAACACCCTTCTCATCCAGGAAGGGATCGAGTCGATAGAGTCTATTTGTTCTGTCCTTGGGTAGATCCTTTCGCGTTTGAAGTGCCTTGATTTCCTTGCAGAAGATTGATCTTTGTACAATGGATATGACTTTAAGCTCGGCTTCTTTCCTTTCTTCAAGGTTAGTGGCTTTATTGCTTCTCCTTTCCAAGCCCTTAAACTCTTTCACAAATCTGAGAAGTCTTGCCATAGCTTTGACCAACCTTGACCAACTGGAGAATTTCAGAAAACGTTCTGCCAAAGAATTTGTTTCTGTAGTTGTATGGAGTACAACAACTTTGCGTACTTCTGGATCCTCTGCATCAAGTTTCCCCACCGTGACTTCTTCGTGGGGAAGTTTCTCTTGCCAAAGAAAACTTGGACCACTAAACCAGTTGGAGGTAATGAGGTCTTTGGCCTTCAGTCCGCGCGAGGCATGGTCTGCTGGATTGAGATCTGATACCACAAACTTCCATTGCATCGGTTGAGTGCTTTCCTTAATACGCTGAATGCGATTTGCAACGAAAACATGGAAACGTCTCGCATCGTTGTTGATATATCCCAAGACAACTTGAGAATCTGTCCAGAAGAATTCTTGAGCATCTTCTAGCTCCAACTCTGCTTTGAGCATGTCACTAATCCGCACTGCTACAACTGCTGCAGACAGCTCCAATCTTGGCACCGTAGTAACCTTCGTGGGTGCTACTCTGGACTTGGCAAAGACAAGAGCGCAGTGGACTTGTCCTGCTTCACTGACAGCTCTCAGGTACGTACAAACACCATACCCTGAAACACTTGCGTCTGAGAAATGGTGAAGCTCGTACTTCTGAACTGTTTGAAAATCTTTTGGCACGTAACATCTGTCAATTTTGACATCTGCTAGATTTTTTAGATCCAACAACCAGGACTCCCACCGTGACTTCAGATCGCTTGTGAGTGGTTCGTCCCAATCTGCTTTCTCACGACACATTTGCTGTAGTATCTGCTTCCCAAGTAGAACAAAAGGTGCCACAAAGCCAAGTGGATCGTAAATAGAGGCTACTGTGGACAACACTCCTCTTCTGGAAAGTGGCTGCTCGTTCACAACTACTCGAAACTGGAAATGATCCGAGTCGATGCACCATTTGACACCTAGGGCTCTTTCAATTTGTTGCTCGCCCAGTGACAAGTCCTTTCTTACTGTTTCTGCACAATCTTCTTCCGGTAGCGAATTAAGCACTTGCTTACTGTTTGAAACAAACTTGTGAAGTCGCAAGCCTCCTGTGCTGCAAAGTTCCTTTGCTTCCTTCACCAAACGAATTGCCTCTTCTTCTGAGTGGAAACTGATAAGACCATCGTCCACATAAAAATTTCGCTCAATGAATCTTATGGTAGCTTCACTGAACTTGCCTTGACCTTGTGCAGCAATATACTTGAGACCAAAGTTCGCACAGGCAGGGGAAGAAGCAGCTCCAAACAAGTGTACGCGCATGCGATAGACAGATGGAGTAGAGTTGAAGTCTCCATTGTCCCACCACAAGAAGCGAAAGTAATTTTGATCTTCTTCTCTGACTCTGAATTGATGAAACATGCGCTCAATGTCGCACATCACTGCAACTGGACCTTTCCGAAATCGGCACAGGACCCCCACTAGAGAGTTGGTTAACTCTGGCCCTGTAAGCAGGTAGTCGTTCAAGGACACCCCTCCGTACTTTGCTGAACAATCAAACACCACTCTTATTTTGCCAGGCTTTTGAGGATGATACACTCCATGGTGTGGAATGTACCAGGCAGGGCCTTTGTCCAGGTCTACAGAGGGAACTCTTTCTGCATCACCACGCTCTATAGTCTCTCTCATGAACTCTGTGTAGTCTTTGTGGTATTGCTTGTCCTTCTCAAATCTTCTCTTCAAATTTTTGAGTCTGTGTTCTGCACAGCTCCGGTTGTTTGCCAGACTTGGTCTGTCTTCCTTAAATGGCAAAGGTAACTCACAGTGTCCATCTGCTTTCATCTTCACTCCTTCTTCCATTATGGAGATGAACCTTAAATCTTCTTGTGAGAAGTGTGAATCTTCCACCTTTCTTTCATTGAAGTCGGACTCGAGCACTTTAATTACATCTGCAGATGTGACCACCTCTTTGACTTGTGTGCGACAGACGTATTGCACTTCTTTGACCAACTGCTCAGCTGACTGATTGGGTGTCACTTCCTTGACAATGATCTTGTGGCTACATCCTATGGCATCCCCATAGTCAACACATGGATTAGCTCCTCCAACTATTGTCCAGCCAAGGTCTGTTCTTTGGGCAAAAGGTTCATTATCTTTTCCCGCCACAACTTCTCTGGGTACCAACACTTGTGAACAATTGTAACCAATGAGCAGGCCTACGTCACATTCAATCAGTGGAGCGATTTCTTCAGCCAGGTGCTCTAAGTGTGGCCACGCTCTTGCTGTCCTTTGTGTGGGAATATGACTCAAATTCGCAGGAATAAACTCTCTTGTGTATGTCACAGGAAGAGGAATTCTCCTTGAAGAAGAGAAACCTCTGACCTGTAACCCAGACAGCCTTTGACTTGGTACTAAAGTGTCTTTAGAAGACATTGTCGAGAGCTTTAACTGCACACATTCCTTCTCTGCATCCAGAGCATCTGCCTTTTCCTTCAAGACGAATGTCGTGTCACTTTGGCTATCAAGAAGAGCATAGAGAAGAATCTCATGTTCAGGATTGCTTGTTGTGGATAACCAAACTGGAATGATTGTAGATGTGAGATTACTTCTGTCACTTTGAATCACACGGTTTGATATTGCTTCACTTGGTGCTTCCTTGGGTTTGGTTTCTCTACTCTCTTTATTGCCTTCCATCTCTTTCATTTGTGGTTCCTTGTCACTTTCCTTTTCTTTCCTTTTCTTTGAGGTTTTGTCTCGTTCCTCATGCAAACATGTCGGGTGTTTCCCTTTACATGTGTCACACATCTTTCTCCTTTCACATTTCTTTGATTGGTGTCCAAAGCCTAGACATCCAAAGCACAGTCCCTTAGTTTGCACAAACTTGACTCTTTCACTCAAGACCTTGTCCATAAACTTCCTACATGTGTGAATGCTATGATTTGGGTTTTCACAAAACACACATTTTTTTGTGTTGGACGTCTCTTCTGCAGCACTCACTAGCACCTTTGCTCCAACACTTCTTGTCTTGAAAGATTTCATTTTCTCTGAGTCACCTGCTTTGAGTGCATGAAGCGATGTTACTGGATTGCACGCAATCTTGGCTTCTCTCGCAATGAAGTCAACAAAGTGGCTAAATGTTGGAAAAGAACCATCTTGTTCTTCAATTTCAATGACCTTTCGATTCCATCTTGCTGACAACCAATCAGGTAGCTTGCTTAGCATTCTCTGATTCTCATTGCAGTCATTCAAAACTTCAAGACCTTTAACCTGAAGCATGGCCGCTTCACATCCTCTGAGAAAATCTGAAAATTCTCGAAGTTCAACGCTATCCTTGTTCCCAATCCTTGGCCATGATGTCAACTTATCTCTGAAAGCTTTGGTGATTACAAATGAACTTCCATATCTTTCCTCCAAAATGTTCCATGCTGAGTAATAAGCACGCTCTGTTCCCAACAGAAAATAACTCTCAACAGCCTTTCTCGCCGGTCCTCCAACATACTTGTGAAGATAGTAAATCTTTTCATTCACTGGGATGTTCTTTCTGTCTATCAGCATTTGAAACGACATTTTCCAATCCTTGTACTTGAGAGGATCTCCGTTGAAGACTGTAGGTTCTGGTACTGGTAGGCGACTTATGTGAATGGACTCAGCTAGAGCTTGGGCCAATGTTGTGGTACTATCTTCCTGTTTGCTTTCTCTTGGTTGTGACCTTAAGTTGGCTTGTGGCATATCAAACGGCTCTGCATTTGCATTAAGTTGCGAATGTGCAAACTGATTCATCGGTTTAGCTGTGACATTTCTCCGTTTGCTCCTTTCGTGCAGAAGGTCTGATATTTCTTCATCTGAGCTTCCTTCGTCATTGTACACTTTCAAACGTGCTTTAGCAGCATTCATTCTCTTTACTGTTTCTAGCCTTTCAAGCTCTCTTCGCTTTTGCTCTAAGGCCTTCTGTTTCTCAGCATTCTCTGCTTCAAGGATTTCAAGTGCCTTTCTTTCACTTTCCAGTTCCTCCATAATCTTCAGAGTTGCTTCAGTAGCCGCAAGCTCTGCAGCTGCTTCTTGCCTCTTTACAGACAACTTACTTGAGCTTCTTGATTGCCTGCTATTCGAACCTTTGGATCTTTGAGAGGCGGCAGAATTGAATGCTGATCCTATATCACTCCAGTGAACCAATCTCTCAGAAAGTTCTTCGTCTTCTTCTGCTGCTAATTTTTCTTGAGCTAGCTTTATCATCTTTTGAGAAACCGCATCACAGGTGTCCACTCTGCGGCGAGTGTCTGCATCAGGAGTTTCATGATTGCGCAGTTCATCATAAACTTGTTTCACTTCTGCCGATGTATGTTCAACTCGGCCGATAAGCTCTTTAAGTTTTGCACTAACAGGTTCTTCAAGTGCCCTTTTGCCTTGTTTTGCAACAACTTTCCACATTTCATAACTGACTTTGAAGCGAGCTTGAAGCTTGTTCACCTTTTCATCATGTAGTGCTTGGCCCCTTTCAGTGAACTTCTTAACTCTTTGACTTTTCCTCAAACTCCCTTCTTTAGTAGCTTTACTTGTGCATGGTTCTGGCAAACTTTCTTGCTCTTCAAAAGCTTCTTGCTGCTCCACAGCTTCAGTGTCACAGCCTTCTTGCTCCATGTCACAGACAGTCAAAGGTATTGTACTACACTCAAGTCACCTAGGTCAACTTAAATACGTGAATAGTCACCTTATGAAGCACCTAGGACCTTAAATTGCTTTACTTTAAAGAGTCAACTTAAACATATGTCACAAACTCTTAAACCAAAATAGTAAATTGCTCTTCACTTGTAGTACAACAGAAAATAACCTTCAATGTCAAACAAAATACTATAATGTGACCTTTAAATATCTAATGCAGTCTTAAAAATAAGCAAACCCTTATAATCAACTTAAACGTACCTTAATTACAGTTACTTAGCATAAACAACAATAACATGAGCTTAAACTTTTACTCCAAACCACCACACTTCCACTTTCATTGCTTGACAGAGTCCCTTTAAGATGAGCTAAAGAAATCTACTCTCCACATTTAACTTGTATAAACGTGTTACTTCTTTGTAGCTTAACCAAGCTGCACCGCTGGACTCTGGTTGCTTTATGAGATGTCTGTGTGTGTGTTTGAGCGTCTTTGATGCGTGAGAGAGACGCGAGCTTAATCACGTGACCCGGCGCGCTGTCGGCTCCGCTCCGCTCCCACTCGGCTCAGCTCCGCTCCCGCTCGGCTCCGCTGCGGCAGACCTCTTTCTCCTTCTCTCTCCTCCAGCACGAAGCAGGCTGAGTTCTGACTGTTACTCCCCTCGAGTCGTAATAAAGCTCAACTTGTTCCTTGTGTTTTAACTGACATTTATTTCGGACAGGAGGATTCTTCGACATGCCTTAACTTGTAATGATGTCCAACCACAGCCGATACAATGCCGTCAGAACTAAAAAGAAATACAAACTTAAATGAATATTCTTAATAAAGCCCCTAAGCATTATATATGGCGAAACATTCCAACAAAACAATCAATAAAATACACATTACACCTCACACTGCGGTAATTGCACTAGAATATCACGCAACACTAGCATATTTACATACAACGAAAATAAACAAAAGAAAACATTTACCTCATTGGCCTCACTCAAAGGGAATAAAACTTTAATCCTTACATCGTGGGGAGGTCCAAAAAAGGCACTCTTTTATTTATCTTACTATTTACTATCTTACTGTGGACGTGCAAACCTCGTGGCTCGTCTCAATTAGCTTGCTGAGTGTGCCAGCCAAAAATACCCTCTTAGCAACAACAGACGGAACTATAGAAAAGGTTCCTATCTAATTGCACAATTAGTAAAAAATAACACATTTAAACATATAAATCCAATGAACAAAACATGAATTACTATTGATTTATTTCTTAATATTTCAACTACTAATTGTTTCAACCTTACATATCTAATAAAATGAACTTAAATGCGAGAGTTGCCTCTGACGGCAGCTACAAATGTGATTTGAAGTAAATACATATTTCTAACAACACATGGCAGGATTTATTGTCGAGAGGAAACAGAGGACAACTCGAAAGATCCGACTAAAGGAGAAAACACAAGACACAGATAAGATTCTCAACATTATCATTTTAGCCACTGTGCTGGATCAGGGCTAAAGCTGCACTGTCCACTTTTCTCAGTTCCTACAATCCTTACACGCCCTCAGGGAGACGTTGCTTTATTTACTTGCCACAACACAGTGTGGTTCTCAGAGAGAAATCCACAAGCCTCGTGCACCTCTGGGTTCTTCCATTTGAGCAAGAAAAAGGAAATAATACTTGAAATGGCAAGCTTTATTCCAGAGCTGCTTGATGGACAAAAAAGGAACTTGGAGTTGAAGAACAGAGAAGCAGTTAATTAGAAAGAGAGGTTATCTGTCTGAGGCACTCATGTTGTCAGTGACTGGCAAGCCATCAGCACCACAAGCCAAAATGGCACCGGTGTATGTTACTGCGAGCCAGTGTCCTTGACTTAATAAGGCGCTAATCAGCTACATGTTTCTCTGTCGGCCGCGTAATGACATCCCTCATGGATGTGAGAGCATATCAGTTCCTGCAAAACATCTGCCCCTTCTCTGCTGCCCGTCATCCTCTCTCTGCCACCCGTCCCACTGCTTGATGGATGGAGCTGATGGATATGGCTGCCTGCCCTACTCCGGCCTTACTCAACTGACACATCAAAGAGAGAAAGGGAGACCGAGAGACACTGAGACAAAGAGACGAGAGGGAAAACTTGGATAGCTGTTCACACCTACCCAGCCAGCAAGCATCCAAAGGACAGAATCATGAAGGAAGCTCAATATCACTCCGAACTGGCACAATAGTTTCACCACTGAAAAATCAAAAACCTCCACAGCTACAACATACCAGCAGTAAAATATTCAAAGTTAGGGACATCCAATAACTTTACCTCATCAAGTGAACGCATTTGCATATGCTCTAAAATGTGTACTTCATCTTGTTTGCTTAAAACCAGATGTGGTGAGTAATAAAGTACAAATATTAGGTTAGAATCTCCAGGTATCTGAACTTTACTTGAATATTTATATTAACTTTTCAGTTTTACTTCCTATATTTTCAGACAAATATCTGTACTTTCTACTCTTTACATTTTTACAACAAGCTTGTTACTTTACATTCAACACATTTGATGGAAGTCATTTTTCCGGACTATTGTGCACTTTAAAAACATCAAATCGATTGAACCTAAATGGAGGGAACAATAATATATAAAAGACAATCCTATTGGTGTATCCATTATCAGGACTTATTACGCATGACTGACATAAAAGACACAGAGATGAAAGAGACACAGAATACCTCATTTATACATTATTTATTGCACTATGGAGCTGATGGAGTTGAAATGGGCCGGAATGATCCGGAATAAACGAAGCTTTTTCAAACGGCTCAACAAATATCAGCAAACAAACAAACGGGTTATGTGCAGTTTGTGTATGCTAGCTAAAGCCATAGCTGTTGTATTTCACAGGGAGAGAAGAAAATGAGACATAAATTCATTCAGCGATGGAGAAAGAGGAAAATCGTTTGTTTTTAAAGGTAAAGACTGCTCAGTCACATTTTATAGACTGGAAGTTTAAAGCATGCATAAAATTTCTGATTTCATTTTAGAGTTTACTTTTTATCATATACAGTAATGGATCAGTACGTGATGTGTTGTAGACGGTTTTTTCATATTGTGAAACATCCTGAAAAACAAATTGAAGTCTGAAAAGTTTTGAAAAGTGAATATTTTACAGCTGGATGAAAATACAACACAGGCTACACTGGTCACCTTTCAGTACTGTGCTGAAGTTTAGAGACTATTTTAGACTGGTGTAGAGAAGCTGTGGTGTGATCATGATCAGTGTTTGGTTTCAACGGTTACAGACACCAATTTGAATTTAAGATGATATTGTCATATTGTCTAGCAGTGATTAATTAGCCACAATAGCTCGTGTAGCATCTGCCTATATCTTGCTGAATTTCTTTACACAAAGTGCAGGAGTACAGCTCACCTATCACAGCCTGTACACACACAAAAAAAATCTATTAAAGCACACAATAGAAATTATTGTGGCCCATTTCTAAGTGATTTCTTTCCCCACACAACACTAGTACTATACAACCATTCTTACGGATCCCACACCTGCCAAATCTCACTTTAACCTTTGACTATTCTTATTTTCCTGTTTGGTGTGAAGCCAAAGTCATCCAGTATAAAGTATCTACATTACAGGCAACAGTAAATGGAGCTTTCTTTTGTATTTCCTTTTAGTTTTTCTTAGCTTGTATTCTCCCCATTAGAATTATATTAAGAGCTTAAATAAGATCGTATTCTTTTATTATTATTTATTATATTAATTTAACTTGAGGGCCAGTTAGCTTTGCAGAAAGATAGATGGTAGAAATATTATCCGAAGCACCATCTGTAAAACAGGCTCCGTCATCATTTGTGGCTCCATTTCAGCCAGTAGTGTTGGGGATCTTGTCAAACTTGATCGAATTTTGAATGTGAAAAAGTACAATCAGGTTTGATTCATCATGTAACACCATATGGAAAGTTTCTGACTGGCAACGGCTTCGTTTTTCAGCATCACAATGATCCCAAACACAGCATCAGTGGAGTAAACGCAAACCTAGATAGAAAACACACAGTCACTGTCAGCCATGGATTGGCCTCCCTTGACGAGGACGTCAAGACTAACAATGTGGTATCATGTTGACAGATAACACAACAAAAGGCAGCCAACAATCAGAGAAGAGCTTTGAATGTCCTTGAAGAAGCCTGGAGAACTATTATTAAAGACTACTTAAAGAAATGACGAGAAAGCTGCCAAAGCGAGCTCAGTCTGTTTTGAAGAATAAAGCTAATTGGAATTGTGTAAGCTCTGCGTTTGCCTGATATAGTGTGTTTTCATGTATGTTTATGCATATTTCAATAAATCACTTGTTTCCCATTTTTCTAGTAAAAGAAATGAAAGGTGGCCTAAGACATTTGCACAGTGCTCTACATCAAACCCTTTATGAATGAAGCCCCTGCTGCTCATCTTTCCTAACGCTTTTTGATTAACACAAGAATCAAGAGTTAGTGAAGTGGAACTACATGAGTTCAGTCTCATACGGAGCGACTGTATGTCAAAGCAGTCCAGCTGCCAGACCATAATGAGTTTGAATGGAATTTAAAATAATAAATGTTGCAGTTCAACGTAGATCCTGCAAGAGCTGGACCTGCTTATAGAAATAAAGCTTTTACTACTTAACTACCAGTTCCTTTCAGCTTCAGCCTATTTGAGCGCACTGAAAATTCACTACCACGTTTTAGTTACTGTGCTTATTTAAGTGCTGCAGCAAGTTGGTTCTTTAAAAAAAGAAAAGTGCGGTTTGCTTCACCAAAAAATACAAAACCAGGTCCCAAAAAAGCTGATGTTGGATAACCATATGGCCAGAAAGTTGCATCTAGAGGAGTTATAGTTGAATGTGTAAACAGTGTGTAAACAAGCCACAGCTTTTAAACCAAACCCTTTACAGGCATTATCATGTCAGTGTTTCACAGCTTGTTGAGCCACTTGACAAAAAACATTTGATGCAGACATAAAATGTTTCATAGTGCAGGTGTTGATTGTTGCACCCAGTGCTTGGTCAGCCACTGATGGCTGTTCAGCTAGCAATGTCAGCTATTAGGACATGCAATTAAGAACTTAAATCATAAATAACAATTTAATATGTGGGAAATTGTCTTACCTAACTCTACTCTATTAGACGGAAAAATAGCTTTAAAAAAACAGAAGAGAACTGAGCTAAAGGTCATGCAGACAAGTATGCAAACACGACCTGAAATCTATGCAAATTCACCCACGTTGTATAAGCCCTTTAGTAGGGGAAATGTATCTGAACAAAACCTGACAGTGCTGTGATCTCACTTTCAGTACTGACTGTCTACTCAGCCGCAGGAGCAATGACCATGTATCAAGAACACGAGTGTGGAGGTCAGACTGAATGGCAGACACAGACAAAGCTTTCAAAAGCATCCGTTTCACCATGTTGTATTTTCACGGCTCTAATGGTACAATGAGCACATTCAGAGTAAAGAATTTAATGTGTGAGTCCATCAACCTTTGAATAAAGAGTACAAGGATTCCATCACAGAAAGCACACTCAAAGGGCAGAAAGGAAGAGGACGGCTTTTTCCCCCCGCATAAATTTAAGATTATGAAATCAACTAATGTTCTCAGTCTGCTTTTTTTTTTTTTATTTGCACTTTCGTCTTTTCTCTGACAGTTAGAAATAGTTAGAAATAGATCACTGTATTGCCAAGAGATCAAGAAAAAAAAACTATGATTGCCTCTAAGTTAATTTGTCTTTATTGCAGCACAAGGGAAAGGGCTGACAGGGGCAGAAAAAGTGGGAAGTCGATTACGCTCCTGTGTCTGCCTCCCCCAACGATCCGCACACCCACACTTCCCCTGTGCTCCGGTCTGCAAGAGCTCAGTGCACAGGACAGCCTGAGCAACCAAAGAGGGCACAGACACCTCACTAATCACACCAGCAATTAGTGCAAGCATCATAAAGCACCGCTGCCTATAAAACAGCTATTGAGTTTAGTGTTATCGTCATTACCCATCCTTCCCCGGCTTGCTAATCAGCTCGTGCACTGGGCAGAGAGGCAGACGGGTAGAAAATAATAAATTCCTAATCAGAAACAATGGGACTCTCACTCGACGTCCCTGGTGTTATGGCTCTCTGCTCCCGTGGAGGAGTAAACATTTGCAAATCAAAGTTATTTAGTTGATTAGGCTGCCAAAGGCAATGAAAAGACACATCAAAGAGTCTGAGAGAAGTGTTGGATAAGATTTTTTTTTTCTGTGCACTGACAATGTTGCAAAGCAGCAGCAGTTTGACACTTTAAAAATTATATTTCCATTTGCCTATTTTGCCACTGATTATAGGAAGTAGCAATGACAGTTTCTAACAAATGTTTGCACAATGCTACACTTGAGCACTATTGTGTCTTGCTCAGCATGAATGCAAGATAAATCATTAGTCAGCGCATTTAACGTCTGCCCAATTTTATGGATAGCGTAACCCATTTAAAACAAGCTTCAAACATTCTCAAGTGCCTGTATGCAGAAAAATCCACATGAACAGTGCCGACATACTATATGCATGAAAGTGATATAATGTTAAGACCCCGTTTTAAGATGACTGAAAGCTTTTCTACTCTTTTTTTTTTTTTTTGCTTTAACATGTCATTATAAAGTAAATGTTGTTTGCATTGCTATGAAATAATAACACCATCGGCCTCTAGACAGGGTCTCTGTGAGCCTTGCTTTCATTACACAATTCTGTCTGCCACCAGAAACAAAATCCATCCTTCCATTTTCTTCTGCTTATCCAATTCACATTTGCGGGAGGGCTGGAGCCTATTCCAGCTGGAAAAATCAATAGCGCAGCCAAACTAGGAAGAGGGAGATGTTTTTTGATTTTCTTGGTAGTTATGCACAGGTAGCTGAAATGGAGACTGGGTGACGAACTGAAGGAATTGCTAAAAAAAACCCAAAATATCCCTGCTGTTGGACGAGGCAAAGAAGGCTAAAAGGGAGACTCACAATAACCTAAAGCAAAAACAAGCATGACGATTTTATAGTATAAGTTGTACAGATAGTATTCACACCCAGAATTCAGCTGGCACATAGCACAAGCGAGTTATAAAACCTGTCTATTTATCCTCCTACTTACAAGCAGGCATTTTAATATGCTGCAGATACTTCAGTGGGCATGATTTCCTTCAGCAAATGTCATAGCAGTATTCCAAATATTTGCCTTTAACATTACGGAAGATGACTGAATACTTATGTACAGTAATGTGCTCTCAGATGTACTGGCAAAAGGCAACGAATGAGAAAAAAATCCAAAAATATGCAAAAGTTATGAATGCAGTACAAACAGAAGCCTGACTAGGAACACAAGTAAATGTGAGAATGTTCAAAGACAATCTGGTAATGTAAATTATTTTCTTAGCCGCAGAGGCAACATGCTTAGTCATAGAAAATCCTTTGTTTTTCTATGCTACAGTTAGCATATTAAATCTAAATTAAAAAATACTTCACCTCTAATTAAAGTCACACTAAGCTCATGAGTACAATTCAGTGATTTGCAATATTTTTTTAAAAATAAACAGCAGCTTTTCTTGCACTTCTCGAGCCACAATGAGGCGTACCAGGAAACCAGTTTGTCAGTTTTGAATTTGCTTAGCATAGAGACTGCATAGAAACTAGTGATCACTACGGAAAGACGCACCTGACCAATTGGCAAGTGGTTGCTGGAGATTGCTGGTAGTTGCTAGCTAAATGTGGTCGTAAAAACTTTTATGGAGCTGCACTGATAAAAGAAGATTCCCACGTTCACTCGTAGTCTCTATGCAAGATGCTGACTTCTCTATGATTACTCACCACCACTGAGCGGTATTGAAATAAATAAAATATTGAAATAAATAAAAGTAAATAAAATAAAATAAAAAAGTAAATCTAACGCAAACTGGAAACAGTATCCTTCACCTTCAAACTAAAAGTCGCATCTTTTGAAGGATTTTGTGGTGATGGTAAGCTAAAACCTTTATTTTGAAGGTAAATATTCTGCAAGCGACCATAACAATCACAAAGACATTTTTGTTACACTAACCTATTTTTGACTATCTGCAAACCTTCAGCAACCACTCTCCAACCAGTCAGGGAATACACATTTTTTCCTGGTGACTGCAGATTAGCAAAGGGTGTCTGACTAGTCTGTGCTACTGAGGTCTTAGTTATTGACAACCAAACTGTTTAGATAGGTTAGAGAAAAAATTATGTTTATATGAGATCAGAGAAGTGACACTATAGTGTGATGCCAAGGGGATCTTGCTCAAGGGTCCTAGGAAGGGAGATTGAGCTCATGCAACTGCCTGAGTGATAGGTTTGACTCCTATGTCTGACATATGTTGGGCCTTAATTTTCTTTCTTTGCTCTTTTCTTCTGTCCAGTATCTACTGTCAGTTTGCCCCTCGACATTTGTTAGGCACTGAAAATATCATGCACAGCTAAACCCAACAAAGCCAAGCCACATGTGAATCACATTTAAAATATTATTTTTCTTTTACACACAAATAATAATAACACTGCTGGCCATCTAATAGTATTTTAAAACAACCTTTGCACTCCTTGATGTTTATTTGCTGCCAGGCATGTCATTTCCATTTGCTCCATAACCACTGACACGAAGTTCATCACTTGGCAGGTGTCTTGTGGATTGTAGGAGATTTCTCCCACAACTGTACAAATTTGCAGCTCCTGTAATTGTAGCTTGACTCATCCTCATGTGGACCCAAACAGAAACCTCTTCTAATGATAACAATAAATTAAGTTTTTCTGCTCCACTGAAGCCCATAAATAATTAATTGGTTTGTTGACGAGGGGATGGTTTAGCATGACCAATTTGCTTCCTGCTACAGACAGTGTGATCAGATGCTGCTGACTCAGCAATCCGCTCATTCTGGTCAATTAGAAACAGCACATTAGCAAAATATGAGCTTTGTTTAGAATGTTTTTATGACACATTTTCTCATTGATAGGAGCCGAGAGCTCAGGAATCATTTCATTGGGCACTACACTGAAAAAATGGAATGTTATATAAGCAGAGAACATCTGAAGGTTAGACATGCTTTTTATTTGTTTTTGTTTCTAATGTCTCTGTAAAGCACTTTGAATCACCTTGTTGTTGAATTGTGCTATACAAATAAATTTGCCTTGCCTTGCCTTGCCTTGCCTTGCCATGTAAGCATCTCTATACCTAATCACAGTTTTGGACATGCATCCAAGCCATCTTTGCTTATATTATGCACTGCCAATATTACACTTTATTGGGTCCATTTTTGTCTTCAGAGTTGCTTTAATTCTTCGTGGAAGAGATTTAGTGAGGTGATAAAGGGTTGGTGCTAATCTCCTGTTCCATTACATCCCAAAGGTGTTCTGCTGAGTTGAGATCTGATGGCGGTGGAGGCCATTTAATTACAGGGAACTCATTGTCATGTTCAAGAGGGTTTGAGATAATTTACAATTTGTGACATGGTGCATTATCCTGCTGGTAGAAAACATCAGAAGTTGGAAACCCTGTGGTCATAAGGGGGTGGACACGGTCAACAACAATACTCAGGTAGGTTGTGGTGTTTAACAGATGTTCCAAAAAATATGCCGTATGCCATTACACCACCAGAAGCCTATAAGCCATTGACTCAAGGCAGTGTGGATCAGCATGTCTCATGCTATCTATTCTCAATTCTAACCCCACCATCTGAATTTCACAGTGGACTCATCAGACCAACAAATATTTATTTTTCTAATCTTCTGTTGTCCAAATTTAGTGCTGACAAAAATGCCGATCATGTTGTTGTCTTCTGCTGCTCTAACCCATCAGCTACTCATTGGATATTTTTTGGACTGTTCTCTTTAGATTCTAGAGATGGTTGTGCAGGAGAATCCAAGTTGATCAGGGATGTCTGAATTACCCAGACCAGCCAGTCTGGCACCAGCTGCAAAGAAAATCACTTGAATCCTATTCTGATGCTCATTTTAAACTTCACTGTGTTGTCTTGACCATGTCTACATGCCTAAATGCATTTAGTTGCTCCCATGTGACTGGTTCTTTAGACATTTAGGTTAACATAACAACAGTACCTAATGATGTGGGCAGTGAGTGTAGAGTACAATGCAAGTATTGAGCTATTTGTCCTCTCTTTATTTTTCAGTTCAAAGGCAGCGGCAGACCTTTCTAAAAGTGGTCTTGTAGTTCTCCATGCTTTCTGAAGATCCTTCAAAGTTCATCTTTGGAAGCTACTTAAAGATATTACAAGAAAAGTTCGACTAAGAGACTTCAAGCTGTGTTGAAGAATATGGTCATATCAAATATTTACTCTGAAGCTCATTAGAACTGTACAAATGTCATACTGGTTTTCCATTTATTTTTGTGGGTTTCAATAAATCACTGCAGCTATTTCCCTTTTACCTAGAAAGGAAAAGAGGGGCATCTCAAGACTTGTGCACAGTACTCTATATATTACTAATATCATACTATTATTACTGCACACTCACCCCCTTTATACTGAAAGAAAACCTGAAATAAAATTGAGTTCTTTCTATAAAATCAAGGACATCATCAGAAAGGCTTAATAAAAACCCTTTTTACATCTAGGTTCTGCTGATTAGACAATAATGTAAATGTTTTACCATTCTTAATGCAACTTTTGAGACTTTAAAATGAAAAATTTGGACTGTTGAGTGTTAATTATTCACTGTGATTAACCCTAGTGCCTGATTCTGGATGCGGTGAGACCAAATAAATCAGGCATGAGGGCACACGGGGTTCTGTTTTTATAACAGCGCACTGCCGTGTGCATTTTTCCCAGATGCCCATTGCTGTATTTTCTTAATAGAACTCATTTTGTATTTTGGGAAATCATTGTGGTGGTAAATGTACCACTGGAGAGTCAAAGGTGTGCAATATTGTGTGTCAGTCATAATCATGCAGTGCAGGGTAATTTGGATGTCAGAGCCTTGAATCGTGCGCTTCCGGAGAATCAGAGTTTCATGAAAGTGAAGGCAGCCATTTTCTATTATTTTCATGGCTTTAGTCTGCATATCAATTGATTCTAACAAACAACATGTTTAATTCTACAGCACTTCATCATCCAATGCAGAGCATCATGACGCCCAGAGTTAACAGGCTGTCGAGCCATCCTTCGTCTTGCAGCTCATGTACAGTTTCCTACTCTTCTCTTGGGATCTGAGAACATGTAGCCAAATATGTTATCTCCTCTAAAAGCGGTTTGATTTAAAGTACCATATATGTACCTTAGAGTCCCATTGGGAGAATCATTTATGGCAGTGAGTCTTTTGTGCTAGAGTTTTACTCCATTACAAAACTGCCTCAGTGCGATTGATCAAAGCAGACTCCTTTTAAAAGCAATGAAAGCGTTCTTATTTGACATGTTGAATCCAATGCACGGCCGGATTAATGGATTCCTCCTCATCACACCCTGGTTCTAATACAGTGTCATTGTTCCCAAAAGGTGACAAAAAAAAATCAGTCACCACATCCTGTTTCCTACATCATTACACATGTGGAGCTCTGGAGGAACTGTAGCTTGTCATCTTTGCTTTGCCCCCCCATATTTTGTCCAAGTGTTGGTTCTGCACACAGAAAATGCATCACCTCTGAGCAGGAGGACTCTGATCAACAAACAGTGCTCAGAATAGCTCCTAAATAACCCTTCATGAACTTGGTACAGGCTGAATCATCACATTACATCTACTGACAACAGAGTTGCTTAACACTTTTTACATAAATTTCTAAGCCTTGTTTTTCAAACCCTTGCACTTATATCACCATTCAGTGCACTTTACAATGTACACTGGCACCTAAACACATCGCAGCCTATAATACCAGAACATTTATGTCTTTCAATTCAGTCAGTAGATTTTTTTTTTTTACCTGTTACGTTTGTTCTTTACAAACCAGCTCCATCTGGAGCAAACATCTGAAAGTAAGTGACACTTTCTCTCAAGCAGGCAGCAATGCACAGCTTTATCAGACATGGAAAGTTAACCAGATGTGCGAAACCATTCAGTCCATCTGCACCCTTGAAACTTTTTTCTTTTCTTGTGGCATTTTGTTTGAAAAAATGTATATTGTACAAAGCGTAAATAGAATCTTTGCACGGTTCATTCTAGTTCGTTCACAAGTCATAAATGGGCTAATTGCTGCCTCAATGGGAAAATAATGAACACTACAACTGAAATCAAACAGGATAAGTTAACCTCAACTATTTTCTAATGACTTGTAGTCATTAGCAATAGCAGACAATCTGTAGCGTGGTGGGGCATTTGTGGAAGCAACCTTACTGACGACAAACAGTTTGCAGTAACAGCAAAAGGTGTTTTTAACCTGTCCTGTTATAATTTCAATAACAACAGTAGCCTTCACTTAATGACTGTGCTCTCAAAAGTCAGCACAGCTTGGGTCAAAGTTCAGCTAATTTGAATAGATGGTTTCGCTGCTCGCACGTAGACTTGACCCTGGCACAACCACAACAGATAATATACGCAATTAGCTAACTACCTCATATAAACACCAAAAAATGCTATTGCACCACATGCTACTCTGTGTATGATGGTCTGCTGAAAGTAAAGCCTGGACTACATAACACTGCCGTCTACATCAGTCTTTTAAAGTGACAGCATGCTGTGATTCAGTTATTCAGATATAGATCACTTGTATATTAACATTCCCAATTTAGATATACCCACGGCACTGACATAACAAGACAGAGTGCATGAGTAATATTGTAGTACGTTGTGCAATTTTTGACAGTAAATCAAAGCAAGATTAAAGTTGGGATTTCTTTTGGTTTTTTTTTTTACCACGGTAAGTTTATTTTGATCATTCACAAAGTCATCCTACATGTAAATTTAGGGTAAGCAAATTTTTACTTTCATCATTCTGTCACATTGCCGCTATTATAGCACAGCGAATGCACTTAACTCTTGTTTGAAAACACTTGCATGTGATGCTGCAGGTATGTGATAAACTACAAGCGGGACCATGAGAGGGAGACTGGCATCAGGTGTCTCATGTTCTTGCCGTAAAGAGCGTTCTCTTGAAGAACGGTGTATTTTAGCGAGCTGAACAATTCCAGATGCTGGAGAGACACATGCACAGTCTGAGAGAGTCTATTAATGTGAGGCACGCGTCGGGACTTAATGCTCCGTTGGATGTGATGCAAAAATGGTACAAGGTTACGAAAAGTAACCGCGGTGCACATTCAGACTGCAACTGACATGATTACATGCTATCGGAGTGCATGTCTAGAAGGGGTTGGAGCTGACAGTAACTCAGCCACTAGTGTGGAGCTCCACTGCAGATTCATTTAGTGATTATTGAGATTCAGCAAAGCCACTTTACTGTGAAAAATATGTTTATACATATCATATATGACGCTGTTGTGCAGTGAATCCTCCCACACTTTTTACCACAAGACAAGGCTAGAGCATCCCAGTGACTTTTTACTCAAGTGTCCGTGTAAATAAATCATCGGGTAAACTGAAACGAGAGCCTGGATGGAAGGGTGCCTGCACCACCGCAAGGGCTGTGTCAATTAATGTTAGATGACAAGCAGACAAGGTCCAACACCAGGCCTTCCTGAAACCTACTGCCATTCACTTTCATCAATAATGGACGAGGATCTGTCTCTTGAGTGAGCCAGCACATCCTGGATCAGCTCTCTCATTATTTTCTCTTTTTTTGTCCCCTTGTTCCATCTTCCAAGTTTACAGAGCAACTCATTTCTTCTCTTTGTGTAATTCCAGGAAAATAGTTTGCAGGTTGCAGGATTCAGGGATAATAGCCTTCTATTGAATTTTTTTTTCCTTTTTTTTTTTTTTTAGTAATGCAAAACACAGCCTCAATAGAATCTATAAATACTTCCCATCCTTTTTTCCACCAATTAAGCGCTGGTAACAGGCACTGTGTGGGTGGATGGGAGGCTGGAGAAGTGGAGGCAGATGTACACTGGTGTGGTGGTGATGGTGAAAAGGGTGTCAGGGGGAGAGAGGTAAGAGAATTAAAATGCAGTAAGTGAACAGATAATATTCATGCAATTATCCTGGATGTACTTTTCTTCTTTTAGAAATGCTCCTTCCTCTAAACATGTCCATCACTCGTTTCACCCCTAATTCCCCTTAATTTCAGTCTATTTTTCAACAGTTCCACATTCCCTCCTCTATCATTACCCCCTTCTGTCAAGCAGTAGCTGTCAATATGATTTATCAGTGATGCTAACTGATGTAGTTGTCCTACTGTGAAGGCTGATTAGATGACCATCCTGCTGCTACAGCCTTGTCAGGGACTACAGTCTTCAGGAACGGTAACAGCATTGCCCTGTCTCTGCCCTTCTCTTCATGTGTCACTCTTGCTTTTTTTCCTCCCTTGTTTCATTGTCATTGCTGTTTGCCTTCCCTTTAGCGAATTTCCATATTGAGTGTTAACATCAAACATCAGCCTCTGAAAACTGTCCGCATAAATTGAAAATTACAGCTGATTTTTTTGAAGCACGTTCCCAATCTTTACAGTGCTGTAGATTTGCCCTATATGCCCCAGAAAAACTGCAGGTGTTAGACATAAACAAATTCTACTCCATCTACAGAAAATGATAAATTGGAACACAAAACCAAAGCACAAACTGTTTGTCAAGAAGCACTTAGAAGCACTCCATCACCGGAAAGTAGGATTCAGCATTGTGTTGCCCTTTATAGCAAGCATTGCATGGCTATTTATTTATGGCTATTTTATTTATTTATATAGTGCCAAATCAAAACAACAGTCTCATCATGGTGCTTAATATTGTAAGGTAAAGACCCTACAATAAGACTGAGAAACAGCAACAATCAGATGCAAGTATTTGAGACAGTGGGAAGGGAAATTAAAGAAGCCTCTATTAGAACCAGGCTCAGAGAGGGGCAGCCATCTGCTGTGACTGGTTGGGGGTGAGGGGCAAAAGAGACACTTTTGAAGTTAGCCAGAGACTGATAATAACTATCTATCCATTCTCTTCTGCTTATCCTTATGGGGGGTCTGAAGCCGATCTGAGCTACCATAGGGCGAGAGGCGGCGTACACCCTGGAGAGGTCGCCAGTCTGTCGGAGGGCTAACGTAGAGGAGCAGACAACCATTTGCACTCACATTCACATGGGCAACTGAGAATCAACAATTAACCTAACCCCACTAACTGCATGTGTTTGGACTGGAGTTAATAATGACTAATGATTCAATAATATGAAACTCATAGCGGCTCGCATCAAATTGTGATTTTCTTATATCTCAACTTTTGGGCCTCATTCACTAATATTTGCGTAGCAACATTCCTACACTAGGCAAAAAATGAATTTGCACACGTGACTGGATTCACGCAAAGTGTGCGCTGGCCGTTTTTTCTTCAGTGTCGCCATCACTAAACTTCTGTGTTCAGTGCGATGATGTTGAATATTCCTGATAAGTTCTGTCCCTTCTCATTTAATCAAACACCTTCTCAGTGACACTAAGAGCAATATATATTGTTTAACAAAATGTGAAAATATCTTTATCTTTGGTTAACCAAAGACCATCTTCCTGATTTGGAAACAGGCTCGATTTTTCATCAAGTGTCAACTTGGAGTTGACAGTTATTTAGTAGAACCGTTTTGGACGAAAACTAATGACATTTACTTCAGCTTCAGCTATTTTTTTGTATCTTATACTTATTACATATTGTTATATTGCTAACTTAAGCTGGAGAACTGTAGCGATTTTTCCTGTTCTAAAATATTGTCAGCCTGTTAGGATTTAGCTTAGAGCTTTGCAGTGTCCTGAGCTCCACTTCAAAGGATCACAAGTCTTTATTCTTTTCTCAAACGCTTTACCAAAATTCTGAATTTAAATATAAAAATACATTTTAAAAATACATACAAAAAAAGCAAAAATATCTAATACAGTACTTCCATGTGAGTAAAAACAGATAAAATCATAAACTGGTTGACTACTTTTTAACTGGCTCTGCACCACTAATCTTCATCAGCTTGGACCATTATTATGCCAGCCATCCCACTCCACACTGCCCAGTTCATCCCATTAAAGTCCCTTAATTGTTTCCCTGACCTCTGTGTGGAATGACCCAATCAAATAGCCAATGTATCCTGAAATGAATGTCCATATTTGCATTGTTCACTTTTCATTAGGGTGTCATTAATTTAGTGGCTGGAGAAAGCAGGGATCTTATTCAAGGGGAAGGAGGTCAAAAGAAGACCTTTCACAATGAGAAGGTGGCCAACTCATTTTTATTCCACAGCTCTTCAAGAAATATTAGTTACAATTGATTAAGAAATCAAAACTCAGTATTTATACTCTCTATATATACACAAACCACATGTGCTTCGAATATAACAAACCAACACAGAATAAACTTGCTTCCAGTTTTGTATTACAGTTTCTCAGAAATCCTCAAATGTCTATGGACTGGTCAGAAAATATCTGGAATGAAATCAGACATAAATGTAACACCTTCACATTACACTAACTGAATGCTGCCACTGTATAATTCATGGTGAATTCACCCCGATTTAACTGTCTGCATTCCACCACAGTTAAAACCTTTCACGACCAACTCAGGGACTTGCCAGAGAAAACATCCAAACTGATCAAAGTAAATCCTTAAAATGAAAAATTCTTTGAACCCTTTTTGACTGTCAGAGAAAAAATTGGAAATATGTGCTGGGCTTTTATGGCAAACATGCAAACCCCAGTCTTTGTAATGCTGAGTGGCAGCTCCCTTAAAGGAGAGCAGGGTTTTTAATCAGAATAAATGCAAGAAGACACTGAGACTTGTTGTGTGAGGCATTAACACAGTCAGAGGATCGGCAGGGAAATTTGAAGCTCTTAGTGGAAATCCTAATTACAATGCCTGGACACAGACTGGAAGCAAATGAATATCAACCAAAGATAAGAAGCCAGGCAAAGTGCAGCAATACATGGTCAAACCAAAAGCTTTTGTCTGAATTGTCTTTTAGCAACTACTAAGCATTAAAGGCAATCCCAGAAATATGCTGTTTACTGCTGGAAATACCATATGGATCCGGATTTAGTAAAACATGAACAATCTGATGGTATTTGCTGTTATCTTTATTCCATCTCCATTGTTTGACTTGTATTCCGTCTACAGTGCAAGGCAGGTGAAAAGGTTAGATGGTGAGGAAGAAAGTGGCATTTCAAAATTAAAGGCCGTGCAGAAAGGAGCGATTTGTTTAACAGTGAAATTTACCCTTGGTGATTTTTAATTTTTGTTTTTAGGCAGAAACAAATGATAGATGTAATTACGAAGTGTCGTGGTACCATAGAAGTGAACATATAAGGACGTCTTACCATTCTGACACGTATGAAACATAAGTAAGTACTCGGGGACCAACAAAGTAAAAAATCTGCTCCATACATAAATATCCCACCACCTGATATGGTAGTATCTCAGAAAAGGGCCTGGAGTACCCTGTTTTTAAAAACGATGATGACAATATCAGATTTGATGGGCATATGCTACTTTCCACTTGCTTCATTCAATTTCATCCTCAGTTGTGTGCTAGCACTGACATCAGAGGAGTGTGGTGGCCAGGTCAAACTGGCTATTATATCCCACAACTGCACTGTGATGTTATCTTACTTCTTATGACCTGAGCCACTGGATCCATCTCTCACATCCATCTTCCAAGGGCAGCCAGCCACAGAAGCAGTATTTTGCAAATGCCACCACAAGGTTCCCAAGCAACTCGTTTGCATTGTGACACTCAGACCTCTCTGGCACACACAATCCAGCAGCAGAGTCATCCTTTCTTTAGTATTAGATAGAATCTGTGAATGCTGACGCTTGCACATGCATCTGGGACTGGTGGACTTCCTTCCTTTTTGTTACCTAGTATTTAAATCTAAAACAAGACAAAGAAAAGATACCAAAACATGATAACATCCAAGTGGTCCTTAGATTGATAATTAGAAATGTTTAATGCTAAATTCTGCACCGTTCAAACAGCCTCATAGCTGAACAACTATGAACTGATCTTCTTGAAAGGTGTTATATAATTAAAATTTTACTCACCTACAGTGCCTCTATGTGCCACATGTGAATATTCTACCATATGCACATTAGCACTATATTTAAAGCAGCTGATAGGAATGTGAGTGCTGTATGTATTTGTTTATAAATCACACTAAATAAAAATAAATACCTAAAGATGGAACTTTATGAAAAATTGTATCAAAGTTAACAACATTAATAAAGAGGTGGACATAAATGAACGCTATGGTCACACTAGTGGGAAAGTTCGGGTATCATCTGCATACATGGAAATGTATCCAGTGAAACCTGCTTCCCACATTTTAGATTTAGGTTAGAGCTTACTGGTCATGCAATTAGCTTGGCAAGCAAGGCTAGCTGTTGCAGGCAGGAGGAAGGACCCAAATGCAGGACTCGGTACACACGGGATGAGCTCAAAAAGGCAGCTTTATTTTGCTGTAAAACACTAAAATACTACCAAACAAAACCCAACTCGGAAAACTTGAAACTACAGTGGGGCAAAAAAGTATTTAGTCAGCCACCGATTGTGCAAGTTCCCCCACTTAAATGATGACAGAGGTCAGTAATTTGCACCAGAGGTACACTTCAACTGTGAGAGACAGAATGTGAAAAAAAAAATCCATGAATTCACATGGTAGGATTTGTAAAGAATTTATTCGTAAATCAGGGTGGAAAATAAGTATTTGGTCACCTCAAACAAGGAAAATCTCTGGCTCTCACAGACCTGTAACGTCTTCTGTAAGAAGCTTTTCTGTCCCCCACTCGTTACCTGTATGAATGGCACCTGTTTGAACTCATCATCTGTATAAAAGACACCTGTCCACAGCCTCAAACAGTCAGACTCCAAACTCCGCCATGGCCAAGACCAAAGAGCTTTTGAAGGACACCAGGAAAAGTATTGTAGACCTGCACCAGACTGGGAAGAGTGAATCTACAATAGGCAAGCAGCTTGGTGTGAAAAAATCAACTGTGGGAGCAATCATCAGAAAATGGAAGACATACAAGACCACTGATAATCTCCCTCGATCTGGGGCTCCACGCAAGATCTCATCCCGTGGGGTCAAAATGATCATGAGAACAGTGAGCAAAGATTCCAGAACCACACGGGGGGACCTGGTGAATGACCTGCAGAGAGCTGGGACCAAAGTAACAAAGGTCACCATCAGTAACACACTACAACGGCAGGGAATCAAATCCCGCAGTGCCAGATGTGTTCCGCTGCTGAAGCCAGTGCATGTCCAGGCCCGTATGAAGTTTGCCAGAGAGCACATGGATGATACAGCAGAGGATTGGGAGAATGTCATGTGGTCAGATGAAACCAAAGCAGAACTTTTTGGTATAAACTCAACTCGTCGTGTTTGGAGGAAGAAGAATACTGAGTTGCATCCCAAGAACACCATACCTACTGTGAAGCATGGGGGTGGAAACATCATGCTATGGGGCTGTTTTTCTGCCAAGGGGACAGGACGACTGATCCGTGTTAAGGACAGAATGAATGGGGCCATGTATCGTGAGATTTTGAGCCAAAACCTCCTTCCATCAGTGAGAACTTTGAAGATGAAACGAGGCTGGGTCTTCCAACATGACAATGATCCAAAACACACCGCCCGGGCAACAAAGGAGTGGCTCCGTAAGAAGCATTTGAAAGTCCTGGAGTGGCCTAGCCAGTCTCCAGACCTCAACCCCATAGAAAATCTGTGGCGGGAGTTGAAAGTCCGTGTTGCTCGGCGACAGCCCCAAAACATCACTGCTCTCGAGAAGATCTGCATGGAGGAATGGGCCAAAATACCAGCTACTGTGTGTGCAAACCTGGTAAAGACCTATAGTAAACGTTTGACCTCTGTTATTGCCAACAAAGGTTATGTTACAAAGTATTGAGTTGTATTTTTGTTATTGACCAAATACTTATTTTCCACCCTGATTTACGAATAAATTCTTTACAAATCCTACCATGTGGATTCATGGATTTTTTTTTCACATTCTGTCTCTCACAGTTGAAGTGTACCTCTGGTGCAAATTACTGACCTCTGTCATCATTTTAGGTGGGGGAACTTGCACAATCGGTGGCTGACTAAATACTATTTTGCCCCACTGTAAGACAAGGGAACAGGAAACTAGGAGTTACAAGGCAACATGGAGTATGGAAAAACCGCACAGCAAGACACTGAACAGAGGGAACACTGAGTACAGGGACAGGAGCGCCAGGAGACACGACTGACTGGGAACAAGACAAACACGAGGACAGAACGAACCCACACCAAACATGGAGGCACCAGAACAAAACAGAGCAAAGAAGGACTAGAGTTATAAAACAGAAACCAAAAAACTAGTAATCATAAACCATGAAGTCACAGATTAATAATAACAAAACAAATCCAAAACACTGGGTCACTGACCCAGGACCATGAAATAGCTGATATTGTTCTATATTATATGTTAATATAATATATTTTTTCTTATTGTTTAACAGAATATATTGAAACAAAATGATGAGCGCACTATTTAAAAATTCTGTGATAACATAGTCTGTACAGCAGAGCAACTATTCAAAATTTACAAGACTCGGCACCGTCTGCAGTACATGCAGCACAGTATGCATCACAGCTGGCAGAGGTCAGCAAATGTCTTAATGGTAGGTGCTAGCTTGTTTGTGAAATTCACTGCAGCAACTAATTAGTTAAATGTCCATGCAGCGGTCTCTTTTAAGAGTGCACAGTTTGAGCCATTTTTACATTTCATAGAATCTGATCAGTGACTACAGGCATTCTGTGGCCATTAGGAATAGTTAATTTTTTGTGCCTTTTGAGCCTTAAGATTGATTAATATCAAATATAACAAATGCATCATAAAGTACAATAGCTACTTCAGGAAGAGTAAATAGTAAGAGTGAAAAGAAAAGACAGCTATGGAAAGAAAAGCTAAATAAGAATATAAGTTTCTCTATTCGCTTCTTTTAAGAACACTTATGAAAAAGTATTCCCACAGTAGCTCCATGCTTGTCTTGAGTTTGTCACAACACACTGCAAAAATGCACATGTGTGCAATATTTGGGACGGTCCAATTTTCTAAATCCTATTTTCAAATCCGAATGCATCTTGTAATCTGTCATTTCCTGTCCTTATCTCCCCAGTATAGGTGGGAGCTTCTCTTGGAGCGCAAGACGAGGTTTTATGAGAGAAATCTGCAGCAGACGGCCTGTAAATACAAGATATGTTGAGACTTTTTAAATCCTGAAGTCTGATCCCTTCTTAAGAAGCCATTCCTCATCCAGCTCTCCTCTGCTGCAAGATGTCTTCATGCTGTATGTCAGTCTTTTTTATAACTGCCTGATTTTTTGCGGGCAGTGCTGCCACATCAAAGAGCGTTTTTTGTTGCTCCACAGATGATAATCACCCATTTACAATAAATGACTTGGTACTTTATTGCCAAACATGACGTTTCCACATGCAGTGATGACATTTATGTCTGCATAGATGGTGTTTCCACCTACAGTGATACCTACTTCCCCCATGATGAGGACGCTTCTGGTCATTTGACATTTCTGCATTGTGTTCAAGTGACAAAGATTTTTATTGACACGTTTTAAATCAGGGTTGGTATAAAACTAATAGTTGAGTCAGATCATGATGTGTAACTGGATTGCCAGTGTTCTGCCTCCAGCACACTTTACCCAGACATAACCCTTTGCCAAAACTGAATGGGAGTTTTTCCAGAAGAATGTCTCTGAAATATCTTTTATTTCTGCTGCGTGTACATCTGGTCCTGATACTTCTTTCATTACTCTTATTCCAAGTGTGAAAAGCTTTACTGTAAAGCGTCTAGATATTTCAGAATGCACATTCCTTTTTTCATTTTTAATTAAAAAAAAGAATGCATGTCGCTTCAGAAAGCCACTTCACACTTTATTCAATTTAACAAAATTTACTGTGTTGCAGAATAGTTATAAATGAGACTGATTCAGACTGATGAAAAGGTGAAAAAAGTCAAATGTCTTATATAAAAATGGATTCAGAGCCTCACTGGTTTATAAAGGCTGTTTTTAGAAGAGGCAGTTTTTTGTTCTTGGGTAAAGCTTAATTTTTACTTCTGCAATAAATCTATGCAGAACCTACAACAGCACCTAAGCAAGTGGCTGATGATTTTGCTAGGTGTGCATGCATTGGTCTGCAGTTTTAATGCCAAAACACTGGTTGGGTTTTGGTCGCACTCTTTGAGGTGATTCATTCTCTACCAGCTGATTTGAAAAATAGTAGCAGAAGAGCAACTAGCTTGAAATGTGTAGGAGGAAACAACAGCACCAAACCGTTCAGTCAAAAGCTTTGCAGGCTGTGTTGAGGTAATGTGTAGTAACACTTCTAAAGAGCTGTATTTCAGACAGTTTACAGCATAGGCTTTTAGAAGGGTTTGTGGTTACAACATATCTGCAGAACAACTTTAATACAGAAATATAAAATCCTATTTAAGTATACAAGCTTTGCACATGTGGATTTGGGCAATATATCCAATTCTTCCAGGCATGTTCTCACCAGCTCTTTACATTAGTAATACTTAGAGTTCAATTTCTGTCTCATTCAAGGTTTCATTCAAGACTTTGGAGGCTCTGTTACAGTGATTGTTGGCTTCTTTTTCACCTCCTTTATTAAATCTTTAGATAGTTTTTCAGCTTCTTCCTGATCAATGTACATAAATACTGATAATTCTAGTACCTACGGGTACTTCATCTATTGTTTTATCCAGATTGATTCACATGTCTAGGAGGAGTTAGTGCAATTTAATCATTACAGTAAGAAATAATGAACTTAAATATAAAAGGTTTTACCTGTCAGTCCTAATCACCACTAAACGTGCTGTTCTTGCATCAAGTCAAACACAGTTCTTGGATGAATAAGGGTTAAAAGTAAATGAAAGCAAAATCCAATAGTGGTTGCAAAATAAACAACTAGCAACCCGCTCACAGCTTATAACAAAACAGACCATCCCCAAACTAGAAGTTAAATAAAAGAAAGAAGAAAAAAATGAAATCAATTTCTGTATCTGAAAATAGAACACCAAGTGTAGCAATTACTGGAATAATGTTCCTGGGATGCTCTGTTTCCACAGCAGTAATAACAAGTGACTATAAGGCAGCCTGTAATCCTCTTAGTGTGTATAAACATATTGTTTATACCTGCGTGAGATGAGGAATAAATAAACTTTTCCTCTTAGTTGCTTACCTACACTCATCCTCCTCAGCTTTTTCTTGTTCAATAAATGCTACTATTGCTACTGGTTTTTGTTTTTTTTTTAACAAATATGGACAATAAACAGGAATAGTTTAAGATATTTTTAATTGTAAAAAACTGAATTCGATTGTAATCTAAAGGTTTAATGAAAACACCAGTGAGATGAGTGTGAATGGTGCCACATTCTCAACATTATAGGTTGAGAAGGAGGACTTTATGTGTGCAAATTAGAAATTGGTTCAGAACCACATTCACCTCAGGTTTACTGTCTTTTCCTAAAGCTCTTCTTTTTATTATCACTTGTCTGCATCACCAGTAAGAAGTTTCTGTTTTACATCAACCAAGGGTTCAAGCTAATAGCTGAACACCAGGTACTGAACTGAATTGGAACATCTGACCTTGGGAGAAAAAAAACATCTTGATGTGTTCTTTCAACAGCAGCTATCAGGTCTATTCATCTACCTCTGTTAATTAAAATTCATAAAAACAGACGTGCCACCAAGGTCGACAAGAAACATTTGCAAATGTGAATAGTAAGAGAACAGCTCACCACCATCCCTGCCACTCACTCCACAAATGCTTCCCTTTAGAAACGGAAAGTTTCCCAACTCTGTTCACCTGCCAGCGGGATGTTTAGAGGACAAAGACCTTCCCGCTCCTCGGCTCAATTGTCTGTCACAAAGCACGTTCAAGCATGTGTGCGTATTACACCGCGGGCCGCCCTGAGGGTCCACCATCGCTAAATTAAACCTCTACTCCCCCTCTCTCTGCTCATGAAAGGGGCCTGTTCTCACTGCAAACACTGCCTGTGAGCGTCAGCCATCCGGCCAGGGGAGCTTTCAAAACCACGGCTCCCCAAAGCCCAGTGCAATTGCCCTGTTATTGTCCACTCATCCACTGCTCACAGGGTGGAGGAGGTTGGGAGGGGCGGTCAAAAGAGCTGTGAGCACTCTACATCCAAGATATTGTAATTTGACGGCGAGCTTTGTATTAAATTCTGCTCTCACCCCAGTGGTGAAGGAAAGCATGTGTCAGATAACACAACCATCATGAATTTATCATCGCATTTAAACATTTTACGTTTGTCAAAAAGAGTTAGGAGAGCCACCTGCCGAAATATTTTCATTTATGTATATAAACCACTTTAAAAAGGACTCTCCTGTGGACCTTTATACTACTGTTTGTGCTGCAATGCATGTGCAACCCCCTTCCTTTTTTTACACATAAAAATCTATCCTTGAGGAATCCAATAATGGTACAACCAAAAAAGAAATCCATTTGAATTTTTTATGTTTCCTTCAGGTCTTTTGAAGAATGAAGGCCCTCCTGGAGGTAAAAGTTAATGCTATATTTGCAATTACATTACAGCTGCAAAGAAGTTCTTCGTGGACCCTCTTTGGAGTCAGAGCATGTGCAATATTTTTCTAATTAAAGCATTTCCTTCATTTTTCTAAGAGAATGAATTTTGACCTCAGAAATTGCCGGTGAAAATTAATATTGTATGTATGTATCCTCACAGCTCTCATCACAGAAAAAGAAATCATTTAAATTTTCGTATTTTGTACCTTCTGAGGTTGATAGATGAAAGATAAATACACCCTGAAAAGGAAACGAGTGTAGGTGTAAGCCTTTCTTAAATGTTTAACACTGTTATTTCAGTAAAATGATCCCACTGGAGCAGAGATGTACAATATCTACTAGGCGCCGTCTTCTCGTTTTGCTTAACACTGGGTTGGTGGAGGCCTACTGTCCGCTGGAGTGTGGTGTAGAGCTGCTGGGTGTCAGGTAGAAAGAGAATATGAATGGCCCTCTCATATCAGTATCTGTGCTTCAGGACCAAAGCCAGGACATCTATGCTCCCAGCCTTTTGACCAGAACCTCATTAATCACACTCCACACATGACATAGAGTAATTACCCTCTGAGAAAGACACATTCAGACACACACACACGCTCACGCTCGCAGTATATAGCACGCTATGAGAGCACACGCCAAAGTATGCACAAAAAGGCAGAACAAACGACAGTGAGTTTGATGTACATGAACACATTTTTAACAGGTGTACTGTGGTTTGGAGACTGCAAACACACCGCACATTCACAACACACACTCGGTAATTTCAAGGGTAGATACTGCTACACATAGAGGGGCGAGGGTTTTTTTGGAGGTGTTGGGCTGGGTCATAGATCCCTCCTGCCCAGGGAGGGAGTCAGTCTGTCTAGGCATGATGAAATCCTCCACCTGTCCTCATTCATCAAACCCACTACACATATTAATTATCACAAACCTTCAGACTTACAGCAGAGGACACACACACGCACGCAGACAAACACACACACACACACATTTCCCTCCCCAAACCGCTCCCTCCGACTTGCACCTCAGTTAAAATTCAACTGTGGTGGCGAGGAACTGATGCTGGGTGTAAGTGCCTGTGGCAGTACAAGTCAGCAGAGTATTTTCAGAGGACGACTAGATGTCAGTTATTGCTAGCAGGGTGTCGCAACCCAAACTTGACAGTGGAGGTGCAGTCATATCGATCACACCGGGGTGCCAAAGATTTCCTGTGTTTTGTCCATTTCCCTTCACGCTGACCAATTACTAGAAAACCCAACTGACTTGGCAGCTTCTTTATTGGAAAAATAGGCCTTTTCCACAGTGGGGACATTTCTAAGAAAACCAGACAGCCAAGGATCTGAGACAACTTTTGACATTTTGCAGTAGGAAAACCAAAGATGTGGCACTGATCATTTCACAGTGGATTCACACCAGGAGCAACATCAATGACTTCTCATGAAAGAATAACGCCTAAAACATTACGTGTGTAGAGAAAAGACACCTCATATGGTAAATCAGTAGGTTAATTACAAATTACAAGCACCAGTTACTCATTACTCCTTTATCTAGCTACTTCATTATTCAGAATTCATTTAGGTTTTAGTGAGTTTAACTACACATCTTAAAAAATATCATCACTGTATCTTGTCTTGTTGCAACACTGTTGCATCAGCAAAACTTGTCCCCTGACAGACAGGCACATAAAGACCTGTAACCACAACTGCTTTTTTTTGGACAGTAGGTGTACAATAGCCATAACGATACACACCCACTGCACTGTTGTAGTGATAGCTGAATTACATTTAGGAGTTTCAGTTTGCTACTCCTGGAATTGCTCATCCAAGTTCACTGACACACCAACAAAAAAAAGACCTTCTGGTCTATAGTCGTACAGCATTCGTTAACACAATAAGCAAGTGTTAGCACCCAGTTTGATTTAGGGATTGAAACAGGGCTGCAACAACCACATACAGGTCTCATTTAATGCTACCAAGCTTTACAATGATTCATTAATCTGTAGGACACGCCCATATTTTTTTTCAAATCTATTTTCAGAACAAACATTACAAACAAACCAAAGAAGCAAATTGGTACCAGAAGTATTAACAAGCATTAAAAAGCAACCCATTTCCACCAGGAAAAAGCAAAGCTAAGTAAGGGTAAATACAGGACACACACACACACACACACACACACACACAACTTTAAATCAATGATACTGTTGCTCACTGGATAAGGAGATAAGAAGCTGTTTGCTAACACGCAGGTTCACCATATCTGCTGAAAAGGCTGTATTATGTCAGTGCATGGTGAAATATTACCAGCACTTCTTCAGAAAGCTCATGAAGGCATCTTTAATTAAAGTGCTTGCTTTCTCTGCCTTGGAAAACAAATCTCTCAAGCTGGATCCAAGAAATGTTTGTCATATGTTGACTGACACAAAAAAACAAAAATAAATAAATAAATTTGGTCTTTGTTATTTACTTTTCTTGCACAATAAAAGCAGGAATAACAATGATAAACTGATCACAACACACATGCCTTGTTATTTAGGAGACCGGCATGTTTAGAAGCTCTCTCCACTGCTCTACTGCTTATGTCACAACGAGTTACAGAAAACCACTAAAAAAACCCCAACATGACAACTCTGTCACTGTGTGTGAAAATGGCATCTCCCCCTCTAAAGCTGCATAATCTCGACAGTTCTTCAGATGTTGTGTGATGGAAACACTGATTAGTTCTGTCTTAGGGCTCTTTATTTCCTTGGACTGTCTGGGAACGAAGAGGGGCAAATGTTTGGAAACCTGTCAAGCTGCCAGTTCACAGGATTAAAAATAAGGGAAAATGTAGCTTAACATCTCAATAGAGCGATGTTTCTTTTAAGAAGCAGTGAAAGTTGCTACTCAGCCCTTCTTTCCAGTGTAGTTTGGCCCGCTGTGTTATGTAAGGCCTTTTTTTTAACCATGAGGAGCTCCAGCTAACAACACCTATCACCTTACATCAATAAAGCAGATAAAGAATGTGTTGTTCCGTTATGTCTAATAAAATAAAATAAAAATTCTGTCTAATAAAACTTTGTTATGGCAAATGTTTGAACCTGGAAACATCTGTCGTGTACATGAACCCTGAATGACTGAGAAAGTTGTGAAGACCTCTCCCACAGTGACTCATGGATTCCCCCTGAGCTTAGTCTTAATTGGGAAGAGATCATTAGCTTGAGCTTCACCCTCTAATCTTTTTTTAAGCATTTCATAATAAGACAGAGACCAGCTTGTGTCCACTGAGAGCCACTCTGAAGCTCGCAAGATTAAAGTCCTCTAAATGACCGCCTTTAGTCCTAAGCACGGATGTCTACCCTTTTAATCAGACATCAGTCCTCATCGCTCCCCTGTTTCCTTGACACCAGTCACACTGGCAGTGCAGAACCTCTCCAAATCTGCTGGCCAATTACAAGGGACAGGAAAAAGATGAAAGCCCTATTACCGCCCTGTCCTCAGCCATACGTCGGACCAATTAACAACGTGAGTGTGGACAAAATAACACAAGGGGGAGGATGCTCTTCCTCTCCTGGTCAAGTCGAAGGCGTGAACACAGGGAACAGTCAGCGTTGTGTGAAGGCAGCAACAAGACACGGGACAGTTAATTGATCTTCATTACGTTAATTATGGTGGAAAAGTGGAGCGTGGAATGAAAAACGGGTCACACTGCTGTACAGTTCTGCCTGGACGTTCCCCTGTTAAGCTTTGTGACGACCTTGAAACTACAGTCCTGGCAAGTGGTGACACGGCTTCAGTGACAGAGTGTGTGTTTGGCCTGTTTTTACCACACTTTGAAATCCTCAGCAGGCTGATGAGTTCCCTTGTGGTTGCATTTTGTCACCTTTCTCACATACTAGAATCTGAGCCTCTGTTTTGTGTTTAACGTACCATCTTAGCGAATCAAACTCCAAAAAGAAAAACCAGCATGCAAGGTTTTTCCAAGAATTACTGTGCGTGCGTGAGTGTGTGTGTGTGTGATTTCCCCCCGTCCACACCAGTGCATGGATGGCTGCACTGTCAGCAAGCCTGGTTCTGCCCTTGCATTTAAATAAACACCATCTGAGTTGGCTGGATGCGTATATTAACTGTCAGGAAGCTGCCACCCAGTGATCTCGGGGACTTTGACCTCTTTCCCCAGGGAGCAGCTGACGGGACGTTGCGGTGACAGGGTGTCTTCCCTGTCGATCTGCCCGCTGATACGCCTTACACCCTTGTCCCGCTTGACTCGCGACTCAAACGGCTTGCCTGTCTCCCCCATGCATTGGAAATGAGCCGCGGGTGCCTTACAGGATGCAATGAATAGTAGCGAGGATAGGATAAACACGAGCTTCGAAGACGTCTGTCATGAAGATTGATGGTTCCCTGGAATTTTTGTTGTCGTCTTGTCAGTACTATAAACTTTTCCCTGAGTCCTTCAGCTGAAGAGTCGTGTCAATCTCTTTTTTTAGGATTATGCTGAGGCACTTGTACTTTTTTAGGAGCGTAACTCAGTCTGAGCTGTGGCTGTAAATCCGAGGTTTGCGTGAATAAATAAAGCCGCGATAGCGCATTTCCTGCTGGTAATACAACGTGCATGTGATTAGGGTTCACAGGGTTCACAGGGTTAAAGGCACAAAGTCATTTTAGGGTTGGTTTTCACTTATGTATGTATTCAAACACCCTCACTTGTTGCTGCTGGCCTGGAAAATGTAAATATAACCCAGCTGTCTGTCACCACTGCCTACCTGCGATCTCATCAAACGTTGTCACAGCCAATTTTCACATGTGGAAAATGACTTCTCTGCGTGCGTGAAACAAACCCTATAATATATCTCACATGCCATGATGGAAGTGGATTCTGTCACAGGTTACTAATTATGACAGCCCATCTTATCATCTCGCTTTTACCACCACCACATGAGACATTCAGCTTACAAGATGAAGCACACCTACTGTCCTCTTCTGTTCTTCCTAAAAGCCAATTAGGTACAAAGTTACAACAAAGAAAAGTTGTTCCTAAGCAAATTTTAATTAGATCTACCACTGTAGGCAAGAAAAGAGTTAATTGGTTGTTAAATTGCATAGGTTATGCTGTGAATAAGCTTTCCCTCTGCACCGTGCACCTACATACGACTGTGCCAAACATAATGCTGTTTATTTAATTTGGAAATGTGTAAATGAAACCTGAGCTCCCAAATGCAATTACCTTTACTTTAACAAGGTTTTTGCTTTTGTATACTGAAACATTAAGATATATTTTTGCTCACTCAACTTGCTCTGATGAACTCGAATATGCAGCGCGTTTATTTGTTTATGCGTGTGTGATGGAGATGGAGCGCGGCGCTGCATCGAGCCTGCCAAACTCTGCCCACCTCCCACGAAGCGCAGTGCTATAATTAAAAATTGTTGTTCTCGCTCTTGTTCTAACTTTCTTCTTGCTCAGAGAAGAAAACTCGTGTTACAGTAAATAACTTTGAGCTTTCTTCGCTGTAGCTGTTCAACACAACAGCTATCATCCACACTGATCACCATCCAAATAAAAATCGTTGACCAGTGAAGTGAGCAACAGTGTAACATCGTCTCATTACAATACAGCGTTCTGCTCCGTAAGCTTGGGTGTTGCTGTTTGTGTAGATGATACTTTTGATCACTTTGACTTTTTTATTTTAAAGTGCTTCCAAATGGAAGTTTAGATTAAACCATGGTTGTGTGCACAAATTGCACAAATTGCATTACATGTATTTCCACCCAAGCACATCAAGTCTTCAGACAAAGCACATCTTTGTTGGTGTTAGCAAACAGGATCAAGAAGTACTCATTACACCAGCACAGCAGCAGACCGTTGAAATAAAAAAGCGGGCACAACACAGCAAAGACCCATTACAGGCAAATAAATCAAATTCGGCTTATGGTAAAATAATGTTGAAGCTATGGCGTACTGATGAGGTAATTTCCCTTTTCTTCAATTTTATGTGTCGACAATTACAGTTAATATGATAGCCAATATATAAACGACTTCCAAAGCAGCTTGACTGATGTGCACAATATAAAAATGTAAGAAAAAAAGCAGAATGAAATGATTTGTGAATTTCATAGAGCCATATTTTGTTCACAATAGAACACGGAAAACAACTGAGAAAATGTAGCAGCAACATCTCCTGGAATCTGGGACAACAAAAGGCTGAAACGTAAGTGGTGCTAAAAACAACAGCAAGAGGAATGTTTTGTAATGAGTTAGGCTAACTGCCAACAGGTGAGTAACATGATTGGGGGTATAAAGAGCATCTTGGAGAGGCAGAGAAGTTCACCAAGTTCACCAAAAAAATAGGTGTCATCGAAAGATTCAAACATTGGGAAGAAATCTTTGTGTGCAAGGGACAAGGTTAAATATCAATATCGAATGCCCACAGTTCTTAAAACATTAATACAACATTAATAAAACATTCCTGGATAATTGAGAATGCATCAAGACGAACACAAAAGGAAGTTCACAGCTTTTAGCAGCTCCCCCCCACCAGACAAACAAAGAGGCAGTTGGCAGTTAGAAATCAGCAATCCTTCACACACCCCCACTCCCCTCCAGAATTCTCAGGTAACAACCTAATTTACATATGAATGACTAGCCAATTTAGCTTCCACTTGGCTGAAGCTAAAGCCTAGCTAAAAGCCTACCAGCCATTTGGCTGGAAGGCGGGTTTTAAAGGTAGAAAGTTAGAAGCCTGGGACTTCCAGTAGCTTAAAAAACAGGCAAGATTTTAATGTCATCGAAGTTCTGTTGTTGCAATCACTGCACAGGCTCAGCAAAACTTACAGAACACAGTTTGCTTTGCTATCCACACATAGAGATGCAAAAGAAGAAGCCATATATGAACAAACTTCTTGGTGCTGCATTAGTTCCTATGGAAGCTTGTAAATCTGAAAAGGCGCAACAGCATGGCTCTGTTGTAGAAGAGTCCAAGTGCCGAACATTCTGCCTGCAATCCAGACCTTTCACCAACTCAAAACATTTGGTACACCATAAAACATGGTAGCAACTCAGTACACTTAGACATAGTCCAAACCACCTGTTGAAGTTCAAACCGAGCACTGAAGTAGATGTGCTTCAAACAAGTGCCACTCCTGTCAGCTAACAGGAAACTGAGGCTGCTGTTCAAGTGAGCTCACCAAAATTGGACAATAGAAGACTGGGAAAATATTGCCTGGTGAGTCACAATTTCTGCTGTGATGTTCAGATGGTATGCTTAGAATCTGGCATAAACAACATGAAAGAATGGATCCATGTTGCCGTGTATGAACCACTCAGGTGGGTGGTGCAATGATGGCACATTTTATTCCCTTCAGTACCAGCTGAGTGTCATTTAAATGAAACAGCCTGTCTGTTGCTGGCCAGGCTCATCCCTTTATGACCAACGTCCACCAATTTTCTGATGTCACAAAGCTCAAATCATGTTAAAGCTACAATTCTGCCTGGTCAGAGTTCAATTCATCTAAAACTGGTTTCTTGAACATAAAGCTAGTATTCAAATGGCCACCACAGCAACTAGTTACATCAACTTGCTGAATCTATGCCACAAAGAACTGAGGCAGCTCTTAAGGCAAAAGAGGGTCCAGTCCAGTACTAGCAAGACGTACGTAATGAATTTTCCTGTGAGCATATGCGTTTGCATATATAAATGAATTATGCAAACTGATTTTCTAAGTAGATAATTGATACCAAAAAAGCTTATCTCACTTTGTGTAATGATATGGCTGTGATGGTTATTGCTAGAACTGTTAACTTAGCTGGAATGCTAAGGGGAGACGTTAGCAGAACAAGGCATAACTATTGCAGGTAGTCGACCAGCATTTTGAGTTTCTTATGTTTTGGTTTATTTTTCCATTATGGATTAGCTCTTATTCTCTGGTGATACGGTTTTGATTATAATTATATTCTGATTCTTTAGCTATCTGATGATGATGATGATGATGATGATGATGATTATTATTATTATTATTATTATTATTATTTCTGGTTTAGGTTTTGTTATCTTGCCCTCATGTTTAGTTTAGGTTGCCTGTGCTCCCACTTCTCTGTGTTCCCTCCGTCTGTCTATGGTGTCACACTGTCTGCTTGTGAATCTGTCTGTTTAGTTCAGTGTCTTGCCTGGTTCTGTGTCTGAGTTTCCTGTTTTATTCTGAAGGTCTTTGTCTCATGTGAGTGTGTTCCGTTTACGTTTCCCCTGTTCCGTCAGCTTTGATTTCCCCCAGGTGTGTTCCCCTCCTGTTGCTCATCCCTTGATTGCTGCTATGTGTATTTAGTGTCTGTGTCTTCCCCTACTCGGCGGTGTCGCGTCGTTAACGTCTGTTCATCCTCTTACCCTCAACTAGCTGTGTGTTCTGCTTCCATGTTTCTAGTGTTTAGTCTCCTGCTCCAGTTTAGTATTTCTTTTCCAGTGTTTCAGTCCTTGGTTCCTCTGTTCAGACTTTTGTTTGTCTTTTGGTGAGTTTAGTTAGTATGAGTTTTTTCCCAGCAACAAAGCTGCACTTTAAGTTTCACTTCCGTGTCTGAGTTCTGCATTTTGGGTCCACCACTCCTGCTTGCCTGCCTGCCACACAGCAATTCATGACTAATAGTCGCGCAACACATGATATGTACAAGGCACGCACACAAGCAAAGTTAATTTTTTCAGCAGAGTTTCCAGTGTTTTGAGTTTGTTTCACTAAGGCATCTATTACATACATAAATACTTACATAAATATTTTTTTTATAAATACACTAGTTTGTATGTGCACATGACACACTTATAGCAACTTAATTATCATGTTGTTTACTCAAGTCTTAAAGGAAATAATGTTTTACTTTTGTCTTTACACAGATTTCAAGTTTAGACAGCAAATTTGTTTTTAATCAGGCAGCCCTTCTCTGAATGAGTTTTTATCAGAGAATGCCTGCCCCAGCCTCCACAGTCTCCATCATTTCACCCTGATCAAAACACAATTTTCCTTCTTTAGTTCTTTGGTCCTTCTTTAGTTTGGCCTATATTTATATATTAGTGCATTGTTAGAAGATCAACCAACCTTGTTTTGTGTGGGTTTTTTTATTTGTTTCAATTGAATCATGCAAATTTGAGACTGATTCCTTTGCTTCTTCAAAGACAATACTTAATGTCAGTTCATAAAACCTGTGCACAGTGCTTTGTGAGACAAAAAAGACAGAAAAAAAAACTTCCTTTTAACAGAGAGAAACCTCAGAGGGAACCTGGCTCAGGGAGGATAGCCATCTGTGTCAAACTGCTGCAGTGAGAGAAAAGCAAGGAAAAGAAAAGAATAAGATACAATTTAACAATGGCTTCGTGGTTAGTAATTAAGTCTACTCACTGCAGTATTAATTTGGTTGAGACATCTCTTTGCAAACAACTTACAGACAAGCTGTTTGTGGTTGTCTTCTAATTAAATTTGCAATTCATCATGGATATTGTGGGCAATGTCAAAAACACCCAGAGATTTTTTGTATGCAGAATATTAGGACATAATTATTATTTTTAAAAAGACATTTAAACTGAGATGAGTTAAAACAAAGAATAGAAACACTGCACGTGAATTTGTTTCATCTTCAACACTGGTTACGCTAATTAAGCAGTTATGATACAACTAATGCTAAGAGATGGTAACCGGTAGATTGAATAGTGCACTTTAGGGTGTCCAGTACATTGCATAGTAACATGCTGTGCGTCTTAGGTTAGAGACGTTTGACTGAACTCATTTGTTTGACAGTGTTATATTTAAATAGCTGTCTGTTTTAGAAAACCTTGTATGCACAATTAAAACTATCGTATTTCAAGTGTGGTCTGCATGACTTTAACTTTTATCTGTGATCAGACCTAACACCTCTTTATGGGCTGTCTTGATTATAAGAAATAATTCAATTGAAATTTTAATTTCTGTGCCGATGTCCTCCATGGTGACCATTCTTTACAAAGATTTTGAAATGCAAGGGAATGACACACAAATCTCTTGACCTTTGATGTCTGAGTTTAAGACTTGGTAGTTATTTTCCAGGACAGTTAAATGTTAATTTTTCACAGAAATGAATTTAAGACTTTTGAAATTTGCAAGAGACAATATCCAGGACTAAAAATACCTAACTTACTTTCTGCTGTTTTCTAATTATATGACTTGTAGCTTACACAGGATGGGTTTCAGTCATGTCTACATCACATACTGTCACAAATACTGACACTGCTCTTTGTTTATCCTTTAGATAAATGATTTACAGACCCTGCCTTATGGTAAAATGCCACTTACCTGCAGGTGACAGAAAAAAGAGGCATGCATTATATCACATTCAAAACGGTCGGTGCAAAAAGTTGAAAAGACCTGCAAAACGCAAATCAGTGCATTTCCCCCTCATTTCAGAAATGTTCTGTGAAAACTCAACATCTGTAGTATTGCAAGTAAAAGATGAGTTGCTGAAGAAGTGGACGCCTTCTTACAGGGGATCAACAGCAAAATAAGCTGACTGTCAATGCGTCATAAAGCTAAATATTGTACATGTGTGAATTAACTACTCCAATCCATTATTGACATTAAAAGTAAAGTGCAGTTAGAATTTCTTATTTTTACAGTTATTTACCAAATATTTTTTTAAATGAATGAATAAATATAAATCACTGATAGAATGAATATAAATGCAAAGCACTTCATGGAAATGTACTAGGTTTACGTTGATCATGCAGTTGAATCATATGTTTATCATAAAAATGCCCAAATTTAAAATTATCAGCTAAAAATGAAATGTTTTAATTTAAATGTACCTTAGTTTTGTCATACAAAGCGTGATTGTCCAACAGCATTCGCCGCTCCATTCGAGCAAACCTCCTCAGGTCTCTCTCAAACTGCTGTGAAAGGAAGAATCGATAGTCTGAAATTAAATACCTATTTTCCTTGTCAGCCATATGACTTTAAAAGGAAACAGCGATGTCTAAATGCATTTTGTATTCCTGGAGGACTTCTATGTCTTTTCATTATTGTTATTAGCAAGATGGTTATAGGATATGAGACTTTGCTGATATGAAATCATATTTTCATCATGTACACTTGGCCTTAGATACCAAATTGTGGTTTCAAATTGTGGTTCAAGCACCTCTAAGATGTACTGAATAACTACTAGTACATTTCTTTCTACTCACACCTTCTTCCTGCAGCTACCTAACTTTCATTCATTCTCTATAATCCTTCTTACCCTGGAGCCGCTCCAGCCAAGAAGAGTAAAGGCGTAGCGATCCACAGGTGGAGACACCAAGTCCACGCGTACAGCCCTCCAGCCTCTCCTGTCTTCCTCAGCAGTTTGGAGACCTCCCTCTACTTGGCTGTCCTCCAGACGCAGGATCAGGAAACACTTTGCAAAGTGGTCCATGGCCTCAAACCTGTGGCTGGGAAGCTTCGACTCATCAAAAGTAGAGGCCTGGTATTCACAGTAGAGAAGAATGCCCTGTAGAAAATAAAATAAGGATGTGTTCACCGGTCTTTTCCATCTGCTTCTCAAAGATACAAAACAGTTTATAAAATGTCATCTGTAATATCTTAATATGTTGACCCGGGCTTCAGAGCAACCAATACGTGCAGGCGATGTCTAAGATGCATCGCTTGCACATGTTGCAGGCTCACTGAAATAAAATAATAAAGTATTATTCTAAATAATCTGATGATTAGATGTGCAGGATAATTCTGGTTTATTTCATACAGAAATCTTAATCTAGAAATATTTTGCATAAAATAATATTAGCATGACCTATAGAACCACAATGGCCACATTAAAGGAACATTCACTGAAGTGAAAGAAACCGAACTATTAAAAACTCTAAGACTGACATAAGAATGTAACATTTGTAGTATTTTGTCCCCTTAGTCCTAATACAAAGCCACATTCTTGTCAACCAGAATAATGTCTTGTCAGCGTTCCAGTAATTAAGACGCACGGACATAAAAGCCTCCATTATTATGTGTTCCGCTGACTGGCACGAGCTATCGAATTTTGTAATTTGTATTTTAAAAAGACTCAATTACTAGAATCCTGTTCAGTGTTTAAACCTGGATCAAAAAGCACAATTAGAGTGAAATGCTTCAGTTCACAGTGAAATGTTTTTTTCTTAATAACCAACAGATTTTTTTTCCCCGTGCAAACTTCTCTGTTAATGTAGATAAGCTGGAGAGTTTTCTAATATCTTTGCCAAAAAACAGTTCAATTTGTGTTGATATAATTTGGTAAAATATTTAATTGGAAGATTTTGCTGGTGTATCATTGACAGCAGTAATCGCATCCCTGTCTTACCAAGAATTGAGTCTTTAAGCATACTGAAGCTATGAAGAGAGCCAGGTGTCATGGTCCCTGTGCCTCCCCGGCCAGCCCAGTGTGGCCACAAGTGTTTGTTGTTTTTCTCTCACTCTGTCTCTCCTACCTGTCTGCCTGGGCGGAGCTCTGATTGGGCTCCTGCCCTTGGCCCACGCACCTGCAGCTGATCTCGAGCGGATTGCAGTTCTCTGGCTCTTAAGGCTGGGGCTCTGAGCTGTTCATCGCTGGAATATTGAGTAACTCTCGTTAGTATTGCCTGGCTTCCTTGCGATTCTACTGTTCCCGTGTTTGCCTTCGACTTACCCTCGTCTGTGTAAACAGGTTTACCTGGATCAGCCCTTTTGTGACCCCTGGACCCCGTGAGTAGGAGAGTGAGCTGAGCTGCTTGTGTGGAGACTGTTTGGACGAGGAGCAGAGCGAGTGCGAAGAAGTGTGTCTCCCCAGCCAAGTGATCCCCGGGACCCTGGTGTTTCCCCCCCCCCCCCCCTTCACGTGTATATAGTGCACCAGTGTGATTAATAAAGTGTCGTTGAACTGTGCTACCTCAGTCTGCGCCTGAGTCCGTTCCACTCCCGTGACACCAGGTTTCATTCCCAACTCTTCAAATAAAGATATCAGATCGGGAATTTGATGTGACATTTTCCTCATTCGGTATTATTTAGCTTAAAGAGTTCCATATTGTGCATTGACCAAACTCTTTTATTTTTTCAATGCTTTACCGCCACCATATTTCTGATATTATCAAAATGGTTCAGCACAGGGTGAGTGAAGTAGTTCTCTCTGAAATCTGAATGAAATTCTAACAAAAAGTATTGCTTTACATGAACGACTTGCTTCAGAACCTGATTCTTCATAAAAGGCTGCTTAGACACAGGCCTGAGGGTATTGAAAAGACTGAGTCATGGTAATGTCTCTTTAAGCAGTGTTGGATTTTTGCTCTTCTTAAAATAGTGAGCTGAGGAATGAGTATATTTTTCTTGACATGACAAATTGCTGCATGCTCACACTTGATGTAAATTTCACACACAAGTGTTGAAGAATATAGATGATAGCCATGTGAAACTGATGGCCAGAGAATAAGAGTTAATATTCAAAATGACTGAAGGGTCATTCACAAGAATTATTATAGTGAAACTTGCACACAATGATCACCTAATGGGTCTTCACCTAAACTGTGATCAATGTCAGGGTCGCATTTGTCATTTTAAGGGAAGTAACCTATGAACTCCTGATTTGTTAAGTGTCTGTTGGACAGGCTAAACATTTCTGTGCAGACCGGATTATTAAAAATTGTTTGGCCCATAAATTTAGCAAAAATATATATGGTCCCCATAGAAGGAAGGACGAATCATAATGACTTTGGTGAGCTCTCCTGTACCATCACATCCATTAATACAATTTTCTTCCTCAAGCCAAGATGGGGAAACAAAAATACATAAGAAGCAAGAATCATCCCGCTGACCTTTACAGAACCACATGAAAAGACATGCAAAACACTCAGTAAAGCTATGAATACCAGGGAAAGAACTCGGGCCAGTGTGTGAGCATGTTTTCAGACTTGTCATGGGCCTAGAGAGTGCTAAAAAAGGGGGGATGGATGAGTGTAAGACCCAATAGAGAAACAAGCTTTCAGTCAGCAATAGTAGATGGCTGGAGCCCATTCTCTGGTAAATGGCTCCACTCCTTAGATAATGAAAATCTCTGCCAAGTAAGATGTCAGTGCGTTGAAGAGAGAGGATCACTGATGAGAAACAAAGCCATAAGAGTAGAGGAGAGTGAAATGGAGTGAGTGCAAGAGGGTTGGAGAAAAACGAGTAGATAGGGGAAAGAAAGAGAGGTAAAAGACAGATAGTCCATGAATTGATTTCCCGGGACCTCGCCCTGGCCGAATTCGCTTCTCCCTGGGTGTAGCAGTGTTAAGGCGATTAAGATTACAAATTGTCAATTTAATTCCAGCACCCAGAGTAATTGTTGGGATACTACTCTCCTCTCACTGGCCATAAATTTGCTTCACTCTCCTTAAAGAGCAATAATTGGGGAATAGAGTGCAGTGAGCAGCCACTCTGCCTGTCCAACTGATGACTGAGGTTAATCACGAAACATTAAACACCTTGTCAGCATAGCCCAGATAGCCATTACTAAACAATCCTGCCTGACCGCCGAACGGCACGAGTTATCAGACGAGGACAGCTCTCCCCACGGGGGCCACCGAGATGGAGGGCGCTGAGGTACCTTAGGTGGTGACACACCAGGGAGCAGATCTCAAAGAAATCACCCTTTTCCTCTAATTATCTTTAGGAGTGAGCTCATGTGTTGTGCAACTGCAGGCAAAAGAAATCTACGATGTCACCCGCTGCTGCACCCCTGGACCGCTCTCCCTGTGCAATTACAGATAACCGCTCGCCTTCTAATAAAAGGCACGGACAGGAAAGTTCCCTTTCCATTTAGTAATAGCTTAGCTACAGGCAGTGACAGTTCTCACTTGGATAATGAGGGCAGAATGACAGCATAAAAGCACTTAAATACTGACTAATCTGAAATTAAAATCCCCCTGAGCCACACTTGAGACGAGCTGTGGGAGAACGTCTGCAGCGCATCTGATTCAGGAGGCCGCAAATGTAGGTCACTGATTCCGACCCCTCCTGAAAAAAGAAATTTTTTTCTCCAGCTTTGAATCACGCTGATGCCTTCAGAGAAAGCATTAATGAGCTATGGTGACAGTTGCACAGACCATTAAGTACCTGAATGCGGATGCCCTTCGCCGGATGAGGTTTGCGGCCCTGCTGCCTACACACATGCAGTACAGTACAGCGGCACTGATTTCTCTCACTCTCTCCCTTTTCAGCCTGACACGCAGACACACACAAATCCAACATAAAAACAGGATGTCATGAAGTTCCCCGTCTCAGCATCGCCGGGGGCTGTTTAGCCCAATAGCGCTCTGTAATCATCTCCTACACAGCAGGTACTGTCAGCGAGCATCTGAGAGTAAGCTTATTCCACCAGAACTGTTTACAGAGGGAATTACAGAGGAGGACAGCAGGGAGATAATCTTTCCCCTGAAAGCTTTTGCCTATGAGCACTGGGTGGAGGGGGGTTCAAGTGAACATGACTTTTGAAATTGTGATCAGAAGGTTGAGTGTTTTTCTTATTTGATGATTTACACCAGGTATTTTCTTGAGAGTGTGATGAGTGGACGCAGAAGCCACCTGCATCCAGAAGACAGCAGCATCCTTATCGGGCACACTCTGATCTCATCTTGCATTCTTTCTGACTCGCAAAAAAGAGACATCAAACCCTGCCTTCAAGTTGCAGATTAGCGTGTTAGCCAGGACCATCTGAAATGCACTTTGACTTTGATACAGGGCCTCACCAGAATGAAAGAAACTGATTTGTGAAATGAAAGCAAAGCGGTTTGTTCATCTGTCCGCATGTGCGTCCTCTCAGTGTCAGTCGGAGGAGCCATTACTGATCCAATTTTATTTAGATCTCAAAGTGACTAAGCCTCCGTGACTGCCGAATAACCTCGGCCGTATGGGCAGCTCTGTCTGAATCACTGATTTAGCCACAGGGAAAACTCTCCAATTACCAAGCATGCTGACCAAACACAGAACAATAAAGCCTTAGTTGAATGGCATCATAATGACTGCAATGCATGCAGACCTCAGCCTTTGCAAAGCAGTGCTTAAACAGTATTTAGAGACAGAAATGATAGATGGACGAAGGATGAGGCATGGCCCTCTCCGTCTCTTCGTCGCTATAGCCGGGGCCAAGCTGAATCTCATCTGTCTGCCACAGAAGCTGGTGGCTGACCTTGCTTCTGCCCCCAAGTTATGCTTTCAGAATTTCAGCAGTAGAAGGGGGTGGGCAATGAGGGGCGGGAGGGAAAAAATGATGAACCCCTTTTTACAAGGACGTTTGGAGATGGATGTATTTTTAACTCCCTTCAGGCTGTGGAGGGGTGCTGGATGAAGGGGGGATGGGTTGGGTTCCAGGGGCTGCCTATGATATTAGGCCTGAGTGAAGACATGTCTGCCCCCAGGGGCTCGATTGCAGATGACAAGGTTACACGACTTAGAGTCAACCTCTGCTACCTCCACTTAATCACTGTCTCTTGTGTCCTCGTCCCTCCAGACGGTCCCCTCTCCATCCCCATTCTGCCCACCCTGCTGAGAAGAAAGCTTCCGGTCTTATCACGCCGTCCCTTCTTGGCTTTCTAAAGCCTTTTCTAACACCTGCCCTTACCTGCCTAATTCACTGTCTCACATCCATTCTGCCTCCTATCCCCGTACATTCGCACATCCTTTCACACCTTCACCTCGCTGCCTCTGCCTATAGTGGATTTAAGTGGCTGCAAGTGGTGAGAGCTCCGCGCGATAACATGCAATAAGTAGGAGGTAATTATCGTCAGGATGGACCTCTGAAGGAGTGCAGAGATGCGGAGGTGGGGATGGAGGAGGGTTGGAGGGTTTGGAAGGGTTTATTTTTAAACCCCAGCTATGTCAAAAAAGAGGTCAGTGACTAGACTAGACTAGAACAGGCAGCGTGATTCTGCTCTTTATCAAACACTCATCTCTTTTTCATGACCCTCTTCAACTATGCATTTATGCAAGGTTGAAGACAGTGTTGACAAAGAAAAGTCCTTCCACAGCCACATTTTCTTGCGCTGCCCGTTTTTATCTAACCGGTCTAACCAACACTGTCCATGATGGCCTTTTACAGATCAAGTTTTTCTCCTGCATGTGTCACCCTGCTCAGAGGAGAGGTATCTGCCTGCAATTATACTAATAGGGACTTTTTAGCAAGCAGCACTGAAGGGAGGCATAATGACTGGGATGTCATTTAGTCCTGTTAGTAGGAAATGTTTTCTTGGTGTTTTCATGGGCAGTGTCTCTTTGTTGGGGAGTATCAGACAAAACACCTGCAGCAAAACATGCAATTCAGCTAACTCAGCTTCATGTACAGCCACTGATGAGACTACTGTATGTACTCGACATGATTTTTAAACCAAGACAGAACACCACGGATTTCATTCATTTTCAGCTCAATAGACTTAATATATGTGTTTTTGACGGGGGATAAAAAACAATAACATGTTTGACTTTTATGCTTCAAACCAGCAGCAATCTCTGGGGTTGACCAGAATATAGCATTAAGGAAATGCCAAGACCTGCAGTTCCTTTAATGGCCACTTGAGGCTGACTTCAAAGGTGAATCCGTCACCTTTGACTCAGTGTTATTATGCCTAACTAAACAGCATTAAAACCATGTTTACAGCTGAGTACAAGTATACAGTTGATTGAATGACTGAAAGTTAAGCACACAAAAACATATCTCCAGCTGAAACTAGCTGCGTTTTCCGAGCTAAAAGGATAAAGCAGCCAAGTTCCAAAGAAAAACTTGAAAAGGCATCAGAACTATTGCTCAACACCACTTTTAAAAAAATTATGAGTCTGGCTCATTGGAAGCAAAATATGAAGAAATGAGAAGTGGTTTTAAACTTGTACTGTACGTGCATCGGTTTATAAATCCAAGCTTGCACACCAAGCTAGCTTGTTTTCACTGCTTACTTACCACTTTACCCTCTTCCCCAAATAAAATTAATTCTGGCTCCAAAAGAAGAACTTTGCAGCAGCAAAAGGACAGGGCTTTGGTTTAATTAGTAAATTTCCCCCAATAAATTTGGAAACGAGGCAAGAAAAGGAAAAGTCCAGTCTTAGGAAGAGTCAAAAGTGATAGAAACAACATGAAAACAAGTGACACTCTCAGATATGTACAGACTGGAGAGAGCTTCAGGATCCCGCAAGGACACGTGTTAAATCTGTTAGATCAGTGAGAAACAACACCTGTGTTTATTGGCCTCGTATAATCAGGTGTTTTAAAATAATCTGGCCCTTGTGACATCGGCGCAGTGAGGCAAGATGTGGGAGAAGTTATTAATGTGAGTCGCAGAATTTAAAAATGTCTTCTTGTGTTAATAGTTTTATTCAAGACTGTTAGGTTAGTAAAAATCTCATGTGTCTCTTGGCACCGTGACTTTTCACAGTTTCTAACTAGGCCACTAGAGAAAGTTAGGAACTACAGCTTTAAAGCCTGCTGCTCTTCAATAATCACGAATCACAAGGACATTATTCATGGATGAAAAAAAAAAGTTTTCCATCACATTTGAATTTTATTCCTGTTTCTCAGAGTTATCTAACTATATATCCAATCTGTTGAGCAGTTCCATAACTGAATGAACTAGTAGACGGTGAATAAACCTGGCCTACTTCATTGATTTCCTCCTCCCATGCACAGAATAAAAACTTCAAAACTAGAGGAGGTAGGTGTAATACTGCATACGTCTATCTATAATTTAAACACCCTGGATATTTGTTTCAATTGTTGTGCTTAACACCCCAGTTTCATGTAATTGCAAATGTCTTTTATGCAACAAGTTGAAGTAGAGCACTTCTGGAACCCACTGATATTTGTCACATTACCATGATATTAGCAGCAAATAATTGTTGTCATTTGAGTACAGTCAGTAATTAAATCACTGTGTTTATGTAAAGATAATCCGACATTAACATTGTGTCTCTCTGTTTTATCTCCTGTTCGTATATTTCCTCACTCTGCTCACAGTCACTGTCTGTTTCTCTGTCTCTCTTTTTCTTCTCCCCTCTCAGCCACTTCTCATTTTTTTTGCCCATTTTCCATTAAAGGCTCCATTTTCCACCATGGGGCATCCAGTGCTGACCATGGTCCTTGAAAGCCCTAAAAGAAGTTCTTAATGTAACTGCTAAATTGTACTTTTTTGTTCCTAGAATCACTCACACCTTCCAAATCTCTTTTCATTGCAGGCAACTAAATAACTTCTTTCTCTCTAATTTTCACAAAAAAAGGGAGCTGTGTTTCCAAGGACACAGCTCTGAATCATGAAAAATTGACCAACTCCTTTAAGTGATTTAGTTTTGAATCATGCTGAAAACTTCAGTATCTTACAGCGACCGCGAGTGAAAGACTGGCTTTTGGTTTCAGGAGGTTTTTCAACATATAGTGCAACAGTTATATATATATATTATGTACCAGAATATGCATATGTCCCCTCTGTGACTTGACTTATGGTGGTGGAGGGGTCCACAGGAGCTATGTTGTCGGGAGGCTTTTGCCCACTAGTACGGTCTCACTTGGCAAATTGGTCCTGGGTGAGGGACCAGACAAAGAGTGATTCAAAAACCCCTATGAGTGAAAGATCTAGGGAACAGTTCACACTGCCCACAATAGGGATAGGGTTAGATGGGATGGTCTATTTTACAAACTGCTGATCTACCTTGATTTTTCATCTCTAGGATTTACAGAGAATGGTCTGAAATAGGGAACCTATCCAACAAGCAGGATTTCTCTGGGTGAAAATCCTTTGTTGATGCCAGAGGTCAGAGAGAAATGGCCAGACACCTAAGGTGATAGTTAGGAAACAGTAACTCAAGTAACTAGCAGTAACTCATTATTCCCACTTATGCAGAAGAGCATCTCTGCATGCACAACAAATCAAACCTTGCAGCAGTTGGGTTAAAGCAGCAGAGGGAACCAGGACCACTACTGTCATCTATGAGCAGTAGTGAATGAAGGTACAATGGTCCCTGGTCAGAAAGCTCATTTCCTCTCAAACTAGTTTATTAAAAATGGAAATGAGTTCACTGGACTCCTCCACAACCATCAGATCCCAATCAAACAAAATTGATGTAGGTCACACAAGCATAGGAATAAAGTCAGGGGAAAATGTTCAAATGGGTGCTAAGAATTAGCCCTTTTTTACCCATATTTGAAGATATTCCATTAAATCATACATATTCATACAAGCACCTTTTCTACATCTACGTACTTTCTATCTAACGTCCAGACTCTCCTGAACACGCTGGGAGCAACTTGGGTTCAGTATCTTGCTACAAGGATACTTAATCAGCAGCTGATTTGTATGAATTTTATGAATTAGTTGGGTGTGGTTTTGGTCAAGGAGGTGAGCCACAACCACTCCCAAGTAATAAATCACAAATAGCTGTGTGTGTTGCTGTTTGTGTGTCTGTGTTATCTGCCATACCATGCATTACATATAGGTTTGTATGTGTGATTGTATGTGTTTCTATGTGTCTGAATGTATCTAACTAGTCTGTATGGAACTTTATGAATCAGAGGTGGATGTCACATATCTGTCATTTGGAGTAGTATTGCATCCTGGTACCTTCATAAAGTCTGCTCCAAACTACCGATTCCCACACACACATGAACATGAATACTATTGCTTCCCCACACACATCACATATGTATAGCCTTTAACTGACCCATAATCTCAGTTAAAGTTATCTTTAAAAAAGTGTTCCTCAGACCTGATTCTGGGATCCTTTCATACTCGCTGTCCTCACCAAGGCAGTGACCTTATGACCTTAACTGTTCAATCAAATTCTTTCCTCCCATAAAATGTCCTCGTCCTCACTTCCTGCAACTTTCTGCATGCTTTTCCAGTGCATGATTTGCTTACACATCCCAGGCAACAAACTAAGTAGTAAATACATTAAATCAGAATCTGTCTATAAACAACATAAAATACTTCTTCAGATGTTTTTGAACATGCACAATTTTTAAATATATTTCTGTTTCAATTCAAACATGCATAAAAATGATATTCTTCTCAGCAGTAGATGGCACTCTGTCACATGTAGTTTTGGCACCTAAAAAGATTGCTCCACCCCTAGGTCAAAAGTCAAACCCTCTGCTACTCATCATTTAACTGAAGACTGAAATGTTTTATGTCACAAAATAAATAAATAAATTTGAAAAGATTAAGGGACAGTGTAATAAACAAAAATTTGGTTTGTTGCCAGAATTTTAGGAATGTGCAAATTGGTGTGTAAGAAACATATTTTATTCTCAACCTAGATTTTGTGGTGCATCTTTTTTTAATTTAGCAATGTATTGAGCTGCAGTATAACAGTGGGCTTAATATGATCTTATGAGAAGCTTGTTTGTTACTCTTACTGTTATTCTCCATGGTTACAACTGTGGTTATGTTGAACATGGTTGCATTGTTTGGTGCACTGATGTTTGTGTGCACCCTAAGCACAGCTCTTTGGGGGGTTTTTCTGTACTTCTTTTTCAGCACTGTTATAGCCTTGAGGGGTTCATCATACCGATTAGGAGAAACCATGCTATAGGCAAAACACAAATAATACAACCGGCTGCAAAACGCAGAGATTACAATTCAAATCTATTTCCAAAGCAGCACAAAAATTCCTGAATATGTTCAGAAGGATGGATGGATGTTCACGTGGTGTTAGAGAATGAGCGAACATGTTGAGTTTTTCAGCACTTTGCCTGCTATGGCCTGCCAGTTAAAACAGTCTGATGAGATACACAAATGTAAGCATGAAACAGAACCCACAATATGTGATGTCATTGGGTTTATCAACCACAAACATATGGTTTATTAAACCAGATTTTGATAATTCATCTACTACCTGACTATTAAAAACTTTAAAAACTTGCAGATATGTTTTAAAAATTGCAACATGGAGGACACAATCCATCCTCACTGCAAAAGCATCAGATGCTGCTGTTTCATAAAATCCACTGATTTTAGATTTGCAAGATATCCTTTGATGTTTAGTTTTGTTGCTATTTGGCTAGACATCTTGGTAACTACATGGTTCCATTTCATCACTGAAACAAATCGGTTAGGGCTGGGAAAACAGGTGGCTGATGTACTGTTCTTTTACCGTGCGCACTGAAAAATGATGTCAAATGTGCATCAACATATGACAGCAGTCAGTCCTGAGCAGGGATTCAGATGCAGTAACTTGGATACCAACGCAGGTTATTACTGATGACTTTGTCTTAAGACATTTTTCACGTGATGTCATATGTGCATTGCTTAAGAGTTGTCCAGCGTAGTGGAAGTGATACAGCCACAGAAAACAGACAACATTCACCTTCAAAGTAAAACTAAACCTTTTACTTTGAAGGAGTAGTTTCCAAGTGTTTGAGCTCTCCTAGCAACCATAGCAATTGCAAGGAAGTTTTCGACAACTGCTTGGGAAATACACATTTTTCCTAACCAGCTAATGGTTGCCAGGAGGTCACTGATTGGTCTCTAGGCCTGCATGACTCAGGCTTTAGCAACTGATTTCACAGCAACTGCCATCAAACTCCAACAACAATTTACCAACGGGGGATAAATGTTTTTCCCTCAAGACCAGTGGTTGCCAGATGGTTGCAGACTAGGGTTGCCAACTCCCTGAAAAATAAATAAGGGACACCTCGTGGCCAGGGCCGGGCGACCCAGTTGTCTTCACCCTTCCCAGTGTGGTGAATTTTCTAGCTCTTTTTTTGTGTGTGAAATTATTTTTTTAACCATTTGACTTGAAGTTGATTTAAGTACATGCATATTCTATTCTTTGTGATATGAACACATGTGAAACAAATGATCATTTAGCCATTTATTTTTAGCTCAAAATGACAACATTAACACAGTAAAACAGGTCTCTTTCTTAAACAGAAGCCTGTCATGCTTAACTTTTGAGAATATAAGTAAATCTTTCTTTAAAAGAACTCTGTCCTGCTTAACTTAAAATAATAGAAAACAATAGAAAGAAAAATATTCTTGTAACAGTGCACATTTAGTGCATTTAGTACAATTGGCTTCAGTTGAGGTATTATTTCAGCTTTTCTAATGCTAATCAGCTGCTCCTGTTTGTAAACCCGCTTGTTCCCATGATTACGCATCATAATTCATCATCATTATTCATCTATGTATTACTTTTATGTATTAGTCATCTATTTGTTGTAATCATCTATCCTTGCAGTTGTTTATTACACAAAATAAATTATATGATCACACTTCTGGCCACATAGCGCTGATATTCACTGCACATGCCCATATTAACTTTTTCCAGCCAGGTGTTTTCCTTTTCCCATTCTTCCCTTTCTCTGAGGGGAACAAACATTGCTGCTCTAATGCTGGGCTCACACTGTGCGGTTTTAGGCCCATTTTGAGCCGATTTTTGAGTGATCGGACCGATTTTGGCCTTCATCGTGCGTCGTGTAGTATACGTGGGGTAACGAGAAGTGATTAACACCTCACGACCAGCTCCCGATCATCAATCGCTCGTGAGGGTGTCACCACAGGCGCTCACACTGCTCACGCGCAAACACGTAAACGTCGGTGAAAAAGACGGAGCAGCACAGCAGTGCAGCGTGTGATCTGGACACAAGCGATGGAGGCACTACTTGTAGAACTTCGAAAAGGCTCGGATGAGCTTTCCAATGTGGCCTCACAAAATGATCACGACCACAACAACCGTGAAAATAGTTGGATTTACATTGCTGCTCAATCACAGCTGCCTGATCAATGTTTTTCATTAGCAATTTAGCAAAGTTGATGGTGGTGGTGTGCGTCTGTGTGAGTGAAAGACAGAGAGAGAGAGGGAGAGCGACAGATTTTCTGTTATAACCTTCATGTTATGGAGGCACAGTGTGAGCACTCAGGTCGCATCAGAGCATCGGGCCGTATAGTGTGAGACCTGCATCGTGACCTACCAACTTCTAACCCCTGCGAGTCAATCGTGCAGTTTGAGCAGGAGCTGAATAACGTGACTGAAAAACTCGCACAGTGTCTGCCCAGCTTTAGGTGTACTGTCGTCCGAGACTTGCACCGCAGTGTCGGCGTTTGTTTCCCTGTTGGCCATGCTTGTTGTTGTGGTCATCTGTTGTCTTCCGGTATTTTCTCCGTAAGCGACCTTTCCTCGACCAATGAGATGAGCGGTAATCTGAATTGTCATACTCGAATTGTCATAAGTGTGGTGTCAGCTCATTGGTCACAAAGCAGGAGAGGGGCTGGGAATTATGTTTTCAAACAAAGCGTTAATTCCATTAACATTTATAGACTACTTTTGATTCTCACTGTATTACGGGACAAAGTGCGTCCCTTATTAGCTCAATACGGGACGTGTACTTTTGTTTCGAAATACGGGACGATTCCGTATTTTAAGGGACGGTTGGCAACCCTATTGCAGACCAGCCTGTAGGCCTGGGTAGCTCCTTATTCTTTTGACCTTACAGCATCACGCTTCCATCATGGCAGACAAGATAACATGTGGTTAGAAATCACATGACTGCAGAACCTGAACTGAGCTATGAATAATCTCAGCAATCTAGGTTAAGACTTAATATAAGCATAATTACAGATGTCTGCAATGACGTATGAATCACGCCACCAGAATGTTAAAACAAACAAAAGCCTTCCACATTCTCACATTTCCCACACCGCCGACAGATAGCTGGCTTCAGTATCTCTATTACTCAGCATGCAGCAACAACAAGCACTTGTCTCAGCTGTGTCTATCACTGTTTTGGTGCTGCTCTGGAAACACTTGCCTTGTAGTCTGAACTACCGCTCGCACCTTCATGTATTTCCTTGGGAATTTTTGCATTTGCTCATTTTCCCCCCTCAAAGCCAACCTTGCGTTGTGCAGTCAATAAAGATGTTTTCTGTATTTGCATGTGCCTCATCACAGTGCAGTGGTGCGAGCTTGCTGTGCCACCATGGCCCAGGATGTAAGATGGGTTTAATTAAAAAGGGATTGTTTATGAATGCAGGATATAGAAACACAGATGGACACCTAAACCAGTCTCAGTGATTTAACATCAAATGCAAAGCAGTGTTCAAACGTTGCTCTGAACTCCCGCTTATTAAAAATTTAACACACAGGCACTCCACAAACACAGGTTTCAAAAAAAATATTAGCATTGCTTTGTTTAGTCTATTGTTCCTCTCAAGAATATTGGATCTTTGTATTTACTTTAGCCTATAGTGTGTTCATTCAGGATACTAATACTATGCTTTAAGAAAGACCTAAACAACATACTTACTTGCTGTTTTAGTCTATCAATAACGCTGGTGAGAAGACGCTCCTCCTTCCCCAGTTGTGGTGTGGTCACGATAAAGTCTACATCGTGGCCAAAATCCTTCCCCCTGGAAACAAAGACATAGCACAGTTACCCACTCACTGTATCCTGGAAATAATGAAATGAATTACCTTTTAGTCATAGCATTTAACTGATGAAGAGGGAGGGTGGCAGACGGTGCTATTAAAAGAACAAGCCAAGCTAATGGCACTGTCTCTTTTTTTTCATTATTCAAACAAGTAATTTTTTCCCTTCAGTAGCTAAGTGTAAAAACCCTTTTTGTTGCCTCAGCTGTCAGAGCTTTAACTTTCATGAGAATCATCATTTTCTACTTGGATCGGTGTCATAAAGCGGACCCATATGGACCCTGAATAGGCTTGCACAATGCATTTACTCTGTCAGCACAACTGCACATAAGAGATGTTGCAGTACTGAGTGATTATCAAGTGATTATCTGGCAGAAGAAAAAGCTCTGGACGGAACCGCTGTATGGGCAGAAGATATGTGCACAAAAGGCATATCAAAGCTTCTGTCTGGCTCACTGGATCCATAGGCACTTGAGCAGAGAAGCAAGAAAAGCAAAAGCATCCCCATTATTAAATCAGGAGGAGCAAATGTAGTTTTTTTTTTCCTACCCTACTTTTCTGTCGCTTGAAAAGTAAATTATCATACACTTCTCTGCAGCGTTTTTATTAGAAGCCTATCCTTTTAAGTCACGGCACAGCAGCGAGTTATTCAGACTAATCAGAGGAAACGCGAGAAATATGCAGAAATCTATTGTAGACTTACTGAAATTTATCCCCGCTCAGAGGAAACCGTCCTGCTACAGAAGTGAGCGTCACAACATTTGTTTATCAAAATCTTTTGAATGTCAAATAAGCGTGTTGCACTATGCGTAAATCTGTCACACCCAACCACACTAGGGAAGCCTGATCAAACAGTAAGGACTGTCAGGCTGACTGAGTGACCAAATTTAAACATGTGGACCCAAGCAAACACTGGGGTGCTGGCGTCACTGGTCAGTTTGTGTACACTTTGAGCAACTGTTTTTATTTCGATTTAGTTGTTGGCTTCTTCAGAATACACATGGTTCGGAGTTAGTACTAAACCCGGGCTTGATGGTGCGAATGCGGCGTGTAGATATTCTTTGGAAATTACAGTCCATATAGTCTAAGGTGCTTGGAAAGAAAAGCATCTGGACTTCTTTAAGTTACTTGAAGACATTTCACATCTCATCTGAGAAGCTTCTTCAGTTCTAAGGTCAAATGATGTTGAGTCCCAGATTTAAGCCCTAAGGGAGTGTCCAACAAAAGGGACACGGACCCCCTATTGATCCTCCATCTAATCACACGAGCCAAGGTGTGAAAACGGGTGTAGGTCACAATCAGCCAAGGTTTCGAGTGAACTCACTGTGAAACCTAGCCCCAACCTATCATGTGATTTCCTGAGGTCCATGTCCCTCTTGGGGGTCACTCTCATAGGACTTAAATCTGGAACTCTCCACCATTTGACCCTAGAACTGAAGAAGCTTCTTGGATGAGAGGTGAAACATCTTCAAGCAACTTAAAGAAGTCCAGATGCTTTTCTTTCCAAGCTCCTTAGACTACAATGACCTGGATGACTGAGAACCTTCACAGACATACAGTCCCATATAGTTTTCTAACTCCCAGCTATAGACTAATTTTCACTTTTTGTAATGGCCAGCAGGGGGTGACGTCAGTGAGAACTGCTGGTTGAGTCCAGCCGTATTGGAAACCTGCTCCTGTGAACTATGAGTCTACAGTCTCAGTTGCTCGTTTCAATTCTTACTAAATATAACAGGATTGAGGCAAAAAGCAGAATTAAGCAGGGTGTGCTTCACTATGCGACTGACACGTCAGTAGACTGTAAGTGTGCATTATCAACCGCAAACAAGCTTTGTGAGGTTTCACAATGAGACTAACCAAAGGGTGTTGTCACAGTGGTGGCACCGTTCCCCTTTGACTAAGCCTTGAGTTCTGGCATTTTTCCCATCTCTATATTATAATTTAATTTTTGTTTGTTTGATTGATTTTTGTTAGCAATAACTCACTGTAATATTAAAATCCAATTTAATTTTGGCTAGCAAAAAACTGCCATACAGGACACCGGCCTGTGAAGGGAATCATCTTTCCACGGCAACCTTGTGGCATTTCCAGGGGGCTTTATTATTTTCCCACTTATCAGAGACATAGAGATCAGAGAGCATTTGTTACTCTGATCACCTGCCTAATCTCCAGGAAACTGTCTCAACTTATTGAACAGGCTATTACTAGGAACCACTAAATTCATATCTTTGGTTATCAAAGCCATACGGTGACCACAGATATGCTGAAGAAAGTTTCGGTTCAAGAATTATTTCAGTTTTAATGTCTTCAGAAATTAGCATCTCCCTCTTTTTTTTGGCTGATTTTTGCTTTCTAAAACCCGGTTGCCTGTTTTCTGTTTGAGGACCACCCACTGTCCGATTTTCATACTTGAAGCTAAAAAACATTTTCAAAAAATTTTCATTATGAGTGAAACTGATTTGATACACACGGCAGGCCTACAGTTTAACACACATAGAGCTTATGTATTATTAGTTACATAAATCGACAGGATAAAAGAAGTGCGTGTACAAAAGTAGGAAGTATATTGCTGCCATTCATCAGACAGAAAGAAGACGTGGGATTATATAAGTTTATGCCTGTTTCTGCTTCTTTCAGAACATAAAATTTTAGTTACTTATATATATATATAAGACAGTACTATATATTGGGTATTTTGTTTTGTTATATATACATGTTCTATCTGTCTAACAGCCTTTTCACAATGTATATGGGGAGTGCTGGTCTGCATTAGTATATGAGTAGGTGATAGGTGTCAAAGTAATATCAGAGTGAAAGCCAGGAGCCATAGCTTCCCGGCAGAACTGTGCATCATAATTGGATGATCAATGTTATTCACCTGTAAGTGTTTTTTATGATGTGGCGGTCTGGTTTATGTACTATATTTCTGCATTGAGTATGCTATCTTATTACAGTTATATTACATTTACAATGTACATATGCAGTCATGCACATTATAATACTGATATATTGTTATCATATCCGTTTAATAGAAGGCACTTTGGACTGCCCCGTTATTTCCCAGGGGGTCGCAACAGCGAACAGATCTGCACATTTGATTTGGCACAGATTTTACACCAGATGCCTTTCCTGACATAACCCTCCCATTTATCCGGGCTCGGGACCAGCATGAGCAATATACGCTAGCTTGTGACCCACTCGAACTGGGTTTCATCATATCAATTTAGTAATATTTAATCATATATATCCATTATTATTTAACTTTCAAAACATAAACTGATGGGAATTTACGACTGTCCTTGAAAGGAGGTTTATATCTGTGCTTTGAAGCTCTTGAGAGGAGATCAATTTAGTGGCTGTGGCTGAGGTCCACTCCAGTTCCACCTGCTGATAATGCATTCCTCCTACGAGCAATATATTTATCATCCTCCAGCCAGTTAAGATCAGTCTGTGCTGTGCCAGGGTTTCAGAGGCGCTTCCAGTCAACACAATCACAAAAGCAGTTGGACACACCCACGTGTGCCTTACACCACGAGCAGCATCTGTGCTTACAATCATATTCACAGAAGCATATTCACTGCTTTGAGGTTTCCTTTAAAATTCTCAATGACGTAGGTGTATCTACCAGTAATGATGCTCTGAGAGTACTTTGGCGTGCTCATTGGCATTCAAGTCAGACGATAATAAAATTAAGCCTTCAAGACAAACGATGAGCTGCTCAGAAGTGTAAATATGACTGCAAATGGGTTTGAATGTACGCCCTGCGATGGACTGGCCCACCTGTCCAAGGGGTTTTCCTTCCTTTCACACAGTGCATCCTGTCACAGGCTGCAGGATAACTCAAAAACAGCAGTCAGACAGAATGATGAAAAGAAACTGTGAGTTTCTGGCGATTATAGTAGCTTGTGTGTGTAGACACAAATACACAGAAACAAACCAGGGCTAAAGTTGTGCCCTCAAATAACAGAAGATACCCCCGACCGTCGTCAAGTTTAGCTCTGGCACTACCTGCCAGAAGGCCTTGCATTATTTCACCCTAATCATTGCCCAACACCCACTCACACACACCTACACACGCACACACAAAAGCTTTTGAAAAAACAACGAGCGAAAAATCCTACATACGTAAGCACCAGTGTCACAGCAAACAACAAAGCAAAGTGACAATGAATGTTGGGGGCGATACAGCTCTAAAGAAGCCTCTGCAGGCACGAGGCTCGGTGTTTGATCTCTCTTTGCTGCTGCTTGACAGCAGCGAGAGTGAAGAAAGGTGCAGAGGCTGTGAATGGCTTGCGGGAACGCTTCAAAGGTCACTGTGGCTAATTCAGGGAGCAAGGAAGTAATAGAAAACAGCCATTAGAGCTGCAGAAGGCATGATAATGTTAATGGTTAGCATTAGCAGTAGACAGCGTGTACCCCTGTGGCATTTACAGAATCGAGCACCTGGTTTACAGGTTCACTCTGCAGCTGCGTCTTTGGTAACACTTATTCAATTTGCCTTGTGAGCCTGTTTTATTTTGTATTAAATATCAAAGCTGTTAAGTGAATTCATTTTAACACTTGTGTTTAGACTTTGCAGTATATACATACACATATATAGGCCTCAATGTGAAGAGTTGGCACTTCTTTGACTGTTAGGACAGCGCTACTTGAGAATGCATCACAGATTTCCATCTGCTGACTGAGCAACTTTTGCCTATGAAATCTCCCAACACTCAGCTTTAATTGGCAAAGCTGAGATTCCACAACACTTCCAGCTCGTACAGTGTGCTTAAGTTGTTAAGTGAGTCTCGCTGTTAGCCTCTGCTGCGCCGGCAAAACCCACTCGAGTGCACTGCATAAATGTGTGCCGAGAATAGCAAAGAAACCAAAGCGGGAAGGAGACAGAGAGAGATCATCAGCATAAATTGGGTTTACCTCCTATCTGAGCTTAAGAACGACCTAATCTTGTCAAATAGTGGTTTTCCGTGTCTGTGTGTGTATGTGTGTGTGTGTTAGGGGATAACATGGGAAGGTTATTTTAGGGGAAGCGGCATTTACGCTTTTCAGCTCCCTCCCATTTGAGCATCAGTATGTGTCAGGTCAGTGCAGATAATTCAGCAGCAGTCAGCGGAAAGGCGGATGACAGCATGTCGTGCACATTCTTCCAGCATACCAGGGGTTCTCCTTCTTCTTCTTCGTCTCTGCCTTTAGCAGTGCAACTTCAGAGCTCTGTTCCTGTTTAGCATTGGACACCTACTCCTGCTCAGTGGGATGGATGGATGTGAAGATGTGGGTAAAAACAGAAGAATTGATAGGCGTTCGGGCACAGCTGCACGTCGATAAACACCTGGTTTGAATTTAGGCCATCTAGTCTTTTATCGCGTGAGGGAAAATGCTAAATTATTAAGTGTTACTGCACAAAGACAATGAAATACACATGGTTATTTACAGTTTTGTGTGGACGACATGACGACACGCATGAATAATACAGATCTGCGAAGTGTTAGGCTACGGGCGTCTGCAGGCTAAGCTCTGCAAAACTTAGGTCACAAAAAAGCAACCAGGCTTTGTTTGTGACTATGCATCATTTTCCCCTTCTATCAGCCTTCCCATCCACATTTCTTGCTAACACAGCAGTGCGAGGCGATAATCAGGAAGATATGAAATGAGAACAGGAAAAAGCAGCTAAGTGTGGCCTATTCTTCATGACCAGATGGCTTGTTTTGCTCTTTCCTCCCCTGCAAGCTGATAATGAGGTTTGTTTTAGAATCACGACACCCCGAACTAAGCCGATAAGGAATACTTATCTCAGCTGTTGTTCAAGGCAAACTGTGCGGTGGGACTCGGCGGCTGTTTGCGGATTTGAGAGGAGACACCAATGCCCCCCCCCCCCCCCTCATCAGTGTCACTTTGAGTCATATTCCAGACAATTTGATGTCCCTCAGTAGGGACTTGCCTGCCTCATACTGAAATAAACACAGTGTTCCGCTGACACTGCGTGAGCCTTCACATGCAGTTGTGGAAGAAGCTGTATTTTCAAGTGTAATCTATTTTTAATCCTCCCCTCCAACAAAACCGCTTTAAGACTTGTCACCCGCCTTCCACAGCTGTCCTTTCAATAAGGCTAATGTCAGTGGCATCAACAAATCCTCGCCACGCTGTTTCTCTCTGAAGTGGATGACAGCCTGAGTTTATTCCAGCACACGAGTTATTTTGTGAAACTTTTGGGAGTCGTGGTATCTTTTTGTGCATCTTCTGCCGAGATGAAAGATTTGCCAGAGCCGGGTGCAGCTATTTAAGGAGGTATATAGGATATGCACATTTCCATTTTTGACAAGGGGTATCGGCTAGAAAGATGAAGCTAATAAGAGACTCTACACCAGGCTCAAAATTATAGGTAATTAAATCGAGCTTTGACAGGACTTTAGAAGGGAACATTTTCAAATATGTCACCGTGAAACGAGTAAGTGGATTATTAGTGGTACTGCTGGCATCTTAGAAAGCATATGAACTATTTTGGTGTAATAGACCTCATACTGCCTCCCACTGTGTTTAAACCATGTCTGGAGAATCAGCCTTTCAACAAGATAAAGGTAAATTACTTACTTGCTTCCTGATAATGCACAAGTTATCGTTCTTCAATTATAGCGCCGCATGATTCCAATTAGGTCTATCTCGCTCTCTCTCTCTCTCCAAAGTCTCCACCAAATATGGGGTGAAGTAAATGTGTGTTTCATTTCCCCGAATTTGAAGCCATAAAGGCGCTCTTGCAGGCCCCTTTACACTTTGCAGCAGACTCCTGGCCCATAAATCTTGAGCTGTTCCTCTCCCTCATTCTTGAAGTTAACTATCCATGATGCTCTAATCACCTTCCTCGACTCTCTTACCACATTTCCCCTCTGAGCAGTTATTTACATAATCAGACATCATTCCAGCTGTCATTTAACAATTTGAAGATTGGAGCGTTTTTTTTTTCCTTGTGGATTTTCACAACATCCTTATTTAGGAAATTTGTGAATCTTTCCCATTTACACATTTGCCCACCCCTCCTGATTTCTTAGGTTGTTCTTGTTTTTTACATATTTGCCACATTTACATGCTTCAGATCATCAATCGAAATTTAATATTAGACAAAGATAACCCGAGTGAACACAAAAAGCAGTTTTTAAATGATGGTTTCATTTGTTTAAATAAAAAGTTATCCAAACTTACCTGGCCCTGTGTGAAAAAGCAGCTGCTCACTAGACCCGACACCTGGTTGCAAGATCCTGGGCAATCAAGTGTTTTTGATAACTGGGGATGAGTCTTTCACATCAGTGTGGAGGAATTTTGGTCTACTATTCTTTTCAGAATTGTTTTAATTCTTCCACCCTGGAAGGTTTAAGATCATGCCAAAAATCAGTCTGATTTAAGTACAGACTTTGACAAGGCCACTCCAAAACCTTCATCTTTTGGTGTGTTTTGGATTATTGTCCTGCTCCATAACCCAAGTGCGCTTGAGCTTCAGGGCATGAACTGGTAGAGAGCAGAAGTTATGGCTCCAGCAATTACAGCAAGTTGTCCTAAAGCAGGAAAACACACTACAACCACGGCTGGTATGATGTTCTTTTTATGAAATGCTGTGTTGGTTTTGTGCCAGATGTAAAGGGACTCAAAACTTCCAGAACGTCCAAAAGGTATTTGGTTTGTCAGTCCACAGAATTTTTTCCCAAAAGATTTTGCTTTGGAAATGTCCCATGCATGCCATTTTACCCAGCGTCTTTCTTTTTGTTGAATCATAAACAATGGCTTTAACTGAAGCAAGAGATGTCTGCAGTGCATTAGATGTTGTTCTGGGTTCTTTTGTGACTTCCTGATTCTTGGAATAATTTTAGTCAGCCCAACACTCCTGGGAAGGTTCACCACTGTTGCAAGTTTTCTCCATTTGTGAGGCTTACATCGTGGTTCACTGGAGTCCCAAAGCCTGAGAAATAGCTTCGTAACCCTTTACAGACTGATAGATGTCAGTGATGTTGTTTCTTTAGTGGCATGATGGTTTTTTGTTTGTTTTTTTTTAATCTTTTAATCTACTTCACTTTGTCGGACAGTTTCTACTTAGGTAATTTCTTGATTCAACAGTTCTGGCAGTAATCAGGCCTGGGTTTGGGTAGTGAAATTGGACTCAGTTTTTCCCAAAAGAAATGTTGTCAATCACAATTAATTCATAATTTAACAGGGGGGGGGGGGGGGGGTAATCAGAGGGCTAGGTACATTTGGATAGTTTTGTTTTTTATGTAATGTATGTTTTGAGCAGAGAAATAATACCATTTCCTTAATAAAATTAAGTTAAGCCATCCCTAATAAAGTGCCCACTGAGTGTATATATCATATTTTTCACAGGTGATTTTTAATAAAACACTCGTGTGATTCGTGTAGGCAGCAGGTATTTCTTTGATAAAGGCGTCCTTGTCTGCTAGTTTGAGTGTTAAAGGTTACTTTGTATCAACCTCTGGTCTACAAGAACTGCAAATAAAATAGATTTCATTTACAGTCTCAACACTGGTCTAAAAATCCATGAAGGGACATGTGTATGGCCTACAAAATGATTTTAGGGTTTGGCTGTTGATTTACAATTTTTTTTTTTGCAATGCGCAAAGAAAATGCTCACAGCAAGAGAAATCAAAATGAACAGTGGACGTGGTTTAAACGGCTTGAGGTAAGAAACAGATTTCAGGAAAAGCACCATGCTGTCTCTTTGTTTAGACAATTGTGTCATTCTGGAGTTGCAGTCGGCATCTGGTGCTGCAAATATTTCCTCCTAGTATAAAATAGTGAAGTACTCTGATTTCATGCACATTTGCTGCCAAGCTAGTATGCTGTAAGGATCAGCATGTAAATCGGTGTTGTATATTACAAAGTGTGTTGAATTTGCAAAGCCTTTGGCTACACCTGACAAATGTGAGATAATGCCACGATACCAGTCCTGTAGCTAAAGTGACTTTTTTTCCCCGTTATAAAAGTTAGCGTATAGTAATTTTCCACCAAACTCTGACAAACAGAATACAGCAAATGCAGAAAAGGAAAACTTTAATAAGGTTTTAAGGGAGCAGGAATAACTCCAGTAACATGTGATGTTTGCAGTCCAGACACTATTAAAGACCATCAGCAAAGCCGCGGCAGCTCTGTTACCCCTGTAGAGAGGCAAGCGCCCATCCTTACTGCCAGACTGCTTTTGAATTATTTACCTCACACGCCACTGGTTACGGCTGGATTTTTACAACACCACAGAGCGGAGTGCTCCACACTTACTGAGCCACAAAGCACTGCGCATAACAAAATAAACAAATAAATAAATAAATGAAACAGCACCACAAAGACGTGCCAATGGAGGGAGGCACCGGCTGCGAGCGAACAGTGGCACTCAGCAGGTAGCTTTACAAGCGCACTCACTGTGCACTCTGAGACTGACAAATGTAATGCACTTTAGCATCTTAATGTAAATGCAAAACGTTAGTAACCCGTGCTATCTGGCGTTCTGTTTTACTGTCAAGAACAAAGGCGTGAGATGGGGAATATTCTGCGGTGGTAAATATCAAATTAATCCGTTTTGTCTAAGAACTCTCGAAAACTGCAAGATGCAATTAGACACCAGCGGCTCTGACGCTTCTACCCAGACACTCACTCTGTGACTTCTATGCTCTGATATCAGATAATAATAATAATAACAGTAATAAGATCCACCTGGGAATCAAGCAGACCTCTTGAGGCTTTGCTAATGTCTTTGCTTTCCCTGTGTATAATATGAACAGAACAATAATGGGGGATGGGGAGGGGCGAGGAAAGACTGAAGGTGCCGTTGTGTTTCATCTTCAAATATCAACACTGAAAGGAGGAGACAAGTCTTGTACCTGCGAAAGCCACCTGTCAGTGTGAGTATGGCGTCCGGTGTGATCGCACGGACAGCTTCGTCAATAATGTTCCCCAGGGCTTGGGCCTCTGCTTTACTGACAGCCCTGGAGATGTCTCCATAATGCAGAAAACCTGCAGGGAAAAAGACCACGTGGTTATTAGTCTGGAAGCCAGCCATCAATCATAGCCATTTGCTCCAGGGAACTGGAGAGTCAGAGTGAATTAAAGGTAAGGTAAAAATGGGATGTGTTCTCCTGGCTGATAGAAGACGGCCGCCGGTGTTCGACCGCTGCAGACACAAAACGACTGCAGCGAGTGCAGAAACGGTGCAAAAATTATAATTCGTGGATCAATCGGTATCTCATTGATTTGTATGTTCCTCTGTCTTTGTGCTACATGAAAAGCATTAATTATCCATTTCTTTTTTTGTCCCCCACCGAAGAATGGAGCTTCCCCCAACAATTAATTAGAAAACCTTTAATGATATTTCTGCTTCTAATGAAGTAAATTAAATGGGGTTATTCGTGTTTCTGCTCTTTTTCAAGACTCGTCGAGCACGACGGAGGGTTCAGGGTTCAGACAAATTTTCCACGTCAAAAACTCACACGGTATTTCTCCGCACGGAGTCGACACCGCAGTGTTCCAAGTGATCGATTACGACCAGTTTGATGAAGGTGTCTGTCAGCGCAATACATTATGGGACGGAGTTTGAAAGTGAATGGAAACCTGCGAGCGATGCAGTACAGTGTTTTGAATTACCATCCAGCTACACTCCAAGCAGCAGAAGAAGCAGAGAAATGATGCAGACGAATGAAAAGCTGAATATCAGTATTTTGTTTTTCATATGTGAGAGCACTGTGGGGTATATGTCACTGTCGAAAGCTGATGCTATCTGCATGTCTGGCTGCTTCTGTCTTGGTATATTTCTTCATATTTCTCACTCACGTATTCCTTTCACATTTGATCACATCTGTTTCTTTTATATTTTTTAGAGAGGCACTCCAAACACCTTTAATTCTGTCTGTTTATGGTTTCTTAAGCATGAAGCCTAAGCAAACTTTTTCCTTTAGCACCACAAACAGGTTCACATTTGTGGGTTTCATCTCTGTGGATTGTTATATTTGTTGCGGGCCCTCGATTTTCATCAGGTCATCATTTTAAACTTTACGCCGAGCACTTCGGTTTATGACCGCGGAAATTAATGACGTTCTCATCAGCCTCGGCCGACCTCAGCTCCCACTTGTGAATGAAGCATCCATCAAATCTGCGTTTCGTAGTCAGAAACTCCTCCGACAAAAATAAACAATGAATTTGAGATTAATGACAACGGCTCACGGAAAATTTGCACGGAGGCTCCGAGTTCATGTCACGGCATGTCGTAGAAGCACACGAGAACAGAGCGCTCCACCTGAACTGAAAAACATCTAAGGCCACACAAACCTGCGCTCTGTATGTTAATTAGCAAATGCTAGCTTTCTAACACAAAGATGGAGATTCACAAGATATTTAATTACCAGGGGACCTCGTGTGATCGCTAATACCAGAAGCATCTAATAATTTGCTCATTTCACAGCTCTTACTAGTACTAGAGGTCAAATAAGTGTATGTTATCTCCTTCATGGAAAACCTGGATGCTTTATCTGTTTTTTTCATCATAAATGAGAGGCCTCGTCGTGTGAAGAGCACGGCAAATCCTCACAACAACACACATCTGTGCGCCGTAAAAAAACGTTGTTGTAAATTGCAAAGTGAGCAGCAGGATGGAGCGGTGTCTCCCAGCTGCGTGCTTGCTGATTTTTAAGTGGCATAAAAGAGTTGTTCATCTCAATAATGTGTGACATGCTCTCGGTTGTAATTTCACTCAAAAGCCAAACGAGCCAAACCAGTGGACAGAATAAATATTGAGGGGAGGTGGGGGTATATGCTAAAATTTATGCTGTCGTATACCACAAATACCGGCCTGGCGACAGTTGCTGGAGGTGAAGTTAAACTGTTTAGAACACATCATCTGCGCTTTATGAAAACCAAGACAAGACGAAGCGTCAATCCATGAAGTATTTCACAGGAGAAGTAAAGAATCTGAGCTGCTGTTGGAGCTACGAACAAAAGCAGGGCGTCCTCGCATTCAGAATCATCCTCTGTGCATAAATGCATGAAATATCTCACCTTCAGAAAAAGCATCTTTGTAGAATGGCTCAAAAACAACTAATAACTACCACAAATGAAAAATAAATTTTCAGCTTTTGGCCAGTTTGCTTTTCTTTTAGCCTCACAGAGCCACTCTTGTGGCCGTGGGCTGTAAATTGTTGAAAAAATCTTAGCACCAACTTAATTCGATGGCCCGCTCTGGCGCGACAGAGTGGTGAGACGTCTGCACCATGCCTCCCCTTCAGAGTCACTACTTATTGATTTAGGTTTTTTTTTTTTTTGTAAGAAAAACTCTCCTGTTGTGGTTTTTTTTACAGTAAACTCCCTGCTGATCATATCTCACTTTAGAGAAAACACATTACCGCTAGAGGCTCACATCCTTTGGGAGTAAACAAAAAAAAGGCACAAATAAAGTCCCAAACGACATGCAGCCCCACCCCCCGCAGGGATTTAACAATTAGGCCTTTGAGTCTCTCTTGGAAGCGAGCTCGACTTGAAATTTTTCCTCTATAATTTGTAAAGTGGCGGAGCGAGGATGGTGAGATGTTGATGTACCACTTTGTTGCATCCGGTTGAGATGAATGCCGGGCTCCGCCAGAACGTCGCTGAATGAGCGCAGCCCTCTGCGGTACCACTTCTCAGCTGTCTTAGGTCCAACCCCAAACACACTTGTGAACAGCTGGCAGGAAACGAGGTAAGTATGTAATCAAGGAGACATGCTCTGAAATGACAGGTTCTTCTGAGAAGAGGTAAGCATTCAAAGTTTCCAAGAGCTCCGAGTCCTTAAGAGGGAGCAACAGAGCGCATCATTTTCACAGCGAGTTAAAAGCTCCAGAATGGAGAAAGCGAGCCATCGACTGAGTTGTTATTCATCCACTGACCTTTAGTATTTGATACCTTTCATCCGAGAGTATTTTCTCGACTTCAAACGAGTGGCCGTGTTGAAGGATCTCCTGCAAAACACAAAGGCGGATGATATTATCATCAAGGAAAGCAATGTCTGTGTCAGCATCGGCGTGTTTTCCCCTGGGTTCCCCCCCAGCCGGCTATTAACAAATGGGCCCCAAATCGCTGCTTATTTGAGAAACCATCCACTTATATCAGGCGTCCTTATTTCCATTTCTTTTCCTTTCGACAAATAATGGCTTTGTTGTTGCGAAACCTGGGATTAATACCTGTTTTATGGCAATCATAAAAAACCCCAAGGTAATGTTTTCCCCCAGATTCTGTTGTTTGCTCCAAAACCGCTTTGTTCTGCATTTAATTGCCTGCGTCTCTCAGTGAGAGTGCTGCCAATTTTGCTGGTCACATTTTAACTGTCTTCATTATGCGAAGAATCAGGTAGCAGCTATCTGGTTAATATCGGCCAGGGGGAAATGAGCCTGCATGCTTTTGCTCTGGGATAAGTATCCGTGTGCATTTTGAGCTTGTGCATGAATGGATGACAGCCTGTATCGGTGAGCCAGTGAACCTAACATCCACACTGTGAGTACAATGCAGTTTGAAGCAGCCTTCACTGCTCAGTGATGCATCCACCCGTCCACCTCTGCTTTTCAAGCCCCCAGCTAAGGCCAACCTCAAAACGCACGGATAATGCTTCAACATACTCCCCGCTCCGGGAAAGACACACTTCTTTACATGCACGGCTCCTCTCCCTCTCTCACACAAACACACACACACACATACAGCAAACACATATACTGACTATTCATCCCCCAACTCTGCCTCAGTGCTCCCAGACTTTCATGTCAGTAGGTTTATATATTTTCCCCACTTTGGATGTTCAGTCAGCAGTGAGCAGTTCAGTCGCTGCTGATAGAGTGTCGCTCCGATGTTCACAGGCACATCAAGCATTTTGTTTTCACTCTGTTTGGTTTCACTTTGTTTTTTGTGTCATGTCATTTTTGGTGTTTTGAGCAGCAAACTGTTCAAAGAGACAACCCCAGCGAAAGGCGTGCGTCTGAATTGTGCAAGGAGAACAAGAAGGAGAGGTCACTTACAGGCAGTCTAATTTGGTCTCCCCGGGACATTTATGCTATTTTGTTTAATGAATCTGACTCGGCGCTGACAGCTTTGACAGATTCGGAAACGCGCTGTGAGTCGCGCAGCGTGTATGTTAGGTTTAACGTGTCAGAGAGAGCCGGGTTGCTGAGCTCACCTTGTTATCCTACAGGGACCTGGCGTTCTCTCAGAGCGAGCATCCGCACTTTCCCTGACAACCTGCCATGATTCCTGCCCTGAGCTCGAGTGTAGATGTGGAGATGTAGTGACCCAATAAGACTTTTTTTTTTGTCTCAGAGACAAAATATATTTGTCTGATACCCATCAACGTGTGCTGCATGTGTGCAGCAAAGTTTTTATTCATACATCTGTACGTCTTTCTTTCATATATTTCTTAGAGACTGAACTCAGCATTGAGAATCTCCTCCAGAAAGGCTTATGTGTGCAGATGGTTACTGATTCAGCTACATTCTTCTTGCTAGCACAGAGGGAAAAAAAACTATTTCTAAGTAATGGAATGCGTCATATACAATAGAGCCAGCCTGTTTAAACTACTTCTGTCACATAAGATAAGATAAGATAAGATAAGATAAGATAAGATAAGATAGAACTTTATTAATCCCTCGGGTGGGTTCCTCTGGGAAATTCGATTTCCAAAAAAGCACAGCACCGACAGAAGTTACAGAGTTATACACACACACATATATATAAATACAGAGACAATATAAATAAAATATACGAAGGGGATAAATAGAATAAATAGGAATAAAAATAAAAATACAAGTGAATTGCACATTTCAAGTATTGAGTCTATTGCACCGTTGACTATTTACAAAAGTATTGCACAAAAGGTATTGCACAGTGAGGTGAAGAGGCAACCTGTCACTGAACAGACTCTTCTGGTTGTTAATGGCCGTGTGCATCAATGCCTCCTTATTTAAAGTGGGCCTATTATATTCATTTTTAACTCCATATTTTGCTCTTGAACTCCACCGCAGACGCTTTGCATGATTCACAGTCCTTATTAAACCTATGCTGTGCCTTGGTGCAGCCTCTCAACAGACATTTTAACTTCCTTTCATCAGCCTTTAAGTTAACTTTTTTCTGATTTCTGCCCCTCGCAAGCAAATGGTTCGGACAGACGGTGGGTCGGGATACTTTGCTCACAAAGAATCCCCCACCAGATCATCTGATCTCACTACATACGTACAAAAAGGGAATAAAACCTTCTGAAATAATACACAGTGCTGTGCAAAAGTCTTGAGCCATCCCTCATTTCTTAATGTCCACAATAAGAAATGTGGACATTAAGAAAAAGAAAACTGAGGAGAATGGACAAGCAGAGGGTAAACGATAAGGTGTAGATCTGACAAACAAACTACAGCAGATGAACAGAAAAGACCTGACACAGGACCTGTGAGATCCAACTGGCCCTTCAGCTGATCCAGCTACTGTTCACTGAAGCCTCACCAGAAATGGTGATCTTGAGGAAGGGAAACAGGCTGAAAAGGCTGAGGGATGTGACATCACACATGCAGTGGAATGGCAATTGTTGGCAACAGGTCTTATGGAGGAATTCAAATTAGATTTTCTTTGCATTTCAGACTGTAGGTTTGGAGATCACAGTTTTAAATAGCTCTATATAGCAATATTATCACTTTGACCTTCAATTCAATCTATTGACCTTGAAGGAGAGGTCAAGTCATAGTGATATTAAATCTTTTATATTTATATAGTACTTTCTACATGTTGACAATACACACCACACTGCAAGAATCATAGTTATAAGGCTTTTTGTCCATTTCAAACCACTAAACCATTAAGTTGACTTTGAAGACCTTGGTGGGCATAGCCAGATTTAATAGATTGTAAACATGACACCACTACACACCACTACAACGTTTGACCTGAATTCATTCCAAACTTTTCAAGCTATCGTGTTTACAGACAGAATGACATGCACGTACACAACCAAAAATATAACCTCCTCGGCGGAGGTAATGAGGAGTGGCTTTTGCCAGGTTTTGTATTTGTCCATCTCTTGATGTGGTGTGTCTTTTTTTCTTAATGTGAATTTTAATCTAATGAAGCTGGAGAAGTTCATTCGTTGGAAACTATTTCCAGCAGCACATTAATAAAGATAGTGATTTATCGAACGGGTCCTCATCAATCGGCACTGAAATTACACCCCCTCCCCGTTATGTGCTGCATCTTACTTTATTTTATTTTGATTTATTTCAGAGCCTGGTGTTTACAGAGGTGACATTTGGTAAAACATTAATTTTACAGTAATGTAATGTCAAACCCCAAAACACGTCCATGTATTGAATTTATGGCAAACTACTCAACCTGGAAAGTTTGCAATTAGGGAAAAGAAATGCCGACGCTTTCGTCCTCATCATCAGTGAGCTGATGTCGCTTCACATTCACAAGGACTTAGTGATCACATGTGTTATACAGTTCAAAGGCTTAGAGCCTAACTACTGTCAATCCCCCACACACAGGTCCGTGGGGATATTGTCAATATGTAAACAGTCTATTGGCCACGCAGAGGGTTGGTCACGGTCTTGTTCACTGCAGTAAATTCTTGGGTTTTTTCTTGCCTTCCTTTGCAGAGGAGCAAAAAATACGAGTAGTAATAGTTGTGAAAACGTATCGTATTTGAAGTGAAATCATTTGAGGCCGTTGCCAACATGCGCTACTCAATTAGGTGTTTTAAACAAATGGCTTTATTGATCCCTTATTTGCTAGTGCAAAGGATCAATCAGTGTCAATATTTTACGCTGGTGTTAGTTAATTCTGTCACTTCATATCACATAAGCATAAATATTAATAATGGCCATTGGTTTCGAGTGCTTTAGCTCATAAATCACATGCTGCGTGTTTCGAATCATCGCCGACGTCTTCCAAGCGTGTTTCCAAAATACTAAACTGTATCTTCATGGCAGCAAATTATTTTAGATCATTGCACAACTGCATAAATAGGGTCCGGGAAGTTGCGTGAGTTATGGTTTGCACACCTAATCTGAAAGCTTTGATTTTGCGACGTTGCATTCAAAAGACGTGTTGTCAGAAAATCCAACCCAGACGATAAAATGAGGGGAACAGTTTCAGTTTTCAGGGCATTTGACATTTCATTATATTTCGTTTTTAAGTGACACATGACACCAGAACCAAAATACAGAGGGAAAATGCATTGGCTATTAACTGGACTGCTGTGGATTAAGTGAAACTGGGCCTTACCTCTATGACATACATAGAGTGTTCCCCCAGGCAGGGCAGGTCTTCTGTGACCCGTAAATTCTGCACCGTCCAGGGCAGACTCTTCAGCACAGATGCAGCCCTCCTGAAGGCCAAGCACGGACCCTCCATGTCATTGAATTCATGGCTCTCTGCCAGCACTTCAAATGCATCCTGCAGGTGAAGGAATAATTAAGAAAGCAGATCTTATGCACATCTAAAGGATGTAGATTAAAAAGCATAACAAGGCAAAATTGTTGCAAATAAAGGAAGAGAAAACTGGGAAGAAAAAGAGAAGCCAAGTAAAAATATGTCAGGTGTGCATTCACATGCGAGATGCATTGACCCGTAGAAGGAAACCAGACAAAGAGAGAGGTTTCCTCCCCCCCATCCTCTATCAGTACTGGCTGTCTCTGCTCCTGTCCCTGTCACCGTCCCTGTACAGTAGAAACCTGCTGCATGTTGTTTTTCTTCTAGATGACTGGACAGAGACATTAGAGGCTGGCAAACACCAGACAGGAGCCTGTTATTTTCCACTTGTTTACCACAGCCTCCCATGGGGCAAGCCACAGACTTTCTCTGTACAAAGGCAGGATTTTTGGACCCTGGATTGACAGAAAGGAAGGATCTACCACATTTACAGCTCTCTAATTTTGAAATCAGAATCTGCTTTAATCATTATTTCATCATTAAAAATCAAATTGATCAAGAGGCTATGAGTGTTTTTCATCCTGTTGTCTTTTTTTTTTTTTACTCATGGGGATTGTTCGCAGACACAGGAAACAAGGCTGATGCAGGCACGTGCATAAATGATGGGTAAATATACTGTACATGTTCAAGTTTGCCATATCCATCAGACAAACTATTAACAGCTGTTTTAAAAAAAAATCTGGTAATTGTTTAAGGAACAACAGTACTCTAATGCCATAATTGGCCACTTTGTACGACAGAAACCGAGCACAGTTCAGTTTTGCACCCTTAAACAGAACCAAAACAACTCTGTTCCCAGCACTTTTCTGACATTTTATCAACAAGCTGTTTATTGTTTTTCCAGGAAAAATGCTCAAATTAACTGATAGAAAAAGTAATAAGTGCCCTATATGATTTCATAAAAGTAAAATACACTACCTGGTCACTTTATTAGGAAATCTTAATCATCTTGCTACAGTTACAGAGACGTTAATGAAACAATTACTGACGAGAGTGAAGGGGTAGCACTTTAAAATAATGCCACACACTATTAAGCATTAGTATGTGCTTAACTCATCATTTGTTTATCATTACTCATCCATAATAGTGCATTTATAGATAGTTATTTTTATCCATCTGTTCCTATACATAGTTACACCATATACAGCTATCAGTGCTATTACATCACCGCTAGTAATAATCATAATCATAGTCATTATATCTGTATTTATAAACGGTGTGTCATTAACAAGGCTCACTTCTCTTTCCCATCACCCGCCAACCAGTGGCTGCAGATGTCTGACTCTTCGTGACTCTTGGTGCTGTTCGAGATCTCTTCCTGATAAAAGGGAGTTTTTCCTTTCTACTGTCATCAAGTGATCCTCATAGGGGATCGTTTGATTGTACAGCTTTCTTTAGTATTGTAGGGTCTTTACTTTGTCATTTAATGTACCTTGAGGGAAATGTTTTGAATTGGCACTACATAAAGAAAGAAAAAGTGAAATGAAACAGATCTTCCAAATACTGCTGTGCAACATATAATTTACTTAAAACTAATAGGGTGCCTCGTCTGACTTTAGCAATACTACTTAAGCTCATGCGTGTGCTTTAAGAATTTTTTTTTTGTGGCGTCTTAACTCAAAAAGCTTAGAACGTGGTTAATAAATGGCCACATGGTGGTACAGGCATTGCTAAATCCCAAATAGCCATTCATTATTATTATTAGTATTATTTATATTGGTTCAATCTCTCAGAAACTCTATAGTGGTTTTTAAAAAAAGGGGGAAAGAAAAGGTGGAAAAGGAAAAATACACTTGATCTACATCAGTCACACTCAAGATTTAAGCCTTTAATTAACATTAACAGAATGACGAGAGAGAGAAAAGAGCTCATGAAACAAGTGTCACACTTTCTAATATTGGAGTAAACTGGCACGCAGCAGTACATTTGGCACCATGTTCAGCTGGACCGCTTCACAGTTTGAAGTGATGGGCTACCGTTGCGGAACCAAGCGGAGGAAAACATGTCACCACAGGAAAGTTGGACCATCATCATTATTGCAGTCATTCATTAGCTAAAACAAGCAATGCTGTTGTGTCGGTTATGATAAAACATGTCAAAAGACTCAGAGATGCAGCAGGTTTGGTGCAGTGAGGAGTGAAAAGAGCAGCAGGTGGGACTGGACTCAAAATACTGTGTGTGAATTACTCTTCTTTTAAATATGCATCTCTTTTTCTGAAAAAATAAGATAAGTTTATTGAAGCAACATGGCATTATTCTTTAAAGCACCGTGTGCTTTAAAGATGCTCAAAAAGGCATCATGTAACTTGTCTAGAATGACAAGGAAACATTATTTGATGCAATTATCACGATTAACTCATTTATAGAAGCAGAAGATACAAAATAGAAATGTGTTGCTGCATGGAAGTCCTCTGAGTATTCTTCCTGCCAAAACCCCAAAGCATGTGCTACTAAATCATATAAATGTGATAATTGCCTTGTTTAAAGAAAAATGTTTAGTTTTTCAGCTCATCCCTGTTCTGTCACTATTTTACTGTGCATACCTCCAAAAACAATGCCTTGCTCACTAACTCAAGTGCTGTGTTTTGATATCAAGTCATTGTCTATCTATTGACAGTAATGCAAAACTGAGACAATGTGCAAATCTGCTACCTGTACAAAAAAAAGCTTTTATTATATGTCACAGCATGCATTTCCAGCTGCATGTACAAAGGGCAAATCGAATGACTTGAATGAACTGATGCACACTGTGAGTGAAACTGGAGTGCTCAATTAAATTTGTCCATTTGAGTACTCTCTTCGCCACAGCAAGGGCCAGGTTTGCTTAAAAAGATCTGGTTACACGTGACTAAAGTGGCACATTTTTTGACAGACAGGGCCCTGTAGTTTTGAATTCATTTATCACCAAGTGACTTGCACATTTGTAAAGAGTCAAATGTGAGAAAGAAGTTCAATTCAGGATATCTTGGACCAATTACTCTATAAAGCGAGCAAGGTTGTTAGAAATTGCCATATTTAACTGCTAAAGAGCCATTCAGTCACCAACAAGTAATCTGACTCATTGCTACTAAATTCAGTATTACATTACAGTCACAATTATGTTATTACTTTAGTTACAAAATGTCTTCAGTTATCTGCATGAGAAAGTAGGAAGGTGGAAATCAAATTGTGTGTTTTGGTAAAAAAAAATAACGAATGGCTTGTAACAGTATAGTTGGGACAATATGTAATGTAGCATTTATAATTTGGCAAACTCTTGCAAAGCTGTTTTCTATGTAAAACAGGTTTCAAAAGAAGGATGCATGCAGACACCATGCCATTCACAGAGGAATATTTTATTCAGTACATTCACACGTGGAGTTTTTTTACTTTGTTTTTCATTCTAAGCACATTGGTTTTTTCTAATTTCTCACGCATCCATCTGATATGCATCTTAAAAAACACAAAAAAATATCTGTGTCTTTTGGAATCTTTCTTTTTACTGACCTGTGCACTATCAACAACACTTCTGAGTGCTGTGAAGAGGTGTGTAGTGTAATAAAAGGACCACAGATGCTTCTGTTTTCCTTTTTTTATGCACTACCATAAATTTATCCTTTCATATTACATTGTTCAATTCAGCATTAATAAGAAGCTTTTAACTGGGTTATTTTAGGTCAGTTTTTCATATTACACTAACTCTAATGTGTTGCGATACTGCCATTTATGTGGTGCATGAATCAATAATGTTTAAGAATAATAATAAAAGCCGATGCCGCTTTAATATCATATAGCCTATCCATCTTCCACCCACCACCCCCCCTCCAAGGACAGATATTGAAAAGTAAGGAATTTGAAATCCTAGACCTGAACTTTAATGCAGCTCAGTGTTATCAGAGCTCAGGGCAGACCTTCATTTCCTCTCCTCTAGTCAAGGCGCTATCTGAGGTCAATGCATCACCCGCAGTTCTGTGCAGACATGCAGCATCAGGTCAGTGAGCAGCAAGACTTTAGCCCAGCTCACCCAGGAGACGCAATGACCCGTTTACTGCAGCACATGGAAAAAGAATGACCCTTTACAGCACACAAACACACACGCACACGAAGCTAGGTTCTCCTCACAGCATGCGACAAATTGGAAAAGCAAGCTTGTTACTGGATAGGTGAAAGGGCACATTGGTATTGTGCAAGTGTTTAGTGAGAAGGATGTGTTACTAGCAGTTTAAGGAGATGTGTGTGGAACAGTGCTCTGAGGCTACCTGAATCTGACTTGACATAAAATCCACAGGGTAAACTTCAGATTATCCAAAGTGTAAACAAAAGTTAGAAAAGACTTCCTTCATTTCATCATCGAATGAAAAGCAGGGAGGATTCAAAGAAAGCTTTCAAACATCTCGAAGGAATTTTGCATCAAAAAGTGATCAATAATTGTTGGAAAAATGAACACGACTTAAATCAGAAAATATTTAGCAGCTAAAGAGCCAAATATTTCCAAATATTTAGTTGGTGGAGACCAAAACAGAACTAAAAACAAAGAGGGTACTTTTCTGTATTTTTGCCTCTGTACACCACCACTTCAAACAATCAATATGTGACTGGAGTGTAGACTTACAGCTTTAACTCAAAGGTTTCCTTAGGTTCTCTTCTTATTTCTTGACAAATTCAGCTGATTTTTGAGCAAACTTTTGCGGGTGGAATGGTTGTATCGCACACGTTTTTATTGTCTTGAAATAACAAAAGTTGGGTCTACATGTTTGAATTTTTTGTTCACATGAAGTCAAAAGTACATTCAGGTTTAAATATACACGTACACTCATTTAAATCTTCTGACAAGCGGTGCTGAAGATTCCACAGTGTCTCATAATTTGACACAGCCAAGACCTATTAACTTCTGGTAAGTCACCATGATTGACTGCAAGTGGAAGATTCTCTTTGCTAGAATAAAAAGGATTTATTTAAAATAACTCCCTGGACCGACGTACACAAAGAGTAAGGTCAAGAAAAGTGATGATCTATAAAGGACAATTGTAGATTTATATAAGTAAGGAAGATCTTATGAAGCTATTTCTGAACAACTGCAGATACCAAAGTCATCAGTTCAAACATTTGTATATAAGTAAAAGTTATAAGTTGTTTAATTGTTTAACCACCTTTCCCAGGTCTGGAAGAAGATCCAAATTGTCACCCTCAGACGAGAGGAAATTGGGTAGAATGTTGAGGAACAGCCCAGGGACTACTAAGTCTCAAACCAGTCATGAACTGGAAACGGCTGAAATACCTCCATCCCTGTCCACAGCGAATTGAGCTTTAGCTCACCATAGACCAGTGGTTCCCAAACTTTTTTTACTAGGCCCCTTGTTAATGGCTACCAAAAGTATCTGATCGAGGTGCAACTCTCTAAGGGACATTTAACTAAATATTGGTGGAGATGTATGTATATATTTGAGCTTGAAAATGGTCCTCAGGGCCCTGAATCATTTACTTCTTTTTCTCTAATTGCACTAAATGACTTAACCACAGTAATAGGCAAGATGAAACCCTCATCATGCTCATTAGAGAAATTACCTCCCTTCGGGACTTTCAATAGCATTGGTCCATTGTTGCTGTCTATTATTAACAGTTCCCTGAAGCAAGGCTGTGTTTCCTTCAATATTAAACATGCTGAGGTAAATCCTTTACTAAAGAAATGTAATCTTGATCCCTGCGCTATTGGTAATTTTCACCATATTTTGTAATTTCCATTTGTCTGCAAATTATTGTAAAAATTGTAGAAAGTCAATTCAGAGCCTTATTATACAGATTGGAGATTTTGTATCCATTTTGTCTGGTTTTCAAAAGCAGTACTTCATTGAGACTATTCTTTTGAAGGTCTATAACATTCATCATATATCATTCGACTTGACCTCAGCACAGTCTTTGATACTGTTGACCATATGATTTTACTAAACAGGGTTATGGTTGGCTGGTATGTGACTTTCCATTAGACTGTTTTCCTTCATGTGTATCTGATAGGACTTTCTCTTTTAGGATAAACAAGTTCTTCTCTGACTTTGCCTCCATAATATGTGGAGTTCCACAAGGTTCAGTCCTGGGACCTTTATTATTTTCTTTCTACATTTTTCATTTGGCATTATTCAGTGTTTTTCTTACATTTCTATGCCAATGACATTCACTTGTATATGTCTTTAAGCTTCAGGTTTTCTACCTGAGTCCACTGTTTACCCGAATTAGGAACTGGCTCCCTGTCTTAAACACCAACAAAACTGAGACAATGATCCTGAATTTTTATCCTAAAATCAGTCAGGATCTTGCTTCTTTTTCATGCAACTGCTATGTCCAGCATTTGAGATATTAGCATAATATTTGGCGTTGATTCACATGTAAAATCTACTTCTCCTTTTCCTTCATGCAAGGAACTCAAGAAAGTTATTTGTGCATCTGTGTTATCGTGTTTATATTACTGTAGTGTTCAGTTAAACAATCTCTTTTAGCCCTTTTTCATTAGTACCTAGTTTCCATTAGATCTGCTCGAAGAATCTCGATGGGGCTTGACTCGTTTTCCATTACACTTAATGTGCGAGGGGTTGTTATAGCAATGCAGCTGAATGTCTTTGTTTTTCTATGTGACATGAACACCACAACATAGGAGGACATCATGGCGATGGTATACCTGCTGCTTGGTGTATGGCTTGTTGTCAGACTCGGGGATCACGGTGTTGTTTTTGTGCAGCCATTTCTCTTGTTTCCACATTTCAAAAATGTTGCTTTGATTTTTGTAAAGGAGATACTCTAGTGTAGCCACTGACTTGCCAATTGGTGTTATGCAGTCTGCTGACATCACATTTTCGGTTCATCTTGGAACTCTTGCCGAGTAGGTACTAAAAAAGTACCTGGTACCAGGTACTGCCACCTAATGGAAAATCCTGACAACTGTGTCGAGCCACACAGAGTTGACCTGAGCAGGTACTAGTGGAAAAGGGCCATTTGATATCTTCAAGTGATACAAAATGCAGTGGCTCTACTTGTACTTGCAAAGACTTTTACAAAGAACAAGTCTTTAATCAATGTTCCAAGATACTGGAACGTTCTCTCACTACAGCTGCGTTTAGCTGACTGTGTGAAATCTTAAATATCAGTTTAAAACTTTGGTGTTTAGCCATTTTTTTAGTGTAAGTTTTTTTATTGACTGAAACTGTTTTTAAAAGTACTCGTTCATGTCTGTCATTCCATGTCTTAACTTTATTTTGCATTGCTATTAAAGTACTTCATTTTTCTAATTTCTTTTATTCTCTTTTGTTGTATACCACTTGCAACAACGTGTCTATGAAAAGTGCTTTAATAATAAACTTTATGTACTCACTGTATGTACAGTAAGTAGATTATGTACAATTATTTGATCTCCTGCTGAATTTGCAAATTTGCAAACAAATAAACATGTCTCTAACTTTTATGGTAGTTTAATTTTAATGGAACGAGACCGCATAAAACAAATAAAAGAATTAAAGATGTATGCTTAGTAATTATTCCACCCTTGAAAAGGATTAGTTCAAAAAATTTAAAAAAAAACATTCATGCCCATGATAAAGTTTTGACCACAACTGCATAAAAATGGCTCTAATTTCTAGTCATTATATATACAATCATCTCACCTGTGGAAAACTAGAACTTTAAAGTGTCATATACAGAAACACACATAAACATGCACGGAGCCTTGGCACCAGTCTGTCAACTGTCATGTTGTCAAAGCAGCTGTGTGGAATCAGCACTGCAGGCTTAAAAATCCACCCTGCAATTGCGTTCATCTAATTAATGAGGAGTTAAGTCTGATAGGGAGACTTGGTGTGCAGGGACGTTGATATAGCACGCCGATTTACCCCCCATCACCAACTATCATGAACATGCCTGCAAACCATGTTCGCACAGCAGCCCGCCTCACCGCATGCTCAAAAAGAAACCATGAAAGAAGGTCAGAGAACCCACTGAGAAGAGTTTTAACACGATTAGCATCTAAGAGATGGATTTTATCTGTCCCATATCTAATGAATGGGTAGCGGGCACATGCCTCCATCTTTTTTTTTTTTTCATGTAACATTAAGTTTCATGGTTCGAACAATGAATAAAAAAGAATTTACTTTTTATGCATGCTGTGAAAGAGATGTTTAAGGCATTTTGTAATATTTATTATCTTTAGTCTCTCTAAAACTCTAAAACCAAGCACAGACAGGGCCTCGCTGTTTGCTCCAGCTTTGATCCTCTCTGAGCCGTTTCTTTGTTTCCTCTGTAAGTTGTGAACTCCATCGGGTAAAGGATGTATTCAGTGTGATGCATTTAAGGTTCAGTGCTCCAATATCCCCTCCAACCATCTCCTCATCTGTGACATGTCAGTGTTATCAATGCACTTGAGGTCTTGTACTGCAAGAGAAAGAAGTCAAGATGTTTAGCTTCCCTGCCTCTCTTCCCCTGTGTTTGCTGGTATATATCTGCTTGAGGTTATACACCAGTCAACCAGAGCATTAAATGGCAACTGTACTCTTTAACAGCAGCAGCCAACTTCACCCCATACATCACAAAAATTGCCCGGGAACCAACTCCCAAAACACAAAAAAGAGCCCAAGGTGTTGATCCAGCTTCCAAAATTCCCTATATCTCGATCCAATTAGTATCCAAACGATGCACAAAAGGGGCCGATAAGTGCACGCATGTGTGCTACCATCAGAAAAAACATAACCGATGCTCACCCAAGACACAAGTGTTGATTTTTTTTAACACTCTGCATCAGACTTATAGTGAACATATGACAGCAGAAAAATGGAGGCTAAGCAGATAGAAAAAAGAGAGAGTGTAAACTTGACTTATGTGCGTAAGTAAGCTGTGAATTTCCCAGTCACAGCAAGACAGCGAGAGTGGGAGAAAGCACAGGAAGAATGGGTAGGTGGCTAGGGTGGTGTTATACATAAGAAAAGGGCATGTAGAAGTAATGTGGGAGTAAAAGAGTTTGAGGCAGAGATGGTGAGAGATAAGAAGGGAGCAGGGTTGAATAAATCAATAGTGCATGGCTGTGGAATGAAGGGCCGTTTGCTGCCAGCATGTGGTTGACACCTCACTGGGGTGCTGTTGCTGGGACGATGCTCATCCTCTCTTCATGACTCTGACACCACTCTGAACCACCACTTCCTCCTCCTTCACTAACACATACACTGCTCCTCCGGATACGCTCCTTCATCCCTGCTTCCTGAGATCACTGCAGGTTTTCCCACACTTCCTTTGTTTGTCTAACGGATTACCCTATATAGAGAGCTGTAAGAAGAAACTGCATCATTTAAAGCCCCTGGGTGTTGTTCACCCACAGTGTGCCTCATCATGTGTTGCAGTAGTCAGAAGGGAAGTGAGCAATAGTTTTAAAGTTTAGTAAAAAAAAATTAATCCCACCCTCTCACAGAAACTGGGATTTAAATGAAATGATGGCTTCCTATCCATTTTTTCACATTATATTTAGTGGTAATGCAACACTCCACAATTCCTGAATAGAATGAACTAATGGGATACTTCCATATTTGGTTCCACCCAAAAATTTCCAAAGAACAACAACAAGATATCAGCCAGTCATGTTACCTGTTGCTCTAATATATCTTCACAGAAGTCATGCCTTCTAAAAATGTTCAACAATTCAGGCATCTTATTAATGTATCCATCCATTTGCTTCCGCTTATCCTTTTCAGGGCTGCAGGGGGCACTCGAGCCTATGCCAGCTGTCATAGGGCGAGAGGCGGGGTACACCCTGGACAGATCGCCAGTCTGTTGCAGGGCTAACACACAAAGACAGACAGCCATTCACACTCACATTCACTCCTATGGGCAATTTGGATTGATCAATTAACCTATCCCCACTAATTGCATGTCTTTGGACTGTGGGAGGAAGCCGGAGTACCTGGGGAGAACCCACGCAAAAGATGCAAACTCCACACAGAAAGACCCCAGCCTGAATTGAACTCAGGACCTTCTTGTGGTGCAACGACAGTGCTAACCACCATGCCGCCGTGCTGCCCTACATGGTGGGGAGCATCACATGTCTGTGTGTTGAAGTATCCTTGGAAAAGATAGTGAACCTTGTAGTGGAAAATCCTTTGAGTGCTCAGTAGACAAGTGGGGTGACCGTGGCTCAGGGGGTTGGGAAGCGTATCTGTAACCGGAAGGTCGCCGGTTCGATCCCCGGGCTCTCTGTCCTGGGGCAAGACACTTTACCCTACTGGTGTTGGCCGGAGGGGCCGATGGCGCGATATGGCAGCCTTGCCTCTGTCAGTCTGCCCCAGGGCAGCTGTGGCTACAACTGTAGCTGCCTCCACCAGTGTGTGAATGTGAGAGTGAATGAATAGTGGCATTGTAAAGCGCTTTGGGTGCCTTGAAAAGCGCTATATAAATCCAATCTATTATTATAAGTGCTTTATAAGTACTAGTTTGTGTCTGCACCCAACTGTCAATCAAGGAGGCCACAATCGCAAGAAGGGTAAACCTTTCTAATTAAAACAACAACAAAAAAAAGTGAAAATTTTAAAATACCTATTGTGACAAAACCACATCTGTACCAGGCTGGGAAAGTACTTGTTTCCACTGCAAAATTGGGTATTTTAACAGGGTAGTCTATGTGGACTGACTTGCTTGTGGAGACTAAACTGATCACTCAAACACCTGCTGCTTTCAGCACTGTTTTTAATACCTACAGATTACTGCTTGATTGCAACAGTTAATTTAATATCTCAAACTGACGGCAGACATAAGGACAGTATGCATTCAGTTAAATGAAAACTGCCCACCAAAGCCACAATTTACCAGTATCTAGGTTTACTTTTGTGTTGTGTGGCCTATTGTAGATTTGAGTTAAAAAAAATCCCACTCACCCTATATTCCTCATACTCTGTATGTCTGTACTTTACACTGGGTAATGATATCACAAAATTGCATTTCTGGGCTTTTGGAACATTTTCCAAATATCCAAAGAATAATTGACTTTATAATTGGTTTGCACTACGGAGGTTAAATAATCATATGTCTTTTCTTCCTTAATGAACCAAATCCATCAAATTTAATGAAAGATTTATTTTACCTACTTTGGGATGCTTTGTGAGGAAAAATGTACTGACTGTTTTTCAGTGACTGCTTGGAAGAAAAACCCTTTTCGGGCACGTATGCATCAGGAGGGGAATTTAGAAGTCTTAGAAACATTTTTAAACATCCACGCAGATATGTTTTTATTGTGAACGTGATCCGACCCCGATCCGAACCAACTACCAGGTGTATGTTACAAGTTTGAGCTAAAAAACATCCCGTAACAGCGTCTGCTTTGTATTCTCAATGCAAGAAGGTACTATGGATGTGCAAAGGGATGTGCAGGAAGGCAGCTAGCCGTACAATGAATGCAAACTCTCTGTTTTCTTACACACCACCTTCTTATATTTACTTTTGTTGCTCCTGCTCCAGACACATCTGGCCAATAAGCAGGCTGAACACTCTTACGTGGCTTTTAGTGATGTAATTTGAGCCACTTGGATTTATTCATGTGTAAAAAAAACCAAAACAAAACAAACCACGGGGAAAAGCTACAAGTTTACAAACTCATTAATGCCTTTGGAGCAGATTAAATGAATTATAGGTGGGAAAAAGTCCTTAGATCACTCCCAGGAATTCCCTTTATAACCATTTCCAATGGCGCGTTTGGCATTATCACCTGCATTGTGTCAACTTGGGGAAGGATAACTGTGAGGGATCCAATCCTGCAACTAGTATATGTACCATGAGCAAGCCCAGCATGCCACAGTTCAGGTCCTCTGTTCTCAGTGTTCCTCTTGAGGCCTTTCAGGACATTCAGTAAAACTGAGTTTGGCAGTCCGACTGTAGAATTTGAATCTAAAGTTCAGAAATCTGTGATGCCCCCGATCCTAACCTTCTAACCTTCTTCAGGATTGGTAACTTTGGGCTCTTTTACTGCTGTTTGGTCTCTGGGTCACAGCTGGACACCAGGCACTTATCACCAGTTACGATCCTCGAAGGTCGGGTCAGATTGAAACTGATATTTGCAGAAGTTGGAGGTATGTAACAGTCTTTAGAACTTGACCTCCAGGGAGTGATCTGAAAATAGCACCAGCACTCGAACTGGTTTAGACCTGTGCAAGGATATGACCTTGAAGGGAACAGTGGTAAAAACATTAAGTCAGATAATGTTAAAATATTATATGTAATATGCAAATCTTCTGAATAATTGCTAAGGTGCCATAGTGAAGCTCAGATTTTGAGAGTCATGCAAATGCTTGACTGGTAGAGGCTGTCTTTCACTTTTATTTTTGGTTAAAAGGTATTATGTTGCTGAGTGACGGTAGCACTGGCTAGCCATGGCACACAGCAGTGTACATACCAAACACAATAACTCGGATTCACAACGACAGTCAATTGACAGTTAATTCCACATAGAAAGGCCCAAGACTGGATTTGAACCCAGGGCCTTCTTCCTGCGACCTTCTTGCAGAGCAAAACACTGCGCCACCATGCCGGCTGCTTTATCATCTGATAATAATGTGAGTGTGTTCTGTAGCTGTTCTGCATATTAACATCCCTCTATAAGAACATTACAAAAGCTTTAGAGTTACAAATTCTCCTTGCCTTTATACAAGCTTCTCCTCTGAGACTATTTGACAACACAGTGCTGCCAGCTGACATCTAACTCGCTAATGAGTAAGAGTGAACTTTTCAAGCACTTGTTATTGAAAACGTCCATGAAGGAGCAACATTGATCCATATTTGGCCACTTTCCATCAATGCAAGGCAGACAATTTAATGCCAAGGCTGCCAACCAACAAATGCCACTGTGCAAATTGTTACATGTTAAGTAACATAATACCTCAGATTCTCAGGATTGGAAGATTGAAATTTCCCTTTGTGACCAGTCACACAGGCATGGAGACTGGTTAGTGACTGCCTGGTAACAGCCAGTAAATAGGAAAAAAATAAGCGTTACTCCACCAGCCTTACTCCCCAAGGTTGCTTGCAGTCACTAGGTAAATTTGGTCACAAAAATGCAAACAAGGTTTCACCAAAAAAACCTCCCTGTAATTGCTTCGGTAGCAGATTGTATTGAAGATGCCCAAATTGCCTGCAAACACAACAAGTGGATATTATACATGGTTATGCTCAGGATATGTCAGCCCATTTCTACTTGAAATGCCTTTTGGTTAAACTTTCAGCAAGGAATTTGCATTTGCACTGTTACGTTTTTATATAGCTTTAATGCACATAAATAACAGCTGCATGTTTAAGTGAAAATAAATGGATGGGGGTTTTTGCGCTAGTAAAGTTGTGGAGTTGTATTTTGTCTCGCACCAATTATATCGTCAGTTATATAGTTATCGCAAATTTTCAAATATATGTCGTGATAAATATTTTTGGCCATATTGCCCTGCTCTAATACTGACCACTGCAGACCGGGAACACCCCACAAGAGCTGGAGATTTGGAGATGCTCTGACCCAGTCGTCTAGCCATCACAGTTTGGCTCTCATCAGACTTGCTCAAATCCTCATGCTTGTCCATTTTTCCTGCTTCTAACAAATCAACTTTCAGGGCAAAATGTTCGCTTTCTCCCTAATATATCCCACCCACTAACAGGTGCTGTGATTAAGAGATAATCAGTGTTATTCACGTCATCTGTCAGTGGGCATTATGTCATGTCTGATTGGTGTAGTTGTTACCACAGTCGGGTTCATAGTCAGTACTGGTATCAAGGGCAAAAGTCCTAATTCACACACTCAAAGGCTTTTTCATTAGATGGGTATTCACAAGGTTACATCATTACTGCCCCTTGCAATCAGGCAGACAGCAGGACCAATCAAGGATTACGTCACCAATGTGGATCAATAGCTTGCTGCTCTTTAGCACTGTCACTACAGGTGATTGGTTTCCAGTCACGGGACAAGGCAAAATTTTATTATTAGCATTGTTATTTCGCTACAATTTGGATAGTTAAAATATTTCTTAACTATGGGGAGTTGTACCTGTGGTTTTCCTCAGGTCCACAGCTAGAACAACCTTTTACTTTAATCAGAAATTCTGCTTTGATGTGGCCTTCCTTATGCAGAGATAATGAGTTAATCCCTGTGATAGGGAAATTGAGTGGGATTGCTAATTATGCAGTTAATGCTGTGGAAAGAATTGGGGAGATAAGAAATTGAACAGCAACGCTCCCCAGGTGAGACGCAGGTGGGTATGCACATCTGTAACTGCTCGTCCATGTGGGAAAACACATGTGCTTTTGTGCGTGTGTGTTAGAAGGTTGCAGCACACGCATGAACGTACATGCGGGCCAATATCCATACACGTGTGTGCATCTTTTATGTACATTTGCCATCAGTGGGAAGTAAAGAGTCATTATGAAACAGATGCTCCACAGGCCCTCTGCGAGCTGTACTTAATACGTCTTACGGAAACTCATCAGTGGGTCTCCGCAGTCCCACATAAACACACACATAGCCACTCAGTTTACGGTAATATTGCACATTTTAAAACTTCAAATTCATATTCACATCCAGTTTTAGTTACAAAAAAGTCCTTCTGTGACAGCCCCAAAAAAGAAAAGAGGAAATAAATAATGATGTGTTTCTGCATACATTCTCCATTTCTTCTTTTAAGTTCCTTTAGGTCACAGTAGCACTATTAAATTTAGAAGTAATTGCTATTTTCATTATGGATTAATCTGCCATTCATTACATGGCAAATTACTTGTGAGATTCATTGTTTAGCCTACAAAATGTCAGACAATGTTGCTCAGAAGTTAGAAGGCCCCAACTCAAGCTCTTTAAACTGTTTTCTCTGAGCAAGGGTCAGAACCCCAAATGCGTTCCACTCGACAATAGCTGACAAAGTTTGGTAAATGCAATGTTTGTTGACACTGGCTTGTTTCTGTTTTCTGACTGATGCTCTCAACACCTACATTGCTGTTATTAATGCAACATCGTTTCTTCCTTTCACACTCATCAACACTTACGCCAATTAACTACTTTCCCATTCTGTTGGGTACCCTGAGCGAACCCTTCTTCAGCAGCCCAATTTACCCACCCCTCTGTCCTTCCCTCCTTCACCCGCCCACACCAGATGGCGAAGGGATAGATCCATCATCGCTTGTGAGGAGTGTCACGTCCACTGCCCATTTCAGCGTAACGCAGTGCCTCTGGGCGTGTCCGTGCCAGCCCCCGTGCCAGGGTTCGCAGGCATGTCAGCTGTTGCACCTCGAACGTGCCGCAGCTGCAGATGCTACTCATTTGCAGGTTAATGTATTTTGGGGGAGAGCTGTGTCAGAGCGCCCGTGAGTGAAGCGAGCCAGCCATCCAATTAGAGCAGAACAGATTAGGGGAGCTTTTTACATTGCAAAGTAAGAGCGACGAGCCTCTGGTGGCTCAACATGTAAAAGCGTGGTTCAGAGTGAGGCCGGAGAAGCAATTTCCCACCGTGAAAATCTTGTTGTTGTTCTTTGTGGTGGTCCGTCTCTGGCAGGCATATTGAGACACCGTGGACACGGGTGTGGGTGTTGTAGCTTCTGGCGATGCAGCCAAGGTGTCCTGTGTGCAAAAGAAAATAACCGGAGAAGCATGAACCAAACACGCACTGTCATAAAGTGCGTTAATTTCTCAGCTCAAATTGTTGACAGGCTAAATGTGTAAATGTGTGTGAGGCTATTCCTGACGAGCGCAGAGCCAAGAGTTCAAATTGAATTACATAAAAACGTAGCCATTTGCCTTGGAGAAGTTATTTTTATGACTGTGTCTCCAGGGCAACAGGCTAATGACACTCATCTCACAGTCTGGTGGCATCCAAATCCATTATGCTGCCTAACCCGTGGCATTACAAATCTGCTTGCCATCATCCAATTTGCCTCCTGTAAATTGCCTTTTCATTCTATAAGAAATGGTTTCCCATTTGTAATATATGTGTCAAAAGGATTACCAATGTAATATTAATATTCTTGGAGACAATTAGACATCACAAAAAGGGAACATTGTGTCCATAAAATTGCCTGTGGATTTGGCAGGAGAGTGACACAGAGAGGGGAGGAAGAGGAGGAAGAGAAAGATGGAGGAGATTGTCACCACAGAGCGTTGACTGGTACCGATGCTGCAGGAGGAACAGTGGCGTCTTGAACAGATAATGAAAAGGAGTAGTACCTCTCACACTCCTGGGCTGCATCAACAGCTAAGGGATTTTTTTTTTTTAAAAACGTTCATCATTTATTCTCTGCCAGGAGCCTTTCCTGTTCTCCAAAAAAAAAAAAAAATTGAATAACTTTGAATATATTTCACGGTGAAAATTTTCTGCCAATCAAAAGTGAAACTCTAACTGTTTTCCTTCTAAATACAACACGGGTGTTCTTCATCACTTTTCCACCTCAGCTGCAGCTCGTTTAATCCAATATGAGACTGTGGGTCCATGGAGACACAAAAAAAAAAAAAAGCGGCTGTGCATCAGCATGCAGAGGTTGGTTCCCCCCCTCCCATCTGGGCTCGGTTATTACACAGGCCTTTAACTGTGTGGAAGTTAAAGCTCACACACTGATCTCAGAGGCGCCGTATCCCCTCCTGGCTTTCTCTCCAGCGTTCTCTCCACCTTTGCTGTGTGGCTTTAGATGTTACTAAACTAATGTGTGCAGTCTGCACACTGGGGCCTCATTTCTTCGCACACCATCTGCTGAGATGAAAAGGTACGGCAAGAATCGCAGAACCTCTACGCTGTGAAGCGTAGAGACACTTCCGGGCCTGCTCCTCCCCTCCACGTTAACGTCTGTCACACGGTCAGATGAGGCCACTTGGGTGAGTTAATAAAAGCCACTTGATCCAACGTGCACCACAAAGGTCACAGAGGTCGTACCTCATAAGGGAAACTGCTTGGCCTTTTGCGCACACGCTAACCCACAAACATCATCCCCAGCCCACCTATCTCCTAAGCATGAAGGCAGACACACGTTCACAATCTCCCTAGCACCTGCTTCCACTTTTATTCCTTTTGAAGCAAACTATCCTCACATCTTACCACATCTCCACTCAAACACACTAAACAGCTTCTCTGCGAGCCAGGAAGTAATAGAAAATATTACATTTCAATGGGCTCAATACTTAAAATTCCTCCCTGACTTGCTGCAGAATATTTATGATAGCGAAAAACACATTGCATCTTCAGACTATCATGACGAGCCGCAGGCAAATGTGCCCAAGAAGTAGCCTGTTTGGGGAATATTTTATCTCCTCCTGGTAGCTCCTTAAATGGATTTATCACTCATAAAAAACAATCTACTGGAAGCACCACACGCATAAATGCCACTGCGCGTTAACTCGTTTGCTTCAGAGAGGAGCTGCATCACAAAACAAGCAAGAGGAACGGGGCCTCGCCGGTTACCTGGGGAGATGGGTCAATAAATGTCAGCGTGGCATCATTAGCCTCGTCTCCTAATGACGCAGCAAGACAAGAGTCGTGCCATTGATGCGCCACGCTTACGTGGGCCCCGAGGAAACACTGCCACAGCAGTCTCTCACGTGGAGGCACAAACACGGCAGATTTCATTGTGACCATTAAGGCCGTCACAGGCTGTTAGGAGAAAGCATAGATGGAGCCTGGCAAACTGGCAGAACTTGACTGTGGGGGGTTTTTTTTCGCTTTGTTTTGTTTTTTACCCCTCCTGCTCCACGGTGGAAGAAAAAGAAGACAGCATATTTCTTTATTTTGGATACATATGCCGCCAAGCTCTCGTAGAGCCATTCACAGGGGGAAAATATGTGCGTCTGTGAGCATGTGTATGTGTCTGTGTTAGTGGGCTGCTCTGAGCCCTGACATCCAGCTGATGGGTTCATTTGACACTCCTACGCAATATGGAGGATGTTTCTCTTGCTATCAGCGAGGTGAAGTGCAGTAATATGAGCAGAGACAGAGGGAGAGTTAGTGTCCTTTTTATATGAGCTCCCTGTTAGGGGGTTGACGTTATAGATTTGCAGTGGCAGGAAAAACCTAAATGCAATATATCCAATGTATACCTTCACAATATGAGTGTATTTCTTTTCTTTTTTTTTCAATGTATCACATTAGTCCACACACAAATCTTTTTTACGCACAAACAAATTCTTTTTACACATACAAATCCTGATTTACAAGTACAAAGCTGATTTGCAAGTACAAAATATTTATGGCCACATTTTGAGCCCATACAACGGACCGGCAACGCATTTCAACGGACCAGTAACCCATGGCAACGCATGGCAATGCATGGCAACGCATGGCAACGCATGGCAACGCATGGCAATGGACCGGTAACCCATGGCAACCCATGGCAACGCATGGTAACGCATGGCAACGCATGGCAACGGACCGGTAACCCATGGCAACGCATGGCAACGGACCGGTAACCCATGGCAATGCATGGCAACGGACCGGTAACCCATGGCAACGCATGGCAATGCATGGCAACAGACCGGTAACCCATGGCAACGGACCGGTAACCCATGGCAACGGACCGGCAACGGACCGGCAACGCATGGCAACGGACCGGTAACCCATGGCAATGCATGGCAACGCATGGCAACGGACCGGTAACCCATGGCAACGCATGGCAACGGACCGGCAATGGACCGGCAATGGACCGGCAACGCATGGCAATGCATGGCAACACACGGCAACGGACCGGTAAGTTGTTTTTCAGTACGTAATCATATCCGGTTTTGTTTGTAGTGCCATCTAGTGCTAAACACTTATTAGCCATTGTGCCTGATTTGCAACACACAAACCTGTATAAGGTGTCTGGTCTCCACAGCAACAGGTTTCCCCTCTCTCATGCTGTCAGTGAACCAGCTGATGTCCAAAACGTGCATGACGGGCAGATTCTTCACAGGCCCTCCTTTTAGCCACGCCCAAAGAGATGAGGCCTGGCTATCCTCCGACACCACGTGAGTCACCACATCGCTGTGGGGAAGTGGAAAAAGAGCCGTTTCAGAGCACGTTTGGCAAATTCTATACAGCGAATGCCGGAATAATATATATATATATATATATATTTATATATATATATATTTATATATATATATATATATATATATATATATTTATATATATATATATTTATTTCTGCTCCAAGAATATTGGACAAACAAACAAAGACCTTAAAATCTATTGCTTTTTTTTTTTATTGCAATTGATAAAAAAAAAAAATGCTACGGTTTGCCCGGGTTGGTTGAAAATAGTATAATGGTGGTGGTGAGAACGAAACACCACAGAACCAAAAGAAACATTTAAAACAAGCTAAAATGCTGAGAGGAACTGCAGAAATCCTGTTATTACATGCAGAAATGCAAACTGTGTCAAAATCTAAGCAGCCTCTTGTGTTTAGGGTTATTATAGTGAAGTAACACTTAACTCAAGACTAAAAATGTAAAATGGGTTTTTAAAACTAATAAACTGTTGGATCCTGTGTAGTATTTTTCTGTAGATCAGGTCATCAAACATATCATATTAGCAAAAGCCAAAACTAACACTGAACTAATAAAAACTCAACTAAAACTGAACAATAAGCGCTAAACTGAAATAGACAAACTAGAACTGAACTGACCTGAACAACTTTTTTCACATTTTTGAAGTGGAAACACTACTTTGTGAATTTTTGGACATGGAAATCACAGATTAACTCAAGATGTGATACTAACACAACACGCTACTTTTGCCCCTCTGAGTTTCTTCTCCTTCACTAAAGGTTAGCTTAGCATCACATTCAATTGTTAAGCACCACCACAGGTTTAATGAAGTCGTGACTCTGGTAAGTTAAATATAAAATATAACATAAATACCTTGCAACAATAGTTTAACTGCAGAATGGCATGGACACTCTGCAACTTTTCTTTTATACTGGAATACAACCAGAATACAACCAACGAATTGCCTATTACAAAGAAGCACATCGCACCAGTGCAGATTGCCTCAGACTGATTGCAACATGATTACAATCTGCCTCTCTGTTTAAAAACCGAATAGCTGTTATTTGGAAACCTTTGCCAATCTGTCTGAGATGTGTTGCAGTGTGTTCAAATAACAGGCAGCTGTTTGGAGAAAGGTTGCCTCCCACCAGGTGACCTTTGCAACACTTTAAACCAGGGGTGTCAAACTCCGGTGCTTGAGGGCCAGCATCCTGCCTGTTTTTGAGATATCCCTAATTTGCATGTTATCCAAATTTGACCAAGAACCAGTGACATATCATCTTTCATGAATTTTAGCTAATCTTTGACAAACATTTTCTAACCACAAACAACAACAAAAATCACAAAAGCAAATGTCAAAACTGAACGACACGGGAGCTTTCTGGGACTTTTTATGGATTAGTAGGATTGCTTCACGGGATGCCTTCATCTTATTTGATCGAAAGGTTTCCTTCGCTGCTTGTCTTAACAAAAAAATGTTCACGTCTAGGACTCGGCAGCTTTTAGAAAGAGCAAGGGGTGCAAGCGAAGCTTTTGAAATGCAGCTCAGATGTCAGCATTGCAGTCTAACTTGTGTCATTCTGGGATCGACACTGGGTAAACAACAATCACCACAGACCCCCAGTGCCTCTCTCGATTGTTTGATAGCTGAACTCATTCAGCCAGTGCATCTCCACCGAGACCATCTCAACAGGCTTTTTATCAAGGCCTCCTCCCCTGTGCTTCCTGCCTCAGAATATACAACCAAACCCAATCAGGCTGCCCAGCTGTGCATAATCACACTCGGCATGCTCCTCCTCTTCTTCTTCTCTCTTAGCATGGATAAAACGGTGGAAAGACTCCTTATGGGAGGTCCCAGCAGAGCTCAGACTGAAGCCTAATTGGTCAAATCACTGGCAGTCTGGCCACTGATTGTTAGTGTTTTGCAGAAAAATCCTCCTTGTCCTCAGTGCAAAGACATGCTGAAGGAGCTTCTCAAACAGACACATTTGAGCGGCACAACTATGATCTCCAAAGGCTCAACGTGAATGATTGTCTAACCACAGTCATCAATATTTGGCTCTTGGGTTGCTTTCTCTCAAAAATCAAAGTGGTTTGAATTGTCTATTTGGACCGAGACTTAAGATTATGAAGAAAAAAAACACTCTTTTCCTTCAAACTATGTTTGTATATCCCCAAAATTCAGACCCTTATCTTAATATGTAGCTGAACAGAATGTGAAATGGCAGATTGACATGCAAATGAGCAAGAAAGCAAAGCCAGAACCAGACTGTTCTTCCCTGAATCACTGGGACTCTGAGCTCAGACACAAGGACAGGCCAAAGTCAATGGGCTTTGATATGGAGAACTCTCTTGAGTCATCTTTGTGCCCAGTTCCTGTCAGCAGCTTCCCTCTGTCCTTTCCAAAAGTGAAAACAAGCTAATCAAAGACTGCGAATGCCCGGAACAGACTTTTACACCACAGTGAGGTTTTTGTTTGCATATACATGATCAGTAGTGCAATATATTTTCATTATAATGATAAAATAAATGCATCAAAGAGATAAGCTGTGGACTTGGCTAATTTGATTTAGAGTTTTATCTAACTTGTTTGTTGATAAGAAGCCTAAATAAGCTTTTTAAAATACAAACTGTTATTTTTAACTGAATGAACAGAGGCGTAGTTATGGAGCAGGTCTCTGTACCCACCTAAAAGGAACTATCTGTAATAAAATCTGAAAATAGTCTTGGAGTTCACCATTACACCATTACGGTGTTTGCTTTGTCCATCCAAAAGTCCAAATATCTTAATTATGATCGCTACTGGAAGGAAAATAATTTTTCTTTTATTAATCCACATTTAAAAAGCTGGAGCTCTGAAAGGTTAGTCTTAAATAAAGTATAAATAGATTAGATCAGTGCACTGTATTCCCTGTGGGACCCTGACGCCATGAGAATGGTGTCAACCTTTAAATGTAGGAAATGCACATGAGGAGAGGAAGCTATAAGAGGAAGATATTTTTATAGTACTTTTCAAGCAATGGCAGTTGTTCGAGGCTCTTTGCCTAGTCTGTCTCTGATGGCGAAATGGCCTGAAAATGTCAGCTGACAATATAGTAACCATCCAAAACACAGTGCTCAGTAATATAGTAACTGCAGGGCATCAATCCAACTTATTTATTCAAGAACTATTTGTTGCAAATCTGCAATGCAATACAATAACTTTATTTATAGAGCACATTTAAAAACCAACGGTAGATCTAGGTGTGACCTACTCTTAAAACAAAAACTAGTGAAAAATGTTAAATGTATTGCTAAAGTAACTCCTGCCATCACTCCAAATAACTGACAACTTTTTTTATATAAATAAAAATATCTCTTATTGAAATAAAAGCTGGAGAGAAGCATAGTAATTGACCAAGCCATGACTTCCAAAGTGCATTTCAAGAACACACGATACAGTATATGTAGTTGTATGACAATAACTTTTAAAAAGAGACTACACTCAACCCAGCTGCCATCACCACCTCCATGCTCCTCGATTCATTTATGTCCATATCTTTTTGGATGTTGACACAACTTTTGTAGTTTTGACACAAGGAGGAGAGAGAAAGACTGGGAAGCACTGCAAAACTGTAGTATAGCCGCAGAATTCCTCCTGCTACCTTGTATCAGCAGCCACATCATCAAGAAACACTAGAGATCCAGTTCCACATGCTAGTCGTACATGCCCTTTCTATACCCTTACCATTTTTAACAGATAATGTGGTATGCTTCAGATCATGAGACGTTTCTCTCCTTTTCCATACCTTTCTCCTTTTCCATTTTTGGTAAATCTCAGTTGCAACTGCCAAAACCATTGTCCAATTACTTTTGAGCCTATGAAAGTGGCGGTAAGTCTTAAACAGCACTGCTAATATAGCGCTTTTGTTGCCCGAAGTTAAAAATTCTCAAATTCAATTGCATACAAATTGTTTGATTTAAAATCCAGTGTGGTAGTGTACAGTGAAAACAAATAAATGAATAAATGTGTTAGTGTCCACAAAAAAAGTAACAAAAAGAATGTGAAGGTAGCCTGCGAAGTGATTGCTAGCTTGCTAGCTTGACGTGGGTGTCGAGGTAAGGCTTTCATTGGGAATGAAGGTTCAGTGGGAGGGAATAGTTAGTAGTGGAACTCGGGTAACATATGTTAGAATACGAGCATACGATAAATATTGATGCATATTGAGCTAAATGTTTTTAATTCTCTGCCACTGATTTTTGTTTTACAGCAGCTGCACCAAAGGCTCACGTGCACAGTCACATCTAGGGTTGCCAACTCCCTGAAAAATAAATAAGGGACACCTCGTGGCCAGGGCCGGGCGACCCAGTTGTCTTCACCCTTCCCAGTGTGGTGAATTTTCTAGCTCTTTTTTTGTGTGTGAAATTATTTTTTTAACCATTTGACTTGAAGTTGATTTAAGTAGATGCATATTCTATTCTTTGTGATATGAACACATGTGAAACAAATGATCATTTAGCCATTTATTTTTAGCTCAAAATGACAACATTAACACAGTAAAACAGGTCTCTTTCTTAAACAGAAGCCTGTCATGCTTAACTTTTGAGAATATAAGTAAATCTTTCTTTAAAAGCACTCTGTCCTGCTTAACTTAAAATAATAGAAAACAATAGAAAGAAAAACATTCTTGTAACAGTGCACATTTAGTGCATTTAGTACAATTGGCTTCAGTTGAGGTATTATTTCAGCTTTTCTAATGCTAATCTGCTGCTCCTGTTTGCAAACCCGCTTGTTCCCATGATTACGCATCTTAACTCATCATCATTATTCATCTATGTATTACTTTTATGTATTAGTCATCTATTTGTTGTAATCATCTATCCTTGCAGTTGTTTATTACACAAAATAAATTATATTATCACACTTCTGGCCACATAGCGCTGATATTCACTGCACATGCCCATATTAACTTTTTCCAGCCAGGTGTTTTCCTTTTCCCATTCTTCCCTTTCTCTGAGGGGAACAAACATTGCTGCTCTAGTGCTGGGCTTACACTGTGCGGTTTTTGGCCCATTTTGAGCCGATTTTTGAGTGATCGGACCGATTTTGGCCTTCGTCGTGTAGTATATGTGGGGTAACGAGAAGCGATTAACACCTCACGACCAGCTCCCGATCATCAATCGCTCGTGAAGGTGTCACCACAGGCGCTCACACTGCTCACGCGCAAACACGTAAACGTCGGTGAAAAAGACGGAGCAGCACAGCAGTGCAGCGTGTGATCTGGACACAAGCGATGGAGGCACTACTTGTAGAACTTCGAAAAGGCTCGGATGAGCTTTCCAATGTGGCCTCACAAAATGATCACGACCACAACAACCGTGAAAATAGTTGGATTTACATTGCTGCTCAATCACAGCTGCCTGATCAATGTTTTTCATTAGCAATTTAGCAAAGTTGATGGTGGTGGTGTGTGTCTGTGTGAGTGAAAGACAGAGAGAGAGAGGGAGAGCGACAGATTTTCTGTTATAACCTTCATGTTATGGAGGCACAGTGTGAGCACTCAGGTCGCATCAGAGCATCGGGCCGTATAGTGTGAGACCTGCATCGTGACCTACCAACGTCTAACCCCTGCGAGTCAATCGTGCAGTTTGAGCAGGAGCTGAATAACGTGACTGAAAAAATCGCACAGTGTCTGCCCAGCTTTGGGTGTACTGTCGTCCGAGACTTGCACCGCAGTGTCGGCGTTTGTTTCCCTGTTGGCCATGCTTGTTGTTGTGGTCATCTGTTGTCTTCCGGTATTTTCTCCGTAAGCGACCTTTCCTCGACCAATGAGATGAGCGGTAATCTGAATTGTCATACTCGAATTGTCATAAGTGTGGTGTCAGCTCATTGGTCACAAAGCAGGAGAGGGGCTGGGAATTATGTTTTCAAACAAAGCGTTAATTCCATTAACATTTATAGACTACTTTTGATTCTCACTGTATTACGGGACAAAGTGCGTCCCTTATTAGCTCAATACGGGACGTGTACTTTTGTTTCGAAATACGGGACGATTCCGTATTTTAAGGGACGGTTGGCAACCCTAGTCACATCCAACATCATATCTAACTGCTGTGACAAATTCAAGGATAAAACATCGTTCCTCAGAAAACAAAGCGTTTGGAAAATGGTGCCTATGACCTAAACTTATGGGGTAAGTATGTGTCTGTGTGTGTGCGTGTGTGTGTTATTCCCATTTGCGAAACAGCATGTAATGCAGCTCATTAGTCACCCAGGACAAACATGTCAATATTTTGATCCATGTTCATGCGCGCAGGACTTGAAATTCATACAGTGTGGAAACTTCTGTGCATGTGCGTCGTGTGATTGTGTGTGTCTGTGTGTACGGGCGTGTTCCTTTATGCTCGGAGGAAAGCAGGCAGCGCATCTGACCATATGCTGGAGGCAGCCTGCCTATAACGTGTGTAAGACTAGGCACGTGAGGTGTTGCTATCAAACTGCAGCTGATAGCAGTTTTGTCGGCTTGCAGAATTAATGTCAGTTTGAGGCGGGCACGCTCTACTTCCTGTCGTTGGTTTCAAACAATTGTATCAAGCCAAGTGTAACCGTAGGAGCGCTCAAGCTGTGTTTCTGGGAATGCTGCCATGGCCAAGCTGGTGCACGGCTGGCAGGCCTACTTAGACACGCATTTAAACATGCTCTCTGTCTCGCGCACAAACACACACAGGCTCTTACGCTGGTTATAGCATACTCATTGGGACCCTTTGCCTAAACCCTGTACATACACCCTACATCATATGCTCAACTTCAACCATTTTTCAACCTTGAGCTAATGTTAACTTAGAAGGAGAAATTGCCCTCACTTTACATGAAAGCAAAGCAATGAAAAACACAAACAAAAACACCTGCTCACCAGAGGAGCTCAAACTCTGAGCTTAACGCCCAGCACTGAAAACAAAGTCGACTTCTAAATAACGGGATGTTGCGTTAACAAAGAAGCCTGACTCTAAAGCATCTCTGGTGTCAAGCGCAGGACTTCTGCTGTGCTCACAGTTTGGGACTTTAAAAAGATACTTTCAATTAGAGGCAGAAAAAACGACGGAGGCACGCTGCGTCTGTAATTACCGTGCAATAGATGAATCATCATCCCAAGGAACAAGCTCACAGAACATCTCTTCTTTAGTGAGACTTAACAAACAAAAAAACTTTCACCAAACTCATTAAAAAGTTTGCGTGTGCTCTGTTACCTTTCTTCTATTGTTTGTAGTTCTCTGGCTGCCAACAAGCTGCAGCTGGTTTAGCCAATTTCTTGCCCCTGCTTTTAACGTATTTATGTGTGGAGCTGTGAGTAATGGCTCAGGGGGGGGAATCCACTAAGGTGTAGAGGAAGCAGGATGGATGCCCTAACCCTTCTTAATTAACTATTCATGAGACAATAGTCGCTCTCTATTTAGCTAATTGGACCATAGCTTCTAAGAAAAAAAGAAGTTTGCAGGAAAGTGTCAAAAAGTAACTTTGGATGTCTCAGTGTTGAAGTCCTGGCATGTTTTTCCCACTCCAATCAGTCAAAAATTCTGTGAACAGGCAATTATTCCACAAAATTGTAATTGTATTTTTTTTTCAGATTATAATAAAACTTTTTGTAGGCATGGAAAGTATTTAATTTTGAAGTCATAAGCTTGACTGCCAGAAAATGCTTCTGCTGAATGCTTCTAGGGTTAAACTAGAGGCCTCAAAAGTCAACCGCCAGGTCAAACCACTCTGTTTGCTTCCAGCAAATACAAACCCAGAAAATAAAAGTGTAACCACTCCCCTCCTCCCCTTACACTAAAGCTCTTTTCAGCTTCACATTGAGAAAAGCTTTTAGGTGGCAAGCCCTGCTAAGTCTGTGAATGACACAAATGGCAAGCTTTTTTTTGGTTCCCAAACCTGAGGACGTCTTCCACAATAAAGCCCTTTGACCTGGCCAGCTCGGTCAGAAAGCTTCTCCTGCTGCGGCCCATTTTCCTCTCCACCAGGTACAGCCTGACATCCTCAAACTTCACCCTTTCACGCCTGGGAGCGCTTGCTTCGGCCGGCCTTGACCTCTTCCTCGCGCGAGGCACAATAGGAGTGTGGAACATCTCTGAGATGAGCTCTCTAAAGTATTTCTGCACCTCTAGGAATCGCCGCTTTTGTGAGTTTGTGTCGGTGTTGTTGTGCGCCACTTAACTTCCATCCAGGAAAAAAAGAAACACCTACTTTGGTAATGGTGCAGTTGTTTTTTTCACTTGTGGCTCTCTCTCTCTCTTTTTTTTTTTAATATTTGGGAGCAGAGTTGGTGAGAGCTGGCAGACAGGAAAAGCCTCTGGCAACAGGTGTTGAGGATTTGGTGTTTACCAAAAACCACCTGCCAAGATCGAGTGATTGAGGATGTGAGCGGGAGAAAAAAATAATAATTTTTTTTTCTTTTTTTGAAAAACACTGTGCTGACGTGGTATTACTCATTTCCAGTGGAGCATTTTCAACAAACACACACTTGGAGGAAGTAAACAATTACTGATCCAGTAGCTGCTTCTTCCTCTTCTTCTTAAAAAGCTGCTCATAAAGTTTTCATGGACTTTAAATTCTGCTCCTCTCGACTGCCAGCGAGGCCTCTCGCTCCTGGGAGACGCCTGAATTCTGGTCACCTCACAAACCCCTCACAGCTGTCCTGCCATGTCCAGTTCGTCTCGCCACTCACCGTCTCATTATGTCCGGACCAAGCCTGCACCATCTGCTCTGCCGCTTTAATTAGCTTACTGCCTAAAACTGAGAGCCATTGTGGGCATTTCCCCGGAGAGCCCGCAAGCTCGTGCACGGCCTTTGCACACATACAGGTACTGTATACGCAAGCCGTTGATGATTAGGAGCGTTTATCTGGGGAATACGGCTGCATATGGATCAGACAGAAATGCAGACTGAAAATAGATTTAATCAGCTGAATTCATCTATTCCTTTTGTTTCCAAAGAGGTAATTACAGCATGAGCCGTTGTCTCCTGTTGTTATGATTCCTGTGCTATGGCGGTGAGGAATGTAAAAGAAAAGGTTTCAGCGGGTCTTTGCTGTAATTGTCTGCAATAATGGATCTGCTTCAGTAGACCAAACAGCAATGATTTGTTGATTTAGGCGAGGGTGATGAAATCATTACAGGCCTTTATTCTACATCTAATTACCACAGGCTCTGTTCATTTCGTCACTTTAATAAGCACACCTTGTTTCTGTCTGCTACACAGAAATTATTACACAGATCTCATTACCGCCAAGTTCTGGGGGTTAACGGGTGTCACGGGGCAGACGCCACTAATTGTTTGACTGTTTACCCCCACCCATCCGCCATCCCAATCAGTCAGTTGTATATGAGGGTGCTGGCCCCCATCCAAACGTGAGACCGATGAAATTCTAACATCACTAAGACAAATGGCTCTCACACTGCCAGCAGCAATCGTTGCACGAGCAATGAATCCAATTTCTCTTTCACCTTTCTTGTGTAGCTCCGTGGGTGCAAGAGAAAATTGTCTAATAATTACAATTATGGTGCATATTCAGTTCCATTTAGAAAGGACAAAGTGACAGTCATATCTTGATTTTTTTTAATTTACCCCAACACAACTCTTGTGTTGGGGTTTTATAGTCTTGTTAGACTATAATAAGCCATTACAAGCACACAAATATTCAAACAATGCATGCTGTGCTCAAAGAAAGTTCACGTACAATACTGGAATCAAAAGAAATACAATAAAAAAGTAGCCAGACCTCCACATATTAGACAGACAGACAGACAATTTGTAGCTAGCAACCTTTTGCAACTTTAACTTAATTTAAGTTTCAAAATACCAGTTTGACATGATGCACTTTGTGGTGACATGTGCATTGTTAGAACCATCAGAACATGGGTGCATGCATGGACAGCGTATGCAGTAATACCCAGGTAGGATTTGGCCTTTGAACAATGCTCAGTTGACACTAAAGGGTCCAAAGAGTACCAGGAAAATATTCCCCACAACATTGCACTACCACCCTGAGCTCTTGATACAAGGCAGGATGGGATACATGCTCCAATTAGCTTAAAACTCGTTTTAACTTCTTTCTGCTAAGACGACAGTATAGTCAGTTTATCAGAATTTTTTAACTGCACTGCTCTGCTGCTCCAAAAAAATGTTAAAAATGGTTAAAACATACTGAAAAAGCTACACAAGTCTTTAAAAGCTCAAGAACAGCGGAATGGAAGCTCCACTTTCATTCCAGGAAGTGGGTTTTGATGGCCGAGCAGCTGCATCCAAGCCTTACATTACCAGGCCAAATGCAAACCATCAGATGCAGTGGCACAAAGAACGCCACCAATGGACTCTAGAGCAGTGGAGAGATGTTCTCTGAAGTGATGAATCACGTATCTCCATCTGGCAATCTGAAGGACGAGTCTGGGTTTGGTGGTCAGCTGTTATAGCTGCAAACCCTATGGTTTAAAAATAGGATGTTACTGAAGTTCATATGCGTGCGAAGGCATATGAACATTTACGGCAATACAGTGTATCATGCAAATAGCAAATATTAGCAGCAGGCTCTATTAAGTTACATTCCACCACTTGTTCTGTCCATGTCCTCATCTGATATCACTTTGCATTGCAAGAGTAATTGCACTCTAGTCAAATGGCATTGGTAGGATGGCAAGTAGTGATGTCTGACCTGAAAGTATCTCCCCCCCCCCCCCCCCCCCCCCCCCCACACACACACACACACACACACAAAAATATATATATAACAAAAAACGTAATTAGGTTAACTTAAACTTATCAAAGTTTCCAAAAAAAAGCTGAATGAAGGAATGCACTCTATTTGTGGCCATCTTCAGAGAATAATGCAACCTAAAGAGTCTCATGAGTGTAATAAGATCACCCCCTGAAATCAAAATCCTTTATTTAACTGTAAATGAAGCAGGCATGAGCTAGGATGTAAAAAACTAAGTCCCACTGTTATGAAACTTTTGTTTCAGAAGTATTTATATAGAACGAGGAAGTCCCCGCTTCCCTATTCGTTAATGGCTCATTGTATTGTATGGGACAACTTTAAAATTTATGAAGACATAAATTGCCACACCACTTATGGGTTAAGAGAGAGAGAGAGACGGGAAACGTGTGTTGGTTTTAATGAGGTGACCTTGCTGTGTGTACTTCTCCCTGCTGAAGCTGCGCTAGAGCCGCGGTGCGTGACGGGTCAGTCTATTACTGTACTTCCAAAAGCACACTCGTACTCAGAGGTTCCCTGTAGAGACAGAAATGAACCTGCCGTCCAGAGAGGAGTGCGAGGGGTGGGACCAGGCAAAAGTAGCCTTCTTACTGTATAAGGTGAGTCCACTGGAAATGGGAGAGATGCTTGTGTTTTGTCGCACTTTAAATATTCACCAGTTCATTCTGAGGGTCACGTATAATGTTAATGTTAATGCACATAAGCGGCTAAAGTGTTAAAGTAAGACCAGGACATTAGATGACTGGAAGTTAAATGTTTGTTTGATTCAATAAGTGTGTGTAATTAGTCATTTAAAAATAGTGAATGGATATGTTTACTCTCCTCAGAATAATATGCAAGAATGCGCCGTCACCGTAAACAGACTGAAAATTAATGGACAGAGATTTCTGGTGAGTCTTTCCTCATTTGTACCTGAATAATCCAGAAATGGCTCTTTCTCCCACACAGTTACATAATCTACTAATCCACCCAGGATCATATCAGGGTTGTGGTTGTGTTCAGTTTGTTATTCTAATTAAAATGGTCAAATCCTGGCGAGCAGTTGTTATTATTGTGATTATGACATTAACAGCAGCAGAATAATTACATTTCCTCGAGCTGTTTATGCCATTTTGCTAGAAAACACACACACACACAAAAAAAATTCAGTTGAGGTTGGTTTATTTGTAACACTCTCACTCTCTGTTACTCTGGCAGACATTTTTTTTATTGTTTTCTTGTTAAAATGTCACTGCTTGACGAACACACTTTTACTATGAATCTAAAAGCACGTTTCAAGTTGAAAAACAGGAGAGTTCACAGGATACGAAACATGACAAAAGCCGGTTGCATTACTTCCCACACTTGCTCTTTGTGTAAACTGTGGCCCTGCTAATGTGGAAGTCTGTGTATCTGTTGTAACTTCTGCTTTGGTTTCACCCTCGCTGCTCTGTCTCCATCATCCACGCCTTGCGTACAATCTCTGAGGCCTTTCTCATAGCTACCGAGAAGCAGGCTGCCAAACTGAGCGCAGCTGAGTGCCCCTGTTCGGGAGAGAGTAAGGAGTGTGAAATGAGTCTCATGGCTAATAAAGCTGTAATCCCCACTTACTTAAGTAAGTATCTCTAAATCTGCTTCAGTCATGAGGGGGAACGCTGTTTAAAGAGGATTTTATGCAGCAAATAACTGAAGTGAGGGTTTATAACTCCCTAATATTTGGTGTTTTGGGGGATCTTTATAATACTTCAGTAAAAACCTCCCACACACTGCCAAGCCTGAAGAAGCTTTCATTCATATGCATCTTTTAAGTGGACGCTTATGCACACTTCTTGCCACGCTCTAAATTAGAGCAGCGGCCTAGTCGCCTATTCATTATTCAATGACCCTGAGCTAACTCTACTTTAGGTGGGATATTGCATCACTGAAGTGCATAGTTCAAAAAAAAAAGATGCGGATTTTATCAGTCAAATTGATTAATACTTCAGAGCAGAGGCTTTGATGTGCACGTTAACATCACCAATCTGAAATATACATATACATACAGTATGTGTATCGATTGATAGATCTCCTTAGCTATGGATCCAGCCAGTGCACGCTTAAGTAAACCCATGCTTTTATTGAGTGGCTGCCCAGCTTTTTAGTTTAACTAGCTTCAAGGTTGCGGTGTCTGACAGACATTCCCCAGTCAAACTTTTAAGCTTTTTTTTAGCCAGTATTTTTACTGCAGCAAAGGAATTTGATCTATAAATAAAATCCCCAACCAGCTTCTCGATGGATCACTTTTGGATGAAATTTCCTTCTGCTGTTCGGTGTCCTCAGAGGCTGAATCACGCTGACTTTTGTAAACCTCTAACTTTTTCTCCAGTGCCGCAAGAGGAGGTCGACATTTGTGGTTCAGAGCAAAGTGGCTCAACAACAACTGGGTTCACGGGCATAAAATTTGCAGCAAATATTCTGTGTTTTGTTTTGCTCTTGACTTTATACTTTGCTCCACAAGCAGGTTGGCATTTTTAACTATTGTGTAGCATATGCAAGCAATTTGCACAAATCATAGACTGTATATAATACTTCATGTTATATAATTCGCTATTTTAAGTTCTACAGTACAGATATTTGTGGTTTGATTACCTCCTGGTTGTCCCTCCAATCAAATGCTCCCATCAGTATCATCTTGTTAGCATTGCTACTAGAATATATTAGCAAGCTGATTTTAGGCTGTTTTGACTGTATATAAAATATGGACACCTGCTAGTTTGTGAAGGCTTTAAGCATGTTGGCTGTCACAGTGAAGTGGGGTGTGATAAGCAAGGGCCTTGACTGAAAAATCTGAGCACTCTTGTCAATCACAAGGTGGATCCTGAAGCATTAGTGGCTCTACAAGTAACCATAATTTACAAAACAACCAGACAGAGAAGATTTCTAACTCACAACTTATACTACAGCCCAGTCAAGAAACTGTTTTCTGAAGTTATTAGTGGAATCCTTTTCCTATAGACAACCAGTCTTTGTCAAACAACCAGGAAGGTCGCCCCCTAATGGTAATGATAAAGAATGCAGAAGCACTTTTCAGATCTGGAACGTTACAGAAGAGTTATGGCACTACATGTTCACTGGTGTTTATGAGCATGCTTACAGAAAGTGTATAAAGTTGTCTGTGTTTGACTGAATAGCTTCATAGATACATATATTTGGAAAATATCTGAAAAAAGTCATTACTGTAAAGACATTTGTGTCTTTGAGAAAGGTTTTGTTTGGATTTTCAGTTGACGAAATCCAGCAGATGGTGCTCTTTACTTTCTCTACTACGAGTGACGCTGCTCATTGCAACTATCCAGTTCCTCTTCTATTTTTGACAAACATCCTGAAATTGCCCCTGGCAGTGTAATGTCACTTCCTTTATTTTACAAGAGCAACCTTTTTTAAAGATTCAGTGGTTGAATCATCAGTGTGCTTCCGAAAATATGCGAATATACGTTTTTGTATTGTTTGAAGGGGTTGTGTTTGCCTGTGTTGACCTAAAATCACATTTGACAACAACTGCAGTGTTGTTGACGCTCCAGCGACATCACTGAAACAACTAATTATTAATAAACGGAGAATTTTTAAAGGCATTATTTGCCTCTTCTACAGGTTTTTAAAATCCAGCAAAGAAGAAGAAACATTTGTAGTAAGTTATTTTTGACTCATCAGGAGCTCAGCGTGTGTCCAGAAGCAGAGCAGGGCCTGCACTTTGGTATCTGAATGTCATCCAGCGAGCATGCTTCTGCTGAGCATTGCCTTTGGCTTATTTTACATATTCATGTGATGTACAGTGGCTGGAGCAAAGGTCATAAAATCCATTTTTTTAAAAAAGTGTAAGCATGCAACACAGATCTGAACTACTTTCATATGGAAACGTCATCGTCAGCTCCTGCCTCGAATGCATCTTATTCACATTGCACCCACAACGCGTGGTCACGATTTAGCGGTAAGAATGAAAGGTGGGAAAAGAAAAACAGTTTTATTCCGTATGAGCGGTGGATGGCTGTATAATACAGTACGGAGCGGAATGACAGACAGTCAGCGCAGCGCAAATAAAGGTAATCTCTGTCTTTTTGATGCCACATTCGCTCACACAGGTAGACAGGTTAAAAGCGATATGTGGAAGCAGAAGATCAAAAGAACTGTCAGCTTCCATCTCTGTAATGCCGCCTGTGTGTGGCGGCTATGTGGGGAAGCCACTTTCAGCTTCGGTGTATCACATTGACATTACAAACAAAGGCCCCTCGAAAAAAAACCCACATATGCTTCCATTGCAGATGCTTCCTATGGAGCACATATAGCACATCTGCATATAGTTGCCACTTTATTAGGTGCAGGGTTGGACTGCTTTTTGCATTCAGAAGTGTCTTGTGCTGGAAACATACCTCAGAGATTTTAATCCATACTTACATGATAGTATCACAGCTTCGTGTCCGTAATGCGATGCTCCCAGTTCCACCTGTTAAAGAGCAGCTGTAGGGTGTACCTAATAAAGTGACTTGTATACGGGCCAGCAGTATATATTTCTGTTTTGCCGTTGGCCTTAAAAATCTACAGCGGCACTCTGCAATAATATATCCTCAGCGTAATAAGCAGTAATTCTTTAGTCTCACTGAATCTAATTTGAATTTTGACACAGCTGCCTCGTAATGGATAACAGAGCCACAAAGCAGGAAAAACACCTTAAACCAGAATTAGCTTGTCGACATCCAGTGTAGATTTGTGAACATGTGGAAAGTCTCTCACCTAATGACAGTCATGAGACCTTGTGCAGCTGCCGTGAAAGAACCGAGGGGTAATTTTGTGGCCGTGTAGCTGCGAAGCTGTTCTCTCTATCGTGAAATGAAACTCGTTTCAACGAGAAGTATTAACAAATGTTCGGTGCGTCAGACCCTTGCCCTTGCTGTTTGCCACTCCGACAGCAAACCACTCATGAACAGAAACAAGAATAGTGGTCGTCTGTGCACCTGGTTTAGGGTGAAACCGAGATTTCACACTGACGCAATGTAGACTTTCCAGTGGGATATTCTGTGATTTTAATGTGTTTATTACCATCAATAGTTTTGAGTCACTTTTAAATAACAGTTGGAAAATTTCCTCATTTATCTTACAAGAAAAAACCCACCCTAGGGTTGGTTTTTGCCAGGCCTGCTTGGCTTGTTTGCTTTAAACATGCTCTCCACCTTTTTAGCAGTTTTAGCTCCCTTCCACCTCTTAAATGTGTGTATTTATTATATAGATTATGAATGGTATTGATTTTGAGGGCCATTACAAACTAGGTTAGACTATAAATGCTATTGTGTGCTGCCTGGTTCATGTGACATACTTGTCCCTGTTTAAAAATAAACTACTTCTACAAATGAAAGCTAAAATCTCACTTTGGTTTATTACATACGCATGAATGACTGCACAGGGAAGTAATTTCAGATATAGCCTTTATCTTGCTAATGCTACTATCAGTATCGTCAAGGTTAAAAATGTCACATCATGACAATGAAAAAATGGTTTACAAGAAGACTGTGAAAAGGAAAAATGCCCCATTCACATTTACTAACAGGCCTGACGGAAGATCTAAAAGCATGTAAAGCATTGCAGTGTGACCATGAGCATTTTTAAAATGATAAAACGTGGACTCTGGGCATACTGGAAAAAAGGGAACGGATGCACCTTGTAGAGCTGTTGTGTCTCATTTGAACAAGCACAGACACTCCTATAAATAATTCACTGTGTGAGCTGTGCCTGAGTATCCACTGGGGCAGACTATTTGATATTTCATTCGGTGTCAAAAGGCTAAGTCTGATTTTATACAGATGTTTTTTTCTTCTTCCTGTAAGACTGCGTGATGATCAAGTGTGTATCTGCGAGGGCAAGGATCAGTGCTTTGAAGGAGGCACAGTCTTTCATATTAAGCGATCTCACTTTTAAATTTACAGATGATTAAATCCCAATCTCTGTCTTAGAGTGCTTCAGCTATGCTATGGGCTTATTCCTAGAGGTAATGCGGCTTTTTGTTCAACCGAAACACACACATCAAGGTAGTGTGAGCTGAATTACTAACTCCCCTCCCTGTTTGATTTCTCTTATAAATAAACAGCTACTGTTTAATCAGCTTAACAGCATATCATTACACAGGTTTCACATCATACTTATTGAATAAAGGACCAATTATACATCATTCTTACGCTAAATTCAGACGCTTTATATTACAGCCTGTTATGACACGCCTCCGTCGGGTCACGTGACGTCTCGCAAACTAAAATTCCCAACTTTTCCCAAACATTTGTGGCCGTGGATCCTCATTACATTACAGCAAATTTAAAACGGAAGAGAGACAGAGCAAGTAACGACCTGGAGCAATGAATTATGAATGAAGAGGGGAATACATAATTTAGCGGAATTTGTTGCATATTTTATGGTAATCATTTTCCTTTCATTTACAAATCACAAACGCCTTACTGCAACACAGACATTATGAATACGACAAAAAAAAAACCCTAATACAAGCGCAGTCGGCTAAACTTTTTTTTTAATGTGAGATCATTTAGAAAATTGGGTAATATGATAATATGGTTGGGACTTGTTTGTATTAAGACGAGCGAGCCAAACCTGAAGGGCGACAACAAACAAAACAGCCAACGTTCATTTAATGTTGATTTCAAAATTATTTTCTATCAGAATTAATTCTAGTTTAGAATTAATTCTTATAAAAGCACTCTGTTAATAAAAAAATATGTTACTCCTGTGTTAGTAGATATTTGGGCTCATAAGCAAGACGCTCAGCCCACAGCTTTCCTGTGAAATTACTGGAGTATGTTACCAACAGCACTTTTAGGTTCGTGTCTGAATGTGGCTAAACTGTGCCCTTTTTTGAGCTACAGCGAAGTTTGAGCACATGTGCCTCCAAAAAAGGCCCTAAGTGAGATGCTGCCATCTTTTGTTCCTAAAGAGGTAATGCATTCATGTCTCTTCTGCTCCAGTAAAGGTGACATCCTCGCCGTATCATCTCTGCTGAAAGGAATCACTCTGTAGTCTTTTATTTTCCTCCCATCCTGTCACATTTTTTTAACAGTTGATTTCTCTGATGTTCTTTCAGAACCTGAGTGAAAGTGACTTGAGCAAGTTTAGTCTCATCCACCAGCCGTAAGTAACACCCTCGTACCTCTGTCATCACACCCCTCAATCATATCCTCCTTTTCTCTCCCCCCGTCTCCGTCCTTCAGTTCTCCTTTTCTCTCATTTCTTTTTATTGTTGCTGCTGCAGTTTGACAAAACAAACCACAGGCTGACTGATCTCTCTGTCCAGAGCTACAAAACATTTCACAACAACACTAGCTGGCCATTTCATTAGGTACGCCTGTTCGACTGCTCATTAACTCTAATATCTCATTAGCTGATTGCATGGGCAGCATCATGGATGCTGGTGCCAAACTGCAAACCATAAGCATTTTTTTTCTCTTAAAAAGAGAAAATATCCAGTGAGTGAATGTTCTCTGAGTGAAAAGCTCTTCTTGAGATCAGAGGTCAGAGGAGAATGGTCTGACTGCTTTCAGCTGACAGGAAGCTCCAGTGCCGCAATCGGTTAGCGCGCGGTACTTATATGACAGAACACTGTGCTGTTGCCGAGGTTATGAGTTTGAGCTTCATAACCTCGGCACCTGGAGGACAGGTGCAGCTAAAGGCTAGGTTTGTGACCAGTGTTGGTCAAGTTACTTGAAAAAAGTAATCAGTAACTAATAATGATTACTTCCCCAAAAAAGTAATCACTTTACTGATTACTTATTTTTGAAAGTAATTAGTTACTAATTACTAATTAGTTACTAAACATAATTTACAACCTGAATAGGTGATAAAGCAATAGATCTTTCAGCCCAATTCTACTTTCTGCCTAATCTATCATATAAAATGTAATCAAATGGAAAAGTCTCTTTTTAAAATTTGTTTTATTAGTTTTAATCTTTTAACTTTATGCATCACGCAAAAAATTATATTTTTTATATAGTGGTTCTGTTGCTCTATTTTCACCTGTAGCAGGAGTGGGGCAGGCGGAGGTTTGCCCTGGTGCAGGTTTGCCGCAGCGGTCAGTGGAAGAATCCGCAAGTTTGTGAATTTACCATTCCGTGGTAACACACTCGGTGCTTGCTCGGAAGTTAAGGGGTTTTTCCGCTGTAAAAAGAAGTTTTCTTCCCACGCAGTGAGCAGCGGACGCTAATGTTTTTGGCACTTTTTACGAATCAAACTCAAAGTAAGGTCAGTACTTCCATGCTTTAAACACTGCATGGTGTTGAATCCTCCCAATTCTTTGATCTTTGGGCTGAAGGAAGAACGGTGTATAAATGCTCAATCAACAGTCATTTTATTCCATACAATTCTCATTATTTCATACAACACTTTTGCGCAATACATCCGGATGGGAGATGTGCCGATGAGGGTAACAGCAGATCTCGAGGTGTATGACCATTTCTCACATTCTTATAGCTTCAGCCCCCCTCCAGCGTCATAAAACCTAAACATCCACATTCTTTCTCTCTCAGTGAGCCTAAGTTATGACCTTGGCTTCCTGTGCAGTATGTTCTGTTCCTTTCTAATCAGACAAATAAGGCCATGATTCTCTGAAAACAGTATTTCTTATAATGCAGCAGTATCATACATCATAAAACAATATCACTCATTCACAATAAATCAGCAGTCTAATGTAACACAAATCAGTTTATTAAATGTAATAGTTATCCCCTTCTTCTAAGTCAGGAGAATAATGCAAACTAAAACTACATAATAATTTCACAATCTTTAATTAGGGGTATAACATGGCATAAGATGATATAATAACCTCAAAATTTATCATACTCTCTCCCACACTCGATATATTATCCATTCTTGATCTGCACACAGCTGTTGCCACGAACGTCGCACTCGCTTACGTCATTGTCATGAGACACTCACAAAAGAATCCCGGTTTTAGTAACGTAGTAACGCAGTAACGCAGTGTGCTTACGGGAAAGTAACGGTAACCTAAATACCTTTTTTGCAATAGTAATCCCTTACTTTATTCGTTACTTGAAAAAAGTAATCAGATTACAGATTACTGCCCATCTCTGTTTGTGACTCCCACACAAGTTCGGTTCCCTCCCGGTATCCAGTAAGGGTCCTGGCTAGAGCTCCATGCTAAAAGCCCTGGAATGGCGCGGCTATGTCTGCAGCTCGGACACAAGCATTTCGCTACATGTTCAATAAATGTTGTACTGTGCATGCGACAAATAAAATTTGTATTAAGGAAGGTAACAACAACAATATAACCACTCATTACAAAGTGTGCAGGAGTGCGTGTCTGATCGCAGAGCACATCAGACCTTATTGCAGATGGGCTACATTAGCAGAAAACCACACTGGTTGCCCCTCTTGTAAGTAAGTACAGGAAACCAAGGTTACAATTCACCCAGGCCAACCGAAATTAGACATTAGAAGACTGACCTATAGAAGCAGTAGACTCCAAGTGATAAAGTGTGACTGCCCCAGATCTGCTTGTATTCATGTGTAAATAAGAGAAGGAGCAGAAATGAAATTACAATATTTGTGTGTGTGCTCGCGTACAGCTGGTTTCCGCTGGATCTGTGTACATGCACAGATGTGTTTGGGGAAGTTAGGGTGTCTGACTGCACCTGCACATGTGGCTGCATGTGTGTTCTTGTTTGTATGGTATGTACCCGTTGATGTATTCCCGTGTGTGTGATATAAACAGACACCATTAAGCTACAATTACTTGTTTCAACCGGCATGCTCTGTAAAAAAATTAAACTAGAAAATAAAAAATTAAATTAATTATTACGTGTTTCTTGAAAATTATGCATTATTAAAATCTAAGTGAAACTTTTCTTGCGTGGAAAATTCAAATATTGTAACATAAATACAACATATTGTACTTAAATCTTAGAGTGAAATGTAAAAGTATTTATCTCATCATTTTAAAAGCATGTACAAAAGTCATTAGCTGAAAAAAAAAACACATCTTACCAAATAACCACTTTAAATCTGCATCTGTAGATATTCTTTAGACATTAGCAACAAAAATAGACAATTTCTTCCCATTTGTTTAGTGAAATATACCAAGAAATGCCAAAAATAACGCAGTTTGACAGGGTTAAAATAGTATTTTTGCACCAAGAAGGTGATTCACAAAGACTTATTAGCTAGAAAGAAAACTTGGCTTATTTCTGTGTGAGTGTACAGTGTGTCCACCAACACTGATGCATCACTGGGTTAGAAAACACACTATGAGTCATGGATTGGCCTCCCCAGAGCCCGGACCTCAACATTATTGAAACAGTGTGGGATCATCTCGACAGAGAACGAAACAAGAAGCAGCCAAAGAAGAGCTTTGAATGTCCTTCAAGACACGTGGAGAACTACTCTTGAAGACTACTTAAAAAGAATGACATGCAAGTTTTCTTAAGAGAGTTCCTGCTTCTTCTTTTTTTTCTTAAATAAAGGTGGTCATACCAATTACCGATTAGAATTGTTCAAACTGCTTTGCCCTATATACTGTGTTTCCATATGTTTGCACTTGTTTCCATAAATGGGTGCACTTCTTTCCTTGCAAACTATAAAAAAATGAAGAGTGTCTCCAGATATTTGCACACTGTAAATATTTTATTTACCAATAAAATTGGTAAAAAAAAAATAGCAACTACAAATTCAAATGTAAAACTGGAAGCCCTGAACTTCCATACTTGGTCTTTTATTTTCTTTTATCCCATCACTCATTCACTTGTCAAACCATAAAGTTACTTTGAAAAAAGCAGCACCGTGCAGTTTGTAGGTCCACACTATGCACAGTATGATTCAGAGCACACGAAATCCAATCTGAAAAGCCACTTTTTGCAACACTTTCACATGTTATGTAACATGAAATGGACACACGCTTCCGTATATAGAAAGAAAAAAGTGACAAAGGTGAAGTGACAGACTAAATATCTCATACTGTGCTCGCATGTATTTTTATACACTCACTGGTACAACTGCGTGCTACCACAAATGTTGAAACAGCCAATCGCATGGCAGCAACTCAAAGCATTTAGGTATTCAAGATATCCTGCTGAAGTTCAGCTAGTGTATTCAAATGGGGAAGAAATGTTATTTGAGTGTTTCTGTGGTTGTTGCTGTGAGATCAGGAGGGTCTGACTATTTGAGAAACTGCTGCTCAACTGTGATCTTCCCACACAACCATCTCCAGGGTTTACAGAGAATGGTCCAAAAGCAAGAAACTGTGTGACAGGCCGTTCTCTTGGTGAAAACTCAACAACTCAATGCCAGAGGTCAGAGATTTGAGCTGATAGGAAGGTAACTGTAACTTAATTAACAAATCGTACCAAGCAAGGTGTGCATTCAGATGGTTAGGTCATGGATCCGTCCTGCCTTGTTCAGGCGAGAGGTGGTGGTGTAATGATGATGTCAGATATTTTCTTGGCTTCTTTGGGGCTTATGGTATGACTGTCCTCATACAGTATGCTGACTTCTGTTCTCATTGCGAGATCTGTTTAGATATTACCTTAAAAGTCCAAAGTTGTCTCTTTACTTCTTGGTATTTTCTTACCATGCACAACTTCCTCATATTACATCTTCCTCTGACTATGATTAAAGGCAGAGTAGACGTTTTTTTAGCAAAACAAAAACCGAGAAAAGAAATTCCCATGATGATCGCATACATGCTGTAGTAAATCAACTTCCTTCCAGGCTAACATGAGAGGCAGCATACTTGTTATTTTTCCTTCTTCTTTATAGAACAGGGTTACAACATGGTACTTTCCATGACATAATGACCTTAACAACAGATCATTTTTAAGGCTAAAAGCATAAGTTAGACATGCATTAACAAAGATATATTAGTTGAAACAGAGTGTTAAATAATAAAACACTCTGTTAGAGGAAGTTAGCAGAGTTGTACGTGTAATTGTGGCAAGTTCCAATTCACCTTTCAATCTGTTGTATAACATACCGATAACTCGAAGTCATTCTCTAGAAATTTCCTATATATGAAGTTATCTACAGTTGGTAAAATATCAGTGTTTGGAAGGGTGGAATTGAAGTGAGTCAAGGTAGATGTGATGTAAGAGGGCTGCTGAAAGTATGGCCACTGAAACCTATTTTTGAGAGTGTGTGTGTGTGTGTGTGTGTGTGTGTGTGTGTGTGTGTGTGTGTGTGTGTGTGTGTGTGTGTGTGTGTGTGTGTGTATGTGAAGGGGAGTGGAAAAGAGAAGTGATTTGTCTGACAGAGGTGGCTCGAGCAAATTCCCTCCCCTGTGTGAGAAGGACGTGACTAAACAAAGGCAGGGTTCATTTACAATTCTGCGAAAAATTCGGCAGTCGACCTTTACCGCATGACAGGAATGTGGCCCGAAAAATGTAAACTTTTGGATCAAACATGAACATGGATACGTTAGGTAAACTGGCTGCTCCTGCCACAGCAAAGATCCGGTAAGAAGATGGGTTTTGTTGTAAATTTCGCGTGAGCGTTGTTGCTTTAAGCCAATTTTTAGTTTGTTTCAAATGTACAAGGAGTATAATTAGCAACAAAAAAAAAGAAAAACAAAGCTATGATTTTTTTTATGTATCTTTTTTATGTTCTGCTTGGTAATATGTTCTGCAATTCATTACAAAACACTGTAAAACTACAAAAATGTCCATATAGACTTGTATTCATTGTATTCAGCAAAATGCCTCTAAACTCTGTCTGGAAAAGTGAAATGAGGAACTTATGTGAATGCTTCTTTGGAAAGTACTTTTTAAAGCTGAGAAACAAGACAAATTACATGTGCATGTACAACTGCATTTATTTATGACTTCTGTATGAAACCTTATGTTTGCGTTCCAGGCAGCTTCAGAAGATCGTTCAAGATATCAAGAAAAATGATGGCAGCTTCCTGAATAAACTAAAAAGGTCAGTTTCTTAGAATGAAAGCTTTGATTTTCTGCATGGGAAAGTTACACAGTTGATCAATTTATCTGTCCTGCTACAGTCAAAGAAAAGAAAAGCCTGGTGATCTAAAAGCAAAAGAAAAAAAAAGTCCATGCGGTTTGTGTACATGCACCAGTGGAGAACGTCGATTCCTCTTTCACAACCGTTGGAAAAAGAGACGCAAAGCAAAAATAACTAAAACAGATGGCATCTCTCTCACTTTCCTTTCCTGAAATGAGTCCCCTCAAAACACGCTAAGGATAGAAACTGACACACAAAGGCCATTTATTCAACTCGTGTCTTATGTTTGCAAAAGACTGCTAACTGCATTTGTGCGTGTCATCCTTTTGTGGTTTTACAGCCTTCATGAAGTGAACACACATTTGCTTAAGTTTAAGTGGTCAATGAGTGCACTTTGTTCCACTGCCGAGTTGTCTAATGACAGTGTGTGTGTGTGTGTGTGTGTGTGTGTGTGTGTGTGTGTGTGTGAGACAGGCTGACAAACAAACCGGTGCCCACAGTACCGGCGAGAGACTACAGAGGTAAGAACTGAGTCATTAGCCCATATAGTACACTGAAGGAATCAGACATGTAGATTACAGGTCACTGTAATCTACATGTCTGTACAGGGCACAAAGATTCACCTGAGCGGGGCTCCTTGTGTTATTCCTATCCCAGTACAGAGACATCAATGGGACACTTGCTACAAAAAAATATATAACTTTGACGTTTCTGACTCATCTCATTAAGACTCACAAAGTTTCTTTTGACTTCTGATGCTCTTGGACGGGATTTTTATTTTTTGTACAGCGTGGGGGTTTCAGACTTTGTCCCACGTGTCTCCTTTGTGCAACTGTAGGAATGGAAACTTTTAAAGAAATCAATCTGTACACATACAGCCATATGTATTTTTAACTCTAGAAACACAAATTTGACATTTTGAAAGAAGAGAAGTTTGCTATCACTCTCCAGTTTTGATTTGCCGATACCTGCTAGCTTTCTATGAAATAATCTCCTGAACTCTATCACCACATTAGACATAAACATTTACATCTGAATTACAAGTCATCAGGCTGGATTATTATTTTTTAACGTACATCTTTGATTTTTTTGCCTCCGTGTCCATGCTTGAAGGTACAAATTTACTATTAAACAAACTGCAGCTCAGTCAGATCACCTGTTTTCAGATATTGGCTTGATAACCTCTTTGCTTAATTGTATAAAACTTACACAAAAGTAAAGTGTAAAAGTACAGAATGATAAAATTGCATCATTTTAAACGACTGAGAGACTTTAGTCTACAGTTCAAGAGGTGAGGAGACACACATCACTGGCTCCACAACCGAAACACTGAGTTTTGAGGTTTTACTCTAAAATTGTGCTCTAACACCTGCTGAGTTTCGTTGGTTGCCAGGTTTTACTGTTTTTAGAAATTTGGCTTTAATAACAGCAACGATTGCGTTTCCACATCTTGATTTCTTCCTCTTTGTTACGAAAATGCCTTAAACCTCTGTGTTTACAGATGACCACAGGGAAAGCGACGATCAGCTGTCGGATTCTGATTACGTAAGTTAGAAAAATGCTCATTTTAAATGATTCTTACACTTGCTGATACGCTTGCTATTAAAAGCGTGTTTATTCCAGGACAATGACACATATGAGGATCCACGTGATGATGACAGCTACGAACCTCCTCCTAGCCACAGAGTCTTCACCGCACCTCCCTCTGGTTCCTTCCCAAGGGGCGAGTATGTCGGTCAGTAGTCCTTTGACCTTTTTTGTGACTATACATACATGCTTTTTTTTTCTTTGCTTTTTTTTTTTGTTTGTTTCACTGATGATGCTTTTGAAAATTTACGCAATGTTGACTTCTTTTTATAAAGTTTCTATAGCCTTGAAACTCACTCTTTTGCAGTCATCCCTACATTTCTGCAGAAGTGTGACAAACACACATTGAGTTGCAATACACCAAGCTGTCTCCATGCAAATGATGTCCCTTTTTCTGGTTCTGCTTCTCCTTTTCAGACAGCCCGCCCAAGCGGCCACCCAAGAAGCCCCTCTGCCCAACTAAGTTCAAAGAGCTACCCCCTGAACCCCCAAACGTGGGAAGTGATGAAGTAAGGCCACTTTGATGTGTCATTTCAGTTACATTTCACTACATATTTTAAAATATCTTCCAACGAATGTGGGGATGTTGTCTCTGTTGCTTTTTAGGAGGACTACATAAATCCAGAGGACAATGACAACTATATAGAACCTTCAGAGAATCCTAGCAGTAAGCTACAAGTCAAACATAGAGAAGAAAAAAAAAGATCTGTGCTTTGCAATATGCTGAATAACAGCTGGAATTTGAATTAAACCAGAAAACAACATAAAATACAAATAGTTACAGGAAAAATAATAACAGTCCTTTCTATGCTTTTCCTCATACGCAGTGAACAGTGGGAACAAAGCTACAAGAGACCTTCCCAAGTTACCACAGCGGACTCCAAGTCCCGGTGGGTAAAGCACATGGCCAGAGGGGTGTGCAGTGGTCCATCGTTTATCACGGGGGTTACGTTCTAAACGTATTTCGCGATCAGTGAAATCTGCGAAGTAGCCAACTTTATTTTTTACAATTATTATAGATGTTTTAAGGCTGTAAAACCCCTCACTACACACTTTATACACTTTTCTCACACAGGCATGAACATTTTCACACTTTTCTCTCTTGTTTAAACACTTTCAAAGTTCTAACCTTGGTAGAACAAAAAGTCCAGTATTATAGAATGAAACCAAAGGCACCCACGGTTGCTTTGATGGTGCAAAACGTCTCGTCAACATTGTTGTTTGTTGGGGATAAAACAAACATAGAGTACTGCACTTCCGAGTCACACTGCTAGCTTATTAAGATTTATGTAAATTTGACAAGCTGAACACATTCTGTACTGTGCAGGAGACACGGCACGAGATTGACTGACAATGGTCTACAGCCAATCAGAACGCAGAATAAAATGTGCTGTTAAAAAAAAAAGAAAAAAGAAAAAAAAGAGAAAAAACGTACAAAATTACACACAAAAAAAATCTGCGAAACAGCGAATCCGCAAAAGGTGAACCACATTATACCGAGGGACCACTGTACTACAAAGCAAGATTAATGGGTTAAAACGGTTTGCGCCAAGTGCAATGTACATTCTTTGCTGAGTGAATACATTTTACATGTGCAAGCAGTTAGGCTTTACTAACATCATGAACAAAGCCCAGCTGTAAAGTTGCAGCGGTGCAAACTGTGCACCTCATTGTCATGGGACTTTACTCATACGATGATGCAACAAAAAGTGTAAATGATTTTGTACTTGATTAGTATCTGCTGCTAAACGCTAATGTCAGCTTGACAACATGTTGTGTGCTAGTACCTCTTGTTGCAAAAACATTAGTTTGGGCACTTGTCAAAACGTTAGCGATTAGAGGCTAGGCTGCTTTGTTATTCTATCTTACTACATTTTTTTTAGTAGTAAATAAGTTTTGCATGTGTTTTGTAAACTACATTATCAAGTTTATTAAAATTAAAGCCTCACTATGCACTAGATTCAGTTCAGTTCAATTCAATTCAGTTTTATTTATACAGTGCCAAATCACAACAACAGCTACCTCAAGGTGCTTTATATTGTAAGGTAGCCCCTACAATAATATATACATAGGAAAAACCCAACAATCATATGACCCCCTGTGAACAAGCACTTTGGCAACACTGGGAAGGAAAACTCCCTTTTAACAGGAAGAAACCTCCAGCAGAACCAGGCTCAGGGAGGGGCGGGGCCATCTGCTGCGACCGATGGGGTGAGAGAAGGAAGACAGGATAAAAGACATGCTGTGGAAGAGAGACAGAGATAATAAGTATGATTCAGTGCACAGACCTCTCTATGCATCATGGGAATCCCCCAGCAGCCTACACGTATTGCAGCATAACTAAGGGAGGATTCAGATGAAAAGTTAAAAAATCTTAGAGGGTAATGAACCAACCACATCTCAACCACATCTCTATTCCCTTTGAATAGAGGCATGTATCTCACATTATGTAGTTGCTTCAGAGTTGTCCACAATATTGGTTTTAATAAAACCACTCCCCACAAGGGAAAGATGCGATAAGTGTTACAAAGAAAGTGCTGCACAAAAAACCTTGTGAGTAATTTAGTCGATAGCAGATTGCTGCGGTGACCCATAGTTTGCATGTAAGAACTCGGTTTGTCTGCAAATGCGAATGAGCAGCTGAGCAGTGGTAAATGGTAAATTCTTTTTCTGGCTTAAGTGTCACACTTTTCACAGTTTTATTTGGTACCTTCTGTGCAAACTACACGCAACTGCGTCAATCTGCTTTTCCAGCCTAAAGGCAAGAACAAAAAAGAAGCTCTGTCGTGACTCCTGTATTTAACAGGTTATTAGTAAATGCATGCAAATGCAAAGGATAGTTAAAAAGCAGCCGAAGAGGCCGATGTAAACCAGCACCAAAAGGTGGCTTTTTTGGTTCTGCTGCCTGCCTAATTGATGCTGTGGTTATTTTTCAGATTTTTATGAAGTTCCTGACAAAGAGGTAGGACATTTATGTAAAATGTAATTACACATTTTTTACATGAATACTTGAATACTTGAAGCTGAACACTGTTTGCATTTTATGCTACCCTCACAGGACAATTCTCCAGCTCATCCAGGAAGCAGGTTAGTTTAATACTTTCCAGAGTTACATTCATTCATGTAGACAGACGTCCAAATCTGTGGTGGAATGTAACAAAGTAAATTTACTCAAGTACTGTATATAAGTGTAATATTAAGATTCTTAGATAGTAGTTTTTTTATTGCCATATTTTTGTAACACTTTTACTTTTTCAGTACTTTGTTATTGACTTGATATATTGAAGAACATGCATTTAATATTATAACAAGTGGTTAAATGTTAAATCAGTGTTCCTAACCTTGCTACCCTTCAAGCCCCAAAGACATAAAACTGTTTTGCAACTCTAAAAACTAACCAGGCGTATGTATCACTAATGCCTAACTCTTCAAGGAATTGTTTATACTAAATTTAAGTGTATGGCTAATACACTTGTACCTAAATATGATGTTAAATATAGAGCATTAATTCCCCTTTTATTTAATATTGGTACTTTTACTTGAGTAAATTATCTGAGCACTCTGTTATAAAGTACTTGTTATAAATAACAAATAAATAACAGTATTTGGAAATTATTTTGACTGCAACTATTAATAATTTCCTTGGATTTTTCTTTTAGATTATGTCCAACCCCAGCAAAACACTCATCATCTTTACCACCAAAACCCAGCCCCAGGTACGACTACCAAGACTCAAATTATGGCATGACCAATACTTTGTCATTACATTCTATTCTAATATTTGACGTATAGTGATGTTTTGGAGATTTCTTTTTCTTCTTCTTGTTTTTTAGAGTGAACATGAGGAAATCTCCCACGCATGTAAGTGATTACAAATTTTTAAGGCGCATAAAAGATACTGGACATTAAGAAGGATACCAATGGATTGGTGTTGTTATTATGCAGGTCCAGGAGACAACTGATGGGGATGAATATGAAGTTTGCGATCCAGACGATAGTGAGTATGAAATGAAATAAAAGAACTATTTGTTCAGAAAGGCCAGTAATATGTACTAGTAGTGTTGCTGTGGCAGGGTTCACCTGAAAGACCTTGGAAGTGTTTCACTGCTTATCAAAGTGATGGAGTTTTAGATTAGGTGTTCCCTTTTATGATAAGGTCCCCCACTCTGTATCATTACGAACAAACTGCCTGTATGCACACTGTGTTAGGTATATATAACTTATTGGACAGAGCAACACATTTTGTAGTTTTGCCTCTGTACACCACCGCAATGGATTTTAAACCAAACAATAATTATGTTAAAGTGCAATCAAGGTTTTTTACAAAAAAGATATATTAACTAAGAATTTAAGAATTAGAGCAATTTTTATAAATATTTTTTTCAAACATCCAAAATTGTTTGGAAAAACTCTTTTTATATGCAAGTATTGATTTCAATACTTGGATTAAAATCTTTAATTTAATTTTCCCATTAGGCTAGAAACCACAAACATCACCAAATGCTGTGTTTATTCCTTTAAGATGCTTTGCCACTGTAATTTGTTGCCTATTTGTTCATTTTTTCACTCTGATCTATCTTCAGTAACTGAAATATATGCTTTATTAGGTTGGGATCATGCAACTCACTTGACATTCGAAGAATATACCAAGTTTTTGCCTTGAGAACCTCTTGAGTTGCTTTTGCAGTATGGTCTGGGTGATTATCCATTTGCACTGTGAGGTGTTTTTTAGCATTTGGCTCAATCTGAGAGTATAGCCAGTCCTCTACACATCACAATCATCCTGTTACTTCTATAGTCACATCATCAAAAAACACTAGTGACCCATTTCCACTGGCAGCCATGCATGACCATGCCATAACATTGCCTCCACCAAGTGTGACAAATAATGTGGCATGCTTGGATCCCAGCTGTTTCTCTCCATCTTCATACTTTTCTCTTCTGATCTTTCTTATACGAATTCATCGCAGTTTAATCTGTCCAAATAACTGATTTTAGTGCCATGCAGGCTCTTTTAGATGTTTTCTAGCAAGTATGATCTGGCCTTCTTGCTCTTTAGTATAGCCAAAGGTTAGCACTTTGTTGTAACCCACTGTATTTGCATTAATGAAGGTGTCTCTTGAATTTACAATTTTCCAATGTTACACCGCCTACATAGTGTAAATAATGGGTGCTTCTTAGCTATGGAAATAATTCTGTCAATTTTGACACTTTGGGTGTCATCAGTGGGCTTTCAGGTCTTTGTGACCTTTATGAACAAATTTTTTATTTTAGCATTTTGGTTGCTGCCACGTTGGTTTTTAGGGCCAGAACTTTCCATATACAGGTGGCTTGAGTGCTAAGCTAACACTAGCAAGCTCAGTAGAAAGCTACACCCAAACATGGTACAGTTACAGACGCAAACATACTGATATGATATGTCTGTGAAGGTCATCCAGGTCATCGTAGTCAAAGGAGCTTGCAAAGAAAAGCGTCTGGACTTCTTTAAGTTGCTTGAAGACGTTTCACCTCTCATCCGAGAAGCTTCTTCAGTTCTAAGGTCAAATGGTGGAGAGTCCCAGATATAAACCTAGTGGGAGTTTCCCCCCACAGAGGGACAAAAGGACCCCCTGATGATCCTCTAATTGCCTGAGCCAAGGTGTGAAAATGGGTGTGGCTCACAATCAGCCAGGGTTTCAGGTGAACTCATTGTGAAACCTGGCCCCACCTTATCATGCGAATTCCTGAGGTCAGATGGCCCAGGATGTGAGTGGGCGTTCAGGCGTCTGGGGAGGGATCTCAAAACTGGATTATAGATGGCAGACAGTTGGTGTCGTAAACCACCGCCTCTGTTCAAAGATGGTCACTCACAGTGGACATAGATGCTTCTTTCACTCCTCTTTCAAACCATCTGTCCTCTCTGTCCAAAATGGGAACCTTGGCATCCTCGAAAGAGTGTCCTTTATCCTTAAGATGCAGATGGACTGCTGAGTCTTGTCCTGTGGAGGTGGCTCTTCTATGTTATGCCATGCGCTTGTGAAGTGGCTGTTTGGTCTCTCCAATGTAGAGGTCTGGGCATTCCTCGCTGCACTGTACAGCATACACCACATTGTTAACATACACCACATTGTTACACTTTTCTTTGCAAGCTCCTTTGAATACTGATATGATACTAGACTTTCACTCAACAAAGTTGAAGCACAAACCTTTTAAGGAGTACCACTGTAATCCTTACTATCTGTAAGTTAATCCATTGAACTGCTACAAAAGGCATTACACCACAAACAGGATCAAAGGTTGCAGTTCAGGTCATTCGTATTAGTCAAGATCAGGCCAAGTAAAAAGCGTCAGATGCAGTGGTGTAAAGAACGCCACTCTCAAGTGACAAATAACTTTTCTACGATGGAATGACTAATTTATAATTTCAAAAATACTGACATAACTAGCATTTATACTGTATAGGGAACCCAGTAATACACTCATATAACTGCTTTGTATTTGCTCTTCTAGGTCCTGGGAGGAATCGTCCTCCACGTCTACCTAAACCTATACCCAGAGAGTAAGCATCACTTACCCTAACATTATTTCAGTTAACATAAAGCTATGAGCTCAAAGAATAGAATAAGTGATCATTTCATTGTTTTCCACAGGAGGTCACCAAAACCACCTCTAGGACCGGTAGGAATTTAATTTAAATGAAAGCAATGCAAACAATGTTAGAATATTATAATTATCTGATTAAATGTCTAGTTTTTCATATAATACACTCATCCCTGTCAACATTACACACTTTCACTGATGACGGTGAAAGAAATACTAAATATGACTTTCATTCCAGAGGCCAGATTTAAAAGCAAAGGACTGTGAAAGTAAGTATTTTAATTAACTCCCATTATTAGCCACACCTGACTGAGCCTTTAATAAACACTGGACAATCAGCCAATTAGTGCAATCTGCTTCCATAATTGTGTGCACAGCTTTAGCACACATCTCATTTCCTCTGTGGTTTCCACTTGCTTTCCCATTATCACTTAATTGCAGAAGCACACGAGCAGTACAGACAGTGCATAAGAATGACAGACGAGTTGGACTGTAGTAGATTTTACCGTCATTTACAGATTTTTCACATTAAATCTATTCCAGTTATAAGGACTTAAATATACAGACTGAAAATGCTTTGTTGACAAATTTTACAAACTGCTGATTACTGAAAAATTATCTTTATTTTCTACTTATACCTAAACAGTAAGCAGACTAATTTCAGCATGTCTGTATTTTTCAAGGCAAAACACTGCCTTTGGCTCATAATGAACAGAAGACTCCTCCAAAAGCCTTTACACTGGACTTTCAGCGACCAAAGTAAGTGGTAAAAAATGTCTTTAAGCACAGCTTTGTACTGTGCACTCACTGACGTCTGCTCTGTTTGTGGACTCTGTCTTGCAGAATTCCTATTCCACAGTTTACCTCCCCAAGTAAGTGTGGGCCCCCCTTGTGTCTAACATCCACGTACACGGGAATTTTGCACTTCAATGTAAAATGACATAAATTCTTTATTTTCGCAGAGCCTCATGAAAATGACACAGGAGATCAAGATAAGGTGTGCTCTTAAAACAGTAGACTGCAAAGATGTTTTTCATAATATATTTGTAACCCTCATTTCCCTTCACTTTATTTCAGGATGCAGACATCTATAGGAAACCCTGGTATGCCAGTGGGTGCGACCGAAAAACTGCTGACGATGCCTTGTTTCGCTTGAATAAAGTGAGAATCTTCTTGGTGAGAAGAGAGAGCTGCTGAGCCGTCATTTTTGTAATCTGGGTTTGACTCTGAGCTTTTTCTGTTTCAGGACGGAGCATTTATGGTGAGAAAGAGCTCTGGTCATGACGCACAGCAGCCGTATACGTTAGTGGTGTTTTACAATGGCAGAGTGTACAACATCCCAATCCGCTATATACCAAGCACTCAGCAGTATGCTCTGGGAAGAGAGAAGAAAGGGGAAGAGGTAAATATACGTCTTTGATAGGTCTGTTCAGTTTAAGTGTATCTGTACTTTAGTAAGAGCCCTTTTATGCCTGTCTAGGCTGCTGTTTGTCAGAATTGTGACACTAACAGTGCCCAACACTTTACAGGTAACACATTAGTGTGGCAAATACCACAAAACTTACTATTTACTGCACTACTTGGTACAATAAATAACAACAGATATACTTTATGCTTCATTTAACCCACATTTAAGAAATTCTAAATAGGATGAGGATAGTAAGCATGCACAATAGTAGTAGCGTAAATGCTAAAGAAACGTGGCTATAGCTGGGAATTCGGTTAGAATTCATTTTGTTATTTAAACGTCTACTTTTCAAAATGTTTGGAAATTTTCTGCTTACTTACAGCGTTTACGGTAAATGGACAGATTTTTTATATAGTGTTTTTCTACACTACCTAAACACCTTATACAACTTGCCTCATTCACACAAGCATATTTTTCTGTGCGTTTTCCTACGTAAGTGTTTTTTATCTAATGTTCACACACATTTATGCTCTGATGGATGCATCGAGAGCAACTTGTGTTTTTGTCTTACCCAAAGATATCATTTTCCCAAGCAAATGATCTGCCTAGCTGATTTGGCACAGGTTCTGTGCTGGCTGTCCTACCTGATGATGAAACCCTACCCTTTCATCTGGGCTTAGGACCAGCACCAGAGGTGTATTGGCTTGTGAGTCCTCGTGGGCTCTTGCGTGTCAGGCAAAAGCTAGGGGAAATTATTCCTTTTTCAAGCTACATAAACTAAAAAGATTTTCCAATTTAATCAGTAGTGTTATGAATTAGAAAGGTACCCTGCTTTATTAATAATTATTAGACTCATATTAAAGAAACAACAACACTATGACTGTCTTCTTAAAAAACGAATCACCTTTTTTGCAAATTTCCCTTTTGAATAAACTTCCTAAATGAAAGGTCCCATATTAAAGCCTTTTTTAACAAGTTCATTTAACTCACCTGGCCCCAGGGCCTACAAACTGTAGACATTATTATTATTATTATTAAAACGCTTTCTACCTGTCAGCTTGTTTTTTCACCTAAAGGGTCATCCAGTGATTCGTGAAGTTGGCCGCTGTGGTTAGATAGTAGATAGTAGTATTTACCAATCAGATTGTTGGTAGGTTAATCCGCAGTCCATTAGTCAAAGCATCAGGTTTGTGTGTGAATGTTAGAAAAAGGTTCTTAGACATAGATAAGAGCTGTATGAATGTGTGTGACTGAGTGAATTACACTTGTAGAAAGTGTTTTGATTGCTTAAATTGAGTAGAAAGGCAACACATAAGTACCAGTCCATTTACCCTTACCATTAATTTATAGTGCCACAAGTCTGTGGCCAAAAAAGAGCAATGATATGAGAGTCTTATGAAAATTCCGAAATCCTGCTCATCATGAGATCTGGCCAGCATGAGATTTAAAAAAAAACTCCTGCAAACCTCAAGAACCTTTTACTTCCACTTGATCAATGGAATCGATTCCATTAAATGTAGCATTTCACATTATACTTACGTAACAAAACTACATGAAAAACTTGCATATAATTAAATTACTTTAAGTCAGCATTTTGGGAATAGATATATTTTTGTCTTTAGGCAGCATCGTTGTAAAATGTGCCATATTCAAATACGTTTTCAAAAATGGCATCAACATGCACGCATAAAGACAAGGCCATGTCCTAACACAGAGACCTACACAGTGGTGGACAGGGTTAAAATGATCTCAAGCCTCATCCTAATGCTGTAAACATTTTCCTTTAGTCTAACAGAATATTCTCCTTTGTGGGGGGTTTTTCTCATTGCAGCACTTCAGCAGCATCTCTAAGATCATTGAGAACCACCAGAGAAACCCCCTGGTGCTGATTGACAGTCAGAGCAATGCCAAAGAAGCCACCAAGTTATGCTACCCAGTGAAGCCCTAGGTGACCCTCGGTGACTCCAAACAGCAGAGTGATTGGTGCCGAGCGACTCGGTCCACTGTGTTTGCTGACTTTACAGAGGTCACTGGGGGCTGTTGCTCTGTCACTTAAAAAGGCAGGTTTGAAACACACCCGAGTGCAGAGCTTGATTGTTTCAAAACAAGCACAGGAGTCACCCAGTGCGGGCGTGCATGAGAACCTCACCAACACGGAAGCTTCCATCGTGTTATGTTAAAGATTATTTAGATTGACACCCTGGCGAGTGATGTGACATCACATTACAGTGTTACACTGATAATGAATCGTCTTTCCCCAATTTTCTGAGAACTTATCTTGACAGAATTCCTCACTTGTGATAATTCTTTTTTTCCTTTTGACCTAATGCAGCATCAAGTGGTCTGACACTATATGATATATGATTTTATGTATGCATTTCTGCCAAACTGACTAAGAACTGTGTGTGAAAAGCAATCCTTTTTCTACTGTCCACAATGACACCTTGAATTGTAAATCTACAATTATAACTTGCCGAATTGGCATAAATAACGTACACAGAATACTAGAATGTGTCTAGAGCTGGGCTTTGAGCTCTACAGGGGACACCAACCAGGTTCAGAATAAACCGCAGGAGCACGCAATGGGATTTCAATAAGCGTGTGAGCCAGACAACACAAATTCAAACCCATCCCAACCCTTAATCTGTGGTTAGGATGTTGTGCAGGAGCAGCAGCCCCATTATCTTTTTCCCCTTCTTCAATGGTGGAAGGACTGCACACTGGACCTGCCTGCACTGCTGGCCATGCAGAGCTGAAGTAGCACAGACACAGAGAACTTTTAAACTCATGTTTTATTCACTTTTTTTTTTAATGCTCAGTTGGTAAACAGTGTTTTAAAATGAATCAAGGAATGAGACAGCTTTGCTGTGAGCAGAAAGAAGCAGGAAGCAGTAGGTTTATGATAGCAATACTTCAAGGAGCAATTTCTACAAGGTTGTATATTTGGTTTTAATAAAAAAAACTTTTCTTGTCTCGTATATTCAGTCACAACAAAATGCCACCAGGAACTTACAAAGTCTTCCATTTATTCTCTCTTCAACATGTAATGCTATCACACTCGTGTACATTTGTTGCATAAAAATAATTCCTAGGCACTTTGTGAAAAATTCTCAGGTTATATAATATTTTGTACCTCTAGCAGAACTATGTACAATTATAAATCTCAGAAGCTAAACTGAAAAAGAATTATTCACACTTATGAAACGGAGATCCATGCACAATTTATATACATACATCCATTCAATAGTCAGACACAAACAAACACAAGACAGCAGGCACACGTTTCTCTCTTTCTCTCTGTGAATACTGAGGGATCACGGCTGCACGAGGAAATGTCGAGCCACAGTAGGACACCGGTTGAGATTGTCATAGGCTTCGGCCTGATAAGGTGAGGTAACGGGAAATGTATATCCTGCTTTCATAGTGCAATCAAAGGATAAGATTATCATCATTTCAAGTCAAACAGAGGAAATGCACGGAGGACCAAAAAAAAATTTAATTAAATAAAAATCATGATCAGATCATCGAGGCCTATTTAAGTTCAAAAATCTAGGTTTGATTTTTTTTTTAAGAACTCAATTTGTCACTGAACATGACAACACAGGTATGTTTTGAAAGTAGTCCTCAGTGTATTAGCTCCCACTGCATGAACAAATGCATCAAAATATTCTCTTGCAGTTAATACTATATTGGAACATAATTTGGAGTTTACACAAAAGGGGAAAAAAAAAAAAGCAAATACACTTATTTTGCTAATGGCCTGGGGAGGAAACGCATATAGGAAGCACATAAAGGCTAAACCGAAGTATCATAAATAAATGTTTCATAAAACAGCTTATTGGGGTTTTGGTTTTTTTGTTTTAAACACACAGTTTTGGTTTATCTGAGTAACTTGTGGGTCCCTGTGACCCATTCCAAAAAACATAAATATTACAGCTACCACACTGTATAGCCTACCCGTACATAAACTGATCCGTAAAACAGATGGTATGGCAAATATACATATTACAGTGTTCTATAAAGATTTCATACAACAGTGTACTTATGTCACCTTAAATAAAGCTATTGCGTAGACAATAAGACAAACAAAGAACAAAATTATCAACGCCACTTCCTTGTGGCTTTACAAATAATCACTCATCTCCAAAAAGAGGTGCATCAAGCTACTCAGACTGGGAGAGACAATAGGTAAAAATACCCTGAGAATGTGAACCCTCCAGGAAGCATGACTTGATTCTTATCAAAGAAAAGAAGAAGAAAAAAACAACAACCTTTTAAACGTAAAAATAAAAATGGTTTCCATTATTGCGTTCTCTTATTGCAAATTCACCTTTTTCCAGACTATTTTAAGTTTGCTTTGGGTTGTTTTGTTTTTTTAAATCCAGTGTGTGCGACATTTAAGAGTTTTCGCAGTTTGGCCTATTCCACTCCATCAGGTGCCGCTGCCGGTGGGCCAGCCACATTTCCTGACTGGTGAAGACCCTGCCACAAAACCAGCAGCGAAACTTCGTCACGACGTCTCTGCTGGGAGACATCACGCCCACCATTTCGTACTTTTTCCTGCTCAACCTGCGAAGTTTGAACTTCAAAGAGAACCTTTCCTGCACTGAGTTTTTACCGCTCCATGCGGCTTCCGTTAGGTCGTCTGCCGCAGGGAGCTCGCTGCTCAAAGCCGAGAGCGCGTTCAGAGTCCTGCGTGACAGTATGACCTTCTGCACATCTCCTCTGTACCTGTTCACAACCTCCATGATCCTGGCCACCTCAGGAATGTCAGCATCGGGATGATTTAGCACTACAACAGGCTGGTCTCCTGTTGGACGCTTTACCAGCTGAGAGGGATTTAAGGCTACCAACTTCAAGGTCCTCTCCAGATCTTTTGGGACGGGCTGCCACCAACAGCCAGGGGCTGATGAGGGCTCTTCTTGGATGGCTTTACCAGCAGGTGAATGGTTTTTGTTGAGGATGTTTGTGAAGGAGTCTACAGGTACTTCTCCAAATTTCACCCCTTCAATGCTCCGATCACTCAGCTTTGCAGATGGGCCACAGCAGGAACCCATCTTATCTGCAAAATAAAAAGTAAAAAACACTCAGCATATTTAAAATTACAACTCAAAGTTCAAATATTGGGAATAAAATGCCGTTGGAAATTAAATCTTCAGACATTTTATGTAGAGAAAGTAGAAATTCTAATTTTACCTCGTGTTGGAAGAGCCGGTTGGGAAATAGAGGAAGACTGGGCGCTGGTTTGAGGAGTCACTCCATCAGCAGCAGAACTCATCTCATCATTCGACTCAGGGTAGCGACTGCCATTCTGCGATGGCTCAAGCCCTACATTCTCAAGGCTTGCTTCAGTCACTGACCCAGCCTTTGGATTTGTTGGACTCATCCAAAGGTCTGAAATGCTCTTGTCAACTTCCATGAAGTTCAGCAACTTCTCTGCATCGCCCTCCAGTTCTTGATGTGCCGGAATCAAACCTTCACGTAGATCTGGCGTGTTTGCAGTCATATTTCTAGAACTTGTTGGTTTTGCAGTGCATCCTGGAGTGAAGTCCTCTTTTGGCTTTGATTGCTGAATTGAGCTAATGGCTTCAAATTGGTCATAGAGTTCAGTCTCTGAACCTTTGGTCCATTTCTTCTGGTGTACTTCTAATGGGCACACGGTTTGGACAATCTGTACAGTCTCCTCCATTGCCGTATGAGGATATTGCAGTCCATGCTGGCCACTGCCCTCTGATGGAGACAAAGAAGTTTGTGACACCCACTGCTTGTCCTTCACAGGATTTTTTTTCAATACTATCTTTAAGGACAGCTCTGGTGACCTTTTATTTGCTTTTTTAAACCTGGTCTTCCTTTTACGCCGTCGACATTTCCTCTTGTTTTTTGGCATGACTTTATATTTGGGCATTTGCTCCTCAGCCTCCTTTGTCAACTTCAGATCACTGGAAACATGATTGCCATCACCATAAACAGGCCCCTCCAGCTTTTTAATATGCTCTTCAGTTTCCTGAACAATCTTTAGTTCCTGATTCTCTCGGTTTTCCTGGATGCGAGTGCACTCCGTTGGCTCAGTGTGGGCTGATGCCGGGACATCATTATGTAGTTTATTTTCAGCATGCAGACACGGAGCACACTCGTTCAAAGTCGAGTGACATCCATTTTGGTTGACCACGCACTGAGCATCGCCAGCAGCACTTTCAGCTTCCTTATCTGATGATGCCACCGTTTTCAACCTTTTGCCGTAAGCAGCACCGTTCTGAGCTACAGTTATCTTGTTCTTCAGCGTCAGAACAGTAAGATCTGATGACACGATGCTGTTCTCCTGCATGGGGAGAAGATTTATATCTTGCGGGATGTTTGACAGAACAGTTTTCAGGGCCTTGGTCCATTTCTGGTCACCGGTTTCTCCTGCAACAGATTTCATCAGAAACTTTTGAGTCTCCTCTAGTGTCGTTTGTGGATCTGACAGATGGCAGTATTTATCCAAGAATTCTTTCCCGGGCAGAGAAAGGCAGTCCGGCGTCAGCCAGCGCATTTCCCTAACTGCACTTCTTGTTCTGGGCTTCACATTGGGGATTGTATCATTTGGTTGTATTGCTAGAGAATGAACCGCCTTCCTTTTTTTCTTCTGGTTGCCATTCTGGCACATATGGGCAGTCTTAATGTGCTTAGTTATCAACCATTTCTGAGATGCCTCAAAGCCACAGAGATGACAGTGTAACCTTTGAGTAGTTGATAGCTGATTCACGTCCTTTGTTTGCACCAACAGATCATCGGCTCCTTCCAGGTCCAAATTATGTATGTACACATGCTCTAAAAATACTCTAACATCACCTGTGGAGAATTTCTGGCACATTTCACATGAGTATTTGCCGTTTGGGCAGTGATACGCAGTCAGGTGAGCACTGAATTCAGGCCATGTGCGTCTAATGTCATCATTGCATATGCTGCAGCTAGAAAAAGTGTCTTTGTGGCTTAATAGGTGGACCTGAAGATAGGAGAACTTGTCTGTGCTAAAACTACATACATGACAGGAAAAAAATGGGGCAATCCCTCTGTGTTTTTCCTCAAAGTGTCTCATTAAGTCTTTGGGAACATATTCCAAATTGTCACTGCACTGAGAGCAGGTGAACCGGAGCGCATTCCCATGGTTATTTGTCCCGCACTGGCTTTGCGGCACTTCCTGCGAGGGCTTCTTTGATGAAGGCCGCACTGTGCTCTGCTCCCACTCCTCTGATATCTTTTTTGGTCCACGCTTATCTTCATTTTGCATAGCTAGGGGCTGAACGGCATTCTTCCTGAGGTGGAGCTGTTTGTGGCGGTCTCTGTTCTTATTGTTGGTACGCTGTTTATTATCTCCTGCAGATGTAGCTGTGCAGATACCCACCGAATCCATGGTTTTATTTTGTTTTTTTCCAGATTTCTGAAAGTGCAGAAAAACACAAGCAATTTGGTCATACTGTACTTTATTCTCTGTGCTTCATCATTTTACAGCTGCTGCATTCACTGTCCTGCTCTGCATCCTAATTTAATACAAGTCCACCTGTTGCTGGCCATGGTTCAAACTGTGTCTACCTGGATGTAAAATTACACATATGGTACAATAATAATAAACTATTTGCGACTACCAGGTGCAGGAAACCCACCTGCTCCATTTATGAACTTTCATGCGCTGCATAAACCCAGCATATATGTGCTATGCTAAGCGATGCAGCTAAAAACATCCCTCTCGACTCAAAAAATTAAATAAATGACGCACATAAACAAGAATAGACTGAGCTAGCACTTTTTAGCAGATTAAACAGAGGGGTGCTGCGCGGCCATTGTGCAGTTTGACTTGACCACAACAAAGTGACAAGACTCGCTTTGTAGAGAGACAACGACCGCCTCGGGAATAAAGTTAGACAAAACCGTAGCACCCGAGTCTCTCCACTATCGCACAAACAGGAGTGTTTTTAATTTGGTGACCAAGCTAACTGTTAAAACTGAGGCGGCGTTTAACTGATTTGAATTAACGTGACGCAGAAGTGCTTACAAAGACGGAATAACTTGAGGGATACAAAGCGTGCCAACAAAGTTACACCGCATCCGTTTATTCATCTCGCGTCGACTTTTTACTGCACAAAGACCCGAGCGGTTAAATAAATCATTAATAAAGCCGTAGCTGTTTAACTAGTAGTCTCTGAATTTTTTTCTTTTTTTTTCTTTTTTTTACCTTTTCTTTTGTGGAGAGCTTGACAGCTCAGCGAGTGGCAGCCATGATGGTTTTTCATCCGGGGATTACAGCCTCTGAGCTGCTTTTAGCCTTTAGCCGGGTGCCTCCGTCCTGTCCCGGGCCTACAGCTAAGCACAGACGCCGAGCTGATTTAATGGGGAAAACAGCTCTCAGTGTGCCCACGTAGCGTAGTTTAAAAAAAAAAAAAAACTTCTGCTAGCAGAAGACTAGAAAACCGAAAATAGTGGAAATATAACAAGGCGTACATGAAAACACGTATTTTCCAAAATTGTTTGCAAAATAATAATAACAACATTAACTGGTCGCGGCTAACTACTGCAGCCCACAGCTCGCATGCTGGCTTTTGTATGACGGTAACAATTCCACTGAGTAGTCTTAAATGTTATTATGAGCTTTCATACAATATGTTTCTATGTGAATGTAAACTTCTAAGGAAGCTGTTCGTGTCCTTTCCAACATGAACATTTCTAGAGTTATTTTTCTACAGGAGTGGATTAAAGTGAAGCAAATTGTTAAACTGCCCCCAAATAGGACCTTCACAGATTGGTCCACATGGTCACAAAAAACCTAATCTCCACACACCTTCACGCTCACCATCCAATGAAGACATTTACATCACTCAAACCAAGGACACCCTGGGAATTGACGAATAATCCCAGGCTACTCACAGCAAAATTTCAGTTTTAAAGATTGTTTACATTTCTGCCCCCAAAGTGTGCTGCCAACTTTTGCATTTATGTTTCTTTTTGAAACAAAAAAATGAAAAATTTGGGCATTGCTCTTGGTTTTGGATACTGTGTCAAATACAGTGAAAATACAATGAACTTTATTTTGTGCATTTTTAGAATGATTCGACAGCCACACGTTGTTAGACAACAGTTATGCAATGTCCTCAATTTCACAGTCGCATCCACACCTTGTTCCTCACATCCAGTTTCAACATAGAAAGTTGGTAATTGTGAAAATGCTCAACTCAAGTCTTTAAAATGGGACTTTAAGAATTATTGATTGATGGCTACATCAATTTTTTTGGATGGAGCAAAAGCAAGGTGAGGATTATTACAAAAATAAAAACTATGTAGGAAATTTGTGTCTTTATATTTTTTATTTAAGTATTTAGGTCTCTTCGATCATATATAGTGTGTTACTGGATCATAATTATTGATTCATTCATGATTTTAACTTCTACTGAGTATCCAGTAGACAGTCTATATGTCTATGAAGTGCTGTGTATACAATTAACAGTGACTGAAAAAAAATCAATGAATGTTACACAATGTAAGTATAATCTGATGGTTTTGTTTCTTTTGGTTTTGTTTTGTATAAGAAGTAAAACCCTGTGGTAGTCAATCAACACAAAAAGATCTGAACTGGTGATAGCCTCAGTCAGACTCAAGCAGGGATATGTTTGTATTTGTTATTCCAGGCAGGTACAGCGTTGAATGCAGTCTATAATACTGCAAAACACTGAAGAAGTGAAAGTTTAGGTTGCCTCTGCTCTGCCTGCTATATCCTTTGGGTTTGTGGAGCACTTCACAAATTTAATTAACACACAGTGAAGGGCTTCGTATAGTTCAATAGCAGCTATAAAATTTGACCACTGGGCCTGGAGTGGAGCAAATGTGACACCCTTTATTGCAGCTACTTAATGGGCTGTAGATTCATTCGCACTTGTGACCTTTCGGCAATCTTTAATAAGACTCTCTAATTTGAATTGTAAATGGACATAATCACTATAGGGGTTTTAATAAGTGACTTCGTGTAGGTACAAATTAGTATGCCATCTTTTACTGACTGACTTTTTAAGTATTAAAAGTATGAGACAGTAGAATGCTGACTCTTCAGAGCTGACCCACACTTTCTAAACCACCGACATGACCCTATCCATGGATTTTTAATTACAAACTGTGCCATCTGTCCTTTATGATTAGTTTACAAAAATCACTTTTAGATTTTAAAGTTGTCAGAACAATGCCCCCCTAACAGAGTTTAAATGAATGCATCTGGGCAGCATTGCAGATTTTAGCTGGGTCTCCAGAGGAATGTTGCCTATTTTGAGACACCAATGCCAGGAAGTAAACAGCTTTATGATGCTAACCTTAAATAGGATCAGTAACTTAAAGGTTGTTTACATCATCTGCCATTTCTCTCCATGTGCTTTTTGAATGACTCTGCAGTGGCTTGGTCACACTACTGAGCCGGACAATAGCTGTCAGCTGCACTCCAAGTAGGAGCTGCATGACACAACAAAGAAGAAGAAGAAAAAAGCCACTGGCTCCCTCCACCCAGGACACCATTCGTTTCCGCCGACAGACAGTTTCAGTCCTTTATAAAGACGGCTTCCCACCGCCTCAGCAATATCTACCACAGAGTGGTTAGCATTACCAATCCTCTTAACCCTCACCCCCTGCATGCAGCCACACTCCCAGACTGCTCTTTCCATTATTTAAATGCATCACGGAAGCAGTGTGGTGTTTTCTTGTAAAATGTAAAGTTGTTATGCGCCAGACAATATTTAAAAAATAAAAAGGTTGTCTTAAGTGATGTTAATGTTAACCTTTAAAATGTTATCTTCAAGTTACTGATCCATTGTTGCAAGATAAGGACTAGGTGTGGCTCAGTCAGTCGTACCGGCATCCTTATCACAGCCCCTGGGAAGCCACCAGGGAGTCGACCCTTCTTTGATCTTCCTTTGTCACCTGATAAAACTTGTCCCCAGCATTGGTGGCTCAAAATAGTCAACATTCCTCTGTAGCCCCAGCTAAAAATCTGCACTGCTTCCCGAATGCACTCATTTACATATATCAAATCAATTTCCCTCACCATCATCACTAAAATGGGTTCTTCTGCTAACCTGGAAAATCTGGAAAAGTGCATTACTTAGAATTCCCCTTGCTCTTGAAGTTATAGAGGAACAGATGTTACTTTAACCTATTTGAGTTAAATTAAATGGTCCTGTGCCTCTGGGACAAACTGACCCATTTTGGAGTTGCATTACAAAAAGTGACTGATTGAATTACTTTGCCTGCACAGGGATTTTTTTTACATGTATATTGGAAAAACAATTATTCTTCTATTGTAAGTTTTAAAGGTCATCACACTCTCCTGGGAGTAGATAAAACTCAGTTAGGTAAATGTAGCCACAAAGAAAAGAATCACTTTCACATTTGTTATCACAGCTGTGTACACAAACACACGTGACGCACATGTAAATTCAATGAGCATTTTCTTTTTAGTAGATTTTCACCATATTTCATTCATTGAATGTGCTGCACTGATGGATTGGCCCACTATTTTAGTTTTTACTTTCACTTGATATTTTCACTTTCATGAGAGAAAGGAACAAACCAGTATCATCTAGCCTAGAAACCAACAACCTGGTTAGAAGGAATGGTTACAGTGACTCAGCACTACTGTGAGACAGCAAGACAAACAAGACAGATATGAGTTTCTCTAAAACTAATATAATATAATATAATATAATATAATATAATATAATATAATATAATATAATATAATAATTGAGAACAGAAAAAGTAAACCCATGTCAAACATTTATGAGAACACGAATAAGAAAAAGGTTAGTGACAAGAAGTGGGTGGGTTCTCAAACAACTTGTGAGCAACTGAAGCTGCTGTAAATGACACAGGATACTACTGATGGACTTATGACCTGACAGTAAACAGTGGTGATGCTAGAATCTGTAGGGGTCCTAGGCAAAAATTGACTTTATTCAAGTGTCTCTCCCTACTGTTCAGGCTAGACTAGCAGCATTAATTATTTCACATTATATTTAACCATCATTATGTTCATTATCTCCACTCACAACTGTCTTGCCGGTTTTCTCCACCTTCCCTTTTTTCTTCATTGTTTAACTACTCTTCATTTGTGAAGTGTCTTCTGCTGTTGTTGTTAGGGTAGTTTAACTTCTTCCCCTCTTTTATACCAGTACTTAAGTAGAGTTTTTGTGCCAAGACCTATCGTTCAGGAGAATACTGCAGAGTGCTCATGCTCCAGCACTGATATAAATGGTAAAGAGTTGTGGCGACGTCACTGCTTGTACACAACACGACCAATGTGCTGAGTATAATTGCAAACTTTCAGTGTCACCATGCTGTAGGGTAAACCAGACCCCGCTAGTATGGCCCACCAAGAAGTTACCTCTCTTGCCTTGTGACCAGCTTGCAGTGGGAGTCAGTGGAGTCACATCAGGCCCCCCTAAAGAGGTCAAGTCTCTTTGACTGTCTCTGCAATTTTGTTTTTGTTTGCTTTTAATTCAAGGGCACTGGTTGCCACTGCTGTAGGTTAAAGTTTGTCAGCACTTGGGGGACCTCTTCTGGTGTTGGGCCCCAAGCACCTGCCTTTTTTGGCTGTTGGCAAGCTGGACCAGCTGTCAGCTTCAAAGCAATGCATGATGAGCTAATCACTTCCCATGCATCTTTATTGTTTATCTGAAAATGTGGGCAGTACAAAAAATGAAACTGCTAGAAAACTGTTCTTTTACCAGCTTTCTGTGTTTGGCCCGTTTTAACATTTTACAATTCAATATAGATAGCCTATAGGAACTGCAATATTGGGATGTGGGCACAAATTAGATGTTGCCATTCCCATTCATTGATCATTGGCTGCAATAGAAAAGCAGCTAAGCTGACTTTGCAGTGATTGGATGTTGACAGTTGTTGCTTATCTGTAATTGGTTGCAACCTGTGCAGTACTTGTAAAGACAATGGAATGATGCTTTCAAGTGATAATCAAAAACAAAATCTAACAGGTAAACTGTGTTAAACAGCTAGATGTTGCACCAAAATGTTTTACAATGCACATCTTTCAATTGAAAACATCTGTTGCACTTTATCGGCTACTAGGTTGGTTGTAGTGTAGTGGTTGTAATATTTCACCTCCAGTTTTCCCGGCTGTCTTTCGGTTGGTTGTTCACGAGGGGTCGCAACTTTTCGAACAGCACTTGAACGCACCAGTAGTGTTTGGACTCGTGTTGCCGACTCTCAGCAGCTACAACAATGAGTGCGAGCAGAGCTTGTTTGGCTAGTTTGAATTGAAGTTTTCTTCAGTGAAACTGCCCGTAATATTTCACTACATGTGCTCTCTGGGTGAGTCTCCGCTTCGGGTTAGACAGGAGTCGCGTTTCTTTTCACATTCTCACCTCAGAAAAAGAAGAGAAAGATGATTGACTTCACTGTTCCCACTTCTGATCCGCTATCGTGAAAAGTGACATGGCTGTGTGTTTGGAGATTTAGTGTCATTGTGCGGCTTTTTTTTTTTTCCTGTGCTCTTTCTGAGACACGTTTTAGTTGATTAACTGCCATTCCAATGTTTTGTCTTTGCCAGGTTTCCAAAGCACTGTATTAAATGGAGCTGGAGGACCAATGGTGGAAAGGACAACTTGCTGCAGATATATACCAGGCGCTGCGATACAAAGTGAGTCACACCGGGTCATTTATGTGGTGGCTGCTAAAAATGATGCAAAAACTATGAGAAAGGTTACCTGTAGTGTCATCCTTCACATTCATCAGTAACTTCTTCTGTCGTGCTGTTTTACATTTTGATGTTGAAATAGCAGTGCAAAACTGTAAATAGTGAAATCTGAGTTACTCTTGAAAACGATATTGATTCCTTATTTTAATAGGCATGAACTTGTCTTTGCTCGCTTTAAATTGCTTGCTGCTTGAGTAATCTCATAGGACTACAGCAGAATAAACCTAAAGTCTAGTTCAGTTACAATGAAAGATGTGTCTTTTTGAAATCTCAAAACACGTTGTCCCATAGGAGCTCAAGTTACCTTCCTTCAAAGGTCAGTCCCCTCAGCTCAATTTGAGGCGATACTTCGCAGACCTCATAGCCATTGTCAGCAACCGCTTCAGGCTCTGTCCTACGGCCAGGCACCTGGCCGTCTACCTGCTGGACCTCTTCATGGACCGCTATGACGTCACGGTGCAGCAGCTTCACATGGTCTCGCTCTCGTGTCTTCTTCTGGCCAGTAAGTGTGCAGCTGACTTCACTTTTCAACACATCTAACTAGTAAGTGTCCACACTGGTGTGACAGATTGGGTGATTGTTCTTTGCTTACAGGTAAGTTTGAGGAAAGGGAGGACCGGGTGCCAAAGCTGGAAACACTAAACAACCTGGGTTGCATGAGCTCCATGAACCTGGTCCTGACCAAGCAGGGTTTACTGCATATGGAGCTGCTCCTGTTGGAAACTTTCCAGTGGAACCTGTACCTCCCTACGTCGGCCCATTTTACAGACTACTACCTCTCTATTGCGGTCCATGAGGGTGATCTGCATGATGGCTGGCCTATGACATGCCTGGAAAAGACTAAACTATACATGGCCAAATATGTGGATTACTTTCTTGAGGTTTCCTTGCAAGGTACCATGCATTTTGGATGTATTTGTGCAGTGCAGTCTTGCTTATCAGTATTATCAGTTTCTAGTGGAGCTGATAACGTTGATTTTCCAGTTATCAGAAGCTCCTCAGAGCCTATCCAGATAGCAAACAGTAGTTGAAACAGTTAAATCACTATTCGTCTGTCAACCTACATTAAATTGAATCAACGTTGATTATCAGTTTTGCACCGTCTGTTAATACTCAAACAGCACTGATCATCATTGCTGATGATCAGTGGGACGTCACTGGTATTTCAACTGATATTAAAGAACAAATTACTAATAATATTTTTGAAATATTGTATTGCAGAGGATGTTAGATTAAATATCTAACCTTAAACATTAGGGTTTAACATGTAAATACCAATGTATAACTTTACATCGTTTTAAAGCAAGAGTTTATTCTTCTTCTTTTTTTAGTGGAAGTTTAGTTTAAAGTCCTTTTTGGTGAATTCACTCCTACATTGTTTCATATGTAGGATTATATGGCTTCAGAACTGCCACAAATCTTTATGGCGCTTTCAACATGGTGCTGAAAACAATCCTCCGAGATTTTGGTTGTTGATATGTTGATATGATAGCATCACAGTGTTACTCCATGGTGCAAATCTCCTGTTCCACCACATTCCTAAGGTGTTCTAATTCACTTAGATCTGGTGACTGTGGAGGTCGTATAAGTACCATAAATTCACTGTCGTGTCCAAGAAACCAGTTTGTTACGTGCTTTTGTTCCAGCTGGGAGCAGCCATAAAGGCATGGGTACAGTCAGCAACTGTACTCAGGTAGGCAAAACAATGCTAAATTAGTAATAAGGGCACCAAATTGCACCAAGAACATATCTGCAACACCATTAAATCACCACCGCAACAACAACTGAGTGTCATTAAACCAAGGGAATGTTTTCTCAGTCTTCGCCTTGGTTTCCTGTTCTCAGTTAGCAGGAGTGGCACCCGGTGGGGTCTTCTGCTGCTGTAGTCCATCTGTTTCCAGTTTCAATGTGTTCTGCATTCAGATGCTCTTCTGCATGCCTTCGTTGTATCAAGTGGTTATTTGAGTTACTGGTGCCTCTTAGAGATGGTCACATGTGAAAATCCCAGTACATCAGCATTTTCCAAAATATTCAGTGCAGTGTGTCTGGAACCAATTCCAACAATTACGCCACATCCCAAGCCACAACAGCTCAAAAACATTTACCACTGTTTACCACACCCCAACTCAGCACCTACACTGGACAAATGTGCAGTACTCCTAGCAGGCTTGGGCAAAAACACTTTGAGGTTTTATCAATATTTTAGCATGAATCAAACATTTTTATAGCACTAAAATCTCAAACTTAAAGTTAACATTTTTTTTTAATGTTGTCTTGTAACATTGAGGGAAAGTTAAATTAAATTATTTATCACAGGTTTGCTTTCTCATTTCTTTCCATATTACCTTTTTAAAAAAATTCCACTAACTGCTTTTTTTAAATAAAACATTTATACCTACACATTCAGAATAATAAGGAAATGTAAGTGGAAAATAACAGTGTCCACCCACAAAAGTTGATCTTTGAGTTTGCTTGGCCAGTTTTTTAAAGAGAAGATGTACTTTAATTGTCATTCATGACTAGTGAGAAAATAACTGTTCTTTGTGTTTATCCTTCTAAAATTAATTGAATCCTAAAATAATACAGTATAACAGCTGCAGTAATGGCAGTCTAAATTCTACTTTCTAAGGCTATCTAGCGTTATCAACAATTTAGCTAGTTTTATCTTATCTATCATAATTAGATTCTACATGCTAATTTAGATGATTTGAATAAGAAATTTACTTTATAGCATGTTGGTTCTATGTATATTTAAAATTTTCAGTCTGGCATTTTAAGTTATAAATGGGTTACTGAGAAAATACATTCAGTCCTAGCAATAGCTAAAGCTAGCAAATGCTGGCTATCGCAGTATTTAGCTTAGCACAGATATTTTAGGTCTTTATCTGTTTGTCTTTTGAAATGTCTGTGAAAGTAGCATCGATGCCCGATGGTTTAGCAAACTAGTGTAGTTCCTGTTAAGCCATAATGCAGCTACTGTAGCAGATCTCAGTTTTTAAATTCATTTTGGACATAATGTCTGTTTTCATGAAGAAAAAAATGTAAAAATGAGGATTGGGGTTTTTGGGGTGTTAAATCTGGGGTGCTTTTTTTTTTTTTTCTCCTCAGATCATGTCTTTTTGTGTTTTGCACCTTCACTGGTGGCTGCTGCGTGTGTGGCCGCCTCACGCCTGATCCTTCACCTGTCACCTACATGGCCACCGCGACTGCAGCGCCTCACAGGCTACGCATGGGAGAACCTAATCCCGTGTACAGAGAAACTACTCATGTGCGTATCTAACAATAACCTTGCACAAAGTTGACTTGTATATGTGCTGAATATGAAAGTGAACGCTCAACACGGTTGATTAAAATGACTTGGGACAGTTAGGTGCTGCGTTTCAGGTTTGAGTGTTTTGACACTGATGCCTCACAATGGCACAGCAGAACAAAAGAAGCCAAAGCACAACAGAAGCACACACCTTACACATACAAGAGATTTACATCAGCACTCGGTGTGCAGCATTGACTCTTTTTGCTAATCAACAGTGCAACTCTTTGCCCCTTCTTTCCACAGTGCACATGACAGTGACGTCAAAGAGGCCAACAAGCAAAAGTGTCAGCAGCCCAACCAGCAGCAGCAGCAGGGTCAGACAGCTTACCACACCTCAGCTCAGTACCTCAACCGAACAAATGCGCAGTACCCCCAGCAAGCTCCACAGCCAGTCACAGCCCCTAACCACCTGCCTGCCTCCTACCTCAGCCACTCCACTGCCAACGGCCCCCAGAGCATCAACACCCAAACCATCTCCACGTCGCTGGACCCAAAGTCTAACATTCCCAACAGGGCATTCCAAGTCAGCATGCACTATACTTGCGCTGCTCCGTGCTTTGACAGATGATGGATTTCCAAGGTTTAGTCATTTTGGAAGAGGTAGAGTTAAGATACTGCCATCGATTTCACCGGATCAGAACAAGACGAAGAGGGAGGAAAAAAGAAAAGAAAAAAATCTTGTTTTTAATTTGAAGAGTCTTGATGAGATTGGTGCAGCACTTTGAATCACAGTACACAATGTGCAATATGCCAAGTCTGCTGTAGTTTTCTTATTTGTTTTTCAAGATGGTTCAGGTAAGAATGTAGTTGTGAATTGCCTCTTGACACAGTTTGCACCCTGTATCCACTGTCACTGTTACTGCGTTACAGACCAAAAGTCTCGTATTCAGTTAAGCCAAAGTATTTCAGAAATACTATATGTACAGTTACTTTGTGCCTTTAGCCATTGTGACTATTAGTATAAGTTAAAACTGCAGTAACAAAAGGGGATTGACATTGTTTTGTAGTTGACGTGAGAGTTAATGTTTCTGTAGCTTTGTGGGTTTTTTCCACAAAAACTATTTTTGTTTGTTTGGATGAATGTCATTTGTAAGACAAGGAAATAATATACCCCCTAGATGTCACAACGTACAGTATTAGCAGAGTAAATGTTCTCATGTGGATGGAGGACAGAGTGCATTCTACAATGACTGTTTTAAATAAAATATAAACCTGTGTTAAACTGTGATTCTAGTCCAGTGGATTTGTTGCAATATGTATCATTAAGTATAACTGCTGCTTGCATGACTGCAACTTACCATCACTTCTGATTCTCTGATTTAACGTTCAACATGTGGTGTAGTAATCATCTAGGAAAAACTCATTTCTGACTTTGCTACAAAAATATGACCAGCTTTATTCTTCAACACATTCTGAGTTCTCCTCGTGATTTCTTTTGGAATAGTTCTCCACACTTCTGGAAGGAGCTCTTCTTTGGGTGTTGGCTTTTATTCTGTTCTTTGTCTGCTATAATAATCTGGGCTCTAAGGAGGCCCATCAATGGTTGATGGTGTTGCATTGCTTTTATTGTATTGGCACTGTTTGGGGATCATTGTTGTACTAAAAATTGAAGCGGTTGGCAATCAGATGATTTCCAGATGGTACTGAAATAGATTATAATCTGATGGTACTTTTCTCCCCAACAGACTGGTTCAAATGCAGTCTGAAACCATGACACAGCTGCCACTATGTTTTACGGCTGTAGACACTCACTATTGTATCTCTCCTGACATCTTCTGTATGTATGACCCTAATTTGATTGGAAAATTTCAAATCTAGATTGATCACTCCATAAGTCTGTTTTGTATTTACACTGGTTCTCAGCGCAGTTCTTGTGTAATTTTGTATACCTTGGCATTTCTTAAGAAGAGAAACATGGTGACGGTTCTCCTGATGAAGCTTCTGATGAGGTTTCAGTGAGCAGTAGATGGATGAACAGAAGGTCCTGTGTCAGGTCCTGTAATAGCTCTTTGAGAATCATCTTGTTCCTGCAAAAATTCTATTTATGTCTATCAGACTGTGGTGTCTTTGGCATTTTCCAAAGATTCAACTAAAGAGATTGGAACAAATTTGTAACAGGTTTCAAGTAACAAAGTGCCTAAAATTATTTAAAACGGATTCTCTGCTAAGATGTCTGTAACAACAGAGGTTAATGAATAATTTATAGGTCATTGTCAAGTGGCTTTATCTTAATTGTACTGATTGTCCCTAGCAGCTGACTGCTCCATGCTAAATTTTAGTCATTCAGTCAGAAGAAATTTTTAACTTACACATAACCAATAGATTTAATAAGTGAAGCAGAATACAACCAAATAAATGTGTTAAAGTTAAAAATCAGTCTGACACCAAAACAATTGAAATTACTTAAGATGAGCAAAAACAGAGTTTAAAAATGGCTCGCTTAATGTAGTAAAAAGAGAATATTAAGTGACACTTGTGGCTCAGTATGAGAGCGCATACTGATGAAATGTCTGAGTGGGTGTTACATGTTGTGTAGGATCAAAATAATCAATTAACAAGACAAGTGTGTTGCGATCCAATACAGAAATTTTCCATATTTTAATTTTGCAAAATCAGAGTCAGATCTATAACATCCCTGGTACATGTGTGCCTTCCCTACTCCGTTGTCATTTGTTTAACATTTGTTTGTTTGACACAGCATCCTGGTGGCAGCTAATAGGAAAAGACAAGCTGTGAATGAAAGCATTTGTTTTATGTCTACATCTGTTATGCTTACATTGTGTTTCACACCTTTTACAATATGTTGGATATGTACATTAAGGACATTTTTTGAAAAGACAACCCACAGTCTGCAGAGGGCAGTGTGTGCCACATTTCTTATGCTGCTTTTCTCTTCAGCTTTACATCTATTGTGTATTCTCTCTTGTGAGCTATAAAATCATCTTTATCAGACAGTTGACCGAGTAATATCCTAAACACGTCAGCCAGCTATTCAACTGAGTGTGCGTTAGACTGCCTCTAAAGTTATACAATTATGTGGTTAAAATGCAACTACAGTTGTTAAGCTCTAGACTTAAGACGTAAAACCACTCTCTTGTTGCTTAGATAAACTCTAAACCAATTTGGTTTCCTTCCACTTCCACGTTTTTATTTATTAACTCCCGGGTCTTTAAAGAAAACCCTAATTTCAGCAAGTTCCTGTTATAAAACAATGTGGTCAAGCCTGACTGAAACAACGCTTCCAAATAAACCTCTGAAGCATGTCTTCCTGCCTGTCGTGATGTGGCAAACCTACAAAAATAGAATTTCCGATCTAGGCTGTGGGCTGCAGAAAGCTTCCTGTGGAGGAGGACATAAAGTGACGTAGTCTTCTTGCTTTGTATATGTTGCTTCCTCTACTAATCTGTGCATGTAAGTTCACCAGAAGTTCACAACTCTGTTTTATCTTACTCAGATTATATCCTCCCATATTTTGGCATAAAAGCTGCAACTAACTCACACACCTTTTTTCTTTTATGTGTTTGGTGCGTGGCCTTGTCATTTCAAGAAAGGGCAGTAAAGGTTAGTTAAATGACCTATTGTACTTTTCTGTAGTAAAATTTCAAAGCAGCAGTAGACATATCACCACTAATGAATTAACCAGACTAACAGGTACATGGTTTGTTTACATAAAGTCTGACATTGCCTGGTATTCTCCCAAATCTTCTTTAAATCAGAAATTCTGGGATTGGAAGTTGCACATTGTGAAAGCAAATCTATCAACACTTTTGAAGTCTGAGATTTTGAGTTGAGCCTAAAAAAAAGTCAGCAACCTCACTAGCAGGCATTAAACCAAAGACTCTTCCACTGGGCTTTGTTTATTTGTTCGGTCAGTCTGTCATTTTTGTCATTTTTTGTTTTTGTTTTTTAGGAACATATGTCATGGAAAAACAGAATAGAAATAGAAACAAGTTAAACAGTAAATGCAAAAAAAAAGTATTTGTCTGCCTTCACAGTGATTATATGCTCTAATTCATTCGAAAGGTGTTCCATTGACTTGAGGTCTGGACTCTGTGCAGGCCAGTCACGTTCTTCCACACCAAACCATCTCATCCATATCTTTATGGACTTTGCTTTATGGACTGGTGTGCAGTCATGTTGGAACAGGAAGAGGGTCATCCTCAAACTGTTCCCATATAGTTGGGAGCATGAAATTGCTAACAAATCCAGACTCGTTCATTGGATTACCAGTGGAGTAGCCTGTTCCATCACTCCAGAGAACATGTGTCCACTGCCCTAGAGTCCAGTGGTGGCATGCTTTACACCACTGCACCCAAAGTTTGCATTGCTCTTGGTGATGTAAGGCTTAGATGCATGCTGCTTGACCAGTGAAGCCCATGAAGTTCTCTACGCACTGTTTTTGAGCTCATCTGAAGCTTACATGAAGCTTGGAGGTCTGTAGCGACTGACTCTGCAGCAAGTTAGCGACATCTGCACACTCTGCTCCTGGGCATCTGTTGACCCTGCTCTGAGATTTTACATTGTCCACCACTTCATGGCTGACTTGCTGTCTTTCCCAATCACTTCACTTTGTTATAACACCACTAACAGTTGACTGTGGAATATTTAGTAGTGAGGAACTTTCACGAGTGGACTTGTTGTACATCCACACAGGAATTCACTAAGCAGCTGAGAGTGACCCATTCTTTCACAAATACTCGCAGAAGCAGTCTGCATCACTAGGTGCTTGATTTCATACATCTGTGAACATGGAAGTGATTGAAACACCAGGATTCAATAATTTGGATAGTGAAGAAATAATGTGCATAAAAAGAGTCTTTTACAGCAGAGTTTTATCTGCATAAGAAGGGCTTCATCCTTCTACATGTTATACTACTGCCTACTGCATGTTGCATATACTTACCGGCCACTTTATTAGGTACATTTTGCTACCAGGTTGGACTCTCTTTTGCTTTCAGAACTGCCTTAATTTTACATAGATTCATAGATTGATCCAACTACATGATGGAATCATTCCTCAGGGATTTTGATGCGTATTGATATAACACTATCACACAGATTTCTCAGCTGCATATGCATGATGCAAATCTCCCTCTCTACTGGATTGCAACAGGGTGTCTATGGAGCAACCAGCAGCTTGTTGGCCCGGTAGATCCATGTTTTTATTTCTTTTTATGTCAAATCTGACCCAACCATCTAAATGTTGCACCACAAATTGAAACCTGAAAACAACATTTTCTCCAGTCTTGTACAATCTTGGTTAGCCCATGTGTAGTCTCAGTTTCCTGTTCTTAGCTGAAAAGATTAGCACCCAGTGTGGTTTTCTGCTGCTGTAGCGCATCTGCTACAAAGTTCATGTTGTGCATTCAAAGATGCTTTTCAACATATCCTGATTTTAACAAGTGAGAATTCGAGTTACTATTGCGTTCCTGTCAGCTTGAAGCAGTCTGGCCATTCCTAAGATCTAGTATCAAAGAGCCAGAGACCCCAGAGAGCTGCAGGTCACTTGATATTTTCTCTTTTCAGATCTTTCTCTGTAAACCCTGAGATGGCTTCAACAACTATGCCACGTTTAAAGTCGTGTAAATTACCATTTGAATTTAACCAGGTTGTCTCAACCACATCCACATGACTAATTCTAATTAGATATTTGTATTAACAAGCAGCTAAACAGGTGTACCTGATGAAGCAGCCAGTGAGTGTATGACATGTGTAATATACTGCAATCTGATAAAGTAAGTGGCTACGTCCTTAACTACACTACAAGGATAATAAGAGTGTATTATAAACAGAAACACCACTGTGATTTCACAACCCCATGCTGCAAAAGCCTCCTGTCCAAGTTCCAAGTTCAACTTTATTGTCACTTCAACCATATACAGTTTAAAAATACACAGTGAGGCGAAACAACGTTCCTCCAGGAACCAAGGTGCTACAAGACAAGTTAGTGCAAAAATAATAATAATATATAATATATCTAGTAATAATATTGTGCAAAAGAGCATTTACAGGTTGGTGTGTGCGATGGTTTGGTGGTGTAGGTCAGTGTGTTTGCGCTTTGTGTTGGTTAGTCAGTCCAGTCTCAATGTTTTGAGGTATTTGAGTTAAGCTGAGTGATAATGTTAGTGTATGTGTGTGTGTGCGTGTTTATCAGTCAGTCCCTTTTTGCTGAGGAGACGGATGGCTTGTGGAAAAAAGCTGTTGCACAGTCTGGATGTGCGTGCCCGAATGCTTCGGTACCTTTTTCCAGATGGCAGGAGTGTAAAGAGTGTGTGAGAGGGGTGTGTCCGATCAGCCACAATGCTGGTGGCTTTGCGAATGCAGCGTGTGGTGTAGATGTCCTCAATAGAGGGTAGAGAGACCCCGATGATCTTCTCTGCTGTTCCCACTATCCGCTGTAGGGTCTTGCGGTCTGATATGGCACAGCTCCCAAACCAGACAGTGATGCAGCCGCTCAGGATGCTCTCAATAGTTCCTCTATAGAAGGTGGTCAGGATCGGTGGTGGAAGCCGGGCCTTTCTCAGTCTTCTCAGAAAGAAGAGACGCTGTTGGGCTTTCTTGTGCAGGGAGCTCCTTGACTGGATTTCAGAAAGAATCACAAGGAAACATATTTTATAGTAATCCAACAGGAAAGCAGCCCCCACAGTTTCAGTACAGAGAGTTCAGGACAAACATTTTTCAGATGGGTGTTGTTCATGTGTGATAACACACACACCTGATTTTGCTGGGTGCCGCACAACAGCACAGAATAACTCTTTCAGAATGGAGGTGAGACTAATGTCTAACTGGTTTTGACCAAAACAGTAGAAGTCTGTGGTTAGAAAATTGGTTAGCAAACAGGAAGAAGTTAGAAAAATAGACAAACCAAAATAAAGAGCAAGCTCCTCTCAGAATCAAGTCATTCTTTAGCTGTGAAGTTGTATCTGCTCCCTCAGGGTAGGCAGACAAAGGTTCTTGTTTCTCCACGTCTCTGTTCACAAGACAGCAGTAAAGGGAGATGAGTGTGAGGACTGCTTACTCCCAGGCGCACGTTGCAACACATTGCTGTGATTCATGTTGTTTGGCTGAAAACTGAGTTTTAAATTTGGAAAGACAATCGCAACGACTAAAGGAGTTTAACAAGAAAGATTTGTCATTTAAACTGAAATGAGCCCAAATGCGTTCACACAGCACAAACAAATCCTAGTCCTAGCTGCCGTACATTTAGTTGTAAAGCATTTTTGAGAAAACCAGAGGGAGAAGAAGCTAGTAGATTTTAATTTACTTGTCAAGTCACATAGTTATCAGTATGTAACTGGCCTTAAATCAGGTTACATTTCAGGTAATGTGATTAATTATCTGACTGTAATCAACAGAGAAGAAAACAGTCAAGTGTCACCAATGAAACAACAAGTAAAAAAGTTTTTTCTAAAGATATTTTCATAATGTTTTCAAGGATTTTATTTTTGTCTTCAGTTTGACTTTTCTCTTTCATAGCAACTTCTTTCAAAAGTGTTGCCACCTCCTCATCGTTTTTATTTCAAGCCAGTTGTATTTCTGAAGGTCACACTTTATTTCGCCGTGCCATGTTTCATGAGTTTTCTTGTCACCAACCTCTCACCTTTCTAGCTGTTCAAAAGTCTCCTGTATATGACTGTTTACAGCCTGTGTATTTAGTATTTTTTTTTTAGTATTTATTTATTTATTGTCATTGTCAAGAACAATGAAATTGCGTTTGGGGCTTCCATACAACCCAAAAAAAAAGAAGAAAATAATAAATACCCCTTAAAACCCAAGTGTACATATTTAACCCAGTGTGACTCCAATGCAATAAGACAATCCTTAGCAATAATGTTCGTAGAAATTCAGACAAAGACCTGAGAAACATGACAAAATACAACAATGCAACCCATTCAATATTATTGTACTGTGAGATATGATATCAGATATGATAGTTATCTATTTAAGAAAGAGGGGGGGGGGGGGGGGGGCAGGAGGGGGAAGAGAATAAAGATATGATGCACCAATGCAGACCAGTTCATTGCTATTAAGAAGTTGGATATGGTTATTGTCCGTGAGAGGGGGGCAGAGAGTTCAGGAGCCTCACAGCCTGTGGATACAGGCTGTTGGCCAGTCTGGATGTTCTGGCCTGTATAGACCTGTACCTTCTCCCTGAGGGCAGCAGATGGAAAAGGTGTGCTTTAAACAATCAAACCACCGGGGCCAAATTTAGCCAGTTCCTGCAAACTTCAGCAACAATGATGCCAGGGGAGTCCAGCTGCTGCTTTAACTACACAAAGACACAGAAAATAACATGTCTTTTGATTTACTTAGCTTAACAACATAGAGCACCTGTCACAGTTGACTGTTTGTGAGAATCGTTATTCACCTTAGACTCTATATAACATTTTTATGTAGCTGCTATGACATTGTCAACTGGTTTTGGACTTTTATTGAAACCATAAAATGTGTTTTTTATCACCTGAAGCTATGATGATGCTAGAAACCTTGGTTAACAACATAAATCCAGATGCTGTACTAGTGCAACAGGCCAACTGTATCAACTGCACACAGTCTAATAGAATAACTAATACCAGAAACTAAAAGTGATGTCAGATAGAGCATTTGAAATGGCTATTAGAGGATTAGAAGAACTTATTGGCACTTCAGCATCAGCTTCATTTGTAGTCCTTGAGGTTATCACTTGACTTCACAGTCAAAGAATGACTCATGGTTGCAACATGAAACATGAGACTGTCAGCAGCTGGTTAATTAAGTGCTATCTTGGCTTGAGGCATTCCTCAGAAAGATACAGTACTGTGAAGATTTAAAGGACCAATAGGGAGTAGCTTACACTGCTGAGAATGGATCTTATCGGTGCACTTTTAGGTCCACCCACATCTGAATGGTATAGTGTGAAAGTGACTCCTTGTCTCCATGCGCTAGCCAAAAGCAAAACTCAAACAAGCAAAGTGGATACTGGCAAGAAGGCATTAAAGAGATCCTGAACTGTCATTCAGTATCCCTGTACCAGGCATTTTGTATCAAAAATGTCAGTAGTTTTATCTCAAAATGTTTGTGTTAGTCCATTATTTTTATAAAAAGTAATGTAAAAGTAAAGTAATAACTGTTAATTATTTCTGTCAGTGTCTGAGCGGCACAGACATGCCTGGTTAAGTTATTTCATTTTGCTTATTGTCTTTAATTATACTACTTCATATTGTGATAATAAATACATATGTGTATTGTTTATTTTCCCCGCAAGCTACATAGTCAGGCTAAAGAGAAACTTGTTCAGTTTTAAAGACAACTAAAATTCATCTGTAAACCTTGGTTGTGACGTTTACATGGAATGTCATAATGTTGGTATGGCCAGTAAAAATGACCATTATTACTGGTCAATAATTCACAGTCCCAATTGTAATACACATTGTACCCTACTGGATTCACATCCAGGCTGTCAGTTACCCACAGGGTCATTATTTAACCTCAAACTGCTGCCTCCGTTGTAATTAATTTATATTATTCTGTATATAACACAGTAATGATTGCCAACATCCACAAAACATTTTGAAATTGAAGTTTAACCTAAGGTTTAGCAGTACTTGCTGTAGGGTCTGTGCAGGCCTGATGATCGTCCAAAAAGTCTTCGACTTTACTTGAATGAATTGTTGTTTGTTTAGCTGTTTCTCTGTGATATTTAAGGACTTTATTTCTAATTCTTCATATTGCATTTAGTGGCAACTCAAACAAAATTCTGTGGCGGTCAGAAAATTTGATGATCTTTAAGCTACATGAGTGATATGGGTTGAGTATGACTTTTGCAACAAACGGCAAATATAACACCAAATTCGTGGGAGGATGATAAGATGAATATAATACATACTAAAATCAAACGATTTGGGATATATAATAAATCTTAAAAAAAAAAAAAGATGTTAATAATCTCTGTGATGATCATGCAATCTATCTATGTTCAGATAGGCCAAACTGTTAAGGAGGAGATGTGGTGCATATATACATATATTCTATGATTGATCAATATATTTATAATCGATCTTTAAGATATTGCTTCAAAAAAATGCCAATAACCCCGAGGGGTTTCAAGATGGTTGTCAAGTGACAAGGTGCTAACATTAGCATGCTAACATTAGCTTTCTAATTGTTGATGAGATGCAGCGTGCTAAATTAGTTCTATGACACAGTAAAAAAGTTTTTTAGTTGGGTAAAATAATTCTGTTAGAGTTTTAAAGCTCAGTGTGAGACAGAGTGTTAAGCCTTCAAATGGCTCTGCTGTTTCTATAATCCAGTGTCACCTAGCTAGCTAAGCATTACAAACGCTCACACTGTACTGAGCTAACACGTATTCAGTAAATTTGATGTAATATTGTTAAAAGCGTGGTTTAGTTTTAATGAGAGTCCACTTACAGATTAAACAGGGATCACATTGGGACATTACACACAAACAAAGAGGAAAAATAAAAAAACAGTTACATTTTAATGCTCAACAGCAACTGATCCTCCTCAAGATTTATGAGCTCATACACTTTACACACACTGAGGGATAAAAAAGTGAAGCTCTAAGAAATATATTCTCTATCATATTGCATGTTTAGTTTATGTATTTGCCACAACTGCGTTCAAAAGACAGTACAGATAGTACAAATACATAAATATCATCGAGATCTTAGCAGTCAATTGAAAAGAGATGTGGGCTCCTGATATGTTGCACTGTGACTGTGGCTGTAGAATGTTTGTAGCTGTGATCTGAGAACTGTCAGCCCTATATTTATGATCGCTTCATTTCAAATAACTGCAGGTATTTCTGCAGAAAATCCACTTCAGGCATGGATGAAGTAACTCTCTTGTGATATTATTTTTTCAGACAAATATTGTTTCACACATTTTTACATTAGTTTTCCAATTCTTTGTCTAAAAAGTGTTCCTATTCTTTTTTAAACCTGTTAAAAAAAGCCTAACTATAGATGTGTTGTTGTGCAATCAGTGAAATCAACTGCACTTGATATCCAGCACAGAACAGACGGGAGGATGGTGACAGTAAATGTTCAGGTTTCAGTAAACTAAATCAAGAGAATATGTTCACTAATTTAATTATGTTGTGGAGAAAAAATACAAGATTAAACGTATTTGAATTAAAATGACTTTTATAATCCTCTCTAAACCTATATAAGTGGGATTTGGTGTAATCTAAATGTGAGCACAGATTGCATTCCAAATCGCACTGCCCTGTGCTTATTTTAGATATTGCATAACAATGTTTCATAACAAAAAAAAAATCTGAAAAAAGACAGGATATTCATTATGTGATAAAAAATCATTTCAGGTTCAAATCACTGAATTGAAATAATTCCAAAGGCCTGAGTTCTTTACAGTACTATCTATAATACTATCCATGACACTTAAAACTCTTTGTGCACTGTGCATGCTGTGCTTAGTCTACGTGACAGCTTGTGTATCTGCAATCTGGTGTTTTTTTTCTCATACAAAAAATATTGTTGTAGATGCTTGATAGACTAGAAAACTACACTTAAAATAAACAAAGAAGCTTGATTTGTATGACAGCACTTCACGAATCCTGTGGTCTGTGACAAGGCAATTGAGGTTTTTTAAATTCATCCTTTATGTCTCATTGCAAAGAAAAACAAAGGCCACATATTGGGATGAAAGTGGCTACACCACACATGAACACTGAATAATCACACTTTTGACAGAATTAAAGGCTATGAAAGGTGTCATTTAAAGACATACTGAGAAATGATAGTCGCCACTTTTTTTCTTGTATTCATGAGAACAGCTACCTTGGAAGTAAAGTGTTTGTGTTTTAGCCCCCTTTAGTGTTTCTTCATGCTTCTATAAGGAAGAAGACACAAGAAAAGCAAGAAACTGAGAAGATGAACCTTTCAGGACCATGGTCAGCTCAAGCTCAGTTGAGACGTTGAATCATCACGACTGAGAGAAATGTCTGCAATTTCTGTGGAAATACACTGAAACATTTAAAAAAAAATCCATCTTAAATAATTTTATACTAGATGCAAATTCAATCAATGATATAACTATGACACATATTCTGCTGTTAATATGTTAATATGATATAAGCTGCTAACATATAGAATAAAAAATAACTATAGCAATATAAGGTGCAACAATGTATAGACACATCTGAAGAAAAAAGTATTCTTTTCGGGTGTTTTTTCCCTTTCGATTCGTTTCCTCTTTTAACGCGTGTTTTGATTGGCTCTCTCCGACCCTTGTAACCAATCAGCCTCCGCCTGCTATGGAGGAAGGAATAAATGCAAGATGGCTCCTCATATAAAAACAGTCTTCTGGGTCGTCCTCAACGTGCAACAAAATAACTCTTTAAATCTTATCAGGTTAAAATATTTATCTGCGAAGAGTTCTGAGGGGTGAACTGGGCTTTATGTTAATGGTACTTGGCGATATTTTGTGGAAGAAGACAGCAGAGAGACGACCGGGGCAACTTTGAAGACATGAATTGGTTGTGAACTCTCTCTCTTTGGTAGACAGAAGCACACTGTTGGGGCCTCGGCTAGCTAGCGGTAGCTGCTAGCTAGCTAATGACTGTCTGCTGTTATCTGTCGTACTGGAAACAGCGTAGCAAGAAAAGTTTCAAGTTGTCGGGTGCCTGTTGGATGTAGGACGCTGAAGTGCCCACAATAACTGACCATGGCTGTATCGAGGTAAGATACGTCTGTAGTAGCTCTGTTTATCTATCCCAGGGTTTTTTTTAGCTATTAGCTAGCGGGCTTGCTAATACCTGCTAGCTTTTGATTAGGAAGAGAATGGCATGGCGACGCCTGACAAACGTTAGCAAGTGTAATGTTACAGTGTGAATTGGTCGCCTCTTGTGATATCCCTCGAAGTGTTAACGTAAGTTTGGGCTCGTGTTCACTTTCAGGTGCGACATTAAAATACATCCCAGTACTCTGTAACACTCTGCTGATGCCGGCGTTAAGTACAGGTTAATTAACGTTGCTGTGGAGTTATGTCAGTAAAGCTGCTTTGCAAACAAGAGATGCCACCACTGGCTAGCCGCCTCTGCATGCACAACCAGTTAATGTCAGTGTCCGGAACAGTTGCACCTGTAAGTCAACCGTAAATACACTCAGGTGTAGTCCACCTATAGTTTGTTGGGGGATTGTTGTTATGTTGTTTCTCTGGTACTGAAGACTTCACGGCTCTTGTGTAGCTGATGGCATGTAAGTCCAGTTTTCTGATTCCAGCCCAGCAGGTTTTCCTTATAGATCAAGAAGATCCTTTATGAAACTTCTTAAGTGCTCCAGTTCATGCCTTTGCATTGTAACAAAACACAGAGATGGCAGGGATAATTTTGACTTAAGTGTGTTTCAGGGGCTAGTTTAGTTTTCATAACAGCACACTAAACAGGGGTCACATAGGAACACTGCACACAGAAGGGGGGGAAAGGGGGTGGGGGCATCCTTCTTACCTCCTCTGCCTTCAGAGTTCATTACACAGAGTGAATCATGAAAATCACACACCCACATCTGAAAGATTTTAAAAAACACAAAAGAAAAGCCCATTGCATTCCAAAGCAAATGCTGCATTGGAAAAGTTCTGAAAGTAAATGACTCCAACAATGGTTAAATATTAGAGAAGTATACTTCTCTAATATTTAACCAGTTATGTTAATATTAGAAACCTAAACAGTCACACTTCGATGATAGTTTTTTTTTTTAAGTCCAAATTTTAAAACTGATTTTTAGAGACGTTTGATTTCTTCCAAATATTCTTGTTGTAAACAGAATTTCTAAAATTTGTGTCGAGTCCACGTGTTGTGTGTATATTAGTGTGCGTTCATCTCTTGTCCAGATTAAGTGTTTGTAGAACCTGAAGGGATATCTGCACATCCCTAATCCACTTCACTTTATTAATAGACTGCTAATGACCTTGGTGAAAGACTGGAATCATTAGGCAGGTTGCTTGGGTGCAAAGCCAAGAAAATAAAGTAGTGACTCTTTTAATTAGTTTACATCTTTAATTATTTGCACCGTAGAGCATCAAAAACAGATGGACTGATCGTAAAATTCCAGGATGATGCAGATTTAATTAATTAATTAATTAATTTTAAATCCACTGCACTCCACTCAGCACTCACACACCTGGACAAAAAAGATTCATATGTTCGAATGCTGTTCATAGACTTCAGTTCAGCATTCAACACTATAATCCCCCAACAGCTCATTCAAAAACTGGTCCAGCTGGGGCTCAACACCTCACTGTGCAACTGGCTGTTGGATTTCCTCACCGGAAGACCTCAAGCAGTACGGGTCGGCAGTAATACATCCAGCACCATCATTTTAAACACGGGGGCCCCGCAGGGATGTGTGCTGAGCCCCCTCCTCTTCACTCTGCTGACCCATGACTGCACTCCATCACACAGCTCCAACCTCTTCATCAAGTTTGCGGACGACACAACGGTGGTGGGTCTCATTAGCAACAGGGATGAGACCGACTACAGAAGTGAGGTGAGACGCCTGGCCACATGGTGTGCTGACAACAATCTCTCTCTGAATGTGGAGAAGACGAAGGAGATTGTTGTGGACTTCAGGAGAATGCACACCCAACATGCTCCTCTGACCATTGACGGAGCGTCTGTGGAGAGAGTGAGCAGCACCAAGTTCTTGGGTGTGCACATCACAGAGGATCTCTCCTGGACGTACAACACCACAGCACTGGCCAAGAAATCACAGCAGCGTCTCTTCTTTCTCCGCAAACTAAGAAGAGCAGGAGCTCCAGCCCCCATCATGTACACTTTCTACAGAGGCACCATCGAGAGCATCCTGTCGAGCTGCATCACTGTGTGGTTTGGAGCCTGCAATGCGTCCTGCCATAGAACCCTCCAACGCATAGTGAGAGCTGCAGAGAGGATCATTGGTGTCTCTCTCCCCTCCCTCCAGGACATTTACAGCACCCGTCTCACTAAAAAAGCCCTTTGCATAGCGGCTGATCCCACGCACCCAATGCAAAGCTTCTTCAAGCTGCTGCCGTCAGGGAGGAGACTGCGGAGTCTCCAGGCCAGGACCAGCAGACTGAAGGACAGCTTCATCCATCAGGCTGTCAGGAAGCTAAACTCCCTCCCGATTCTGCCCCCCTCTCCCCTCTTCTCCACCACGGTCTCACTGAACTCTGTCACACACACACACACACTCACTCTCTGACGCACTCACTGGCCTGCTCCAGTCACTTTGTGGAGCATTGGACTGCCATTACCTCATAAGACTTTGTTGTTACACTATCTCTTACCGTACACTACTAAATCTCCATTTGCACTATTTTCCTATTTTGCACCACTATGCCTTCTTACTTGAATATTGTATATTGTATATTGCATAGCTTTTTTTTTTGTTATACGTAAAATTGTATTGTATTTATTTAAATTTTTACTTTTTAATTATTTTATTTGCATTTTTCTAATCACTAGGGTTTGAGAGTAACGCAATTTCTATTCTGTGTATGTCCTGTACATGTGGCAGAATTGACAAATAAAGTTGACTTGACTTGACTTGACTTGACTTAACTCCAATTATATTAATGGGTAACATTGAGAGCTTCATTCTTAGGAAAAAAATGCTTTCAGTATCTTAAATCTTCATTACATCATGTTTGAACATTAAGTGATCCAACAGGTTAATGTTCTGCTGCCACTGTTAAACATTGTGTAATTTGCTGACTGGACAGTGGCTGTCAAGAAGGTCCACGCTGATGTTCTACTGACTACTTTCAACCTTGATTTGTTTTCTTTTGTGTGCTTCTTGTAACCTGTCTTTAGACTTGACCGATTATTTATCCTGCTCGACACTGGAACCACACCAGTAACCAGGAAAGCAGCAGCCCAGCAGCTTGGAGAAGTGGTTAAACTCCACCCACATGAGCTTAATAACCTCTTATCAAAGGTGTGTATTTTCATATAATTGTGATTAGCTGTGAGGGTTGTCACAGGCTATCGAGCAGAAAAAATATTTTTCTGTGTATATTCATGTGTACACACCTTCATAGCTGTAAGGTGTACATATGTGACAAATATTTTGAGAATTTCTTGCAAAAGAAGAACAATATTTTTAAGTTGTCTGTAGTAGTGCAATGCTTCTGGTGACTTGACGCCATATTTGCTTTGCATGTTTGCTGTCCAAATAGAGTTGGTTATGCAGACTGCAACTGTTTTTGTGTAGCTGCTGGTGAACTTTTTCTCAGCTTCAAGTTGGGACTTAAAGGGAAAGAAAACCCAGCAGTATCAGAATGTCGTCTTTGTTTGTTTTTTCTAAACAACCCTGTTGGCTATACCAGCCTGAGTATCCATAAGTGCTCTCACACTCAGATGTGTGGAATATTAATAATGTCTTAAGGCATCTGTGTTTCCAACCAGATTAATGAGCTGAGCTTCATTATTGTATACAGAACAATCCTATAGTCTTGAGCTTTGTGAGATTGTATGGGGTTTAACTGGGGCGCTTTTCTCTTATCACAGTTTACAATCAGGTGTATATTAAGTTGCAGTGATGAATGCTCAATTTAAACATGGGCAAATTTTCAAATAACAATGTCAGATTATGTACAAGTAATTCCTGTGCATCACAAGATCAGACTCTATATGTTTTTGTTTTTGTCAGCAGCTGTCTTAAAATATGGCTATCTTGGGTACACCTCTTTGGCTGTATCTGTTAAAACTTTCTGTTTGCAGCCAATTGTACAAAGAGTCAATGCAATCTCTTTTCTGTCATTTATAAGGTCTTGACCTATCTAAGGAGTCCCAATTGGGACACCCGTATAGCAGCAGGCCAAGCTGTAGAGGCCATTGTGAAGAATATTCCTGAATGGAAACCAGCTCCAAAGCCTAAAGAAGGTGAGCATTTGTGCCTTCTCATTAAAATATTTAAGTGATGAGTTGGAGGTATATGCATCACAATAATCATTTGTTTTTGTGAAGTGATCTATTCTTTTGGTCAAACATGCTTATGAAAAAATTCAGACCACATAGGTTTGACTTAGGTTTCATATCAGTTCATAAAGTGACTGTTTTGTGTGAAAACTTGTGTACTAATTATTAGGTGCTTAAGGGTGTAATTGAATACATACTGGTTTAACACATGATGCCCTCTGTTGTGAACTGGAAAAGATGCCTAAAGTAGGTGTCCATGCCCCAAATTGATGTCTTTTTGTCTGTTTAGTTTCACACTAATTAATATTTTTTGTAAAATAGTGAAATGTTGCATCATTGTCTTTTTGTTTTTGCGAGTTATAACCTTCTCTGTGTTATATGCTCTGTGCTAATTTACCTACAATTTGAATATTGCACCTTCCCTTTCATTTTCACTTGGCTACACCATTTGAAATGACAATTTAATATTATGAAACTTTGTGTTTGTTCTGTAAAGAGTCCTGTGAAGACCTGTCTCCAGAAGAAACATCTTGCGACCGGTTGAGTTTCTACCACTTTGACATCTCCCGCCTGCTGAAACACGGGGCATCTCTGCTGGGATCTGCTGGGGCCGAATTTGAGCTGCAGGATGACAAAACTGGTTTGTAGTGACTCTTCAAATATTATTTCAGCTGCAATAACATCTATGCTCTTACACCCTCTCCCATGCACACGTCTGAACCTGCACGGCCTCTTGTCTGATTGTATGTGGCGTTTACCAAAGTGGAAGATTTTAAATCTGCATTTTCCTGCTTGTTTTTTTCCATTGAGGAAAGACATTATCTAATAAGTTTTTGATTTAAAATGAAGACCATTGTAACAGGTTGAAATGTGTTTGGACAAATGCCAGTCAAACCTGACCATTAAGACTGCTTTGTTACAAATTTGAATACAGTTTGAAAGGAGAAAGTTGTTCGTTCTTATCTTTTGGTGGTCATTTGAATTTGTAGTTCCTGTGTATGTCGTAACGCACGTAATGTCGTTTCCCTTTGGCCTCATTTGACTTCTCATTCTTGGTCCCAATATTACTGTTTACTAAATTTAACAAGTTCAGTGTGACATTCAAGACCATTCATAATGCTGTCTGTTGTTTAACGTAAATCTTTTGTTTGTTTGGGGGGGTTTTGTCAGCTACATGCACTTTGAGCCAAAGTTTCTAAAGTTTCCAGCCAACTTCCTGTCATTTGTTCTCAGGTGAGATGGACCCCAAAGAACGTCTTGCATGCCAGAGAAAGCTTCTTCAGAAGAAGTTGGGTCTAGATATGGGTGCTGCTATTGGGATGAACACAGATGAGCTGTTCAACGACGAGGACCTGGACTATACCTGTCAACCCAATGCCCTCAGAGCACACGGAAGCAAAGCCACAGCTGGATCCAGCTCCGGAAACCACTTGGTGAGTCTCACTCGGACCTCTCGAGTCACCATATGTTAGCACACATTTTGTCTCTTTGAGTTTAATGAATTGTCAAAGGGAAGTCTTAAACATACCTCTCAGTGTAGCCAGAACTTTTTAGGCTTAAAAGATGCTATTGCAGTTTATACCTATACCTGTTGCACTGCAGTATTAAAAACTTGTCTGTGCCAGATTTGTTTTTGTTTTGTTTGTAAATGGGTCATGTAGTTTGATTTTCATGTCGTGGGCCCTTTTTGTGAAGTTCTGCACGCTTCCTGTGAGTATGCACGGCATAGCAATAGAGTAGATTCATCATCTTTTTTTATTTCTGCCTCATCAATATTTGTGGCAGCTTCCAGTTGTTGAAACTGTCACTATGGTTCTTCATTTGCTGGAACACTTGTTTGCAGAAAGTCAAGCACAGGATGAGGAAATTAAAATGGTTTGTGTGTGAATAGGCAGAGGGAATGCTGTTGTTAAGTCAAATTGTTGAATGTTGTCATTGTGTTTCTTAAATTTGTAAAGTCTTAGTTCAAACTATAGAATCAAAGACATTCCTTTGTCTCTGACCACCTGTCCAGCCAATTTGGTGCTGGGTGAGGCTGACGTGGGTTTTATTGTAGATACATTGTATCTGAAAGATCTGTTTCTTGTGTTGTACACTTCCTGCTTTTATGATCCTTTTGGTGAGCAGGAACACACACACATACACAGTGCCTTGTCTTAGCACCATTGGGGGGGTTTTACAGTGGGAGGTGCTTGTGCTGTGATGTGTATTGTAACAGTTTGTCAATAGAGAGCTGCTCTTTGAAGGATTTGGGCTAGAGACAGGTGATGAGCATTATGCTCCACCACCTGGTTCTGACCAAAGCTCTCCCTCGTTAGCGAGTTAAAGACCGGTTGAAGATGTTCTGTCTTGTTTTTCGTTCTTCATGAGGAATAAGTCTCTAAACTAGCGGGGCCTGTGGAAACAGACTCAACAGCTGTCAGCTTAGAGTTGCTGTTTATTATAATTGGAAAGTTTTCTTGAAACAGTATCCCCACTTTGAGATTCACTAGAGGAGGAATTTCTTAATTAACACCACTCTTTTGTTTTTTAGACCATTCAGGCAGCTGAATTGATCGACTCAGAGTTCCGACCAGGCATGAGCAGTCGTCAGAAAAATAAGGCTAAGAGGATGGCCAAGTTGGTAGCAAAGCAAAGATCCAGAGACATGGATCCTAATGAAAAGAGGTAGGACTATCTATATATTCTGGATTCTAATCAAAACTGTATGTTTAGAAGAGTGCATGTGTTGTATTTTACATGGGGTTTTTTTTTTTTTTTTTTTTTGTCAGCGTACTTAGTTTTTTAAGATTCGAGAGTTATCATATCCTGTGACTTTCATTTGTCTTTAACCTTTAGTAACGACAGTTTTGAAGGTGAACCTGAGGAGAAACGAAGAAAAACCACCAACGTAGTCACTGAGCAACCAGCAACAGAGCATAAGATCCTAGTCGACAACGTTCCGGATAACTCCAGTCTATTCGAGGAGGTAAGCAATCAGAAACAAGTCGGTGAAGCTGGTATAGATGACAGTGTCAAATAGCTGATGCGTTATTGTTTTCTCCTTAGACGAACGAGTGGCCTCTGGAGAGCTTCTGTGAGGAGCTTTGCAATGACCTCTTCAATCCCTCGTGGGAGGTAAAAACACAATACTTATTTTCACTTGATAATGTAAGTTGAATGAGAGGGGGTAGAGTGGGCTCAAAGAATAACCACATGTGTTGTTTTTGTTTCTCAGGTTCGTCATGGTGCAGGCACCGGTCTTAGAGAAATCCTCAAGTCCCATGGTGCTGAGGGAGGGAAGGTGGTGGGAAGCACTGCAGAACAGGTAGGTCTCAACCACATCTTCAGGCTTTTTTTTTTTTTTTTTTTTTTTTGCTTTTTTTTTTTTTAAACAGCTGAGTGAGAATCGGACATGACCCAGACTGTACTGATATTTTGATGCAGATGTTACGGCAGCATCAGGAATGGATAGAAGACGTGGTCATCCGGCTGCTGTGTGTCTTTGCTTTGGACCGCTTTGGCGATTTTGTATCTGATGAGGTAGGTTTGTTTGTTTATCAACAAATGTTTTTTGAACATATTTGTCCTAGAGTTTTTCCACTCCTTTGTACATTCCCTTACGCGCCTTACTGAAAGGTTCAGCACTCTCCATTCCAGGAATTTGCAGGCTGTGTAGGGACAATGCTAAAGGTTACTTTTTTGTTTTTTTGGGGGGGGGGGTTGTTTTGTTTTTTGTTTTGTTTTTTTTTTAAGTGTGACACATGTATATAATAAACATTTTTTTTTTTGATTGGGTGCTACATTTCTTTATAAAATTCCTTCCAAAATCACTGTTTTCAAAGAAATTAAAGTAAATTCTCAGTAAATTATTAATTTAGCATAAACTAGATAAACTAGGACTTCACAGATGCAGGGAATTGAGGTCTGATTGTGACAGTGTGTTACCATGTTTAGCCTGTAGGAGGAAGCCAAACTTTTTACTTATGTTTGTCAGATGTGTGTCACTCAGCTCAATCTGTGTCTTTGGCTTTGATTTAACTCTTTCTATCACAATCTTGCTCTCTTCCTTTTGACAGGTAGTGGCTCCTGTTAGGGAGACGTGTGCTCAGACACTGGGTGTGGCCCTTCGCCACATGAATGAATCTGGTGTTTCGAGGACGGTAGATGTCCTACTGAAGCTGCTGAAAGAGGACCAGTGGGAGGTGCGTCATGGAGGCCTGCTGGGAATCAAGTATACCTTGGCTGTTCGTCAGGTACACCATCTCTATCACTGTGCATATGATGAGTTTTGAATAAGAATAGCAAGATTCGACATTGTATTTGATTCGAGTAGCGTGTGGCCATGAATGTGAATTGTGGGGAACAGGAGGTGTTATACTTGGACAAAAAGCTTTTTTCAGACTGGACGCATATGTTCTCGTTGTTATCTCGCTTTCTGATGCTGTATACACACATGCTGATTTTCATCTTCTCTTTTGTGTCAAAGGACTTGATTGCTGTTTTACTTCCCCGTGTGCTCCCTGCAATCACAGACGGCCTACAGGACTTGGATGACGATGTCAGGGCCGTGGCAGCTGCAGCCCTCATCCCTGTGGTCAGGGGCTTGGTGCAGCTACTGCCCAATAAGGTGTGAAACAAAACCAGTTTCAATTTCTGTGGTGAAATGTGCATTCTGTTAGTAGTTAAACTTTCTGCTGTCCTTGTTGCTTATTAATTTAGTCTGAAAACTTAATGTCTCTCAGGTACCCTTCATAGTGAACACACTATGGGATGCACTTTTAGACCTGGACGATCTGACTGCTTCCACCAATAGCATTATGACTTTGCTGTCCTCGCTGCTAACCTATCCACAGGTTCGACAATGCAGGTCAGTTTCAAGCTTATGCAAAAAAGAGACTAATAAAGTAATATATCAAAAAATACTGTTGATTTATTGAATAATAGGAGACTCACAATACCAGAAATTGGTTCCAGCGATTCCATATTTCAAACCTTGACTCCAAACCATACACAGCTTTTGCAGGGTGTCTTCATAAGAGCATTAAGTGCTGTCATAGAATTTTGTCAGTGACCTGACATTAACTGACATTATTAGTAACTTGGGGTGAAAGCCAACTCACAACAGTACTTTGTGTTAAACACTTTTTAAATGACCTAATTTTCCATAAAAGGGCACAAACAGACAATACACCCCACAGAACCACAAGCACAAAATTAGACGAGCGCCAACTCTTTAGCTATGACCCTTTTTTTTTTCTCATCCCAGCATGCAGCAGTCACTAACTGTTCTGGTTCCTCGGGTATGGCCATTCTTGAGACACACTATATCATCAGTAAGACGAGCAGCACTGGAAACGCTTTACACACTACTGTCTAAAGCTGACCAGGTAAAGATCTAACAATAATAATCGGATAGTACATCTACATGTATTTACAAAAATATGAGCAAAATATTTCTTTTGTTTTGTTTTTTTTAGCTCTTAATCCAGCTTTAAACTGAATTGCATCCCTAATAATAAGGTGGCGTTTTTGTGGTTTTGCTGTTCCAGAGCTGTGCAGCGTGGATAAATCCCATCCTACAAGACATGCTGCGGCATATCTTCCAGTCTTGCATACTAGAGAGCAATGAGGAAATCCTTGAACTGATCCTAAAGGTTTGTTACATGACTCACCTAACTACTTTGGGTTAAATGACAAACTCTGTCCAACTTTGGTTATAAAACACAGCTGGAACGATACAGACGATGCTGTATTGTCGATTTTTAATGTAAATGTTAAATTTTTTATTTTTTTTTATACTTGGATAGCACATATGGGAGACTTTGATTTTTTTGCATTGTTAATCTACGTCTTTTATGTGCAGGTGTGGATGGAGCTGCTGTCTCAGGCCCCCCAACAGTATGTGGTAGCAGCCAGCTGTCCATGGATGGGTGCCTGGCTCTGTCTCATGATGCAAGCTTCCCACATTCCAATAGACCTGAACATGCTGCTGGAAGTAAAAGCCCGCTCCAAGGTTGTATACTTTATCTTTATACACACAAAAACTTTTATTTTCAGCGTATCTTTTGTTTTAGAAGTAGGAAGGAGCAATTTTACAGTGACAGGAATTAATATGATACATTTAAACAAAAGGTCAGCATGACATAATTTGGAATGATTCAGTGTTTCCACTTCTATTTTTATCAATGGGTTCATGCAAATAATGCAGATTCCCTATCACACAAGTCAGTGCACCTTGCTGTGGTTGCTAGGTTACAGACTGGCAGACAATAAGAGTCTTACAGCCATGTTCTGCATTTTTGAGCCAGTGGAGCTTAAACCTTAACCGTCTGGAGGAGGAAATAAGAGACAGGGGATGCACTGGCACACAGAAGCGTGCACCCACCCACCAAGTGGCTTAAATGCCGGTTTAACGAGGTGTGGCGGAACTGAGGAACAATAAAAAGAACTTGGGATGGACAGGTTTGCTTTGCATGTAATGAACTAATAGTGTTAAAAGAAGGGAAGCGGACAAATGTCTACAGAAGGTGTCTTTCCACTCTTAAAACCACGTCAAACATGTAGATTTGGCATCTTCTGAAATAAAACAAACTTTAACTAATATCATGTTGTTCAAACAGGATAAATGTGGCACAAAGGGACGTCAAGCAAGCAGTCAGGTGAAGGAAACTGTTCAGGAATATATAGCGGGTGCAGAGACGGTGACAGATGACCCAGTTACGAGGGACTATGTAGTAGTTCGTGCTCGACTTATGGCTGCCAAGTAAGTTTTCATAGTTATAATGGGAAGAAAACTCTTTAACTTAATGATCTTTAACTCTCAAGAAATAACTGGAATTGCTGACTAAGTGATCGAGGTTGCGTTTGCACTGACTGCTCTCTTTGTACCTGTGTAATCCAGATTGCTGGGGGCTTTGTGTCGGTGTATTTGTGACCCTCAACTCAATGCTGCATCCCAGGAGATCAGACCAGCAGAATCTTTGGCTCAGCTATTGCTCTTCCATCTCAACTCCAAGTCTGCCCTGCAGCGAATCGCAGTGGCATTAGTGCTTTGTGACTGGGCTGCACTGCAGAAGGTAAAATTCAGTTGTTGAGATTTTTTTTTTTTTTTTTTTTTTTTTTTTTTTTTTTTTTTGTTAAATAAGATTAAGATTTATTGACTTGGCAGCAAAGCAGAATCGGGCTTTCAGAAGCTGAAAGGTTTTCTCTCGTATCTTTTCAGGATTGTCAGTCGGTGTCATCCACCGTGCTGCCTCGTCTTCTGGCCATTCTGTCTGAGCAGCTGTATTATGATGAGATCGCCATCCCCTTCACACGCATGCAGAATGAGTGCAAGCAGCTGATTGCACTGCTTGCTGATGCCAACATAGACCTCAAGGACCGCCTCAATTGTAACGTTTTCACCATTGATCAAGCCAGTGAGCTGGTAAGTCAATACACACACATGTGCACTGATAAACCTTTGACACACGATTATCAGATTGGTGAAGCACCGTGATCTTTATTAGGATTTTGCAGCATGTTTGTCATCTAGGTATGGTGTCTCAACAAAACCATGAATGATTTTTGATCAAAAACTGTAACAATTCTTGGCTTCGAAGGTTAATGGATATTGCACTCTGTAACACATCAGACTCTTTTTCAATCACACCCTTTATCCCCCTCCTGCTTGTTCCCTAGGTAACCACCATCTTTGCAGAGTCAACAGCCGGGTTTAATGTAAAGTCCAAACAGTGGCCAGCCCTGGACAGCAAACGGCAGCAGGCTCAAGCGACTGTGATGGAGACCAGCACAGAATGGCAGCAGCTGCATCTGCGTGTGCACATGATCGCAGCCTGTGCCGTGATTAACCTGCAGGTGCTCCCCGACAAACTGAACCCACTCGTCAGGCCTCTGATGGAGGCCATCAAGAGGGAGGAGAACACCCTGATCCAAGGTTATGCTGCCTCTTTTATAGCCAAGCTGCTTCAACAGTGTGCCGGACGCTCGCCGTGCCCCAACCCTAAGATCATCAAAAACCTCTGTGCCTCAGCCTGTGTGGACTCTGCAACCACGCCCTCATCTGCTTGCCCCGTACCTCCGACACAGGAAAATGCCAAAGGTGAGACCTTTTGAAGCTTGGCTCTATTTTCAGTCTGTCAGCTACAAACAGGATTTTAAATTTGGGGTTTCAGTGATGTTTTAAAAGGTTTGACTCGTGAATATAAAAATCATGTGTTAACACTGATGGTTTTCTTAATTGTCATGCTTTCAGGGGGTGGCTTGGAGAAAGACGGCATGCATCACATGGTCAATAAATCTCGAGGTATCATCACTCTGTATCGCCACCAAAGAGCTGCGTTTGCCATCACCAGTAAGAGGGGTCCAGCTCCTAAAGCGCCAAAAAACCCAACCACAGAGCTTCCTCCTGGCAGCACCATCAGCTCAGAGAATGATGAGGTACAGAAGAACTAAAGTACATTTTCAACACATTGAGCTTAAAACCAACAACGCCATGTTGTCTTTACTGTTCTTGGTCTTTTTTTCTTTCATTTCAGAGCAGGAAGCCATTTCTTATTCAGAGACGAGGTGCAGAGTTCGCCCTAACAACTATTGCACGGCACTTTGGTGCAGACCTCACAAAGTCTCTGCCATACCTTTGGGAGAATACGGTGGGACCACTGACGTCAGTGGCAACAGAAAATCAGTGCATTGGTATGTTGATTATGTTGATCAGATTTTGATCTTTGATAGACACTGGTGAAAATATCGTCACCTTGATTTTCACCAATATAGATCTGTAACTGTCACTTAGGAACATAAACTGTGCTATTTTAGATTTAATTGTAGATATCTTAGAAACGAAAAGCTGTATAGAGTCTCACGAGTCAGTGATCAGTGGAATGAAAGGCCTCCTTTCACTGAACCGATTCTCTATATCCTTCCATGTTTTCACATTGTTAAGATGTACAGAGTTGTTACTCTGAATCATTGTGTTTCATGTGTTGTAGATAGGCAGGCCCAGCTGGAGAGGGGCGACGCTGCAGCTCAGGAATTGGTCAACTCTCTACAAGTACTGGAAGTCATGGCAGGAGCCATGGCTGCCGAACTCAAGCCTTTGGTAAGTTTGATCCATTTTGACTGATTTACTTTGATCATTTTTTATGATTATCATGGATTTGGAATCCGTGACATTTTATGGAGATTGTTGGACTTTTTTTTTTTTTTTCCTTTTCCTGCAGTTATTGGAACACCTGCCCCATTTGTTCACCTGCCTCCAGCACCCATACACAGCAGTACGTCACATGGCAGCACGCTGTGTTGGTGTGCTTAGCAAGATAGCCACACTGGAGACCATGAACAGTTTCCTTGAGTGTGTATTACCCTGGTTAGCTGCTATTGATGACTGCACCAAACAAGAAGGCGCCATCGAGGCTTTAGCCTGTATCCTTCAGTGACATTACCTTTCAGTTTTTTTACCTTTCTGATATAAGAGCACTCCAGAACTGATTTATTTGTGCCTTTATTTAGTGTATTCCTGTGCTGTATTTTACTGTCCTTGACCAAGACTCCTGCAGGTGTCATGGAGCAGCTGGATGTGGACATTGTGCCCTACATCGTGCTGCTGGTGGTACCAGTGCTAGGCCGTATGAGCGACCCCAGCGACAGCATTCGTTTCATGGCCACACAGTGCTTTGCTACACTCATCCGCCTGCTGCCACTAGAGGTACGAGCACCCAGACAGCAGGCTAAAGTGCAGTTTTAATCATTATTTAATGTTTACATCAGGGATGTCAAACTCCTTTTACACTGTGACCTACATACAGGGTATAGAAGTTTAAGTACAAACTTGATCCCTGGGGTAGCTGTATATTGGAAAAAGAAGTACAATTGCCTCAAAATTTCTGCTGAGAAATAGTACTTTAGTAAATCTGTCGCCATGAATCCTGATCAGTAAGAAAGCTGTAAAACTTGTGAAAGTCCAGAATTTATACCTACCTTTACATTTTCCACAGCTGTACAGTGGACAGGATTGGAGTCTTTGCTGGGCAAATTTTGGCCCCGAGCCTTATGTTTGACACCTCTGGTTTGGACTCTGAGTAATGTATTTTCCTCTTTTCTACCAGGCGGGTATACCAGACCCTCCTGCCATGTCTGCTGACCTGATCCGGCAGAAAGCTAGAGAACGTCACTTCCTGGAGCAGCTGCTAGATGGCAGAAAGTTGGAGAACTACAAAATCCCGGTGCCCATTAAAGCAGAGCTCCGGAAGTACCAGCAGGTTTGTGTCACGTTTAAGGATGCCCACCCTGTGGATATTTTGACACACGAACAACTTCTGGAACAGTTTAGTGCTTTAGTCTCATCACCTCCAGTGTGACCGTATTTCTGCCACATTAAAGACTGAGGTTCCCTTAAATGCGGAAGGCTGGCAACATAGATAGAGATGCTGACAACAAATGGTTTACTTTACAGTAAATTTTAAAGCAGTCAAATGGAGGTTAAGTAAATGTGCTGGCTCTTCTTTGAACTGGCTTCTAGCAGCTCTACTGAGAACGAATCTATCTCTGTAATACAGAAGTGAAGACATCCTGTTTGAAATGTTGCTGAAATCGCTGCCACATCCTCAGCATCACTAATGTAACTGACTCATAGGCACTGAAACTGATGGGTGTCATTGAAGAGATTGTTTTGATGACTTTTGTCTAATCATTAGTATGATTAATCAGTGAAACATTGATATTCAGTGTTGTGGTATTTGAGCGTTGGTGTGTTTAATCTTGCAGGATGGAGTGAACTGGTTAGCATTCCTGAACAAATACAAGCTGCATGGGATCCTGTGTGACGACATGGGTCTCGGCAAGACGCTGCAGTCCATCTGCATTCTGGCAGGCGATCACTACCTCAGGTACTAACAGCACTGTTACAGAGATGGAGTACGTGCTCAAATATATTATCTGTTTAAACAGTGCTATGCTACTCTATGCAGTCATTGTCAGAGGCTTAATAAGTGTGAGTTGTTTTACGCCCATTTTTAATGTGGTTTAAATGCAGACAAAACACGAGTAACCTCCACGAGAATAATTTTTATAGGTATTACTCGTCCACATGCCTTATTGCCCTATAAAAGACAGAATATGGTTTGACAGCTTGAATACCAGCGGTGGTCTGTCCAGGCTCGGTGCATTCTTAAAGCTGCCTTTGATCTTTGACCTTTAAAACTCTGATCCAGTCTCATGTTTGAAGCGCTGTGTTAGAAATTGTGACTCAGTGTGTGTGTGTGTGTGTGTGTGTGTGTGTGTGTGTGCGCGCGCGCTTCAGGGCACAGGAATATGCCAAGACTAAAGCAGCAGACTGCAGCCCCCTGCCCTCTCTGGTGGTGTGTCCTCCCACGCTGACTGGCCACTGGGTGGACGAAGTGGGCAAGTTCTGCGCCAAAGAGTACCTCAACCCGCTGCACTACACTGGGCCTCCTACAGAGCGGATGCGGTAAGGATTAGTCAGAGTTGACTGCAGGAGAATGATTCATGCTCTCATTTTTTTTGTAAAATTGAATAAGTGAGGAAGAACAGTTTGTGTGTGGGTAGAGATAAATGCATTTATTTGAAGCTAAGTAAACATGTACTTCTTTTCAGGCTGCAACACCAAGTGAAAAAACACAATCTTGTTGTAGCCTCTTACGATGTTGTCCGAAATGACATAGATTTTTTTAGGTGAGTGCTACTCCAAAGGTTTTTTGTTTTTTGTTTGTTTTTCTGTTTGTTTTTGTGTTTTCTGTTCTGCATTTTAAAGTGATTTTATTTCTTTTTACTTTTCTAGAAATATAAAATTTAATTACTGTATCCTCGATGAGGGTCATGTGATCAAGAATGGGAAAACCAAACTGTCCAAAGCCATAAAACAATTGGCTGCCAACTTCCGAGTCATTTTGTCAGGAACGCCCATTCAGGTGAGGCTTCCTTTGTGATCTGAAAAGGAAATGGAGATTTCCATTCTTTCCATGTTTTCTGCAGCTCAGAGTGGAATAATGTTTAATGCTCTAACTTCAGAATAATGTCTTGGAGCTCTGGTCGTTGTTCGACTTCCTAATGCCGGGCTTCCTCGGAACAGAAAGGCAGTTTGCTGCACGCTACGGTAAACCAATCCTAGCCAGCCGAGACGCCAAAAGCTCATCGAGGGAGCAGGAGGCAGGTATGTGAACCCCCTAGTTTTTGTTTGTTTTTTCAGATATTAGATTTTCTCTCATTCTATCTGGTTACTCTTACTGAATGTGGCCTACCATTAATGTTGCCTTCTCCATGTAGGAGTCCTGGCAATGGAGGCCCTGCATCGACAGGTACTACCCTTCCTTCTGAGGAGGATGAAGGAGGATGTCCTCCAGGATCTTCCTCCTAAAATAATTCAGGACTATTACTGCAACCTGAGCCCTCTACAGGTATTGACCCATAATGACCTTGGAGACATTCCACATTAGTATGATGAACAGTAGTTGGAATGTGTGTTTGCAAAGTCTTGGTTGGAATCCATGCTGGTAAAACTTGTTAGTGGCACAGTTTTATTGATTTTGGCTTCGTCACTGCCTGCAGGTTCAGCTGTATGAAGACTTTGCAAAGTCTAGAGCCAAGGCCAGTGTGGATGACAGCATCTCTGTAGCTTCTACAGAGGAGGAGGAAAAGCCCAAGCTGAAGGCCACAGGCCATGTCTTCCAGGTATGTGTGGTTTGATAAATGTGGTCTTTGCGGTTCATATGTGAAGAAAGTTTGTCCTGACCATAATGTGTAGCTTTGAATTGTTCCTTTCTGGTAAATGGAAAAGCAAATGTTTCTTAAATATTTATGCAGTAGAATATGGTGCCTGCATACCCCCCACATATTTTCCACACCATGGCAGAATATAAGACGGACAAAACAGTGGCCTGCTCATGAAAACTGTAGGCTTATAATCTCTCTTTTGCCTTTTACCCTTAAAATTTGACATTTGGAGATTTGACTCGTCAGTGAGGAAATTCTTGCTTGTCAGTGTCACACGGTTTCCTCATTTGTCCTCCTGATGACTGACATCTTAAAATCTGTATCAATGTTTTTTATTATTTGCATCTTATAAAACCTTACGTGAGTTTTTAACAGTCTTTCCTTTGCTGATGGTTCGCCGTGTTAATAGTTGGGTTTATGTCTTCATTCTTTAAGGCGCTGCAGTACCTGCGGAAGCTGTGTAACCACCCCAGCTTGGTCTTGACCCCTCAGCATCCAGAGTACAAACGCATCACTGAGCAGCTGGCAGGACAGAACTCAAGCTTGCGAGACATTCAGCACGCGCCAAAACTATCTGCTCTCAAACAGGTGAGATATCACTCTTCAGGTCATCTTTCTCACGTCTTCCGTGGACCAAGTGTTTGATCCTGATAACTTTTTGATTTTACACAAAGATATGTAGGAAGAAGAGATTCTATAAGGATGTTTGTTGTATTCAGTTATCCAACCGTTCACTTGTATCTGATTTCAAAGATGCCCCATGCCTTCAGTCTAACACGTTTCTGCTCTCAGCTGCTGTTGGACTGCGGACTTGGTGGTGGTGGAGGATCAGAGGGGGCCACTGAGGCAGTGGTGGCCCAACATCGTGTGCTAATCTTCTGTCAGCTGAAGAGTATGCTGGATATCGTTGAACATGACCTGCTGAAACCCAGACTGCCCACCGTCACATACCTGAGGCTGGATGGCAGCGTGCAGGCCGGCCAGCGTCACTCTATAGTTTCCAGGTTAGCTCATCTGTACAGTTGCTCGCTGTCAAACACAGAAGTCTGCTCAATGCGAGTTTGCTAAATGAATGCAAGACTAGGATTTCTTCTTTCTGTGCCTCAGGTTTAACAATGACCCATCAATAGATGTGCTGTTGCTGACCACCCATGTTGGTGGTCTGGGTTTGAACCTGACTGGTGCAGATACCGTGGTGTTTGTGGAGCATGACTGGAACCCAATGAGGGACCTGCAGGCCATGGACCGTGCCCATAGGATAGGACAGGTACTGTTGTTGAACACACTTGCTCAGCAGAATATCAGTGTGTAGACAGATTTAGGCAGTCCAGGTTGTTTTGATGACTCTTAACCTTCCTCTGACACTGAAATTGCACAATCAAATCCCGCGTAAAGAATTGACTTTCTTTTAGTTTCACATTGGATCAGCCTTGGATTGTATCAAGAGGCTGCTGCTGTCTAAAGCTAGTGATGCAAAGAGAAGCAGTTGAAATTAGATTGGCATGAAAGCATTTAGTACGTTCCATTTGTCTTTTGCAGAAACGGGTGGTGAACGTGTACAGGCTGATCACACGAGGTACGCTGGAGGAGAAGATCATGGGACTGCAGAAGTTCAAGATGAGCATCGCTAACACTGTTATAAGCCAAGAGAACGCCAGCCTGCAGAGCATGGGCACAGACCAGCTCCTCAACCTCTTCACACTCGACAAGGTGAGAGCAGCTCTGTCCTCTAGTGTTTGTACTATTGTTACTGATTTCTAATAACAGTCAAATTTTTATGTTCTCCACTAACACATGCACGCATCTTTCCCCTGTGTTTGGCTGAACTCCCTTGTCTGTAAATGTGTTTCAGGAGGATAAAGGTGAGAAGGGCGAGCAGTCATCAACCTCAGGAAAGACTTCCATGAAGTCAGTGCTGGACAGCTTGGGAGAGCTGTGGGACCAGCAGCAGTATGATTCAGAGTACAACCTGGACAGCTTCATGCACTCTCTGCAGTAGCACTGTGTGCAAGTCCACCCAGCATCCATCAGGCGTCTCGCCCTCTGGCCGAGCAGGACCCGGTCAGAGCGCGAGGAGACCCCTATTGCTGCAGCCACATGCCTAACACCGCCACCTTAAATAGAGTAACGTTAAGGAGTCCCTGAAGGATAATACTCTCAGTACATTTCCCACTGCGATTACTTACCCACAGCCAAAGACCTGAATCGTTGTCGTTCTACAGTCGATAGGTATGCAGCAACATCACTCAAACTTATTCTCATGAGGTAAGTTACCCAGGTCCTTTGCAAACCTGAGAGAATAAAACCATGTGATGATGTAACAACTGTGAAAGACGTCGTCTACAGTAGCGGAACGTTTTCCACTCTTTCAAGTGCACAGTGTTTCATAAGTAAAGTTATCATTTATAGTTACAGCAGCAGGCGCTACTTTTACAGCCTTCTACCCTCTGCTCATATCACATTGCCAGAGTAAACAGTGTTAACTGCTTCAGATGTTACTACCTAGATGCACCTTCCTCATGTGCGCCCTCTTCTACTACCGCCGCCACCTCTCACAAAGTCTTAAAACACCGTTATACCCACCTCTCTGCCTGATGGATACAAACATGTTTTTGTATGAGAAAAGGAAACAGGGACAGAGTAACAAGAAGCCACAGGATGCCGTCACACAGTGCTGGCTTTTTATAGCACAACGCTGAGTTCAGGAGCGGGTTGTGCTATGTCAAGACGACTCCCGTTCTTCAGACCATGCCCTGGAAGAGTCTGTTCACAAAAAATGTGGTCATCAGGAGGCCCTGTTTGAGAAACTATATTCTGTGTCCACCTTCTCCACATGTACTGTAAAGAGACTGACCCGGGAAAGCACTGCGCGTCAAAGCAAGTTTACAGAGATGGAACTGAGGAGGCCAAGCTGTGGCTGGTACCTGAAACTTGTCATAAGTATTTTTAAAAAATGAATAGACTTGTACATAATTGTCTAATTGCTGCTTTTTGTTTATGATCTTGGGATTGTAATAAATTCTACAAACCTTTGAGTCATGTATTTTTCTTTGGACATCAATGGCCAGTAGATGGTGTGGTTGTACATCCAGGGAAAATAAAAACTAGAAGTGAATACATGTAACACATTTCCACATTGGTCTAATTTGAACCTAGGTAAATGCAAAATTTACCACTCCACAGGAAAGCATGGTTCAAATGGATCGGTGGGTAAATTTAATTTGTCTGATGCTAATTTGTAACTTTCTAAAGACATCTTGTACAAAAAGTGCTCAGAAAAGTGGGAATTTTATCAGAGGAAGGAGATTGTGCTATGTTTTGTTTCTTTTAAGCTAACGTTACAGTGTGTTTTTCATTCTCACAGCTTGACCTTTACATTTTCCAGTGTAATTTGTAAGTGGCCCAAGAGCACAGACCTTTAAATGTTACTGCGGGGGCCAAAGAGCGTAATGAAAGTTAGTATTGACAGATTTTTATTTTTCATGTTTGGGGGGGGTTGCAGCAACAAACTCAGAAGCGGTAGTAAGCAGTAGCAGCATTAGAGCTCCATGTTTTTGAGTCACAGTCATACTGCAAATAATCAAGACAACAGAGGTCCAAGTCAATAATCATCAAATCCTCACAGAGGTGGAACCAGTGCTCCAGTCGGGTAATAAAAACTTTAAAACTAAAAGTCATTAAAAGCAGTGGGATGTTTTTTGTGGGGGAAAGGAGCATATTCCTTCATGTGATAAGATCACAACATGAGACCTCCAGTGTTCGTCTACCCAGGGAGCGCCCATGAAACAGCAGGGACAATGCGGTACGCTATCCAGATCGACATGAAACGCGTATCCGTAGACAGGAATGTAGATGTATAGATATAAAATGGTTGGCATCATCAGAATCATGATCTTTTTCATTTGTAGGCACACTTGATTAAACAGATATAAAATGTTGTCATTAGGGTTTTTTTTTTTTAGTGCCAAAGAAACTGGCAGGGGGGGCAGTTAACTTAGAGGGGTTGTGAAAAGCATTAGTATAAACTGGTTTTAAAAAAAAAAGGCCAACCAGACCAATACAGACATTTCTCCAACCTTTCTCCTCCCAAAACATCCAAACAAACTCAGCATTAGCTCAGAGTAGGTTCATTAATCATAGTGACCTGATTGTTTGATTATTATTGTTACTATTATTTGATTCTGCTTTGGCTCATATTGCTGCCAGTGGACACCTAAGCATGCTGTGAAGACAAAGCTTTGACTGACACTGCAGACTGCACCTACTTTGGGATCACCCTATCCTGATAAACCTATTCACCCAGACAGCGGATGAAAAGGGTGGATGTTTTGTTGCAGGAACGTGGGGAAGGACAAAGACCAGCAGGCCTTCCTTTAACTGCAAGCAGTAGCAGCAGCTGAAAAGGCATTCTAGCATCACATGGGCCTGTGAGCCATTCATATACATATTCATATGGTTCAAGCAGCCCTTCCACCTAAAACAAAGTTACACCTTTTCAGACCAGGAGACTGGGTGCTTATCGGAGATCTCCAGAGAACCAGCTGGAATGAGAAATGGTGGAATGGCCCATTTCAGGTACTGCTGACAATCCAGACAGGAGTCAAAGTTGAAGGCTGTGCCACTTGGGTCCCTGTCAGCCATTGCAAGAGGATTACAGAACCACAGTAATAACCCAAAGGGTTAAAAAAAATTCCATATTGACGATGAAGAAGACAACAAGGGTGTACAATGTGCTCTCCCCTTTCAACCTACAGCTATGCTGGAACGAAAGAGTGAGGGGTGAAAGAGCGCCCTCCTCCAACAAGAGGATTTCTTGTTTCTTATATATTTTGCATACAAATTTTATACTACAAGAGTGATTAGAAATAATTAAAAGGGTGGAAATATAGTAGAAAAATGTGTGTTTCACCTTATTAAACCTCAGTGTACTGTTGTTATTTAGCTGTAATAAACTAATTATAAACTGTGTTTATAATGATAAACACAAAGATTGTACCTACACTATAAAGGAGCCGTTATTATTTTGCCTGTTTGTCATTGCTGGTATGAACCCTGCTCTGGCTGGATTGATCCCTTTCAATAAATCTCAATAACTTTCTTTCAATACAGTATATCTCAGAAAATCAGTTTGGTTTTGATGCTCAATTTATTTTTCCACAACAGGAAACTGTTTGTGTTCTACACTTGACTCACAAAACTCAGAGAGATGGAACAAAAGGTAGAGCAGGCCACCTGCTAATTAGACGGTTGGTGGTTCAGTCCCCGTCTGCTTCAGTCTGCATGCCAAAGATCCTTGAGCAAGATACTAACTCCAAGTTGCTCTTTGATGGATGGATCCGTAGGACTATGAATGTGTGTGAATGATAGATAGAAAGCACTTACATAGAAAAAAGTGCCTGGGTGAATGAGGCAAGTTGTATAAAAAGCACTTTGAGTGCTCAGTTTTAGTCCATTTAGCTTTAACACACCCTTGTCGTGATTCCTGGTTCACTGACCCAGTATTTTGAGTTTTGTGAGTTCATGATTTACCTTGGGTTTATGAAGTTATTTATGTTCTTGCTCTTCAGTGTTTCATCCTTTCAGTATAATATTTTCCAGCACATCTCTGTAGTGTGCACTTCCAGTCTGATTTTGTCAGTGCCTTGTTTTTAGTTACATTTCTGTCATTTGCTGTGTATGTTATTTTCGTGTACTTAGTTTGGTTATAGTTCTTGTCTTGTTATGTTAGTGCCCCACCTTCCCTCTGTCTCCCTCTCTTTCTCTGAACTGACAGATATGTGAAATTATCTGATACTTACCCTTCTTGATTCCTCCTCTTTAGCGCTAGCTAGATTCTCACGTACAGTGACTACAACTTTGTATAACTGCTATAAATTGTACTGCTGAACCTGAAGTAATGAGTCTGTTGTGAAAATGTAAGAAGCAGAAATTAGAGATAACATTTGTTTAAAAATGTCGTGAGTAAGTGTAAAAAGTGTCAGTTTCTCTGTCCTGGATTATTCTGTTTTAATGGGATAACTGACAGTCATCCCAGCAAGAAGGCACAAGGCAAGCCATTTGCTGCCGCCTATAGGTTAGTTTTGCACATTTACACTTCACTCAATCACCTGTTAAACATCACATGAAGCTGTCACAAGATAAACTGACTGTAAAGCAAATTGATGACTGAAAGCTGTTGGGTGTTTACTTACTTTTCATCTTTTAAAAGTTCATTATGAGCCAAACAAACACAGTGAACACTCAAGCACATTGTTCTAGATTATTATTGTGTTAATCTGAATAACCTTCCAATAATTCACAATATAACGTCTCTTTTTTTCCTTTTATTTTTCTTTTTTCTTTTCTTTTCTTCTCCTTTTTTTTCTTTTTCATAATATAACTTGAGCTGACCTCAAGAAGTATTAAATAAAGAATCCACTTTATTTTCTTTCTATGCATTTTGTAATGTAATATTTTTGCCAATTTATGGAAATGTCATGATGTGATGGACAGTGTTGGGCAAGTTACTTTGGAAAAGCAATTAGTTATAGTTACTTGTTACTTTAAAAAAAAAAAAAAAAAGTAGCACAACCTCACATGTCATATTGTATTAACACAAATGATCTAAAATCAGACAAAAAAAAAGTAACAACCACAAACATGTTTCATGAATCATTAACTTGAAATGCAACTATAAATTGTAAATTTTAAAAACCTATGCACAAGTTTTGTAAACAAGAAAGTTATTTGCAGCTATTTATCTACAGTGGGGCAAAAAAGTATTTAGTCAGCCACCGATTGTGCAAGTTCCCCCACTTAAAATGATGACAGAGGTCAGTAATTTGCACCAGAGGTACACTTCAACTGTGAGAGACAGAATGTGAAAAAAAAATCCATGAATTCACATGGTAGGATTTGTAAAGAATTTATTCGTAAATCAGGGTGGAAAATAAGTATTTGGTCACCTCAAACAAGGAAAATCTCTGGCTCTCACAGACCTGTAACGTCTTCTGTAAGAAGCTTTTCTGTCCCCCACTCGTTACCTGTATGAATGGCACCTGTTTGAACTCATCATCTGTATAAAAGACACCTGTCCACAGCCTCAAACAGTCAGACTCCAAACTCCGCCATGGCCAAGACCAAAGAGCTTTCGAAGGACACCAGGAAAAGTATTGTAGACCTGCACCAGACTGGGAAGAGTGAATCTACAATAGGCAAGCAGCTTGGTGTGAAAAAATCAACTGTGGGAGCAATCATCAGAAAATGGAAGACATACAAGACCACTGATAATCTCCCTCGATCTGGGGCTCCACGCAAGATCTCATCCCGTGGGGTCAAAATGATCATGAGAACGGTGAGCAAAGATCCCAGAACCACACGGGGGGACCTGGTGAATGACCTGCAGAGAGCTGGGACCAAAGTAACAAAGGTCACCATCAGTAACACACTACAACGGCAGGGAATCAAATCCCGCAGTGCCAGACGTGTTCCGCTGCTGAAGCCAGTGCATGTCCAGGCCCGTCTGAAGTTTGCCAGAGAGCACATGGATGATACAGCAGAGGATTGGGAGAATGTCATGTGGTCAGATGAAACCAAAGTAGAACTTTTTGGTATAAACTCAACTCGTCGTGTTTGGAGGAAGAAGAATACTGAGTTGCATCCCAAGAACACCATACCTACTGTGAAGCATGGGGGTGGAAACATCATGCTATGGGGCTGTTTTTCTGCCAAGGGGACAGGACGACTGATCCGTGTTAAGGACAGAATGAATGGGGCCATGTATCGTGAGATTTTGAGCCAAAACCTCCTTCCATCAGTGAGAACTTTGAAGATGAAACGAGGCTGGGTCTTCCAACATGACAATGATCCAAAACACACCGCCCGGGCAACAAAGGAGTGGCTCCGTAAGAAGCATTTGAAAGTCCTGGAGTGGCCTAGCCAGTCTCCAGACCTCAACCCCATAGAAAATCTGTGGCGGGAGTTGAAAGTCCGTGTTGCTTGGCGACAGCCCCAAAACATCACTGCTCTCGAGAAGATCTGCATGGAGGAATGGGCCAAAATACCAGCTACTGTGTGTGCAAACCTGGTAAAGACCTATAGTAAACGTTTGACCTCTGTTATTGCCAACAAAGGTTATGTTACAAAGTATTGAGTTGTATTTCTGTTATTGACCAAATACTTATTTTCCACCCTGATTTACAAATAAATTCTTTACAAATCCTACCATGTGGATTCATGGATTTTTTTTTTCACATTCTGTCTCTCACAGTTGAAGTGTACCTCTGGTGCAAATTACTGACCTCTGTCATCATTTTAGGTGGGGGAACTTGCACAATCGGTGGCTGACTAAATACTTTTTTGCCCCACTGTAAAAATGCAGCCAAGTTTTGTTTTTTTTTTGTTTTTTTTAAATAACCATTTCCAGCTATTTACAGAACAATCAGGTGTTCTGCATCAAATAAGATGCCACGCAAATTATTTGTGCCAGTTTAAAAAATAATTTTTGTCCACTTTAAGACAGACGAGAACATCACAAGCCTGATAGCTGCAGGCCTGACAGCAGGTGTATCACTCCTGTTTTCCACCTGGAGACAGCGTTGCAGTCTGCACGTCTTCAAGAAGAAGAAAGGCCTGAATCTACAGATCTATGAGCAAGATTTTCCTAACTGACTTCAAACGTTTGAGCTGTTTTTAATGATAGTGCATGGTTATTGATTACAGCAGATCATATAGGAGTATCAGGACACTGAAGAGACTGTTAAATAGATATGAGCAAAGGTGGAGTCTGTCATCCTTAAAATGCTCCTACGATAGGCAGCTGGCAGGATTGAATGACGCCTCTTTGGTGAAGTACAGATACAGGCTGTAAGCAACCATGAGCCACTGTGTGACAAACTAATAAACATGCATAATGTAGATTTGGTAAACACATAGGAGCCACTAATATGAGAAAATGAATGCGTTAGGGAGAGTTTGCTATCAGTCTCGGAACTGTTCAACTCAATTTTGTTTGCAGACAGAGCTAAAATGTTGCGACTTTGTTTAAAACTGGTGACAAAATTCTGATCAGATACAACCAGAGATGGGCAGTAACGCGTTACTTGTAACGTTAAAAGGTTATAAAACAAGTTTTAAAAAGAGACTTTTCCATTTGATTACATTTTGTATGATGGATTATGCAGAAAAAGTAGAATTGGGCTGAAAGATCTATCGCTTTATCACCTATTCAGGTTGTAAATCGTGTTTTTAAAAAGTAACTAAGTAACTAAGTAATTAATTACTTTTGAAAATAAGTAATCAGTAAAGTAACGGGATTACTTTTTTAGGGAAGTAATCAGTAATTAGTTACTGATTACTTTTTTCAAGTAACTTGACCAACACTGGATACAACTACATACAACATACAACATACAATATACACCACTGCTCAAGTGTTTGGGTCAGGTTGAGCGGTCCTTGTTTTTAATTTTTTTAAAAAGATCACATTTGATTTCCTGTAAATTCACCATACTTTCTTTGGTTGTTTTGTTCTTACTTTCTCTTTTCCCTCACCCCAGTGTGTCCCCAACGATGTGGCATGTGGCTGACCCTCACTGGGTCTGGTTTATCCTGTTAAGAGGGACTTTTTCCACCCCACTGTGTCCACATGCTTGCTCATTATTTGATTGTTGGTGTTCTTTTATGTGTATACTTTGTGTATGGACTATACTTTTGTAAACATTTTAGAAAAGATAATTAAATGCAGTATGGACATTGGGTGTAGGCTGCAGGAATGTGGAAAGATAAGAAACATGTGACCAACCCATCATTACACATGATTCTAAATAACGGTTTTAATTATGTTGTACACAAACATAACTGAAATGTGATTCTGATGATAGTTAATCATGCTTGATTGCTCAATACTGATACAAATTTAGGTGTTTCTGACTGTAATCCACTTTCTGTACAGTAGGCAGACCTAAAACAACCTTTTAAGCATCATTGTGTTCATAAAAATGGGCGTCATACATAACAGTCCATCATTTTTGGAGTTATCACTTTTAGAAATTTCTACATCAATGACATTGAGCCTTATTATGGAAAGCTACCATACCTGTTTGACTCTTAAAAAGCTACAATGCTTAAACCGACACAGTGATGAGCTGTTATCGTGTTGGAGGACTACTTCCTGCACACAACTGCAGGAACTCAATACCTCAGGCCAAGAAAGCAGTTCATGAAAGTACTCGTGGCACTGTAATGTTTAATTTCTGCCGTTTATTGAGATAAAACGTAATCTCGATGTTGGTGAGCTTTAGACATGCAGCCTCTGCTAGCTCTGGACAACATAAAGGTTGCCATTTCTGAGCTTCCAGTCTTTTTTTGAGCTAAAGTTAACTTATCGTAACTGTAAGGAGGAAGATTAGGGCCAGTGAAGGAAATAAAGAACATTTATACAGTTCAGAGTTTTCTCATAATTGTGAATCTTTGAAATCTCAGAATCCTGAGAATTTAGTGAGAATGTTTAATATGAAGTCTGAGAATTCAGAATTTTTGAAGAAAAAAAGAAAGGGGAGAATTCTGACTTTTCTTAGAATTCTGCATTTTGAGAATTATGTTTTTGTTTTGTTTTTTTAGATTTCATGAATCCACATCCTTGGCGGAAAAATTCTGAATTCTCAGAATGCAAAATTCTGAAAAATCTTTTTTTTTTTTAAATCTCAAAATTCTTACTTTTTCCTCTTTGTATTCTGGAAAAAAAGCAACTTTTTGATTCGCCCTACATAATGACTACAGCTTAAAGCAAACTGGCCCCCCAAAAAACCTCTCACCTCAGACCACTAAAGCTCACCAAGCTACAATACTATCTCCTTAACAAATCTGTAAAGAACAAAATCGAACGAGATGCAGTTTTACAAATTCATTTCTGCAGCTATATTCAATGCTTGGTTCAGCTAACAGCCTCCATGTTTATTGATGAATACAGCAGGAGAGACAGGAGTCAGTTTTTCTCAAATAAAATATTCAAACGTCAAACCGTTCTTTCCTTGAAGGCAGGAAAAAGGGTGAAAGTACAGATATATATAGAGCAGCCACATTAGGCCCATGCCTGCTATAAATGATTAATATTGTACAGGTCACACATGCTCCTTCCAATTTCTATATGTATCATACAGTGCAGCTACGTTTACATTCATACTTAAATACAGTCACACCGGTGTGCTCTGTGGGGACTGAACCACGTACAGCATGTGTCACTGGTGTTTTTAGAAGGATCTGCTGAGTAGAATAAAGTATGTGAGCTAATGAGTAGCAATTACTGGAACATAGCACTGAGTAGCAACAGCAGTAAACGGTCAGTGGTGTCACCCATCTTCCACAATTACATCACAACATACTACATGTATGCTCCATTCTGCCATTTTTATTTTATTGCCCATTCATCTGTTTACATTGCGAATCACTTAAACATCACCAACCACCAATCTGTTTCTTTGTGAGTAGGTTTTTTTTTTTTTCATCTTTAGATCATTTTCACACTAATGTAAGCAACATCAGCAAGTTATAACACATAAAGCTTAGCATTTCAAGAAACGAGACACTTTAGTAACAATATTACAAAGGGGTTTTTTCATAGCTTCCAAAAAAATGAAAAAGTGAACAAATGGGAAAAAAAATAAACTTTTAAAGAATTAGCATAATAAAAATTAATTTATTCCAAGTAAAAATACAAAATAATATTAATGACATTGACCAGATATGAAAGTCTCCCCCAGAAATAACTATTAATGGTTGAGAAATAAGTCTGTAAAGAAAAAACATGAAATAAAAATGAAAATATGCAAATATGTTTAAATTCTTCTTTTGTTTTTTAGCAAAACTTTCTAAAAATAATGAAAATTTCTCAGTACAAAGGCTACATTACTACTGGAAGGTACTAGCAGGTAGAGTAGGTAAATACACAGTAGAAAATGATTTTTAGTGAATCACAATGCTTGCAATGAAAATAATTCTGCAGTAAAGATTTATGCCTCTTTTTTCTTGTTTTCTTCTTTTCTACAAACAGTACAAACAGTATTGCACATTACGACAAAGAATCAAGGTTGTTAGCCTTTAAAAAAAAGGGACTAATTCAAGTCTTGCTAGAATAGAAGGCCACCAGTCTATTGATGCACCTTGGGGGCTTCAGATCAAGTTACAGGTGAAAACACTTGTGTCTGTTTTGTGGTAAAAATAACATTCTTTTCACTCTACCTCCAGCCGTGACTCTCACAAGTCTTTCTCGTCGGGCTAACGAATCGGGGTTGCTCTTTTTTCCCTCTTTTTTTCTTACAAAAACAAAAAAGGGAGCACAAACGTTTAGGAAACATAAAAAACTTCTCTTAAAAAAATAACGAACAGAAGATCTCTTTCACAACTCTGGTCAGCATAGTAAATGATTGATTATAAATATACAAAAAGGTGGGAAATATGTGTCGTTTTCCTCTTTGAGCACCTTATATTCGATTTCCTTAAAGAGCTCTCCTCCCTCCGATGTTTCGACCAGTGGGGCGCTCACCCTCGCTGCCACTGTAATAAAGTAGACTCTCACTAACTACATATTATTAGTATAAAGCTCTAGCTCCTTCAGTTGTTGTCTTTTTCCAAAAAAATAAAATAATTAATTCTTAAAATAAAAGCAAACTTTAAAAAAAGCATGATAAGATTTAAAAAAGAAAAATCAACCATCTGTTAAATCATTTCTCTTGAAGAATTAAATTAATATATATTTCTCATCTGAATAAACTTACTTAGAAAATATCTTTTTCTCTCCTAATATATTTCAAAATTGAGGTATTGCAAAAGATCTTGTCAGTCAGAAAGCACACTTTATCTCTCTTTTTTTTTGTCTTTTAACAAAAAGAACAGCTGACTGTTGAAAACTGGTCAGATACAAAGAGTAGTGCATAACAAATAGCTATTATAGAGAAGGAACAAACATAGAAAACCTTTTTTTTTCTGGGTGGGGAAAGAAATGTCACAAAAAATACCCAGAATTCACTTTCATAGGGATGCTTATTATTACTCATGGTTAGCCTCAGTTAAGAAGAAAAAACGTATTGTTGCTTAGTTTCGATTTCTTGGTGAAAAAACAAACAAACACACAGTTTAACTGAGTAAAATGGAAAGAGAGGAGAGGGACTGCAGGGGCGCCAATCACAACTCACGGAATTAAGGAAAAGGGGAAGGGGTAACACGCGATAACTCGCAATGATGCAGGATCCCATTCAGATTGTCCACAAAACTGCTAAAACCAGTGTAATGTGGCCCAGCCTCCCAAAAAAAAAAAAAAAAAAAAAAAAAAAAAGCATACCCTCCCCGTCTTCAGCAGTCAATACTTAAAGTTTCTATGCATTGCATCCACCTACCCGCCCATTCCTGTTTAAACTGCACCATAACCTTTTGATAAAAACAAAAATATATATCTATATGTCCACCTTTTTTTTCTTTTTTTAAGCAGGTCCATTACTTCAAGCTTTGCAGGAAAATAAAAATCTGGATAAATGTGGTAATCCCAGTTTGCACATCTGCATGTTCCGGCAACGCTCCTCCTTCCCACCCATCCCTACCCCTTCCCATTTAGCGAGAGCATGTGCAGGGCTCAGTTTATCAAGTGTCCAGTAGCTTCAGTGTTAAGTTTGACTCCTCGCCCCTAAACGCCTCTCTCTCTTTTTTTTTTTTTCCTCATCCGATCTGCTGCGCCCACGTACCGTCCAGTTTCCTCATCCCGTGTGTCAGGTGGTCTCTGTTAAACAAAGTCGAACACGTGAGCTCTTTGGTTGCACTCTGGGACGTAAACGTGCGCTTTTTCTCAATGGTGGAAAAATAAAAGGATAATTTCAACTCAGTTCTCAGTCTAAGCTCACATTGGTTGCGTCTCCTCGGACCCAGTTAATGTGCATTTAAAAAAAAAAAAAAAGATCGACAGCCGTCCGAGTACACATGTGAGAGACTTCTGTGTGTACTGGTGCAAGAGTGTGTGTGTGTGTACGTGTGTGCAAGTAGGTGTGTGTACAAGAGAACATATATACGTGTGCATACACTAGTTATGACATTTCACAGGACTTCTATGTCGGACACTGACGACAGTTAAAGCGAATCACAGTTCTAGGCATACTCAGACCTAACTACGTACTGTATAAAAAATTGCACAATTCTATCAACAATCACTGCAAAAAAGGGAAAAAAGTACTTCACCTATCAGACAGTTTGTTTGTTTTAATGGTAATCCTACATTTTTTTTTTTGGGATTTGTGATTATTAAGGTTTTGTCTTTATCATATTATCTGGATGCCTGTTTGTGCAGGAACCCTCTGGTTCCTCTGACCAGCTTTTCCCTGTATCTGTCCAGTTTGGTGTGAGTCAAACCTACGTCTGTAGTGTGCTGTGCAAACATGGGCAGAATCGAATAGACGTGATATTGAAAAAGTCTATTGCATGCAGCAACCTGATTGAAATAAACATGCAGTTAGGGGGCGACCCTCCCCATCCCCCCCCCGCCCGGTCCCCACACACGCACACACAAGCACACAAGCACACACACACACACACACACACACACACACACACAAAAGTTAGCCGTCTCTGCCTGGGGCGCCCCCTCCCCCTGCCGCGGCTCTCATTTAATTTAGGAGGAAAAAAAAGAAAACGTAAAAAAACCCACCAGGTGCTTCTCTCTACATCTGCTGTTATTTTACACCCTAGCCTGAATAAAGTTATGGTATCTGTTTATACCATGGATTTAGCAGCAAAGCTATTGCAGCATTACATTTACATAACACTAAAAAATAATGTTATTATCAAAAATAAAGACCTAGAAAGCAAACTGATCTGATTGCGCATATGAGGTATTAATATTTTCAGAGTCAAAATGGAGAGCGAATATAGCCGTGTTATTTTTTCTCTTTTTAACTCCACACTACTGGATAGCTGTTGAATCTTGCTACATCTTATGTCACCTATTTTGCTCCTCAGTATGCATTAATTTCATTTGCCTTTGGTAGTTCTTTTTTCTTCTTAAATCAGGGGCAATATAACTACAGGTTTTGAAAATAAGTGCATGCTCCTTTTACGTAAAATTTAAATTATCTATAGATGTATAGATAGGTACAAAACAAAATATATATATTTATATATATTTATATATGTATATTTTAAATATTTGCATGGTCCCACCTCTGTCTTAGTAAAGGGGAGGGAGGTCCAACAGGACGTACCGCACCACCTAGTCAACAGAACAGGGAACTAAAAGTAGCCAGGGGCCTAACATACCATCCTGTGTGCGTGTGTGTTTGTGTGTGTGTTTAGTAAGATTTTGTGCCAAAGTGCAAATTCTAAGCTCATGGATTTTCGCATTTCAATTCCCCCACAAAGCTTCATCGTCGGGGGGAACACTAGACGATGAGTTCAGAGCTGTGTGCTGTGAAGAAAGTCCCATGTGTTTGATGGTATCACTTCTGCCTTTTTTTTATCATGAGGTGTTTGTGGGATGCAGGGTGGATAGATGGGGCTTTGGGGAGGAGGGTTCCAGCGCTGTCCCAGGCTGCAGGAGGATTTTTTGGGGGCAGGTTGGCGTGGGTTCACTGGGGAGGAGGGGCGGGGGGTTAGGCAGGGCTGGCTCTTGGACTCAACCAACTCCCTCAGCTCCAGCGGAAGGACACGTGTCGAGGGCGGTCGCCCCCTTCCTTCACCAGTGGCTTGTGAAACTCTCGGCCGGCTCGTGAGTGGATGCTGGCCCAGCAGTACTCGCAGTAGTACTGCAGGCAGGTGACGTTGGCACAGAAGAAGGGGGCGAACTTGCCCCCACAGCGTGCCCCCTGGCACTCGTCGCACATCTGGTCGTCCAAGACGTACGGCTTGACCTCCACCTGGCAAAAAAAAAAAAAAAATCTAAACAAAACCGCATTTTAGGTTATCATATCCAAAAAACACAGATTGAAGTGGCGTACGCTCAGATTCATAAAAAATTCACTTCCTGTTCAAGTAAACAGTCTTTGAAACAAAGGGCTCAGTAATACTGTGTTCACGGCGACTGCTGCCATAATCTGTCAGCCTCAACAATGTTTTAAAGAAAAAGAAACCAGCTAATGCAATCGTGTTCACTGTGAATGAGAACAGATATTTTTAGATATGAAATGACAGACAAATCAAGGAAACCTGATAAAACAGATCAGCTGCAGCTGCCTCCCCGTCAACGAGCAACGAGAAACGGAAGCCCGGTTCAGTGAAACTACCATGTCCTCTGGGTGTCATTGCATGATAATCAAAAAATAGGGCTGCTATGAGTCACTGATGGATTTTAAGCAATCAATAAATAACTCCAGGCTACATCCACGATCCTTTCCACAGGTGTGGGGTCAAACAATTGGTACAGATCTACCGTTGCCATTAAACAGTCTGCATCGATTCCCAGTATAAAAGATGGGTATATCCATCATGGCATCTCCCACTGGTTCATGAAACCACATGAGACTAATGAAAGGTGGATCAGTTAATTAATGTCGTGTTTTATTCAGTGATTCAGTAAAAGTAGTGATTGAGCCCATAAAGTCAGGAAAATGTTTACCAAGGTAACAGAGCAAAGATTCAAGGGCCATTTTAGCATGGACTGCTGTACTATCAGGTCTTTTTGCAACCAAAGAAGGCGCCCTCTACTGGCCATTAAAAATAAAGTATGCGAGCTGCAGGTTTTTTTTCCCCATTTCCTCCAGTTTTTTGTTGTTGTTGTGTATATATGTGATTTGCACAGTAACTGTGCTAGAATAACAGCTGGTTTTCTCCAGATGTGTTGCCCATTTAAGTCATAGTCCAGAACCCCCGTTCATTGTGATCCGTTTGACAATTTCTAAAATAAAACAGGACAGGTATCCACCCATCCACCAATATAATGAAGCCAGGAGACAAGAAATGAGAGCTCAGTCACCATGGAGACGCCTCAGCATACAAGCAGGCAGAGGTGGATGTTAACCTTGTTATAGTGTGGCCACAAAATGAAAGGTTATCAAATCCTTCAGCAGTGGGAGACTGTGCTTAGCCAAACTCTGCAGCAGCTACAGTGGAATATCCACTGCTGAGAGCAACGAGCTCACGGAAGACAAAAAAGCAAGAAAGCCAGAAAGAAACGGCCAAGCTGCCAGGCCATTAAACACCAATTTCATCTCGGTGGACACAGAGCTGACCAGAGGTAATTAGCTCACATGTGCTATCATCAAGAGCCATTTACAGTTAAGTGAGTCACAGACAATGAAGGCGAGAAGAAGGACGAAGAGAAAATGGCACCAGCTGGCATCCTAGTTTCTCACCACAACTGAACATGAATTTCAAGAATGCGCTCCACTGTCTGTGGTCTGCAGTGAATATAAATCCTTTCAAAACTCTTAATTCTTTCAACTTGAATCCTTTTGTTGCAGCCTAATGCCTAAAACAACAAAACAAATGTAAGATGGACATCTATTTACCGCATAAAAGGAAGAAATTTTGCTAGGTATCTGGTTCAAAGACATGAAAATAAATATTTTGTTGTGTGAATGTTTTTGATGCTGTAAAGTGGTGTTTTCGGCAAACAGTCCAAGTCATAATAAAGACACCATAAACCCCCGACTGAAGATAGATGGTGATAGCTGAGGTGGGTTGGACAGCCCCGCCCTGCAGAGGCTCAGCTTCCTGGCTGACAACCAGTCTCCCTCGGTCACGATCTGTCCCGCTGCAATTGGCCGGCGTGCCTAAAATAACCACCCAGCAGCACAGCTCCAGTGAATATACATGTATAGGGAACTACTATAATTAAACCATCCCTATGTGTCGGGACTCAGCCAAAGGCCATAGTCATTACACATCCAGGCATGGCCTTTCGTTATTGTAGGCTATGTTGGGTAGCTGGCTGAAATCCCTGCTATAATGAAAACTCTGATACATGGAGGACTCAAGCAGAGTTCAGCTCCACAGCTCGCCATAGGAATGACTGTGAAAACCTCACTTGTGGTCGAGACGCTGCTCTCTTTCAGAAGAGGGATCGCTGTGAACGAAGCTCACGAAGCTCACAAACTCACTCACCCTTTTGTCGATGTCATTGTGCTGCAGCTGAACGAAGCGAGCGCTGATGGCAGCGATGTAGCTCTGCTGATTGGAGAAGGCCACGCGGCCGGCTCCCTTTGGGTATTTGAGCTCTGGGTCCGTGTCGATGCCAGCATAGCAAACACCTCCGTACAGCCTGTCCATGATCATAGCCAGCTCCACTGCGGAGAAAGGAAGGGAAGAGAGGTGGGGGTGGGGAGAGAGATGATTAGTGCCACAAACTCCTCTCGGGAGTTTCTGTGAGTTTGCAAGTTCTGAGTTTAGTTTGTTCTTCAAATTGAAAGCCTTCAGTTACGCTTGAAAAAGCAAAAGAAGTGTCCGACATAAAAATCTGCCCTGCTACACTACGCATCAGAGCAGCAGTCTCAACTCAAACTGCTGGTGTAATTAGCAGGGGGTCACATTGCAGACAAGCCAGCAATGTTTAGCCCAAGAAAAGAAAGACTGAGCCTTCCATTACACCATGAATTCTTAACGTGATGACCACTTGGCCTCCGTCCTGGAAACCCAAGTAGAGGATTGTTTTCTCACAGGAAGAACTTTCATTATAGCCTCCAGCCTCTGAGCTCCATGCCAGCCAATGTTATAAAGGCAATTTAGAGGCTCTGGGAGCTTGCTGGGGAAAAAAAAAGAAAAAAAAAAGATGTCCTCTCATTCATATTTCTGACTTACCTGCACGCAGGGGCCGTGGCACCCCCCCAACAAAGATGGTCTTGCGGGGATCCAGAGGCTGGGAGCCATCCATGACAAAGTCACTGTCGCTCAGGTTCCAGGGACGGATCTGGACCTTTGTGTAAAAGAAAAATGAAATGTTCCCACTTAGAAGTCATTGTGTGGTAAGCTGGTTGTGCATTTGGTTTTAACTAGATAGCAGTGTGGTATCAATCAATTATGTTAACTATACATTAGTTTAATCCAGAGTAAATTAGAAAGATAGTAGCCCACAATCTTCTACAAATCAATGGTCCACAGACATTGTCTGAACAACACACCACACAGTTTATCTCAATACAAGTAAACTATATCTACATATATCTCCATCTCTCTCTCTCATATATATGTAGATGTAGATGTATAGATGGATAGATATATATCTCTATCTTAATGTTACACAACTTATATGATTTCCATATAGAATGTACACAACTTAATGTTAGAAGCCTTAGAGTCTGTGCTAAAATAAGAAGGTTAACCAGCTAAACTTAAACACATAAACATGCTGGAATTGGCACTGAGAGCCAGACAGCATGCTAATTTTAGCAGTTGGCTCAAAGCACTACTGTTAACCTCACAGGCCACTAGCATGGCACTTGAATTTTTTTTTGGTGATCAACTGGACCCAGCACCAAATTTGGATTCAGGAGACAAACACCCTCTCTACTTTTAAGGTTGTGCTGAAATTTTATAAATATTAAAAAAAAAGAAAAAAAAAGAAAAAAGAGGGCTGCATCAGGTGACCCTGAACATTCCCTTAGTTATTTATTCTTTTCACTCTCTGAATTTGAATAAAAGACAGTGTGTCTTTTATTCTGTAAAGGGAGTTTTTCCTTGCCACTGTCACCAAGAGCTTTCTAACAGGGTCTAAGGCATCATTTGATTGTTCAGGCTTTTTGTATATTTTAGAGTCTTTACCTTACAATATAAAGCACCGTTACACACTTGTTCTTGTGATTTGGCACTATATGAATAAAACAGAATCAACTTTTTTTTTAAGAACCGTGGGCATACTGTCTGGGCAATTTAAATAAGTGAACTCTCATTAATTCAAGAAAACACATGTACCCCAAGAAAATATGGAGGGAAATGTGGTAGCCATGTCAAAGTATGTTGCACCATTTCAAGAACTTTGTCTTAAACTTACTGGTTTGTCTTTGATTGTGGGACTGGATACACACAGGTAGAGTTTTCCATCTTCCTCAATGCAGGCATCAATCAGGGCCTGAACAGAAGATTCTTCCTGGAAAAGCAGGAAGGCATAGCCTAAAAAGGAAAAACAAAAACAGGGATTTTACAGGAAGAGAGAAAAAAAGAGTTTCCACAGAAACTACATTTCCTGTGTTTAATAGTCACAACCTTGTGACCATGACACTTTAAAGTCTGTCTTCAAGGCAAGAATTCATGGATATCAGACTTTATTTTTTAAATACAGTGTCACAATCCCATGACTAAGCCCCACACTGTTTTCCTTTGAACTATTCATAGATTCAGACAAGCAGGGCTCCAAGTGCACAGATGACCTTGCAGCCTGTTCTTCCATACTCATCAGCCTTGCATTCATATACGAGACATTCAGATGTTCCAGGCACCTTGCCGCCTGCACAGCCTCAGATTAAATGGCACGGAGTGCTTCACTCCTAAAGGAACCATGCAAAATTGATCAGCCTAACGCACTGCAGATCTTCCAGAGTCAGGTAGAGAGAGTTTGGTGATGTCTTTGAGAGGCAGAAAGAAAGAATGAGCAATTCAGACAGTCACTCTGTACTACTGAATTATTTAGCACGGAGAGCAGAGACCTCATCCAAGGTCAGAGCTATTAAGCCACTTCAGGCACCCAATTCAATAGGGTACATCCATCACACGGTGCTACGGGGATAACGAGCAACAAAGATCTGATTTATAGGCTGAGCATCATGAGCGCCATATATTGAGAAAAGACAAAAAAAGAAAACTTTTTTGACAGATGGATAATGAATACAGGATGCATGTCTGAAACTGATAAAGGTAAATATCCAGTGCAGCACATCAGTCAAAAAAAGGCAGGAGATAATGCCACACAGTCACCTCTGAATAACACTAACCTATTCATTTATTGCTCTATTTATGCCAGAAAGGACCCGGCAACACCTGTGGCACCCATGAGTCAGAGGATTACGAGCTGCTGTCTGAGGAGTTTGAGTGGGTTTCTACCGGAGGACACTCCGACTCCAGTCACTTCACCTATTGCGTATCTCTAAAGGCCATTTGTTCCAGTGAGAACCCAATTATCTTTGACATCGTATCACCCTAACAAATGCAAAACCCAGTGACACACACTGACATGGACAAATGCACGAGTGGCAATGCGACTTTGATGTTTTAACATTTCTGAGTAGAGTTGCTACAGTTTAGATAAGCAGAAACTGGAGGAGCAAAAAAAAAAAAAAAGGTCTGACTCAGCAGACCCCGTGGTGTGTAGATGCATCTGCGTGCATGTATTAGGGAAGGGGGGATAAAAGCAATGCAAGAAAGAAAACTGCCGCCAGTCTCAAAGGTAAGCTGAAAAAAAAAGCAGGTGCGTAAGCAGATGCGGGTTTGTCCTTAGGAGAAAGGGTTTTTGTCCGACTGCGACTGAACGTGAGGCATGTGCCCTGATGCATGTGACGCGTCTCGCCATCGCAGTGATGTGGCACTGCTCTCCCTCTAGCAGTGATGACTACTGCATCTTCCTGACATCGGCATCTACAGCAGCAGAAAACACTGCAGCAGATTTCCATGCAGTGTATGAAGCTTCAGGATTGTGATCTGATGACTCTGAAGAGCGAGAAAACTGCGACTGCGCAGAAAATACTGAAAAGAACCCAAAAGCAGCATTTTTGCAGAAGCCACCAAACACAAAACTGTGTTGGAACTTAAACTGGTCAGTAGATGGGAAGAAAAGTAGTCCTTCCCTGAACGCCACACTCAGGATCTGCAATACAGCATGTCTACCACTTTCGTGGTGAAAACCTGAGTGTGTTTAAGAATTCACCTCGTACTTTGTAGAGCTACCTTTTGAAGCAGTTAGACTTGCAAGGTTCTCCGGGCACGTCTCTTTCAGTTTAAAACATCTGGCAACTGGGATTTTCGCCGGTTCTCCAAGGTGAAACTGCTCCGGCTCTTTCAAGTCAGATGAGTCGTACTGGTGTAAAGCAGCATCTTCAAGTAATGCCACAGATTCTCAATTGCACTAAAGTTTGAGCTTTACCTTTAAACCACTCCAATGTGGGATTAGAGTTGTGTTTAAGGCCATTGTCCTGCTGATAACAGACACTCTTGGCCTTTCTGGCAGACTGAAACTGAAAAGTTATGCTTTATTGGGGATTTATGAATCAGTGGCTACAACGTAACGTCAGACCCACCTGAAACCCTACGCTATGATCTACAGCTATTTGATGTGCACCTCCCCACACGAGTCTAAATCAGCTCTTAGTTTTGTCTGATCAGCAAACTTTTTTGGAAAATCTGCCACTTACCCTTTCCAACTCCAAATGTTTTTTACGTACTGGCAACCTTTCCATATAGATCCACTCCATGAAATGGACAGTTTAATGCTGATCTATGGACCGATACTCCCATCTCCACTGTGGAACTTTGCCACTATATCAGTATTACCTTTCGTATCCACGTTAAATCTCTGAGATATGGGTGAGATATTCTTTCCATGTTCTTTTAATAAAAGAGTCATTTGGCTCCGGTTTATACTACCAATCCACGTGACCTCTGAAGTTAACTTGTTGGCATTGCATCTTATTTAGGGATTTACAAAGTAAATCAGATGAATCCATTAAGATTTATTTGTTCAATTCCAGGTTCATTTCACTTTGAAATTCATCACTAAATGATGGTAGGTGGGGGGGAGAGTTTTCCAAGACACCCCAGATGATTTTTTTTTCATTTCGTCTTCTGACAAATTCTTAAAAATGAGATATGTATTAACAGTATGTCAATTAGATAAATATCAGATTTTGCTAGCACAGCAGCAGTACACAACATTAAGTCTCTGTATGCATCTAAGCTTTATGCAAATAAGGGGTTATTTGCATAAAGGGGAAAGGGGACCTCACTAATTAAAGGGTTTTAGCTGTTGGTTTTGCAGGCTAATAAGCTCAGCGGGGCTATGATGTGTTCCCCAACAACAAACTGTACCACTGTGAGCAAAACAATAATATCCACAATGCAAAACTAATTAAAATCAGCTGCTTGAAGCGACCAACTAATCTCTGTCTTTTTTGTAACTGGTCCTTACAGAGCTAACCCCCGTCCGCACCACACACAGGAAATGCACAATCAGACATGACATAAAGAGGATTTTTGTGCATCACCATCTTCCTGCACGTGCCTCATCATCACCCGACATAAGACCCCCTGTCTCTGGGTTGCAGGCTTACATAAAGAGGGTTTGTCATTGGGAGAAATCATGTGGCTTAGTGCTGACATTCCCCCTCGGAAGAGAGAGAAAAAAAAGGCAACTGCAGTCGTGCACAAGAGGGGGGGAGGCATGAAAAGGCAGAGCTAGCCAGCAGCTCATACAGTCTGAAGGAGGGAACAACGTGTTCCATGACCCAGGACAGAAGAGAGAGGCGGAGAGGGAGAAGGAGGAGGGGGAGAGGAGCAAGAGAGAGGTTTTTTTTTTTTTAAAGTGAGAAAAGGTAGGAAGAGAAGGGAGAGAGGGTGCATGAATGGCTGCCTTACAAACGGAGTTTTAAAATAGCAGAGGCGGCTGAGGCGAATGGGAAGCTCCTGCTTTAATGTGCCCGGTTAGGAAGTTGTAGAGTTGATGCAAAAGACCTAAAAGTGATGCAGTCATTTCTATTTGCTACACCCCACTTTGCACTGCAACCAATACGTGAACTCCTGTCACAGCATTACACCTGTCGGAGGGGAAAATCTCTCAGCAAACATCCCGTTAATACAAACAAAAAAAAACTTTATACAGTCCTAAACTAGACTTCCGTGGTTGGACAGCTTCACCAGAATAAGAGCCTCATAATTCTACATGTCACGATCAAAATAATACTTCAGCCAAGGCTGCTTGTTAAAGTGGCCTGCGCAGATTCCTCTGGCCACTCTGTCCCCCTCCAACGCTCAGACATCTGAATGGTGCTGAGGATTTCTCTTTTTCCATCATCCTTGCGCAGTGCAGAGGCTTATGCCGCGGGAGGAGAGCACAGATCTGCATTGGCTCGTGCCTGAGATTTATAGGGCTTTGCTGCTGAGCTCCGAGCACTGTCTAGCGAGCGGGCTGGGGGTGGGTGGGGGGTGAGAATATGTACACCAGCAGTATTTCTTTCCTCCTATAGAGCGCAGTTAACAGACAAACAAAAGGCCCCCTCTTGGACAAACCGATGACTTCACGCAGGACCGAGTCTTTCCAGCAAAGGAGGCCAGCTGATTGACTCATGTGGAGAGAAAGTGTCACGTCAGTGGCAACAGGATGACATTTTGTGGAGTAAAACAAAAGACGTGAGCTGCTAGTTTGACCTTTTTGGGAGATCAGGTGGGAAGACTGATAACAATTTCATGTCTGCACAGCTAATATGAATACACTAAAGTGCTGAGAAGTAGTTGGAACCTTTAGTAAAGTCACAACAGTCGTTGTTTTCAGCCGTCGATAGAAAACGAATGCCGACATCTCTCTTATTTTTAAAGAACGGCTCCATAATGACTGCTCTCTGAACTAGTTTCTACTCGATCTGCTTTCGTATCTTTGAATTTGATAGCGTGAGCTTGGACTTTAAGCAGTGCGCCAACATCTTTCCACTGCTACATCAAAGTCATACAGTGCAATCCTATTCTGCCCATTATCTCATCAATTCAAAGTTATGTTGACTTTGCTGAAATCCAATCCGCAATGGCTAGATAAGCTGAGCGAGCGTGGTCACAGTGTGCACCTCTCTGGCTTTAATGGGGACATTTAAATCCAGAGCTTATCATTAATACTCTCACAAACAGTGCTCTTGTGCACATACTTCAAAGACCTGGATGAGATGCAAAGGATAGAAGATACTAAACCTCCATGTATGCTATATGTGCTGTGAGAGAGGAAAGGCTGCGACTCTGACACAAAATGTAACGAGACAGGCCGCTGACAGCAGGAGGAGGAGGAGAAGAATAAGTAGGGAGAGGAGGAGGAGGAGGGCTTGGCTGGATGGATGAAGGGGGACACAAACATCTGCTCTCCTAAAAACAAATACAGGCCCCTGAGGCTCTGAAGCAATTGCAGAGTAGTCGGCGGTAGAGCAGAGGAGCGGCGAAGTGAAGCGTCACTAATCATCTCAATTTGAGGAAGTCACTCACTGGATATAATCCCCACACGAGTGCGAGAAGATAAATCAAGCCCTGAGTATTGGCGTGCCTCTGCAGCACTTCTCTGCTGCCATTATTTCAGCCTTTCAGCATTTAGATAAAGAGGGGGATGTAGATGACATTCAAACAAGTCTGGCACAAGGTAACTACAGGATGCAGAGCAGTATGTTTGCAGTGCTCAGGCTATGCCATGCAAACAACAACCACCTTCCTCCTCCTCCTCCTCCCTGGTCACAGACAGAAATAGCTCCCTAACATTTGACGCTCATTGCCAACAATAGTGATGACAGTGTTTAGGCGACAGGAGAGGGTGTGAGCGGCAGCCCCGCACTGACCAGAGCTTACTGTTCACACCCCCTCCCACAAACATCAAATAGGGATGTTCCATTTAGTTCATAAAAGCAAAATACCAGTATCATATAAAGCTGTAAGAGCTTGCACGCTTAAGGGCATCAGAAACACAAACATCTACCTTTTATCTATTTAAAACTGTTATGTGGAACATCAGGCATGCAGCTAACTCAGTGCACCATTTGCGATGGTTTGGGGTCTTGTGTCTGGCCACCTGATAAATGCAAGTGTAACTGTTAAGGAAGGTATGTCTGTCTTTAAAGAACCAGATACTGCACTATAGTAACCAGTAGGTAAATGTGTCCTCTGGTACTGAGGATAGCATCCTAGAGATCAGTGTATAAATGATCTCCAGAATAAGGTGATAATTGAACAAACTAAAAAGGCCTCTTTAACATACCGTATTTTCTGCACTGTAAGGCGCACTTAAAATCCTTTATGATCAGCGTTGCTGCTTTACCATGTGTAATAATTACGTTTAACATCCAGGCATCCATGAAAACAGAATTTATTAAATTTAACGGAGTTAGAAGTTAGCAGGAAGTTAGCTCGCTAGTTTCCACCTAAACATGATATAGCATGTTCTGACTGAGAGATTAAAACATACGGCTCTGCTATCACTCCCAAAATAAATAAAGACAGAAAATTAAACAGCAGTGACGTTTGTAGGGTTACTGAAGTTGGGCTAGCTGGTATAGAGTGATGTGCTACGTGATCGCTAGCGACATAACATAAACAGTGAAGCTAGAGGATGAATGCTAACGTTTTTCGACGCGATAAAAGTTAGCGTGAGGGTTCCCGATGGTTAGGGACAAATGCAATCGCATGGCAGGATGCTGTAAACGGACCAAGCTTCAGTTACGAGAACAACTGAGATAATCCATCCACAATACGAGGTTAGTCATTAATATACTGCAACAACATGGCAATAGAGCAGCTGCAAGAGAATTCAACGTTAATGAATCAATGGTACGGAAGTGGAGGAAGCAAGTTTTGTTTCCCTTAATGCACCTTATAATCCGGTGCGCCTTATCGTCCAAAAAATACGGTGAGTCTTTGAATCCACTGTAACTACAACAATATTCCTTCTCCATAAAAGTGCCATGAGAATAATATGGCAGTCAAAGTAATTTCAAACTCTTTAAGCATTTTGGATCAGATTTGATTCTATACATGCAGTTCGTTTGTTTTTTTTTCTCTGGTGACCAAAGAAACTAAAAATTAAATTAAACTCTAAAATCAAAAACAGAGAGGCCAATAATAGACCCGTTACAGCATAGGAACAAAGAGCACAGCTAGTTCATGTTTGTCCTTACTCCAACCCTCTCCTTGCACCAAGAGAGTATTACCCAGCCCCTAAATTCAGTCTCGGCCACAATATGAGTCATCCCTGAACCAAAACGCTTTCATAACTGTAGTCACATACTCCCGGCAGTTAAATGTGAATCAAGGCGGAAAGTGACAGCCATCTTCCATTCGGTCAAGCTTGGAAGGACGTTTAACACGGGGAAAAAGGCAGATGACCTCTTGATGCCAATCCCACATTTGTAAATCATTCGTCGCACAGCGAGATGCACACACACACACATACACAAGTGTGTGTTCTTACTCTCACGCCCGGAGCTATTAGTGCTAAAATCTCTGTCACCAGGCATGTGTCCAAGCTCCCTCTGCCAGTTAATACAGAGAGTGTGATATAAACAGAATATTTTAGCGGTTTCTCTCTGAGTTTTGGGAGTGTGGTTTAAAATTAGAGCAAGAGATGAATTCCCTCTACTTACTGATGAATTCTACACAGATCCCCAGTCCTACATGTCTCCTCCCCTTACATGGCGGCATCCTAAGCTCATTCATTCCCCTAAAAGGATGCTGCATTTTTTCCCCCCGTGGTTTTGGATATTAGTAGACCCAAGCCTATTCAAAATAATCCTCCCAAGCTAAAAAAGAGAGGGGGATGTTGAAAAATGGGAGTGGGGGATAAATTGGCAGAGATTTTTGCAGGTCCTCCAGATGCAGTGTATTACCATCTGCCTATGGAATGTCAGTTATTTCCAGAGCGTCTTTAATAGCTTCCCTAATATGACACACTGTAGCTCCCAGGCCAGAGGGAGTGATGTAGAGGCTTTGAGGAGGGAGGCGCGACTCTGATCCGCTGCCAGAAAATGACACCCGAGAGCCTGTGCAGAAAGGCGAAAAACTTTCACACTCCTCAGGTGCTCACTCGAGCAAACACTTCTGGGGTTAAAACTCTTGGTGGCCAGTTATAGAGTCATTACACGCTGTATGTGTCTCTCTGTGCGATGCCTAAAGGTGGTTGCTAACATAAACAAACACCTCTGAGGTTGCCCAGCATGATCTGTGGATTCTGCGTAATACGAATCTTTGCAAAACTCCAAAATGGCGATGCACCTGAGGTGATATTTATTGGTCTACACTTTGATGTCTGATGGGAAAATAGAGATTATGGCATGAGAACCTACTATTACCTTTAGGGGGGAAGTAGGATTTGCTCTCAGCTTTGTGGGGCCAGTCTACCACCAGGTGCCCATAGCGACGGAAACTGTTGGTGATTTCATCTGCGAAAATAAAGAAAAGACAAGAAGGAAACATGAAATTGAAAGATTCTCTCATGGTTGTTCATGTAAAATGTATGTAAAGGAGTGTATGCAGAGCGGCTTTCTATTTTTTGCGCTATTCCTTCTGCAGTAGTCGCTACTGCATTAAACGGGAACAGAAGCCGAGCACATCCAGTGTGCACTGGAAACTCATGCATTTTTCATTCTGGTTAGGGCAAAGTATTGTGCAACAACTCAGTAGCACATATGCTTGTTCACTATATTGACACAGACGAAAGAAAAAAAAAAAAAGACACAAAATGGATACATATAAGTAAATATCCCAAATTAATGACAGGTTGTTGTTAGGTCATAGATGTTAAAACATAGAAATCACCATCATTAAAAGAGAAACTTGGGACTAAGAGACTAAAAAAATGAAATCAAAATCAAAAGTAGATTAGCTCAAATATGATAAGGATTGCAGTGTCCCCCACCTCTTCCCTATAGAGCCAATCTGTAGCCGAACTGCAAAACATAACTAGTCGTTTTGTTGCAGTGATGCATGTGCACAACCGAGGCTGATGGTGACAAGGGTATCTAGGTTTTATTATGGTAAACATAAAGGTAAGTGCACCTGCTGTTTTTCTTGGTAAAAGCCCAAAGCCTTTAACCAAGATGGCTGCCAAGTGGTGAGACTCATGCTAAACCTGTTAAATGCTAGAGGCTAAACTAGCTTCACTAATGTTTAGCATTTGATCATGAAACAATATTTTCACTTCGACTTTGATAAATTGGTAAGATTCCTTTTCTTTTTTTTTTCCTTTTTTCTAAAAAAAAAAAAAAAAAAAAAAGTGATTTATTGGGTCTAAATATACGGCAAATTTAATTCTGCATTTTTACTGAACAGGGGCTAAAATTCATACACTTAGCAGGTACTTTCTACGGGTCCATAAAATAATACATTGCGGGAAATGCATTCATTCATTTTCTCACAGGGAGCTTGATAGAAAGAGTGTGTGTACAATAAATATGATGATATGACTGGAAGCTAGTTAGCTTAGCTTAGCACAAAGACTAAAAACAAATGACAAATGTTAGCCTTGCTGAATTCATTGTCTTTCTAGTCTCTTTGCTAAACTAGTTTTACAAACTGCTGGCGTTCGCTTAATATTTTCTGAGCACTTTATATGTTTTTATAAAAAACCAAAACAATAAGAGCATTTCTCGGTATGTGCTATGATTAGGGAATGGTTAAGTGTGACAGTGTCAAATTGTAGAAATTGTAAAAGTTTTAATAGTTGAAGTTCAAACTGGCGGTGTGTAAATTATAATCCTCAACAAGGAGTGTCAAATTGCCCTCAAGTACGACTCGCATATGCCAGTTTAACTTTCAGTGGCAAACAGCCAAAAACACAGTCTGCAGTTTGTGAAACTTGGAAGTTTTAATATATCACAGAGTGGTGCTGACACACAAAGAAAAGAAAAAAAAAAAGAACCTGTCATTAAAGGATTGTGTTTCTCCAAATGTATAAATGAAAAATAATTCTTCCTCTACCTTCGTCTATGTCAGGAGGGAGGCCTCCAACAAAGACCTTCCTGGAGTAGCGCTCCATCCTCTCTCCGTTCTGACCACGGGTTGGCGAGTTCAGGCCTGGAGTTAAGGAGGGATCACCATGGCCGTCGTCAAGAAAGCCATCTTCATAGGGAAAAAGACAGGAACGACCTGGGAGAAGAGGAAGAGAAGAAGGACACCAGGAAGACGGACGGGGGAAAACACAGGAAGATGGAAACGTAAGAGAGAGTGTTAAATACGAAAAAACAGAGGGAGGATGTGAGAGATGTGGTTTGTAGTAGCAGCAGCAATTTTAATATTGGAGATTACCACCATAATTCTGACTATAAGCTCTGTCTGCCGGGCAGTTTTCTTCCACCTCTTATTACGTCCACTCTGACTCTTATGTGATAAAGACGTTATATAAACATGCAGATTTATATCTGAACTATCAGAAATTCTGCAAAAGTCTCAGATTCTGCTGTAGTGTTACCTAAAAGGCTAATTGTAGCTTTTTGGAGAATTTAGGCAGACATATATGGACAACCATGCTAATGGTCTTCAACATCACCATATGGTTATAATGTCTGTGTGTCCACATACTTTTGGAAACAGTTTCCAAATCATGTTGTCACAATGTTATGCTAATCATTATTACAATCAGGTTTGCTAGCGTTCAGACACCACACTGCACGGCTGATAATGAGAATAGGTGGAGCTGGAACTGGTGCATTACTTTAGAGTATTGTTTTAAATTGTGGCATTCAGGAGAACCGTTCGCAGCGCATTATCAGACCTTTATTTGCGTCCATGTCTGTACTTAGGGAACAATTACAAAGCAATTTTATTCAGGCATGATTCACTGCATGTCACTGGCTTCACCATGCTAATGCTATAACCTTTAATCCCCAAGCCCTGTGCTGCAGTGACCTTACAAATGTCACACAGTAGCTTTCCTTTTTACTCTAGAAGAAAGACAGAATTGGTTAAAATGCACATCAAATCAGAAATGAACCCTGCTGAAAGCACCCATCTTTGCCATCACGATGATTGGGTTACTTCTGAGTCAGTGTACTCTGTAAGGAAACCCTTAAAATCGATTTTGGAAGCACTTCAGCCAAACATGCTGGAAGATTGTTTGATTTGAATGATACCAAAGCAAAAACTGCTGATACTTTTCTTTTAAGATTTGAATGCATTTGCATACAACACCAATAATTTCACTACAGATCATATCGTAAATATTAAAGATGGAAATCTGACTCAGAATAGAGAGAGAAAAGAAAATTGTCGGATAGATTTTTTTTTTCCTCTCACCATCAAGCAAAATAAGAGTCATACAGAGAGATTTGATGGACCCCTGCACCCCTTCCTAATTAAATGCACAACATGGAAAACACTGTGTTGAAATTAATATGATTTCATTCCATCACAGCACAGGTGAAAAGCAGATAGTGACACCACACTAAGACCCCCCTCAGCCTCGGAGAAAGAACACGGCCGACATGGCAAGCAGAACCCCCAGAGAAAATGCCACACGTTACCTCTTCTTCGGCCATAGCTCCGGGCTGCTTGTCAGCACAGTGGGGGAAGGGGAGAAACACAAGGAGAGACAGAGGGTTGGGGCAGGAACAAGGATAGGAAAGAGATATAGAGACATGGGTATTGTAAAAGAAGAAGGAAAAAAAAACTAGGAACATCTCTAAGGCAACAGTGAAACCACAGATGGCCACACCTAAGCTTCAGCAATGGGACGGGAGTGATTATTACAGCCTGGCACCAGCCTTCAGTAAACCTGCTGCACCTGCCTTTGCAACAGACAGATACTGCACGGCAGGCAGGGAAGGCGATAGGTGAGGTTTGGCTACGGAAATGACCGAGATACCCGACAGCATAATGCAACGCCCCAGAGCTGGCGATTGTAATCTTGGCTTAATAAACCCGCAGTGGCGCGAGTCCGTCCTAATCTTCTGTGAATATTCACAAATGAGGCCATAAAGTGGAGTGCATGCAGAACAGCAGGTAAAGCAGGTTAGTCATTATCATGGCCTTGGTAAAATATTAAAAGGTGTTCTTAGGTCTGGGCTTGCAGACCAGGTCCAAGTGGAAACTTCCCACAGGATAAGAAGAGTGTACGGACGAGGTCGGCAGCGTTGGGGTTCTGAAAAGGATGGCATGCAGACGGGAGCAGTGGAAAGCAGGCTGTGATGTCACAGCTCAATTGATCCAAATATACAGAGGCCAAAGTACAGCACTGTGATCAGCTAGATCCCCAGCTAGACACGTGCGCCAGCTTTTAAACTGACCTCAGTTATTGTTTTTTTACATTTTACTGCTCATTTTACTGCCATGAAATGATAAGCTGTAAAAATATAGATAATGGAGGATATTAACAGAATTTGCTCACGTTTAGCCTTTAACAAACTGAATTTAGAATAAATTCATTATTAGAGTCAGAAGGGAGGGGTATTCAGGATATGTTCACTCACTAATGTCAATCACAAATGGTCAGCCTGTGAGTGTTTTCAGTCTTTGATTTGACAGCCACCCGTCGTTCGTCACATAGAGTTTTAAAACACCAAGACTGTAACAAAATTGGCATCTTCTGTCCTACTTCTAACCATTTTAAAATTCTTTACTGATCAGAGGTCATGTGATAATGTCTCCATCAACCAAACCTATTAAATGTGGAACTAACTAACTTTTAATGAAACAGTCGTTGTCTTTACGTGTGTTCTGTGGTTGAGTTTGTAGACATTTGTAGCATTTTCTATTATATGTTGTCAGACATTTGAAAATGTGAAAAAATTTTGGCATTGGTACAAATGCCACTTAACAGTGTTGCTTCTAAGTCTACAACCTGCTGTGTTTGATTTTCATTCACCATACAAGTCTGTAGTTTACATACTGGCCATACTGAAGATAAAGATGCTGAGACACAGTGACAATAAAGCTACCGAGTAGATCTAAGGGAGGAGAGCCACTGACTTATAATACTGTATCTGAGGCCAAAAATTAACTTTCATGCTTCATATGCTTCATAAGTTTTGAATGCAAGAAAAAAAATATCATTTCAGGACTTAATCTCTGAAAAGTTCCCACAAACAATTTAGCTTTCAATCTCGCTGTGATCCAAACTGAAGCCACAAAGCACAAAGTAGGCAAAATGCGGTGCAAATGCCAACAAACAGCAGGACACCCTCCTGCCCCTCTAAACTCATCAGTCACAAAGCAGACCTCAAAAACCAATATGGGCCTTTGCATTGTGAGAGCCCCATTATGCGACTTGCCCCTCTGGCTCCTCTCAGGGAGTATATATTGTCTCTGAGCCTCTTCTTCCTCGCTATGTTTTCATTAAGAAAAGATCTGGCTCACCAATCCAAAAAACCTGGGCAGTGTCTCTACAGCTTTGCCCTCTCACCGTCTGGCCTTGGCAGAAACAAAGTCACCTAGCAACCAGGGCAAAATGAAAAAAACGTTGTGCTGGGAAACCGTCAGATGCCTCTCTGAGAGAGAATACAGCCAAGGAGGGAGAGGAGGAAGGAGAAGAGTGAGGGGTTAAGAATACGTACAAACTTCAAAATGTGTGGTATCTGAGAGAGAGAGAGCAAATGCTTGACAGGAAACTCTTTGTTTCCTCTGGGCATGATGAGTTTGATGCGTCCTTCTCTACTCCGCTTCAAAAGCCTCAGAGACACTTCTGCTAAGCTGTCAAGTGAACAACACCAATAAATCTGGAAGGAGGACCTACAGTCATCACTTTCCCATCTTTTGTTTTTCACTTCAAGTTCCAACGCCATCTGCAGAAAGCAGAACCCTTGCAGGTTTTTACAGCCTGAAGTCTCAAAGCTAATGGGATGAAATGAAGGAGAAACACAGAGTGAAACTCTCAAAGTTGAAACCAAAGCTTCCCCTGTCTACACCGATCACAGGCTGCGGAGTCAGCTGACAGACGAGGAAGATATGGACAGATCTGTGCTCGCCTGAGCGTTATCCCATGACACAACAGTTTAACATCAAACCGAGGCATGTTCTCCGAGAATAGAGATGATGAAAAGAAGAAAATGGGGAAGGAGCATCGGCGTTGTCAAGATGCGACAGTAAAAACTGCTTAGCTGAGAAATTTCCTTCTGCCTTTGCCCATTTCTGCACCCTGTAGGCTGACTGAAAATATCCAGAGAGGAAACCAAGGCTTCTCGGATTTGTTCTGATTACCAGTCATGAGAGAGATCCTGTATTTTTATTTTTTTTACTGAGGTTTGTACCCAAAAATGGAAAAAAAAAAAAGATACTAATGATAATGATAAAGAAATATATCTTTAATAATCCAGGAAATCTCATCCCAGATCCCATCAAACAAAGACCATTTAGAAGGAAAGACCTCGGCTGAAAAATTCTGTGGTATTCAAGTAGCTGCATATGAGATAAAGAGTTGATTTTCCTCACTGTTTCATCTCCCGTCACTGTTGGGTCATCTGCCATCTGTTGGGACACTGAATCTAGCCTTTCGGGGTATTTTTGGATGTATTTTGAGTGGTTAGTAAATAGCACTTCCTACAGTGTTAAAAGGTTTGTCTTAGGTTTATGGTGTCAGGGAATCCAGGGCTTCGTAGAGGGTGGGCAGGTGTACCCAGCTCATACTGTCAGTGGCCCCTGTGGCGAGGTCATATGTTTAACATGGAGGTATCAAACAGCGTGCCTCCCACTGTTGGTTATTTTTGAACACAGAGGACAAAAAAGCAATGGTGACATTTATCTTGAGCAATAATGATCAGCCCCTACAATGAAAATGTGACTTACTGTTCAATGACATTATGTGGTCCGCCCCAGGATGATGAAAGTTGAGGCCCATACGTCCTGCCAAAGAAAAAAAAAAAAAAAAAAAAAAAAAGCACGCTTTTTACAAAGAAGGGAAAACGTGGAATTTTCTGATAAAAAGTCAGCCTGTCGACAGACATTCATTTTGATCTTCCACTGTACTGTGTGCAATGGGAAAATGCCAGCCAGGATGAGCATGACACAAACAGCAGACACATTTACACAACTTGGTAGAATGGCATAAAAGACAAACACAGACAACAGATGCGGGAAAACGAGGTTGAGACACACATCCTTTTGTTGTCACATATCTCATATGCACACATGCTCGAGCAAACAAAACCAGCTACAAGGCTAAGAATTCATCAAAGCTGCTATGGTTACAGTGTGCGCATGTTACAAGAACCATCTATCTTTGCTTTCTTGGAAGTAAGGTGTCTAAATGAAAGACTTCCTGGTTATCGTCCTTCTTGTACAAAAAACAAACGACAAAATGCACTACCTAAAGAACCTACCCATTTTAAATAATAAAATGTTACCTTACAGCCAATGTCATTCACAGTGACAGCCACAGAAACTCAAAAATATCAGCTCTATATTTTAGCAACAACTAAAGAAAAAGGGAAAAATAAAGCAACATATTCACAAACTTACATTTCACACATTAATATTAAGAAAATACCCTTTTGGTCCTTTATTGTTCACCTATGCAAAGTGTTATTTCAGTCACTTCAGCGACAATTTGCAAAGTGCTGGGGTTGGAGGGAACAACTATGTCCCTATAGGTTAAGTGAACTTTGACTTGCTTACACCATAGCCAGTCTCTTAAACGCTTCAAAATGTGCCCACAAAAGACAGATACTGGGGACAGCGAGGGGGGACTTTTCCTGGCTCGTGAAGAAGAGTGGAAGACGCAGATAGACCTGGTTGAAAACCAGAGAGGCAGGCTGGAGGGAAGGATAAGGGGGAGGCCACCCTGTAGCTTCACAGATGTGCATTTCCAAACTCCTCAAACCCAGTCAGAATCCAGCAGACATTAGGAGCTTGGAGACAAACAAAGCCAGTGCATTCACATTCAAGTGTCAGTAACCAATGATCATGAAGAGGTAAACACTAAAAAAAACTAGTATGTGTCCCTACAGTGGGGGGTGTTTTTGTTTTCCAACTCTTGACAAAGTTCTCTGATCATCCACTACGTTCTCTATCTCCCTACCCACAGTCAAGTCAGGCTGTCATCAAAGTTCAACAGCCCCAAGGGATAGCTGCACAGAATCATGTATCGGTAAACGTGTGGGTGGTCTATTTGTTAGTTCTTCGACCAAATTACAGGGTTTAAACCCAAATGTCTCGCTGACTAAAGTGTGCTTGAGAGGATCCAGTTCTACTTTCTAGCAGGCCGTGCACTTTAACCTAGTAATACTGCCAAGAAGATCAAAAAATACACACTAGATACTGGAGACTAGAGCGCGCGCACACACACACACACACACAGAATACAGAAACAATAAAATGTTGCTGATTGGAGGGCAAATGTTGCAACAGGTCCTGAGGGCTCTTGCCTTTCTGCCGAGATTAGTCATTTTGGGTGACATGGGGGTACAGTTACCCTTCTGAAGCCTTAAAATAACTCTGGGCAGGTGCCATCTGTTTCCCCTAGGAGAAGAGTGGCAGGGCCAGAGGGGCCCCTGAGTTGCTGCTGCTGCCACTGCTGTTCTGGTGACATTTCCTCACAGAGAGCTATTCTCGATCCGTCTCTCCCAGCCGCTCGGGAGAGATCCACTACATTAGGCACGGCTCCAAAAGCACCTCCAATTCCCTCGCCTGACCTGATCCGCAAAATGGAAAATTACCTCACATCGACCACTTAGGTAGAAATGGATAAAGAGTGGGCTGTGGATAGATCATCAAAAAGCAAGTTGGCATCAATTTAGTATATGGCATCTCTGTCTAAGCAGAGCCATCGTGTTTAAAGTCGGTGAGAAACCTAGAAAATTTTGGTTAACAGTAAAGTAACAGCTATCATTGCTGAAACTACAAGAATCCTGTTCTGCAAGTTTTCACTAGAGTCCACGTGGCTCATCACCACATGTCTCACATGTCAACTGCTTTGCTAATGTTTTGCTTGTTCGTCTACCTTATAGCACATTTTTAACTGTGTGTAAGCGATATGTTTTTCCCCCAGTTGCCAAGACATTTACTTAGCAGGAGGGTGCCCCAAATCTACACTTCTTGCTGACTAATGCCAAAAAAATACAATTACCAGTACTAAAAAGGGAGTAAAACACTTTGGGGGAAAAGGGGAAAAAAATGCATTGACTTAACAGATGACTCAAAAGACGAGAGGAGTGGATGTTTTTCTTAGAAAACCTAGTCAGAGTTATTTTGTGTCTCTGTCAGAATAACCTACTTCTTCCCCTTCACACCAGCTCGAGCTGACACTAACAATCCACAAGATGATTGCAACAGGGTCAAAGTTCCTTTAACTATCACGCCATAATGTTCAAAAAGAAAATGGTGAGAACGTGTTTCTAGTGGTTAAACCCAGTGAGTCAAAACTGCTCCCCACTGTCATTAATGTCTCATAAAATTAATAGCCATAAAACCATGATATACCTTTCCAGCAATAACAGAGGATTTCCAGAATCCAGTTAACTATGATGCTCTACTTGTCTGAGGAATTAAAGCTTTCAACACCATTTCATAGTTTGTGAGATCTGGGCAAACCATGATTTTAATAAACTAAACAAGCCCAGGCTTGTTTTGTTGCCTAGGCAGGATTAGCTCAGTCATGCTTGCTGGAGTCATGAATTTTCCACCACAACAAAACATAACACTCTGACAGTGCAATTTATTGGAAGCAAGGTGTGATCTAACCTTTAACACAACCAATAAATACATCATCTTATCTCTATAGAGTCATCACTGTCTGTTTAAAGTACAGGGTTGTGCCTTTTAAGTTGAAATCATCTGGTGTGTTACGAAGGGTTGACAGTTTAAGGGGTCAGAACAAACAGTTGCCCAACAAAGCAAAGTCCTTTAACCTTGGGTTAATTTGGTTCAACCCCTACCTCCGAACCCAAACCAAAGGAAGATTCTCATACATGACGGTTTCATACCAGTGTGATATTAAGTAAGAACAAACTTTTATCTTTCCTGGGGTCCTTCAAAGTAAATTTTCCCCTTATATAGGAAACAAAGTCCAACATTTAGGCTCAACCTTTAGAGGCTTTCAAGAAAAGTAGGAGAAAGGGTGGGTGGGTCTCCTGCTTTTCTTCAGTTAAGTGAAGAAGTGCACAATTAGATTGTTAGTCATCTCATTTGTATTATGTTTCCACTTTGTGTTTTCCATTACACAGCCCACAAAGTCAAACAGCACTAGTGTTTGCTATCCCTCGATTACTTTCTCCACTTGACTAAGTCTTAAGTCAAGATTTCAACGAAATGGTGCCAAAATAATGAAGGACCAGCATTAGGGTTCAACGTTGATTCAGTGAAGTTAAAGTTGACACAGCGATGTTGACTGAACATCGTTCCAGTGATTGTTTACTATCCGGTTTATAATCAATCAACCATCATAACATAGACAGTACTAAAACACAAAACTGTCTATAAAACCTCAGTGGCAAACTGCTCGCAGTCTAAACTAGTTTTTTCTTTAGGACAAATGCTCAAGAAAACATTTCAAATGTGCAAATTAGCTGATCATTTAAATAGTCTAAGAACATCCAAACATACTGTAGCAACACGTAACCCCACCTCCCACTCTATGCAAAATCACAATTACCTGATAATATAGCTGGTAGTTTTTACGTTTCCAAAGCCCAGACTCATCAGGGGTGAAAATGGTGACACAGACTGGACCTTACTAACGTAGCCCAGGATCACCCTCCTCTCCCTATAACTAATGTAAGCGACTAACTACAGGGGTAGTGATTGATCTCCTGTCTCTTCTATTCCAAGCCACACTACACATGTATAATAAGGGGGATCTGTTCAGGATATGGCAACAAAGAGTGCCGAAATGGACCCAGAACGTACATTGTATCGGCTATTCAATAGAGTTCAAACAAAACAAGAACACAAACACAAAAACTGACTAATCTTATCATTTTATCGGTATGCATGAACAACCTTATGGTCTATGCTCTTTACAGCTATTGCAACTGCAAGACTGGGCTTAGACACGATGCTTTAAATGCCTACAACAATGCAAAAGCAATTTTTTTTAATTAATTGTGGTATCGATAGCATTAGCCTTCCGAGGATGAAGAAAACCAAACTATTAGGGGCATCAGAGTTAACCTTAAGCAGTGAAATCACATTCACCCAGGACCTTATAGTTATTGGCAAAAATCGTAGCTGTAATGTAGCATAATCCCAGAGCTAGCTTATCTTAAACTCTGTGGAAATAATGCTAAACCGACAATGTGATACTTTTACCCCCACCCACCCCACAGTCACTGTCTGTGTTTGCTTGTAATGCATGCCCCCATAGGGATCTTTCCTTTGAACGCAGTTTAGTCTAACTTCAAGCACCTAAAGATACATCTAAGTTATGTTCACTACCATTTATTAAATCAAAAAAACTCAACAAACCTCAGAAACTGACCTTTCAGAGATGGCCCTCTTCAGTTTTTTGTACCAGGGCAGAGGTCAGGGGCTTTTTTGAGGGTTGTTTTTGAGAAATCAGAAAGCACGGTTTTATGTTTTCATAAATATAAGTATTTTTTTTTAAACTCTTCAAAACTATAGAAACACCACAAATTTGGGATTCTGAACAGTTCTCCCCCGTCATAAGGTGATAGATTTGTAACCATAATGCTAAACTAGAGCAAACTACAGCAGCTGTTTCGATAGCAGAGCCTATCTTCTAATTGAAGTCTCAGAGGTGAATAAAGCCAGCACATTTAGCAAATGCTGAACCAACCCTTTAAATACACAACTGAAATAGTACCTCGTTATGAAAATAAACTACTTCCAGTCTTCTAAAGGCTGCTCTCACACACTGAAACTGATGCAAATTGTAACTGATGCAAGATCGTGTGATTCAGACCAGCTGAGGCAATGTGTGTGCGTGTGCATTAGGAGAGACACATTGTGGGTGGGGTGGGATCTACACAGCGCTTCCACGAGGGTTATAAGGACTTTCGAGCATCTCAACTCATTAGTGACAACATCTAGAAGTGTGTGTCTGTGTGTGTTTTTAAGGAGTGGCTGCAGTCACACCATCACACCTCTTGAGCTGTCTGATCCATAGACAGGAATAAGTGACAGCTCAACAGAAGAGTATATGAGGTGAGAGTGCTTTGCATGGAATGCCAGAGCTGATTTACATGTCAGCAAGAATTTGAAAGTGTGTTTCCTTCGTGTGTGCATGCACGTGTGTGTGCATGTGTGCATCAAATGCTACCACTGGCAGCAGAGGTAGTGGTTGTTGTCAGAGTGGTGGTGTTTTTCCAGCACATGTGTGTGTGTTTGTGTGAGTCTTTAGTCCTCCACACATGAGCTCAGCTGACCTGTGTGTGTGTGTGTGTGTGTGTGTGTCTGCAAAAAGGGTTCATTTGTTCAGATGTCCCTGTGGCCCTGCTCCCCTCAACCAGGAGTAAAGAGCTTTTAGAAAGTTTAAAACATTGACTGTAATGGAGCGTGTCTTTGAAGCAGAAACTTCTCAAAGCAAGAGCTCAGAAGAAACAAAATGAGGTGGTCCCACCCCTGTCTTTAAAGGGTGTGTGGATGAGGTCACCTCACACCTCACTGATTCACACATCACAATACTGAGTACTTTTTCTTCTTAAGAAAGAGAAGGCGGCGCAGGGACTCATAAAACACTCAAGGAAAAACAGCTATTCCAGGCACAATGAGAACTATGTGAGAAATGTCTTTGATGGGATTGATGTGGGCGGTACCCATTCGGTTGGGAATGCAAAACTGAGCCTACTGGGTTAATTTGTTTTGACTGGTGGCTTTCAGCTGGTGAAGAGTCTCCCTAAAGTAAGATGTTGGAGTCGCTACAGCAGTAACTTGCCTGTGAAACAACAATAAGTGTACATTCAGTTAAGATTTACTGATCAGATATGTGGATTCTTAAGTAATGACAATGTTGTCGTGGATATTTTTTTCTAGTTTTTCAGAGATACTCTCGTTCTGAGTGTCAGAAAGTTTGATCAGGTTCGACAGGTCAGGCCTCAGTGCCTCTGGAACAAAACCTCCTGTTCCTATTGCCATTCATGCTAGCCTGGCACTACCCAAATGTGAAAGATGATCTTAATCCACAGACTAATAAAACTTAAAAAAAAAAAAAAAAAAGCAACTGCACCGTTTACAGCGCACAAACACACAAACTTTCACAAATTTAGAAAGTTACATATAAAAATGAAATTTTCTTCCTCCACTCAGAAATGATCAACCAATCAGATTTGAACAGTCAGGGTTAGGATCTTCTACCTACATGGCTAATTTTCTAGGTAGCCTTAATCAAGGCATAAGCTGCTTTTAATTTCTAGTAATGTCTAGTTGGGGTATTTTCTCAACGTTATTCTTGATCACATATTGCACTCAGCAGAAAACAAACAAGTTTGCCATTTAAAATATTCAGTATGGTTTCAGCCATGGAAGGCAGCCCACATTTTGCCCACTTGCCAATAAGGATCTGCGGGACTAGTCTACTACATGTTTAAATGTTGCTGCCCTTAATAGTCAGTGACAGAAGAGTAGTCTGTTAAATGTATTTCCCCATTTCCTCCTTAACAGGTAGGCCAATCTGAATGAAACATTGCACAAACATTGTGTAGGTTAGCTTTGTCAGAATAAATTGGAATAAAACCAAGCAACTGTGTAAACATATTTTGTGCTGACACGAAATAAACCAAGGCTATTGCTGCTAACACTGGTAAGATTAGCCAAACTCTGCAAGCTAACCAAACAGAAAGTATTACATGCAGATTTTAACATGTGAGCCAGGAAGTTAACAACTAGCTAATGTCTGACATGAGTACATCTTTGTTGGCTGGTGTCCAGAAAAGATATGCAAAACCTTAAAGTTGTAGCAAAATTTAGAAAATTTTGTTACAACTTCATTGTTAACTAAAAATGATATTTCTGGGCTAGATACATTTTCTTGCAACCAACCAGTCAAAACCAAACAAAAAAACAGAACAAAAACAGAAAATCAGCTAACATGAGGTTTTTAAACAGAGGAAAAACAAAACTGCAATCTGTCAACTTGTCACGCTAACCTGAACATGACCCCATATTTGGAGCACGTACCAAGTGATGCTTTCAAAATTTATGAGCCAAAGTTACATTTTTGCAACATTTCTTCAATTACTGGAATTTTGCTCGTCAACCCATTTGGGAAATCCTGCCTCTTACCCTGTTCCCTCTGGACCTTACACTTCTGCTTGCAACAAATGCTGCACATGACCACAGACGCAGAATTTCTTAATGAATTACTTTTGAAAATGTCACAACTGAAAGATTTACACAACTAAATGGCCCTGAATTATCAACACATTATATTGCAAAAAGGTTTCTTTACATAATGTGGTTGTATTAGTGTTACTTCAATACTAATTCAGCATTGTCAGGAAGATTTCAATCTAGGATTACACGGGTCAGATAATTGGAGTTAAAATACCTTCTGAGCCAGAAAAAAAAAAAAAAGCACCAGCAACAGATTATTCAGCAGACAGGGCCGGGGCACAGGGCCCTTTTCAAACAGTGAGAAGGTACGCTAGCAGGGTGGAGCTGCTCTGTGGTTGGCACCGCAGTTTACTACAGCCCCGTGCTGTCTACATGACAAAGTGAGGGGTAAACAAGCCAGGAGAGAATCAGGAACACACACACACCCATTTTCATGATCCACCCGCCCTACTTTGCTCATATCTCCTACGTGTCCGTTGTGCTTTCACAAACAATCCCAAGAGAAGCCCTGCAGGACATTACGACACCTTTCCAGTAAAGTTAAGCCGGGGATGTGATGAGCGCGCAACAATGCTCGCTCAGCACAAGATTAGGAAAACAGACTTTATGCATGGGAAAATGACATTCTCCGCTCATTATGTACCCCTCCCACCAACCTTTCCATTGTTAAGATAGGAGGACAGAGAGGGTATAAAAAAAAAACTAAAAAAAAACCTACACCCAACCTGACAGGGCCCCATCTGGGAAACAGGAGTTTTTACAATTGACACGTGACTGGTGCTACAAAAATATTGACTCAGAAGACCTGACCTACACCACACGGCCCAAGAATTCTACGAAGAGGAATTTTTAACCTTGATTTCACAATCTGACAACACTTTTGAGAAATGCAATTGTATTTTTTAAAAAATACATGTTAGTCTAAATTCATCTTTGTGTTGTGTTTCAAATCATCTGATATGCTATGTCTCTATTTCATCTATGACACATGTAAGTCCAAAATTACAGGCAAATAAAACATTAACCACAAATACACTCAATTGCGCAACACGTTTACCAAACAAAATACGAGTCTTGTGACATTATCTCTTTATCCATTGATTGTTATCACCATATACAGGAGGCAACAAAGACAAAAAGAGGAAGTAAAAGAAAACAACAAAACATTTGTACAAAGGACCACTAGGTTCACCTCTGGTTTAGAGTGCACACACAGACACAGACACACAAAACATATGTGAGGTTTTGCAGGTAAGGTTCATAATGATTCAGATTCACTTTAATTTTAAACAGAGTGTAATGATTCATACTGGATTGGTTAAGAGATCGGCAAATAGAGCAAATGAAAAACAGATGTATCCAGAGATGACATATGCCCAAGCGCAAAAATTAAAATTAAAAAAAAAAATTAAGCAACCTAAAAACTGCAAGCATGGACGTATGAATATTCCTAACCTGCAAAATGATTCCTCCATATAATATCAGCGATAGTCATTGGTGGGCCACCGGCAGGGTGTGGTTTACCTTTGTCATGGTCAGTCCTTATCATATCCATTAAGGAATTCTCCAAAGAGTGCAAGCTAAAAGCATCAAAGGGCCGATTCCGGTCCTGCAACACAGCAAAACAGGAAGAGCGTTCGCATTAGAGTCATCACAGTAGATCGCACGCAAAACAAAGATGGGAAAGTATCCTGTAATGCTACAATGGGAGCAGAACCGGTACTGTACTACCTGTTTAACACACATTTGAAAATGATAAGACAGTAAAATTATAAACCTGAAAAAAAAGGACAAATCAAAAAACTATGATTTGAGGTGACAATTTTTAAAAATGTACTGAAGATTTAGATCTTGCAGATAGTTATTTAGAATAAAACTTGAAATAAAAAAAAAAAAAATATATATATATATATATATATATATATATATATATATATATATATATATATATACATACATACATATACATATATATATATATATATATATATATATACACACACACACACACACACACACTCTGAAGAGGGACGATAGGTTTCTATTTCTGCCTCGTCATCATTGTGGGAACAGCCCTGCATTCCAGTCGTGATCTGCTTTACCTTCTTCAAAACGTGGCAAACTTTAACTGGCATGTTTAGCTGTTGAATTTCTGGTTAGGTACCCTGCTCAAGGGCACATCGCTAGCAACGACTTGCATCTGTCGGCAACTCCCTTTTTTGTGTGTTAAAAAGAAAGAACATTCTTGCTTTCCCCATTCAAATGCAGCGTGTCTTCTGAGTCACAGGACTAATGGAAATAAGGGATCCAGACTTGAACTTAAGTAGGTGAAGTAGGCCCTGGAGATGCCAGTAAACAGGTGATACTAAGCAATGATCTATGAGTCAGTTGCTGGGCTATCCTGAAAGCATTTTAGTATTTCACATTTACTGTTTTCAGCCTATGGTTTCCAGTGTAGAAAAATAAAATGTCACTATTGTGTTGTTGAGATGTTCCTTCATTTTAATAGTCTATTGCTTGTTTGCACAAGGTGACACATGCACATCTTCTAGTCTTTTTCACTTTCACAACCAATTAGGAAATCAGTCAACGCTTGACTCAGCTCTTGATTCAACAAACAGGATCATCCGTGAACAGATTCAGACCTGGTGCTGGGATAAGATCCAACTTTCAACCTTTCACTTTCATACTAGAGTGACACTTTTTTGGATACCATATACTGAAGAACTGTGAAGTTGTTTCTCTGTTTATGAAGCTAATGAAGCCAATAAATCTAAATAATAAATCAAGCATACAAGGATTTAAAACAGTCTAAAACTGAACCCCAGATTATTATGTAAAGGTTATAAAAGCTGTCCCTTCTCGTCAAGTCAATCAGACAGGAACTCAGCTTCACTTGAGAAAACTGGTTTTGAAACCTCCCTCAATAGTTAAAGTTAGATGCTGCAGCTGTCATGAGGTACTGAGAACTTTTGTTTGTGTGTCCTTTGGTATGCATTTCTGCCTGACTGTTCACGAAACCTCTCAAACTTTCAGATCTTGTAAGGCAGGTCGTTCTACTACATCCCAAACAGTCGGATTAGTACTATATCAGACACCTCAAGGTTAAACAGCTCCCTGCTGATGAAGTGCATGTATTCCTGTTAGGTGTGAATGAATTCATGAGAACAACATGTGTGCCAAAGGTAAGGCCTGAAAGCGCCCAACCGGAGCTAGAGTGGCGCGGCCTTGGCAGCTGTGTCCTGTGTCTGCCGCCTGAGCTGGGCCTACATTGTTTGCAAACCACAGCTATTGTTGCCCATTCGGCTGAGCATTCAAAAGTGTTATTCCCCTCACTCTGGACCTGACAGCGCCACACAGATAAAAATCTGCCCACTTGGTACAAACCGTAAACACTTAAAACGCTGAGCTTTTAGTTTCCTCTCCCACCCCTCCTTTCTGACACATATGGATGGACGCGGTGATGGGTAGCAGGTCCGAGAACTCGCAACAGTGAGATATTATGCACTATAAATCGCAGACAGAGCTCATTCTTGAACTCTTTATGCGAGTTCCCAGAGCGTGGAATGCAGGGTCGACTTCATCTAGCTTGACTATGCTGCAGCTCATCTTTCCTTGTGATCCACACATAAGACATAAGAGCATTTATCGGGGAGATCAAGATAAGAAAAAAGCCAAGCATGAGTATCTGTTTGTAATAAATGAAGGGTGCTCATAAGGTAGAGGGCTGGCAGATTTATCATTAATATATTTTTTATAAGTTATGCATTATTGTGACCTTCACAACGTCTTCTCTATAGCGCAAGAAAGCGATCGATGAGAAAAGTCCCAAAGGTAACAAGAGAGCATAATCGTTATGATTAAATTACAGGCTCCTGTTTCTCTTGAACAGCATTATAATGAGCCTTCCTAATACTGAATTAAGAATGATTAAATTCAATATGTGCTTTCCACTGAGCAACATATTTTACATAGGCACAATAAATTCATGAACTAAATGTCTGCAGCACATGCAGCAGAGTAGCATCACATTTATGCAAGTGGATCTGCTGAGTCATGATGTCATCATGATAAGCAGCTTTCTAGTTTATGCAATACACTACTGGAAAGTTAAACAATGACTCAAATATTTCCCCTTTTCAGCAAAACTTTACTGTGTATATATACTTGGTACACTGTAAGTATACTGTATACAAGTATACACACACACGCGCTATAATAGACAAAACTAAAGTGAAGTGTACACATTACACCTGTAGGAGCTGCTTGGCTGTGGAAACCAATACCATGAAGCTCCCAGTGCAGTTTTTGTGCTGATGTTATTGACAGGGGTGGTTTGGAGCTCTGCAGTTATTGAGTCAGCAGAGCGTTGGCGACTTTAATGCACTGTGCGCCGCAGCACTCGGTGACCCCACTCTGTAACTTTACATGGTCAGACACTTCGTGGCTGAGCTGCTGTGGTTCCTAAATGCTTCCACTTTACAATAACACCACTTACAGACGATCACAGAATGTCAAGCAGGGAAGAAATATCAAGAACTGACTTGTTGCAGTCATGGCATCCTGTTACACCATGCTGCTCAAAATTCGATGAGTCTTTTAGGATGAGCCATTCTTTCACAAGTCTGTCTGGCATATGAAAAGGGAACACTTGTTTTTACATGCCATGTGTGCGCACAGCTATACCCCATCATAAATTAATCTGTTGTGCGGTTTGTTCTACAATTCTTTTGATTTGATTGTTGAATTTAAGACAGAATAAAATAAAATCAAGCAAATACCGATCTATCAAAACGTTTGATTACTCAAAAGAATGAAGTTTTGAGAAGATACTTTGATTTCCCCCAGAAATTTAGACCCTAGTCCTTTTGGTCGAAGCACAAAGTTGCTTTAAAGGTTCTTAATCTCGGAGGAAAGTTCCTAGGGTGGAGGCCTTGGAGTTGTCAGTTAACAAACGGCATGAACCTTTTATCTGGCTCAAGCTGCCATGGGGAAAAGAAAAAAAAAAAAAAAAAAAAGGAAAACTCCATGCCAGCTATACCTTTTTAGATGCATTTGAATACAAGAGTCCACCTGTCCGTCTGTCTACTAACACCCTTCTGAATCTGTATGTGATTACAATCACAGAAGGCCAGGGTATCGCCCTGGACGATCATGTGAATGTGTGTGTCAGGGTTCACACTGACATATTAAAGTGAATTCCACACATTCTTCTGCCTTCCGAGCAGCAGCCAGTGTCAGGCGCACATGTGACTGAACCTTCAGCCTGCGCTACATCGGGAGCATGTGAGTAATACCGAGGGAGAGCTAAACTATGACAGCAAGCACACCTGTCACCAGCTGTCCACGTGGTTACCACAGGGTGTGTACCCTGCCTGCTGCTCATGCAGCAATTTCCCTGAGTTTCACTTCGGTAAACAGGCCAGTCGACATGTGGCATTCTGACCTTGCATCCTGGTGATAACTCCTCTCCAATTATGACGTTATTGCCAAACAGTTAAGTGTGAACAAAACACACGAAAGAGCAATGAGCCTGTCTGACTAAGAAATTCTTAAAATAGCTTAAAAACAACATTACTGGTGCAATAAAAGTCACTGCCACAGGAGCTGTGAGTTGTAAACATTTTTTGTTTTGTTTCCTGAAGAGAAACCTTGATCATAATGACCAGATATCACAATACATAATATAACAAAAAACGAACTAGAATCAGTTGACTGTATATAAGTCACTACCCTAATTATTCATCTGGCACCACATGAAAGCACAAGGCTGCTGTACTTCATCTCTGCGGTCTGCCTGAGTTTCACTTCAGTAAACAGACCACTCCATACAGCGTGACATGTGGCCCCCTGACCTTGTTTCCTGGTGATAAGTCCAGCTGTAATCCAGCAAAGTCAAGAAAGCTCAGGCAGAGGCTCTCGGTCAAGGGAACCGAGTAAAAAAGCCTAAAGAGTCGGACTGACAAACACAATCACTATCTCCTGAAAGGCCTATACATTTCAAGCCGGCTGGAATTTCACCCCGTGTCGAGTCACATTTCATCTGTCCTCTCTGTTCATCTGCATGTACCACTCAGGTCACATGCATCTGCGGCTACTTATCTGAAATAAGCGGTCATAATGTGCAAATACTCATGACTCACGACTTTGTGTCTTTGAGCTTATTGCCAAGTTGCAACTTGAGTAAAATTTCAAATCTTTTGTAACCCTATAACAGAGACCAAATAAATGTTTGCTGCTCATAATTAGGCATGTCATTTATTTGATCACAGGCCGGACTGTAGTACCGGTAGTTTCCGGCGTTTATCTGTCTTTTCCCGTGTTTAATATCCTTGCCTGGATTTAAAAACTAGGGTGTAATGAATTAATGTTTCACGACTCCTTAGCGTGCACCATCTGCATCATTACCAGACACACAATTTATACAAGTGTGCAAACTCCGGCATAGTTGTCACACTGTATTAATTGCTCTGGTATTTACATACAGGAGTTTGCAGGTTTTATAATACATGGTTAACATTACTGAAACTGTCTCCTATCCAAACCATGATCGTATGTTAAACCTACCCAGGTAGGTGTTTTTTGTTTATTTTAAACAGCTTCAGTACAAATTGGTTACGTGATTGAGGATGTATAGACCTCCTGTTAAGCTAACTCTTGTGTACGGTCTGTGAGAATCTCCAAATATCCCACATTTTATGAAAGATGTGAGTCGTAGAAGTGTAATATAGAAATTGGATGACTGGGAAATATGCACAGTGAGTCCAGTTACAGTTATATTGATGCAGCTTAAGCCAAAACAATGTAATATATATACACAAATTGAGCTTGGGTCCTTCAAGCTCGGGTCCTCTACCAGAGGCCTGGGAGCTGTAGGGTCCTTACAGACAATATCTGATCACATTTTAAGTTGGCTTACTTGGAAAAGAACAAACAAGGCAGACACGTGATTACCCATTTGAGAAGGTAATGCAGTATTTGGCAATGTCTCGTCTTCCAACAGACAAGTTAATGAAGGACGGCTCAAAGAGACCCTGCTCTCTAGTTTTCACACATACAATCTTAAGTATGGGCCAAGCGACGGGAAATAACACTGCTAACATGCCAGTGCGGAACATTTCACTTTAAAGCCAGATATACAGTCTTTATGTGGATGTTTATGCCCCTGATACCTTTACCCGTTTATCTGTTACCGTTACTGTGGCTGATGCTGGTGGTATTAATCTACAGCCTCAAGTAGTAGTGGTACGTTGTATTTGGACTTTTTAAAATAACAATTACTGACAGTTTTCTGTCTTAACATAAGAACTAATTCATTTGTTTAACCCGCCCCGCCCGTGCGGATTTTTTGACCCTGAATAACACTCTTGCTATCTTCCGGGTTGGACCTGTGAGTCATTTTCATACCGCCTACTTTTCCATCACAGGCCAATCAAATCCTTGTATGTTACTTTCAAGTACTGTGAAAAATGTTTGCAATAATGACGAAAGCTTACATGATAACGAAGACGGTACTGATACATATTTTCTCAAACATAATGCAGCCTTCAGTTGCCAGCATTAGTTACGACATATTATTTACTGACTTAAACACAACATGTCACTTATTCAGTGATCAAGCGGACACGACCCCGCCGCACTGAAAGTCTATAGCGCTGCCGTAAATATGAGAATATAGAGGATAACGAGGAGCACTTGAATGCATCGTGGGTCCTTTAAACCCCACTGAGCGTGAGCTGGCGCAGGAAAATTAACTATTAAGTCCAATGAATCGTGTCTATTTCTAGCACTGATTTGGCATGTTTCTTTTCGACTGCATAAACAATCCGTGATTAATACTTAAAGGTCACTGTTGTATTTGACTGTGAATTGACCTAAACAAACACAATCTCCCGGCACATACAAGCCACATAACGCTGACAGCTACCGGCAAAACCCGACTTTCAAGTAAACCGCATTAAGTCGCTGCTTAGAAACTGTCCGCATTTAACGTAAACATTGAAATTGATATGGGAGTCAGTTTTTTTAAACCAACAACAACAAAACCCACAGACATTTGACCACGTTTATGATGCATGTGGGGAAGTAATTTGAATAACTAAAAAACATTCACCGTACGCTGATAAATAGACCTGTAAGGACTTCGTGGTGCTGCTGAGCTCAGGGTGATCTAACTTTTCTGTAGTTCTATCTCAGGCACTGGTGGCTTATTTACATAGACATATATTTATATAAATAGACCCTCACATGGCACTTATAGTGCCAGGGAGAGCAATCAGACTGAAACATAAAGCCTGGGCCTATACTGGGCCTTCTCTTACACCAGGGGAAGTGTTTACCTGGAAAGGCAGTATGCTGTTGCTGTTGTCAGTCCTGAATGCGCCGTCCTCCACCCAGGGTTTGGGGCCGAGTGGACCGGGTCGTGGGAATTTTGGGGGTGCTATAACATTGCTGCTATAGGGCTTTTTCATTGGGGAGATTGGGTTCAGGGGTGACGGCACTCCGACACCAACTCCAACCCCGACCCCTACCCCGACACCCACCGCTCTGCGTGGGTCCCTGCCTGGCTGCAGCCCGCTCCAGGGGTTCGAGGCTGTGCTCCACGCCGCGTTTTGGTGATTATTCCAAGCGGACGACGAAGGAGAAGACGACGACGAGGTCCCCTTGCTGTTATTCATGATGGTCTGATAAGCGTTTCTCTGTGGGAACGGCCCTTGGTTGGGGCTGACGGGGGATCTCCTCTGCTGGGGCTGCTGCTGCTGGGCTTGCTGCTGATGCTGTTGCGACTGGGGAGCCAGACCGATCTGCGGAGAGAAATTACCCCCGAATACCGGGTTGACGTGGTGGGGGAAGTTCTGGAAAAGCATCGTCCCGTTCACCGAGGGTATTCCCTGGAAAAAGCTATCGTCCACGGCATTTGTGGTTCCAGTGGACCAAGTGCTCCCAAACGATGACGGAGGGGAGGAAAGGGGGCCGCCGGTCTCCTGCGGCTGGTGGTGGAAGCTCAAGCCGGGTAGGATCGGCGACTCCATCGGCGCTTTGTCCTTGCTGCCGCTGCTCAGCGCTGAAGCCGCTTGGTTGTTCCCGGTCGACGGACTCTCCGACTCGGATGAAGAAGAAGCGGGCTCCGATGACGGGGTCGGTGTGGAGGGAGGAGGGTCTGCTTGTGTCGGATCTTGCTGATGGTGAGGCTGGGCTTTGTTTTTGTCCATCAGTAAATCATCCTGCATGGTTTGCTGAGCTGCAACAGGGGGAAAAAGATACGAGGAGTTATTATTATTATTATTGTTGTAACTCAGGAGCTCATGCACCGGGCTTGCCGGGCTTCTGTAGAATCTGATGAACTGGGACAACTCCGAGAAGGATATGATGTTAGAGGGACCAGCCAGCTGCAAAGCGAATGCGTGATCACCCATTTAGACGAAAAGGAGAAGAAGGAGAAGAAGACGAGGAAAAAGCCCCACTTCCCAAGACCAGAATGATTCAGAAATCCCGCAAATTATACACGGAGCATAGTATGGCAGCAGATATTCACCAGATTTCGCCACGTCTCGTTTTTCCCTTCCACACAGGAACTCCGGAGCTGCAACGTGAAACTGATTCAGTGTGTGTGCCTGTGTGCGTGTTTTTGCCCAAGGACCTCCCCTATATTCATTTACATACGTCAGTAAATACAGCTGTCCTTCAGCAAGGTTAAAGCCACTTCTACCTTGACCTACACACACACACACACACACACGACCACAGAGGGTTTTTATTTTTAATTTATTTTTTAAATAATATCCAAAAAGACGCACACGGTCTTTTTTACGCATCAGAAATTAGGTGACGCACCTGAACCAATTGAATCGGTTGTCATAAAAAATAAAATGTCCCTAGAATAAAAAACAAAGTGGATATACAATAATTTAATAAAGACGACGAAGTTTACTGAGCAAATTCGATCATAAAGAAATAATAGCTTCTGCTTTAGACTCCTAGAAGGGATTTAATAGAGCGCAAAGAGAGACTCTGCCCGAGGTCCGCATTGACACAGCCACGGGTTGGCATTTACATAGTACAATATGTACCTTGCATTTGCAGTCAATAACTTTTAAACTAGGGCTGGAATTTAACTGAAAGTCTACTCTGTCTAAAGTAAGAGGCTTTACCTTTCATGCAAAATCATCCCCTCTTTGCATTTGGAGACAACGCCTTGGAAAAGCCCAATTAACATACACGACCTGCACTATTATCCCGTCAGCAAATTTACATTTAGAATTACATTAAGTGCCAAACACGCCTGGTAATCTCAACAATGAGCAGGCAGGGCAAGCAGAAATGTCAAACACAGCAAGATACTCTGATCAGGGAAACGAAATTAAGCAGCTGAGTATATATTCTGCCAGCTGGAGCAAAAGGCACAACTATGAGATATGACACTTTGGTGTCAAATCATTGTCAGACTCATCTGGTCTGTTGATCGGAAACTGTCTCCAGAGAGCTAACATACAACCTACACACAGGCCTTTCAATAGTAGTCTCTAGACTGACATAACAGATCATTTCAGTGCTATAATGACAGCAACACAAGTAAGAATTTCATATTTAATCGCAACAGCATTCGTTACACATACACTCTCACCCACCCCACCAGTTAATCCGTGTTTTCTCCTCCAGGATCTCCCGATTCCAAGGTCATCAAAGAAGCACAATCAGTAGGCTGTACAGTGGCTCACCTCACCGGCTCTTTACCACACACACAAGGCAAAACCTGACCCTTCAGCTGCCTGTTTATCGCGCTGATCGAGGCACCCGATATACATTTCATCAAGCTGTCTTGTCTTGAAATCCCTCTGTATAATCCACATGCTCCCCCTCCCTCCACAAAAACGACAAAACAGCATGCACACACAGCCTGGTTTTCTCTTTGCCTAACATGAAGTTTGAATTTACCTTTATCGTTCACCTTTTGGGGACTCTGTAAATAAAGATATTTCTTGTTTGCCTCGTCTAGGTTTAGATATGACAAACGAGCTACCCTTGTGCCGAGGTAGTCAGCAGTTGCTTGAACAGCTGATTGACTGCGGCGCATGGACGCTGGCGAGTAGCCTGCTGGGAGTTGTAGTTTCAAACGATAAAGTGGCCGGTAAGCAAAGGCGTCTGTCTTTCTGTCTGTCAGTTCCATTGAATTTAGTGTAACTTATACTGTATACTTTTTTTAAACAGGCACATTATAGGAAAACAAACGAGCACAAAGGATAGAAAAACATTATATTTTAAAAATATGTTCTCACATTCACAGATTGTCTTCTAAATATGTATAATCAGTTCTCACGCAATCACATTATGGATGAGGTTTCCTCTCTGATTATTGGACCGTATTTGTCACATTATTGCATTTGTCGTGGTTCACACTCGCGTACACGCATGTGCGTACGGGAATAACTACATTCGCAGTGCGTACTAGTGATGGCTATACACCTCTAATAGTCTTTCTTGACAACTCTGGAGATGATTCAGAGCTTTTATTTGGGCATTCGGCGAAGAGATAAAGAAAGCGAGAGGCGAGAGAGAGAGGGACATTGTGAAACTACATTTCCCATGCTCGCCTTTGCGGCGCTTGCTTTGTTTTGATTACGTAGATGCGCACCGACGTGGTGTCTTTGCGTTACCTCAGAGACAGCCTGTCAATGGAGTCAAACGGTCACGCCAAACGAGGCCGTGGCAGATGTAAAGAAGAATTTTGCCCGAAATAGCCTATCGAACGCATATAAGTGTTACGTAGACTGCGGCGGCGGAGGAGGAATATCTTTTTGATTAAAAAAAATACCGGTTCGTTTGCGGGTGTTGCACCGCATCTCGACGAAGGCCTATGTAGCTTGTTAGCATTAGTTCAACAGCTAACTTGCTAGCAGGTGTTTTTTGTTTTTTTGTGGGGGTTTTTCTACGTCGACTTTAGCTGCAACAAATTAACGAGTACTAAATTTCGAATGTTTTACCTGTAACGCAATTAATTTCCTCCAAGAAGACAGCATCTGAACCTTTTTGGCCTCTACGACAATGGCGGAACAGAACGCAGTTGGCATGCAGCAGAATTTGGACAGGTGAGTTCAAGTTTGGGGCTAGCATGCTAATGGCAGCCACATAGCTAAACTTCAAAACAAAACAGTCGTCAAGAAAAATTGTGGGATGGTATTGTTAGAATACCGTCCCCCAATTTAGGCTTTAAGTGAGACACTATCATTTTTTAACAGGACACGAACTTTCAACTCAGCTCTGGATATCATTAAGTTTGCCTGGCCAGGGTATTTTTAGTTTACAAAGGAAGTCCTGGACTCCTAGCTCTGCCAATGAATTGGTGGATATTGTGTTAAGTAATCACTCTAACTTTCTATGGCCAGTTCTTTTGTGTTCTCAAACTGGATACAATTCATAAGGCCATGGAGAAATGTCCAAATATTTGGCTTATTAACTATTGACCCTTAGGCAGGACCCCGCGTCCAGTAAAATACCTGAAAATGTCACGTTCATAGTTCAGAACAAACCTGCTTATCTGTGTTACATCAGACACTGAATGTAATTTCTGTGGCAGCTGAAACGTTGATTAATTTCGAGGAGAATCTTTTCTTTAGTAAGATATCTGAACAAAGTTTGTTTTTACGTACTTGTACAAAAGCGAAAATCAGATACAGGGTGCTCTAAAATGTTTGCGGTCAAGTAGAACAAAAGGAGAACACGTGAATGTAACTGAGGAGCAAGATCAGAACTCCACAAGTTCATATACTATATACACTCATATAAAAGAAAAGAATACAAAACACTTACATCATGGGGAATCATTTTATGTTGTACAATCAGCGTCAACAGACGCAAACGTAATTGGAAGCAGATATAAATGGTAAACGGTAAATGGCCTGTATTTATATAGCGCTTTACTAGTCCCTAAGGACCCCAAAGCGCTTTACATATCCAGTCATCCACCCATTCACACACACATTCACACACTGGTGATGGTAAGCTACATTGTAGCCACAGCCACCCTGGGGGCACTGATGAGAAGCTGTTTCTGTAGCCAGCAGCAAAGCAAGTCTGCTTAAACATATTTTCATCAATGCTTTATCGCCATGTCATAGCTGGGATATTTCACAACAGAAAGAAGAAGTTCAACCATGGATTCTGTCAGGCAGCATTCTGGTCAAAAAGGGTCTCCTTTCACTTTCATCATGACAGAGTCGAAGTTTATCAACAGGCCGAACTTCAGTGGCATTATGGAGTGTAAAGCCACAGAATAGAAAGCTTTTAGTTCACTTGAAGCTGTATGAGGTCTACACTTTATCAAAGGTACTTTTATTCTCTAGTATAGACACAGCTTCCCTATAGTTTGCCTTCAGATCCTCACCTTGAAGGCATTTTCAATATTTGTGATCTGCCAAACTCCTGCAACGACAAGTTAATTCCTTTTCAGGAAAGAATTAATCAGCTTGTGTTCAACTTTGTTTTTTTTTTTTTTATCTTACTTTCAGCATTTCGAATTGCTTTTAGTCATTGCTTATAAAGGATTAAGAGAAAAGATAACTTTACGTGGCAAAGTGTAATTCATGATGCAATTCTTAAAACAGAAGTTAAACAATTTCCCTGTCAAAGCAGCTATACTTTTGCTTTGCAAATACCTACCATATTGTAGTTTAAGTAATGAGGTTAAAGCTTAACTCGCCTAACAGGTTTATATACTGTAAGACTACCTTCACACTGCAGGTCTTAATGCTCAGTTCCGATTTTTTGATCAAATCCGATTTTTTTATTTATTTTTTTTGTCTGCTTGTTCACACTACAAATAAAATGTAACAGCAAACACGCTCTAGTGTGAACCCTCAAAGCGGCCCGCATGCGCAAAAGAAGACGTCACACTCTGTTTAGACCCAGAGCAAACAGTATTGACTGATGGCCCTTAATATAAAGACTTGTTTCGGACTTTACGTTTCCCAATTTTGCTTTAAGTTATAAAGTTATTTTGGTATTTACATATGGCCTAATAATTATCGTTATTGCTGTTTTAGAGCGGAGTAGTGCTTCAAAGGATAGTTGCAGATTTCTGTCAGAATCTGCAGATTATACAGTACAAATAAAATGTTCACGTTTCTCCAACATTGTCTTCCCAACAGTTTCACTGACATCTACACTGGATGGCCAGGAAGCGTTCACGATGTCTTCTTGGGCGCTGATAATTGGCGTCTGTCTTGTGTCAGTGACGTAAAAGACGGATTTCATGCGACATGACCATTCAAACAGCAGTCGCTTTCTAAAACACCAGCTATGTATCGAATTCAGTACCACATACAAAAGTGACCCAGGTCGGATTTGAAAATATCGGATTTGTGCTGATGATCGGATATGGATCGCATAGGGTCAAAAAAGTCGGATTTGATGCGTTTTCACCTGCAGTGTGAACGTAGCCTAAGAGACATTTAATGAGACACAAAAGAAGTATAAATTTTGCATGTGTTTGGAGCATTGTGTTGGTGGCCGTGGGTTGATGTGATGTCGTGTAGGTTTGGCTCCTGCTGCCAGATAAACTTTCTCATTTGCAGTGATTTCTTACATCACCAAGTTTTTAGTTAAAAACCCCTGCATATGTACAATAGGGAAAACTCTATTTTAGTTTACTGACTTGGTGGCCTTTATTCGTACTGTACTCAATTCAACAATTCTAGTAAAAATTTAATCAGCTGAACAAACCTGAGTGGGTAGTTGGCGTCTCGCGGCCATCAGTTAAATCACCTTTTCAGAGTTGGGATCTCATCTGCCCAGAAAGATCGGTCAACAACAGCACTTGCTTTGTGATATGTTTTGAAATACAAAGTAATCCAAGTCAGAGATTTGTAGGAGTGTTTTGTTAGGGTTACAAAATGTCTGTGAAAAAGGCCAAGTCATGCAAGTCTGTAAAAGACTTGGCACACAAGTAACGCAGCAATATTGAGTCAATATTGAACATTGGACTTTGAAATCATTTCCCAGGAACATAGTACAGTGGCAGAAAGAAAGGAAGGGCCCATGATCATTGTGAAACGTGCTTTAGCTGTGTGCTGCTGGTGCGTAGCAGAGGCAATAACCCGTGCAATGTTTGAGTAGCCAAAGGCAGGAAGATGTATGTCATGTCTGCTTACTCCTAGACAGTTGTGTACCCAGCCTCTATCACTGACAAACATGAGGCTCCAGAGGCTCTTATCTGGACCTGCCACAAACAGCCAGCTGCCTCTGCAATGCAGTGTTTCACAAATGGAAGTAGGAAGCACATTTTAATCCACATTTATTTATTTATACAGAACCTACATGTTTTATTCTTTTCTTGCTGACCCCATTGATCTCTGCGTGAATGGGTCGATAAATATGTGCTGTGCGTGCGCTAAGAACAACTGACCTTACAGTCATGATTTTGCAGTTTTAATATGGAACATTGTCAGCTTCTGCAGGCTCTTTTTCGACCTTTTCAAACGGTTGAGTGATGATTTGATTTTTTTTTCCTTTTAATGGAAAACAACTGCAGAGACTTTGTTATTTTGTTTGCATGGAGTAGATTAATGACATGTTCCAAGAAACAAATCAGTGGCTGGTCAGCATGTCTTTCCTTGGTAACCCACAGTTTGCATAAATAAGCTGTATTAGCCAGCATTAATGCCAGTGGAAGCTCATGCCACATTTTAAGATAGCTGGTTTAGATAACAGGCAGAGTTATTTAAATCACAAACTAGAGCTGGGCGATATGAGATTTTTTTTCATATCACGATATGTTTTTTTCATTTCAGGCGATAACGATATATATCACGATATAAGCCAAATAACTATATTTGTAAGATTTAAATGTGCCGTTGCTCACAAGTAAAATGTGAAATAATCAGCAGCTTGTTTTGATTTAAATATTTATTTCCCATAATAAGTTCAACAGGGTAGATGTACTTAAGGAACATGAGACTTTTTCAGATAAATAAAGGCAAATATTGCAAACTACACAAAAGGCAGCCGCTAAAGCGTTTAAGTTTCAAAATAGAACAAACAAAACAGACTACCGGTACTAAACTGTCAGTTCCACTTAGAAACAAAATATTAATTCTAGAAATAAATATTAGTTTGTTTTACAGAAGAACAGACAGAATTGACTAACTTTTGTCAATATCAAATAAACTGAGAACTAAAAGGAAATTCTCAATCTCTCCTTGTTGTATAGCTGAGCTTTTCAAACAGTTTTAACAGTTACTTTAGTCTGACAAAAGCCGAATGACGAATTAGCGCTTCCAGTCAGAGATTGAGCATGCACCGGTTTATTGTATTTCCAGACTTGCTTTCAGCACAATTTACAGTGAACGCTACTCTGTTTTTGTCAGACTTGAAATAGCCGAAATACCTTCACACTACAGAACTTCTATGGCTCTCCCGTTCGACAATCTCTCCAGCATTGGAACCATCATCTGTTTTCTCTTCGGTAACCTTCGGTCACGCTCGGTTGATTTTTCTCTAGTCGGCACACTCATTTCCTCCATTACCCGGGCGGCACGGCAGCTGGCTGCTTCCCAAAACAAATACACATGTGCGGCATGGCACTTGTGCTGTACGTAACAAGTTACGTGACGTGACACTGCGGCTGTGATTGGTTCGGCTTTGCACTACTTAATTTGGATTGGCTGTTCTTTTTTTTTTTTTTTTTTTTTTTTTTTTTTTAAAGAGGACAAGAGCGGCGAGGTCTATCGCAATAGTTTAATTTTTCTATCGAGAAAAATTTATTTCGCAATACATATCGTTATCGTTCTATCGCCCAGCTCTATCACAAACTAACGAGAATATCCTGTATATGTTGTTTGCCCCAAAGCAATGCTTTCTCAGTGCTGTTTGAGCCTTCATAGCTTTTTATGTACCATCAAAAATTACATTTAAACATTGAATCTGTGGCACGTCACTGCAAAAGGTTTTTATTAATAAAGTGGAGTAATTCACCACTTGGCTTTTTTTTTTTTTTGTGTGTGTTAACTTTAAGCCACTCAAAGGCTATTTAAAGCATGAAGTCCTTTTGCTTTGTCGTACACCACAGATCACAGTGCTTTGTGGCGATACTAAAAGCACATGCATTTTTTTCTTAGGTAGTGCCCTCAGTTTGTAATAGTTTCTTTGTTTGATATTTCATTGAAGTGAACTTTGCTTAAATTTGAGATTCTGCTGTGTTTCAGGTCAGACTCTTACACACTGGACATTAATATAAATAAGCCCCAGACTAATAAAATATCTGTAATGATTGAAATGTTTTTCCAGAGACTGTCATTGAAGTGTTGATTGGTATTGGTATTTTTAGAAGCTGAAGTTGCTACATTCAGTTGCACAATATTGAAAGGAGGACACTGTGTTATGTTATCAGACTTGTTTATTAAAGACCCATCACTCTAAAACCATGGAGACTTTTAGAGTCATTATTCCAGCTAATGACTTGTTTAACCCTCTGGCGTCCAGGGTTTAATTGGCTGTTTTTCACTACTTTTGATAGTACATTTATATTTCACCTTTAAAAGTATTTACGCGGCCTTGTTTGATATTATTCTTTTCAGCACAACCTTACATGTGTGAAGTTACCCTTATGTTTTTTTCGTTTTGGTATACTGCATTAACACAGTTGGTCTAAAATCGCAAAGAACTCAACCACAAACATGTTTAACATATCGTTTTCATAACTTGGAATGCAAATATAAATTTAAAAGATAAATTTAAGAGCACATGAAAGGCCTAAAACCTGAAGACCTGACAACACACCTCGTGTTTTTTCTCCTGGAAACAGCGTTTACATTGCGATCTGCCTTTGGTGGCTTTTTGGCTGGAAAGTAGTGCCCTCATTGTTTTGACACTCAAACAACCGCAATACACTGAATACACAAGACAACAAAACACACAAGCAATATTCCAAACACACCAAACGTCACAAATCTCTCTCGTCTTAAAAATCGCTATCCAAATCCCTCACTCTCTCACTCGCTCTCTCACTGCCATCACTCTTCCTAAACAACCAAATGTCACGTGTCACCTTATTATTTTTTTGATTGGTTGACATTGTAAATTTTTCCACAAATGGAAAAGAGGCGTCATGTGTGTTTTTGTTTTGTTTTTCTCGCAAGAACTCGCTGTCCTTACAAAATGCCGTATTTACCGTTGCGATAGTATTCAGAAAAAAGCATTTTATACATACAGAATTTAAAAACTAGCATGTAGTTTGAAGTCTGCACTTTCAACACAAGTTGAAATGGAGACTTGGCGTGCATCTTGTTGCTATGGAATTTTAAATTGGGTATGTGATTTGGACATACTGGCTCGTCTATTGACCCCAGAGGGTTAACTTGATACTGACACACAAAGTTTAATGCAATACTAACACTTTGAGCTGTTATTTGACCAGCTTGGACAAGACAACATTGTGATTTCCCACAGCCACATGATCATTGCTGAGTTAAAGGAGCCTTTGTGGGGTGGCTTATGCTCTTCTTGAGGACAGGAGCCTGGCTTGTGAGACGATGAGAAAGTCACACTTAATACTAATATTAAGAGTGGCCTTAATATCTCAGTGTCAATCACATCATGGCCATGTCTGTGTCATCTTGGAGCTTTCTTCTATTATCAGAATAAAATCCACAGCTGAGGTGAAACGCGTGACAGTGTCCACAGTGCCTCTGTGCTGCACATTCTTTTGATCCCGCGAGCTTGAAGGGTTTTCAAAATAACTGCCGAAATAAAAATGATAATATGCATTGCTGCTTGCCTGCCCTTGAAGTTTCAAAGCAGTCTCTGTGCATTAGGTGGATTAAAGCTTTATTGTAAAAACAGCAGAGACCCACATGAGTTTGCCTGTTTAACATGTAAATAACTTGGTGATACAGGAGGTCACCTTCCTTCAGTGGATTTCAGGCACGTCGCCATCATCGAGTCTCTATGTTCTTGAAAGTCCTTCAGCAACTTTATTAGCAATAATTCAGCATGTCAATCTGCAGATTTTACATCATCGTTTCAACATTTAAAATTGATCTTTTCATTGCATATCGGGTTAACATATTTAGAAAATTGTTGCATTCTGATATACAAGCCTGTTTTGTTTTTTTTTTGTTTTTTTGTTTTGTTTTTTTTAATATATCAGACTGCACAGGATTTCTCAGTATGCAGTCGTCATTTTGGCTTATCTGGCTGACTGTTCTGTTAAACAGGGCTGAGGCGACGGCAAGCCAGAGATTAAGGTTTCGCACAGAAGATAGTGTTTCACTGCTGTTGTAATAGGTTCTGTCATGCTCTGGGGCTGGGTTACAGGAACAAGAGCCAGTGAATCTAAGGTAGAGATGGGTTTTGTTCTCCGCTGTCTTGTTTCTGTGGAGACGTCTGTCCACCGTTCTACTCGGCGTCTCATCATCGCTTTTTTTTTTTTTTTTAAACGGCAGCCTCATTTTCAGTCTGCAGTGTCTTTGAAGATCCCGTGGTGTCGCACATAAATTCCTATGATGCATTTTTTATATTTGTTTTTTTCAGTTTTGCATTGCAGATCAATGCGAGAACCCTATTTGAATTAAATTGAGTAGTGTGATGCCAGTACACATACATAGGGAGGGGTCAGCTATAGGGTGAACCGCAGTAAAGACTGTAGATATGATCTTGAATGGGGGGTGATGTTTCCATCACACCACACATTCTCACTGACATGTCATCTGATCACCTCGACCTGGACTGTCCTCTCCTGCGTTGTCATATTTTATTCAACACCAGGAGGGTATTGACAAATAATTCATTGGAGGTAGCTACCTGAGCAAATAATTCAAATGTTGGTCATGCTGTCTTTGACAGAGGACCCCCCCCCCCCCCCCCCATACTCTGCTGTGGCCCCAGTAATGGAGCACATCTAGCTCTCAGTATGGTGGTGGGAGTCCACAGATTTGGCATCCATTATGGTGTTACATAGGGATATGCTGAGTGTTGCTAGTGGTGGTCAACAAGGAAAATGTCGCTCTAAGCTAACCAGTTTTACTTTCCCCCTCTCTTGACTAAAGTTAAGGAAAGTCACAATTGTTTCCATGCTTCATCCCTGCAATGCATGCAATGACGTTCTTTTTTTAAAAAAAATAGTACTTCTGCATGCCATGAAGGGATTCAACAAATGGAGCTGAGGTGGGGGGGGGGGGGTGTTTCTAAAATTCCTGGTGTAAGAAACATTTTTTACTTCCTTGTGAGAGTAAACAGGTTTTCCCTGTTCCTGTTATACCTGTGGTTTAAAAACAGGAAATGGAAGAGTAAACTGCAGCTACAGCTTATCAGGTCAGACACAGGCACCTTCTTTTGCAGTGTGCTTTGGTTAGGTGTCTTACTGTTGGGTTGACCTTTGGAAAGTAATCTGCTAGAATTCTGAGCACAAATAATTCATAATGTGAATGATACCAAAATTAGATCATCACAAACTATGGGTGGGAAGGGGGCGTTCTTAATCAGTGTTTTGTATGCCAGAGATTTATGGGAGGTGTGTGTAGACTAATCATTTTTTCATTCATCCAGTGAAATGCCAGCTGTTCAAGGTTCAGAGTAATTATGAAAATGAGATCATAAATCTCACACACAAATGGGTCACAGGCAGCAGTCAGCTACCAAACCAGTGGATCGCCTGGCAACAGGCTAGTTTAAAAAAAACCTAAACATTTTCCAGTTTTTAAAACCACATTTTAAGTGGTTTTCATTCATTTCTGCAAACTGCCAAATAGAAGTCTTTGTCTATCTGTTAGCTCTGCGACAGACTGGCAACCTGTCCTGGATGTACCCTGCCTCTCGCCCTAAGACAGCTGGAATAGACTCAGGCCTCCTGCGACCCTGAAAAGGATAAGCGGAAGTGGATGGATGGATGATTAGAAAACCATAATCGGTATATTTTGATGATATGATATGTACCCCAGACAGTATCACAGTATTACACAGAGGAATAATTTGGAAGGACCCCCCCTCTCTCCGATAAACAAATCCACGAGAGCTGATTATTTTGGGATATCTAAAGTAATTGCACTCTGCTTTTAGGTTCTTTTCAGGCGGACAGCGCAGATCGGTGGCATCAGCCTTGTTTCTTGCTGACATTTCTCCTCCGGATGTGCATGTGTGGCGCAAGTTGTTTGACAGGTTGTCAATGAGGAAAGGAGATGCGCACAGCAAGATACTGTTCATAGGCAAATGTTCATGGTATGATAGCCATCAAGTTTCATATCATGTTAATACTTGAAAACCAGTATACTGTTGCAACCGGAGAACCAGTAGAACTCCCTTGAGCTTGGCGGAGTCGAGACTCTAGACATGCTGTTGATTTACTTACATCAATTATTCAGATCTAACCTGTGAAGGTTTTCATGAGTTGATGGCAGCTGAAGTAAGGTTCTGCGGATTCTCAAACTGAGCTATATGCAGTGAGACACCCTGGTGGTGACCCATCCAGCCAGTCGCACGTTGCTGATTAATTATGGAAATGCAATATGTCACACTAGGTGATGTGCTTTGTTAAGGTCAGGGAAGTTCGATATCAAATTGTCTTGCACATGTTGCGTTGCTTTGCAGTGGAGGAGGGTAAGGTTGTAAAAGACCGGCAGAACCTTCCTAAGAGGTAAAGAGAAGGTTTACTCCCATCTCTGTATGTAAGGGAACAGAGAAGGAAGATGTCACGGTATAAAATGTGGTTTGGCTTGAATTACGTTGTCATAGTTTTCATCAATTACTTTTTTTTTCTCACAACAACAACAAGACAAGCTTGGGGAGGAAGAGAAGAGTGGAGATATACCCACATTTCACATTTGAAGTCAAGGAAAATAAGATGCTTTGTAAACTGTGTGGATTCACTCTCACCAGTAAAAACACAACAAGCTTTCACACTTTATATTTTAGTCAACTGAATCACTTTAGATTTAGGATAATAATACTATAGTTTGAGTAAAACTAAAAAGAATTCAAATAAAATCAGCTGTCAAAATGAACACTGACCTGTTGATTCAGTGTATGAGTAGCATTGTGAATAATACTGGCGTCAAAGTCAGAAATGTGTAGCTATGGCTAGGATCAACGGAAGTAGAGAATCGGTATATGTGGAGCATAGGTTGCTTCTTTTACCAATGCTTGTTAGAAAAGGGAGCTGACACTGATGTGATCTGAAATGCAATCCTTTGGAAATTGTCTTGTATTCTAATGGCAGGGTGAAGGGCCTGTTTGTTTGAGCTGCTGTGTGTCCATTGAACACTTCTTGTCAGATATGCTTGATTCAGTCAGCATTGCAGCTTGTTTGCCTATAGGGTTTATGTATTGATCGGCTGATTTCTGATTACTGGTAAAGAGCTAGCAGGAGTCCTTCATCAAAGCACTTTGTAGCTGCTCCATCATCTGCCATTTGTTTTACACAGAGAAAAATCTGCACCAAGTCTCCAGAAGCTGTATTAAAATATGCAGATGAACTGATAACTTGGTCTGATAGCATGTTTAAATGATACAGCTTAATGAAGGCTGACAGCAGCCATCCTATTTTACATGAGATACCTGCAGCAAACAGGGGTGAGTCTAAAGGGGGGCACAGGGTGTACTAGACTATATTAATTTCAAGACTTTTGTAACATTTTTCAGATTAAAAATGAAATATTATAAAACATTATATTCATTAAATTGCATTAATATTTAAAAATATAAAAACACCAACGTTTTTTTCACAAGCCAAAAAACCCCCAAACCATTAGCCATTAAACTCTGAGCCACTGACCTGAGGGTTGTTAGATTGGACACTGAATTATTAGATTATAAGATTACTCGATTACTAAAATAATCAATATTTGCAGCTCTATTTACAACCATGTCTTTCTTTTACCCTTCAGCTGTACAAGGCTGATGGGGCGCAGAGAATGAGGTGATGTAGGAGATTCAAATTGATACCATAGGTGTATCTACTAAAAATCTCACACGAGTTCAAACCTCAGTGACCTTCACCTCAAGGTCAGAGTAAGTTTTCTGAAAATCTTGTGAATGCGATAACTTCAGAACAAGGTGACGTACGATTTTGAAATTAATGGCATAAGTGTGTCTACTAGGAGACTGAGGGGTACAGCTGGTGGCTGCTAGTATTTTTATTTATTTTTTGCAGCCATGTTTGTTTCAGTGTCTCATCCTGAATTTGGGCATGTGTGTTTGTTTTAGGAGCTGCTGGGTGTGCTTTGCCACGGACGAAGATGACCGCACGGCAGAGTGGGTTCGCCCGTGTCGCTGCCGCGGCTCCACCAAGTGGGTTCACCAGACCTGCCTGCAACGCTGGGTGGACGAGAAACAGCGAGGCAACAGCACAGCACGCGTAGCCTGCCCACAGTGCAATGCAGAATACCTCATTGTCTTTCCCAAACTGGGTGGGTTGCATTTCTCTGAAAATAAAACCTTGTGGAAGCGTGATGAGATGGCCTCGAAATGTCACTAGCTTTTGTTGTCTTGTTGGGCTGAGAGGATTCTGTGCTTGAGGAAATTAAGAGGATAATTATTCCTTCAGCTATGTTTTTCAAGGTCTACTGCAAAACTTTGAGTGATTGCAGTACTCCAGTCTTTGAAGCTATGTGTGATTTATGTCTGTGGCATAGATTTTCAAAATGAGGATCAGGTATATTCAGGATCATTTAAAATTGAAAGGCTTTAGATCCTATAGAGTAGTGTGTGATGTACAGCATGGTTAAAATATAAGGATCGTTAACTTATAGCCCCACGCCATGCTGAGAAGCTGAGATAAATTTCTTGTTCACAAATCTAAATTTAATATAGTGTATTGCTGAGCTCTCATACAGCCTTTCTGGCAGTTGTCAACATCAAAGCAGAATTACAGAGAAAATTTCCATGTAAATAAACTCCTGTTTGAGTCACTGCCTGCAACTGTATCCAAACTTTGGGAACTGTTGAGTTTGTCTTGCCTCAGTTTATTTACTCGAGATCCAGCATGAGTTCTGTGGCGATCTGGGTAAATGTTTCATTTCATTGTGACAACGAACAGGGGCGTGCTCGCTGACTGACCAGCAGCGGCTGCCTCAATTAGCTCGACACGTCAGAGTGGCGAGGGCTTCGATTGTTCTCAAAAGCTATGACTCAACCAGTGAAGATACAGCACGCAGAGCTGTGCTTATTTGGACACAAGCTGCTCACAGCTCACTTTCTCAGATCTCTTCATAACTTTCTAAGACAGTGAATGACTCTCACAGAACACACTGCAGTTGCATCACAGGAAAGTTGGTTTTATCTGTTAGATGTTTTGCTGCTGGATGTGAAGACTTGGGCATATTTGAAGTTGTATACTTGTCACTTGGTTACCCATCAGCCCCTGGCCCATTGCCATTTCATAGAGAGTGAGACGTTGAAATTTGAGACAGAAGCAAACATAGTGTTAGCCTGCAACAGGTTGGGCCCAACTGGTAAACAGGTTCATGTATATTTATAGTGACCAATGCTGTGCTGTCACTCACTTTGGTGCTTTAAGCTGAGCTTCTGTGCATGCTTCTCCAACCTCAAGTGTTTGTCTGACCTCTATCTACGAGCTCATTATTGGAATGTGGTTGCTGGGTATATGTGAATGTGTCTACAGCCCTTTTGTATTTGTATTGACTCAATTCCTAGAAGCACAGTTAATCAGTACTTGGAAGTAAAAAAAAACCCAAAAACATTCAGTAGCGCAAAGTTTTATGGACCAAGTTTTATTTATTCACAAATTTGAAACATTTCTGCAGACAACAAAAGCATGCAGCCAATATGGGGCAATTTCTACCAAGGTTGGTTGTGAAATTGGTAGAAATTGTGACAAAATAATCAGTGGATAACAAACAAGTTTGATCCCCTTCCCTCAGGAATATTTATTTTTGTAAAATATGTGAACGGGGAAAGAATGGCCAAGAATGGCATCTTTGCAAAACCATTGTTAAACCAGTTAAATTCTCAATCCTTTTTGCAGCTTCTTGGCCACTGCTGTTGAGGTTCAGTTGGAAATTGTTCATTTTCCTGTTACTAGATTTATGGGGAGCCACATTAGACAGAGGAGGAAATCGCCACAGGTTTGAGACCCCTGCCCCAAAGCATAAAAAGAATACAGATAGAAATGGATATCATAGTTTAGCTTTCACTGGGGCTCTGACGTGGTAACGTCTTGTCCATGTGCAGCATGTGTAGCAGCTGAGTTAAAGTGAAACAAAATATCCATACAGTAAGTTATAAAGTCAACTTCTCATAGTGTTTCAGTTCTCTTTAAACAATCTTTAGGATTGTTGGCTGTAACAGGCCCTGCTCGTTCTGTTTGTGAAATCAGAATTGTCCTAATGGATCTGTTTGATCTGAATTTGCTGTTTATTGAAATTTTGTATATATAAGTATGTTTGTTATCTAATGTTAGTGTCTCACATGTTCTGGCTTTGAGGCACTTTATGAATTGAGCCTCTGTTGTACAGTGCGCCAGTGGAATTTACACTTTAGACTGACTGCATCAGTGTTTCTCACACTGCCGTATTATTATGATGGCTTTGCGGCTTGTTATTTTTGGACAGCTCTTTATAAAAAAGTCAGTCATAGAAGTGACTTGTGGCTAAATGTTTACCCTCAGTCTCCTGATGCCCACTCCACAGTTTGTTTTTTTTAGTCATGTGTTCAAATACTGAAGTGGTTTAGAGCATGGTGATGGATAGGCCAGCGGTTTATTTTGAAAGAGCTTCCTCGTTTCTGATCTGCTGGGTGACGTTGCCCTCGGAGAATGACACAGAAACAGCGTGCCACCATCACTCTTCATTTGCTGAGGTTGGTGTTGCCTTTGATGTAACTTTCTTTGGTTTCCCTTCAGTTTAGATGACAGACTGTGAGGATGTGTGGTGGAGTTTTAGCCTCAGGATGTTTTGGGAAGATTTCTGCAGACGAAGTAGCCTAAACTTTGTTTTGCCACTTATTCCAATTTCTGGTTGAGAGTTGGAAGTGAATTAATAGGCTGCAGTTAGCACACTGTCCACCACAGCTTGTGTGTGTGTGTGTGTGTGTGTGTGTGTGTGTGTGTGTCATAAGACGTTTTTTTCCTGCAATGTACTATAGCAGCAGGCAAATGTGTTTTTAGGGGTTTTGTTTTTTCACTTTTGCATTTTTTTAAATGCTGAAAGTGTTTGAATAGGAAATGGATAGTAGAGTAGTGGTTGGTTATGTGCACAGTGTTTGTTGAGTTTACCTCACCCCCACCCACCCACCGACCCCCAAATCCCTTTAGTGAGGGTCAGACGGAGGTGGTGTGCGGGGATGTTGGATGTGTCTGGATGAGAGGGGTGGGAGTGAAATTGGGTCACGGAAAGAGCAAACAGAGCAGCTCATCAAAGGCCCACAGCGACAGAGGAGATGAGCAGAGCTGCTGATGGATTCATGAAATCACAGCGTTTCTAGGTGATGAGGAGAGGATGTACCTCCGTGTTGTCCTTTCCAGCAGGGCAGCACATGCAAACATTAAGTGGCGATTCACGGATTTGCATTCGTGGCACCGCGTGACGTCAGACTGAATTTGCAAAGCATTTGGATTTGTTACGCAGGGTTTTTACTGACACAACTGCTTTGTCAGGGTTTGAATTTCCATGAGATTTTTCTTTGTTCTGACTGAGGACTTGAGACGCTGGCTGCAGGATACGCTGGGCATTAGTCCACTTCGAAGCAAGGCGGAGGAGTACAGCGCTTTTGGTTTTGCTGCATCATTGCTGCAGTGTTCCTCTCACATAATTTTTATTCTAGCCTCGTTCTCTTTATTATACAACGCCATGTCTAGTACAGAGACCCAGTATCTTTGGTCACCTAATGCACAAAAACTGTTAAAGCTTAGATGCACTCCTTTTTTGCGGTGTTTGCTCTGGTTTTAATGAACCCAATGAATACTATCAGTTTTCCAGCCCAGCAATAACAGCATTCAGTCTGGGCGGATGGAGTTAAATCTGTGGACGGGTAGAGATGGGGAGCACTGACCGGTCACTGAGGCCAGCTCATTTCTAGAGGCTGGATAGGGTTTGGTCACAGTATTGCTCTCTGCGCGGGGACCCCTGCCTGCTCTTGGAGCAAATGAGTGGGTGGATTCTGAGATACACATCATTTTTTTCTCTTAACTCAGGTCTTGATTGTTTTTCACTTGCTTACAGCCCCGGAGGGGGGGGGCAGAGTCATTTTTCAGCCTTCAAAGAGCAGGGCAGCTATATGCTGTTCTGGCTGCACTCCCACCAGCAGCTGCTGCAGAGCCAAAGCTAGCCCATCATGCTAATTTGGCTCGCTATATAACTCCTGAGGACGGCGTGTCCTTGCTGCTCCTTTTCTGACACTCAGCCCAGAGAGTAAACAAGTGAGCTGGAACAGCGTGCCAATGTGCGTGCCCACTACCGAGGTATTGCAGTTGCACGGGGCCCCCTCCTAACTTTCCTCTCCCTCCCTCCTTTTTTAATAATCTTAATTATGGAATCTGCTACCAGCAGCCATTAAGGGCAGTCTAGTCCCCTTTGCCCGGGATGGCGTAATGCTTAGGCACGGAGAAAGCGGAAGAGATCCCAGTGCTGTCATCAAAATATGGCATATTAATGCTCTCGAGCATTGTGAGGTCAGTCCCAAAGGCAAACACGGGTGCAGTAACAGGAGGCCTGAAAGCATCAAATGGCTGCTGGCAGATAAGAGACAGCTGCTGCATTAAAAACTGTCTCAGACTCAGATACTCTTTAGAAGTGATAAATGCACCTCGCTCACTTTGAGCTCTTTCCTCAACAAGTGGACTGCAGCGCTGCAGTAAAGACATTTAGCACAGACCAGCACAGTGAATGCACTCAGCTGTAGAAATACGTGCACTGCTAACAGTGGATGGATTGTATGCCGCGTGTGGCAGGTACTTACGGGCACCAGCCTCATAGTGGCCAGGCTGCACAAACAATTTAATGAAGCCAGTCCAGAAACTGTAAAACTCCTCACGGCACCCCTGGAGTTATTTCAGGAAGCCGAGTCCTTTTACTCTAAGCTCATGTTGTTAAGGTTGTAGTTAGAGATGTGTCACCACTTTCCCTTCCTTCAAAAATGTATCTGCTCAGGTGTTTGTTTGAAATCTGTCCTTGTGCCTGACTGGGCCCTGGCAGTAATCCTTTTCCCAGTAACGGCCTGTAACCCACCGCCCCAGCTGTCCTTAACTCTAAGTGATGGCAGCTTTCTGTGCTATAAGGCAGAGGTGTGGACTCGAGTCAGACTCGAGTCATTAATTTTATGACTTTAGACTTGACTTGAAAAAATGTTCTAAGACTTGTGACTTGACTTGGACTTTTACACCAATGACTTGGGACTTGAATTGGACTTGAACCGGTTTACTTGAAAAGACTTGATATTTTACCCCAAATATAAAATTTAACATGCATATTATATAGAGATTGAAAATGTGACGTCATTCACGGGTAGAACCGCAAAGGATTCTGGGAACTCGTGGCAAGCGGTACTAGCGCACGCAGGCTTTCAATTGAAATCAGTCACACAGCGATAAAAAGAAACACAAAAATGTCAAGAAGCCGTTGTATTATTAACTGCAATAGCCGGTCGCATGACAGCCACGGGAAGCCAACGGGTAAAGAGATCGGTTGTTATCGGATTACGTCGTTGAAGAGAAATTGTTCGAGCCATGTTTCCGAAGTAACAAAGACGCGACGGATGGCCTGGATTGCAGCCATTCAAAGATCAAATATAACGTCCCAGAACCCTCCAGCTCACAGGTTAGTCTGCTCCAAGCATTTACACGAAGGTCAGTGTTTTTTAGTAGTTAATACGTCATTTTCATAACATAATTGGTGATATAGGTTACAAGCAAGTCTGGCGCTGAACAGAAATTGTCGCGCTATGCTCCTTTGTTTATTGTGCATAAATAGTGAATTGTCCTGACACAATATTGCGTTTCGCTTCTGTTATTATGGTACATTGACAAAAACATATACTTTTATTCACAGGATAAAACAGGTTTTTTGTATCACTAATTGCCCAGTACGATTACAGCATACAATATTGTTGTCACTGCTACATTTCTGTGATGGGTACCAGAAATTATTTCCACTACTAATTAATTACCGTTGAGCTCAAAGGTCCTATTAATAAACGGTTAACGAATGTGTATTTATGACGACGATTTGTGAGACTGGTAAACTTATGATACGTACGATGGTCTTTACTTTCTACACGGTGCATTTCAAGGTCCTGCACCCATCCGTCGGTAAACTGTACCTGGACTTGTTGCAGTGACCTGAAGTTACTAAACTTCATGAGTGTATGCACTCACTCCAAGAACCGTATGATTATAAATATGCATATAAATATGCTAAGATGAGATAACTGACTTCATCTAACTAGCAAATGTTGTCCAGGCTACGTTGGTGATTCAGTTTTTTTTTAATATGTATGATATTTTTGTCATGCGATTTCAAAGCCGGTCCTACAACCGCATCCAAGAATAACATGCAGCTTATCTCAGAACTGTCGGTGAAAATTATTCTTGGAGCTAGGTTTAATTGAGCTGCATTTTAAAGAGGTGCAATTTCACAATTTGTGTATATTTTCTAAGTTCACTATTTTGTCATGTGTTGAGAAAAACACAGATTAAAAAATTACATGGTCTAACATTTACATTTAGCATAACTGCAACATTATTTTTTCGTTGTTTTTTTTTAAAGACTCGAAAGGACTTGAAATTCAAAGTTTCAGACTTGTGACTTGACTCGGACTTTTACACCAGTGACTTGAGACTCGACTCTGACTTGCCTGACATTACTTGAGACTTGACTTGAGACTTGAGGATAAAGACTTGAGACTTACTTGAGACTTGCAAAACAATGACTTGGTCCCACCTCTGCTATAAGGTCAATCAGGCTCTTTTTACTTGCTGTGCAATATATTTATCAGTGAGCTGCTGACATGGCCTGAGGAAAGGTGTTCTTGAACAAAGTCCTGCTTTCATAATGAGCAGTGACTCAGCACTGTTTCTGAAACAACTTGACTGCTTCATTTCTAAACTAGAGAAGAGATGCAGTGGTATCTCTGTCTGAAGTAGGATTTCAGTCACCGTCTGCTGGAAATGAGAACCGTGCATGTGTAACACTGATATTATAGTAAGGTGTTTGAGAGTGTAGGTTTTTCAGAGCCTGGAAGCCCAAACTGCTGTGCTCTGTGGATCTAATTTTGCAGTTTACCAAGTGCCAAAGCAGCACGCACACAGAGGCCCAGCACTGTCTTGCGCTCAGTCCCTCTGGCAGCCTCCCCGCTCCCCTCCCACTGACTCCTGGGCTAGTTATTAATAGGATGTGGATGGCTCTGTCTGGGTGAGGAAATCAGGTTGCCTTCCTGTAAATATTTCATGATTTCCCTCGAGTGGGCCCAGAATGCAAGAGACGGGAATGCAGCAGAGATGTTTTTTTAAGGTCCTGCTCCTGGTGTCAGACAGGGATGTCACTACTCCAAAGGCAAGTTTGAACTTCAGATTAATTTCTTATTACATGCTGGTCGAGAGGCATCCCAGTTCTTTTTAATCTCAGTGGGCCCTGCCCTTGAAGCTCCTCCTTAAGTGTCAATAAACCTGCAAAACAAGGCGTGCACCTTACACAGCCTGCTTTAAACTTAGGAAAAGTCTGAGGAAGAAAGTTTGCTTTTGATGTCACTGCACTGTCGTAATGTGCCTCCAAGCATAGCACACCCAGTAACCCTGTTTCTGTAGAGGGGAGAGAGATGCATCTAATTGGTTGGAAATGAGGATATTTTGACAACTTGAGCTGTCAGGGAAAATAATGAGGGACATTTTCCTGACCTTTGATGCACAAAATGATCATTACATTAGGAGGATTATCAGATCAGTGGATAATAATCCCTGAAGTTCAGATTCTCAGTCAGAAGTACGCAGTAATGGTTGAAGTAGCTCTCTAAAACTACGGATAACAGTTATATTTATGTTAGCCAACAGTTTTACGTGTTATAGGTAAATATATTTCTCTTAGTTGTGACTTAAGTCTGGTGATGCCTCCATCAGGTCCTGTGGTTTATGTGCTGGACCTGGCTGACCGCCTCATCTCCAAGGCTGGCCCCTTTGCTGCAGCTGGCATCATGGTGGGCTCCATCTACTGGACCGCTGTCACATATGGAGCAGTCACTGTCATGCAGGTAAAGATATACTAGATAAATCTAGTATATACTTGTGTGCAGCTGTTTGCCACTCTGACCATCTCCTGTGCCTCCTCCAGGTCGTCGGCCATAAGGAGGGCCTGGATGTTATGGAGCGGGCTGATCCTCTGTTCCTTCTCATCGGGCTGCCCACCATTCCTGTCATGCTGATCCTCGGCAAGATGATCCGCTGGGAAGACTACGTCCTGCGCCTGTGGAGGAAGTACTCTAACAAACTGCAGATCCTCAACAGCATCTTCCCCGGTCAGGACACACTCCTTACGTTTGATCCTGAGAATGTGTATCTGTGTTTATATTGTGTTTGTTACGTGTATGCTGCACTGTGTGAGTCTAACCTTACTCAGGTGTAACTGTCAGTATGAAACGATGATGCTCTAATGTCTGCTGCTGCTAAAGAACAGCCATCACTGCTGGACAGACAGGATGTCTTTTCAAGGACAATAATATAAAACCATGTAAGGAGCTGAGTCAGAAACTTGATTATCATAACCTGATGATAGCAGAAAAGTTTCAGACAAAAACAAATAATATGGAGAGTTACTAACACCTCAAACACCGTCTCCTCATCCATCACAGAAATCCTCACTGCAGCTGGTCGGTGTTCACTTCATCACAGCCACAAAACGGATAAATAAATCAATCCTCAGCCTCTGAAACTCAACTGTGTCAGCAGCTGCGCCCTCAGGTTTACGCAGGAATAAAACTAATACTTGTGTGTGTGCAGGGATCGGCTGTCCAGTTCCTCGGATCCCCGCAGAGGCCAGCCCCTTGGCAGACCATGTGTCAGCCACACGGATCCTGTGCGGCGCCCTGGTCTTCCCCACCATTGCCACCATCGTGGGGAAGCTCATGTTCAGCAGCGTCAACTCGAACCTGCAGAGGACCATCCTGGTGGGTCCAACCAGACTCGCCGTATGACTCACCTGACGGTAGCAATAGTTCTGCAGGGGATTCGATGAGCAGAGTACAAACAACTAGTATATCCACCCCCTTGTTTTAGCCCTACTATTGAGTAAACGACCTCCTCTAATTTGGCCTAATTGTGCATCGTATGAGCCATTTAGACATAAGAGAAACCTTAAATGGGAGGACAGAAAGGTAACCAGAGCGGCTCATGCGATCTGGGCTGCACTGATACTGCTGAACACTCTGTCCTCACCTAGCAAACCTGCAGGAAGGAGAGCGAACAGATGAGCTGCATCATCAGTCAAACCTTTATTTGTTCTCGGCGTGATCGATCACTGTGAGACAAAAAAGAAAAACACACCACTGTAAATAATTAACTTTTAAAGCGCAATTAATGAATATTCCCACAAGATGGTGCTTCGTTCCTTTTGTGTTGAGCCAGAGTGGCGACGACTGAAACTTCACATCAGTATTTATCACATGCTGTATTAGTCAAAGTGCCAGTGTGGACGCCTCTGTTTACTTTTCCGACACACTTGAGTTAGTAAGTTAGCCCATGTTTGTTTAGTTTTACACAATCACAACCACTGACAGCTTGGACACTCCTGCCTAATCTAAAGGCCCTCAGCTCGGCGGGTTTGGATGGTTAGTATTGAGGTCAGGATTCAAAAAATTGTTTCCACTTTTCTTCTTCTAAATAGATTTTTGTAGTTTAAATTCAGTCTTAGCTTTTAAATTTTCAACAGTAAATACTGTTTATTTAGAGTAAACGATCACTATAAGCATTCATTTTTATTGCTTTTTAGTCTGTTATTAACCGTGTACTCGAGAAATTGTGAAAGTGCCCCTAGCAGTCCAGCCATAAGATCACAACTAATATAAAACAAAGTGAAGGAAGATTTTCAGGCTTCCTGTGACGATTAATGAGTCATCACATTTGCTGATTGAATGGATTCATTTTTTGTTTGCGCTCAAAGGCACATACTGGAAGAACAGCCCCGGCTTGAATATTATTTAGATACACTGTAATATTCATTCAGGTTGGCCGTTCAGACATCCACACACCTTTGTTCAGACAGACTGCCATAAATGAGCCAGTTTCCTGTTTGGGTTGGAAGGCTTCACTCTCCAGAAACCTCCACCTTTACTCTTGAATGATCCTTTTTAACCAAAATATCTGTAAGTGCTCTAGCATTCCTGGTCACAGCTGAGCAGGAAACAGACAGGAATCATCTGCATGTTTGTTTATGAGATGCAGTCGTGTGTGTGATAGTCGGTGTGAAATTAAAGTAAATCCTCCTAGAGTCCGCTGTGGGGGGAGAGCTTTGATGTGTTGAGCTGAATCTGTCTTTAAGTCCACTTTCAACACCATTTTGCTTTCCTCCACCTACAGGGAGGTATCGCCTTTGTGGCCATCAAGGGGGCGTTTAAGGTGTACTTCAAACAGCAGCAGTACCTGAGGCAAGCTCACCGCAAGATCCTCAACTTCCCCGAGCAGGAAGAGGCCTAAAGGAGGCCGTCAGAAGGGAGGACAGATGGATGGAGGAACTACACGCCTCCGCTTGAGGGGGTGGGTGGGAGGGATGAAAGCTCAGTGAGCAGGAAGTGCTGGTGAAACAGACTTTTGATCGTGTCATCCTCATTACCACCTCTTCCTCCTCCCCACACCTCGCCCCTCTCACCGCCCCGGTGTGACTCTTCACTGACATTTTGTGACGCTGGCTTAAAGTGAAGATGGAGACGTGCGGACTGGAGCATGTTAGCAGTTGATGTGCAGTTACAGTCACACACACCTACACACACACACCTACACACACACACACCTGTTTCCTGAGTACGACTGCAGGGTGGATGAGCTTCAGCAATCACGTTAACTATTGTAAACCTACTATATTTTAAACAATTAAAACGTGGGGCATGTGTAATTCGTTTTATAAAAATGCAAATTGTTTTATATTGTTTATTTCGCAGCACCCCATTGGCTGATGATAGTGGCTTATGTTCAAAGAAGACTAATGTTGAGCATAAGGAATGTACTCGTGAGCAAACAGTAAAATGATGTGAATCCTGACGCAGAACAGAAAACTAGCCTCGCCACGTCATTGTGCCACTGCAGCTGATTATCTAACGGCGAACACGCCGAGCGCAGATCAGAAGCTGATACACAGCTGTTTACTTTGTTCACGTGCTTCGTCCAGTATTCCTCATCTCTACTTTTCAAAACGCTGTCATGTGATGTGTCTTGAAGCCTTGTCACCCGTCACAGTGCAGGTGAGCACTGTGCCGTGATGTGTGGATAATACATATATTAGAAAACCTTGGGGTGCCTGACTCAACATTCAGTGCAGTGCTTACAGGAGACGGACACTTGAGTTAAAGCCGTTGCCTCCAGATTTTAGAGGCAGTTCATACCCTCCACCCCCTCGGCCTGCCATGATGGGACTTCAGTTGCCTGAGCTTGGACCAGCTCAGGTCAGACTCAGGTACTTCTCTCTGAATGACCTCGGACACTGGTAACTAAAGATGACTCACTGCAGCAGCCAGCACTTCTGAATGGAAATTAAAGGGTCAGTTCACTCAAATACCGAGCCGTATTGTCCTGCCCAAGTGGTGTACAGACACTTTGATTTTTAGTCTTCAAGTAGGATTTTATTGGTTTGAAACGGTGGAAAAAATATAGGGAGATGTTCAAGTTTATCCACAATTTCTGGCAAATGTATTGAAATGTTGAGATATTAGGACGGATGAATATAGAGCTCTGATTTGAGTGAACCGACCAAAACAGTTTGGTTTATAAGACGTGAAGCCTAATGTATCAAACTCCTTTGTTCATGTGTAAATAACGTGGCTTTGAATTAACAAGTTATTGCTGAGATGAGAATCTGAGTGAGAGAGCCTGTTTAACACACTGTATAACCAACCACCTGGAATATTTAACCTGCACATGTCAACTTCTGTACAGGTGTTCTGAGATCTGCAGACTAAACCTTTCCCATCAGATCTCCTCTCTGCCGAGAGGCTGAACTGTTGTGCACACGATGCTTCTAACGTTAGACTTCTACAGTATGAGCTCTGTAAATAAATGTATTTTCCAAATGTTGACGTGCACGTGTTGAGACTGGAAAAGTGGGACAGACGAGCTTCCATTCAGCTGTTTATTAATTAGAAACACACAAGAAACATAAAAAGACCAAACTCAGCACTCTTCACCTGCCCATGACCCCCACCAGCCAATCACAGTCATTCAATACATCCAGAAATTAATAATCTGATTTTCTAAATGAAAACCACTCACTAGGTACTTGAAGTTAAACAGTGCACGGCCCGCCCAAGCCTGATATGTAACATTGGTTTCATCTAGAACGCTGTGTGAAAACTGCTTTATCACCGGCTCTCCTGAGACGCTGTGGAGCTACATGCTGTGTAAATAATAGACCAAGGCATGCTTCTGCTGCTGGTTCTTTGGATCTTCCAGGGTTGTGCCTCACATCAGACCAGGTTGCAAACTAATGTGAAGGTAGCAGCTGCAGAAAGTCTCTCATGCAGAGTGAACGGATCCTGACGACCTCCCCAAAGCTTTGGGAGAGAAACAAAAATGTCTCTACAGCCGTTACTTTTCAGTTTTCAGAAACCGATCACACTGTAAATTGAATAACATACTGATGTAGATGACAGACTAAATGTTTTTATTTTAATTACTAATAAAATTGAATAATAATAAAAGGCAAAACAGCATGGACATACCCCTGAGATGTCTGAGTGACATACTACTGTGAAACGCATTAAAAAAGAAGAAATGTACGGGCATGGTTTAGTGGTTAGCGATTTAAAAACAGCTCCTCATAGGATCCCAATATTTTAGCAGTTTACAGGCAAACACGTTAAAATTCAGAAATTTGACTTAAAAGATTTCATTTTCCCGAGTGCATCTTCTGGGATTTCTCCCCCCCAGGAGAGCTGTGGTTCCTCTCAGAGAGTTACAAACACACCAGTCCAAACAAATAAAAGCAAAGGCCTTCATGGAGCTACTGTCTTTAACCTCAACAGCTCATCACAATAAACCCACAATCCATCCTCAAAGCAGGATGTCTCTGAATAATCCAAATAAAAAGCCTCCTACTGTGAAGCTTCTGCAGTACACTTGAACTCATTAAAGGGTCCTGGCCCTCAGCTTTTTTCTTTTTTTCGTCGTTTTACTTCTTTTTCGTCTACAGCAGCCTACACAGTGCTGTGAAGCGTGAGCTTACGTCTCCTATTAGAGACGTTACATGAGGTGATTCTGGTGTTACCTCTATAATTATCACAGCTACGTCAACAACTTTGTGATTCTTTTGTTTCCTCTTTGAGTGGCTCCTCCCTGCTACACGTGCACACACCCGCAGTCAACATGCATCCACGCAAACAAACACACTCATGCAGGTCTTCCTGATGGCAGGAGCCACCCTCCGTGCCTCCCTGCTGTGTCGACCTGCCGGCTTCGCTCACAGTTTGGCTGCCCTGAGGTTGATGTGAGGTTTGACCAGAGGGAACAGAGGCAGACTCCTCTTGAACTCCGTCATGTCCTGAATCACTGTGGGCTGCAAAGAAGAAAAAGATCAGAGGGAGGCTGACAAATGTAAAGACCCCTCTACAAATCAAGTTCAACATAGCTGGACTTTGTATAAGTTAGCTGGCTCAACCTATCACAGCGTAATGGATATGAACGTCTGAGAGTGGGTTGAACGTTCTTATTTAACCCAGGCTTCTTCTGTATGCCTTCACATAACTGGGGCTTTTAACACATCGTTTTCAAAACAAAATGAACCAATTAGGAGCTGCCTACTTTGGTCACATGAACAGATCATAGAAAATTATAAGAGCATAGAATTATGAAAGTCAAATGTAACACACACACACTGCACATGAGCCAAAAAAGCAGGATGGTGTGTGTGACACTGAAGAAATTACACATAAACTCACTTTAAAGGTTTGATTCACAAACATATTTTTAAGGTTTTTGAGTTGAGTGACAGGTTCATTATTTGTTGTTTTGTTTGTATGAGAAACAGGCCTGCCATTCCAGTCAGTTATTGGTTAGACGTATTGGGATATCCTGGTTATTGTCACCGTTTCAGGTCCTTTGGGTTTTCACCTTCACCGTTTCACATTTAAGCTGCGCATTTATAGTAATGTTAAAATCTGACTGAATATCAGCAGCTGGGGAATCTGTCAGGTTAACAAATAAAAATAAAAAAGTTTGATCCTTACCTGTGGCAGGGAAGGAGCAGGAGCCAGGTTGACATCATTCTGAGCGGGGAACTCTCCCACTACTGGACCTGATGTACACACAGACAGGTCAGACTGTCAGTGAGCGACCTCAGTGGGTGTCTAAATGAAGCCCATGTTATCATCTTGTGTCTACAGATACTCACAGGTGTCCATCTCCCTGGACAGCACGTGCACCGACACTTTGTGTCTCTTTGGGGCTTCGACCGTCAGTCGCTCCTGGATAGACAGACAGACAGGTGAGGATGATACGTGGAGGTTGTCAGGGAACATCATCACCAGAAACTATTCCCTCCATTAATGGAATGACTCATCACTTTTGGGAAAGAGCTTTGCTACCACAGAAAAGAAACCCAGCACAGACAGGATGGCTGTGTGTGTTTCCCCACTGAGTGTGTGATCAGTTGTGACAGCCCTGTGGAGATTTAGCGACACAGTCGGGCTTCATCTCCGACTCTGGATGGAGGATTATATTAGACTGAACATTTGGCTCATCTGCAGTCAGACGGCGTCAACTGTGGCAACCAGAAATTAAATAATAAAAAAAGAAAAAGAAAAGACGCAGCTTGTGCGATTGCTGCTGATATGACATTAGAAATGCATTAGGTTTATTCTGCATGGGGGCTGTAATGGTTTCTGCAGGGCTCCGATAATGCCAATTCTTTCTGGGGCCAGGTGTCCTTGGGCTCTTTATCCCCCCGAAACAAGCCGGCTGGCTGTCATTATTGCCGCTGATATGCTGTGAGCGTCCTGTGTCAGTGTCACCTCCACAGCTATGAATAGAAGCAGGAGGCTGGATGAGATGAAAGCTAGGAGGGCAGAATGAATGCAGCGGATCTGTGTATGTGTGGACACACAAACAGAGTAGGTGGTGCTGAGAGCAATTTTTATCCTTATTTTACACCATAATTTTCTTGTTAGATAAGATAACCTCACAAATTCAGATTTGTCTGACATTTATCATTTCAGCGCTGCAACATGCGGGGTCGAGTATATCCAGTTTTACTAGAAACACTGCAAGTTCCTGCCACTTGAGGCATCTCAATCCCCCATACAGTCCCATGTTAAAAAAGCCCGTTGAGAACAGGATGGGTAGGGTGAATTTTTTCATGACACTTTCTTGATCAAGGCTTACAGTGAGTGACAGGTATGCTGATCGAGGAACTGCAGATAGATGCTCCTTGATCTGAAGTGATCCTCATCTGTGTTTGTGCTTTTGAGCTTTTGGTCTGCAGTGAGGTACGGCCCATCCAAGAAGTCGAGGTCTAATATTTTATTAGCATGTTGCAATTTAGAGATCCAAGTCTGCGTGATGCACTCATACAGTGCACAAATGCTTCCAGCTAAACAAGCCTGCTAGAATTAGCCATAACATAGGCTCCTACGAAAGTGGTCACTTATGGCTCCCCCCCCCCCAAAAAATGTCAGCAGCCAAATTGCTAAAGTTCAAAATGTTCAAGTCTATCTTTTACATATAGTCTTTGATTATGAGTTTCCATAGTTACCATTGTCTTGTGCTGTTAAACGTCTACGAAACGTATTCTAGTGAAGAGGCATCATGAGACATAAAGCTGTACTACTTACTCTGTAAAACTCCATTATGTTTTCTTTTGTCAGAGTCTTCAGATACGCCACTTCAATGTTGTCTGCAAAACAGCAGGAAAAATTATTTAGTAAATTATTTAGAAACTTTTTAAAGAGTGCAGCCAGCATCCTAAATACTGCAGCACCAAACCAAAAATTCAAGAGTGACCCATCACGGTGAAAGTCAGCTACTTGTGTCAGTTATTACTACAGCACTTGGATGTTTAAAATTGAGTTCAGTCTTTTGCCTGTGCAACATATTGATATCAAACATAATGAAACTCAAATGAGCAACTTTTGGCCCAAATGTTCATGATTACATTTCACTGGAAACATGAAACTAACAGCCACTCTTCTGCGCTTCCATGAAGCAGACCTTGTGTAAGCTCTTATTCATAAATTGTGTTGCATGTTTCTCTGAGCTCTTGGTATTAAGCCTGTTAGCATGTTCTCCCGACACCCCCGTCTCCTCTAACACAGCTAGTATCACCACTCCCTTGGCAGCACTACAGTGTTGCCGTCACTCGGGGCTTTAGGCAGATTACTAGTGAATCAGGCCCATTACAATCCATTACACTCAGCAGAGTGCTGGATGGGAGAGGTGTGCTGTGGCTGCAGATTATTTCAGGCTTTAATCGATCTCAGGTTGTGCTTGTCGAAGTAACATCCCACTCACCTCGGGGAGTGTCTGAAATATACTGAAATATAAGAACTTGTACTTAAACACTTAGGCAAGCAATCAGGAAAAACCCATTTGGCCTGCAAACTAAACATAATTAAGAGTTATTCAGGAGGTGAAGAGGACTGCTGGGAAGCCTCACCTCTATCAAAATTGTACTGCTGAGAGATGATCTCTCCCCAGTATTTAGCACACTCAGCAGACAGCTTCTTCGGTTTGTCCAGGCGGCGGATGGCCAGGGCTTGGATGTGTTTCTGGAAGGCTTCCTCGCTCATCTCCTCCACAGCTTTCTCCATAGTACACAGGAAGGCTTCCACTCGGCTCTCCAGGTAGTGGGGCACCTTCTCCGACTGGATGAGGAAGTAGAGACCTTGCACTCCGTTAGCCCGACGTGGCCCACTATGCACGCTGTAGCCTTTTAGGGGATTAAGAGAAAAAGTATGTAAGAGCTTAGGAAATGGAGTCACAGTGCAGAAAAACTACATTTATATTATCATTAATAATAATACGCATGCACACAAAAACACGAATAAGGATGAGTACAATAGGTCTACTTTTTTATTGCTTTTTATAACTCATTACAGTGATACTTAAGATGTGGTTAAGAGGTGCAACCCATTCATTCTCAAAGTTAATAAACATTCCCACAGCTGACAGCACTTTGCAAATTTCATTGCACTGTAATTCTCAATAAAATGCATAAATATTAAAAGGAATAAAACATCTAATTTAGCAAACTTAATACAGCTGCCACATTTTTTCTGTCTGTATAAACACTCCATCTCTGGAAAATGGTACCCATGTTATATAATGGCAATATTGCCTTATTGTCTGTGTTTTGCAGCCTCACCCAGCTGTTCTTTGGTTCTCAGTGTACTATAGCAGGGCTCAGAGATGATCTGAGCGAACAGCTCCAGCAGCATGTTGTCGTGTGTACTCTGCATGTCTATTTGGTAGTAGATATCGATGCCACAATCATTGTGCACCTCGTTCTTTTGCTGGTAAACATACCAGCCACCTGCAATCATGAAAAACAGAAGCACATCCACAGTGAGAGAGGAAGAAAGGGCCGGGTTGCTTCATGTGGCCTTTAACCCCATGTACTCACCTTGTTTTTGTACTTGTGCAGTTATATGTAATATTAAAAAGACTAAAAACAGGAAAGAGAAAGACTAGATGTAAAAATATGAGCACCTGTAATTCTTCTGGCTTTGCTTTTTGGTCTGTGAAGGTTCAACAGGACCTCACTGAGATACGCTGAGAACTAAACTTGGCATGTGAGTGAGCAAAACCATCTGAAGTCATTTAAAGCACAATCCTTTTCATTAACCCAAAATCCACTGACTCATGAACTCTGATAAGCTTAGAAATGAATTTCACCAGCTGTGCTGTACAACTTAATACAATCCATCCCTGCACACTTAATCAGGTCTTTCAGTGCTGCATTAGAAACTTGCACAAGCAATTCCTACAAAAAGCACATGAGCTGTTTCATTGTAGTTTTACAGCTGAACTTCAGTACATTGCTTGAGCCATAGATAAGTACTGTACAGTAAAACCAGCACAGTTCAGATAGAGGACAGGGGACACTTCAATAAGACAGAAACAGCCCGTTGAATGCCAACAGCAATAACTCTAGTTTGTTTAAATCCACTGTGATCAAGTCTGCTCTGAATGCAGGACGAGTGCAGGCTGAGTAATGCAGGTGTCTTTATGCACATGCTGACTGAGCACTCTGGACCTGACACTCCCTGTCAAAAGTTCTACTCAGCAGCACTAGTGTAACTCACTGGGTTGAGCAGGCAACCCATATGCGCAAGGTTAAGAGTGCCCCCCAGAGGGAATGTGAAAACTCCAAACAGAATATGTGTATATTTAGCTGTTTTCTAGTCTTAGTCCATCAGTGTAAAAGTGACAGCTGTCTGAATTTTAAACAATGTGCTATCTTTGCTTATCTGCATTTAAATTACACAGTACCACTACCAGTGATGGATGTCTGACTGGCCACATTTATGACAACTTTCTGTTTGAAGCTTTGTTTGAAGCCTGTATGTCCTCTTGCTCTGCGTCTTAATGGCAGTCTGGAGCCCAGCCTGGAAAGTCCCTCAGAGAGACACAGGATTTCTCCAGGTGGCCTCGCACAGCTCTGCTTTTCGCCTCCACATCATTCAGCTTTCCTAATGTGATCTGAAAGGCAGTGCAGGTTTGCCTGTGTGTGTTCATTGTCTGAGCTGCTGACAGTGAGGTGTGTATGTATTGTAGCCAATGACGTCCATTTCCACTCAGTGACCATTATGTTCCTTTGAGGTAAATGTGGGATGCTGAATTCAATCAGGTCTTTTCTCAACAAACGCATGATGGTGCCACTGATGACGAGGGCGAGAGCGTTGGACAAAAACCCATCTGCACGGTCGCCGTGGAGACAGTCATGACTGGCAGATGAAGATTTAGAGAGCTTAACCTGTGTGTGTGTGTGTGTGTGTGTGTGTTCGTGTGTGTGGTTTGGAGGAGTAGAGAGGACCTACCGTCTGGAACCTGCACCTGTCTGTAGCGAATCAGCTGGCTCGGGAGGAGAGGCTTTGTGTGAGCATGCTCAGTGAGCGTGTCCTCCACCATTTGCATCATGCCAAGAGCAGACTAGAGGAGTGACAGATGGAAATGAAATTCAAACATTTCAGTCCACAAACTCTTGAGTAACACCAGCTGAACTCTCAGAAAAACATTTTGTAGAGATCTAAGAATTTAAAATTTTTCTATGTACATTACTTAGAATAACCCAACTGGCTCTGTCCAAACTGGACCCATTTATACAACCAATTTCCAGTGATGGCAGATGTATATAACATTGATTTTTCCATGACCACCCCCGAACCAGTCAGTACTGTAGTTCGATGATGATCATTAGTCGAAGGGATCATTGGTCTATTTTATGAGTCTAATTCTCCCTCCAGCAGACTGTGACACTGTCATTACATGATAATGTTGGAGCTGTATAACAAAAAGTGCAACTGGATCACAGGATCTTATATGAGACAAAAATCCTCTGAGATATGAACAGAGGACCAAATAAATGTTGCGAAGGCATAAAAAGTGTAGTTTGTCCCACAGAGACAAATTCTTACACATCACTAAAGCAGGCATGAAAGGAAAGCTGCATTATTACAAACGTAGACGCCACAGATTTAGGAAACTTTTAACTTTAAACTGGTAGTAAAATAATAAAGTAGTGACTCCAAACACCAACTAACCTCCTTGGTGATGTTGCCATGAAGAAGGACTTTGATATGTAACCGCGACAACAGCTGAGGTATGAAGATGTTAAGGCGTGGGAGAGTTACATCTGCAATACAGATCACAGGCAAAAGCAATCAATCAAAGAGTAATTTTCCAAAGCTGGTAACAGACTGATTCAAAGAATAACTGCTGAGTGTGGTGACAGTTGGACAGTCTTCCTGCCACTAAGAAATCAGCACATCACATTTCATGGTGGTAAAAATCATACTTAAAGATTCAGTTACATGTGCATAAAAGTTTAAGCAACTGGTGGATGGGCTAAATCAGCACACAAACACTGATTATTTGCCTGTAGCAGCACCAACACAGCAGGAAGCAGGAGACTCGCAGCGTCTCAGAGATTCCAGACAGAGGAGGATGGCGGGCTAAAGGGACTGATAACAAAAACGAGCTGTGCTAATTGGAGGCCCAGGTGACTGAGCTCCAGGTCCTGACCCAGCAGGGTAATTGAGTCTCGTGTGAATCTGAGGATACTCTGTGTAAGCTCTGTGGTTAAAAATATAACAAGCTGCCCTGCAGGCTTCAGACTGGCACTGTGCACGGGAAAGACTGCAGCTAGGGAAGCAACTGCTAGAGGACAGCTTCAGCATTTAAAGGAGAAAAACTGAAAAGAAAAGACCCAAGGTGAGAGGAGAGGCCTCTACTGTGTGCAGAAACCTGAAAACTTCAGTGATAGTTTTACATTTTTCACTGCAGCTATTATGTTAACCTCATGCAATTAATTCAAGCCTCACTTTTCATTTCCTCAGCTCTGGCCTGAAGTAAAGCTTAGCTATGTGTTTATTCTGTGTTTTAATTAACTCTGTTTAGTTCACAGATGAAAAAGCAGCCAGTAAGCATTCCTGCTGAGACAGAAGAGAAACATTAAGAGTCTCACCATCTAGAGCCTCTCTGAGCTCATCTTTGGTCCAAACAACCTCGGTCATTAGAAGATGGAGGTAGTACATAGCATGATAGTTAGGCCTCTCAGCTCTGAAGTTATTCAAAGACCTCATGTACTGCAGAAAGAAAGAAGGCAGAATCAGATCACCATTAAAACTGAGACTGGAAGCTAAACTATTACTGAGTCAGTGAGTCTGAACTTACAGCTTCCTTGATGATGTCAAAGCGCTTCTCGTCTATCTCAAAAGTGGCCATCTTCTCGATGATCTTCTTCAGCAGGATGTGCTGTTTGTCACTGTAGCCTTTAACAGACAGCTGCAGCACACAGTGACAGGAGACAGGCGGCACATCATCACAAACAAAAGGATACATTAAGCTTATTAGCATAACAGTTAACATTTGTTGTTATGAAGGTTTTGCATTCATTTGCTACCATGAATACATGAATGTGTTCTCCATTTAATTCAATCGTGGGCTGGCCAAACTATTGTGAAGAAAATCTTTCCAGATTAGACCGACTCCTCATGGTGAAGAATAATCTGAATCTCTAGAGACTCAAAAACAAAAACAATGTCAATGTTCTGCCTGAGTTCACTGCACGTGCTTGGGCATAAATGAATTTTCCTGCATCACGCACACCTAATGGCCCTTCAGGATTCAGCATAACCTTCCAGGGCTTCGCTGCCACAGCTCACCTCACCTTGTGGCCAAGCCCCTGCAGTGACACTTGTTAAAAGTAATCTCTCCAAACATCGTTAACCTTGACAAACGGCCAGCATCCACACTAACACTGCTGACTCAGATCAATTACTTGCAGCCCATCACACAGCTATACAGCCCTCTGTAAGGACACACCACAGTCATGAATTCACAGGTGAGAAGGGAGCTAATGAATGCAGGTTAGTTGGTCATTATGACAGCTGAAGAGTTGTTAGAAGTCAGCAGGTTTTAAAGAACAGTGGAGAGACAACACCACAACAAACCAGCAAATATCACTTGAAAAAACAACAACAAACAAACAAACAAACAGGGTATCTGCATCAACTGACCTTATCCCTTATATCCTGTGGCACAGATGCCTTCTCATTCACTGTCTGGTATTACATTTACAATAAAAGTGCCAAAAAATAAGAAATAAAAATAGATGGCTACTTTTGCCTGCTCTGTTATTCACAAGGGGCCTCCCTCTGGGTACCTCCGTTTCATTTAGGGAACTTTTGCTTGTTAGGCAAACGTGTAGATAACCGTAATAATGGCAGCAAAAGACACTAAACAGAATTACATAGGCAGAGTTTTGCGTACTATTAAAGTCTGCACAAAACTTGACATTTTATTATCAGTATACTTTTTTAAAATAAAGATGTTGGCACGCCATAGAAATGTTAAAAAATGAAAAGAAAGAAGTCAAAGATTTATTCTTAGATGATAATATGAAGATAATATGCCAGTACGGGGCTTTACAGCAGCGGCCCCCAACCTTTTTTGCACCACGGATCGGTTTAATGTCAGACAATATTTTCACGGACCGGCCTTTAAGGTATCGCAGATAAATACAACAAAATAAAATGATACGGCCAAGACAAAAACTGTGGTACTTTTGTAAATATAATAATAAACGAGAATTCACTGTGTAATTGTGTAACTTTATTAGCAGCGTCCTCCTGAAATGCCCCAACAACAATTAGAGTAACATCCTCCTCTCTGCCCCTTAATGCTCTCTGGTTGCTATGGTAACGCATAAATATAAGACACACAACTACAACACGGGAAAAGACCCAGGGAAACCGAGTTAACAATAAAATCCCAGAAAACCATAAATTTCACAGCGGAGCCTCAACTCTTGCGGCCCGGTACCAAACGACTCACTGACCGATACCGGTCCGTGGCCCAGGGGTTGGGGACCGCTGGGTTAAAAGGTTTTCTGAAGTGATATAAAACACAGGCAGGTTCAAAATCTCTACAGAACAGTCTCTAATGATCAAGTATGTCAAACAATAAAAAACTTTCAATATACGGCAGTTTCCTGTTATTGTAACTTGCAGTCTGGCCACAGACGCGGTCAGATTGGAAGGTTAAAGTCGCCCATCAACCCAGGCCTGCCTGAGCCATTGTAGCCCCGTCTGAGGATAATAAAGGGAAGAGAGCATGAGGTCGGAGACGGGAAGGGGTTATGAATACTTACATGCATTCCATAGGCGGTATTTTGGAGTTCATAGTTCAAGCCAGCTAGCTCGGCTGCATATGCATACTCGTTGAGGGAGTCCTTGAGGAGCTCCAGGTATAAATATGCCATGTTACAATGCAATGGGTCCACGTACGCAAACGGGCTGTAGAGAAAATGCCACACAAAGCATACAAATAAAGCTGCACGAGCTGATGCAAACTGCAACTACTGTATAGCATGTTTCACAATTTATGAACATATAATTAATTGTAGCTATCAGGAGTGTAACAGTGGAATTACTTATAGACTAATACTGTCTAATTTCAGCAGGGATTGGCTGTAAAATGTTGGAAAATATGGCTAAAAGCTGATCTAAGCTAATCCAACCTATCCTCTGAGGTGGCAAAAGTACAACAGTACAACTCTATTTGCTGTTGCCTAAATTTTAGATGGGGGGCTTTGCCTCTACACCAAACAGATAAATGAGTATAGCCAAGGGCTAAAGTGGGATTCAGCTCTTGGGGTAACCCTAAAATTGGCTGTAGTGGGGCAGTGTGGGGAAAAGAAATGCTTGCACCAAATATAAGCGGATATCAAACAAGCAATCATGCCAGATTTCCCACCACTAGGTTTCAAATGTCTAATTAGCATTATCACCTTGAATTACTTTGATGTCTGCTACCCCTGATGTAAACTAACATTCACTATTAACACCACAGCCACTCTGGACCAGTCCAACACAGTGCATTACTGTAATCGTCACCACAGCACCGCAAACTGACCAGTGTAGCCTGCACCTAGTTGTTGAGTACTTTCATCAAACCAGTAACCAGTATGTTTTACGACATATTTCACAATACGAAAAAAATATAACTTCAACACTTCATGTATAGATTAAACATCTGTAAAACAAAACAAAACGAAATCTCTCTTCTTCCTCGCTTTCTTCTTTACTTCCTATGCCTTTCTCCACATCTAAAGTTATCTATCAGTATCTTCTCTCTCTGGGAAATAGAACAGCTGTACATGCACAATTATTAGAGGCTTTTTGCATATTTCATCTCTTCATGTGTAACAAGCACTGGCACTGGTTATTATTCCATTTAGGTTTGAATTGGATTCATATCAGCTACAGGGGTTGCTGACTTACAAACCCGATAACACTCATGCATAATTCGATATTTATTTTTGCACTTTGTTATCTGATTACTTTAAAACTTATTATGCACTGTTGTAGCAGCAGTACATTTATGATTTCTCATTATTGAGTTAATCTTAAGAGTCACAATTTACTTGGTAAGAATTTGTGTCCACACTCCAGCTGCAGAACAAATCCTCTATATTTACTACTCACCTGAAGAACTCAAAGTTCAGGCAAGCCTTGGGGAGGAAGAATTTGTCATCCTGCTTGAACCACACCTTGCTCATAGCAGTGTCCTGGAAGAAATGAAAACCAAACTTAATTTCATATTCATGGGAAGTCTTAACAAAGTAAAGCATTGAAATGCAAGCAGAAGGTAAACTGTACAAGCAGACGACGCTCATTTAATCACAGAAATCTAACAGTGTTACTTTGATAGGTCTCTTAGCAACAAACAACAAAAGCCATACTAACTTTTATTCAGTTGTTCCAACAGAGATGGGAAATGTAAGCTTTTATTAGCTGCTTAGTTCCTCTGATCCTGACATAACAACAACTAATGCTTGATGTCTAAATCACAATACCACATTTCCATATGAAAGCATAAGAGACTTAAGAAGAAGCAGGTAAGCAGGGACCGTCCAACGCAGTCAGACAATGAAAAGTGACAACACTTTGATGGAGCTGTGCAGAGAAAACACTTGCCTTGATTAAAGTGGGAACTGACGGAGAGTCTTTCTCAAGAGGGTAGATCTCGAAGTTGGTAGGGATGAACTCATTTTTCATTGGCAATTTGAATTTGCCGTTGAGGTCTGCATTTGCCCATTTCTACAACAGAAAAAGATAAACAATCAGAGCCTTATATAACTGATGTAGTGGTTATACGCTGATTACACAGCAGAAAAACTGGACACAATCATTCACCTTGATGGTCTCCTCAGAGATGGCCTCCTGTTTGTACTGCGTGCCGTACCACTCTTCTGTTATGTCTGTTTGTCCTTCAAATGATTTTGACACAACTATAACTCTGGAAAAGTAAGAAGACAACAGGTCACATTATAGATCTATACAAAAAGCCCTCTGTGCTACTTAGTGCCTGTTAGCTGCACAAGATGTGAGTGCTTTTCCATTTCGATCATGTTTCAGGTGGTGCACAGCCATTGACACATCGTTTGGCTGGAGCTGTCAGAGTGCAGGTTTTTCCTAAGTTTGAACATTTATCCCATCAGTATGTTTTAGTTAAACAAAGTTCAAGGACTCAGTGTAAAAGGAAATGGTGTTTCTCTGTAAGTTCTCTTGTAGCTGGAATGAGATGGATAAATAAAGAAGCATTCGTTCATGAATTTAAAGCAGTTTTGGCAGAAGCCCAGAATTAAATGGCTACTTCAGTAAAGGAAGAGACTGGCATGCAAACTGTCAGGGTCAACCAATGACTGCATGCTGTCGTCTCCTTAATACACATTAAGAAATGGACCGGTTACAAGTCTGGACTTTGCTTGGCACAGCAGCTGCAACCCAGTAAATGAATTAAAGCTACACCAGGCCCACTTTTATTTCAGTCCAGTTATCCAAGTGGGACTGCAGCTGTAAAGTTTAGCTTAAAGTTTATCACACCATGTGCCCACATCTTCCTCTGAGAGGTACTTCATACTTGGTAACAGAAAAAGCAAGGTGAGCCTGACTACACATCACCAAGTCACACTGACCTGACGTGTTCTGGTCTCAGCTTATCCAGCACCATCTCGATTAGATCTGGCTTGAAGTCTTCCAAGAAGTACTCTGCTGATAGAACTTCTTCAAGAGGGTAGTGCTGCAACACCCAAAGAAACTTGTTAGCACTGTACTGCTTGGAAACAGAAATCTTCAATTCTGAAATTTTTCTAAAGACCTCCATAAATCGAATCTTCAGTTTCAACTGGACACCTGATAAATTGGCTGTTGGACCTACCTGTAGTAAACCTGCTATTTTGGAAGTGTAGTCACGAGGGCGCTCCTTGTCTTTAAACCTGAAAGCAACTTTTTTTAAATCCTGCAGAGAGAGGCAGAACGGTTGATGGTATAACAGCTGAAGTAACAAAACATACAATTGTTACATTCAGTTTGAACTATGTACCCTTAATAGAACTCAATCAATAATCCATCTATATTCTATTCTAATTTTTATGACTTTTTAAACTAGTTTTTACAGTGAGGAATAGAAAATAAGTTTATACTGCCCTCCAGAAACAGTATTACTGAACTGACAACATAAATCACCTTGTACTCGTTAAACACCCACTCTTGAGGCCCTTCAGAACGGAGTTTCTGGATGTACTGGAACATGTGGAAGATTATGTCCTCAATGTTCACTGCAATGACACACAGATCATGCCCCAAGATTTAATATTCACGTATTTCTTGTTGCTTTATTTCTTTTACTTGTGCATAGTGAGGAATGATCATAATCACATGCAAAACACACAAACTAGATACAATACATGTAAAGTAGTGGGATGCATGACTTACAGAGGCCCTCCTCAGTCAAGTCCATCTTGATGTTGAAGAACATGAATCCTCTGGCTCCCTCTTTGTGTCCTCCAAGGATTGTGTCCACCCAGCCTTAGAAAGTAATTACCGTTACAATTTAGTAATGTGTTTCTTTTATTTTTATGATGACAGAAACCATTACTGTGAATGTTTCTGTACTAAAAGAAAATTAACTTCTATCCCAATCACTAAATTAGAGGCACACCGCTCTGCTGGGTAATGTTGTGTTACATTTTATGGTCACAAAACACATAATTAAGTAACCTCTGAGGCAATAAACAACACTGAGTCAATTATATATTTTAGGATATGGTTTTACTATGTGTATCTCTTTCTCCTTATAATATTTGTCACCAGCTTGCAGTCTGCTACCTTTAGATTTTAGCTCAGAAAACAAACTTCCAGGTCCTTCATGACCAATCAGATGTCCCAGATAACGTCCTGGCTTCGATTTGTAGTACTTCTGTAGATCTGGGATGGGGAAAGTCACATAAAGTTTCCTAATGTCTTTGACAGGAACCACTTTGTAGAATTTCTGTAATAAACAGAAGCGTGTGTGATTCCCACAGTAACATGATAAAAAACGTTGACAGTCATTTTGCAATGCAAAAAAATGTAAAGGAGTGATAGGTAAGCAGCTCACTTTAAGGTGTTCTTCTTGTAAAGGGTGTTCAGGGAATTCTGGAATAGGCACATTCTTGTTTTCCACTTCTCCAAATAACTTAACCACCATGGCCGTCAACTCATCCAACGACTCTGTCAGCAAAGGGTTAAAAAAAGCAGTAAGGATGTGCTGTTCAAAGAAAAGCTTTAAGGATGTCAGTACTCATCATAATTACCCACAGTGCCCTGGTCCTTGGCTGGTAAGCAAGCTAGTAAATATATAAAACATGTTGTGATGCTACTAAGAATCTGTAAAATCTTATTTAAAATAAAATTAAAACTTAAAATGTATTATTTTTATTTATTATATTGTCCAAAAGCAATTTTGAGTCATATTTACTATTCGTTTAAAGTGTTTTAAGAATTTTTAAAAGAGTTGTTTCTGGCAGTAAATTACATTATGCCATTTCTTAGTAGGTTTTAATACTAATCACCGTTACTCTACCGAGTGGAGGCAACAACATTTTTAACTCATTTACCATTTATCAATTCATTGGTTAGTATGGTAGGCATTAAGAAGCCAGGACCTCACCCATAACAACATCCTCTTTAATAGTATCCAGTTACTCGCTGCATAGGTTGGGTGTAACCATCACCCATGTGAACAATGACATCTTACCTCTTCCTAACACACACAGTCCCATGAGGTTGGATGAGTAATACGTGGAGTGGAACTTCAGGAGCTCCTTACGGATATCAATCCCCTCTTTAGATGGTCTTGTCTCTAGTGTCATTTTATTACCTATAAGAAAAAGTTATCCCTTTTATTAAGCACACACATTTTCCAATTGTACAGTTAACTAATGATCATTTTCTGTTGTTATAGTTTTTCAAGGAGTCTAAATGAAATTGCCAGCAAACAAATATTTGTGTTAAATTCTTCAAAGTTGTAGTAAAAATTGCTTATTAACTACAAGCTAAAGCGTATGTAAATAAACTTGATTACAGTCTACATGTAGCACTGTATTTGTTAACACAGACACCATCAAAGCAGCAGTCAGAAGAAGCTTATGTTAGTCTGCTGAGTGCACTGCTTTCAGGTCTGTTTGATCCTCTCCTGTTCTTAATGGGAATACAGACGGTATAATTCAAGACTGCCATCAGGTGGCTATTTTGAGCTCACAGCTGCTCTGAGTATACCTCACTTTAATCTGGGATGACTTTAACAGAATAAACTCTTTTCTCAAAAAACTTGACTTGTTCTTGGCATGTTCATGTTTTTAAAACCAAAGCCATTAAGAAGTCTTTCTGGGCTAAAACAGCTGTCTCATAATAAGTAGGCTGCATGAATGTAAACCTCATTTAATCAAATATTAGCCTGCTCCAGTAATTTCTCTGACCCCTTAACATTAACATATGTGACTGGATTCTGCTCTAGATTAGTAGTCTAATACAAAATCTAAAACACATCATATCGACTAGGGCTGGGCGATATATCGAGGTTTTTTAAAAATATCGATATATTTTCATACGAGATATAAGATGTGGCAATATCGTTTATATCGATATAGTCTATGTTACGTTATAATTATACTTGTGGAGCCGCAGGTTTGCCTCTCTTTCGTCCACTTTTGTCTCTACGCAACGTTACTCTGCCTCGCCTCTCCTTCACTGAACACAACTCCGCCTCCCCCATAGCTTCACCTGCAGGAAATGACAAGATGAAAGCGGAAAATCTCCGTTAGCGAGTTACCGCAGATGGCCCCGTGCGTGGGGCTGGACGTGTTAGCGAGCTAACCACGCTAACGAGCTAACCGCGCTAACGACATGCAGCCCGGAGGAGCTGCACGGCCTAAAATCCTGTCATTTTCTCAAAACTCGACAGTGCGCCTTATGTATGAATTCTGGTTGTGCTTACTGACCGCGAACCGATTTTATGTGGTACACAGCGCTCAGCAATCTGTCAAAAAATGTTTTAATATGACTTTGCTAAGGTACGGAGCTGCACCGCTTGATGTCGGAGGATTACGGCTACCGGGGAGGAGCCTCGCGGAGTGATACGTACTGTGTGTGTATAAGGACCACAAATGGCACCTGTTCAGAGACGTGGTGCAGCTGTGAAATCTGTCTCTTTGTTATTATGCTCAGCGGCTATTAGTTTACATTTTGACTGCACAATTGTGAGCTTTTTGTTATGCACAAAAACAACATTTTCTTTTATTTATGGACCATGATTATTTAATAAATGCTGATAATTTATTTTTGAGTAATTTCTTCATGTACATTACGCTGTATGTAAATAAAAGTGCCCGTGTGACATCTGGGACACAGTGTGACTAAGAACTCTCTTTTTGTTCTTAACTTATGGCTTTAAAAAAAAATCGAGATATATATCTTATATCGCCATCCAGCTAAAAAATATCGAGATATGAATTTTGGGTCATATCGCCCAGCCCTAATATCGACCCTATGAAGGGAATCCTTGCTTAAATATTCTGTGCAGGGCGGTTTTGCTCTCCAGTCAAAATATTCTGCTATAACAACTGAAATGTGATGCACTAAGCAGTCAGAATGAATGATGTAATGATATAGTTTCAAAGTGAAGTCTGGCAAGAACAGTTTCTACCTGTTCCAAATTTACTGAAAGGGTGTTTTGGGTTGCCAGTGGCCTTTTCCAACTGAAACAGCCTCCAGGTATCATTCTTCAGGTTCTTCTCGTACTCAGAGTCCACAGCGTTCACCTCGCGGTCCTTGCAGCTCTCGTCAAACAATGGGCACAGAAAGAACTGGGCAAACCTACAAAGGTCAGAAGTTGCTGTTATCAAGGAGTACATTTCAGCATGTAGAAAAACCACAGGGTGTGATAATAGTTATGACCTAGCCGGTGGCTCAGTATTGTAAAATGCATAATCTTGTTTATTTTAAATAAAGATTATACACTACAAACATAGAGGGAGAAATTCAAATAAAAAGCAGTCTGCCATGATTACAAAAAATTAGGCACACAGATATTATGAAAAGAGATAAGAGAATAAGGCTAACTAATCGACACATATGATCCTTTCATTTTCCAGAAAGGAATCATCATCAATAATTCAGATCACTCCTCACAGTTCTTTCCTACCACTGAAGCCCAGGTGGCCTTCACGATTCAGTGGTGGAAGGGAACAATTAGCCTATGCGACAGAAACAGATGCTTGCTAGAACCATCATTCATTTCTAATTAGGTAAGCCTACACTGTAGGTTAATTTCCGACCACCAGAACGTCCTTTCCAAACCTTGAGTCCCAAGGGCTACACTTTATACTGATAACTAGATATTTAGACACCTCCCATAATTTGAAAAACACAGGTAACTATCAGTGCTATCCCTCAGCCTTTAAGTAGACACACCTGTGGTATCACTTTACAAATCCTGTGTTGCCTTATTCTCAAGTTATCACATTCAGATGATTTTCAGAAAAATTATTTTGTCACTGAGATTCAAACTCATCTGAGATTTTTAGTAGATGCAGCTATGGTACCAATTTGAAAATCCTAAGTGACTTTCTTCTTGAGTTATCGCATTCACAAGATTTTTTAGAAAACTTGACCTTGACATTGAGGCTGAGGTAACTCAGATTCAAATTACTCTGAGATTTTTAGTAGATTCATCTGAGATTGATACCTACAGTATCAATTTAAAACACCTACATCGTCTCGTTCTCAAGTTATCACATTCACAAATGTAGATGTCCACGGCACTCACCCCCCTGTCCGGCATTGCAACAACATAATACCCCATCAGCTTTTTACAGCTAAGGGGTGAAAAGGCAACCTAAACACAAACAACCCTGAGCTTTTAATAGTGCATTCTCTATCACTTTGAAGTTTCTGCCAAAATTAATACTATCAAATGAACATCAAAGTACCTATCTAATGCTCCTTTCAAGTGCTCATGGGAAACATCAAAGTAATAGTTGGTATGTTCTCTGCTGGTGAAGGCATTGGAACTGCCTGCGTGCTCACTGAGGAACTGGCTGTACTCGTTCTCCTTGGGGTACTTCTCTGTTCCCAGGAACAGCATGTGTTCACAAAAGTGTGCCAGCCCTGAGATGTTTGGTGGGTCAGACAGAGAACCTGCAAATTAAGAGAAATTCCCAGAGAAATGTAGTTAATGGTGCTGCTTCTCTTTGATCAGAGAAATTTGTTCAATGCAACAGTTGTGACTTTTAAAGTTTGCCAGGTGAGAAAAACAGATCTGTAACGGCACCAGAACAGGAGGATTTATAAGCAATGAGATGCACGCTGGTAAGCTGTTCATCATTTTCAATTAAACACAGAAACTATTTCACACGAATTCACATTCTTCACGCACTCAAAGTATCTGTCTAATGCTTAACACTAGAACTGCCAAGGAGGTTATTTTTGACCCCTAATCCCATCCCGCCATCTAATATTGATGAATTTTCCTAAATCTGGTTTATTCATTAGACAGTGAATTTTGCAGCACGAGGAATAAAAAAAAAATTTAAAAAATAAACAAAACAAGACTTGTACCACAGAACTGCTGAGGGAGTCATTTCAATCCCATAGAAATCAATGTAAAACATTTCTAGCATAGCTGGTTGCTTCGCAGCATGTATTGTTTACAAACATTTTGATATGAAGACTGCTATAACACGACCAAGCGCTAGCTAGATGTGATCAACTGATAAATATATAGGAGACTGTGGTTTGATAAAAGAATAAGTACTGCAGAGCTGAATGGCTCAGAGATGGTATGTTGAGCCACAGCAGATCAGAGATGATCAGACAGTTTTATTGCAAAATGAGATCAATGGCTTAGTGAGCTATGTCAGGCAGTTTTCTGCATTCACCAAACTTGCTCTCTTTTCACCACAATAACTTATGCTGAACATAATCTGGTCAGTGGCAGGTTATGTTCCAAATTTCTTTTTTGCAGGCATACAGATCATTTTGTGCAAAAGAAGAGTCATAAAACCTGAAGCCCGAAGCACAAAGCCCTGCTCAACAGAGAAAGATGATAATCAGTCAAGAAACCAGTTATCTTGAACTGGAGTTTTAGGGAAGTTAAACCTGGAGTTAAACCAGCTAAGCCAAAGAAAGCCTGACTGTGTTGAGTTTTGCCCTCGGGGCAGACTATGAGACCAGACGAGTGAATTGGACAGGTTTCTGGCTGTGCTGAGCGGCTGAACTGAAGAGTGTAGTGTCCTATTTCAAGCAAATAACGAATGAAAACTGGAGGAGAACAAGTGATTCAGACAGTCTCAGATCTGAGGAGAGGCCCTGCAGACTGAGGCAGAGCTGTGAGGCTGAAGGTTTGGTGAAATGGAGGAGATGATGATGTATTCAATTCAATTCAATTTTATTTATATAGCGCCAAATCACAACAAAAGTCGCCTCAATTATAAACTTCTTAAAATGTGTTTCTTATTTGCTTTAGCAAAGTGTGAGGGCAGTTTTAAAATGTAGCCAATGACTGATTCAATCTGCTTCACAGTGCTTTTTATACCTTCTTTACTTTAGGCAAATACCACAGGTATTCACTGGTAACTTTTCCATAATGCTCCTCATCTGTTATTATTAAAGTTACTGCATTACATGTGGTGTTGTTTGTACCTGCTGTTTACTAGTATCTGAAACTAGAACTGAACTATGTTACATTTACACACTGTAATGAAATAAGGTTTCCAAACTGGTAGGGACTCACTGTTTGAGAAGTGCAGTTTGCAGATTTAAGTATGAGCATATAATAATATACTTGCTATTATAAACAGAAATACCAGATAATACAAAAAAAATACCCATCCAAAGCTTAAAGGAAGTTTGGCAACTGAGCATCTCTATGAATGGAATTATCCTGTTCGGCAAAGCACAGTTAGAGTATGATGGGGAAAATTTCTTCCTTTTCCATTTGTTTTCCAGATGTTCTTTGTGTAGAAAGCAACATAAAAAAAAGGAAGTCATGATCACCTGGCAGGACAACAGCAATGAATGCCTAATTACCTATATGGACATCCAAAGCAGCTGAAGATTTGTCTGTGGTCGGGTCACTGATGAGCATTGCCTTCAGGCCATTGGTAAACTCCAGGCCCCTGTACTCCCGCTTGTCCTCAGGTGAGCGAATGACATCACTAACTACCCTCCTCACAACCTGGCCGGTCATTCTGAGTGACAAGGATGACACCAGCCTGCAAGCAAAGAAAACCAACTCTTGGAGTTTATTATATTCTGATTTAACGTGACATAATGGCCAAAGGGGATTTTAGTACTAAACATGCCTCGAAATGCTGGCATACTACACTGTGGAAGCACATTATCAGCCAACTCTTTCCTATTATTTTTTCAAGTAGTAGTCCTCGCGGACTTCCGTGTGCCTCTCAGTTTATTGAATAGAAATTATTTACTTTGCCGTCCAGCTAACCGCAATAATATGATCAAGGTCTAACACCTGTAGTGCTTTATAAAACGTGAACTGAAGCACAGTCTTTCTATACAGCCTACAAAGTAATTTAAAAAGCAGTTATTATATTATCATGGCTCCCCGGGTGTAGATGCTACTTAAAAAAAAATCTAAGTACAGTAATTGAAACAGCAAAAACAGGTAAAGGCAGTCAAGACGAGGGGAAAAAATCCCGTAGGAAGATGAAGACAACTGTCCGGCTGAACAAGAAAAACAACACACCTGCCAGCGATTAGCTACAGTAACTGACTAGGGGACATTAATTAATTCAACAAAGAAACTTTATTTTATCGTATTAAAGACAAAAGCTTCAGAAAGGTTCGCAATGTTGAAAAGTGTAATTGTTAATGTGAGCTTCTAGCCTCCACATAAGGTAGGCACGGCTAACAGTATCGCTTTAGCGAGGTTAGCTGGCTAACGGCACGAGCTGCTAGGATTAGTTTGGTGTAAAAAAAAAAAACCAACCCGCTTATTTTTAAATAAAAGTAACAATTATTATCTGATAGGGCTTACCTAACAGTTCGGTTAAAACAGAAGAGGTAGCCTGCTGACTCTTGTTGACTGGCGCTTTTGGTAAATGCACCTATACACACTTTGAAGCCTGAGACAGTATGAAAACAGTTTTGAACTGTTTGGATTTATGCATATAGAAAACGAAACCTTAATGTCTGTAGCGTCATCGTTTAACAGACGCAAGCAATCGATAGCAGAAGAGCGAGCGCCTCACTAGGGCAGGATGTCACATTTCTGTAAATGTGTCTTCAGTAAATTCTGACACTTACATCCTGGTATAGTTGAAGGTGAAACAGACGGGAAGCATCAGATCCTACAGAGTAGTAGTTCATAATATTGCGCACTGTCAGTGAATCTGACATCGATTACACTGCCGGGGTGAGGAGTTCAGCGTTTTGTATGGGTGAAAATGAAAAGTTGCGGAAAAATAACGGGAAAACAAACAAACAAACAACCACTCTCTTTTCAGTGATTGTGAGCTCATGTGCGCACAACTTTGTGTTTATATGCATGCTTGTGCACATACAGAAAGGCACACCAGCAGGCACAAACAAATAGCCGAGAACAGAACTCAGGTGGCCCATTTTCTGTAACCCGTTAAGGTTAATACATAATGAGCACTGTTACTTTGTTTTTTAAACATAATAATAATAATAATAATAATAATAATAATAATAATTATGTTTAATGTTCCGGGATTTTGGAATCATTCTTATCTGTGATCACGCAATCGCTTTGCAGCTGGCTGGTCCCTCTAACATCATATCCAAGTTCATCAGATACTACAGCAGTCCAGGAATCCCGGTGCACGAGTTCCTGAAATACCACAATAGCGATAATAATAGCTATCCTTTCCCCCAAATCGTAGCTCAGCAAACCATGCAGAATGACTCACTGATGGACAAAAACACAACTCCGTCTTCTGAGTAAAATCCGTGAACTTCAGCATTGATAAAGGGATCATGGTGGGCTCCATCTACTGGACCGCTGTCACATAAGTGTCTACTTAAGTTAAGTTGAGTAAAGGCAACTGAATTCACAGTGCACAAAGCAGTTTCATGCATCAGGCCTGCTTTCTGTTTCTATTTTTAGATGTAGTGATGTTGAATTCACAGTTCAACTAGTTGGACTTGTGTGCAGCTGTTTTCCATCTCCTCAGGACACACTCTTTACATTTGATCCTGAAAATGTGTATCTACATTTATATCTTCATACTTTTGTTCATTAGCTGTATACTGCACTGTGTGAGTCTAACCGTACTCAGGTGTAACTGTCAGTGTGAAACGATGATGCTCTAATGTCTGCTGCTGCTAAAGAACAGCCAATAATAAATAATAAACAGACAATAATATAAATCCATGTAAGGAGCTTAGTCAGAAACTTGATTATCATAACCTGATGATAGCAGACAAGCTTCAGACAAAAACAAATAATATGGAGAGTTACTAACACCTCAAACACCGTCTCCTCATCCATCACAGAAATCCTCACTGCAGCTGGTCGGTGTTCACTTCATCACAGCCACAAACAGATAAATAAATCAATCCTCAGCCTCTGAAACTCAACTGTGTCAGCAGCTGCGCCCTCAGGTTTATGCAGGAATAAAACTAATACTCGTGTGTCTGCAGGGATCGGCTGTCCAGTTCCTCGGATCCCTGCAGAGGATATTGGAAGACCATATGTGGGCCACACGGATCCTGTGTGGCGCCCTGGTCTTCCCCACCATCACCACCATCGTAGGGAAAACTCATGTTCAGCGGCGTCAACTCAAACCTGCAGAGGACCTGGTGGGTCCAAATACACTTACACTGTCAACAAGCATGATCAAAATTGTTTTGCACATGGCTTTGATGAGCAGGATAAAACCCTGGTACCTAAGTCATCTCCAATTTTCAAAATCCATCACAGTGCTCCTGTTTCAGTTAAATACTGTGAGGTAATGCTCAAGTTTAGCCACAATTTCTGGCAAATGTATTGAAATGTTGAGATATTAGGACGGATGAATATAGAGCTCTGATTTGAGTGAACCGACCAAAACAGTTTGGTTTATAAGACGTGAAGCCTAATGTATCAAACTCCTTTGTTCATGTGTAAATAACGTGGCTTTGAATTAACAAGTTATTGCTGAGATGAGAATCTGAGTGAGAGAGCCTGTTTAACACACTGTATAACCAACCACCTGGAATATTTAACCTGCACATGTCAACTTCTGTACAGGTGTTCTGAGATCTGCAGACTAAACCTTTCCCATCAGATCTCCTCTCTGCCGAGAGGCTGAACTGTTGTGCACACGATGCTTCTAACGTTAGACTTCTACAGTATGAGCTCTGTAAATAAATGTATTTTCCAAATGTTGACGTGCACGTGTTGAGACTGGAAAAGTGGGACAGACGAGCTTCCATTCAGCTGTTTATTAATTAGAAACACACAAGAAACATAAAAAGACCAAACTCAGCACTCTTCACCTGCCCATGACCCCCACCAGCCAATCACAGTCATTCTGAGTTGCTAAATACATCCAGAAATTAAAAATTTGATTTTCTAAATGAAAACCACTCACTAGGTAATTCACGTCAAACAGTGCACGGCCCGCCCAAGCCTGATATGTAACATTGGTTTCATCTAGAACGCTGTGTGAAAACTGCTTTATCACCGGCTCTCCTGAGACGCTGTGGAGCTACATGCTGTGTAAATAATAGACTAAGGCATGCTTCTGCTGCTGGTTCTTTGGGTTTTCACCACAAGGTAATATAGTGCCTTTTAAAGCAGTAGAAGTTGATAATGGACTTGTTTGAAATTAAAAAAACGAAATAGTTTGGATCTAATTGAGACAGTAAAATGCCGGGACATATTTAAGAAACTTTTGAAAAAGCAGGACTATTCATGAACTCTACCTGAGAGCAGATATGTTAGGGGAATGGGAAAACATAAATTAAGATTTGCGGCTCCACCAGCAGTAGTTTTTACACTGTGAAACTGGTTAGCACCAAGAGAGCAGGTCACGTTAGCACTGCACCAAGCAGGGCCAACAAAGCAATCAGGCTGGAGGCGGTCCTCTCTGGGGTTTAGGCCCACGCTGTTTCCTCTGCACAGCACTGAGTTTATTGCTTAGTGAGAGAAGTGCATATATTTCGGTAAAAGGATCCAGACTGGAGCGTTTTACCAAACTCTGGCCTTCAGACATCAATATGAAATGTTTTCTTGTTTTTAGAGAAAAAGTTCGAGCTGCTTTGTTTGACATCTATGCTTTAAGAGCTAATGCTCACCCAGAATTATGCTGGGGACAGAATGGATCCTCCAGGATTGTGCCTCAAATCAGACCAGGTTACAAACTAATCTGAAAGGTAGCAGCTGCAGAAAGTCTCTCATGCAGAGTGAACGGATCCTGACGACCTCCCCAAAGCTTTGGGAGAGAAACAAAAATGTCTCTACAGCCGTTACTTTTCAGTTTTCAGAAACCGATCACACTGTAAATTGAATAACATACTGATGTAGATGACAGACTAAATGTTTTTATTTTAATTACTAATAAAATTGAATAATAATAAAAGGCAAAACAGCATGGACATACCCCTGAGATGTCTGAGTGACATACTACTGTGAAACGCATTAAAAAAGAAGAAATGTACGGGCATGGTTTAGTGGTTAGCAATTTAAAAACAGCTCCTCATAGGATCCCAATATTTTAGCAGTTTACAGGCAAACACGTTAAAATTCAGAAATTTGACTTAAAAGATTTCATTTTCCCGAGTGCATCTTCTGGGATTTCTCCCCCCCAGGAGAGCTGTGGTTCCTCTCAGAGAGTTACAAACACACCAGTCCAAACAAATAAAAGCAAAGACCTTCATGGAGCTACTGTCTTTAACCTCAACAGCTCATCACAATAAACCCACAATCCATCCTCAAAGCAGGATGTCTCTGAATAATCCAAATAAAAAGCCTCCTACTGTGAAGCTTCTGCAGTACACTTGAACTCATTAAAGGGTCCTGGCCCTCAGCTTTTTTCTTTTTTTTGTCGTTTTACTTCTTTTTCGTCTACAGCAGCCTACACAGTGCTGTGAAGCGTGAGCTTACGTCTCCTATTAGAGACGTTACATGAGGTGATTCTGGTGTTACCTCTATAATTATCACAGCTACGTCAACAACTTTGTGATTCTTTTGTTTCCTCTTTGAGTGGCTCCTCCCTGCTACACATGCACACACCTGCATTCAACATGCATCCACGCAAACAAACACACACTCATGCAGGCTCCGTCAGATGAAGGTCTTCCTAGTGGCAGGAGGAGGTGAAGTGGTTAGATGTGAAACAGAGCAGGGCCGCCCTCCGTGCCTCCCTGCTGTGTCGACCTGCCGGCCTTGCTCACAGTTTGGCTGCCATGAAGTTGATGTGAGGTTTGACCAGGGGGAACAGAGGCAGACTCCTCTTGAACTCCGTCATGTCCTGAATCACTGTGGGCTGCAAGAAAGATCAGATCAAAGGGCGGCTGAAAAACGACCCCCTCCATAAACTCCAGAAATAGTCCAGAAACAAACAAATGCTATTCTCTTTCTAAATGACATGTTATAATTTGGAGCCTAAAAGCAGGCTTTGACAAAGTGTTAGACACTACAGAACACAATGAACACTGTCATCAACAAATGGAGAAAAGGAAAAACTGATCAAAAGAGGCTGCCAAGAGGCCTCCAGGACATTAAAGGAGCTGCCTGAATGTCTTCACTGAGCATGGCTAGAATAGCAAGAAGAAGATGCAATTGAAAGGTATGTCCACCTCATTTGACACAAGCTGATGATTAACAAAAAAAAAAAAAAATGTCAGCGTGAAGAATTTTAATTTATATTAAAAAAAAGAAAAAAAAAAAAGAGATAATAACATCTATTTGAGCAATTCGGTGTGTGAGACAGTGACAAGCTACAAATCCACCCAGGTTAATGGTGTGGCAGTTCTACCCTTCAGTTATTGGTTAACGAGATGTATTGGGATGTCCTGGTTATTGTCACCTTTTCACATTTAACCTCCTAAGACCCGAACTCTTTCATGGCATGCATTTTTAATTTCTCTTTGCTTGGAAACAAAGAATTACCAGATTTTTTTTTTAACCCAATTTTTGTTTCTGAGAAAAATGAGATCCACATATGAGGACATTTGTTTTATATTTCAATAGAACAGTGGTAGTATAATGTCCTCGTCAGTGCATATCAAGAAAAAATAAAAAGTTTGATCACCGTTCACCGTTTCACATTTAAGCTGCGCATTTATAGTAATGTTAAAATCTGACTGAATATCAGCAGCTGGGGAATCTGTCAGGTTAACAAATAAAAATAAAAGTTTGATCCTTACCTGTGGCAGGGAAGGAGCAGGAGCCAGGTTGACATCATTCTGAGCGGGGAACTCTCCCACTACTGGACCTGATGTACACACAGACAGGTCAGACTGTCAGTGAGCGACCTCAGTGGGTGTCTAAATGAAGCCCATGTTATCATCTTGTGTCTACAGATACTCACAGGTGTCCATCTCCCTGGACAGCACGTGCACCGACACTTTGTGTCTCTTTGGGGCTTCGACCGTCAGTCGCTCCTGGATAGACAGACAGACAGGTGAGGATGATACATGGAGGTTGTCAGGGAACATCATCACCAGAAACTATTCCCTCCATTAATGGAATGACTCATCACTTTTGGGAAAGAGCTTTGCTACCACAGAAAAGAAACCCAGCACAGACAGGATGGCTGTGTGTGTTTCCCCACTGAGTGTGTGATCAGTTGTGACAGCCCTGTGGAGATTTAGCGACACAGTCGGGCTTCATCTCCGACTCTGGATGGAGGATTATATTAGACTGAACATTTGGCTCATCTGCAGTCAGACGGCGTCAACTGTGGCAACCAGAAATTAAATAATAAAAAAAGAAAAAGAAAAGACGCAGCTTGTGCGATTGCTGCTGATATGACATTAGAAATGCATTAGGTTTATTCTGCATGGGGGCTGTAATGGTTTCTGCAGGGCTCCGATAATGCCAATTCTTTCTGGGGCCAGGTGTCCTTGGGCTCTTTATCCCCCCGAAACAAGCCGGCTGGCTGTCATTATTGCCGCTGATATGCTGTGAGCGTCCTGTGTCAGTGTCACCTCCACAGCTATGAATAGAAGCAGGAGGCTGGATGAGATGAAAGCTAGGAGGGCAGAATGAATGCAGCGGATCTGTGTATGTGTGGACACACAAACAGAGTAGGTGGTGCTGAATAAAGTCCTTTTTTCCCATTAGTACCTTCTCGCAACTCAGCTCTACTCGTTTTCCATTACAATCGAGTACCACCTAATGTGTGTGGGGTCATTATTAGCAACGCAATCGAACATCCCGTGACGTCACGTATGTGACACGAACGCTACAACAGAGGTGGACCTGGAGGCGATGTTATACCTGCTGCTAGGTCTGTGGCTTTCTGTCAGACATGGGGACCACAGTGTTGTTTCTGTGTAGCCATTTCTCTTATGCCGGGTTTCAGAAATGGTAAATATGGTTTTCGTACAGGAGACACTCTCGTGACTCATCGAGTGATGCCACTGACTGCCCAATCGATGACATGCAGTCTATTGACGCCACATTTTCAGATCGCCTCTGATCGCTATGAACTCCGGTTGAAAAGGTACTAAAAAAAGTACCTAGTACCAGGTACTACCACCTGATGGAATACCCTCAAAACATGTCGAGCCGAGTCAACCTGAGTAGATACTAATTGAGTTTTGTCTGACATATATTCTTTCAGCAGTGCAAAACGTGGGGGCGAGGATATGTGACCTTTGAAAATAAAGATGCTGATGAAAAACTGTAGTTCTTTGAGTGGCCAAACTCCCACAGAGTCCCATACTAACAGCCTCAACTTCACAGCATTAAAAAGCATGTTGAGAACATCTGTAAGTTCAGTGAAGTCTTTTCATAATGTATCCTTTGAAACTTCATCAGGCTTACAGTGAGGGGCGTGGCCACTTTGACAGGTATGCTGACCAGGGACCTGCAGGTAGCAGCTGAGTAAATGAACTGAACCTCATCTAGTGCACAAATTGATCCTGCTTAACGAACCTGCCAGTGTCTAAACTATGATTAGGAGTTGCTACAGTTACCCTAAAAAAAATAAAAATAAAAATAGCTACAAACAGTTTTGTCTCAAACAGGTGTCAGACTGAGCAATCCAGCATGACACAAGGACATGTCTCATGCTGTTAAAAGTCTTCCAAGGAAGAGGCATCATGAGACATAAAGCTATACTACTTACTCTGTAAAACTCCATTACGTTTTCTTTTGTCAACGTCTTCAGATACGCCACTTCAATGTTGTCTGCAAAACAGCAGGAAAAACAGAAGTAAATTAATTAAATTTAAAAAAAAAATAGAAAAAAAGAAAAAGACAATAGTTCCCGTTTGCAATGCTTAAGAGATGGACTCAAGAGTGAATCCATGATTAAATAAGGTAGGCTATTTTAATTATCCTTTTATATATGATTAAAGGAAGAAACCTCTGGCTGAACCAGGCCCAGGGAGGGGCAGCCATTTGCCACAACTGGGCGGATTGCTGTCTTTTTGTGTTACACAAGCTGGTAGATCAGGAAAAACCCATTTGGCCTGCAAACTAAACTAAACATAATTAAGAGTTATCAGAGAGGTGGACTGGACTGCTGGGAAGCCTCACCTCTATCAAAATTGTACTGCTGAGAGATGATCTCTCCCCAGTATTTAGCACACTCAGCAGACAGCTTCTTCGGTTTGTCCAGGCGGCGGATGGCCAGGGCTTGGATGTGTTTCTGGAAGGCTTCCTCGCTCATCTCCTCCACAGCTTTCTCCATAGTACACAGGAAAGCTTCCACTCGGCTCTCCAGGTAGTGGGGCGCCTTCTCTGACTGGATGATGAAACGCAGCCCTTGCACTCCATTAGCCCGCCGTGGCCCGCTAAAGACAATGTAGCCTTTTGGGGGATTAAGAGAGGAAGTAGGTAAGAGCTCCAGACTGCTGTAAACACTGTTCCAGAAAGGTTTTTGTAAACCATTCCACTATGGACCAACTAGATGCATGAATAATATAAATAATAAACTTGATAAAGCTGACACTGTTTGTATAAACTTGAAATGGTCTGGAAAAAGGTACCCACGTTCTGTGTCATGCCCTATCATGTGTGTTTTGCAACCTCACCCAGCTGTTCTTTGGTTCTCAGTGTGTTGAAGCAGGGCTCAGAGATGATCTGACAGAACAGCTCTAGCAGCATGTTGTCGTGGGTGGTCTGCATGTCTGTTTGGTAGTAGATTTCGATGCCACAATTGTTGTGTACCTCATTCCTTTGCTGGTAAACATACCAGCCACCTGAGAGGAACATAAGAACATACATTTATGCTGTAATCATGGAAGACAAATCGCTATGAAAAGATGACCACAAACAAACATCACCAAAATAATCCCCGCAAAGCAAAATAACTGGACCGCCTTCATTCATGTGGCGATAAAACCATTTCATTTTATGGGGAAAACTGAATGACACTTCACATCAATGTATTTTATTAGTTTTTTTTTTAATATATTTTTTTCAACTTTAACCCCATGTACTCACCTTGTTTTTGTACTTGTGCAGTTATATGTAATATTAAAAAGACTAAAAACAGGAAAGAGAAAGACTAGATGTAAAAATATGAGCACCTGTAATTCTTCTGGCTTTGCTTTTTGGTCTGTGAAGGTTCAACAGGACCTCACTGAGATACGCTGAGAACTAAACTTGGCATGTGAGTGAGCAAAACCATCTGAAGTCATTTAAAGCACAATCCTTTTCATTAACCCAAAATCCACTGACTCATGAACTCTGATAAGCTTAGAAATGAATTTCACCAGCTGTGCTGTACAACTTAATACAATCCATCCCTGCACACTTAATCAGGTCTTTCAGTGCTGCATTAGAAACTTGCACAAGCAATTCCTACAAAAAGCACATGAGCTGTTTCATTGTAGTTTTACAGCTGAACTTCAGTACATTGCTTGAGCCATAGATAAGTACTGTACAGTAAAACCAGCACAGTTCAGATAGAGGACAGGGGACACTTCAATAAGACAGAAACAGCCCGTTGAATGCCAACAGCAATAACTCTAGTTTGTTTAAATCCACTGTGATCAAGTCTGCTCTGAATGCAGGACGAGTGCAGGCTGAGTAATGCAGGTGTCTTTATGCACATGCTGACTGAGCACTCTGGACCTGACACTCCCTGAGCACCGAGCCACAGCTCCTCTCACATTGTTCTTAACATGTCAAAAGTTCCACACACACTGAAGCAAGCAATAGCTCAACATTGCTGTCGGACGCATCCTTTGAATACTCAAAATACTGATGTGATGTGTGAAAATGTGAGTTTCTCATTGTAGACTTTGAGTCACAGGGAAACCGTTGATAATTTTCTGTATAATTTATAGCTCTGCTTTTCGCCTCCACATCATTCAGCTTTCCTAATGTGATCTGAAAGGCAGTGCAGGTTTGCCTGTGTGTGTTCATTGTCTGAGCTGCTGACAGTGAGGTGTGTATGTATTGTAGCCAATGACGTCCATTTCCACTCAGTGACCATTATGTTCCTTTGAGGTAAATGTGGGATGCTGAATTCAATCAGGTCTTTTTTCAACAAACACACGATGGCGTCACTGATGACGAGGGCGAGAGCGTTGGACAAGAACCCATCTGCGTGGTCGCCGTGGAGACAGTCATGACTGGCAGATGAAGATTTACAGTGCTTAATCTGTATGTGTGTGCGTGTGTGTGCGTCTGTGTTTGTGGTTTGGAGGAGTAGAGGACCTACCGTCTGGAACCTGCACCTCTCTGTAGCGAATCAGCTGGCTCGGGAGGAGAGGCTTTGTGTGAGCATGCTCAATGAGCGTGTCCTCCACCATTTGCATCATGCCAAGAGCAGACTAGAGGAGTGACAGATGGAAATGAAATTCAAACATTTCAGTCCACAAACTCTTGAGTAACACCAGCTGAACTCTCAGAAAAACATTTTGTAGAGATTCAAGAATTTTACATTTATTGTACCTACCAACATTTACTACATTACTCAAAATAACCAGCAGGTGCTTTTTAAGAGCACTTGTATAGTGAACTGTGATAGAAGTTATTCTCAATATGCATGGTAAGCATCTTGACTTCACTGATATACAGTGTAGACATTTTGCCAAAGGCATTTTTAATTTCCATAAAAAATTAAACATTGTATATTTTATAACATTAATTGTGATATGATTGGTAATTTATTTCAACATGTGAACAATATACAGGTACATTTAGAAAAGAAAAGAAAAGAAAAAATACTATACAAAATACATACAAAATGTTCTAATTTACATGTTGAAAGGGAGTGGGAAGAAGTAAACACTTATTTAATCCCACCCCTTTGCCATAAATTATCAGTTAATATTTAGTCAGCTTCCTTACTGATATAACTTGTAATAAAAATAGTGAACAGATTTCTGATATACTATATACTATAATATCACATCATGAGTTTTTTGTTTGTTTGTTTGTTTGTTTTTAAATGGAGACATTCACTTAATTTCAATATTTTCCTTTTCTTTATAGTTCGAGAAGATCATATTTTTATAACTCTTTTTGAACCGTTTTATGTTCGGACATTGCTTTAATTCCATATTCAGTTTGTTCCATAGTTTCACTCCATGAACAGAAACACAAAAGCCTTTTCTTGTAGTACGTCCCTGTTTTGAAGTTACAAAAACCCCTTAAATTATAACTTCCTTCGTTCAAAAAAAACACATACTCAGAATATTACCTGGCAGTTCTTTATTTTTTGCTTTGAATAGAATTTGTGCTGTTTGGAATTTCACTAGATCGTCAACTTTTCAATATTTCAGACTGCAAAAATAGTGAGTTTGTATGTTCCCTATAACCTGCATTGTGGATGATTCGAATTGCTTTTTTTTAAAGAGTAAAAAGTGAATGTAATGTGGTTTTATAGTTGTTGCCCCAGACCTCTGCACAATAGCTTAAGTATGGTGAAACCAGTGATCAGTATAGAATATGAAGTGATGTTCTGTCGAATATTTGCTTTGCCTTGCTTAGTATTGCAATGCTACGTGATACTTTGGAATGAATATATCTTACGTGAGCTCTCCAGTTAAGTTTTTCATCTATTATTACCCCCAGAAATGCATTTTCACTGACTCTTTCAATATCAACACCATTTATTAGAATCTTTGCATTTGTATTTAAACTACTATTTCCAAATAACATAAGTTAAGATTTATTCAAATTTAATGATAATTTGTTTTTATCAAGCCAGAACTTCACTTTACTTATTTCATTAGTCATATCCTCCAATAAATTCTGCAGATCATCACCAGAGCAAAAAATGTTTGTATCGTCAGCAAAGAGAACCATTTTTAATACTTTGGACACTTTACAGATGTCGTTAATGTACAAGTTGAAGAATTTTAGACCCAAAACTGACCCTTGGGGTACACCACAAGCAATGTCCATACATTAGGAGCAACCACCATTTAATTTCACAAACTGCTTCCTGTCACCTAAATAACTCCAGACCCAATCTAAAACTACCCCTCTGACACCATAACGTTCCAGTTTTCTTATTAATATATCATGATCTATAGTGTCAAATGCCTTTGTCAAGTCTATGAATAACCCAGCCACATATTGCTTTTTGTCTATGGAATTTGTGATGTATTCTATTGAATCTAATAGTGCCGATGATGTTGATCTGCTTGATCTGAATCCGTACTGACTCTCGGTGAGTAGTTTATGTTTATCTATAAATTTTTCCACTGATATAACTAAATCAGTTTTGTTCTCTCACATAAACCCCTCAGTTAGTTCATCTTCTGCTGTTAGAGAAGCTGGTCATTATTATAATTTGATGATCACAAAAGGGATCATTCCTCCATTTTAAGAGTGTTATTCTCCGACGAGCAGGTTGAAGTGCAGGATCTGATGAGACAATAAACCTCTGAGATATGGATAAATAAGTAATAATAAGTAGTGACTCCAAACAAACCTCCTTGGTGATGTTGCCATGAAGAAGTGCTTCAATATGTAACCGTGACAACAGCTGAGGTATGAAGGCCTTAAGGCGTGGGAGAGTTACATCTGCAATACAGATCACAGGCAAAAGCAATCAATCAAAGAGTAATTTTCCAAGGCTGGTAACAGACTGATTCAAAGAATAACTGTTGAGTGTGGTGATTTCATCGGGCAGTCTTCCTGCCATGAACAAAGCAGCAAAGCAGCACGTCATATTGCAGTAGTAAAAATAATACCTAAAGACTGAGTTAGATGTGCATAAAAGTTTAAATTTAAGTCATGACACTCACAGCGTCTCAGAGACCACAGACAGAGGAGGACGGCGGGCTAAAGAGACTGATAACAAAACCGAGCTGTGCTAATTGGAAGCCCAGGTGACTGAGCTCCAGGTCCCTACCCAGCAGGTTAATTGAGTCTCGTGTGAATCTGAGGATACTCTGTGTAAGCTCTGTGGTTAAAAATATAACAAGCTGCCCTGCAGGCTCCAGACTGGCACTGTGCACGGGAAAGACTGCAGCTAGGGAAGCAACTGCTAGAGGACAGCTTCAGCATTTAAAGGAGAAAAACTGAAAAGAAAAGACCCAAGGTGAGAGGAGAGGCCTCTACTGTGTGCAGAAACCTGAAAACTTCAGTGATAGTTTTACATTTTTCACTGCAGCTATGTGATTTAACCTTTACAGTGTCTGGGTTAAATTTGACCTGTTCTGAGACTTGACTACAATAATTCAGGTCAATTTGATTGCTTTACTGGGTTTAGTCCACACGCTTCAAGTACTTCACATTCATGGCCAATTTAGAGTCACCACTTTACCAAAAATGCATGTCTTTGGACTGTGAGAAGAAGTCAGGGAGCACAGGGAAAACATGCTAACTCCACACAGAAAGGAGTTGGAACCTTCTTCCCAGGAACCTCCCTGCGAGGGGGTGGCGCCAACTACTGCACCATCCTGGGACCTGAACTGACCTTTCAGTGAGTGTGGAAAATGCCTGTGGAAGTTCCACACATGCTTGGTTTTCTACCACTCCAAAAACAAGTTGTTTTTTTTAATGTAAGAAATGCTCTGTATTATGTGTTTTAATTAACTCTGTTTAGTTCACAGATGAAAAAGCAGCCAGTAAGCATTCCTGCTGAGACAGAAGAGAAACATTAAGAGTCTCACCATCTAGAGCCTCTCTGAGCTCATCTTTGGTCCAAGCGACCTCGGTCATTAGAAGACGGAGGTAGTACATGGCATGCTGGTGAGGCTGCTCAGCTCTGAAGTTATTCAAAGACCTCATGTACTGCAGAAAGAAAGAAGGCAGAATCAGATCACCATTAAAACTGAGACTGGAAGCTAAACTATTACTGAGTCAGTGAGTCTGAACTTACAGCTTCCTTGATGATGTCAAAGCGCTTCTCGTCTATCTCAAAAGTGGCCATCTTCTCGATGATCTTCTTCAGCAGGATGTGCTGTTTGTCACTGTAGCCTTTAACAGACAGCTGCAGCACACAGTGACAGGAGACAGGCGGCACATCATCACAAACAAAAGGATACATTAAGCTTATTAGCATAACAGTTAACATTTGTTGTTATGAAGGTTTTGCATTCATTTGCTACCATGAATACATGAATGTGTTCTCCATTTAATTCAATCGTGGGCTGGCCAAACTATTGTGAAGAAAATCTTTCTAGATTAGACCGACTCCTCATGGTGAAGAATAATCTGAATCTCTAGAGACTCAAAAACAAAAACAATGTCAATGTTCTGCCTGAGTTCACTGCACGTGCTTGGGCATAAATGAATTTTCCTGCATCACGCACACCTAATGGCCCTTCAGGATTCAGCATAACCTCCCAGGGCTTCGCTGCCACAGCTCACCTCACCTTGTGGCCAAGCCCCTGCAGTGACACTTGTTAAAAGTAATCTCTCCAAACATCGTTAACCTTGACAAACGGCCAGCATCCACACTAACACTGCTGACTCAGATCAATTACTTGCAGCCCATCACACAGCTATACAGCCCTCTGTAAGGACACACCACAGTCATGAATTCACAGGTGAGAAGGGAGCTAATGAATGCAGGGTAGTTGGTCATTATGACAGCTGAAGAGTTGTTAGAAGTCAGCAGGTTTTAAAGAACAGTGGACAGACAACACCACAGCAAACCAGATTGATTCAGGCCATTACTTTGATGTACAACATTAAATCTCACACATACGCACACAAGCAAATTGCTCATTCATAAATCAAGGAAACAGAAAAACACCTGATTTAGTGATACACTCCTAATGATGTTAAACCTCCTAGATAAACCTGCACAGATCTTTAAATTTAATGCCGCATTCTACATACCTAAGAACAAAGGAGTGATGTCACTCCCAGTTTTGTTATTTGCAAGAAAATGCATATTAGACTTCTCTCTCAGATTGAACAAGCAGGATTTCACACAATCAAGAGTGTAGAAACCACAACCGCCAAGTTATTTTCACTCTGTTAAAGCCTCAAAGTGCAGCCTTCACTGGCACCCCATCTTCCCTCCAGACTTCAAACGGCTTACTTACGAGGATGGCATTCATCCCTGAGGCTACACCATACACCAGCCCAGCCAGGCGGGCTGCATATGTATACTCTTTTAAATCATCCTTCAGTAACCTGAGCAACAAGTAGGTCATGTTGCAGTGCAGGGGGTCTGCGTAAAGGTAGCGACTAATGGAAGGAAAAAAAAGAAAGAAATGAAACAAATAAATGTTTGTTGGGAATCAAGTGTTGCCCAACACTAAATAAAAACACATATGAGAAGAATGATAATGAAGAGTATGTATATGCAGCCACATGACCGGCTTTCTGTTCTGCACTGACTGACAAAAACTTTTTGATGGAAGAATAGTGGCTGACTTTCAAACCTGATGCCTTAATTACAGGTGTGTGTTTAACCCCAGCACACCTAAAGGATGATTTGATATGGAGAGAATAAAAGCCCTTGCAGGTAGGCATGGTGTTTTAACAGGAGGTTGATGAGCAGTTATAAAAGAGGGAGTTGTAAATAAAACAGATACTATGCCAGCCGGGTACAGGTTAGAAGGTGATGTAAAACACACGCAGGTTCAAAATCTCTACAAAACCGTCTCAAATGATCAAGCATGTCAAACAATAAAAAACTTTCAATGTACGACAGTTTCCTGTTATTGTAACTTGCAGTCTGGCCACAGACGCGGTCAGATTGGAAGGTTAACGTCAGCTATTGACCCAGGCCTGCCTGAGCCACTGTAGCCCAGTTTGAGGATAATAAAGGGAAGGCGGCATGAGGTCGGCGATGGGAGGGATTGTGAATACTTACATACATCCCATAGACGGTATTTTGGAGGTCATAGTTCAAGCCAGCTAGCTCGGCTGCATATGCATACTCGTTGAGGGAGTCCTTGAGGAGCTCCAGGTATAAATATGCCATGTTACAATGCAATGGGTCCACGTACGCAAACGGGCTGTAGAGAAAATGTCACACAAAGCATACAAATAAAGCTGCACGAGCTGATGCAAACTGCAACTACTGTGTAGCATGTTTCACAATTTATGAACATATAATTAACTGTAGCTATCAGGAGTGTAACAGTGGAATTACTTACAGACTAATACTGTCTAATTGTAGTCCCACCTAGAAGGGTTTGGCAGTGTTTGTCAAGAAGCTGATCCAAGTTAATCCAAACGATCCTATATTACACAGTAGCTAATTCCAGAAGCATTTAATCCTACTAAATTAAATCAACACTGAACAAGGGAACAGCCACCTACCTTGAATAAAGAAGACAACCAGTAGAATGGTGTGTCCATTTATGTGGAGTTACACATGGCACTTATTTAACTTTGTTGCTTTTAACATGCTGACCTGTGACCATCCACAGTCAAACCTGGACTTATTTTCCAGAAGATCTGCATTTTAAGTGTAACCAATATGAGATTTACTCTCCGGTACAGTCGTAAAAGCTACTTTTAGTTGCTCCCTTGTCACAATGGGTCACCAAAGTAGGTAACTTTGGCAATTTTACATCTTACACAACTTCAAAGAAAATGTGTGTCTCCATATCACATTGGGAAACCTGATGACACTAATAAATTAATATTTTGATAATTATTTTTGCACTTTGTTATCTGATTACTTTAAAACTTATTATGCACTGTTGTAGCAGCAGTACATTTATGATTTCTCATTATTGAGTTAATCTTAAGAGTCACAATTTACTTGGTAAGAATTTGTGTCCACACTCCAGCTGCAGAACAAATCCTCTATATTTACTACTCACCTGAAGAACTCAAAGTTCAGGCAAGCCTTGGGGAGGAAGAATTTGTCATCCTGCTTGAACCACACCTTGCTCATAGCAGTGTCCTGGAAGAAATGAAAACCAAACTTAATTTCATATTCATGGGAAGTCTTAACAAAGTAAAGCATTGAAATGCAAGCAGAAGGTAAACTGTACAAGCAGACGACGCTCATTTAATCACAGAAATCTAACAGTGTTACTTTGATAAGCCATACTAACTTTTATTCAGTTGTTCCAACAGAGATGGGAAATGTAAGCTTTTATTAGCTGCTTAGTTCCTCTGATCCTGACATAACAACAACTAATGCTTGATGTCTAAATCACAATACCACATTTCCATATGAAAGCATAAGAGACTTAAGAAGAAGCAGGTAAGCAGGGACCGTCCAACGCAGTCAGACAATGAAAAGTGACAACACTTTGATGGAGCTGTGCAGAGAAAACACTTGCCTTGATTAAAGTGGGAACTGACGGAGAGTCTTTCTCAAGAGGGTAGATCTCGAAGTTGGTAGGGATGAACTCATTTTTCATTGGCAATTTGAATTTGCCGTTGAGGTCTGCATTTGCCCATTTCTACAACAGAAAAAGATAAACAATCAGAGCCTTATATAACTGATGTAGCGGTTATACGCTGATTACACAGCAGAAAAACTGGACACAATCATTCACCTTGATGGTCTCCTCAGAGATGGCCTCCTGTTTGTACTGCGTGCCGTACCACTCTTCTGTTATGTCTGTTTGTCCTTCAAATGATTTTGATACCACTGCAACTCTGGAAAAGTAAGAAGACAACAGGTCACATTATAGATCTATACAAAAAGCCCTCTGTGCTACTTAGTGCCTGTTAGCTGCACAAGATGTGAGTGCTTTTCCATTTCGATCATGTTTCAGGTGGTGCACAGCCATTGACACATCGTTTGGCTGGAGCTGTCAGAGTGCAGGTTTTTCCTAAGTTTGAACATTTATCCCATCAGTATGTTTTAGTTAAACAAAGTTCAAGGACTCAGTGTAAAAGGAAATGGTGTTTCTCTGTAAGTTCTCTTGTAGCTGGAATGAGATGGATAAATAAAAGAAGCATTCGTTCATGAATTTAAAGCAGTTTTGGCAAAAGCCCAGAATTAAATGGCCACTTCAGTAAAGGAAGAGACTGGCATGCAAACTGTCAGGGTCAACCAATGACTGCATGCTGTCGTCTCCTTAATACACATTAAGAAATGGACCGGTTACAAGTCTGGACTTTGCTTGGCACAGCAGCTGCAACCCAGTAAATGAATTAAAGCTACACCAGGCCCACTTTTATTTCAGTCCAGTTATCCAAGTGGGACTGCAGCTGTAAAGTTTAGCTTAAAGTTTATCTCACCATGTGCCCACATCTTCCTCTGAGAGGTTATACACTCAGATTAAAGTAAAAGAAGCAAACAGAAATTTGCCCAACAAGTTCACTGCTGCAGAAATGATCTAATCAGCAGGTTATTTTTTGCTTGATAAACACAAAACTCAGTCTTCTTTTACAACTGTTGTTATTGCCTTAATCTACTTCTAGTTTTGTGCAGTTTATTACTTGGTAACAGAAAAGGTAAAGTGAGCCTCACTACACATTGCAAAGTCACACTGACCTGACGTGTTCTGGTCTCAGCTTATCCAGCACCATCTCGATCAGATCTGGCCTGAACTCTTCCAAGAGGTACTCTGCTGCTAGAACTTCTTCGAGAGGGTAGTACTACGACACACAAAGAAAGCTGTTGGCATTGCACCGTTTGAAAACACAAATGTGTAAAAGGCCTCCATAAAGTAAATTCTAAACTTCTACTTAAAAGGACCGACGATGAATCTCATTTACTATTAAAACCTCGCTGTGTTTTTGGAAGCACAGTAGCTATACAAAGTTGTCACATAATATCTTACAATGACTGCAAGCTCTCAAATGTATGGAGATGTGCATGTATTCCATCTTAAATATGCAAACACAACCCTTTGTATTAAAAATAAAATAAAGGACCAAGGCCCCACTTTGGAGCCATGTGCTTTAGCCCATGGGATCCAGCTGGCCTTTGCCCAAAGAAGCCTACATGGGTCTAAAAGGGCTGTAGGGGCCCATGTTGAGTGGGACCTTCAAAGGTGAAGGTCCCAACACAATCCCCGGCTTCCATGTACTTGCTTGTGGTACATGAACTGGATATAGTGGGCTCGCCTCAACACATAGCTTGGGCTCTGGAACAAAGCTCCTGGGGAAGGGCTGGACTCTGTTCCACTTTGGAGCTGCACTAGGTGAGAAACAGCGGCAGGGGTGGGTATTTTGCATGCATTTGACCGCATGCCCTTACCCAAGACTCACTGGAGATCTCCTGTCTGACAAGAGAAGGACTCTTTATCTCCCTGGATTCACAGGAAAAACTGTCTAATGTGAGATAAGTCTTGGGTTTCCTCCTTAGACTGCTGTCCCCAGAACCCAAAAAGTAAATTAAACATTTGGTACCTTACTCCACCTGCTGCAACAATCACATACTGTGCATTTTGATACAAATAAAAACTAGCTTGATTCTGACAAGGCTGCCTGGAAACAATGACTGCAGATAAAAGAAGGACCTACATGTAGTAAACCTGCAATTTTGGAAGTGTAGCCACGGGGACGCTCCTTGTCTTTGAACCTGAAGGCAACATTGTTTAAATCCTATAGAGAGAGACAAAAAGGTTGAAGGTATAACAGCTGAAATCACCAAACATACAATGACTACATTCATTTAGCTTATTGATCCAGATCTATTAACTGTGATGCACATAATGGAATCCATATGCTATTCTAATTTCTTTTTTAAAACTAGCTTTTACAGTGAGGAATAGGAAATCCGCTTATACTGACTCTTAGAAAGTATCACTGAACTAACAACATAAATCACCTTGCACTCCTCAAACACCCACTCTTGAGGCCCTTCAGTACGTAGTTTCTGGATGTACTGGAACATGTGGAAGATTATGTCCTCAACGTGCACTGCAGTGACACACAGATCATGCCCCAAGATTTAATATTTACATTTCTTTTCCCTACACATACTGTGATTGATCATAATCACATGCAAAACACACAAACTAGGTACAATTCATGTAAAGTAGTGAGATGCATGACTTACAGAGGCCCTCCTCAGTCAAGTCCACATTGATGATGAAGAACATGAATCCTCTGGCTCCCTCTTTCTGACCTCCAACAAGTGTGTTCACCCAGCCTTAGAAAGTAATTATTGTGAAAATTTAGTAAGGTGTTTCTTTCATTTTTATGATAAAAGAAACTGTTACTGTGAATGTTTCTGTCCTAAAAGAAAACTGACTTCTATTCCAATCACTAAATAAGACGAACACAGGTCTCCTGGTGTTACATTTTATGTTTTTATACATTTTAACACATAAGTAACCTCGGAGCCAATCATATATTTTAGGATATGGTTTTACTAAGTGTATCACTTGCTCTAATAATATTTGACACCAGCTTGCAGTCTGCTACCTTTAGATTTCAGCTCAGATAACAAACTTCCAGGTCCTTCGTGACCAATCAGATGTCCCAGATAATGTCCTGGGTTAGATTTGTAGTACTTCTGTAGGTCTGGGATGGGGAAAGTCACATAAAGATTTCTAATGTCTTTGATGGGAACCACTTTGTAGAATTGCTGTAACAGGAAAAAAGAAGAACACCAACCAGAAATGTGTTACTAAGGGCTCTTTCATCTGACACTTCAATGACTGTAGTAAACAGAAGAATTTATGAATCCCAAAGTAACATGTTAGGGGAAAAAATGTTTACAGACATTTTGCAATGCAGTAAAAATGTAAAGGAGTGAGAAGTAAACAGCTCACTTTAAGGTGTTGTTCCTGGAAGGGGTGTTCGGGAAATTCTGGAACAGGCACGTTTTTGTTTTCCACTTCTCCAAATAATTTAACCACCATGGCCGTCAACTCATCCAGTGATTCTGCCAACAAAGGGTTTTAAAAAAAAAAAAAAAAAAAAAAAAAAAATCACAGATACTGAATTTACAATAAAGTTCCCCCCCTTAAAAAAATAAAACAAAACCCCAAAACAGTTGATTGGCTAGCTATTAGCATTTCAAGCCTGTAACTTTTAGCTGTCAAACAAACTGGCTCAAGTAAACCTTGCTTGCAGTCTGTATTTTAACACTAAAGCAGATTATAGGCCATTCTTAAAGGCCTATAATGGAATGGAAAACAAATGCCACAAAGAACTGTGTGTATCCTGGTTTGAAATTAGACACTGTTAAGTTTTAATTTAAAAGTACATTGCTGAACATTTGGCACTTAACATTTGTATTTTGTTTTGTTTTTTTAAATCTACGTGCTCTTTGTCTAAGAGTATTTGAAGTAATAGTTCAGCTTACTAAAATGTATTAATTTGGATAGGTAATACATTTTAGTAGTGTTTGAGTCATATTTATAATTAACCCAAGGTGTTCCTAGGTAATATAAACTCTATCAAACCAACACAATTTTTTAGTAGGATTTAATGCTACAAAATATTTCTCCACAAAGTGAAGCTAACAACTTTGATTTCAAACTGAGTCTTGAAGTTTTAAATATTAAGAACGCTCACTGATTAATACAGCTTAGTACAGGAGGACAAGAAAAGAAAAATAAATCTGTATGACACCACACCCACATGACTTATAACACATCTTTACTTCTAATTACTAACTACATGCGTGGGTGAACTGTGGTATGCAGGATCATGTGTCCTGTATGGACTGGAAGGATGGTGAGTCTACAAGTCCAGCATTCATTTATTCATTTTAAAGCTTTAATTTCAAGTTATTTTGCAACTTTAGATTACTTATATAAATCTATTAATAAATGAAAATACATTAATATAGCTTACTTTATACAAAATTAGCTCTTTTTTTAAGGCATGGCAGCAGCACTTGTCCATGGTACCACTAAGTCAAAAATGTTCGACAACAGGTTTAATGTCCCTAAAAGCCAGTAACTCAAGTCTCTCATCACTTTCACGTTATTCGATGGAACGAAACAGATATGTTATCTTGAAAGTCTCTCGTTTTTGGCAGTGACACCAAGGCACATTATCACAGCTGATTTGAGAACAACACATCGTTTTGCTCTACAATGAAATGTGAAATACTAGAATTCAGGCGACATTCATGCATGACTTGCACATTGTTCAGGTCAGATGATTATTTTGCAACATTTAAACATCACATGCGTGAGCAATGTCATCTTACCTCTTCCTAACACACACAGTCCCATGAGGTTAGAAGAGTAATATGTAGAGTGGAATTTCAGAAGCTCCTGACGGACATCAACCCCCTCTTTAGATGGTCTGGTCTCTAGTGTCAATTTATTTCCTATAAAAAGATCAGCAATGTACATTTTAATGTAATTAAGAAAAGGCAACACACTCCCGTAGTGAAATTCAGTGAAATTACATTCCATAATCAATTTCTATATTATAAAATCAACCCCCTAAAACAAGTGCTACAGTCTACATGAAGCACTTCTAAGGCAAATTAAGTGGGGTTTTTTTTGTTTTTTAAAAGAGACACCATCAAAGCAGCAGACAGGAGAAGCTATGTTAGTCTGCTGAGTGCACTGCTTTCAGATACGTCTGATCCTCTCCTGTTCTTAATGGGAATACAGACGGTATAATTCAAGACTGCCATCAGGTGGCTATTTTGAGCTCAGAGCTGCTCTGAGTATACGTCACTCTGATCTGGAATGACTATCAGAAAACTCCTAAACTGCTTTCTCAAAAAACAAACTGAAATTAGTTCATGTTTAAAATAAAAAACCAAAGCCATTGAGAAGTATTTCTGGGCTAAAACAGCCGTCTCTTATAATAAGTAGGCTGCATGAATGTAAACCTCATTTAATCAAATATTAGCCACAGTTAACATATGTGACTGGATTCTGCTCTAGATTAGTAGTCTAATACAAAATCTAAAACACATCATATCGACCCTATGAAGGGAATCCTTGCTTAAATATTCTGTGCAGGGCGGTTTTGCTCTCCAGTCAAAATATTCTGCTATAACAACTGAAATGTGATGCACTAAGCAGTCAGAATGAATGATGTAAAGACATAGTTTTAAAGTGAAGTCTGGCAAGAACAGTCTCTACCTGTTCCAAATTTACTGAAAGGGTGTTTTGGGTTGCCAGTGGCCTTTTCCAACTGAAACAGCCTCCAGGCATCATTCATCAGGTTTTTCTCATGCTCAGAGTCCACAGCGTTCACCTCGCGGTCCTTGCAGCTCTCGTCAAACAATGGGCACAGAAAGAACTGGGCAAACCTACAAAGGTCAGAAGTTGCTGTTATCAAGGAGTACATTTCAGCATGTAGAATAACAACAGAGGTGTGTGATAATACTACTAGATTTCAGATTTTCAGCATTTTCTGGTGTGTACAATCTTGTTTATATTAAATACAGATTATACGTTATGACTGTTTGGAAAATGAACAAAAGCTTTGCAAGAGTACAAAGTCAGAGCAACTGCCATGCAAATGAGGAAATGCTAAGCACACTAAAATTCATAGTGTGCATCTAAAGATGTACACAGCAAACATTATACTGTAAAAAGTAATCACTGTAGTTCTGTCACATCATAAGACTGCTTAAAAAAAAATCAACATTATTGCAAAGGAAATGGACCATGAACTTCTTTTAATAGATGTTGTATTCTTAACATACAAACTCCAAAATACTAATAATCTTTCACTGTTTACCTCCTAAAACCTAGAAATGTTGGTTTAATTAAGTAACTATAATTTTAAAAGAAAAACCATAATATTCAGATATCTAGTTTGTATATATTTTTAATAAGAATAGGAAAATTAGGCTGACTAACTGAATTATACGATCCTTTCATTTTCCACAAAGGAATCATCATCAATAATTCAGATCACTCCTCACAGTTCTTTCCTACCACTGAAGTCCAGGTGGCTTGAACAGCACAAGGGAACAATTAGACAATGTCACCAAAAATATATATATAATTTTTTTTTAATCTATCTACTAGAAATGTAAGACCACTGAGCTTTTAAATGTGTATCATGTATCACTTTGATGTTTCTGCCAAAATTAATACCATCAAATGAACACCAACATACCTATCTAATGCTCCTTGCAAGTGCTCATGGGAAACATCAAAATAATAGTTGGTATGTTCTCCGCTGGTGAAGGCATTGGAGCTGCCTGCGTGCTCACTGAGGAACTGGCTGTACTCGTTCTCCTTGGGGTACTTCTCTGTTCCCAGGAACAGCATGTGTTCACAAAAGTGTGCCAGCCCTGAGATGTTTGGTGGGTCAGACAGAGAACCTGCAAATTGAAAAGAAATTCCCAGAGAAATGTAGTTAATGGTGCTGCTTCTCTTTCATCCATGCAACAGTTGTGACTTAATGTTTGCCAGGTGAGAAAAACAGATCTGTAACGGCACCACAACAGGTAGATTTATAAACAATGAGATGTACATGACTAAATTCTTTATCATTTTTATTCAACATATAAAAAGAATGTCACAGGAATTTCACAACTTCCTCAGACATTCAAAACAACTATCTAATGCTTAGTCAGTGAGAACTTTAAGCTGTGAGTCCCAACAGTTACATGTTATTTGCTGGTGAAAAGCTATAATAGAGAAACCCGATAAGTACATAATGTCATATCTAGTTTGCAAACAGAAATACTAGATAATAGACATCAGAAATACCCATCCAAAGCTTAAAAGACGTCTGGCAACTAATGAGGCAACTCTATGCATGAAAGTATATTGGTCAGCAAGGCACAGTTATATTATGATGTGGGAAAATTGCTCTGCTTTTCCAAATGGTGTGATAGAACACGGAAAAAAATCATGGTCACCTGGCCAGGACAAAGAAAATTAAAACCTATTTACCTATGTGGACATCCAAAGCAGCTGAAGATTTGTCTGTGGTCGGGTCACTGATGAGCACTGCCTTCAGGCCATTGATAAACTCCAGGCCCCTGTACTCCCGCTTATCCTCAGGTGAGCGAATAACATCACTAACCACCCTCCTCACAGCCGGGTCGGTCATTCTGACTGACAAGGATGACACCAGTCTGCAAGCAAAGAAAACCAAATGGACACTTACAATTAAAATTGTAATATGTTTTGATTTAACGTGACATAATGGCCAAAGGAGATTTTAGGACAATAGATGCCTCTAAATGCAAGTGAGCTTAGAAGTCTATATTTGGTATGACCACCTTTATTCTTAAACACACTGTCATGCTAAAAATGAACCAATCAGACACCTTCCAGATAGTACTGCATAGTTTGTTAAATAGGTTAGTAATAATTCATCAGTTTTTACATGATTGCCAACATCAGTCCCAAACCATGACATAGCCTCCAACATGTTTCACAGATGACTGTAGAAACTCACAGTTGGACCTCTCCCAACCACCTCCATATATACTGCTGACGACTTGAACTGAAATGTTCAAATTTGGATTCATCACTGTGTAAGAATATTTTGTTCTTCCACTGGTTTTAAGTCCTGTTCTTGTGTAATTTTGCATTCTTTAAGAAGTGAAACATGGTGACATCCATTCTTCAACTGAGAACGTTTCTAATGAGAGTGCAGCGATGAGCAGATGGATCATCTGAAGGTCCCAGATGCATCTTTCAAGTATTGACAGGATGTCTTTTTCCTCTATTCCTTAAAGACATGACTTTAAGATACAGTTCGTCTGTTGCAGATAAAAGTGACAGGTCTAAAACTTCTTTTAACCAATTTCCTCAAATTGCAGGATACACTGCACAAGATGTTAACATATGTCATACATTTTCAGCTAATAGCTCTATGGGAATCACCTGGTTAGTGTTAAGTGTCTTAACAAAATTTAAAAACCAACATCAAAAAGATTATTGTGAAAATGATCATGTACAATGGCTAAAACCGACTCAAAAAGCTGCCAGAGTCCAAATAAAAACTTGTGTCAGAAAAATGTAAGAAAGCCTGGAGAACTACTGCTCAAGACCAATAAAAATAAATAAATAAATAAATGAAAGAAAGTCTGGGTCCTTGGAAGCATAAAGAAGTAAAGCGTTTCTAGATAGTTGTGTATATAGAAATTATCTGTCTGAATGAATAAGAAGGGGAAAAAAAAACACCCATAAGGATTTAGCTGTGTTTTAACAGGTGCCGTGACTCACGTAGTTTCCACACATCACTGTAAGAGCTGTTAAGCAACACATGGCTCGTTTACTGCAGTTTTACTGAAATATTACATGAAATCTTTAATGATTTTCGGGAACACCGTTTTTGAACAACAAAAAAATCAAACGAAACCAGCAACACAGTTTAGATAACCAACTATTATTACTGCCTTGGTGTAATTGCTACTTACGTACAGTAAGCTAAACAGCAATGACAGTTAAAAGACAGCCACGACGTAGATGTGTGGAAACATTACATCTCTCTGGTACTGAGCACAACGGGGATTACAGTGTGCTACAGTGACTCAGTAGAGGACACAAATTAATCCATTACGCAGAAAGCAAAGTCGCGCTAGCTTATTTAATGAGGGATAAAAGCTTCAGAAAAGTTACCAAGCAACCATGTGAGAAACGGGATGTCTTGTCTAACTCGCTGGCAAACATTTGGTTCCGCAAAGCTAAAAAGTGTATTGTAAGCGATCACGGAAGCGCAGGACACAAATACACAATGTAGGATCAGCTAACATTTCGCTTTAGCTAGTGAGGTTAGCTGGGTCAAAAAACCGGCTCGAGCCGCTAAGATTAGTTTGGTGTTTAGCCACCTCGCTGCTCGGTGTAAAAATAACTCTCCTATTTTTCAGTTACAACACTTACCTAAAAGAGCTCACCTAAAAGGTCGGTTAAGACAGAAAACGTAGCCTGCTGACTGAAGATATCTCGTAAACTGGGCCGTTCGGTTAATGCACTTAAACATACTTTGCACCCATGAAAAACAAACCTGGGCTGTTACGGCGCCATCTTTGACTAGACACAAACAATCGATAGAAGAGCAGAGCGCACCTCATAGAGGCAGGTTGTCAAATATTTAATAGATTCTGCCACTGACGCCTTAGACCACGACAGCGTCCGTCGTAAAGCCAAATACTCAAGATTATAATGGCAACGAAGCGCCAAACTGGCTAGAGTAGTTCAGAATATTGAGCACTGTCATTGATTCGGAAACCGATTAGACAGTCTGCGTGTAGATTTCCTTTTACGTTAAGCATGACAGATCAAGTTTCCAGCCCTTTGTCAGAGTGAAAAATGAATAAAGCTGCTATGGAAAAACAGGAAATTTTATAATTTGGTTTTCCTAAAAAAATATTATTATTAATAATAATTTTTTTAAAAATCACAAGGCTTGTCCGTGGTCCTCCATCTCCTCTAAATGTATAATACAAGCAATCGGTAGTTAATATTTTATTTTAAAGTCTCAAAATAAATTACTATATTAGCCTATCTACATTTGAAAACTGTGTATGACTATAAGTGTGCATAATATTATGGTTGTTGTGTGTAAGAAAATATGACTCAGTCGTTAAGAATGAATTTAAATAACCAAAAATTGCTGCTCTGTACTGTGCTTTGGGTCGCTCTCTGCATTATCCTTTCTACACTCACTGGCCACTTCTTTAGGTCCACCCGTTCAGATAAATATATATCTAATCAGCCAACAACATGGAAACAATTCAGTACATTTAGGCATGTAGACATGATCAAGACAACCTGCGAAATTTCAAACTGAGCATCAGAATTTGAAAGAAAGGTGAAATTAAGTGACTTTGAATGTGGCACGCTGTCTGAGTATTTCTAAAATTACTGATTTTGTCCACAAAACAATCTGTAGGGTTTATAGAGAATGGTCCAAAAAGAGAAAACATCCACTAGCAGTGGAGTAGCAGTTCTTTGGTTGAAAATGCTTTGCTGATACCTTCTGATAGGAAGACATCATTAAGGTATGTAGAAGAGCATGTCTGAATGCACAACACATTTTACATTAAGGAATATTAATATGAAATTGTTACACAGTTGGTAACACAGGTTTTTACGGTGGTTGAGCTTTTGCCCGTCTTTACTGATAAACTCTGCCTCTCTAAGAATCTCATTTCATATCCAGTCATGTTACTGACTTATTGCCGGTTACCTAATTAGTTGCACAGTGTTCTTCCAGCTATTTCTTTTTAGTATGACTTGCTTTTCAAGCTTGTTATTGCAGTTTTTTTTTTTACTCAGTTTAAAAATTTGCCATGTTTTTATATGACATATACCATGTCACAGGGGGAAAGGCAGTGAATACCCTAGACAGGTTTACAGTCTACTGCAGTGTAAATACAGAGAAACAGATGTCCATCCACACATATGGCCAACTTAGAATCACCAGGGAACCTGACCCTATGCATGTGCTTCTTACTGTGAAGCAGCAGTGCTAACCAATGATGTTCTGCCACATGCAAGGCATTGCAACCACCCATCTCAGCACTGCCAATATTAACTCTGTATTGCCCATAGTTGATCAGTTGTGCATTATCATGACTTACTAACCTGCTTGCAAGAAAACAAACAAGGAGACAATTCACATTTTAAAAAGAAGGTCAGAGCAGTCACAAAGAATTCAAGACAGGCCTAAAATATTAGTTTTTACATCACAAGGCAAATGCATATATATATAAAACAGGCAGCATTAAATGTATTAAAAAGAAACTAACCGGCTATACAGCTAGCAGTAGGTTACCAATCCAAAATGCTTGTTGTTTCCATACCACACCTTACTTATCCCATAAGTTGGCCACGACTGATATGACGCTTCTGTTTCTACTCCGTTTTTTCTTTTTTTCTGTTCAGCTTTTATATATATATATATATATATATATATATATATATATATATATATATATATATATATATATATATATATATATATATATATATATATATATATATATATATATATATCTCGCCGGTCTGATTTTGACATTTCCGTGCGCTCGGGGGCCCCCTGCTGGTTGGTGTGGTAATTTCGCCAAAGCGATATAGGAACCTGTAGCCACTAGATGGCAGCAGATTTCTTTCCTCATATATCTATAATTGACATCATCTGTTCTGATCGGGAGCTCTAATCCGTCACACTAGGCACCTTTTCCGTTAAAGATTCAGGTAACGTCCTCCCCAAAAACATATGTCTGTTGTGAATTTGTGGTCACTCCTATTACGAATGAACTCTCTGAACTCAGGAAAATCTGCAAAGTCTAGTCTAAGGGGGTTTTGGACGTGAGGAAGGTGAATGTTTTCACTTTCAGGATTAATATTGCGCAATAAGGTAGAAGTTGTCATAAAGTTAAACTTATGCAACTCATGCATAAGTTTAACCGAGGGACATCAGATGCTTTGTGTCAGCAGAGATGCCCAACACTGTTTGGACAATCCTGTTATCCGTTGCACGTATTTGCTTTCAAAAGGGGAACTGATTATGAAAGTAAAACGCTCCTCCTCTTTTAAATATTAACTCAGCTATCCCGCCAGTCCCTTTGGACTGGACACCGTGTGGGTCAGAGAGCTGGAGCACCCTGAGCACAATGGAGAAATCAACAAGCAGACAGAGCAGGAAAAAAGTTGTAGCAGTGGTGGGAGGTGGTTTGGTAAGACAAGAAACTCAAAGTGAAGTATTATTAATGTGCTTTTTTTTCACGCCGTGTGGCCTTTGACTTTCACACTTTAGAAAGTGTATTTGCATTTTAAAGGCTTCATTTAAGGGGAAAGATTGTTTAGCAGTGGGTATATGCAGCTTACATATTAATATTGTTACTTGTTTGACCATAAGATAATTATGTATACAAGACCATGCAGAATGGGATTGCACAAAGTTTCTACAATCTATCCTTTAGGTTGGGGCACTGAATGCCTGCTTCTTTGCAAAAAGAGGCTTTGATGTGGAACTCTTTGAAAGTCGGGAAGGTAGCAGTCAAAGCATGTTTTTCCTTTAAACTTTGGTTTTCTCTGTAATTGCTATCATCACACACTACTCTCTGACAAATATACCCACACACTAAAGAACATTACACGAACGTGTAAAACCTGTGCATGTGGTCTCTGGTCAGATATCCGACGTGCTAAGATTGTGAAGGGGAGAAGCATCAACCTGGCCTTGTCTCATCGAGGCCGGCAAGCACTGAAACATGTTGGACTGGAGGAGAAGGTATGCCGATTTATTCACTGTTTAAGTAGTAAAGCAGAGGTAAGGCAAAGTTTACAGGAGGGGGGCTTGGTGACCCCCTGCCACAACTCCCCACCCCTCCCACTTGTTTATTGGACCAAATGAAAGACCAAAGTGCATGGAGGCAAACCTCCTTTTGATTTCTAGCAACAAAATAGCATGAAGCCATTCCCCGGGAAATCTCCCACTCTCCTATTTTTCTTTCTTTTTTTTTGCTTGAGTCCACTCAGGATGCTTTATAATAGCATCTAAGGTCACTGGCCCTTTTTTTGGTGCTCCAAATTTGCTGCGCTGATCACGTCATGAGCGAACTCTGCATCAGTCCCTTATTTTTACACATGCATGACTTTTCAGGTTGACAGAATAAGGCCCGCTCCGCCACATTTTCACATATACTATAAAGGGCAGACACTGAGTCACAAGCTGGCTGTCCATAGATTGCCCTTGTTTAACTTTTGTGCAGAAATGTCTGCCGTTATTTATCCCCAATGGTCCAGTTTTAACATTTAAGATGTTCTGCAATTTTTTTCTTTCTTAGATTGTTGCCAAAGGAATCCCGATGCATGCAAGAATGATCCATTCGCTGAATGGGAAACAGTCCCCAATCCCTTATGGCAGGAAAGGCCAGGTAAGCCTTACCAAGTGCATGACTGCTGTCAGATAGTACAGAATTTTCTAATTCTGTGATGTCTCACACTTACACAAAACCAAAAAGTCTAAATGAACCAGATTACACTGTGAAGACTGATTAATGAGCAGAAAATATGTTACTTATATGATATGCTGCTCATTACTGTTTCTTTTTGAGGGCTGTTTAACTGACTGCACATCCATTTTCTATCATTAGTTTGCTGAAAAATAATGTTACATAATAGTCTGTTTTTTGCTAAACATACTGTAAGAATTGCCTCATGTGTACAGATACAGCCTGCAGATGAATAATTTACTTTGCTTGCTAAATCTCCCCTGTGTTAAAACGCGTACCCCCCCCCCCCCCCCCCCCCCCCCACACACACACACACACACACACACACTGGTAGTTGTTTGGTGAAGTAACACAAGAATTCACCAAAGGATGACAACTACAAGTGACAGGCTGTGCAGTGAGACTTGAGTTTTTGTCACACGACAGTATAGAGTTTGTTTGCCTTTACAGACTGCAGACTTTTAGGGTGTTTGGAAGCTGTTGTTCGATTAGAGTGCTGACAGTATGGTGAGGATTCTTCACCTCGTGGTTGGGGAAAAAAAACAAAATTATACAGTGAAGATAGTGAAAGCAGAGGCAGGCATTCTAAACCCTAGAGACTTCCTGTTTCCATATGAAAATGAGCAGAGTTGATAAGCTGTACCTGTACAATTGCACTACATTACAGATTGTTCTCCTTTCAGTACATCCTGTCGGTAGACCGAGCCAATTTGAACAAAGAGCTGCTAACAGGTAAGAACATAAATAGTGTCTCTGGAAGTGAGATGACATTACCAAGCAACTGTCACACCAAAATGGAATTTTTATCAGCCAAACGCTGAGTCTTTGTTACAAGGAAATGAGTCAAAATGTTTTTTGTTTTTTTTTTGGCATAGGTTTTCCTTCTTTCCGACATACAGCCTATATGGGCAGTTTAACTTGTTGGGGTTCAAATAATACAGGGGTGTCAAACATAAGGCCCGAGGGCCAGAATCGACACCACAAAAGACTCCAATCCAGTCGACTGGATGACTTGGATGGGACAAACTTTGGACTTTTAATAGCATTTTCATAAGTTTTACAGCCGTTCCTCATGATCAATTGCTCCCTTGTAGCTATTAACACAACGTCAAAGTGATTAATTGATAAATAATTAAATGAAAATAAATTACTGGAGGAAAAAAAGGGACATTCTTTCTGAATTTAAGCCCAGTCATACTGACACATTTTTCAGTTATTACAGCAGCACTTTTTCATCATGTATTTATGCCTCTCAGGGATTTAATGTGTACTTAATCTTTTCTACAATGACAGAAAGGCGTGTTTCACCGGTCCACCCCACTTAAGATCAAAGTGGGCTGCATGCAACCTACGATGTAAAATGAGGCACTGAAATAAGACATAAATGTTACAATGACATGTTTGCCACACCTGACCTGCAAATCCCAAAAGACACAAAAATTTCAGATCAAACTTAAAGTAGAGCACATGAATTAATCAGCATTTAACAAGAGTCCCAACTATATGTCTTGTCATTAAGTGCTTTGTGCTGGCTAATGAGCTTTGATGATGAAAAGTGATGCAGAAATAAACAAGTGGATTCGTTCATGTTAAAGGATACTCTCTTTCAGCAGTTGTCCTAATTTTGTTTGATTGTTATTGAGCTGAGCCTCGACCACCGCAGATGCCCGCTGTGCAGTAGCTTTATGCACGCCTTCGAACCGGCTGAGTGCGTCACGTGACGTCAGAGGATATGTTAGTGTTTCAGCTAAAAAGGATTTTGCCTAATATTTAATGAAGAGCCTCAGTGTACGTTTGGAGATAATGTGCGACAGCATGGGTCTACATTTAATTAGATTGCCTGCTCGTGCTGAAAGAGAGGCTGATTACAAAGCCGTCACTCTTATCAGGGTCCATCCAGGCTTCTGGAGCGAACGCCGAGATAAAGAGATTTTGGAAAGTGTGACAGCCTAAACATAGGTTTTCATAAAACCACTGTCAGCTGTGCTGTGTTGTTCATGAGATTCGTCCTAATTGCCATGAGGCCGTATTCCCTCAGTGGCTGAACATTTCCTGATTGTTTTAATGAAGTATAGAGTGGTCATATTAAACTGATGCTGTTGTGTCATGCTTGCATCAGTGCTAAAAAAACAGTTTTTGTAACATTTTTCCCCTCACAGCGGCAGAGACATATCCAAACACAAAGATGAACTTCGACCACAAACTGCAGGACTGGAATGCTGAAACGGGCCTGATGACCTTTGCCAGGTAAACAGTCACTAATCTTATACATGCCACATGCAGACAGTCACCTAAGGAGAGGGTCTGCACTTTGGGATTCTTTGTTTTAACTCTGGATTTATTGACTATGGGCCTGTACATGTTAAACGCCTAAGGCTGGAGTTGGTGAAAAACAAGCTGTACTTGAAACCTTGTGGTGGGACTTTCTAGTTGCTCTGTAACTGGTTCTGCTTGAAGTAAATGTGACAACTCAATTAACACTGAAAGACCTCTGGGTGTCATAATCCGAGTGAGTGTCTGCTGTTTTGGTGTGTGTTGGCTGCCTGTCAGCTACTCCTAAGTTTAGTTTTGCCGTTCGTGAAACAATACTCAACTCACCTGCAGCTCGCTTTGCACGTCCTCTGCCACTACTGTGGCTGCACAATCATCGTTGGCTATCTGCCATCACTCATCCACTCAGGCTACATGCTACAGCCGCATCCACGTCACCTGCCTGCCATTGTCAATCACTGGGAATAAGGATTGGATCAACCACCTCTCTCATCCCGCTTCGCAGCCAGGACACTCCCTTCAAAGAGTTAATTTCCCTTCAGCTGAAAAGTAAGCCATTGCTCCTAACTCACTTTTAGCCAGTGGTCCACATGTCAGAGACTCGCATTACATTTTCCTTGTTTCCAGTTTTGTTTCCCTGTGTTCAATAAAGCACTGTCAACTGCTCGTCAGTTGTCTCTAGTGTCTGTTTTTGGGTCCACTCCGACGTATCGGCCTTCTGTCCACTGACAGTACAGAATGGCCTAAAAGAATCAACCCAGCAGATCTAATTCTGACCACAATATCCAAACAAGTTGCCATTATCGGTTGGCCTGAGTGGGCCTCCAGTTTCTGTGATGTAAACCCATGACAAGGAGGGGGAGATTCTTTCTGCAGTTCAGGGGCTCTGTTCTGAGGTCACACCTGCTGCTCACCAGCCTCCAGCCTTCAAGAGCTAAAGAAAACTTTTGCTCATTCAGCCTCTGAGGGAAGAAATTAATAAATCTGTGTCGAGCTAAGCGTAGTGTGGCCGAATTTGTTGTCGATTTTTGCACAGGAGCCCTTTGCACGCCTTATACGATCAAATGAATCATCAACTGGCATCACGGGACAAGCCTGGTTCGTTTGAGGATTTAGTCTCTCTTTCTCTCTCTCGATTGATAATCATCTGAGGGAGAGAGGCTGAACAAGACCATTAATCTCATAAAACAATGTTCCAATCCTTCCCTGTGTCCATTTTGCCATCTCTGGAAAAAACATCCACCATAAGCTCCACCATCCACCTCTCTCTCCTCCTTATCCTCCACCCGAACCTATGCAGATCGGGCGATCTTGGCTCACTTAGGAGGAAAGAGAGAGGTGCTTTTATGCCCGTGAATGTTTCTATTATGGGAATCCAGATCATTTTCTTGCTGCATTCCTTCTTCGGCCAAAAAATTACCCACCCCCGTAATTTCAGGGATACAGGTGGAAGGCTCGTCGATTACTTCCAAACCCTGTCTCCCGCTACCAGTCACCCTTCGCTTCAACCAGGTCTCCAGTTCCCTCCATACTCTTATAGATTTTGGTGCTGAACAAAACCTCATCGATCTTGAGTTAGTCAAGCAGTTGGACCTCCCACTCATCCCCCCCTACCGGCCACTGGACTAAACAGCCAAGTTTTTGCTCACATTCACACCAAACCAAGCCCATTTGTTTATTCTCCTCCGGAAATCATTGGGAATCCATTTCATTATTCAAATTCGCTTCACCCGACACCTCTTTGATCCTCGGCTATTCATGGTTGGAAAAGAAAAATTATCATTGATTGGGCCGGCAATAAAGTAGCTTTTTGGAGTCTCTTCTGTTTGGCAGATTGCTTACAATCGGCCCTACCTACCGGTTCCTTTGACTCATTGCCACCTGCCAACCAACCATCGGTGCTATCCTCTGCTCTGAAGGAGTACCATAACCTACAGGAAGTAAAGATAAAGCTGTGTCTCCTCCTCCCCACAGGCCCTGTGATTGTGCCATTGACCCCCACTCCCTCAGTTTCATGATCCAAGTGAGTTTCTGCTGTTTTTTTTTTTTTTTGCCATGCTGATTCCAGCATCCACACATTGGGGTGGAGGTTCATTTCTACACCTGTGGTCCATCAGTGGCAATCAGCAGACTGGCTAATTTAAGACCAGCTCAGCCTTCCACTCATTGCCTGTCTGTCAGCTACTCCTATGTTTAGTTTTGCCGTTCCTGGAACAATACTCAACTCACCTGCAGCTCGCTTTGCACATCCTCTGCCACTACTGTGGCTGCACAATCATTGCTGGCTATCTGCCATCACTCAGTCTACACGCTACGGCAGCATCCACGTCACCTGCCTGTCCTTGTGAATTACTGGAAATAAAGGATTGGATCAACCACCTCTCTCATCCCGCTTCTCAGCTGGGACACTCCCTCCCTCCACGGAGCTCATTTCACTTCACCTGCATTTCACGTCAGAGACTCATGCTACATTTTCCTCAACTCACCTGCAGCAGTTTCCCTGTGTTCAATAAAGCACTGTTAACTGCTAGTCAGTTGTCTCTTCAGTCTGCTTTTGGGTCCACTTCCACATATCTGCCTATTGGCCTCTGACACAGAATCTTTTTAGACATGATCAACATATCCATGCCGTAAAATATTAACACAGGATGCACGAGCACAAACTCCGCTCAGTCTGATCAGAGGGTCCTAAATTGAAAGGAGCCTTATCTATAATGTGTTTAACAACAACAACAACAAACATTTGATGTGTATGCTGCCCTATCTGCTTGAATGAGTCACTGTGAAGTTACTGCACTTAAAAAAACCCCACTTTGATTAAAAGAAGTCTTTTGTAGGCTTCAAATGCCACCCAGTCTCACACACCTTATGCATCCAGGGCACGTCTCTCCTGTTCTGCTGTGGCTGAACTGCAGCAGGATGTATTTGCTCTCTCAAGTGTATATAATTTAAAGCACACGAATAATCTGCTGGTCCTGTCTGTAGTTGCATCATTCCATACTAGGTGGGAAATGTACAACAGAAAGCCATCGGCATGAAATGCGTAAATGCAGATGACCTCTAGTCACAGAGTGTGACTCCCTTAAATCCATGCAGTGCTGCAAATGTAAATTAAAAACAATCTGAAGCCAGACTCTCATCATTACAAAACCAGATGCTGTTAGATTTACTATGCACTGTGTAGCTGACGCTGAAATGTTTGTGTGGGTTGCCATGACAACACCAAAGTGAATCTGAGATCGTTATTGTTTTCTATTTGTTTTCTTTATTTGCTTCTCATGCTTGTGTACATTTGCAGTAGGAAAGGTAATCTATGAATCCAGTGATATATCCTGCTTATAAGAAATGTTTCTGTTAAAATATTATTGTGAAGTAGTCACTTCCTGTGAGTTGCGGGAACCGGAAGTTGTGCGCGGGAGAGACAAGACAGAACGGTAACACGGCGGACTTTTCGGAATATACAACTTTTCTACTGCTGGTTTTACAAGGCGTACACGGTAAAAAATCATTATGCTGTTATTTGTTTAACACTTGTGCACCTTGTGAAAGGAAATAAGTGGCTGAGATGAATATCACATGTGCTATCAATATTATTTTACTTGTTTCTAGTTTTCACGGTGCTCCATGATTGTGAGAGGAATAAAAGAATTGTGGACATCAGTACGAAGCGTGGATTCTTTCGACCAGAGTAGAAACAGTGAAAACGTGTCCCAATCCATCTGGAGGCTTCGGTGTGCAAAGCTCTTCTCATCCTGCAGCAAGCTACAGGTCTCGGTTTGCAAACGCGCTTCCCCTCCTGCAGCAAGCTACAGGCTTCGGTGTGCAAAGCTCTTCTCATCCTGCAGCAAGCTACAGGTCTCGGTTGCTTCTCATCCTGCAGCGAGCTACAGGCTTCAGTGGACACGTTGCTTTGCATTTTGTGACAACCAATCGGGAGCTGCAGATTCAGCGGACACTCCAAGAAGCGGTTTCAGGCTAAAGCGTGAGTCCTCAGGCTATATTGCGCAGTTATTATGCCTCATGAGTTGATGGATAGAACATGAGCTACAAATTTGCTGTAATGGACAAGGAATTAATAGTGTTCAAATTTCGGATTGTGTAAAAACAAACAAACAAACAAAAAAAAAAAGAAAAAAAAAAAAAAAAGAAAAAAAAAAGGACAATCTGTTGAAGTTCTGGAAATTATTGTTGTTTTCTTACCTGTTGCTTGCAAGCTTCATGAAGGCTGAAACTGAAAATTTATTTGCTGTCATACGTAAGAATCTAAGCTAAGGTTCCTTTGTGTTAATTTTAATAATTCTCCGCCTATTACATCCATTCTTGTAATTACCTTAGTTATCTTGTCCTCTTCATAAGATACCCCCTTTAAAGTCTGAAAATGTCTAAAGATGGTCATAGTCACCCTGATGTTATGTCAGAAGTACAAGATGCAGGGGATTTGGAAGAGGAAAAAAGTGTAGTGTCTGAGAAATCTGAGACAAAAGCAAGAAAATCCTCTCGTGAAAGGCGATTAACGCCAAAAATGCAGGAACTGAAAGATCAAGAGTTAACTCAAAAGGAGAAGAGGTTCAAAGCAACATACGAGAAATGGAAAAGCAACGTAAGAGACATTCGCACAAAGTTAAAGCAAGTATGCTCTGAGAGTGACATGTATGATATGATGGATGAGGCTGAGAAGCTTGAGTCTGAATTAAAGGAACAGTATGACAGAATTCGACTCCAAACCTCACCAAGTCAAGAATTTCGAAGAAAGATCGATGCATGCTCAGCCGTGACGGCCGACTTGCTGCAGCTGATGAGAGTACGTCTGACTGAAGATGAAGGTGAGTTTGACACGGTGGCGGAAAGATCAAGGTTACGCATGCTACTTGATAATGAATATCGTTAGCTTCATAGCATAAGTGCCTAAGTCATTGACTTAGTCAAATGACTTAGGCAATTATGCTATGAAGCTAACGATATGCTAGGTCCATATATGGATCCACAGCCTCCAGAGTTACTGCACCCAGCTGTCACAATTCTAACCATCTCTCAGAGTCACCTAGCATTCCAGCTATGAGAGCGGAAGTGGCTGCTCAGCTGGCTGCAAAGAAAGCCGAAATTGATATGGAAGCTGCCATCGAAGCTCAACGTCAGCAGTTGAGAAAACTTGAAAATCAGAGGGACATTGATGTAATTCAGGCAAAGCTAAATGTCTACACTGAAGAAGAGGGAAGGGATGGGACACGCAGTCCTCCATTCAGCAAAGTGAGTGATGCACACCCCTTCGCTCACCACATCCCAGATCAAGAACGGCAGGTTGTGCAAAACGAGACATCATTGGTCCAATCGCTACAAGAGTCATTAGCTCTTACTCGCTTGCCAACTCCAGAACCTTCTGTATTCTCGGGCGATCCTCTGAAGTTTACAGAATGGAGCATAAGCTTCAAAGCCCTCATAGAGAGACGATGCTCTGACCCTGCAGACAGGCTATTCTACCTGCAAAAGTACATAGCAGGTGAGGCAAAATCCTCTCTTGAAGGCAGCTTCTACAGAAAAGATGAAGAAGCCTATCAACAAGCATGGGATAGGTTAAATGCTAGATATGGCCATTCCTTTGTAGTGCAGCGGGCTTTCAGAGATAAGCTAAATGGGTGGCCGAAGATTGGTGGAAAGGAATATCTCAAGTTAAGAGATTTCAGTGATTTCCTCCAAACATGTAGTAATGCCATGCCTCACGTAAAGGGCTTACAGGTTCTTAACGACTGTGAGGAGAATCAGAAAATACTAGTCAAGCTTCCTGATTGGGTGACATCTAGATGGAACCGTTATGTCACAGAGCAGCTAGATCGGGGCAACGACTATCCAAGCTTTCATGAGTTTGCTTCCTTTATCTCTAAGGAGTCACGCATCGCATGCAATCCAGTGTCATCCTTACATGCCTTAAGGCACTCTGCAGAGGCACCAGCAAGAGAGATGAAGCGTTCAAAAGCAAACACGTTTGCCACAAATGTGAAACCCCCGATTCCATCAAGCTCCACCGCCAAATCTGACCCTGGTGAAATCAAGTTGGGAGATGCAGGGAAACCAAAGAAATGGACCACACCAACACAAAATTCCAATAATGGCCAGTGTATTTGCTGTAGTGAGAACCATTCCATACATAAATGCAAGAGGCTTATGGACATGTCTGTAGAGGATAAGAAAAAATGCATACTTGAAAATAAGTTGTGTTTTGCATGTCTAAGAAAGGGTCACAATTCTAAAGACTGTAGGAACAGGGCCATGTGTGGCATATGCAGAAAGAGTCACCCAACGCCATTGCATGAAGATCGTTCTACAGCAGCATCAACACAAGGCGCAGTTGAAGAAAGTACGTTGTCATTATCATGTTGTGTGAGTGGAGGTGAAGGTGGGAGTACATCAATGATAGTCCCAGTGTGGATCTCAACACTTAGTGCTCCGGACACTGAAACCCTAGTGTATGCACTATTGGACACTCAAAGCAGTCACACATTTGTTGATCAGGAGGTGTGCAAAAAGCTACAAGCAACAATGGAACCAGTGAAACTTAAACTTTCCACCATGATGGGGAGAGACTCAGTCGTGAAGAGTCAAAGAGTATGCAAGCTCAAAGTTAGAGGATTTTCCTCTAATGTTTCCATCAGTTTGCCTCCAGCCTACACAAGGGACTTCATTCCCCTTGACCGCACACATATTCCCACTTGCCAGACAGCCAACAAATGGAAACACCTTGTAAGCATGGCCCAGGAGATACCCCCGTTGATGGACTGTGGTGTTGGATTGTTGATTGGATACGACTGCTCCAGAGCGTTAATTCCAAGAAGGGTCGTCACTGGGGGTGACTATGAGCCTTATGCTATTGAGACGGATCTTGGTTGGAGCATTGTGGGAAGCGCACCACAGCGTGTGCAGGCTAAAGATGTGACTGGTTTTTGTCATCGAGTGTCTGTCAGAGAGGTGCCACCCATAACACCATTTGCTGTCATCAAGGCCCTGGAGTCTGATTTTGCAGACACAAAACCTGGTGACAGAAGCATATCTCAAGAAGATATTTGCTTCCTGCAGATCTTGAAAGACAGAATCCAACAAAATAAGGATGGTCACCTGGAGATGCCTCTCCCTTTCAAAGCACGTCCGCATCTCCCAGACAACAAAGGGCTGGCGTTAGTACGGCTGAAGCATCTAAAGAGGAAGCTGGACAGAGATCCCAAATTCAAAATAGACTACGTGAGATTTATGGAAGGTGTCTTCAAGGATGGAGATGCAGAGAAAGTGGAAAACCAAGCAGAGCTGGGGAAAGTCTGGTATATCCCACACCAAGGAGTTTACCACCCCAGAAAACCAGGAAAAATCAGAGTGGTTTTCGACTGCTCTGCAAGGTATGAAGGCACCTCCTTAAACGACCATCTGCTAACAGGACCTGACCTCACAAATAGCCTAACAGCCGTGCTGTGCCGCTTCCGTAAACATCCCATCGCAGTCATGTGTGATGTGGAGAAAATGTTCCACAGGTTTCATGTGAGCGAGGATGATAGAGACTACCTGCGGTTTCTCTGGTGGGAAAATGGAGACACAAACTCTGAACCCAGAGAGTACCGCATGAAGGTTCACCTGTTTGGAGCATCATCATCCCCTGGCTGCGCCAATTATGGCATGAAGCACCTTGCCAGCCAATGTGAGAAAGAGTACCCCTCCGCAGCTAACTTCATCCAGAAACATTTCTATGTCGACGATGGTCTCATAAGTGTAGAGTCGGTGGGTAAGGCAATTGAACTGGTCAAAGAAGCCCAAGCCGTGTGTGCCAAAGGAAAGCTGCACCTTCACAAATTTCTCTCCAACAGCCGAGAGGTCCTTGACTCTGTCGATGTTGCAGAGCGTGCTACGGAGGTAAAGAATGTTGATCTTAATCACGAGGATTTACCAGTTCAAAGAGTGCTAGGTATAAGGTGGAATGTTGAAAATGATAGCTTCTCCTTCAAGGTGTCACTTGAGGAGAAACCAGCAACGCGCCGAGGGATTCTTTCAATTGTGGCCTCCTTGTATGACCCTTTGGGGTTTCTAGCCCCAGTCATTCTTGAAGGGAAAAGAGTGCTGCAGGAGATGTGTCAGAGAGGCACAGGGTGGGATGAGCCACTACCCAAAGGCTTGAAGTTAAGGTGGGAGACTTGGATGAAGGATCTGGAGAACCTGGAAAGAATTGAAATTCAAAGATGCTTCATACCTGACAGCCTTGGCGAGATTCAAAGAGTCGAGCTTCATCATTTCTCTGATGCAAGCAGTCAAGGGTATGGCCAGTGCTCTTACATCAGAGTGGTAAGCAGAGAAAGGGTATGCTGCTCCTTGGTCATGGGCAAGGCGAGGGTTGCACCAACCAAAATAGTTACCATACCGAGACTTGAGTTAACTGCAGCAGTAACCTCGGCATCTGTGAGCAGCATGTTAAGAGAGGAGCTAGAACTCAAGGTTGATGACGAATATTTTTGGACAGACTCAAAGGTCGTGCTTGGTTACATCAATAATGAAGCAAGAAGGTTCCATGTGTTCGTGGCAAACCGCGTGCAGAGAATTCGAGAAACCACCGATGCACGGAAATGGTACTATGTTGACACAGGAGAAAACCCTGCTGATCATGCCTCGAGAGGCCTCAAAGTAGCTGACCTCATCAAGTCAAATTGGTTCTCTGGTCCCAGCTTTCTATGGGAAAGAGAGATAGCCACAAAACAGGCTACTTCAGATTTGCTGGTGGGAGACCCAGAGGTGAGGACTACTCAGGTGTTGAAGGTTGATGTAGCAAGGCAGTTTGACATCCAGAAGCATCTGCTGCGGTTCTCAAGATGGACTACAGCTGTCAACGTCATTGCTCGTATCCAGCGGCTGGCAAAGAGGATCAGGACCGCTGAGCCTTTAAGCGTGGAAGAGAGAAAGCAAGCTGCACAGACTCTCGTCAAGCTTGCACAACAAGATGCCTTTCAAGAGGAGTTAAACACACTCAGCCAGAAACTAGGAAGGCTGCCTTGCAACCACCAACTCTTTCAGCTTGACCCATTTCTCCAAGATGGCATAATGAGAGTAGGAGGAAGACTGAGGAAGGCATCTGTGCCTCTTGAGTTAAGACACCCAGTGATCCTTCCTAAAGATGGTGCTGTTACAAACCTCATCATTGCACACCATCATACCAAGATACAACACCAAGGCAGAGGACAAACCCTCAATGCCCTGAGAGCCAATGGTTACTGGATCACTGGTGGAAGTAAGGCTGTAGCCCAATACATCAGGCAGTGCGTACAGTGCAGGAGAGCCCGCGCGCCACCAGAGGAGCAACGGATGGCAGATCTACCTAGTGACCGTGTTGATCCCACACCACCATTCACTTATTGTGGTATGGACTGCTTTGGTCCTTTTCACACCAAACAAGGTCGCAAAGATCAAAAACGGTACGGCCTCCTCTTCACATGTTTTTGCTCAAGGGCAGTGCATATAGAGATGTTGGAGGATTTGACGACTGACGCATTCATCAATGCCTTGCGCTGCTTCATTGCCCTTCGTGGAGCTGTTAGGCACATTAGGTCCGATCAGGGAACTAACTTTATGGGGGCAAGAAACGAGATGGCAAAGGCTCTGAAAGAACTTGATAAGGAAAGAGTGACTGCATACCTAGCAGAAAATCAGTGCGACTTCCAGATGAATACGCCCCACTCTAGTCATGCTGGAGGCGCATGGGAGCGTCAAATCCGGACAGTGAGAAGCGTACTGAGCACAGTCCTTGCCTGCAGTGTGGGAAGGTTGGATGATGCTTCATTGAGGACATTCCTTTATGAAGCTATGTGCATCGTGAATAACCGCCCACTCACTGTTGATAACATCAATGACCCCAAAAGCTTGGAGCCACTCACACCGAACCACTTGATCACCATGAAATCCTCAGTCCCACTTCCACCTCCAGGTAAATTCGTCAAGGAGGACCTGTATGCTAAGAAACGGTGGAGAAGGGTACAGTATTTGACTGAGCAATTTTGGCACAGATGGAGAAAGGAATACCTGGCCAATATTGCTCTGAGACAGCGATGGCATACACCAAGACGTAATGTGGAGGTGGGTGACATTGTGATTCTCAAAGAGGAAGATGTTCCTCGCAATGAATGGAAACTTGCTAGGGTTGTGGAAGCACATGAGGATGATGATGGACTTGTACGGAAGGTGACAATCCAGACTGGTGATCGGAAGTTAGGAAAGGGAGGCGAACGCCTCGTCCAACCCTCAATCATTCAGAGACCCATTCAGAAATTAGTGGTCCTGGTGAAAAACAGCTAAATGGGAAAAATGTCATTCATTGATTAGATTTCCCTTCTAAAATAGAAGTTGTCATTATGCTGTACTTCATGCACATGTTATGGAGATGTAAAATCTACTGTTCATATTGTTGAATTCATTTGTTGAGAAAAGAATATTGTTTATGTCAATGCAAGAATGTTTAAAACAACAACATGGTGCTTGGGAATTACCATTGATATAATGAGAAATGCAAGTGTATTTACGTTCTCAATTGTAATAATCAAAGGTAATTGGTGGGAGTGTAGCTGACGCTGAAATGTTTGTGTGGGTTGCCATGACAACACCAAAGTGAATCTGAGATCGTTATTGTTTTCTATTTGTTTTCTTTATTTGCTTCTCATGCTTGTGTACATTTGCAGTAGGAAAGGTAATCTATGAATCCAGTGATATATCCTGCTTATAAGAAATGTTTCTGTTAAAATATTATTGTGAAGTAGTCACTTCCTGTGAGTTGCGGGAACCGGAAGTTGTGCGCGGGAGAGACAAGACAGAACGGTAACACGGCGGACTTTTCGGAATATACAACTTTTCTACTGCTGGTTTTACAAGGCGTACACGGTAAAAAATCATTATGCTGTTATTTGTTTAACACTTGTGCACCTTGTGAAAGGAAATAAGTGGCTGAGATGAATATCATATGTGCTATCAATATTATTTTACTTGTTTCTAGTTTTCACGGTGCTCCATGATTGTGAGAGGAATAAAAGAATTGTGGACATCAGTACGAAGCGTGGATTCTTTCGACCAGAGTAGAAACACACTGGGTAATTACCGTATTTTCACAACCATAAGGCGCATTTAAAAGTCTTAGATTTTCTTCAAAAAGTACGGCGCGCCCTATAGCGCAGTGCGCCCTGTGTGTTGTAATGAGGACGTAGTAGAGAACACCATGAGAACGCTAAAGGGTGAAGTGTGTGCGTTGACTTTATCGCACATACCTGTATAAAAGAACAGGTATGTGCGTTATGCAGGACATCGTTGTTTTAACAACCCTGAAAATGGCAAAGAGACACGCTTACGAAGCACAGTTTAAACTGAAGGCCATCAGCTACGCGGAGGAACATGGAAATCGAGCAGCGGCGAGAGAATTTAAGATTAACGAATCGATGGTTCGCAAATGGAGGAAGCTAGAAAACAAGCTCCGGCAGGTCAAGAAAACGTAGCTGAGTTTCCGCGGACATAAGGCGAGGTGGCCCGAGTTGGAGGAAAGACTCGAGCGGTGGATCATCGAGCAAAGAACGAGCGGGAAAAGCGTTTCGACGGTCACCATTCGGCTAAAAGCAGTTTCACTTTCACTTTTTATGAAACGGTGCCATTTTTCCATCCGGACCAGGACTACGGTAGTGCAGCAACTTCCAGCGGATTATAAGGAAAAGCTGGCCATCTTCCGCTCCTACTGCAGCAAACACATCGGCGACAAACACATCCAGCGATGGATGATCGATGGAGACCACAGTTTCACCAAGAGTGGAAACCAGCGCCCGGCGAGTTACGCCACAATTTGCCAATGGATTGTAGATGCTTGGGCTAACATGTCTGCTGGCACTGTTGTTCGAGCTTTCGCAAAAGCCGGCATCATTTCTGAGGAGCCGCACGGCACGGAAAGTGACTCTGACAGTGAAGAAAGTGAACCTGGAATGTTTGATGGAGATTTAGCGCAGCTGTTCAATTCAGACACAGAGGATGAGGACTTCGATGGGTTTGATTGATGATAAAAATGTGAGTACCAAACTTTGTTTTGCTCCTGCTTTATTTTTAAATACGCACACTTGTATGCTTGTGTGTTGTTGATGATGACGATTACTGGTAATAAAAATGTGAGTACCAAACTCAGGTTTGCTCCCACTTTATTTTTAAATACGCATACGGTACTTGTATGCGCCCTATGATCCAGTGCGCCTTATGTGTGTGTTAAATACAGTAATGGCACACATAACTGAGACTGCGCCTTTTAGCACAGTGCGTCTTGAAAATACGGTATGCACGGCTTTATAGCTGGTCATTAACAATAATAAATCCACTTAGTTGCTTAAATACCATTACAACAATATTAGCTATCTGTATTCAGATGTTCCTGTGACCTAAACTCTCATTACTGTGTAGACTGGAAACTGCATTCAAAGTATGTATGGCAACCAAATGAAAGATTTAATGATCTTTTATCAGGAGTGTTAGCATTTTAACTCCATCTGCATCAGGACTAAAGTGGAGCCCTGACTCCTCACTCTTCTTGACTTAGGATGTTGGCTAATGGAAGTAATACTACCATATCCCTCTACTGCATGACTTTTTAATTTTTGGGGGAAAAAATATTTCTCCCTATTTTGGGGGAGCTTTAGGGTTCCTAATAATATATCAATCATAAAATTTGACCCCCCCCAAACAGATATTGGTTTGTTGCTTCAAGGCAACACTGTGCGATAACGGTAGTAAAATGCCAAGTTATTCTATAATAAGTTGTATTAGTACAACAAGAATGAACAAATAAATAAACAACAAATAAACAATGTAAACATTTCACAGAACAATAAAACACCAAAATGCATCCAACATTTGACCCTAACCACGCACACGCACATGCACACCTTGTGTTTCCATCACTTTTGGGGACATTACATTAACTTACATACATTTCCTGGAGACTTACCCATCACAAGTCCCTGCCTGAACCTTACCCTAACCCTAGCCTAAAATTGAATGATTTAACCTGCAATTTGTCCCCATAAAGTAGGCGAGACCTCACAATGTGAGTGTGTACACAAATTTGTGTCCCCACAACAATAAGTAATACACGCACACGCACACACACACACACGCACACACGCACACACACACACACACGCACACACAGCAAAATTGGTATGGCCCGGATCAGGCTCACACAATGTGCTTACACATGGCCCACATACCACAAAGAATGACGGCCCTTTGGTGGCCCAGACCTGGTTTGCCAGAGGTGGCCCACACATGGGCCAGCACAAGACCAGTTTCAGACACACTGGTGGCCCTGTGCTGGCCCATGTTTGGATTAACTCTGGCAAACCTGATCTGGGACACCAAAGGGCCGTCATTCATTGCGGTATGTGGGCCATCTGTAGGGGATGTGCAGCCACGGGCCAGTTGTAGACAAACTGCTGGCCATGTGCTGGCCCAGAACAGTTTCAGCTCTGGCCCCAGATGTCAGCCTAATGTGTAACATGCCACATTCACCCACTTTAGCTTAACTGAGTGCTTCCTAACTACATTCATACACATTCACATTCTTGACATGCAGACTGGAGGAGCCAGGGATCAAACCACTAACCTTCCGATCAGTTTGTAACCTGCTCTAGCACCTGAGATATGGCATGCCATCGCATAAACGGTGGCGTCATTGCCAGACCTAGCACACATCTGGTTGACATACACTCTGCCAAAACACCAGTCAGTCAGAAGTGCCAGCTTGATGCCAGATCTGGGCCAGACCTGTTTTCTGTAGGCCTGGGCCACATAAACCAAGCCACAATCAAGCCATTTATGGCAAGCCATCACATAGACAGTGCCATCTATGCCAGGCCTGGCCCATATCTGGATGACATACGTCTTATCATGCCAGAAGTCAGCCAGCAGTGCCGACTTGATACCAGATCCTGGCCAGACCTGCTTGCTATGTGGGCACTAACACAGACACAGTTACTTTACCAACTGACCCCTGAGCTCCTAAGTGTCCTTCAAACCTCATTCAAGGATCCACTCCTCTACTTCACTGTCACTTCCTGAAAGCTCACTTTCTGAGGACAGAAAGTGCACATTCCCTTGGTTTCCTTCCATTAAAGGTATTTACATCCATGTCCTGTAATTATGAGCAGATTGTAAAGTAAAAAACATTGACTATGATCATATAAATGCACACAAACACATCTCTACACACATGCTAATGCATTATATTGCCTGAAAGAAACTGGGCTATCTACGCAGTGTTGCCTTGAGGCAATGAATGAAAATGAAAATTAACAGTTTTACTGCATAAATAAATTTGCTGCTAATATGCTTCTTAACGTATTCATGCACATACAAGTATTTTTAATATACATTTATTTTACTATAAACATGTAAAAGAGTGATCTTTATCTTGCCTCCTAATGGAAATGTCTCTCATGTAGTGTAGCTTGTGGAAAGGGGTCCACTACGGTGGCCCTGAAGTGCAAATCACACCAACAAATTGCTAAACACAACAACAAAATTGAGAGGCCCTGAAGTGCAAATCACACCAACAAATTGCTAAACACAACAACAAAATTGAGAAACACAAAAACAAATGGAGAATCACAAAACAAAATTGAGAAGCACAAAAACAAAATTGAGAAGCACAAAAACAAATGGAGAATCACAAAATCAAATTAAGAAGCACAAAAACAAAATTGTCCAAAGACATGCAGCTTGAGGGGATAGGTTAATTGGAAAATCCAAATTGCCATTGTGTGAATGTGCGAGTGAATGTGAGTGCGAATGGTTGTCTGTCCCTGTGTGTTGGCCCTGCGACAGACTGGCGACCTGTCCAGGGTGTACCCCGCCTCTCGCCCTATGACAGCTGGGAATAGGCTCCAGCGCCCCCCGCGACCCTGAAAAGGATAAGCGGAAGCGAATGGATGGATGGATGGATGGAAAAACAAAATTGAGAATCACAAAAACAAAATTGAGAAGCACAAATACAAATTAAAAATCACAAAAACAAAATTGAGAATCACAAAAACAAAATTGAGAAGCACAAAAACAAAATTGAGAATCACAAAATCAAATCAAGAAGCACAAAAACAAAAGAAGAATCACAAAAACAAATTGAGAAGCACAATTACATTAAGAAAACCGGAAAGGGTAGGTACCAGTCGGCAACAGGAGACATCACTGATTTTTGAATCACTGAATATTGTGTATGTTGGAAAAGTGACAGAAATGCTGGACACTATTTGTAAATGGTTTTATTAAAGAAAATTTTTAATGTTTCCTTTTGGTTAAATGTTAATATTTAAATCCATGCCAGTTGCTGTATATTATGAACAATATTATATTCAATTTAGCAAGAGGGAAAGGAAACACTACTAACATTAAAAAATGAAGGAAAAACAGAAGGGCTGGAGCACTCAAGTAAGTCCAAAGGTTTTATTAGGTGCAAAAAAAAGGAAAGAAACTAACGTTTCGACACAGTGTGTGTCTTCGTCAGAGTAACTCTGACAAATGTCATTACAAACTGAAGTTCAGTTGGTATCTAAAACCCAGCTATGTCCTTCAGGGCCAAATACAGTTCTGTGGCTGATTCCCAGTCTTGTGGCTGCTGCAGTGTGTTTTGTTGTACAGCCTGTTGTAAATATTCCTAAATGTTTGGATCACCACACAATCCAACCAGTAGCCCCTCCTCGGGAAACACATCCAGTTCCCTCTCCTCAACAGCAAATCCACAGTCTCTTGAACCATATCTGCAAAATGAAAATAGAACAGTGAAGGATTTTTGCTGACAATATGGAACTATATAAATCAACGCATGCAGTGACATGTTATAAACTGCTCTATCATACTTATGTGTAAAATTATGAATATATATTAACCAACTTAAGCAATAACAACACCTTGCATTTAGTTTGATGCAAAAGGTTAATTCATTTTCAAGGTTAATTCAGGCAAGAGAGAGTTCGTTTGGAATCCCCCCTGGACACGATGCAAGTCTGCTTGGCCGGATCCTGTGTTTGTTCCAGAGGTCTATGCATTCATCCAGGCCTTTCTGTAGAACCCCTCTGAAGCAGAATCTCAGCAAGCATTGGTGTTCGTGGCTTCCATTTAAGTTTCCAGAGTCTCTTAAGTCTCCAAACAAGTCCATCCAAAACTGAGACCTGGGTATATAATTAATATTTAAGAATCAATTTAGCTTTGTTCTTGGTCATTTTATAGGGTTTGTTACATTTTGGTCCCATTTAAAACATGCCACAAATGGATGTCAAACAAAGTAATGCATATTAGTTTTCCATAAATATTGAAGCGACCCTGCAGTAATGTTCTTGTTAAAAATGCTGTATTCTTTTCACTCTGTTCTGTGTGTTGATTGTGAGGAGTGGAGAGTTTGGTCTGAGTTTTTCAATTTGTATTGGCGTCGTTAAATCTAGGCAAGCATACTCATTTCGGCACAACAGCTGACGGTGACCATTTTGAGTTCCTGCAATAAAGTGATGGCTGTTAATGTCTATCTCATCCAACTTTTCAACACGTCCAGCAGGACGCTACTCTATTTTCTTAAATGCATGTAAAAAAAACCAAAAACGATCTGATCAGCTTTCACTGTAGCTTACACCTACCAGACACAAATGTACCCACCTTCCTCTTCTGAAATAAGACCACCATGACTCTATGCGCTGATTCCCAGTAGATGATCCGTAACTGTGGCTTGACGATCCAGCATAATAGTCCGTGTGCGCGTGACGGAGGGTACACTGTATTGCTGCCATAGTCCCATTCTCAGTCCCGAAGTATGTTCGTAATCTCATTGGTATCACACCAAGACTCTTTACACAGTTTATATAATTGTGAGCTATAACAGCCGGGTTGTTGTTTGTTGCTCCACACGCAAGCCACATCAGTCTTGTTAAGATATTCATTGTGTGTACTCATGTTGTACAGTGTTTAACTGCATTATGGTTTCTGTGGTGTAACAGAGACAGTATTGATTATGAAATCTACATTGATCAGCCAGAAGGTTATGAAGAGGGAGAAGGGCTAGTCTGTAGATTACAAAAATCCTTGTATGGGTTAAAAGAATGTGGTGGTATCTGGAATAGGATCTTGCATGAATACCTAACAGCGAACAGTTTCAGGCAAAACCCAGCAGACCACTGTGTTTATACCAAAGAGACAAAAGATGGTAAGGTGATTATGATCATCTGGGTGGACGACCTGATAATTGCTGCTGGCAATGAAAAGGTAATGAAGGATGCGAAAGAAATGCTTTCAGTCAAATTTAAGATGAAAGACTTGGGCAGACTTAAGCATTTTCTGGGTATTGATTTCACTCAGTCTGATGGATGTGTAACAATGTCACAAGAAACCTATGTCAACAAGATACTGATGAGGTCTAACATGCAGAACTGTAAACCCAGAGGAACTCCCTGTGATCAGAAGTTGTGTTACACAGAAGGTGCTACTAAGATAAGAGATGTGAGGATGTATAGAGAGGCTGTAGGCAGTCTTATATACCTTGCATCAGGTACCCGTCCTGACCTGAGTTTTGTGGTAAGCAAGTGTGGCGTGAATAAGACACGGCGGGACCACGGAGCAACGTTCAGAGTCATCTTTATTTACATCTCACCACACCACAACACCCCCAAACCCCTCAGTCCCCGTGTTTTTAACTAGGCGGGCGTGATTAAGGATGCCGTGCAGGTGCGTCCGCCCTCCCTGCACGGCACCGCAGACCACGCCCCACCACATACCCCCATCGCCCGATTGAGGCCGGGGAGCCATCCGGCCGAACCTACTCCCCCACCGCCAGTGGGAGAGGGAATCAGCCCGGACAGCTGGCACCCCCAGGCCCCGGCCAAGCGACGGGGAGGTGCGAGTTCAGGCGGCCGCCCGCGAATCCAGCGGCGCAGGCAAAGCTGGTTCGGAAGTCGGACACGTGACAGGTGCACCCGGCGCGGCCGGCACAAGCGTGAGCCCCAGCTCACAGGTGGCGGGGCAGAGGTGTGGCGTGTACAGGCCTCTGGTGGTGGTGAGGCCGGTCTGGCGAGCACGGCGATCTCAAGCGTGGCGCCCGCCTCGCTCGCCAGTTCCACTCGAGCAAGCTCCCCTGGCACTGGGACCTCCAGCTCCTTGCGCGGCCCCTCCGTCACCGCTGTCGCTCCCTGCTGGAGCAGCCCATAGCGCGACTCCTCCGTCACTACTGCTCCCTCCGCCGCCACTCCCGGCTCGAGCAGCCCCTCGTGCAGCTCCTCTTTCTCCAACCGGCGCAGACCCTCGCGCACCTCGTCTGCCGCCTCCGGTTGGAGCGGCTCATCCACCACTCCCGGCAGGAGCAGCCCTTCACCTGGCTGTTCCCCCTCCTCCGGCAGGCGCAGATCCCCGCGCGCCTCGTCTGCCACCTCCGGCTGCTGAGGTGCCTCACGCGGCTCCTCCACCGCTTCACTGTCCTCGGGACACACCTGTGGGGGTGGCGCCCAGGCCCAGAGCAGCGCCGCCAGCTCCCCAATCCTTTCCAGGTGCCGCTCGGACTGGTCCTGCAGCTCTTCCTGCTGGCGACGCACCTCCGCCGCCTGCTCCCGCTGGGCGGCCGCCATTTCGGCCACCCTCTGGGCCAGCTCCTCCATTCCCTGGCTCCGATATGGACCCGCCGTGCTGCCTCCTGGGTTTCGGCACCAATGTGGCGTGAATAAGACACGGCGGGACCACGGAGCAACGTTCAGAGTCATCTTTATTTACATCTCACCACACCACAACACCCCCAAACCCCTCAGTCCCCGTGTTTTTAACTAGGCGGGCGTGATTAAGGATGCCGTGCAGGTGCGTCCGCCCTCCCTGCACGGCACCGCAGACCACGCCCCACCACAGCAAGTTTTCGCAACATTTCCATGAGCCTACAGAAGAACAGTGGGGAACTGTGAAACATGTGTTGAGATATCTCAAAGGGTCCAAAGATAAGAAGTTGTGTTTTAGAAGAGAAACAGATGAAAATTTGGGTCTAGTGGCCTACAGTGATGCTGACTGGGCAGGTGACACTGCCGACAGACGCAGCACTACTGGTTACTGTGTACGTCTATGTAACAACAGTTCTTTAGTTTCATGGAAGACCAAGAAACAGCCCACTGTGGCGCTCTCTACCTGTGAAGCAGAGTATATGGCTCTGGCTTCCACAATGCAAGAGTGTATATATTTAGAACAGCTTTTGAAAGGTATCGATGACTACAGCTACACTCAAACAATAGTGTACGAGGACAACCAGGGAACAATTGCCCTGGCTAAAAACCCTGTGAGCCGACAGAGGTGCAAACATGTGGACATTAAATATCATTTTGTAAGGTCCATTGTAAATGAAGAGAAAATGTGTCTTATATTGCACCACTGAAGAAATGGTTGCAGATGTTATGACCAAACCTGTTTCCAAGCTAAAACTTGCTAAGTTTGCTAACGTTATGTTTGGTGCTTAAAAGAAAAAAGGAGAGAAAAAGAAAAAAGGAAGTGTGGTAGAGATTGTACAACTGTTTATAGTTTATTGTACAACTTTTCTTTGATTCCAGCAACCTGAGTACAAGAGGGGGTGTTAAGATATTCATTGTGTGTACTCATGTTGTACAGTGTTTAACTGCATTATGGTTACTGTGGTTTAACAGAGACAGTATTTTAGTTGCCACCACAAGGAGGCACTGTTTCATTGTAAGAGCACGGATGCTGCGTCATCACGCCCCTAAGAAAAAAAAAAAAGTATACCACAACGAAAATGGCACCCATGAGAAAAGTTTTGCCACATGTTGATGAGGAATAAAGTTCCCAAAATATTAAGGACATTTTTGCCTCCGTCATTTTCCTTCGAGTTGATCGCTGTCGGTGCTGCAATACTCAACATGTCTTCTTGAAAAGCCATCTATACATCCTGACAGGGCCAAGCCAAAGGGTTTCAGTTTATCATAGCCATCTACATGCCATATCTAATTGGGCCCCATGGAGTGATACGTGCGTCTTGTGAACCTCCTTCGAGTTCTCAAAGCGATTCCTTGAGGATTTAGTTGTCTCAACAGCCTCATAACTACATCACGCTTGACACGCAGCTTGTGTTTTTGTTTGAGAACTTGCCACATGATCCGATATCCAAACAATTGTCCTGGTCCTCGAAGCTCGGCCAAAATGGCACGCCTCACCTCAGGAAGTGGAGAATAGTTGCCTCGTCTGTACAGTCCAGATTCTTTTAATTGCGTTTTCAGTGTACGCATACTAATTGAAATGTCATGATTACACTTGAGCATATCCAGTATCACCTCATATGTATGTCCTGAATCAAAATATTCTCGAATAGCAACAGCTATGTTTGGGTCACCGCTAATGTTCATGTTTGAAAAAATGCGCTACAGGCAGAGTAACTTCCGGTTCCAAAGATGAACAGCGCGGACGTCCAATCAGTGATGTCTCCTGTTGCCGACTGGTACCTACCCTTTCCGGTTTTCTTAATGTAATTGTGCTTCTCAATTTGTTTTTGTGATTCTTCTTTTGTTTTTGTGCTTCTTCTTTTGTTTTTGTGCTTCTTAATTTGATTTTGTGATTCTCAGTTTTGTTTTTGTGCTTCTCAATTTTGTTTTTGTGCTTCTCAATTTTGTTTTTGTGCTTCTCAATTTTGTTGTTGTGTTTAGCAATTTGTTGGTGTGATTTGCACTTCAGGGCCACCGTAGTCCTCCCCCCCCAAATGAAAGTCACACCACCTTCAACTCATCATTTTATTGGAAAGAGATGTGCCTGGTAGCATTATTTAAAAAAAAAAAAAAAAAAAAGGTGTTTTTTTTTTTTTGAAGGGCCAGTGTGAGGCATGAAAATGTGGTTTGTTGCCTCAGGGCAACGCTATGCAGTAGAGGGATACACACACACACACACACACACACACACACACACACACACACACACTCTGAATATTGTGTTGACATTCATGGTCAAGAATGAATTTCCAAAAAAATAGCGTTGTTAATATCTAAAAGAAATTTGTGTCAGGGCTCTGTCTGCAGGCGGATGGAGAGGAGGATCCAAATGCGAGACTCTGAGACTCTGGAATTGAATTGAGACTGAGAACCTTAGCTTTATTGCTGGCGACAAACGAAAACGTGAACAGAACAATGACACCGAGAACTGAACACACAGGCATAATTCTGAGGGTACGACGCGACACCGAGCATGGGAAAACACAGGGCTAATATACACAGGGTAGTAATGAGGAAATGGGCCACAGAAGGGAGACACAGCTGGGGGAGATCAGGGCTAACGAGACGGGGGAGCTAAGCTGCACACACTAACAAAAGACAAAGACTTTCACAACAAGACAGGAAGTACTAAACCAGATGCAGACATGACGCTGAGAGACAGACTAGACACTGAACAGAAACTGCAATACACATGAGAACCCAAAACCTAAGAACTGATCCCTCACCAAGAATAACAGAAACAGATCCATAATGATAATAATAAACAGAGCACCAGAACATCAGAAAACAATCCATAATGCAAAAATAAACCAAAACATAATAAACTCAAAATACTGGGTCCAACGGACCCAGAACCGTGACATCTTGTATTATCAAGATTTTTTGGGTTTTGAGGTTTTATGTACTCCACCTCAGCTTTGATTGGTCAAGCACTTTAATTCTTGAGAAAACGCATCTAACATGAAATGAAATATTTGTCAGTCGTGTGTGTTGTTAATAATAAAGTAATAAGCTAACTGTTTTTTTCTGAATAGATGGACAAAAACTGAAATGTTGTCTTCAGAACTTTCTGCCAGAAAGATTTTCTAAGATGTAGTTACAGACAAAGGAATCTATTCAAATCAAACCAGGCTATATATATTATAAAGTGTTATCATTAAGTTGAACTTGCTAAACTTTAACTAGATTAAGGTTAATGGGTAGCTAAGTAAAAGTTTTAATGACCACTAAATGATCATCATGTGGCTTTTGATTCTAATAATAGTGACATTCTGACATTGTAAATTTAATAGAAATCTGCTGTATCTAATGGAACATTCAAGAAGATACAGTTTAAGTCAACTCGGGCTTTGAGTCAGTAGTTCATTTGTGTCTCATTCAGACCTTAAGCTAATAGCCTCGAGGCTGAGCAGTTACCTTATTTTCTCAAGTATCAGAAAAGAGAGGCTTTCTATAAAGCCAAGCAGTGACAGCTCTGTACGCGATAGGACACTGCTTCCAGTAAGCCTTTGCTCATTACACGATTCAATTCTTATGGGTATTTTTTGTGTAATTAGGAACTCTGTGGCTTAATCATTAAAGCAGTTAATTCTTAAAAATAACCTCCATGTTACTTAGTTTTTAATGAAGTTAACTTGTCATGTTGCTAATGTGTTTCTCAGGTTGGACGGGTCCAAGGAGCAGGTCAAGGCAGACTTGATTGTGGGGTGTGATGGGGCTTTCTCTGCCGTACGTAAGCAGTTCCTTCGGCGTAGCTGCTTCGACTATAGCCAGACCTACATCCCTCATGGCTACATGGAGCTCACCATGCTACCCATTAATGGAGAGGTCAGCACGCTTCTAGTATTTGGCTCAGCAAAATTCATCTGCAGTGGTAGTTATCTTTCTGCTCATTTAATTTCTGCTGGCTGTCTTCATTATCCCCAGTTTGCTATGAAGCCTAATTATCTACACATCTGGCCACGAAACACATTTATGATGATCGCCCTGCCCAACTTGGTAAGTGTGAACTGATTTCTAAACTATATCAGTGAAATTAAGCAATTCAAGATTTGTTTATTTGTAAAGTTACTACTGCATATTATGTGGCAAGCTAAAGGAAACAAACACTAGCACATTTCAGAGCTTGACTGACCTCTGGGATGTCCTCATGGAGTTAATTAGGCTCACTTCATAACTATGAAGTGAGGCTTACTCATCAGAAGTATCTTGGCACCCTGAGGTTCACCCTACTTTTCACACAGCAGTGTTGCACTCCTTCCCACCTGTGCCTCTGCATCTTTTTCTCTGACTCAACAACTCTCTGTCGTTCCTTTATCTGGTTAATCCCATAATGATTTGTCTGCGTGGCTGAATCAGCACAACTCTTTTCCTCGCCTAAAGGAGACTAGGTTAAGGCAACTGACTTTTGAGTGCCTTCACACTGTCACTCACTCCCCATTTCCCAGAAACACATTTCACACGGCTGTGAAAAAAATTGTCTTCCTTGCTGTGGATACCATGGTAACAGTGCTAAAATGTCCACGGGGAGGACTTTGTGATGTTGATAGATGACACCTGCTCAGAAGGACAGATAATGGCACATACACAACCTCAGTGAACTTCCATCCAGTGGTGTCTGGCATTCCGTTTACATTGAGGATGGAAAATTCTAAACTATGATCAGCAGGGAAGATTTCTCAAACATATAAATTCATCCTTCCATTCTCTTCTGCTTATCCTTTTTCAGGGTCGCGGGGGGTGGGGGGTTGCTGGAGCTTATCCCAGCTGTCTTAGGGCGAGCGGCAGGGTACATCTCTCGTGCATCTGTGGAAACCCACTGAAGCATTTAGACAAAGTTGCTGACACTTGCAATCTAGAAAGCGATGTGATTCACTTTATTCAAGTGTTTAGTGTGTGAGGTACCCGTTTAACTGCCTGACGTTTTAATGTCATCTGCCTAATTAATTTTTAGGAGGGGCTATGCGCTTACCTGCTGCTTCTTGGCAGGTAGCTCCATGCCCTCCTGGGTTTTAAATGCACCTTAGAACACACATGCATCAACACTACAATGAGCGGGCGGAGGGAGGTTTGGAGTCTACTCTCACCCCCGTTCTCTGCGACCTGCTGGAGCGGGGGGGCTAGGAGGAGGAGTTGGCTGTCCGACTGCGGTCTGGAGTGTGGGGCCTCCCTGCAGCTGCGGAGTCGGGGCGGTCTGCCTCTCCCCACCGCAGGGAAAAGGGTAACACCACCTGGGTCTGGGTGCAGTTCCCCCCTCCAGGGGCGGGGGTACCTAGACCCGGTTTGTAGAGTATGCTTGGGGAGTGTGATCGTGTGTACAGCGTCTCTTTATGTCTGTCTCCACGTTGGTTGAGTGTGGAGTGAGTGCATATGAGAGCATGAGGGTGGGAATGGATGTTTGTATCTGTGTGTGCCTGTATGTCTGTGTCTATATGTCAGGTTGGGTATCAGACGCCACCTCTCTGGGGACACCTCAGGCCCTCCAAGGTTTGGAGGCCTATCTCCCCCCACCACCACTTCCCCTGCCAGTGGCGGACTCCCTCAGGTGTCGGTGCGTTGGTGGTTCTTTGTGTCTGGGGGTGGGCGTCCAGGTACACACCGGCTCACTCCTTGGCAGCCGCTTATCGGGGCCTGGAGCCTGGGGCTCGCTCGGGCCACTTCGGAGGTGGGGTGCCCCCGGCCTCTCGGCCTGGGGCTCGGTCACTCAGGCACAGCTGGCTGCCGGCGGAGCTCACGGGCACGTCACTGCAACTCCCCCTGGCTTCTGCTCCGCGGCTGCTGAGTGAGCCCTCATCTGGGACTCTCCTCAGCTCTTTCTGGGACAGTGGCGCGGCTGCCCCTCTGTTGGTCTTCCTTGGTCTCTTGTGTTCTGGGGGCCTCTGGATGTCTGGAGTTTTGATCTCCTCCATACCTGCTTCATGCCCTGGAGGACGGGGCTGTGGCCCCCCCCACACCCTCTAGCAGATCATTACATGAAGGAACCTTTTAAAAAACAAAAAACAAGCGCGTCCATGCTCACAGGTGTACACACGGGTGATCACACCCACAAACTACACCCTTTTTGGCTCCTACCTCAAAGCACACTGTGTTCTGTTGATCGTATGTGCTGCACAATAATGTTTAATATTTAGTATTTACTGTCATATTCCCATATATCATTGTGATGTTGTTTATTCTATTACTCTTGTTCTCTTCTGCTTGTTTTCTTTTTTCTTTCTCAACAGGTGATCCAGGTGATCGATATATGCATTTTCTTTTTCTTTTTTCTTTTTTTCTGCCCATTCTGTTGGTTTTTGTCTTTTGCCCTTCTCCCCCGTCCCTCTTCTCAGCTGTTTCTCTTTCCCTCTTTCTTTCTCCCCTTCTTTCCTCCAGTCAAGTCTGTCCCGTATTCAGCAAGTGAAAATAAAATAAACAATAAAAGGTGAATCAAATGGACCATTATGGCAAGGCTGGGATGGTCAATTTGGTAAAGTAAATCCGTTGGGCATCTTTCTTTGCCTTTAGACAATAATTCTGATGGCAAAAGAGCCAAACGGGACAGGCAAAAAAAAAAAAAAAAAAAATTTCATTAAACATTTGTGATGGATTTAAGGTGAATGTTTTTAAGGCTTTTAATAATCAAACTGTGTTGATTATATTGTCATTTGTGTACTGTGTGGTATGCAGGGTGTGAGTGATTTTGTTTACTTCAACCAGAACGATAATGATGAAGGAGGAATGAACACAGTGGCCTTCAGTTTTTCTTGATCTTACTTTTACTTGAACTTGCTTCCAAAAAGGAACAGGAACTTTATCGAGACCCACTAATATGTACATGTACATCACATGTAAATCACAATGGCTGTTACCTTTCCCCATTACACAGTTCCTGCATTAACTTAAGATTTTCTTTCTTTTTTGTACATGCCAGGGAAGTTGGCATTCCGTCCATCCATTCATCCTCTTCCGCTTATCCTTATCAGGGTCACAGAGGGGTCAACAGCAACAACACTTTTACCTTTTGGTTCAGAAAAGTCTTCAAAAATAGCTCAACTTTTATTGAAGCCTAAATGAAATTATCATTAGTAAAATGCTAACATTAGAAAACTATATCACAGTTGCATGACTTAATCGTCACCACCAAACTGGTGACACCAAATGGTAGCAGAATTTATCCTTGTTGGGGAGTTTGTAGGTTCATTGGCCAATCACTTTAAGTAGAATATCCCTGAAACTACTATTCAGTGGCAATCTACGAAAGAGTACTGGGAATGAAAAAAGAAAGAACAATCCTTATGGATTAATGGTATTTCTTTATAGAAACGTCTCTTCCTATGTCCCAGAGGACAACACAGATTAAAACACAAGCATGTTAACTAATGCTTTATGACCAAATATCAGTAAAACTAAAACTAATAACATTCGTCCTTAACTGTACTGTTACATAAGGAGACAAATTATGCTAATGCTTAAAACTTTAATATCTTTTGATAATTGAATGTTAATCATTATTATTGCTATCAATATACTATAATTATCTATGTTTATTTAGCTGGTCTATTTTCCAGATTTAGATGATTAAAGCCATATTATTAAAAAGTGCAATACATAGCTGGCAGTGTAAAACCTGCAGTTAAACTCACATTAACAGCAGCATTAGCATAAATAATAAATACAGAAGATAATTAGATATTATTCTGAAACTGACCATTCTGCAAAATAAGTGCTTTGGGTACTTTGTTTTTATGGTAATCTCCTACATTTACTGATGTTGTAATAAAGGTGTACTTATTTTGGCCTGTTAGTATGCAGTTAGCATAGTTTGGGGGAAAAAAACAAGATTCAATGTGCCAAAATGAGTGAGACCACACAACAGTCTAATCTTTCATTTGGATGTATAACTTGGCGTGATGCTAACAGTTCAGTTCTCATGTATCTCTGCTGGAACAACAGGCAGTAAAAGGTTAATCATGTGAAGCATCCTGTGGTCAAGAGTGTCACGATGGATTTGGGAGCTAACGTCTCTGTGTACTCTGTTTACTTTCTGATTTAGGACAAGACATTCACCTGTACCCTTTTCATGCCCTTTGAAGATTTTGAGAAGATCACCACAGGAGATGAAGTCATCGAGTTTTTCCAGAAATACTTCCCTGACACCATACCACTAATAGGAGCGTAAGTGACTTTCTCCCTCCCCACCCATTTCCCTGAATCCCCCGTCTGCCTTTATCTCTTCATCCGACCTGCCAAAGTGTCTTCAAAAGGCCTTTTATTTCCCGTCATCCCATCAGCTCCAGCCACATCCACAGCTCTGTTCTGTGAAGTGTGAAATTGCAGACTTACAGTTATATGGATTTTGTGAGGTGAGGTTCTAATTTGAGGTGAACCATATGTTGCGGGTGACAGAGGTGGGGGGCTGTGTGAGGCACAGAAACGCTTGAAGCTTTCATTCAGTTACTCATTCAGAGTGCTTTGGCATAAACGGCTAAGTGCCTGCTTTAATTTCTCAGTTTAGCTGCTTAGTTAGACAAACAGAGCATAGCTGTGTTTGTGTCTTGTGATAAATGCTCTTTTGGCAAACACAAAACAGTGTTGCAACTGTCAGATTAAATTGTGCAAAATGAGTTTGTAATTCTTGAATTTCAATTTTTGTGTTGCAGGGATACTCTCCAGAGAGATTATTTCCGATTGCCTGCGCAGGCCATGGTGTCTGTCAAATGCAACCCATATCACATTGGTGACGCGTGCGTCCTTATGGGTGATGCAGCCCATGCAGTAGTGCCTTTCTATGGACAAGGAATGAATGCTGTAAGTAGCACTAAATGAGGGGAGGAAAAGGCAGAATTAGACAGAGACTAATTCATCTATTCATGTTTTATAGGGCTTTGAGGACTGCATTGTCTTTGACGAGATAATGGATCAATTCAATGAGGATTTCAGTAAGCACTTTTTAAATGACCAAAGATTAACGAAGAGAGAAAAGCTGAGCATACAGAATAATTTCCATACGGCCCTTTGTGTATCCCGCTAGGTGCTGTTCTGCCTGAGTATACCAGAGTTCGGGTTCCAGACGACCACGCAATTGCTGACTTGGCCATGTACAACTACATTGAAGTAATCCACATATTTTTTTTAATATGAAAGCAGGAAGTTGTGGTCAAAATTTTATACACTGTATGATTTACAGTGTATGAATTTGTTGAGCTGTTTTTTGTTTTTGTTTTTTACATAGTGGGATGATTGTACAGCATACATATTTAATGAATTTTAAAAAAAGTATTGGGTGCACAAGTTAGATTTTTTATTTTATTTTGATTTTCTCTAATCCACAAATGGTCAAATATATACTTATACTGCCATGTCACGCTGTGTGGCAGGCAGGATTGGACCCAAACGCAGGACTCGCAAAACACAAAGGGATGAATTAAGGGAGGCAGCTTTATTTGTGCTGAAGAAAACTAACATACAGAATACAAGAAACAAAACCTAAAACTGGAAACTAGGAACAAGAACAGAAAAGCTAGAAAACTAAGAAACTAGGAGCAGACTCTGAAGAAAACCAGGGAAATGATGAGCACGGAGAAACATACACAGCAAATGGGAATGACACGACAACCGGGAGAGGAGAACCCAGGACTTAAATACACAAGGGTGTAACGAAGGAAACAGGAGGGAAACACAGCTGGGGCTAATCTGACAAAATGAGACGGGGAGGAAGCAAAACTGAAAACACTGAGACTGTCAAAGTAAAACAGGAAACAAGAGACCTACACAAAGAAAGTGACTTGACACTGTGACATGGAGGCATGACTAACTAGGGAACCAGAAACACAGAGACAAGAGTAACTAACCGTGGAATATGGAAGGCACAGTGACAGAAAACTAAAAATATAGCACAAGGAGAAAACGACAAAGAGAACCAAAAATGTGAAAAACAACAAATCAAAGAATATAACTTAATCCAAAAACCCAAAACACTGGGTCACAGGCCCAGTACCGTGACATATGATCCCACTAATATTTGGTGAAATGTCACGTAAATTGGTTGGTTTCTTGCCACGGCACAGCTTCTAAGCATAGTGGGTTGAAGTTTCAGTTTTTGTGAAGAAAAGGCTTAATGTAAGCCTGCTTTATCTGTTCCAAATCCTGTTTTGATGTTTGCTTTTTCCAAACATTCTCCCGTTGTAATATCCACTTGTGTCCAAGTTTCAGGTGTTGAGCTGTTTGAGGTGAAGTTGAAGAATTTGTCAGTAACCCTTGTTCTTCATTACTCCATCCATTTTGTGCAATGTACCAGTAGCACTGGCAGCAAAACAGCCCTACTACCACCACTATGCATGAGAGTTGTTACAGTGTTGTTAGGTTTGCACGCCTCGCCGTTATACCTTCAAACATACCACTTGATCATTGATCATTGTCTCATCTGACCATAGAAATTTTCTCCAGAAGGCATTTTGCTTGTCCATTTGGGAACCTGTGAATTGCAGGTGAGCTTGAATGTATCAGAGTTGGGGCAGGGGCTTATTTCTTGGTCAGCAACGTCTCAGACCACAGTGATGTAAAACTCACTTGAAGGGTGGACAGTGACACTGCTGTTCCAACAGTTTCCAGTTCATGGCAGGCTTGATCCTTGGTGGTTCTTGGGTTGTTCCTAAACATCCTAACCAATTTCCTCTCATCTGAGGGTGACCGGGTGACCCATTAAACTTTTGAAACGTCCATCCTAAAGCCATTTTGAAGTACATTTTGAGAACCAACTGCTCAATAAAATGTATTTCCACTGACCTTAAAACTGAAAAACAAAAAGGTGTTGATGGGCATAAGTGATGAAAATCCTCTTCATCACTTCTGAAGCAGAACAGTTCTCTAACCTTCTGTGCATTTAAAGTCTCTCTCTCAAAAGTAATGGATAAAGCAATTAAAAAATAGCAGGACTATGTGTTGGCTTAACAATACTCTTGATCTTCCACTGCTGCAATTATATCGAAAGGCAGGAAGAAGGAAGTCTAAAGTTTCTCATATGGCTGAAAGATCTACCTAATGATATCATAAAATGGACAAATGGCTGACAAACACATTTGTTGTATTGTTTCATAGATGCGAGCACACGTCAACTCCAAATGGTTCCTTTTCAGAAAATATGTTGACAACATCCTCTACTTCTTCATGCCAAAGACAATAATTCCACTTTACACAATGGTAAGTTGGATACAGTATCACTAATGAATAGTAACTGTTTCCACATCATTTTGTCTGAAAACTAAATCTGCTATTCTTTCTGTTTTCTTGTCTCTAGGTCACTTTCACTAGGACCAGATACCACGAAGCAGTCAAGCGGTGGCACTGGCAAAACAAAGTAAAATACTTGGAAAAAATGTGCACTACACATGAATGCAATTTAATTTTGATGGGACTTTTCGTACCTTTGAACAGCTAAGCACTGTAATTAGCAAAGTGACAGTGTTATCAGAAGCAGCACTAAAGGTGGCTGCGACTCTTGAGTAAACAGTTCTCCATTTAACACACATCACGGCCGTACGCGTTTGTGGTTTCTCTCGCTGGGCTGTAGATAAGGCTGTTAGTCCTTGGCTCTGTGTTGAACTGTCTGATTTGCCTGTGCTGGCGGCTTCTGCTCTAATAGACAGTTGGACAGCCGGGATTTTCACAGCCTCCCCTGTAAATTGATTCAACCCGTAGGGCTGTTTGGGCAAAGGGTGAAATGACCTTCATGGGAGAAAGAAAAGAAATATTATCTCTGAAGCATTACAGTTAACACGATAATATGGCGTGATACTGAATATGGAATGACAGGTAAAAATATAGGTCAGAGACAGGGTGGCAGTGAAGTGTAAGGATGTATTATAAAAGTGTCAGTAACAGCAAGGTCATTGATTGGGTGAAGGGATTACTTCACTTTAGGTAAGCAACTGAACTACAACAATTACCCAATTTCCTTCGCGGTCAACCTTCAGGATCAATAAAGTTTTATTATATTGTAATTACATAGAAAAAAGATTTTAAAAAGGTGTCAAATTATTTAATTTACTTTAAATTTTTGAAACAAACACATGTTGTTTATTAACCCTATGACAATAAATGACCTACAAATCATTCAGTTATAACATAACTCAAGGAACCATTGTTATGTCTCTACCTAACAGGGATCATGTTGACATTAAGTTATGTATGTACATATACAATGGTGCCATGTTTAGATGTAATGTCATGTTATCAGTTTGTCTAACAGGCCAGGTAAGAATGGCTGAAATCTGAGCATTTTGCATATATTGCAACAGTTTTATTTGTACAGTGTTTCAAAAGCTAGATGCTTTCCTCCGGGCAGCTCAGCCACAGAGTTTGCTGGTTGGCACCTCAATAACTCCAGTCTCCGCACATCTCTGCACCTCATCTCTGGTCCTCAGCGTCACTATAAAAAGAGGAGCGTTCATTAATTAAATCCCTTCCACCCTCAGCCTCGCTGGCACTGCCCCTCAAGCCCGCTGCACCATCCCTCCACTGCAGCAGAGCCAGAGACCACACCCCTGTCACATACTGCCATGGATCTCCAGGGAAACAAAGCCTGGGTGTTTTCTTTGCAGCTATGTTTGGGATACTAATGTTCATGAAACTGGAAGCAATTTACCAACCTTTGTGTGATTTGTGAAGCAAATAACTGAATTCAAACTAATTATCTATTCATTTCTTCACAGGTGATAAACCGTGGCCTGCTGCTCAGTGCTGTGGGGGCTGTTCTTGGTGGTTCCTACCTGCTCATTAAAAATCCTCCAGATATCAACAAGCTCATCGTCTCTGCTGAGAAAATGTGGGACAGGCTTGTGGCTCTCAGGACGCTCTGAGCACAGGCATCATGACTGATCTGACAGACAGGTGTACAGACTTAGAGTTAAACACTAGAAAAGAATTTAGAGGCGCCCAAATATTAATTAGATTTTGACTAAATTATCTAATTCACAGCTATAACTCCAGCAATGGCAAATTACTCCAATAATGGCTGCCCTCACTTCAAGGACTTAGTGATTGATCAGAACGACTTACATCGTTTCATTAGTGTTAAACCGATAATGATCAGCAGCGGTGAGCAGAACACTGCTGTTTTAATTATTAAGCAAGTTTAATTCAAGAACACAGGGTCAGTTTTAGGTGTGTGTAGAAGTTTTTACTGTTTTTACACAAGAATGATGTCAGCTATTTTTCTTTGTCTCCACTGGGCCCAGTGACATTTACTTCACGCAAAATCTGGGATTTGTTTTTGTTTTTAAAGCTGCATTATGTTTTTGCAATGTTTCACTTATACATACATTACTGTGCAAATATATTGAGCCAACCCTTATTTCTTTATATAGGTGCAGGGAAATAGGTGCAGTGATTTATTGAAACATGCTAAAACATAAATGCAAATATAGACAACAGAATTGTGTACAACTCTTTGGATGTTTTGTTCTGTGGTCTGTCAAGATCGTGTCACACTGCTTCAAGAAAGGTGAAAGTTTCCTATTTATTAAGGATATGACTATCAAACGCTGTTCACCTGCAGTATAGGTTTAGATCTGCCAGCCCTCCACTTTTTTAAAGACACTTCACACCACTCTGAGATGTGATAGGTATTTTCTGCCTGTCAGACTGTGTTATCTTTGATTTTATCTGTTTATCTTTTTTGTAGATTTAACTAAAGAAATTTTTACAACAGCCTGCTGGTAACAAAGATACAATTTTACATATGTACTTCTGACCAACCGGCAATGTAGTATTTCCTCTGTTTGGGCTTGGAGTTTGGCTGGTTTGTCCACTTCGAATGTGCTGCTATGCTCACCAGGCTATAATCTATATAAAACAAGTGAAGATGACTGGTTTTAAGGACTTTTATTTACCCTTCATGAAACTCATTGATCATTTTCACTCTCTGGCAAAAAGCATAAATGTTAAATTTCCAGTTTTGTCACCTATGGACACAGCTAGGCAAGTTTTTTTTCTGTTTCCAGTCTTTATTATAACATATGCTTCATAGTGAAAATACAGTAAGAAATCAACCAAGTCCCAGTTTTCCAACTGTCTAAAAAGACAAAATCCCTCTCACTCGTTCTCACATCCACAGTTAAAAGGGTTTTTATCAGCTAAGGAAAACCATTCATTAAATCTATTCATAGCTGACAGCTCAGGAGGAAATGAAAGGAGTGTGTCACTAAGGTCTTAGTCTCATTTCCTCTTAGTCTTCAAGTAGGGCTACTCCCATCGTCCTAATACATACAAATCTACCAAGTGTAATTTCACAGTGACTGATCTTGTCACACTTGATATTTACATTAAAATAAGATGAGCTTAAGTAAACAGGCTAGATAGCTTAAAATAGGGTCTCTTTATTGAATCCATACACAGTAATGTCAGTTTGTGCATTATGGGTTATGGCTAAGAATCTAAGGCTTGTATTCCATTATACACAGTTGGGTACCAACCAAAAAATGAAAATGCTACCACATGTTAAGCCAAACTCAGGTCCTCAACTGCCTTTCATATACTCAACAAAGTCCTACAGCTGTCACATATACTGTATGGCATATCTGACAAATGCGTGTGAGAAAAATACCACCACTACTACATTAAGTTACTTATATCACAACAGCCGATGTTAGATGAGGATGTCAAACTTTCATACTACTCAAACTGGTTTATTTGAGAACTTGGGCTTACAGTTGGGTTTATACATGAAGCTGTAACCAGGCTGTTACCACGTGTGGACACAGAAACAGCCAGGGAGGTCAGACAGGATTGTTTTGGCTTGGAGTTGCATGTTAGGTTCTAAGGCATACGGAGTGGTGGGGTGAGAAGTCCGGTGTTTTTGGCTCACAGTGGCCTCACTTGGATAACATTAAACTGCGTGGAGTTTCCAGCCTTGGAGGTCACATCCAGGTGCTGGAAGTCATCGCTGGTGATGATGAAGACGATTGAGGAGGAATTGAAGGTCACCCTCTTCTTGGGTCGCGCCTTGGTGCTGCTGCACATACTGGACACAACGATCGGTCGGATGGGACGCTCGCTCGGAGCCAGGGGGCGCTCTTTGAGGTTGCGCTGCAGCCAAGAGATCCGAGAGCAGAGCAGCTGCAGCAAACAGCGGCGGAACTGTGGAAGAGAAACAGAAGCAAAGGCTGGTATTTAACAACAGCCTCCTTTCTTCACTCATTAGTATGTCAAACACACAAGAGATCAGCCTCTAGCCAGCAAACCAAGACTAGTGGTCCAGACCATTTCACTCTGACATACAAAATAAAATAAATTTTTATGCTCACCATATTAAGGAATGGAAAAATATTTTTAAAATAGTGACATTTTGTGGGAAGATATTCCTGCAATTTGCTACTTAAAGCTGCAGTTACACAAGAGGAGACGAAACCGTCCCCTCACATTGAGATGCTATTGATTTGTTGTGTTTGTCCATATTTAATTATGGGTCAGCTGTGGTTACTCCGGGGGAGGGATGACAAACTACACAGCAAGCGGCTATTCAGAACTCTCAAGTGAAATATATCATGTATTCTAGACAGAAGCCTAACCTGGGCTGATTTTCGAGCAGCAACACAAAGAGATTGGTGCTGGAGAGGTAGCCTCACCCCAAACATTAAAAAAAAGAAAAGAAAAATAATTTGATTACAAACCTTTCTGCTCATAAAGACGTAAATGAGGGGGTTGTACGCCGTGCTCGACTTGGCAAAGAATGATGGGATGATGGCCAGAGTGGGCGAGACCATGCTCTTCCTGCCGAAGGCCTCCATCATGGAGACGACAGCGTAGGGTGTCCAACAAACCAGGAAGCAGGTTATCATCAGGAGAAACATCACGGCGACTTTCTTCTCATAACGCAAAATCTTGATGATTTGAACCGTTTGGAGGTCTTGGAGAGAGCGCAGCTATAAGAAACAGGACAGAGCAGGATGCTGACATGATGGGATATTTCTTTATCAAGCAAACAAGTTACAGTGACACTTTGTCATAAAGTAAATTTATGTCACAGTCTTTGATTTTGTTTTTTTGCTTAGCCTCATTAGTTTATTCTACTTATCTAAGACAATTTTATGTTATTTGGGGGGGGATTAATCCTAATTTCTACCTGCTACACCAAAGTAATTTCTCAACTCTGGGATATATATCAACCTGTGCTATATTATTGATCTCCCCATTCTCCCCTGTCTGTCTTGTTCCCTCAGCAGCTCTTCTACTTCCATAGTCACATTTCAGTGGTTTTTATTCCGTTTTCCTTTGCTTTATTTTTTATCATCCTAAGGGCTTTTGCCTGTGTTTCATCTTGGGGCCTGTTCCAGGAAGCAGGCTTAGTCAAAGAGACGGTCAGTTACCATGGCAACAGACTTTGTGAACCTAACCCTCTTGCTGGTAGGATTTGTACAACAAACCTCCCCTCCTGCTAACTTTGCAGGAACTGCTTGTGTACATCCATATAGTCAACGTCAAAACATATACCAGAACAAATTAATCTGCAGGAGTTAACATTCTTCGGGAAACAAATATTGGTAAGATGTTATTTTGCTATCCAAGAAGTATCTTCAACTGCCTTTAGACAGACAGAGCACGTGGACAATGTGGATTTCATTCTCGTCTCAGAATCAAACCTTTGCAATGTCTTTCTTTCTAACACTGCGATTCTGTGCACATTCAATCCAGTTTCCCTGCACTGAAATATTTAGTGTAATTTACTGTTTGGGCAGCATTTAAGTAGAAATCAATAAATGTGTAGTCATTTTGAGCTCTTTGCCTGTTAATCATTGTACAACTTTAGCTTGTGACTTTATAGTTTAACCACTAGCTTTTGTGCAAGCACAGTGTGTGCTCCCCATGTTATGATTGGCCTCTGATTCTAAGACATGACACACTCTCTCTCCTGGCTGCCATCACTAAGATGGTGATTGGACAGCTGTCGAGTCCAGCTCTCGACTCAGATTAAATCAATTTAAGCTCTGTGTCAGGACGACTGTTATTTGGAGTGAACATCCCGGTTCTGTGTCTCTTGTGGTAAATTTATTGGTTTAGCAGCCACATGGATGGATGGAAGGATAGTTAAAAAACAGAAAGTTAGTTTTCATTTTCATTGGGAGTTCTCTCTATTTGTTTTATTTCTTTTTATATTTAAACCCACCAAAGCTCTACAGCTGTCAGGCTAGTTTACTGGTTACAATAAGATAGATTACATTAATTTCCAGTTTTATCTCTCTTCTCCTCTTGAGAGTTGTATCTTAAGATGTTGGTAACATCGTAAAAGTTGTGAAAACATGATAATGCCTTGGTAACAGGCTGGGTTCACGACACTGCAGATCAAACCTACCCTTCAGCTAAAGAGATGTGATGATAAACAATATAGCTATTCTCTAGACTCGCTCAAAAAAGAACACAGCAGCTGAACGTAGACGTGAATACAATACTTATGACTTTACAATTTGTGCTCTTTATGCTCTTTTTCTTATTAATCCACAACCTTTTGCAAGCTTAAATTCTATTGTTTCTCCAGGCCTTCACATATCTATAATAAGATTTTCTTTCTGTAGCAAAGCCGACCAGCTGCTCTCGTATCAAACCAGAAATAGTCTGCAGGGTACTGAGTTATTCCTCTTTGAAGATGTTCCCAAAATACTGTGACATGTGACAAATCCAACCAGGCCTCTGAGGTGCTCCAAGAACGCAGCAGCTCACACTTCCTGCATGATTGTGCATATTTAAGAAAGGAAACTGATGCAGGAAGGCTTGGAAATCAGTTAGTCCCTTTCTCATTTACATGTTTCATTACAAAATGTGCTGTGTCACTTCAGCAGTCATCTCTTGAATGATGACTGCAGATTCCTTCACAGACAAAGTATTTTTTCGTGACATTATTAAAATAAACTGAACTCATGTCACTTGTCCTTTGCCACAAGAATTTAAGGCAATGCTTCTAAGAAGCACAATAGTGAGTTTTCTGGATGAGTTCTAGCATACAGGACAGGTCCCAAAGGCAGAGAGGAATGTAATGATAAAACAGCCGTTAATGAAAAGGGTGTGAAATGAATGTCGCAGAGTCTGCATTTTCAATCTCTGGCTAAAGGTATAAAATAATCATGCAAAGAGATAAAAAAACAAAACAAAACTTTTGCAACAGTAACTGAGTTACTAACAATTTGAGAAGCTATTGACTAGTATGCTTACTTAGCGTCTGGAAGTGACGACTTGTTTGTTGTGGCTTCTTGACTAAGACTTCCTGTTCCATTCGCCAATCAGTTTGTAAATGCCGACCATTTTTAGAGCATTCGACTAAAGGCCCAGTGAGCTTATACCATGGCAAAGTGTCAATCTACAATCCATTCCACACATTACAATAACCTGTGAAGTGTGATGGACTGTGAGGTGGAGCCACATGACTGTTGTTCTGTTTTAAACAAACTAAAATTTTTAAATTGTCAGATGTCTTTTAAATTAGATTTCACTCAATGCAACCCCTCAGCTGAAACTACACAAATATTTAGTGATATTCCAATATATCAGCCAATACTTACAAAGTAAGTACATAAACAGATTTCCCTAATATTGGTTATGTTTCCAACAGTGAAGTCGCAGAGTGCTCTCTGGTAGACAAACAATGCAATGCCAAGACTCATAACATGGTTTTCCCCTGTCTTTATTACTTTTTTTTATTTATCAGCTGCTATAGAAGCTGATACTGATTGAATATGTTTGGCGTATCATTCGTTCTATTGGTGTAAAGTCTGCAGAGTTCAGTTCAGTATCTTCTACTACAAAGCTATGCTGTTGTAATATCTGCAGTATGTGTTTTGGCATTGTCTTTCTAAAATAAGCAAGGCCTTCTCTGAAAAAGATGTAATCTGGGTGTTGCTCTGAAACCTGTAGATACAGCATTCGTGGTGTTTCCAGATCTGCAAGCTCCTAATTCAATACTCCCTAATGTACCCCCATAACACCAGAGGCAGGCTTTTAAACTAAGCACTGAGGGACGCTCCCCTCTTTATGCTTTTTTGAAAACAGTTTCCATGTTTTCCAAAAATAATGTCAGATTTTAAGGTTGCTTGACCACGGAACAATTTTCCATTTTGCCTTAGTCTATTTGAAATTAAATTTAGGGCAGAATAAACAGCAGCATTTCTGGATCATGTTCACATATGGCTTCTTCTTTGCATGACAGAGCTTTAATCTGCACTTGAGGATAGCATGGTGAAATGTTCACAGATAATGATTTCTGGAACTGTTCCTGAGCCCATGTAACAATTTACATGACAGAACATTTCAACGTTTTCAAATGAAAATGCATCTTTTTCTCTCTGTTTTGGCCTTCCGTCCACACCGGGACGGTGTTTTGGTCAAGGAAAACACAGTGTTTTGAAAACGCTCTCCAAAGCAGATGCATTTGAAAACGCCGTTTTCACGTTGCAGTGTGGACAACGAACCCGGAGCCTTTTTGAAAACGATGACACATTTTAGTCATGTGACCAATTAAACAAAGATAGCGGAGGGCCATTATACAGCAGTTGTTTTGTTTGCTCTCAATTTTGACAGCCCTATTAAAGATTAATATCAGTCTGTACATGCTTCAGATAGCTTTTCTTCAGATTTTTAAATTCTCATTCGCTTTTGCAACTTTGTACTTTTGTGTTACTCGCAGCAACAACTCCACCTCATTGTTAGTCCATTTAAAAAACTCGGCGCTTTTCCTCGACATTTTGCCGCGACGTTTCAAAGAGCCAGAAAGTAAATAAGCGGCAGACAGAAATCAGTCAGGTCGAATCGTCTTGCGTTTCATGCATGCGCAGTACTGGAGCATAAGCGTTTTCGTCCGTTTCAATCTGGACGCACAACTCTGTGAAAACGACTGAAAACGATAGTTGGACGCGGAGCGTTTTCAGACGAAAATGCAGTTTTCAAATCTATCCGGGCTAGTGTGGACATAGCCTAAGATGGTGTTTTTATACCCAGTCATGTTTTTTACCTGTTGCCAGTTAACTTAAGCGGTTTCTGCTTAGGTAAGCTGTTGTTCCTCTAGCTTTTTCTTTTTAGTTCCACTTTTTTCTCTTCTTTTAAACAATTGATTCGTCAATTTGGAGATCAAGTGATGACACTGAAATATCCTTTGTAAGTTGGTATAAAACGCTGAAATGTTCTTTCGCTGCATGTGATGAACTGACCTCAAAGTCAGCTGAAGTGGAAGTCCTGCGACACATCAGTGCTAATTCATGTGTAAGCTGAAAGACAGCGACACTTCAAGTGTTACATGAACTGAGGTGTTAGCACTCAAAGCAGCTGGAGTGTGTTTACACACTGGAATTTGTTGTCGGGTATAAGAGCTGGAGTTTTGTTTTTGTATTGTTCTCTGATGTCTCACTTTTATTGTACATGCTTGCACAGTTGAGCTGTCAGTTATAAGACAAGGGAAGAAAACAGCAGTGAAAATTCAAGTTACAGCACAAAAAAGATGTTTCAGGAGTATGACCCAAAACTAAAAATGTGTTTTGTGCAAAATCTTAAAACTGAAGTCTACTATTCTGGAAGTGAGAAATAACAACGTACAAAACTCTACATCAATAAATCGATAAGCATCTGAAATGGGGGTTAATATTTGAATAGAGATGTATTTTTGTGGGGATGTGTACCATAAGTTTTGACCGTCGTGGTTAATGTTTTGATAGGCTAGCCTTCATTTACAATCCCATGTTGTTCATTCAGTTTATTAATCTTATTGTTTCTAAGAGAAGCAAGCAATAAAAAAACCCCAAACAATCCTTTTTATTCCTTACCCTTTGCACTGTATACAGGATGTTCCCATAGCAGTAGATCATGACACCAACAGGCACAAAGAAACATGCCAAGAGGAATAAGAGGATGAATGAGGCATCGTTTGGGTCCTTCGAGGTCCAGTCCAGAGAGCAGCCCAGCCTGTGGATCTCTAGAGTGTAGCGGTTCCACCCGAGCAGGGGAGCACCTGTCCAGGCCAGGGAGTAGAGCCAGATGTGGGCGATGGCTCGCCATGCCCAGGGGAAGTCCACCACCTGTGCATGGACCACCCGGATATAGCGCTCATAAGCCAGGGCCGCCAGAGTCATGATGGAAACGATGCCTGGCAGCAAAGGGAGAGAGACAACAGCAGGATTTGGGTCAGTGGCTACTCAGCGTGTCTGGGTTGAGTGTACATCGCACTCAGTGTAAACACAAATCTGAACATCTTGTGTCTGGACATCACATTCAATCATTTTGGTGCAAAACCCTGTGAAGATGCACAGAAAGAGGCTCTTGACTCCTACGCACACACACCTTTAGGACCCGCATCTGCATTACACAGCCTGCTTTTACCACACGTACTGAAGTGTCTTGTGTGCATAGCTGTCGCTCTTTTGTTCCTCCTGTGCATCATTTTACTTATAAGCATGCAATCTTAAGAGCACCTCTTAAAGCCCTGGTATAGCATCTACGATAACTTTGCTGAAATTAGGTCAATATGCCAGGGAAAATATTTTTATTCAAACTTCATCATACACCCTCCCCTAACCTATATACATGTATAGCCAGTTATGTAAGCTCAGATAGGTTTATTATTCTTTTGTTACATACGAATGAGACAGATACAGCATCAATAGGTGGATGCACAGATTACAAAGGGAGACGTTATATAGTATGCGCTAAGTTTGAGCCACAGCAAACCAGCTGAAGGAAGGATGTGCTTGGACAGAACAGCCAGGGCTTACTGCTGCAGCTCCTGTGGCCCTTTGTGTGTCAGTTACTGAGTCACACTTAAAGTAATGTGCAAAGAAGACATCTTATTTGTGCATGGATTATTGGAGGGCACACGTACTGTCAAGCCAAGGGGGTTATCTTTATATACCTCAATTGTAACAGTATGCTCAGTGTAAGCAGGTTCTCTGGATTTGCAGTGCTCACACCCACTCAAGCCATGACAACCTGTATGACCTTGAGTTTTTCACATATCAAATATCACACAGAATCCTTTCCCCCCCTTTTGACAAGGGGGGGAGGGAGGTTATCTAAGGGCCAAAGAGACAGAACGCAGCATCTTCTCTCTTCAATGCCACTTTATTCACGAAAGACTTCATCTTATATAAACTGTTATATCAACACTATCTTTGTATGCCTTTTGGTTCTGAATTCTCCTGTGACATGTACATTGCAAGCCACAACCACTGCTGCAGTGCTGCACACCAGACACAGGCGGGCAAGTGTGCCCTTTGGAATATGTGGAAAGAAGACAATGTCACTTAAAGGACAGCAGGATGACAGAAGTCCAGCTGGTTCGCTGGGTTTCATTTGCTGAAGCGGGAGAAAAAAAAAATAAAAGAAGAAGACTTGGAGGCTATCACTAATGAGCTCATTACCACACATGAGTCCTTCTGAGCTCTAATTCCTACGCTGGTGGGACCCAGACAATGACCCTCAATGTTTATTCACACTTCCCAGATGAATAGACTTATGCTGGAAATAAATGGACACTTTTGCTAACATAGAAGGGCAGGCGCAGGGAGGTGTCAAAAGATTCCTCACTGTATGATGCAAGTATAAATACAGGAAGAAAAAAATACACAATATAAAGCTCAGCATAGCAGCTAGATATTACTCTGTATTTTAATACAATTGAAGAGAGGAAATTTTCACAAGAACTCGTAGATAATGTGTCATTTGAAAAATTTTTAAAAAAAAAAAACCAATTATATTTAGATTTATGTTACTGATAACGTCCTTCATGCCTTCGTAGTGCATTCTTTGTTATTAATGAGCTTCTCTCCGCCTTCTGCCTATTTACACTGAGCCGCTATTTCCTTGCATATAGTGCGAGACACACAAAAATGTAACAGGGTTAAAGAATTATATTTGTAAATTATTTTAATAAAAACTATTATTAAATGTTAACACATGCTAGCATAAACGATTAAATTACTTTATTTTTTTCTCCTCTCACCAAATAAGCTGTTGCTGAAGCCGTCCCAGATGCACGTCGACTGGCTCCAAATCCATCCGCCTTTAACGCACGAAGCGAAGGTAAAGTTTATTCCGATGACAGAAACTAGAAAATCACTCAAACTTATGTTGACCAGCAGCAAATTGGTAGGCGTCCGGAGTCTTTTGAACCTACAGTAGAGTATTATGACAAAGACGTTATTGCAAAAGCCGAATACTCCGATAGTCCCAATGGTAAAAGCGAGAAGTTTGTAGGTGCCAAGTGCGAAAATGTAATGTTCTGTACTTCTCCCGGCTCTGGTTTCGTTAGGGAGATTCATTTCGCGGATGGAAACTTGGTTTCCAGCATTGTGCTGCGCGCGTCTCTGGGCACGAGAGGCTGTGCGCTCGTCGGCGCTCCCACACCGGCTCCTCGCGCGCCGCTAATTCAAAAGCCAACCTGAGACTGCTGTTTGCTGAAACTAGGTCAATATACCAGTGACTAGTCAGACCCAACAGGAACGTCAGGCTTCCGTTTATACTTTCAAAGTAAGGCTTTTTGTATTCTTAGGTCTATATTTAGGTCTACTGAGATTAGGAGTTTGGCTGTACTTCGAAAAAACAAAAAATAAAATAAAAAGTCAAACAAAGACATACATGTTGAAATAAAGGCGTTCTTTCTTTCTTGAATTACCTCATAGCTCAAAGTCAAAGTCAAAGTCAACTTTATTGTCAATTCTGCCACATGTACAGGACATACAGAGAATAGAAACTTCGTTACTCTCAATCCCTAGATAAAATAGAAAATGAACATTTAAATATAAGAGTGATTAAAAATGCAAGTAAAATATTTTAAAGTAAAAAAATTAAATAATATAATACAATTTTACATATAACAAGAAAGCTATACAATATACAATATAAGGGTAAATGACATTGAGTGCAAACCAGGCAGAGTAGTGCAAATAGGCAAATAGTGCAAATGGAGATTTGGTAATGTACGGTATGAGATAGTGTAACACAAAGTCTTATGAGGTAATGGCAGTCCAATGCTCCACAAAGTGACTGGTAACTGGTGCAGGCCAGTGAGTGAGTCAGAGAGTGTGTGTGTGTGAGTGTGTGTGACAGAGTTCAGTGAGACCGTGGAGGAGAGAGGGGAGAGGGGGCAGAATCGGGAGGGAGTTAAGCTTCCTGACAGCCTGATGGATGAAGCTGTCCTTCAGCCTGCTGGTCCTGGCCTGGAGACTCCGCAGTCTCCTCCCCGACGGCAGCAGCTTGAAGAAGCTTTGCATTGGGTGCGTGGGATCAGCCGCTATGCAAAGGGCTTTTTTAGTGAGACGGGTGCTGTAAATGTCCTGGAGGGAGGGGAGAGAGACACCAATGATCCTCTGTTAACTGTTAACAGATAATGCAGCTGACCCTTTAATTTGACTTGTGCTTTCAATCCACCGCTTTTATTTTGAAATTAAAATATCCTCTCAATCTCCAGGTCCTGACAGGCAGATGAAACGAACCAATTTAGCAAACATCAGCATTACTTACATGCATTTATTTTACCCTACTTCTATTTCCGTTTAAGGCCTCCGCATGTTTTAAAATGGAAATTCATTTATGACTTTTAATTGAGGACTGCTGTAATCCAATTAAAACCCCAAATTTCTTGTGATGCACATAGGCTAATTATATCACAATAAGTATAATGCAGAGCTTAAAAATTTTCTCTTTGCCCAGCATCTACCAGCATTAATTTCTGAGCTGTGGATGAGGAGGGTTGTTAGGAACACACACCCAGACTTCACAATCCTGTGGTTGGGCCTACGTCAACTAAGGGTGTATTGTGAGTAAAAGGTCAAAACACTGATGAGCAAGGGCGTAGATTTGGCATGGACGGAAGGGACGTGTCCCCACCAATATCCAGCGATTATTGAATTGTCCCCACCAATAATTTGATCTCTTCGAGTAAAGAAAAACAACCCGATAGAAAGAAAACCTAGTAGCATGGCAAGCCTGCACTGCGAGGAGAAGAGGAGGATGGCAGCAAAAAGGAAGAACCTGGATATAAGAAAGTATTTTTCAAAGAAACCTGTAAATCACTTAAAGTCAAGTTCACTCATATAATGTGTCCGTCGCAATAACGTTACAGGCTATGCTAGGCCATACATGCCAACACTCCCGATTTTTCCGGGGAATCCCGAATTTCAGTGCCCCTCCCAAAAATCTCTGGGGGCGACCATTCTCCCCAATTTCTCCCGATTTTCCACCCGGACAACAAAACTGAAAAACCATATCCCAGACTGGCCCAGCCAATTCCAGTTTCCAACAATGGCTACTATTACTGCAGCTGCTTAGTTTTACTCTTATTACTCTTTCTGGGTCGCAAAATAAACTTTTAACACATTTTCAGGCGAGAATGTATCTGTGTAAACGTCAAATAACTTAAACATGTTATTGTTTGGCCTTTTTCAGTGCTTTAGTTGTGTTTTATTTGTTGGTGAGTAAATCGGTTTGGCTGAGATTAAAGTTATTCGATTACAGTTTTTTCTGTATGCTTAAGCAAATTTTTTGTAACTATTGGCAAATTTTGCAAAACTCTTCACACAAATAAGAAAACCTGTCACCCAATAATCAAAACATTGTAGTTCTCTTGCAAAAGCAAACACAGCTAGATTAACTCTTCACACCTTCGTAAAAATGGTGTTTCCGTATCAAACAGTACACACAAGCCATCATCTACTAAGCACACAATGCGCCAACTGCACACTGATGGTATGAATACAAAACACATCTGGCCTTTGCTTTCTCTGTGCACAAGGTAGGCTATGTCAGTTTGAGCTCATACTTCTGTCATAGATCCATAAGCATAGAGGGATCCAAACTTCAAGTACATCAAAACAAACACAAGTGTTTATTTCCAAGTATAGGATTATTTGCAATCGCCATAATGACTATATGGGTTACTTGGTCTGCAGTGAACATGCTTCCTCTGCCCCCAGCATCTGGTCATCTAGCAATTCTGTAAAGTAACAATTTCAGTATTTTTACATCAATGGTATTGGTGTGTTTCTCATTGGCATATGGCAGTGCTACAAATCTTTGTGCGAAGTGACTGTACTAACCGACCCTCAGGGTCATTCCACGGTTGATTACATGGTCCACTATTGTAGCTCTGATGTTATCAGCAATTCTATTTCTTACTCTTCCTACCCTTCCTCTCCCCCCTCCTCATCTTCCTCTCCCTCCTCCTCGTCTTCCTCTTGCTCCTCCTTGTCCTTGTCGTCCTCTTCATCCTACTTCTTCACCTCCACGTCCTCTTCCTCGGCCTCCTCTACTTCTCACTCTTTCTGCTCCCTCCATTGTACTCCGCACACACAGCTTACCTGTATTATAGTGCTTAGGCTGATTGCAAAGTGAACTAATTATCTAAAAAAGTTTTCACATGTGAAAGTGTGCCAGACAGTTGGCAAATTAGTGTTAATGATAGCCATACATGTGTATACTTTTGCTAGGAGTGTGTTGGAAATTTGGTAATTGAGTGTTGTGCAGTGAATTGTGCCTACAGTTTTGCAAAGTGTGTGTTACAAAATTGCAAACTGAGTGCAAAGCAGTTTTTGTGCTTTTAGTTTTGCAAACTCAGTGAGTGGTTTTGCTATAAGTCTGAATAGTTTTAGAGATTGTGCTACAGGAATCACAGTTAGGGTTTAAGCAATCAGAAAAAACTGTAAACTAGATTTATTAATCCCTCGGGAGGATTCCTCCGGGTTCTCACACTTATTCAGCTGTGTGACAGCAGTTTATTCGACCATCTACGCCAGCGTCCGGTTATATTTTAGACAGCAAGGAGCAGATGGCAGGTGACGTAATTCTGAAGGCTAGACCGTCCAATTTTACAATCGCTCATTTCCGGTCTACCCGGCTTTTGGAGGACCCGGCCCACTTAGACCACAAAGGCCGGGTCCTCAGGTGGACGCAGCCTCTGAATTTGGACACCCCCGGCCTGTTTAATAATAACGGTATTTTATCCGATAAATAAACACTGTAAGATTCAAGTTTTTTGTATATATATATGTACATGTATACCCTCCCCCCCCCAAGGTTGGCAAGTAGGAGCTTGGCCCACATCAGTCTAAAATTGTATGTAACCATGAATAATGTGATGCCATGTCCACCAGGAGAGACTGGACAGTACAGATGTAAAACCAATATGCCAGCAGTTCATTTCAGCTAATGAGAGGAGCAGGCATGTGTTTGTTGTGTGGGCATGTAGTCCATGTCTGTTGCTGTAACAGTAGTTCATGTTGAGAATAAAACATCCCAGCTCACTGATCTGATAGAGGGCAGTAGTGCATAATGTTGCTGAGAGACCTTTTACTTTGTGGTAATCTTAGACGAGTAGTTTTATGGACAAAAACCAACAGGTCATTCAGTGTTCCCTTAGTGCTAATGTATAAGAGATGTTGGTGTACTGTAACTGAACTAATGTTGTTAATTTCTTAAAGTCATATTCTTTTATTGTCATGACTGTATTTGAAGCTATTTTTATTTTTGTATAATACCTGATTTATATGGAATATGGCTGAAGTAAACTAAAGCCTAAAATACTTAGTCGGTCATTTGTTTAATAGTAATTTAACATTATATAATTCACATATAAAACTATGAATTGTAATTTTAAATGGTTTAAAACCATGTAGAATAGCATATGTAGGCAAGTATATTTCTCTTTCTTTATCAAGAAGCAAAAACAAAAAGGAAAAAATAAGAAACAGGGCAGGGTTCGATGGTTGAATCATCCGTCCCCACCAATGCCACAACCAAATCTACACCCTTGCTGATGAGGAACACCTGAAGTCATGTCCCTAACACCTGCTGGTAATCGATTGAACAGTAATCTTATGCCTGACAGATTAGAGAGGATGGGGATGTTCTCCAACTGTTTTTATATTACCAGTGTAAAAAGGGGTAATGATGAGATTTCACATACATGCTTATATTCTGTATTGTAAAACTCTGTAGGAAACTTCTCACACTCAGACTCTCACGTGCACTCGAAACCAAATGGTGACAGTTCATTAACTGTTCTGATTTTCCTTTTTTTTTTAACAAATGCGTATCTGTGGGTCCTGTGACATTTTGAGGTGGTCTTCCTCCACCTCGTTTTTTTCCACAGAGAAATGTCATTGTGCTGCTGAAGCGCAGGGTTCCCACGGCGACGTTGTTTGTGTCTGACCTTGTTTCTCTGCGCCTACAGGTTGATTTAAAATAGCAGAATTCTCTTTAAGACGTGGGGATGTCGCACAGACTGGAAGTGCTTAAATTGTGCAGTTCACCCACTGACTCACTTGCTCACGTGCCGTTCATTCACCACTTAAAGGTTTTTCATTCAAGGCATAGAAGGAGCTTTATGTTCCCCCTCCATACAGCAGGGATTTATGCCACAGCTCGACTCTGTAATAAAATATGTTCTCCTTTCTTGCCAAGGATATTGTAAGGGAGGGTAAGTCGTAAGCCTGTGATTATTACTAACTATAATAATCTGTGATGCAATTGTGCTGTTATGCTGGGAAACAGTGGTCCATCAATATATTGTTCAGACCAGCAGCACTTGAAATTAAACTATTATCAATAAATAGGTCAACAGCATTCAGATATAGATATCTAGTTAAGTTTTTGTTCTGTGTAGGCATCCTTTTTATGTTTAATCTTATTGCTTTTACTGCTATCCATAAGTATTTAAATTTAGACAAGTCTTTAATGTTTTTTCTCCTCTTTTTCTATCCGATCAGACCTTCTCTCATAATTTAGCGAGAGGCCATATGTTTAATTAAATGGAATCCCTCTACAGGTGATCTCTGAGCATATTTCAGCAATGCACATCTGCTTGAATGTACAAAATCACCCACTGCTTTTCTCCCTGGAGATGCAATTATTGTAAAGCTACTCTCACTGTGCTGGGAATTAGCTCCATTAGCTTTAAAGTAGCTTTTTTTCACCTCTCCGTCACAAACATTAGCACTTCAAACATGACAGAGCTCTATCTCTGGCAGTTCTACCATCACTCAGACATCTATAAGCATCAACACACGCTTCCTGACTCTCTCCAGTCAGGCTGCAGCGGTGAACCCGGCTACCCTCCGGTGTCTTTTAGAGAAACCCGTGTGGGGCTCCAGAGGTGATATTCAGACCCTATGAGCTCGTTCAATCATTACAACTACTTTCATGCATGACCACACGGCTTTTGGCAGAAATAAAGCTGATTGCTTGCTGACTTTTTCTTTTTCTTCTTGGCCTTCTGAAAGGCAATTCAAGTAATCTATTCTTCACTCAAAATTACAGTCCTTATCTGAAATGTTTCACACAGAACTTTTTTTTCATTATGTTTTAACTTTTTCCCTCAAAGAATTTTAATTTGAAAGCCATTAAGTATGGTTTCTTTGAAGTTATTAAACAACTGAATGTAAAATTAATGTGAAACAGCTTGGCTTAATGAACTCGCTGCACCCCTACTTGGGCTTCCCAAATGTGATTTCACTAAAGGGGGAAGCAAACATTGGAACCCTGATGAATATGCATCTACACACAAATATTAACTCGTTTAAAGATAATTCAAAGAAGACACGTGCTCATTTTAAATCCCCTGTTTTCTCCCTTGCATACTTCAGAGTTTTATTAAGCTTTGTGTAGCTTATTCTGGGTCTTGGTGCAGACCCTCAGTTCCTCCCTGAAACAAACCATTTTAGCTCCGCTCTCTTTATGAGCGGAGCTAAAACACTCAAACATAATAAGTGAACAGTAGTGCGTGTGTCTTAGGTGATCATATTAAGGATATGTGTTCTAAATGACATCATACAGAGCTAAGAGTAGAAAAACTGTCCTAAACAGAGCATTTGGAAGAAGTTGAAGCCTGAATCCTTGGTGGATAGGGATTGCTTGTAGCTATACTTATTTCATTTTATCTAACTGTGGACATGCTTAGTACAATAATTCACCATGACATGAATTTATGAAAAGGATGATAGGTTAATTTATGGATTACAGACCTGTTAACACAGATTGTTTTGTGGGGCCAAGCAATTTACCTCGGCTGCTCTTAGCTCCGAGCACAATATCTAGTGAAATTATTGAGGAGAAAAACAGCCCAGTACTTTTGCAACTAATGATGTTCATTTTTTAAATAATAAGTCACCACATGACTAAAACCCACTGATTATTTATTTACTATTGCTTTGACCCAGATGGGCAATTTGACGAGTCACAAATTCAGATTGTCTGATGCCACAAACAGCTGTCATGTATGACGTGGCTCCTGACTTACACTCGGCCCACATCCACTGCTGCAACAGCTGGCGTCTGCTCATTTTGTTAAATAGCAGAATAAAGCATGTGGCCAAAACCAGGTTCTCTCTAAAGGCCGTGTGTCCCATCATCCCTGCCCTCTCCGAGGGATTAACAGAGGAGAGGATTTGAACTTGGAAGCTGAGGACAGAGCATACTGCAGCTTTAATACATTGCTGTAGATGCAGCGCATTCTCAAGTTTATAAAAGTGTGCTGTCTGTGTGCTTTTTCACGTTTCCAGCCTCGTTCTTACAGCTAAAATAATTGTTCATTTTCAAGCTCGCTGCTGGATATAAGCTTTTTAATTGCGTAAACAATTCTCTGTGGATAGCGGCTGTCATTATTATTGACACGCTTATGTTCAGTGCCTCTTCACTGCCACGGCTAAGCGTCTTTGAAAATTTGCCAAAGAATCTCTTCTGTCAGAAATAAATAAAAATGTTAGCGTCACTGGAGAACAGGGATGTGCACGTGTGCATGGCGACACGGTGATAACACGTCATGAGTATTCCTCCTTTAAAATCTCATTTTAACGTTTCACAAGTCAAAGTCCATGTGCAGCTACAAGGGCAGCCAGAATTAAACTCTAATCGCAGCGAGTCACAGATTGGTGGACTCGATTCTGCCCCTGCAAACAGCAAGTTAATTACGGCGGGCAATTGTGGCAGCTGAATTCGAGAAATAATCTTTTAAAGGGATTCTGAGGAGCACACTTTAGACTGACACACTAACCTCTGTGGTGCATCCTTATTGCGCTATGAATAATTCATTACAGTAAACCATAGCTTGTCCTCACAGTAATTGGATAAGATAGACATGTGTGCATGTGTGAATGAGCATTTCATCAGAGCTGTCAGAAATGGAAATTAGAACATGCCATTGTGAGAGATAGAACACCTTTGTTGATTCCGTGGTCTGCAAGTCCCAGAGCCGCAGAGGAGGAGTAAGAGTGTTCTTGGATGCTCTGTGTCCTCATTGAGTCACAGATCCAAAAGGGTTTTAGCTGCCACACCTGTGTTATATTGCACAATGTTTCCAAACCTGGTGGCTGGCTATTAATAAAATATATTTTATTAAGGATTTTATGCTGATACCTAATGGCAGTCAGGGTGCCATTGCTCATCTCTGCATGAATATGCCTCCCCAGACCATTACTGACCCACCGCCAACTCAGGTCATGCTGAATGATGTTACACACAGCATAATGTTCTCCACGACTTCTCCTGACCCTTTCACGACTGTCACATGTGCTCAGAAAGAACCTGCTGTGAAAAGCAAAGGGTGCCATCGGTGGACCTGCCAGTTCTGGTATTCTATGGCAAACAGCAGGCAGTGAGCACAAGGCCCACTGTAGGACATCGGATTCTCAGGCCATCCTCATGAAGTCTGTTTCTGATTGTTTGGGAAGAGATATTCAACACCAGTGTCTTCCTTGCACAAAGGAGCAAATACCAGTCCTGCTGATGTGTTGATGACTTTTAATGATGTGCCATCCTGGAGAAGCTGGACTACCTGTACAATCTCTGTAGTTATCAGAAAGATCAGGAGGCAAAAATGTTGTTTGCACCCACTTTAACACAGTGATGGCCAAAACCATGGCCACACTCTGAAGTCTGTAACTCTTGTGTATTTTTATTTCTTCATTTGAACACAGTAACACACTTTAGTTTCTAATAAGTTTATTGATTGGTTTAAGTACATTTGTCCTGTTTGTAAGCACGCACATTTAGTTTACTTATGTAAGCATACCAGTTGATTACTTTGTTTCTTTTACCTGTTTCTTACCTGCCATGAACCCTGGGAGTTGCCAGACAAAAGGTGGTGGCCAGGGTTTAAAGTCCTTAAATACAAAGAAGGATAATTGGACCGCACCACCACTTCCTGCTGAAGGGGAGAATGTGTATTTTCTTTAATTAAAATTAAAAAAACGCTTTTGTACTTAATTAAATATTTGAGTTTCGGGTTAGTGGTTTTGAGTTTCTTCTTTGATGTTTAGTTTATTAACAAACTGGACTCTTCTGCATCGCTTTTGTTGTTTATGATTGTGTTTTGTTTAGTTACCCTGTTGTGTCGTAGTGGTCTGATCTGCAGTATATATACCCCTGTGTGTCGTTTCCTGTTTAGGTCAGTTTTGTTTGTTGAGTTCACAGTTGTTTGGCTGAGTCTAGGTTTGTTTCTTTGACCTCTTTTATGAGTTCAACATTTATTACTTTTGTAAATATAATTTTTGGGTTAAATAAATGAATACCCTATTTTTCTAACAATTCCCGTGACTCCTCCTGTTTTTTCAACTTGGTCCATCACAACACATTACTCCCAACTCTCTAACCTGTAAAAGCGTATGCTGGTTTTCAAAAGGCACCGAGGCAGAATTGGCTGTGCCTAAATGGGATGGAGCTAACAGTGGGGAATTTAGCAGCAGAGGAGCTGGACTCTTCCACAGGCAACAGGGTGAGATAATGTGAAATGTAGTATTCATTTCATTTTAATTGCATAAAAGCGACTCAGGCAAAGTCAGCGGAAATGGAAGAGTTTATTTTTCTCAGTTATTTCCAAAATGTTTGTTTGCTTAAGTAGAAGAAGAAAAATCCTCTCTTATCATTTTGTTTGCAGAGATTCTTGGTTTATTTTCACAAATATTTCTGCTTGTTTGTGTACACATCCTCAGCTTCTTTTCTCCACCTCAATTTTATGTATTTTCAGTGATATTTAAATATGTTTGTGTTTCAAGGTGTTGGAATAGATGTTGCTTCATTTTTCTGATCCCGCACACACACTCTTGACCTAAATCTCTCTTCACAGATGCAGTTTGAAGCTATAATGTCGGTGCATCAGCACTCGCTTTTGTGCACGTCTGTTTCTTCTGCCGATCTCTCTTCTGAGCCCCCGTCACTCCCCAACGGTTCTTTCAACTTCCCTGCAAAAGCTTTGACGTCAGCACAAACCTACTCCTGCACAAATGCAGATGCTGCCTGACTCACTGCATGCTAGAAGTGTCAAAGATTTATCTTTGTAATTAGTTTTTTTTCTTTTTTCTTTTTTTTTCTTTTTTTTTGCAGATGCTGTCTTCAAAGCTTGTGGACATTAAATACATTCAAACACAAAGTCACCCACTGGGACCTGCCAGTGTCAGCTGTCTATTTTCTGCTTGTCTCCATCAGCCTCTGTCCTCACCTCATCCCTGGGTGATCTCATGCCACTTGGACTCTGTTTTCTGAATCTGCCATTAGAATAAGTGCTCATGCTCGGCTAACTTCTCTGCAGTGGTCATCATTATATAAATATCATATTTGCCAACAATGTCTTACCACCTCACTTTGAAACATGCACTGCAAGCAACCCCTCAGTGTCATCTTTGATGTCCTTCGCTGTCATGTGAGAAATGCTGAGGATGCTCGTCCACGTCGCATTAATTGGATTGATGTTCACAGCCTCACACAGGCGTGTGCATGTCATTATCATAAACGCGTCTTTAGGATTGGTGCTCATCCAAAAAAAATTTCATCTAAACTCCACACAGGGGAATCCGGAGGATGCTTCGCAGAGAAGATGATGGCTACTTGAAAACAATTTTCTGCAATTTCACACATTTGATTTGCATAATTAATATCTGAATTACCCTCTGTCTCACAGGCCAGAAAATCACGGCACCCCCGTCAGTAGGTTAGATGTGATAATTTATGTAAGTGCTTCCAGCAGCGCGGCACATCCCGCTCGAGGTGACTTACTACACGTGGCTCTGTTTGCAGATGAAGAGGCAGAAAAATGAACAAGAATCCAGAATAAACATCATAAAAAGTAATTGCTTAATTAATTGCTTCGGGACAAGCCTTCAGTTTGAGTTGCTGCTTTAATTCCGCTCCGGGTCAGCAGCTCCTGTTATAGTTTATCAGGCAAAAGGTTATGTATGTTTGTAAATTTGTCTCTGTACACAGCCACTGTGGATTCTACACCAGACGATCAGAAGTGATCTGAACGTCATGTGCACAAGTGAAAGGGTCTGGAGCTGACCTGGTTATTGATAGTTAAACTTCATTTAGTTACTGGTATGCCAATCAGGTTTGATTCAACATAACAGGATAGAAGCTGATTTAATGAGGGACTGTGCTTTTTATCTTTTCAATACTGTGGCACTAACTGTTCCTTCACTATCAGATCAGCTTGTGACTCAGTCTGAAAAGCATTTGAAGCCTACTTGTACACACTGGCATTTGTGTAATGCATTTTAAAAAATGGTCTCTATGAATAATGCTGCTCGGTTTTGGGGTTTTTTTTTTGTCTGTTTGGTGCTTTGAAGCTGCTCTCTTGTGAATTTGTGAAGCACATTGTAGTTCTAGTGTTGCAAGAAATTATAGAAATAATATTTTAATTATTATATGTTAATCTCTAAACCACACACCATCACCTAATTGCAGCACATTGCTAAATATTTGTTGAATCCATACAGAATCAGCTGCCTCTAATCTTTGTGCTAAATCAGACATGTCAAAGATACTTTGAGTTTCAGTTTTCTTTTTTGGAAAATTGCTTCTACATTTTCAAACTTCCTCATGCTGCTTTCTCTTCTCTTTATCAGTGACCGTGCTCCTCATTTCACCTCCTCGTCTGGCGTTGGCCTGTGCAGCTGGCTGTGTGACAAGCCACATTAGCCAGAGGATATGCTGCTCTTGTCTCCAAGGACACACTCTTCTTTCTGATTGACACACTCTTATTTTCTTTGTACAAATGAACGTTAAGTGCACTCACAGATAAACAACACGAAGTGAAGCGAACGTATAGTAAACACCAACGGTCTTTTGTTACTGGCCGCGAGCCTGTTCTAGGTTGAGTGGCAATTTATCAAAAGCTAATAGTTGCTCATGATTAATAATGGCATACGTTAAATGTGTTGTCAGAGGAAACAATGGCCTATGAGGAGGAAGAGGTGTGCACCATTCTTTGGTGTGTCTGCGATAAAATGCAAAAACATGGTGATTATATATCACTGAATTTAGCTCAACATCTGAGCTAGTGGATGCTTTCTGAGATATCTTCATCATATTTATCAGGACTCACTTTTTCCTGCAAAAACATCCTCCTAGTGCTCCGATAGAATGCCCCATTTGGTGTTTTTCCACCCCAAATTTACTTATTTTGACTCATTTCAACACATAAAGCATGTTTTGGAATGATTGTGTTAATTTTATTTGCTTTTTATATGCTTTTTGTAGTTTGGATAAAAAAGTTAAGATATTCAAATGATTTTGGGCACGATTCTCTTTCATAATATCCAGAGTGTCCTTACTCTGACAGGGTAAGGTGTCCTTGTCAGATTTGTTTAAACTTTTCATTCTGTTCAAAGACTGAAACCTTTTAACATATTATACAAAGGAGTGCATAGGAAAGAAATCCTGGTGTTGGGTTATTGATTTATACTGATATAAAACGCTGCTTCTTTTCATTTTTGCTTTTAATCAGCCTCCAAAATGTAAGAAAAAAATAAGAAATAAGTGTCATATTTAGACTTGGTTACTTTCGATCAATCACATCTGGTATCACTGACAAGACCAGCATGGTGCTGTGGATTGGATTTTTAGTCTGCAGGTTAGCTAGACACATGTTAGCATTAAAATCACAGAATTACAAATACATAAAAAACAATATTTTAAATAATAGGATCCAATCCCTACCAAACTAACTCCAGATAAGCCAGTACAAACATGTCAAACGAGCACACACGGTAATACTTGCTGTTTACCATTGTCTGCCTTCTCACACCAAGAAAGCCGGAATACCAGGTGCCATGGGATGAGCGGTAGGGTACAACCTCAGTCTGTCAGAGGGTTAACACAGAGAGACAGACAATCATTCGCACCTATGGGAATTTAGAGTCACCAATTAACCTAACCCCACCAACTGCATGTCTTTGGACTGTGAGGAGAAGTTTGAGTACCTAGAGAGAACAAGCACAGACACAGGGAAAAACATGGAATCTCCACACAGAAAGCCAGTTGTTGGATTCAAACCCAGGACCTTGTTGCTGTAAGGAAACAGTGCTAACTACCGTGCTGCCCTGCTTTCCAAAATCCTGAAAAAATGTCATTTTCATATATACTTTTTTGTTTTCATTTTCTGTTGACACAAAAGTACTGTAATTCAAAACACATTCCATTACTGCCACAAGTAACGTTAGCATACTTTCTCAAATGACATCTTATACATTTATACATGTGCTTTTGTGCTGCATGAAACATTTATGATAATTACCTACTGGTAGATCTATCCGATTGTTAAGTGATGACGTGACGAATCCTACTTCCGGGCCTAAAGTAGTCTGCGTTTAATATGGCTTTTGTGTCGTTAACATGTTTAATGTTAGGGGAGAGTGAGGTAAGATGAGCCAGTGGGTAAGTTGAACCACCCCTTGTATCTAGGTAACTGTGTACATGTTTTGTTATGTGACCATAAATCCAGGAAGCACTCATCATTTCCATCCTGCTATATTAAAGAGGAGCACATTGGAGAAGGGGTAAGTCTGTATTACACAAAAAAATGTTTTCTGCTTGTCAAAGTAAAATTTCTGCATATCAGGTCAATTGACTGTAATATTAAAACAAATGTATCTGTGTCTAAAATGATATATTATACATGTTGGTGGGTTTCTAAAATATAATATCATCTGAAGAAGTTTTCTAAAGATTAGCCTAAATTGCTAAGCTAGCCCATTTTTTTCAAAGTGGTGGCTATGGGGCAAAGTGAGCCAAAGGCTATGGGGTAAATTGATCCAATGGTTCAACCTACCCCACCATAAGGCACTGAAATTTATTTAAGGCTCTGACTTATTAAATAGTATTTTAGTTCAGTATACTGAACCCTTTTGTTGTATTTGTCATATGTTAACTATTATAGAAAAGATATCATGCCAAGGACCTACAGACGGAAGACCAGCTGGGGCTCAACACCCCTGGAGGAGATTGAAAGGGCAGCGAGTGAAGTCAAGGGAGGAAAGTCCATAAGATCAGTGGCTAAAGAAAGACAAATTGACAGGTCAACCCTCAGGAGATATATTAAAAAGAGGGACACACAGGAGGTCAAATCGGTTGGCTATAGTGGAACAGCTTCAGCAAAGAGAGTCTTCTCTGAGGAGGTGGAGAAGGAGCTAGCAGAGCATATCAAGAAGCTTGCAGAGCAGTTCCATGGCATTTCCCCAAAGAAATGCCGTGAACTGGCATTAGAATTGGCAGGCAGAAACAACATTCCTACTCCCAGCAACTGGACAGAGAAAGGTTTAGCCGGTAGGAAGTGCAAGCAACAACATTTCAGTAGGTTGGCACAGACTAATGTATTTTGTGTAGTTTACTACTTTACCATTACATTTTTTAGGTAAAGAATGGTTCAAGAATTTTTTGGCACGCCACCATCTCTCTTGTCGTATGCCTGAGGCAACATCTTTGGGAAGAGCTACAGCCTTCAATAAGACTACAGTTGGGGAGTTCTTTGACAATCTGGCTAAAGTGATCGATAGGTAACAGAATCCAGGAGCCACCATTACATTGGCCTGGTTGACAGGTTTGCAGACAACGAAGTGAGTGCCAGATTTCTCAGAAGAATCCGAGGGATCACTAGCAGTAAGAAACCCACGTTTGTGTTCAAGGAAAATGATGAGGCATCTTTCCCACGCAAGGATGTGCTGAAGAAGCTACCTCAACCTCAACAGGCTGGAGGAACTGCAAGGAGGGAGCAACAGTTCATATTCCCCTGCAACCTTGATCATTGGAATATTGAATAGTTCTTTTGAATAAATGGTTTTGAACTGGTGGTTTGTTTAGAAACCACCAGTTTCCAGGTTTGTTCTCACAGGTTTACAACTGTTAAAATGGTTTGTTTTCACAATATGATCAGTTTTACATTTTAAAAACTACATGGTCAGTTTGCCCCAAGATGGCTCAGTTTACCCACTGACTAGGTTCAATTTACCCCTAATCTGGGGCAAGTTGAGCCAAAGGAGCATTTTTTTTTAATAGGTCATTATTTTGGGCAGCGTCATCAGACATAGATTCTGATCATTACATTTGAAAGGAGACATCCTGAAATAAAGGAATATGTTATCATTCTATTTCTGTGTCATTTTTTTCTCACATCCAGGGCAACATGAGTAAAAAGTGGCTCATCTTACCTCACTCTCCCCTATGTATTTTCTTCTATTTAATCTCAAAAAGCTCCTAAAAAAGTCAGTGATCACTGTTGACCTCCCTCGGCTTTTATTACCGCTAATCATTTATTTAAGCTCAGTTTTTAAAACCTTAGGATGTAACTACAGCTCAGCCCATGCAGCAGTATATGAATGACTAACCTCGTATTGTGGATGGATTATCTCAGTTGTTCTCCTGGCTGAAGTTTGGTCCTTTTACAGCATCCTGCCATGCGATTACATTTGTTCCTGACCACCGAGAACACTCACGTTAACTTTTATCGAGTGGAAAAAAAGTTAGCTTGTTTATATTATGCTATCATAGCTGTGTTGCTAGCGGTCACGTAGCACATCATTACATACCAGCTAACCAAACTTCAGTAACCCTACAAACGTCACTGCTGTTTAGTTTTCTGTCTTCATTTATGCTGGAAGTGATAACAGAGCTGTACGTTTTAATTTGTTTCCAAAACCCCGCAGTCAGGACATGCTATATTGTATTTAGATAGAAGCTAGCGAGCTAACTCCCTGCTAACTTCTAACTCCGTTAAATGTCATAAATTCCGTTTTCATGGATGCCTGGATGTTAAACTCAATTGTTACACCTGGTAGAGCAGAACACTGATCATTTTATTAAAGATGAAAGACTTTAGACAGTTTTTCAACTCTCAGTAATGCCATACTGATCATTTGATATATGGACCTGCAGCGGAGTTTAGGTCCAGACACGGCTAGTGATGTCAGACTGAACAACCGGATACTGCTTGAGCTTGTTGTTGTTACAATTCTGCACACTCTGTACTACCTCAGTGCAGCAATCAACACAACCTCTCATAAATAAAAGTTTCCTTAGCAACTGAACTGTAGGAAACACAGAACAGCTTATTATAATATGATATAATATTTAGAAGACCTTCAGAAACTTTTCTTTGGATGCTACAACATTAATGGGCAAGTGGAGATATACTGTGAAATTATACCTTTAATGGCGCTAACACTTCAAGTTAATCACAAATGGATTCATTAACCCAAGAAGGGAGAAGTTGCTACATCATCTACGAAATTAATTTGGTTTAATAGTGCACACAAAACTAACACCTACACCTACTTTAGAATCACCAATTGACATGCATGTTTTTGGACTATGGGAGAAAGGAAAAACAAACCCACAGGCACATGGAAAACAACTCTCAGTCTGAAAAATCATCACACTGCTGCAATGTGGTCCTGCACTACTGCTCAGCAGTTTGCAGGGTCAGTAAACCAGCTTTGACCAAGCAGAGTGAAATGCACTGAAGCATTCAGATGAATAGACAATATTAAGTAACAATGTGTGCTGAGTAATAATAGCAAAAGATTTAAAAGAAACAGTCTGAGACAAGAATTAGAAGTTTAAAGCTACAAAGTAAGAACACAGTACACTAACAGTGAGGAGTTCTAAGACAAAAGGTCATAACAGACTAGGTGAGAACCATCCGAGCAACGGGACTGCAAAATCCTGGATTAGTGCGAGTTGGTGGCAGATAATATAGTAACTCTGTATTTCATGTTCATGTTCTGGAGGACTAGGAAGTCAGACAGGAAGTGGATAGAAACACACTCAGTATTTAAAAGTCAGGTAAATGTCACACGTCAACTGGAATACAACAAGTATTGACAAAGGAGCTATCCGCAGAATATCTCATTACTTCTATTGATGTTCTGGTTTTACTGCGAATGGTATATTCAATATTTGCCTGTGCAGTGCCTGTGGTTGATTATGTTGGCACTGCAGATTGATTGCTGCAGTTAAATAACCTCCTGAAAGACAACCAGCTTTGAACGCTCAAGGATTTTCTTTGTTAATCTTGATGCAGAGAAACACTGACACAAGAGAAAAATGTACACCAGCTCAAATACAAATGAATTACAGAATGGGGGATACACTGAGGCAACTTTTGCCGTTGACAAATACATTGCATTTACCTCCAACAGCCAGAAAGAAGAAGAGTCTGGCAGTTGATATAACAGCATGGCCCCTGCAGTGAAACTGATGATAGATAATGAAAAGAAATTAGAACTAGAACTAGGTTTTCCGACCCCCACTGCGTCGGAAAACCTAGATAGACAGGTGGGGGTGAAACCAGATAACAAAGTCAGAAGAGAGTAGGATTGCCAACCGTCCCTTAAAAAACAGAATCGTCCCGTATTTAGAAACAAAAGTACACGTCCCGTATTGAGCTAATAAGGGACGCACTTTGTCTCGTAATACAGTGAGAATCAAAAGTGGTCTATAAATGTTAATGGAATTAACGCTTTGTTTGAAAACATAATTCCCAGCCCCTCTCCTGCTTTGTGACCAATGAGCTGACAGCACACTTATGACAATTCGAGTATGACAATTCAGATTACCGCTCATCTCATTGGTCGAGGAAAGGTCGCTTGCGGAGAAAATACCGGAAGACAACAGATGACCACAACAACAAGCATGGCCAACAGGGAAACAAACGCTGACACTGCGGTGCAAATCTCGGACGACAGTACACCTAAAGCTGGGCAGACACTGTGCGATTTTTTTTCCATTCACGTTATTCAGCTCCTGCTCAAACTGCACGATTGACTCACAGGGGTTAGAAGTTGGTAGGTCACGATGCAGAGTCTCACACTATACCGCCCGATGCTCTGATGAGACCTGAGTGCTCACACTGTGCCTCCATAAAATGAAGGTTATAACAGAAATTCTGTCGCTCGCTCTCCCTCTCTGTCTTTCACTCACACAGACACCCCACCACCATCAACTTTGCTAAATTGAAAAACATTGATCAGGCAGCTGTGATTAAGCAGCAGTGTAAATCAAACTATTTTCACGGTTGTTGTGGTCGTGATAATTTTGTGATGCCACATCGAAAAGGCTCGGATGAGCTTTCCAAAGTTCTACAAGTTGTGCCTCCATCGCTTGGGTCCAGATCACACGCTGCACAGCTGTGCTGCTCCGTCTTTTTCACCGACGTTTACGTGTTAGCGCGTGAGCGGCTGTGTTGACACCCTCACGACCGATTGATGATCGGGAGCTGGTCGTGAGGTGTTAATCGCTTCTCGTTACCCCACGTATACTACACGATGCACGATGAAGGCCAAAATCGGGCCGATCACCAAATCGGTCGCACGACTCAAAAATCGGCTCAAAATGGGCCAAAAATCGCACAGTGTAAGCCCAGCATTGGAGCAGCAATGTTTGTTCGCTCAGAGAAAGAAAAAAAGGCTGCAAAAGTACAGAGAGGAATGGGAAAAGGGAAACACCTGGCTGGAAAAGTGCACGATAACACCTTTAAAGCGCACTGCACTGTGTGCCGGCGCACTTTTTCCATAGGCATGCTTCTAGTGGTGGGCACAAGAAGAACATGAGGGGTGTGAAAGCTCAGGGAACCCTTAACCAATTTTTTGTCCACCAGGCCACGGCAGAAGCAGATATGGTATGTAAACATTGGTTTGTTTTTTTAAACCCTCTGGTTAAGGTTATTATGGGCATGTGCAGTGAATATCAGCGCTATGTGGCCAGAAGTGTGATAATATAATTTATTTTGTGTAATAAACAACTGCAAGGATAGATGATTACAACAAATAGATGACTAATACATAAAAGTAATACATAGATGAATAATGATGATGAGTTAAGATGCGTAATCATGGGAACAAGTGGGTTTACAAACAGGAGCAGCTGATTAGCATTAGAAAAGCTGAAATAATACCTCAACTGAAGCCAATTGTACTATATGCACTATATGTGCACAGTTACAGGAATATTTTTTGTTCTATTGCTTTCTATTAATTTATATAATTTTAAGTTAAGCAGGACAGAGTTCTTTTAAAGAAAGATTTACTTATATTCTCAAAAGTTAAGCATGACAGGCTTCTGTTTAAGAAAGAGACCTGTTTTACTGTGTTAATGTTGTCATTTTGAGCTAAAAATAAATGGCTAAATGATCATTTGTTTCCCATATGGTCATATCACAAAGAATATGCATCTGCTTAAATCAAATTCAAGTCAAATGGTTAAAAAATAATTTCACACACAAAAAAAATAGCTACCACACTGGGAAGGGTGAAGACAACTGGGTTGCCCGGCCCTGGCCACGAGGTGTCCCTTATTTATTTTTCAGCGAGTTGGCAACCCTAGAAGAGAGTGAGAATTTCAAGGCCATCCGATCCTCTTAGAGTCACCCTAGCTGTACAGCTAATCTCCTCATAATGAGACTAGGCTTCCAGCTATGTCCAGGTCAGGTTTGGGGTGAATGAAGGTTAGGCTAGCTCATCTGGAAAGTTACTTTTGATACTTTAAAAAAAGAATCACTTCATTACTTGCAAATTGTTACTGTAGTAAGTCATTATTAAAACTAATTTATTGGGAACTGATTTTTCACATTTGAAGGCTTGTTTGTTTACGCTACATATAGAAAATGATAATCTCAGTGTGAAGAAATGTGACCTCTGTAATGACGCACACTCCCCTTTTACGTTTGAATTAAATGCAGCCATATGAGAGGCAAATACAAAAGACATGCAAGCTAGACTGACAAACCATCCCATTGCTTAGTGGAATTAATTGCTTCCAGCAATGAAGCCCACACACTGTGATATCTCTTACCTCCATCTGGAGCAGGTGGGTGAGACGGAGGGAGACAAGTACCTGCAGTTAAACAGCCATTTAGCATTCTGGGATGTAAAGCTCCCACTGTCATGCTGTCATTTAAGACCCCACTGCTTTAAATAATCACTGTCATTTATATCAAATTTATAGTTATTTACCTAAAGTTTTACAAACTGGGTATCTTGGTGCGATATTAGATGTGACCGTACATTTTGGTGCATCATTCAGTCACTTTTTGACACATATTAAATAAATGATGTTTACCTGGTTAGTAAGCTTTCAAACATTCAGTTTTGAACTCACTAATAGCATTTTGGCTGCTGCTACATTGCTTTCCCCCCCTTTTTAATCAGGAGCCGGAGTTCTAAATTATCAGCTGCAACTAGCAAGCTGTTTGGACATTAAGTAATTGAAATTTGCCAATTCCCCCGCCCCCAGATCTCTATTACTGTATCTCTCAACAAATTGATTCAGCTAAATCTCATCAATTCTTAAAAAGGAGCCATTCAGTAAAATTATGACATCAAGGGAAAGTAGCTACTTAGTACACTGCAGGCTGCAGTCAAGAACCACTGATGCTAATGTGTAGTTTTTATCATGCTTTAGCATTAGGTAGCTGTGCTAAGTGTGTTAAAAAAATATCCTGAACACAAACATGGTGAAGAAAGCTGGATAGTCTAAATCCACATTTGGTGTTTTGTTCAAAAATAAATGTCTTTATCTCTTTTACAAAGACAGTTGCACTTAGATGGAGAGCGTGGTAGCTAATAGCCTCGCCTAGCATAAATACTACAGTAAGCTATTCCCGATATAAAAACCTGTAAAGACCTCAGTAGGAGATTAGAAACCACTGCTTGCATGATAACCATAGTAAAGGTTTGCAAATAATTTAGCCTACATTTTTAAAGTACTAATCACCTGCTATCAAATTTCAAAGTGACAAATTAATTTGATATTTCTGTAGAGATAAATCAGCCCTGAGTTTTTATACCCAAAAAAAACCAACTTTGCAGCATACAGAAATCTGTGTGTAGACTTATCTGGCATGAAGATTAAGAATGTACCATTTTTGCTGTGTGGCCTCAAAGCACATTAAGTTGAGCTACATTGTGTGTGTGTGTGTGTGTGTGTGTGTTAGTATTCTTTTAATGTATTATGGGAGCCATAGCTTCGATTATTTTTAAGACGCTGGTCAGATTACTAAAATTTCAATATGATTCTGTTTTTAGGAATATTATATGCGTGAGTACTTTGTTTCCTCGAAGAGATCGCTCTGTTAGGGTATCAGCTATGAGAAAACAATATTCCCTCTCTGGTTCTATAACTCAACTCCAAGAGGTGGTGAATTATTCAGCAGTGAGCTTCATTTTATAGAGAAGTGGACATATGGAACAAAGTCCTGAAAAGGATTATTTGAGCGCTTTCAAGTAAAATAGCAGCAGAGTGACCCAGATGCATACAGCTATACAAGAATTCATTTTTGGTTTTCATGATGCACAGTTGAAGCAGAACAGTGCCACGCAGCACAAAGTCCAGCCAACTGAGTTTTCTTGTAAAAAAACAAAACAACAGCAGCCTTAAATTTGGGCCTAAAATTGGGTCAGTGGAACAAAGATTTGACAAAAATTCGTAAGGAAAGTGTTATTTCTTTGTGAATCTGAAGGCTTAACTTTGTGCCTATGATTCACAGCTGGAAGCTCTTCACTGGGTCATCCCATGTTTATTTCATCAAATGCCTCTAACCTGACCAATTTCAGATCATCCTGAAAAAAAAAAAAGGGAAAAAAATATGCTTCTTAAAAGGAAAGTTGGATGCCATTATCTTAAAAATTAGTTGGGGTAAAGGTTCTTCAAATGCTTTATGGTATTTGTCTGGTAGCATGGCTCAAACAATTAGTGATGTGTCGGTCGCGAACGAAATGGCTCTTAGAGCCGGATCTTTGACGTGAACGACGCGAGCCGACTCCTTATAGCGAGCCGTGGGGTTTTTTTTTTCTTTCTCTCACCCTCTCTCTCTCACTTTTTTTCCGCTTCACTCCGCATGCGAGCCTTGTGCTTTGCGCTGGGAAGAGGGGGGAGGGGCGGTAGAGAGGGAGAAAAAGAACCAGGGACAACAACGTCACATTAGAAAGGTATAGTAATCATAAACAACTATTTTCAGTTGCGGATGATAAAGGATTCAGAAAGTTTATTCATGCAGGCCCATATGACAGAGAATGTGCATGTTCTTTTTGTTTTCATATTATAATTTATATTGTATTGTGTTGTGGTTTGCAGTGTTTTGTATTGTTTCACTTTAAATTTGTTTAAAAGGAAAAAGCTGAAAATTTAAATAGTTAAAAGTTGAAATGTAAATAGTTGTTTTTTGTATTATATAATTTATTTATTACATTTTATGAGGAGTGAATAAAGAAAAGTATATTTACTACAGGCCCCTAGAGACAAAGCACGTACCAAGTCCAAAACACATACAAACCTCAAAACACATGCAAATTCCAAAACACGTGAAACCTCCAAAACATGTACAAACTCATCCTGGAGCACACAACGGAAGTGCTCCAGGGTGCTAGGGGCAGTGTTGAGCTTTTGTTACTTAGTTGTTACACACCCAGTTTTGGTGTGTGGTAGTAACACGTAAATGAACTTTTTTTTTTTTTTCTATTTGAATATATATGAGTGTTTGTGTATAAATAAACAAAGAATACACATATGCTTTCAACTGTGTAATTTAAGTGATCTAGGTAGCTCTGTTTTGGAAGTTCAGTTAATGCTAGCAATGTGCTTTGGAGTTTGCACGTGCTTTTTAGAGTTTATATGTGTTTTGGAGTTTGTACGTGCTTTGTCTCTAGGGGCCACCGTACAAACTCCAAAACTCGCCTTGAGGCGACTGTTGTTGTGATTTGGTGGTATATAAATAAAATAAAATTGAATATATTTATATATAAACATATATAAATAAAACCACATTTTTTACATTAGTAATTCCTTTTGTGCATAATTTTATATTGTTGTTGATAAATTCATTAAAGCAACAAAACAACCTGAAGAGCTGGTTGGGAGTCGAAAGAGCTCTTTCTGTTCTCTAGAAAGAGCCGGAATTCCCATCACCAGTACGGTGGCCGGCAGGCTGAAACGCGCTGGTAGTGATGCGCTGGAAGTACACCGTACTTCCCCTCACAGCGTCAACGACCAGAGCCAGGCTAGTTGGTTAATCCAGATTACTACTACTAATAATAATGATAATAATAATGATAACATTATAATGCTAATTACAATATACTGTAATTAATCATAATTAATGTTATTGTTGTATATATTTAAGAACACTAATTAGAAAATACAAATATATATGAACATAAAAGTATATTTACATATTTTAAGTAATAAAAATACAGAAATGTAGATGAACAACTTTTAACCTGATGTCGCCTGTACCTGTAGCAGGCTGAAAGGAGAGAATTTCTAACATCTGCCCCCTGCTAAACCAGTTGGCGGCTACAAACCAGCTGATCCTCTAATGCAGGAAATGCAAACATGTACATGCAGAGGCGGAGCAAGAAGTGGAATGTATGAGGGAGCAGAGCTGCAGTTGCGTCCTCTTTGTCTCTGAAAGAAGATTCAGCCGAGTCCATCAGGTTTTTCTCAGCAACAGTGGTGAGTCACTCTGTTCATCACAGTCACATTGGTTCAATAGAAATGTCCTCATATAGCCACTGATCTACTGTAGAAACATGGAGCTGCTGTTTGAAAGAGTCTCGCTGTGGCACTGCTCAGGAGAATAAACCTCTGGGTGTCCACAAGTACCTCCTATCTCATATTCCTAACCTGCTTTCCTTGACCTCAATGAAAACACTGAGGTCAAGGAAAAGTTGTTAGGAGATATGATAAGGACTTAGGAAAAGAGAAGAGCTGTGCACTGAGAACTGCAGAAGACTAGAAAACACTGATCTTACTTAAACACCAGTGTTTTATGGAGGTCATAAAAAACAAACAAAAACCTAAGAAAGAGGCTCAGAGTCAGTTTGAGACTGAAAATTGTGCACAGACGTATTTTTGTAGCTGGCCTTAAACCATATGTGTGTAAGAGTTTCACTTTCAGGAGGACATTTAAATGAGTCATATGAACGGGGCTGGCTCTACACTGATACAAGAGGAGGCAACGCCCCTTAAGTCAAGCTTTTAGAAGTTGAGAAAGAACATTTCACTAGCTGGGCCCACATCCTCATTTTAGGTTTGACAGCGTTTTAGTAGTTAAAAGTGAATGCTTTGACATGAATTGAGCTGCGGTTTGGGGAAGACCTCGACGGAGACTGGCGATGGCTCCCGGGCCTGGCAGATCCCCATGTATTAAATAGAAATGAAGAAGTTACAGAATTGAAAACAAGGAGGGAGGGAGGGTGGGGCACGTAAACAACTTGCAGAACTGGAGAACTGGGGGAACCTGATGATATCCGGAAGGAGACGTTAGTGTGCTGCCCAACTTGCATCACGCACATATTTATTATTTTATGGTCCTAAGTGTGAGTGCATACACTCATAAAATGTTTAGTAACTTCAGATCCCTGCAACAAGCCCTGGTCCAGTTTACTTTGGTGATTTGGACTATTCCATTTCACAGCTGTTGTTAATTCTTTTTTTCTTTATCTCCTGTACAGGCCAACGCAATCTATTTGTCTTTTCAGGTTGTAGTTTTACACAACATTTTCAGATCCAATAGAAATAAAATAAGTGTTTCGTAATCCATTCAATTTGTTGTCTTGATTTATAACTGGCATTATTGTTTCATTCTATTATAGAATCTTACAAGAAAGAGGCAAAATTATATTCCATTGTGCTTTATTAGCTGCTTCGGTGAAAAACAAATCAACAATGCAAACAAAACAAAAAAAAACAGTTATTCATCACTTGATTGGGTCAATACAACACTTGAGCACATATATGCGGGACTTTTTGTGGCTGTTTTGATCTCACTCTCTCTCATAACCGAGCAAATCTCGCTGTGGTAGCAGGCTTAAACTCGGTATGACCCAGGTTGATAGAGGGGGCCCAGTCTGGATCGCATTCCAGCATTTTGTAGGCTGGTTTTCCTCCAAAACACAACAAACATTAGCTCGCAAAGCCACAGTAAACAAAGCAGCATAGTGCAACGAATTCAATTCAAATCAATATAAGACTTATTTGTAACCTACATCAACAATTATGTTATGATAAATTACGTAATAACTACAACAAAAGACTTACCTTTGTGGAAATGCTTGGAGCAGACTAACATGTGAGCTGGAGTGTTCTGGAACGTTATATTTGGTCTTCGAATGAGTGCAATCCAGGCCATCTGTCGGCTCTTTGTTACTTCGGAAACATGGCTTGAACAATTTTTCTTCAACGACGTAATCCAATTAAAACTGATCTCATTACCTGACGGCTTTCTGTGGCTGTCATGTGACCGGCTATTGCAGTTAATAATACAACAGCTTCTTGCCATTCTTTGTGTTTCTTTTTATCGCTGTGTGACTGTTTTCAGCGATAGTGGCTAGTACCACTTGCCACTCGTACCTACAATCCTTTGCGGCTTTGCCCCGGAAATAATGTCACATTTTCAATCTCTATTCTTTCTCTCACCCCGGTCTGGGGGAAGGGGCGGTAGTTACACTGGCAGCAGCAGTAGCACACAAACAGAGCAGGAGGAAGAGAGGGAAAGAGAGCCAGGGGCAACAACATCGACACATTAGAGAGGTATCATAAGGAAAATGAGTGACGCCAAGAAAAGAAGCAAAATCTGAAACCATTTCAATTTTACAGAGAATGCAAAGGCAGAGTGTAGAGTCTGCAAGAAAAGGATATCACAGAGAGCCAGCTCCACAAACAACCTGCACAGGCACCTGAGAACTGTCCGCCCATCAGTGCAATGGGAAGATCACACACAGACAGCTGAGTGTGATATTAATGAAGGTGCATTTTGTTTCTTTTGGTTTTGCATATTTTAATCTATATTTTATTGTGTTGTGGTTTGCAGTGTTTTGTGTTGTTTCGCTTTAAATTTGTTTAAAAGGAAAAAACTGAAAATTTAAATAGTTAAAAGTTGAATTGTAAACAGTTTGTTTTTGTATTTTATAATTTATATAATATAATTATAATATTTTATAATCTTTTTCATTTTATGTGGAGTGAATAAATAAAAGTATATGTGTTATTTATATAATAAACATATATAAATAAAAACACGTTTTTTTTTACATTAGTAATTCATTTTGTGCATAATTTTATATTGTTGTTCATAATAAATTAATTAAAGCAACAAAATAACCTCAAGAACCGCTTGGGAGCCAAAAGAGTCGGCTCTCTAAAAAGAGCCAGAATTCCCACCACTAGTTTGTGCGCAGACTCACACAGCACTCCGCAGAGATTGCTCCCTGCAGCTAAACATCCAATCACTGTTAGTATGCAAATGAGCCAGTGTCAGGTTTCTCAGAGGGCAGGGCAGAGCAAAACAAACAACTTGGATATGGATGAATCTGTAAGGGAAGCAGGAGATTGTTGTTGTAGAGTGGATTGAAGAGAAAGGAGAGTGGAGCTGTTCAGCTGCAAAGAGAGCTCAGTTCCTTGCAAAACAAACAAGCTTAAAACAAGAAAAAAGTTCAAATGTTCTGTTCTGAACCTGCTGTGCTCTACACATTAATTTTAAAATTGTAGGAAAAGACATGGTGATTTCTTTTATTACCATGGCAACCCTTTTTAGTTTTCTTAATATTGGCAATAGCAAGAAATGTTATTGTTATATTTGATATAGGCCATCCAATTAAGGTAAATGTCATGTTTTTAGTTGTCGGAATCTGATGAGAAATATTTTATTTAATTTTTTGTTGTTTTATTTTTCAGTTAACGTAGTCAGGGGGTTTGCGTGCCTCAATGACCTTGTTTCTTTGGAACGCACCTATCTTTTTGACTTCAGGCTGACTCCACATTTCCTCTTCTTATTAGTGCTTCTGTTTCCTTTAGCTCTTTCACATTAAAAGCAAAGCGCAGGCAAACTTTTATTGTGAAGCATTGAGAGGAAATAGTGTTTGTCACAGAGTGAGGAGAGTTTTGTTAGCTGAGCTGTCTCACATACCACCATTTTCATCATGAACAATTGAAACAGGAACAGGAAGTTAAATAAAGGGTGGTGCAACACCATCAGCAAACCTCATCTATCCATTTTCATGACTACTGATCAAATTCAGGCTCCCAGATGATACACGTTGAGAGGCGGGATACACCCTGGACAGGTTGCCAGGCTACTGCGTGTCTAATGCTGCTGAGCAAACTCATCCTGTAAAGTCTCATTTGGACACGCACTAATAAAAATCTGAACAATGCAAAAGACAACAAATGACAATTTCTTAATTGTATATAGTTGAATTTCAAAATATTGCAAACAACATATGTTGAACACTTTTAACATGGATTTCTTAGAAAAAATGAAGAAAATACTTTTTCCTTTCAAATTTCATTCTGAACTGAGCTACTGTGAACAAGTTTACCACTACACCAACAATATCAGTAGACTGTCATCAAAGATGAGGGTGAGGACCCAGGTACTGACAACACAGGGAGACAAACAAAAGGCGGGCCGTTTATTTAGGCAAAATACACAAGACTACAAAAATAAGAAAAACTAATAACTAATGTAAACTGGGAGAAGCTAAACTCAGAGCACCGCACAAGGAAGGCGGAAAAAACTAGAGACTGGGAACATGGGGAAGATGAACAGACAACCTGACAATGAGCAAAGGGAAAGCAAACTGAACACAAAGCATGTGAGACAGGGGACTGTCAAAATAAAACAGGAAGTGGCACACTTCACAGGTGAGACACAGTAACAAGAACCTAAAGACTAATAAAACAAGCGAACAGGAAACACAAATGATTAAACCGGGAAGAGCAAGGAAACAGAACCATGACTAACATCAAAGAATAGAAACCTAACCAGAACATCAAACACTGAATCGCAGACTCCGGACCAATAGATCAATATTCTGGAGTTTCCAAGTTCTACTCAAATTCTACTCAAATTTTAACTGAGAACACGTTTTGTTGTTTTTAGAACATTTGCTGCTGCTTTACTTTGCTCAAGAACGTTATGGTCCAAGAACCATCAGAAAGTAGAAACTCTGCCAATCATGTCTGTTGTGGCCTTGACAAATGGCATCATTCTGGTGATTTCCACATTTTTCACTCTCACCTGGAGGTTTGTTAATTCAGAGGGTTAAAGTGCTTCATCTGCTCATCACAGCAATAACTCAAAACGATTAAAAGACTGACACACTCCTTTTTCTTTCTTCTTAAACATGCAATTAAATTAAAACTTATTTTTCTTTTCCTTCTCCCTCAGAGTGCAGACATGGCTGCTGCCAGTAACCTGCAATCTGAAGATCAGTTTCTGTGCTCCATCTGTCTGGATGTGTTCACTGATCCAGTCAGCACACCATGTGGACACAACTTCTGCAAAAACTGCATCACTCAGCACTGGAACACTAATGGCAGACATAAATGTCCTATGTGTAACAGAGTGTTCAAGAGACGACCCGAACTAGACATCAACACTTTGTTCTCTGAGATGGTTGCTCAGTTCAGACGTGAAGCTCAGCAGAAAGCCAGCAGCAGCAGCTCAGAGCAACAAGCTGCTAAACCAGGAGAAGTTCACTGTGACGTCTGTACTGGAACCAGACTGAAGGCCCTGAAGTCCTGCCTGGTGTGTCAGACTTCCTACTGTCAGACTCACCTGGAGCCTCATCTGACAAAGAAAGCTCTGAGAGGACATCAGCTGATTAATGCAGTGGAGAACCTGGAAGACAAGATGTGTAAGAAGCATGAAAAACCTCTGGAGTTGTTCTGTAAGACCGACCAGACATGTGTCTGCATGCTCTGCTCTGTTTTAGAGCACAAGAACCACGAGTTTGTTCCTCTGAGAGAAGAATATGAAGGAAAGAAGGCAGAGCTGGGGAAGACAGAGGCTGTGATTCAACAGATGATCCAGAAGAGACAACTGAAAATTCAAGAGATCAAAGAGTCAGTGAAGACGAGTAAAGGTGCTGCAGACAGACAGAAAGCAGAAGGTGTTCAGGTCCTCACTGCTCTGAAGGAGTCTGTTGAGAGACGCCTGAAGGAGCTCAAAAAGGAGATCGAAGACAAACAGGAAACTACAGAGAAACAGGCTGAAGGTCTCATCAAAGATCTGGAACGGGAAGTCTCTGAGCTGATGAAGAGAAGCTTTGAGGTGGAGCAGCTCTTACACTCTGAAGACCACCTCCACCTCCTCCAAAGCTTCTCGTCCCTGAAAGCTGCTCCACCCACCAAGGACTGGACAGAGGTCAGAGTCCATCCACCATCATATGAGGGGACTGTGGTGAGAGCTGTGGCTCAGCTGGAGGAGACACTCAGGAAAGACTTGAAGAAGCTGTTTGAGGCTGAGCTGAAGACGGTCCAGCAGTATGCAGTGGATGTGACTCTGGATCCTGATACAGCGTATCCTAATCTCATCCTGTCTGATGATGGGAAGCAAGTATACTGTGGCGATGTGAAGATGAATGTTCCAGACAACCCAGAGAGATTTTCTGCTTGTGTTTGTGTTTTAGGAGCGCAGAGTTTCTCTTCAGGCAGATTTTACTTTGAGGTTCAGGTTAAAGGAAAGACTGACTGGGACTTGGGAGTGGCCAGAGAGTCGATCAACAGGAAGGGAAATGTTATGCTGAGACCTCAGTATGGTCTCTGGACTGTAGTGCTGAGGAATGGAAATGAATACAGAGCCTGTGCAGGGCCTTCATTCCGTCTCTGTCTTTATTCTGGCCCTGAGAAGGTGGGGGTGTTTGTGGATTATGAGGAGGGTCTGGTCTCCTTTTATGATGTAGGTACTGGAGCTCTGATCTACTCCTTTACTGGCTGCTCCTTCACTCACAAACTCCACCCATACTTCAGTCCCTATCTGAATCAGGGTGGTAACAACTCTTCACCTCTGATCATATGTCCTGTCAGTCAAACTGAGTCGATCAATGACTGATTTTATTTGATGAACTGATTGAAGTAAAGGTGGCACCTGTGTGTTTGGCACACCGTCTACCGCTCTTTCTTATTTGTCTCATTTTATTATTTTTAGCCAACGTTGTGCAAGATGTCAGTTCCACGCTGTCTTATGATCACCTGACGTTATTGAAAACAGGTTCATCCACCAAAGTTTTAGTTCAGCTTAATGAAGCCAGGGTTCTTTGCCTCCCTATCTGGAAGCAATACCATCGTGCCGGTGTTGTGCCATTCCAACGCCACCAGCTACGTGGAAGCGACGCAGGATACGGGGTCCCCGTGGACGTCGCCTCGTTAAGCTGAGAATCTGGATTTCTTACCTTCCCCACGATCTTCACTCCATTCGTCAATCTTTTCCATGACTCCTGGTGCCATCGCTTGCTCTGGACTCTGTGGACTCCTGGTTGGTTCCCGTTGTCGGCTCTATCGAGAGGAGCCCTCTTAAATCCTTCCCGTCGACATCTGCGTTGGCGGGGAGCGGATCAATCAAACCTTTCGACCGGTGGATTGGGTAGTTGCTCCCACAGAAGTCTATGACCCAGCTCCCCTCAGGTTGGGTTTAATAAATGCCAGATCGGTGGCAAACAAAACTTTCATTTTGAAGGATTTCTTTTCTTCCCATGCGTTGGGTTTCCTCCGTCTGACTGAAACTTGGACTTCACCTGGTGAGTTAAGTGCCTTTTCTGCCGGCTGGCTGTGCTTATTTTAGCGCCCCGAGAGCTTCTGGTGGTAGAAGGGGGTTAGCTGTTGTTTTTAAAGCACACTTTGATTTTAGGCAGCTATCCTCACCAACACGCTACACCAGTTTTGGACTTTGTGTGAACTAGTGAACTAAGCCACTCGCCTTCGTTGCTGTATGCGATAGTTTACCGGCCTCCTAGAAATAATAAGGATTTTTAATACGAGTTTTCGGACTTTCTTGCTGACTGTGCATCATGGTACGACCAGATCCTGCTGCTCGGTGATTTTAATTTTCACATCTGTTGCCCAGGGAAGCCACTGGTTAAGAACTTCATGGACTTAGTAAACTCTTTTAATCTTGTTCAGTCTGTTAAAGGTCCCACACATTGGACTTGGTGTTATCTTATGGGTTATCCGTATGTAACTTACATGTCGAGGATGCCTTATTCTCTGACCATATGTCTGTAACGCAGACACTAAAGCGGTTGCGCCACAATGTCATGCTAAAAAGAATGATTCTTTAAAATACAAGGGGGAGCAAGCGAGTCAGATACCAAGGGCACACAGATGAAGCAGGGGATGTTTGGGCCCTCGCACAATATGGCAATAAAACAGGGATGATTCTGTCATTGAAGTTATTGGGCTCATGGAAATCACTGTATGTGAATACAGGTTTCTGTGTCACTCACAAATACAGGTTAAAGTGCTATCATATAAAGAAGAAGCCATAAGTGAATGGTGCCATTTGCATGCTAATTGTGAATACATTCATTCAAAGTCATCTTAGTGGAAACCAACTTAAGATGATTATTACTTTCAACATTAATTTGAGTGTATAAAGGTAAATCTAGAATATAGAATAGATCGAAAAAAGCTTAATGCACAAATTTTCTGTGTGGTGTTTAAATATTTTCTTGCAAACCTCCTGTTTTTTAAAATGTCTCTTAAACGTTAAATATATAACCACAAGACTTGTTTGATGTGTTTACTACCCTTTTTTCTAGTAAGTTGGTGAGAGTATGTAGACTAGACCATTAGTTGTACCCCCACAAAAACTACAGACTTTTGTCTTCTGTTTTTTCCCATCATTATTAAATAAGCATGCAAAGTTTTACCAGGGTTGATTAATTATTGCATGTGCCTGTCAATAATAATACAGCAGATAATCAGTTAATAAACGGCAATTGCCATAAGGGAATTACACACCTTGATTTATAGTTAATGTTAATGAGTAATGAAGTAGGAAAAATCCATTAAGAAGCTGCTTGGGTCTGTTAGACAATGTTCCAATTTTATAATTCTGGATAAAGGAAGAGGTAGCTGTAGAAATCTAAGCGCACATCTTTTAAAACATCTGCTCTAAGGATTTTCATCATCCACAAAAGATCTAGGTCAAACTTGTGAATATAGAGCAATGAATGTGTCTCGAAGTGCTTTGTGGGGGCAGAGCTGAGTCTGAGCCCTGTTTGAAATCTCCCAACCTCATTAGGAACTGGCTTGCTTTTGGGGAATCGGGTCTGTTCTCGTGCCTGCCTGTGAGGAGTAAGACTCTAAAGGAGCAGGTTTGGATGCTTCTTTGATGTTCGCATCGAGGGGATTGTGTGTTTCTTGCCAGGAGATTGATCCACTGTGGAAACTCATCTCTTCTGAACTCATTCACAGGAGCAAACACAAGCACAACAATATACCTAAATATCAGAATCTTTTTCAAACCACACAGTTTTATAAGTAGTATCAACAACATATTCTGTGATTATTAATTTGAAAATCCAGGGTGAAGCAGCAGTTTTACATTTTATTTCAGGCTTTGTTGCCTAGTCCCTTAAATTGGCACATTGTAATGTAGCAGTGAACAGTTATCTTGATTAAAATGTAGTGTCTGTTTTGGTAATGACATACTCGCTAACAGCAGGTGTTTCCATCTTGCTGGGATTACAGGCCTAGACTGTGTGCAGGATGGAATTTTTCTCCCTGTTTAGTGTCATAGTGATGAGTCTCAGAGGAAAAGTCTTTGATGGGATAATGAATTCTCTTTATGGATAGTTGTTTGTGCTGGAAATGACCTGCCCATGTAGTGTAGTTCTGTGTTAGAGACGAATGTCGATAGTGACAGGAGCAATCTTGAAGCAATGAAAAAGGATGAAAGTAGATGGCTTTTTTCCCCTTGCAAACCCAGTTATTTTAAAGAGGGGTGCAGACTAGTTTATTTCAGGTTTTAGGACATGGTAATAGCTCATGTGGTTCATAAGTCTTAAAAGTGTTAAAAACTGAGCATTAATAAAACTAAACTGATAACAATCTTTCTTTACTCTTCATTTAGATTCGCCTCATGGTGCTTTGAATGCACATCTTTTCGGTCTCTCTTGCAAAGATTTACTGTTATAACCATGGCAAAAGTCCTTGAGTTTAATGGTTGTTCAAAGTCAATTTCAGAGCTAAAGAAGGTAACCTCAGTGCTTCATCAATCTCTCATCTCCTGGCAGCAGTCTTCATGCTATATCTGAATGAGTAAGCAACACCTTAACAATCCTCCCTGCTGCCATCCATCCATCTGTAAATGAGGGAAGCACCTGTTATTCTAAAATTAGTAACAGTGAAATGACTAGCTAAAAGTGCATGGAAACCTGTCTTTTGCGTACGAATGGTTGAAAAATGTGCCGTCTAGCAGAGTGAGAGATCGGTAGGCTGATTTCGATGTGTGAAATAAAAAACCTGTTTGTTACAGCTTGCTGGAGGTTTTAAAGACCTTAATGGCGTCATCAAGTGGGATAGGTGCAAACTGACAAGTAAATTTATATTTCTTAGTGTGTCAGCTAAAGTCAGCTTATAGTAGTCTCCCCAGATATATTAACCTTATATTGATTAAAAATCACAATAGTGTACTTACTACCTGTTTGTGCTCTTAAAGCTTTTCAACAAGTTCAAATTTTGTCTACATGATTTTTTATTATTATAATTTTTAATATGTTAATGTGTTTATAAAGGTTAACAGTGCACATGAAATACTGGAGCTTTTACATCAGACACTTAATGTGCAGAGTACAACATGGTTTTTAAACTTTCAGGGTTACATGTCTATGTCAGGTGACATGATCTTAGCATGCTATTAGCTCCTCTTGTGCATTTTTGCTTTTTTTGCAACAATGTCTCCAGTCTGTTTGTAGTTCAGATCAAGCAGTCTTTTAAAATAGGTGTTTAAAATTGCTTTTTCTCTGAAGCAATATTTCCACGAAAGGTGTCCAAGTAGATCAAGCACTCACAGCATCTATACCTAACAAAAGTTTTTTCTCATTTCCTTTAAAGATTAGTATAAGATTAGAGCCTGACCCAGTCTTGGTTCTAAAGATAATGTCTCATATCATCATATCATAGTCATATCATTTTTTAAAAACTGACAGTGCCTCAAAGTCTCAGTAATTAACATGTTGAAAGGAAACAGGAATATCAGTCTCAATTTTATGAAACAAGCTGTTTCTCTTTTTTTAAGCAAAAAAAAGCACCTGTAAGTATAACGTATTATTTATACTCCATACTTGATTTATAAACACCTATACATTTTTGATGGTGTCATCTCAGAAGTCCAGAAGGATATATAAACCTATAGTAATGGCTTTGTCTCACATCCACATATTGGTCTTGATTTTAGTGATTAGTTCCTGTGACCTTTGAAAGCCTTGTACTATTGCACAAAGGCACAAAAGGGCTATTGCACTATTGTATATCATATTCTTTAGAATCTTTATAATACTGAACAGTTAATCCTGAGTGAAATAATGACACTTTTAGTTCCTGTATAAGAGGTGATCACTCTGAGTTTATAAAATAGGCTAGAGTTTGACAAGATTTGCCTTGTTTGCTGTGTTCATTGACGCAGGTCACTCTTGTTTTTGTCCACATTACAAGGTTCAGACTAAAATCTTGGATGGGTTGCCATGAAATTTGGGGGAGATGGCTACACAGTTTGTTTTTTCAATTTTTAAATTCAATTCAATTTTATTTATATAGCGCCAAATCACAATGGGTAGACCCTACAATAATACATACTGAGAAAAAACCCAACAATCATATGACCCCCTATGGTCAAGCACTTTGGCGACAGTGGGAAGGAAAAACGTCCTTTTAACAGGAAGAAACCTCCAGCAGAACCAGGCTCAGGGAGGGGTGGGACCATCTGCTGCGACCAGTTGGGGTGAGAGAAGAAAGACAGGATGAAAGACATGCTGAGGAAGAGAGACAGAGATTAATAACAAGTATGATTCAGCAGAGAGGCCTATTAACAGACGTTCAGTGAGAAAGGTGACTGGAAAGGAAAAACTCAATGCATCATGGGAATCACCCGGCCGCCTACACCTATAGCAGCATAACTAAGGGAAGATTCAGGGTCACCTGGTCCAGCCCTAACTATATGCTTCAGCAAAAAGGAAAGTTTTAAGCCTAATCTTAAAAGTAGAGATAGTGTCTGTCTCCCGAATCCAAACTGGAAGCTGTTTCCACAGAAGAGGGGCCTGAAAACTGAAGGCTCTCCCTCCCATTCTACTTTTAAATACTCTGGGAACAACAAGCAAGCGTGCAGTGCGAGAGCGAAGTGCTCTAATGGGGTGAAGTTTAGAATAATATATGTGCTATATATGTGTCAGGCCAGTAAAGCAGCAATTTATTTCATATGCAAGTGATAAGAGCTGGGTCTCCAGCTATGACCTTAGGCATAATAGCAATTTTCAGGGGAAGTGTCAGTAAGTAGCCAAGCCTGAAGGCAGTGCATCAGGTGAGAAGTTTAATGGTGTTGTGCTAAGTTGGAGCCTTCCGAGCCGAAAAGTGAAGCATGAAGACGCTTTGATTGAAAAGTGAGCCGACACAAACATGGCAGCTGTCTGCTGCCGCCTGCTCTCACCTCCGCTCATCAGAGTCACTGAACCAGACCTCTCCACACTATTTGTGGTGCGGCTGCCTTTTGGAACATTTTATTCAATTAGCAGAATAATAAAATAACCTGCTGTGTGTGGCTGATATTCCAGCTTAAGCTTCAGAGGATATAATAAAACAGAAAATATTTGTAACTGTGCATTTCACTCATGCAGTTCGTGGATAGAGCTTCGTATCAAGCTTACTATCATTAGCTCATACTTTCACACTCTATATCTAAATGTCACTTCTAGCTCCAAAAATAACAACATGCTAGTGGTGTAAATGCCAAAAGCTTTTTTTTATAAAGTGTTGAGCAGTGGCATAATTATGTTTCAGTCTTAATGTATATTTCCATTCCTACAGAAGTTTAAACTGTTTCTGTGTCCTGACTAACCAACACCAGGCTGATGTTGGAGTTTTTTAACAACATTTCTCTTTTTATAGCTAAAAACTCATAACGCTGCTTTGGTTCTGTCACATCACTTGAAAACATAAACAACAAAACCTTTTTATCATTTTATTCATGATGTTTGTCACAAAATGATGCCAATAAATCTGCACATTGTGTCATTAACTGCGTGCACAGCAAAGTTTTATTTAAGATGCACCATATTGAGGTCATTGGTCATTACAGACAACAGAATATCTGAGGGAGTTGACCTGCTGTATCAGGCAGATCTATGAGCCATTGCTTTTGTTATGTACTGACGGTCATTTGCAGTTGTTACTGCATCAGTGCATCTGTAGAGGCCCATTTGTTAGGAAACTAATATCATGAATCACTTTTGCAAAAGTTAAGTTTGACCCCCTGATGTGATTGCATCCTTGACATTCTAATTATAGTTGATGAGCTCGGCTGGGAGATTAAACGCATCTCTGTCTGATGTTGAAAAGGTGTGTGTCTCTGTGTAGGATGCACAAAATGTAATAATGTTACACACAGTATTTAAGGTAGGAAATTATGCACATTTATGATCTGATGTCCACCTACCAGCAATGCCTCGATTGATACTGTCACAGCAGTTTCATGCAGTCTTTCATGACTAGTGTACTGTGACTGAAAATTAGGAGCGGTGGCTTGTGCACAAATAATCTTAGCTTTATTTCAAGCCAAGTTCCCTCTGACTCCTACGTTGGTTTCAAACAGGGCTGATGCAGGCATGCCGCCTGCATCAGAAAATTATCCTGAGAAAACAGCAACCGAAACAGAAAATAAACTGAGATCAATACGCTGCTCGCCTCTCACATGATGACGTGATGGGATCATGTAACATTTGTGGCAGTTAATGTTAATCTCTTCTAACATTAGGAAATACATCAATCAATCAATCAATCAATCAATCAATCAATCAATCAATCAATCAATCAATCAATCAATCAATCAATCACTCAATCAATCAATCAATCAATCAATTTATACCTAAATACTTATAGTTTGTGGCACACTTTCAGATTTCTTAAAGCATAAAAATCTGGAGGGCATGTGAACCTGAGCATAGAAAGTCCCTGTTTGCGAAGCATGCCTGTCCTTCACACCAAGCACTCAGTATCAGCTGCGAGTGGGACATGAGAGGCACTTTAGTCGGTGCTTTGGGAAGGTTTACAGGGAAATGGCATCACTGGTGGACTACAAGCTCTGAAGCATTGATCCAAGCTGCCGTGCAGGACCTCCACCTGGAACAGTGGGGCAATAACAGCTGTCTAGCGTTGGGATATTTAAAAAGGACATCGTTGAAATAAGATCAGCAATGCAGCTCTTTGCATGCCTGGATATCTCCCAGTGCACACACTATGGGATAAATAAGGATGTTCACTTGCATGGAAAAATTTAGTGAACCAGAGAAACCAGTGAAATGATGTTAACTCACTTTAATTAATTAATAATGTGTGTAATCTGTAACAGTGTGAATCTTTTTGTGAAGATTATGTTGTAAGTAGCACCCCGAACCTCCTATTATGGTTATGTATCATTATGTTCCACCTTGTAAGTGCTTTTCCGAGTCATTACGTTTGCTGCTATTCATTTATTATAATTTCATAGCTTTGTTTATTTTCAAATAACAGATCTCAGATTGACTGATTTAATGAAGGAAGCCTCATCACTGAGACACTGGAAAATCTAATGGATTATAATCAATTATTACATAAAAAAAAGATTTTTCACTCCCATTAATAAATAAATAATAAATAACTACTAAAAATGAAGCAATAATTTCAAGTTCATTTGACCAAATTCCATTAAATGTAATATTTTACATTGTACTTATGCAACAAAATGACACGGAAACTTTACATGCAATTAAATTAAAGTCAGCAATTTGGGCATACTCATGGACTGAACATACACACACCCACAATGGACAACTGTACCCTCAAACACACAATAATAACATGGACTGAACCACCACTCACAACCACTAGCACTTTATATAGCCTCTGTAGAAACTATCTACACCCTCACTTATCTTAACTGCACTACTGTATAGCTCTGTGTAAATAATCATTCTGTACATTCGATAATCTTTAATCCTACAACTGTTTACAACTTGCATAGTTCCCATTTCTGTATAGCTGTATATCCCAGATTCTGTAAAGTTATTTATTTCATATTCTGTATAGTTTTTCATATTTATATCCTGTTCATATCCTGTACATAGCTTGTACTCACTACAGCCTGTACATACTTATAGTTATAGAATATTCACAACATACTTCATACCGTGTACATTATAACATACCATAATAGACCCATTTCTGTAATATACTCACATATCTATATTATTGCTAATATATATTGTAATATATCTATATCACTAAAGCACTTCTGGATGGATGCAAACTGCATTTCGTTGCCCTGTACCTGTGCATGTGCAATGACAATAAAGTTGAATTCTATTCTATTCTATTCTATTCTATAATTTTTTTATATTTGACAGTCAGAGAAAGTGTGTGTGAATTTGACTAGTAACAACTACAGTAGGTGTCCTCAAGAAAAAAAAGGTTTCATCTAGAATCAAAGAACTAAAAGAAAAAAGAATAATTTATTAATTAAAATAATAAAAACAAAACAGACAACCCCCCCCCACCCCCTCACAGCTATCAGCCTGAGAATTGATTGGTCAGTAGGCAGTGTCTGATCTCTATCGTCTAGGCTGAGCAGGTGGTTGAACTGATGATTTTCAAGGCTGCTAGAGAAACAAATCAGCAAGTCAAATCAAATCAAATCAAATCAAATCACTTTTATTGTCACATCACATGTGCAGGTACATTGGTACAGCACATGCGAGTGAAATTCTTGTGTGCGAGCTTCACAAGCAACAGAGTTGTGCAAAATACAATAATGTAAACAAGCAAAATACAAGAATGGCTACATCTGAAACTAATAAATATATGTACAATATATAATAGTATATGCAAAAAAATAAATAAATAAATAAATTTCTAGATGTGTATACTAAATGTTTTTCTACGTGTGTGTGTGTGTGTGTATACACATATTTTACAAATTAAATAGAGTCAACAATAAATAAATTATATAAAAATATACAGAGTTGAGACATGTGCAAAACAGTGGCATTACTGTACAGTATGTAGTGCATAATGTTGAAGTTCCAGTACCCAGTTCCCTCCTAACCTGGGTGGTTAGGAGGGAACTGAGGAGGATTAATGGCAAGAAGGCAGCGGGCCCAGATGGCATCAGCTCGAGGGTCGTCAGGTCCTGCGCGGACCAACTGTGTGGGGTGATGGAGCACCTCTTCAACCTGAGCCTGAGGTTGGGAAGAGTCCCACAGCTCTGGAAAACCTCCTGTGTTGTACCAGTGCCAAAGACTTCACGCCCCAAGGACCTCAACAGCTACAGGCCGGTGGCTCTGACATCCCACCTGATGAAGACCCTGGAGCGGTTGGTCCTGGCTCAGCTTTGGCGCCTAATAAGCTCATCACTGGACCCACTTCAGTTTGCCTACCAGCCTGGCATTGGAGCGGATGATGCCGTCATTCACCTCCTACATCGTTCTCTCGCTCACCTGGAGACCGCTGGAAGCACTGTGAGAATCATGTTCTTTGATTTCTCCAGTGCCTTCAACACTATTCTTCCCTCGGTTCTGAAGGACAAGCTGGAGAACTCTGGAGTGGACCATCACCTCACTACCTGGATCCTGGACTACCTCACCGACCGACCACAGTATGTGAGGGCTCAGGGCTGTGTGTCGGACAGGGTCGTCTGCAGTACGGGGGCCCCACAGGGAACGGTTCTGGCTCCGTTCCTCTTCACCATCTACACTGCAGACTTCTCCCACAATTCCACCCAGTGCTTCCTGCAGAAGTTCTCTGATGACTCTGCAATAGTCGGCCTCATCACTGATGGGGACGACAAGGAGTACAGAGGACTGACTCAAGACTTTGTGGACTGGTGCCAGCTGAACTACCTCCAGATCAACGCCAGTAAAACCAAGGAGCTGGTGGTAGACTTCCGCAGGCACAAGCATTCTCCACTGCAACCACTGAACATCCAAGGTATGGACATTGAGGCTGTGGACAGCTACAGGTACCTTGGTGTTCATCTGAACAACAGACTGGACTGGACTCATAACTCAGACGCCCTCTACAGGAAAGGGCAGAGCAGGTTGTACCTGCTGCGGAGACTCAGGTCGTTTGGAGTGGAGGGCCCACTCCTGAAGAAATTCTATGACTCTGTGGTGACTTCTGCTATCTTTTATGGTGTGGTCTGCTGGGGCGGCAGCATCTCTGCTGGGGACAGGAAGAGACTGAACAGGGTGATCCGAAGGGCCAGCTCTGTTCTAGGATGCCCTCTGGACCCAGTGGAGGTGGTGAGTGACAGGAGAACGGCGGCTAAGCTGTCATCCCTGATGGACAACATCTCCCACCCCATGCAGCAGACTGTGACAGCACTGAGCAGCTCCTTCAGTGGGAGACTGCGGCACCCACGGTGTGGGACGGAGAGATTTCGCAGGTCTTTCCTCCCCACTGCTGTCAGACTCCATAATAAAGACTTTAACTGATCAAGCACACACATCCATACATATGCAATAATACTAAGTGCAATAATCCTTTCTGGCATCGTTGTATTTTTACTCAGTTGTATATAGCATTCGTATTCTATTTTTATCTTATTGTATATTTTTATTCTATTTTATTCTACTGTATATAGTATATTATTTTATTCTATTCTGTACAGTTGTGTACTGTATTTATTCTTATTGTATTCTAATTTTTGCGTCATAACTTTTGCACTGTCCACTTCCTGCTGTGACAAAACAAATTTCCCACGTGTGGGACTAATAAAGGTTATCTTATCTTATCTTATCTTATATATCAGCCAATACTTACAAAGTAAGTACATAAACAGATTTCCCTAATATTGGTTATGTTTCCAACAGTGAAGTCGCAGAGTGCTCTCTGGTAGACAAACAATGCAATGCCAAGACTCATAACATGGTTTTCCCCTGTCTTTATTACTTTTTTTTATTTATCAGCTGCTATAGAAGCTGATACTGATTGAATATGTTTGGCGTATCATTCGTTCTATTGGTGTAAAGTCTGCAGAGTTCAGTTCAGTATCTTCTACTACAAAGCTATGCTGTTGTAATATCTGCAGTATGTGTTTTGGCATTGTCTTTCTAAAATAAGCAAGGCCTTCTCTGAAAAAGATGTAATCTGGGTGTTGCTCTGAAACCTGTAGATACAGCATTCGTGGTGTGTTTCCAGATCTGCAAGCTCCTAATTCAATACTCCCTAATGTACCCCCATAACACCAGAGGCAGGCTTTTAAACTAAGCACTGAGGGACGCTCCCCTCTTTATGCTTTTTTGAAAACAGTTTCCATGTTTTCCAAAAATAATGTCAGATTTTAAGGTTGCTTGACCACGGAACAATTTTCCATTTTGCCTTAGTCTATTTGAAATTAAATTTAGGGCAGAATAAACAGCAGCATTTCTGGATCATGTTCACATATGGCTTCTTCTTTGCATGACAGAGCTTTAATCTGCACTTGAGGATAGCATGGTGAAATGTTCACAGATAATGATTTCTGGAACTGTTCCTGAGCCCATGTAACAATTTACATGACAGAACATTTCAACGTTTTCAAATGAAAATGCATCTTTTTCTCTCTGTTTTGGCCTTCCGTCCACACCGGGACGGTGTTTTGGTCAAGGAAAACACAGTGTTTTGAAAACGCTCTCCAAAGCAGATGCATTTGAAAACGCCGTTTTCACGTTGCAGTGTGGACAACGAACCCGGAGCCTTTTCGAAAACGATGACACATTTTAGTCATGTGACCAATTAAACAAAGATAGCGGAGGGCCATTATACAGCAGTTGTTTTGTTTGCTCTCAATTTTGACAGCCCTATTAAAGATTAATATCAGTCTGTACATGCTTCAGATAGCTTTTCTTCAGATTTTTTAATTCTCATTCGCTTTTGCAACTTTGTACTTTTGTGTTACTCGCAGCAACAACTCCACCTCATTGTTAGTCCATTTAAAAAACTCGGCGCTTTTCCTCGACATTTTGCCGCGACGTTTCAAAGAGCCGGAAAGTAAATAAGCGGCAGACAGAAATCAGTCAGGTCGAATCGTCTTGCGTTTCATGCATGCGCAGTACTGGAGCATAAGCGTTTTCGTCCGTTTCAATCTGGACGCACAACTCTGTGAAAACGACTGAAAACGATAGTTGGACGCGGAGCGTTTTCAGACGAAAATGCAGTTTTCAAATCTATCCGGGCTAGTGTGGACATAGCCTAAGATGGTGTTTTTATACCCAGTCATGTTTTTTACCTGTTGCCAGTTAACTTAAGCGGTTTCTGCTTAGGTAAGCTGTTGTTCCTCTAGCTTTTTCTTTTTAGTTCCACTTTTTTCTCTTCTTTTAAACAATTGATTCGTCAATTTGGAGATCAAGTGATGACACTGAAATATCCTTTGTAAGTTGGTATAAAACGCTGAAATGTTCTTTCGCTGCATGTGATGAACTGACCTCAAAGTCAGCTGAAGTGGAAGTCCTGCGACACATCAGTGCTAATTCATTAATTCATTAATTTAAAAACAAAAAAAATCAATATTTGGTGCCTGAATACTGTTCATCACAAGAAAAAGCAGTAAAATATGCTGCTGTATTGCACTTGGAGCCGATAAACAATGATTTTGCATTTGGTAATATAACACCGGGACACACCGTTCAGCCAGAATTTTTATACCACCTGGTTAATATTTTATAAGTGACCTTCGTGATACCCAAACAGCTTTGTTGGGGTGAGAACGTGAGATCTCTGGGGGTTTCCTCTGGAGGCTGGTCCAAGAACACTGGGATGACATCCTTTGGTTCCTGTAGGTTGCAGGGATCAAGCTTATTCCAGCACACCCTGCTGATGTTTGGCTGAATTAAGAGCAGGGGAGTTTGAAGGCTGTGTGAATGCCTTGGGCTCTTTCACATGTTCTTTGAGCCCTTCCTGAGCAGTTTTTGCAGTGTGGCATGTTCATTAGGTTGTCTTAGGTAGAGACTGCCATAAGGGAGTTCATTTGGCCTACAACAGTGTTTAAGATGGTAATTCATGTCAAAGTCAAATCAATCTAAATGCCAGGACCCAAGGCTTCCCGAGAAAACATTGCATTTGTAATGAATTTTGTATCAGTGGTTTAATGTTTTGGCCAAAAGGAGTTCAGATCCTTTGATCAATAAGTGTCTCCCTGTCTTCTTTCCTCTGTGTTAATCCTATCTAAGGGTTTGTTCTCATCACACAGGCCATTGATTGGAGCCCACTCATTTTCATGGTGCCCAGCCGCTAAACAATACTGTCTGTTGTAATCTCAGGAGAGGATTACATTACTGCTACACTAAATCTCTGCAATCCATTTGTACGAGAAACTACAACACTGTTCAGTTACAGCCAAGGGAATGTATGACCATAAATCTAACACACTAAACAGCTGCAATGTTTTGAGGACATACACACACACACACCCTCTTATGCACACACTTGAACATAATACATGCATGTAAACTTGGACTGTTAGAATAAAAGAGTGTTAAACTGTGGGGGCATGACAGATTATCTGCAAATGAAATTTATTACTCTTCATTGGATGTGAAGGAGTCCTGGCAGATCCTCTTGGCTGGAAGGAGACATGGGTGTGTATGTGAATTGAGGTGCTACAGCTAGGAGGGGGTTGCTTGTGTGAGGGGAGTACAGTATCTCAAGGACAAGGTCAGTGCAGAAGATGCTGCAGGAGGAGGAGGATGATGACAGAGCACAGATAGTCAAATTGAGAAAAGTGGCTTGCAGTATGCTTAACATAAGTGGTACATGCGCTGACACATCTATCCACAGGCGTATTTTTTACCCAACAGCCTTGTGCTGAGAGTTCTCTAAGATTCCTTAGTCCCCGTACAAGTTCAATCTCAACACCGAAGCTTAACTTTTACACTGCAGTGCAGCAAAAGCAAACTCTCATATGCCCCTTTTTTTTACACTGGTGCTGATGGTGTGGGTGGGTAACAGTAGTCAGCAATGGCAAGATTGATTTTTCATCTGCATTCATTACTCCCCCAACCCCCCGTTCTATCCTTTGAGTCCAGTTTTCTGTCTCATTTGCCACCTCCTTTCTTCTCCCGTGATCCTCCTCCTCCATCACACTCTGGTCGGAGGTAGCTATTGGCACAAGCACGGGAAAGCACTGCTGAGACAAACGAGAGACAGACTCCTCCTGCAGCTGCCTGTTTCACACTTTTAATGCACGCACTGACACGCACCCACACACTCTGTCTAAAGTTAATTGTTTCTGATGTCTTTGACCACTGCTACCCGAGATATCTTGATAATATGGCAAAGCCGTGGTGAAGAAAGGAAAAGGTATTTCTTGGAGCAGTTTTTTTTAGTTTAAGCGGAAATCATAAAAAAACAGGAAGTCAAACCTCAAAATGCCTGCCTGCAATCGGGTGATAGAAACAGAGACCGAGAAGGAGACAGCAAATGGGCAGCAGAAAGAGGGGGATGATGCTGGAGGTGGCAGCCTGCATTTGTATTGGAGGACACACGCTGTTTCCCACCGTGTTTGCAGATCAATACCGAGCACTTTTCCACCAGTGACCTACTTGAAACACATTGAAATAACAAGAGCACAGCACTACATCCTATGAGGGCTCTCTGCTGCAGTCCATCTCAAACACTCACACAGTTTTGGCCGGTGCTACCTGGCCGCCTGTGCGGATTTCAGCAAAGGCTCACCAAACTTAGATTTTACTAGTGGTGGGTTTTAAGTTCATTAATTTTATTTCCAATTAATATTAATATGTGGCATGTCTTATTTTAAATTAAATGCCAAATTATACGTGAGAAATGTTCATGCTATCCTGGGTTTTTTAATCTGCTTGGACATTTAAACCTAGCTTATCTGCTAGAAACAAGCTGCAAAAAGAAACATGTAATGAAAACATGCACATATTTTAAAGCTGATAAAACTATTTGTGATCCAGCAGACACACAGAAACCCTGACAGTAAAGATTCCTGAAAGCAGATACATGTTTAGCTTATGAATGGACAGGTTTTTGGCTAAAATCAGCTAAATGTTTGTAAATATGCAGCATTTTTGATAGTCTTACTGACAACTCACAGTGCTTTTAGAGTTTAGAGCACATCCACTCACTCATACAGCCCTTCTTTTCTAGAACAGTCCATAAACTTATATCCAGCCATTACACAGTGATTTTGCAGTAATCCATTTGGTCCACAGTGGTTCAGCTATTTCAAACTGGGTGTTAATTCAGAATTATGCCTGTCATCAAAAACTGTTTAATTTTAGCTTTACATGTAATGTTATTATCTTTTAAAGACTTTTCCAAACGATTAAAATGACCCAAGACTGCTGTGGGACAGTGCTGTGGGAGATCTGCTGCACTTGCCGATATGCCGTATAGGTGTCAGCAAATGCGCTTGCTTTTATGACAGGGTGGCCTTGACTAATGGCAGATGGCCTTCACAGTGCGTATCTAATTGCACTGCAAATGCTCAATGTATTTTTCAACCATCCTGTGCCTCAGGAGAATTGTGACTCTCTGCTGTGACCAAGAGAGGGTGCAGGAGAGAGAGGGTATTTTAATGCTGACGCAGGTGAAATACTCATAGAGTTTGTCACACTGCAAAGTATCATTGAAAACAAACAGCTGCAATATGCAGTTTTGTGCCTGTGGAGTAAAATTAAGGCATTATTATTGATTATTAGGCTGAGTTGGAGACACTTGGTTAGAAATATTTCTTGTATCAAACTAAAAATGAACTGAATTTCACATGGTTAAACTGGGAAAAGAGCACATGTATAAATCTAATTCAATTTAATTCAGTTTTACAGAATAAGTATATGTGTTTTATACTGTAAATACCCAACAATCAGACAACCCTGATATGAGCAAGCACTTGGTGACAGTGGAAAGGAAAAACACTCTTTTAACAGGAAAAAACCTCAGGCTCAGGGAGAGGCAGCCATCTTTGTGACTGGTTGGGGGTGAGGGGAGGAAGACAAGACAAAAAGCACTTCATCCATTACAACAAGCTTTAATAAACAGAAATGTTAAATCTTAATCTTAGACCTAAAAGGTAGAGAGGGTGCAACCAGGTGTTATCAGTCCAGTCAATGGACTTTATCAGCAGTAATCAGCCCCATAGAGGTAGCCAGTAGGGGCCTCTATACAAAGTCAGAAGGTCTGTCATCATCACATAAAGAATCACTAACAAAAGTATGGGAAAGCTCCAGAATGAAGGTGCCTGTCTCCCAAATCCAAACTGTGAGCTGGTTTCACAGAAGAGAGGCCTTAAATCTGAAGGCTCTGCCTCCCACTTGATTTTTAAGTATCCTATGTCAGCCTGTGAGATATGCAGACTCAGTGATGCATGGAGTGACGACCTACATTCAGATGCTTAGAGGTAGAAGACTTAACAAAAGATGAGTCGTTTAATGAGGCTGATAACTGGATGCAAAAAATGGTGAACATTGAACACTAAAAACTGAAAACGAAACTGGAACACACAGACACTAGGAAACTCCAAGGACAGCACAGACAATCCAACAAAGGCAGACTGACACTTACACAAGAGAGTGATTAGGAAAGGAAACACATGGGAACACGGCAGGAACAAATTAGACATAATGAAACCGGGGAAGCAAAACTAAACATACATGTCTGTTTCGATTCTGAGTCATCCAGGTCATATTGATCTAAGGAGCTTGAAGACTTGATTTCTTTAGGTGTCTTGAAAATTCCAATCGATTTTCTTTTCAAGCTCCACACAATGCACATGAGACAGGAAGTAGTACGAAGACTGAGACTCAGACCAAGACACAAGACGGGGACAGGCACAAAAACTAGAGAGACAGGGAATAAAACACAGAGAAGAAGGTGGAAACAAGTAAAGGAGACAACACACAGAGGCATGACTGAGACGAGGAAGAGAGATGCAGAGACACAGAGGAGGTGAGAACAACACAGCGAGAGAGGGAGAGACGTGGTGAGGTAAATAAGCATGGAGAAACGACACTGAGGATGAGACAGAAAGGGAAACGAGAAAGGAAAGTAAAGCTGAATCACCAGAGATAAACAACATAATCAGAAACTCATCAGCACAAGAAAACTGAACTAGGAAACATAAATCACTTTTCAGGAATACACAATGATAACTAAACACAATTCAGAAAGTCCACAAACACAAAACACTCGGCTAAAGATCTGGATCCATGACACCTTAAACTGAGCTACCATGAATGGTCTTGGGAGTTCTGAAATCTGAAAGGCAATATAGTATAAATGTGATATTTAGATTTAACTGTTAAAGTTATTTCAGATTATATTGATCTTTTTCTAACATTTACAATGTTACAATGCTATTCAGAATGTCTTAGAGGTCTTAAAATGTCCTCTTAAGCTGCCAATTAGTCCCATAAAATGTGCAAACCTTTGACCTGTGCTGCTGAACCTTAAATTACGTGTCTTCATTTAACTCCTCTGCAGAGAGAAAATAGTCTCCCTCTAAATGATCGTATCTCCTCCTTGGCAGACCTTCTGTGACAGACCATTAAATGTAATATTTTATCCTTTGAAAGTTGACTGGAAAACTGTTTGAGCCACTTTTACCCTTTTTTCATCACCTATTTTTCTCCCCTTCATCACAATTAACAAGTCTCAGAGAAACCAAATAAGATGTGATGTGGTTCTAAGCTTACAGGGATTTAAAGCCGCATATGCCTGCAAAAGACACGTATCTTTGTGATGAAATCCTGCTAAGTTAAAAGAGAAAACACTGCGTTTTTATCTCTGAGCGCTTTAAAATTACAATCCTGTCTAACATTATTTTTTTTCCCTTTGATGTATGAAAAGCTTTGATTTGCAGAAAGACATTCTCGGCAAGAATAACAATGAATGTTAACATAGCTGGAAAGTAAGCTATTTAACGTAACCTTGATATTCAAACTCTTTGTTTTCAGTGAGACATTTTCCTGCTAAACGCTGAATAAAAATTGCTTTAAAGTAATCCATCAAATGTGTTATTCATGCCTCTTAAAGGTTCTTTTGTTTTAACCAAACGCCCTTTCTAATGGAAGCCTCGATGGATATTGTTTTTCTCTTGAGCACTCACGTCTGTTCACTGTGTATAATCTTACATGGCATGCACCTTTCTGAGGACCCACTTTGATAGCACATGTTGGACGTTTTATGTATTTCTCCATAAAAAACAATAAAAAATGTACATACAAAGCTACCAGGCCTATTGAGAAGCAAGTGTTTCAGGTGATCCTTCAAACCCCACTGACTTACCTGCTGTTCAGTTGAGGGTTGCTCATAGATCATTGTCAGCCGCCTTAACAATTCCAAAATGAGCTGAGTTAAAAGGATAATTCAACATTTTGAAAATTACACTTACTTACTTACTTATCAGGAGTTAGATAAGATAATGAAGGCAACCTGTCTCCAACCAGCTAAAGTCTGACTTGGACTGACTGCAACCACTCTCAGACGGGCAAAGGTTTGGAGATAATTGTGTGATTTATAAACGAGGACAGAACTGCAAACATTTCAGCAACAATGAGCGCGACTCATCTGCAATGCGTCTCGTTACAATAGGAGAATTGATTCAGGTATTCCTATACAAAACCAAGGTTGCTGAATACCTATGTCGTTCTGCAGTTAAATTGTCATTTTACATACGTGGAGCACTTTGCTCTCAGACTGCAGTTTTAAATGTGGCTCCCAGGATATTTAATGTAGAATGAAAGGCAGAGCCTTCAGCTTTCAGGTCCCTATCCACAGTTTCTTTGTACATGTACAACAAAGGTCTATTCTATTCTATTCTATTCTATTCTATTCTATTCTGTGGACCAGCTCTCAGTTTGGATTCAGGACACAGAATCCCTCTCTACTTTTAATATTGCATGCAACTTTTTTTTTTATATACAGCATATAGTTAGGGCTGGATCAGACCCTGATTAGTTGTGCTGCATTAGGCCTAGACTGCTGGTGGTCTCCCATGATGCACTGTGTTTCTTCTTCACTAAACAATTTCACTCTCTGTGTGCTTATACAGCTCTCTGCACTGAATCATTAGTTATTATTAATCTGTGGCTCACGGCCTGTTTTGTCTACTCACCCCCAACTGGTTGGGACAGACGGCTGCCCCTCCCTGAGCCTGGTTCTGCTGGAGGTTTCTTCCTGTTAAGAGTGAGTTTTTCTTCACCAAGTTTTTGCTCACAGGCGGCCGTCTGATTTTGAGTGTTCTCTGTATTACTGAGGGTCTTTGCATTACAATATAAAGTGCCTCGAGGCAACTGCTGTTATGATTTGGTGCTATATAAATAACATGGAACTGAACTGAACTGAATTGAATTGTGAGTGGTGACAGACCTGGTGCCTGTCTTCAAAGCCTGGCTTCATCTATTGTGCTATAGCTCATACAATCAACTAAAAGAAAAAGAAATGTGCAATATGCAAGGCTATTTTGCAAGACAATAACAAAAAAGTGAAAAAAGGAGAAATCTCAGTCTCAGGATGTCACATCAGGAAAAAAAATGGAAAAACAACCGATATTAACTGAAAAACAAAAAAGCAGACATCAGACTCACAGAAAGGACATGGGAGCCACCAACATAGGAGCAAAGCAAAAACTGAGGATAGAACTATTAACCAACACAAAGACTATGCGCCATTTGTATGCGTTACACAAAGACATCATAAGTAGTTCAGAATATTATATATAGAATAAACTTTACAATATTTATAACAATTTATTCACTTCTGTAGAAGAAGCTCAAGAATCCATCTGCAGTATAACAGTATAGTAGAGTGTAGTATCTCTGTATCCTCAGCAGTGTTGTTTTGGTTTGGAAGGCAGAAACTGTACAGACATAATCAAAGAGTTCCTGAACTTCTGTAAATAATTCCAACTGTAGGGAGGCCATGTTCCTTTATAATACAAAACCTGATTTTAGTCTTCTTTTATGAAAAATTGTATTACTGCAGTTTCCTTCATTCTTTCTTTTTTTGTAGCTAACTTAAAAACATTCCAAATTATTATGCAAATTGTGTTTAAGTGTCATAAAGATTAAATAAGTTGTTTTTCAATTAAACCCATGGATGGAATTGTGTCTCAGGACTCTTTGTATCACTGAAAACAATCTTGGACACCTATGATCATTAGTTTGCCAGGTGAGCCCAATTAAAGGAAAAACTACTAAAGAAGGATGTTCCACATTATTAAGCAGACCACCATTTTCAAGCAATATAGGAAGGAAAAATGATCTCTCTGCTGCTGAAAAGCGTGAAATAGCTGAATGCCTTGGGCACGTAATGAAAACCTTAAGTAATAAAAATTTAAGTGTGATCACTTAATGTTAAGAGATTTGTGGCTGAGTCAGAGCACACATGGGTTTGTGCAGATAAAGGCACAATGATGAAGGTTTCTGCCAGACAAATACATCAGATTAAAAGAGCAGCTGCTAAAAGGCCATTACAAAGCAGCAAACAGATATTTGAAGCTGCTGGTGCCTCTGGAGCCCTGCGAACATCAAGGTGTAGGATCCTCTAGAGACTTGCAGTTGTGCACAAACCTTATATTTGGCCACCCATAACCAATGCTCACAAGCAGAAACGGCTGCAGTGGGCCCAGAATTAAATGAAGACTAATTTTCAAACAGTCTTGTTCGCGGATGAGTGCAGTGCAACCCTGGATGGTCCAGATGGATGCAGTGGTGGACAGCCACCATGTCCCAACAAGGCTGCGTCGTCAGCAAGGAGCAACCATCTTCATGCAAGATAATGCAAAAAGAGAGGAATTCATGGTGTGGCCCCCGTTCTTCCCTGACTTCAATCCTATTAAGAACCTTTGGAACATCCTCAAGCAAAAAAAATATGAGGGTGGGAGGCAGTTCACATCCAAACAGCAGCTCTGGGAGGCTATTCTGACATCCTGCAAACCAATCAAGTAGAAACTTTCCAAAACTTACAAGTTCCATGGACGCAAATATGTAACTTGGCCTGTTAAGATGTTTTTGATTGAAATAGCTTTTGATTTCAGTGAAATTAATCTACTAATGCTGCAAATTCAACAAATGACCATTTTGAATTCTCTACAACCTACAAAATCTTTTGAAACTCTGTGTGTGTGTAATAATTTGGAACAGTGCATTTTAATTTTTTTATTTTTGAAAAACATACTTTTCCTTGGGAGTTTTGTTCTGTAACATTTGAATTATACTCTGTTAGTCGATGACTCGAAAGTTATGCCGACTGTCATTTGAATTGACTATTTAGGAAAAACAGAATTAGCTAATTTCCATGCGAGAGTTTGGGATTTAAAAAAAATATATAAAAAACAAACAAACAAAAAAAGGAACTGATTGCCTTCTCTCAGCTTTTTAACTAAGCGGCGGTGTGATCAAAGGCAGAGACAGATAAAGCCACCTGACCCTGGATTCATTTGAGTTATAACAGGGGTTTTTCTTTCTCTCTGGCTTGAAAATTGGACATGAAAACTGCATGTTCTGCTGTTGCTGGTGTTGCATCTAAATGATGCTTGTGACATTTGCAGCTCTGTCAGGACTGGGGGGAGGATTTGTAATGACAGTGTGAGCCAGTGCTCAACACTAACCTTTAATGAGGCCATGATAAAATGTCACTGTTGCTGAAGACATCGCTTCACAACTGCTACACAGAGGTGAAGAGCTGTGCAAAAGCTGGTTGTTTGTCACTTTTCACCTGTTATAAACTTTCTTGTTATGTCTTCATAATAAGTTTGCACTTTCTCCCTGTGTCTGCATGGGTACAACAGATTCCTCTCATAGTCCAAAGACAATAATGTTTGGTGTTTGGTTAACTATTGCTTCAATATTTGCTGTACATGTGGTGTATGAACTGGTTAAGAATGAATGGATGAATGAATGAATTTGACAAAGTGACTGGAAGACATATTGTGAAGTGGCCAAACGCAGTTGTTGATTTGACGCAGATGTGCAAATCCCACTTTAAGGATGAAGTATAGTGACAGTGGGAGCTGCAGCTCATCAACATCTGCTGATCAGCAGCACGACTTTGTGTTGCTGTTGGTGCCTTCTGGAGCATTTTAATACAATCACCCTACTGTGTAGGATTGGCTAACCAAGAACTTAAAGCTTCATGTTTGGAAAATTATTCTAGTACGTTTTTAGTCTGTTACCAAAGCCAAGAAGCTTCTGTTCTTTAAATGATCTGATGACTCTAAATCAGACCTTAAGTGCCTGAGCTGTTCTTTTTGGCCAAAATGGTCGACTCTTAAATGCATCACGTTGACTTTGTGCAAACTCTCCCAGAGGGTTGCGTCTGTCATCGCCCATTTTCTTTCCTGCTACTACAAGAGCTCAGCAGAAGTACTAAAAGTGAACCTCAGGTGTATAGATGAGGAGCTGCTGCGTGCTTTGAAAAGCAGTTCAGATAATTGATTGTCCGTGTTTCTGTCAGTGCGACCCTCAGGTGCAGACTCCTTCTCAAATCCCTGACAGCTCTCCCCAGATATGAGAACACTTTGAAAATGCTTGTTCTTATTACATGCTGCTCTGCTTCCAAAAGAGCACACCAGGAGCAATACCACAATACAAGACGAGAGGTCGGGGGCAAGAGAAACACACAAATTACTCTTTTGTGCTGTCCTCTTGTAATGGAAGGGGCTGAGTGTTAGTCACTAATAACAGCCTTGAGTCGAAACGTAGAAGGAAAGCAGGTAAAACATACATACTAGACGGGGGCTGGTATTCACAGGGTTTGCTTAGCTTTGCATGAAATTACAGTTAGTCATATCTGACTCCTTTTCCAAACAGCTATTTCACAGGCAACTAAACATCTATTAAGATTCAGTGGTATTTTCTCAAAAGGAGGTTGGCTTGGATTAGAATTCAGCAGAAGTGCTTAACAGACATCATGATGGTCACATGTTAAAGCTGCTGCATGTCTGTTTACATGTCTGGGGATTAAGGGGGTTAGAGACTGAATTAATCAACTACTTGTCTTGTTTTTCTTTATTTTACCTTATTCTTGTTAGGAATGTCATGTGAGTGTTTAATACCATAACGTGTCAGAATAGTGTTTCTTAACTAATTGTAAAAGAATAATTGAATATGGTAAAAAAAAAAGTGTTTGAGACACTTGGGCAACTTTCCCCTCATTTGCCCCTCTCTGACTCATCTCTGCTGTAGAGAATCTCAGCTGCTGACCACAGAGGCAGAACCGCAGCACTGCGGGACTCCCTTTGGGGTAGGCAGCTGGTCGCCATGTGATTGCATGCATAGAGGTGCTGGTGCATATGAATATCAGCAATTCCACCCACATTCCCACTTCCACCTGTCAGTGATAGAAATCACAGCAAGTGGGGGAAGCTAGATGAGAAATATGTTTAGCCTGAAATGCTGTGTTTACTTTGCTGTGTGCAGAATGCATCATTTTGTTTTGTGCCATATTGGCAGGGAACCCAAATGCAAATATGCAAGCATCTGATTTTATAAGGAAAGTCTTTTCGGTTGAATCTAAAAACACTGAAACTAAACAGAAACACTGCAAATATTAAAAAGAAGAAAAATAATTTTGCCTTTTAGCAAGATTATGATTCAGTCACACTGGAGTGAAAAAAAGGACACAACCTCTTTGTGACTGGAAAAAATTTCCGGTCGTCTGGTGTTTGCATTTAATTTTTCACATTTGGTGGTCGATTGCAATTAGTTGTGACCATCTGGATTCCCAGCAATATGCTAAACCTCTGGGTGACCACTTTTGATCAAGAGCTGGCTGCATAGGTTGCGTAGTGGGAGGCAACCTGTCTCCAAACAATCACAGTTCAACTTAGACTGTCTGCAATCAGTCTCAAACAGATAAATGTAGCTGCAATAATTCTGGTCAGTAAAATGAGACTGTCTGGCAGTTGCACGGCGCCCAGAACTCTTGAACTCAGGGAAAGCCACTGAATAAAATATGATGGGGATGTTTAATTTTCTGTTATATTATGAACATGGTTACTGTACAGTGGCTAATTAGGTGTCCAATTACTTCTATGGCATCGTATTCTGTTGGAAAAACGAACATACTGAAGTGGATAATGTTAAATCAAGTTGTAAAATGGTCTGACACACTGTCAGTATAGACACCACTGTGAGAATCAGAGCCTTGAAATAGAATGTCTTTTTTAATCGGCATAATCCTCGGTTATAAATTCATTGGTCAAGGACCTCAAGAAAAGTAATGATGCCATGGATCATTTCTGATGACCGGTGATTTATGAAAGCTGAGTCACAGGGCAACAGAGAAGATGGTAGCTGGGGGTCATAGTCATACATCTTCTCAGACTCATTTGAGCTACAGATATGTTGATGGATGACCTTGCAGTGACGAGGTTTCGGCATGCTTTTTACCTTCTCCTATCAGCCTTGTAAAATAACATTTAATTAAATTTAGCCACATGATGGTGCATCCCATTATCTCCTTTTCCCATAAGAAAGTAGCTATAGGTCTACTGACCTTTTTAGAGTAATGCAGAATGAATTCACAATGACCTCCTTCAGATAAACCGTACATGTGTAAGGGTGTAGTCAGTGTAACAGTTCATTTTCACTGCATGCATCACAATTACTCATTACTCGCAGAACCCAGCTGGGGTTCCACAGCTGATTTCGGGTTTTTGATGTTCATTTCATAAATGTGCAATGCTCAAGTCAAGCAACAAAGCAACAGCCCATTGAGAATTTTTTATTTGTTTACTTATATGTTATTTCTTTTACTTTATTTTTACATTTATGTTTTTACGTTTCAGTTTGGCAAGTCTTTCAAATCAACTGTTCTTCTTTTGAACCAACACACGAGTCTTATCTGGCCTATTCTTCAAGGTCAACTGATTGATCTGAAGGTCAAAGTAATAATAATGCTATACAGAGCTATTTATTAAAGCTATGGGATATAGAGAATGATAAATGGGGATTTTAAATGTCACATTAGTTTGCATCCAAATATCGTGCCACATTTGACCTCTGCTCTCACTTTTACATTTTATATCTGCTTTTTCTTCGAGTTGACCCCAAAATGCGTTATATCTTTAAAGAATGCATTGTCCAGAAAAAGATAATGGGCTGCCAAGTTAGTTAGAAATACACCTTAGTAGAATAAAATATAATAAGCTCAAGTTATTATTATGTGCAGTTCAATATCCATGACCTACTCCTACTACGTACTCTTTGTGTAATCAGAGTATCACACTAAACGTATTTGAGTTTTGCTGCACTATAAAATTCTTAAAGTTATTTTTGTTGCTTAAAAACAACAAAGAAAAAAAAGAATATATACAAAATATAATACCATTCCTTTAAAAGTAAGTGAGCTGTTTTGTGGTGGTTTGTGCTGTCGGAGTGCCCCTTGTTTTATATGCAAAGCTGCACGTCTCTTACCTTTCCTGCCCATGCAACCTTTTCTGTGTCATTATTGATCAATGCCAATTAGAATGCAAGTCACCAGACGATAGTCTGACACAAAACACCTGATCCAATCTCAATCAGCAGAGTAAATCATGTCATAGGAAGAGACAAAGGACTGAGGCTTAGCGTACAGAGCAACCACCCCTTGATAAGTCCAGTACCTCTAGTTACACAAGTTTACTGAGCTCAGGTTTTACTGTGGAGTCAGATATGAATTATAGGTTGACTAAAACATTCTGACCCATTCTGTGGCAGTGGGACGTTTAATAAAGAATGTGCAGGGAGAATGGAAGCTGTTGTCCATAATAAAAATTACATTAAGTACATAACTCTGGGCCCTTAATTGAAATGTCAGTCACAGTTAGTTGCTTTTTCATCATTTTTCCTGCTGAATGAAAGGTTTGTGTTTCTCACCCTGAAATAACTGCCAGATGTCATATTTACTGCCTGTGAGCTGCTCTGTAACATAGACTAGTTGCACCACGTTGATCTGGACACTAGATGGCATATGAGGTTAGCTAATAAGACGATCTCAAAGTGTAAAATGATTTTAAAAAAATTCTTATTATCACTAACTCCTTTTGATTTTCAGGCTCTTTTTTAGCCTCAGAAAAATCTGTAGGCACCTACAACTTCAAACACCAAGGCTGTCTGACACTTTGGGCTGCTTTGAAGAGTTTTCCTTGATCTCATCATTGTGGAAGAGGCAGCTCAGCTTGTGGATTTACAAAGTGTCTGTTTTTTTTTCTTTTGAAGAAAAGCTATCTGATGGAAAGCAAGTTATGGGTTCATCACATTTATGGGTGGACATTTAAATTCTGTGTTACATAAGCAACCTCCTCTATGATCCATCACCTCAAGACACCGTTCAGCTCAGTAAATATACACGTGTTAATATTTATTTAGAGTTAGCACCTGCATAAACCTGGCATAAACCCACCAAAAGAAATGTGGCACCCTGAGTATTTTGAGCATTAAGAACAAGTCTCAGATGTGTTCTTTATGTGTTCGTGCCCCCCCATCATCTTTTTTGCTACTTGTTGTGACAATAGTTTGCATCATAACCAGTGTTGGTCAAGTTACTTGAAAAAAGTAATCAGTAACTAATTACTGATTACTTCCTCCAAAAAGTAATCCCGTTACTTTACTGATTACTTATTTTCAAAAGTAATTAATTACTTAGTTACTTCGTTACGATTTACAACCTGAATAGGTGATAAAGCGATAGATCTTTCAGCCCAATTCTACTTTTTCTACATAATCCATCATACAAAATGTAATCAAATGGAAAAGTCTCTTTTTTTTAACTTGTTTTATCCATTTTAATCTTTTAACTTTATGCATCAAGCAAACATTAAATTATATGCACCATTCTCTGACTTGAAGAAATTAGTTTAACATTTAAACCTATTTTCTGCACATTCCAGCACATAAAATAAAATATTTTTTGTGTTTACACTCACTCTTTCAAATAGATGCAAGTAAAACACAGCAGAAAATAAATGAAGTCAAAGACTAATGGTCCTTTTGCTCTATTTTCACCTGTAAAGCAGGAGTAGGGTAGGCGGAGATGTGCCCTGGTGCAGTTGTGCTGCGGCGGTCAGTGGAAGAATCCGCGAATTTCTCTGTGAATTTCCCATTACGTCGTAGTGCACTTGGTGCTTGTTTAGGGGTTTTTTTTCGCTGTAAAAAGAAGTTTTCTTCCCACGCACAATGGAGACTAATGTTTTTGTCACTTTTTATGGAATCAAACTCAAAGTAAGGTCAGTACTTCCACGCTTTAAACGCTGCATGCTCATACTCTCTCCCGTACTCGATATATTATCCATTGTTGATCTGCACACAGCTGTTGTCTCAAACGTCGCACTCGCTTACATCATTGTCATGAGACATTCTCGCAAAAAAATCACGGTTTTAGTAACGCAGTAACGCAGCGTTCCTACAGGAAAGTAACGGTAATCTAATTACCGTTTTTGCAATAGTAATCCCTTACTTTACTCGTTACTTTAAAAAAGTAATCGGATTACAGTAACGCGTTACTGCCCATCTCTGATCATAACACAGAGCGAAAAGCTCATTTGGTCCCACCTGATGTGATGTTAGGGTGATATTTAGTTTCGCCAGTAGGTGGCAGTGGCGGCTCAGCCAAATGGGTAACAGGCAAAATAATCCTTCACAAAAGTAACGCAGGCCAGTTATTACAATGGAAGCCGCCAGTAACACTGAATTGTTTTGCTGTGTTTCAGGTGAGAGCAATATACGAGCACTACATACATTTATGCAAAGTTGATGCTTATTTAACATGTTTGGAGTGTAATTCTTGTTTATATGGTGTTTAATGTGAGCGAATAAGGGAGTTGTTTCACGTTATCTGTGGGTAATGCTAGTAACGTATTTGTGTGCTAGGGGTGGGCGATATAAATGATATATGATAGAAATGATATAAATTTGGCCAACGATTTTGACTATACCGCTCTATCGCGATAGTGCATGTTGATGATGTCATCAAGCTGCGCCTGTTTTGGTTGAAAGCATCGCAGTGGCTACAACCATTATCATCTGCAAATTATGCCGGGCGACAGTCATAGCAAAGAGACTGTTTTGCTGTGTTTCAGCTCAATAAACCTTCATGTGCACCTGAAAGAACCCTGTCGTCCTTCAGTGTGTAACATAATTTGGCGAACCAGCCAGGAGTATATTTCCTGCTCCAGGCAACAACCTAGAACACGTTAAATCAACATCTGGTGAAGATGGAACAACTACAGGATGAGATCAGCACAGCATTGTGGAAACCGGAACTCACCAAGGTGAGCCAGCATCTTAAATGCAGCGAACCAGCAGGGGTGGGTTTTAAAGGACAGTCCCAGAGTGCTCTGATTCAGCTGGCAGAAAGTACTCTGGACAAAATTGAAAAAGCAGAGGAATCTGAAGTGTTTCAGCAGTTCATCCATGATCTCCAGTCATTCGTACAGTCATTACAAGAACATCCTGCGACTGAAGTGGAGATACAACGTGCAGAGCTCAGTGAGATAGAGAGACTGAAACAAGAGTACAGTCAGCTCCAACAAGCTCAAGCAGAAGCACGACGTGTTCTGGAAGACAAAATTGAAGCGTTGGGGACAGAGTTTAGAGGTGCTGCTAGGATAAGTGAAAAACAAGTAAGTCAGCCTGCACCCTTTACTACACCAGAAGTGACTCTGAGAAAAGACTTTCAGATCTGGGGTCAGATTGGGGAAGACAAATTATCTTTCACTAGCTCGACCAACCAAATTGATTCCGGGCTTAAGAAAGGCTACTCAGAGACTGAAATCATTGAAGCTGTGATCAAGGCAGTAAGCCCTGGCCTTCACCTTCGAGACTTGCTGGAAGTGAAGCGGGACTTCCCACTTCCCACACTAAGAACTATACTAAGGGGACATTACAAAGTAGACTCGTCAGCTGACCTGCTTCATCAACTCATGAGCAAATCCCAAGACCCCAAAGAATCTGCTCAGTGCTTTCTCTTCAGGGCAATAGAACTCAGAGAGAAATTGCTCTGGAAGTCTGGTGATGATGATGAAGGGGAGCAGTTCAGCCCAGACTTAATTCAGCGCAAGTTCCTGCGCTCATTAGAGACTGGCCTCCTCAGTGAAGCCGTGAAATTTCAGTTAAAGCCTTATCTTAGCAACTACCAAGTAACAGATGAGGTTCTGATTGAGAAGATAAATGAAGCAGCCAGTCTTGAATTAGAGCGACAAAATAAACTGAGGAGAAATACTACTGTAAAAACACCAAGGATAAATGAGGTACACACAGAGTCACAGCACAACCACACTCAGCCACCTTTGAACAGTGAACCAGACAGAAAGGATGAAACTCAGACAAAGGGGGGTGAAAGAGGTGCCACAAAGAAAAAGCAAGGACAGAATACGGGCCTGGATTCAGAGACAGCTAAACTGATTGAAGGCCGGAAAGCTGATGTGCTTGAAGTAAAGAAAATGTTTAATGAGACTTTAGAAGCAACAAAGGTAAGGTCAAGTATGGACAGTCGGTTCTCTCCTACAACAAGACGTGCTAGAGGTTGTCAAATGTGCAGAGAGGCTCAGCTTGGTGACCTGTGTAGACACTGCTACCGCTGTGGTCAGGAAGGTCTCCTTTCTCGAGGGTGCAGGCAGGCTAGGATCACCCAGGGAAACGGGAGGGGGCTACCCACAGTAGCCCACTCATCACCCAGGTCCCAGGTAAATCCTGTCTATGTGCAAAACACCTCGCATCAACAAGCACCACAAAATGACTCCACACGCACTGAAACTGGCCCCAAAGAGCCAAACAGCAACAAATTGGCAAGTGACACATCTAATGGTTATAGATGGCAAACCAAGCTCATCAGTCTCATTGGGAAAAGATGCACAGTTCGGTGCCACCTAGATAGGGTACCAGTAGAGCCCCTGTGGGACACCGGAGCTCAGGCAAGTCTTATTAACAATGGATGGCGAGAACAACACCTACCGCACAGCACTGTCAGGCTACGTGCTGAGCTGTTGGGAACAGAACTTCTAGTAGCTTTAGCAGCTAATGGTAGTGAAATCCCATATGATGAGTGGGTAGAGACAGAATTCCTTTTGGACTGTAACCCTGAAAATTGTCTTCTAGTCCCAATGCTTGTATCCGTGACCCCAATGTTGCACAACTGCCCATTATTGGATTTAATCTAATAGAGGAAGTTGTGAGTAAATGGAGCAAGCAACAACCAAGATCACGCAACGTTCGAAAAATCAGCACTGCTAAATCAGTACTAAAACTATTGCAGTCACCAGACCAAAACCAAAGTGTGGGCACAGTACTGGCAGGAAAGAGGGGACTATGTCTGGCTGCTGAACAGATTACCACGACATATGTCCATGTACACATTGGAGCCCAGTTTTCAGGACAGAGTCTGTTGTTTGTCCCGAATGAACCATCACAGTTGCCTGAGGGTCTTGTCATTCAAGAGGGACTGGTCACAATAATGGAGGGCAGGTCAGTGTACATCCCAGTCGCGATAGCTAATACCAACAAGCGGGATGTCAACTTAATTCCTCACACTGTTCTGGGACATCTGGAAGAAATAAAAGCTGTGTACCCCATCACCCCTGAAAAGACACAAGACTCAGTGGAGCAGATTTCGTCACAGCCTCCTATACATGTGAATGAGGTTATTAACACACCCTCCTCCAGCCATAAGCCACCTCAGTGGGACCCTCCAGTTAAGTTGGACCATCTCAGTGAAAATGAACAACAAAGGGTGAGACAGCTGTTAAGAGAGGAATGTCATGCTTTTGCTTATGATGATAAAGATGTTGGGTGCATCCCCAGTTTAAACATGCACATTACATTGCATGACACAACACCTGTTCGAAAGACCTACATATCTGTGCCAAAGCCTCTGCACCAAGAGGTGAAAGACTATCTTCAAGACCTGCTGAGCCGTGGGTGGATTTCAGAGTCCAGGTCACCCTACTCGTCTCCAATCGTCTGCGTTCGGAAGAAGTCAGGTGAATTGAGATTGTGCTGTGATTACAGGGAACTCAACCGGAAGTCAGCACCAGACAGACACCCAATTCCCAGAATTCAGGACATGCTAGATTCCCTTCATGGCAGCTCCTGGTTCTCTGTTCTTGATCAGGGGAAAGCATACCATCAGGGGTTCCTGGACCCTGAAAGTCGTCCCCTGACAGCCTTCATCACACCTTGGGCTTGTACCAGTGGAACCGCGTACTCTTTGGCCTCAGCTCAGCCCCAGCAGAGTTTCAGCGGAGCATGGAGGACTGTTTAAGGGGTCTCGAACTCCAGGGTTCGAGGGACGCTGTCCTGCAGGTTTTAGATGTGTCCTTGATCCAACACAGCAGATTTAAATGGCTAAATTACCTTCTCAACATGTCTTGAAGTTCTCCAGAGGCCTGTTAATGACCTAATCATTTGATTCAGGTGTGTTGACCCAGGGTGAGATCTAAAACCTGCAGGACACCGGCCCTCGAGGCCTGGAGTTCGAGACCCCTGGTTTAAGGGGACTGCGGGATGTAATCTGTCAGCCATATTTGGACGACAACTTAGTCCACTCTCCTTCATTTGATACTCATCTTGAACACATCAGAGCCGTCCTTCAGAGATACCAAAAACATGGTGTCAAACTCAGCCCACAGAAATGTGACATCTTCAAGAGAAAGGTACGTTTCCTTGGTTGGCTGGTGTCCGAAGAGAGATATACCATGGACCCAGCGGAAATAGTCCCTGTACAAGCTCTCAGAGACAAACCACCATCCACAGTGGGGGAACTGTGTCAGATCCTAGGATTCCTGTCCTACTATAGATCCTATATCCCAAACTTTTCAAAAGTGGCAAATCCCCTGTACCAGTTGCTGACACTGCCTCCAGATAAAGCAGCTGGAATTCTTGGCCTTAAAATGGGCAGTCTGTGAACGCTTTCGGGACTACCTATATTACGCCCCACATTTTGTTGTCTACACAGACAATAACCCTTTGACATATGTTCTCACGACAGCAAAGCTGAATGCCACAGGCCACCGCTGGGTGAGTGAACTGGCTGACTTCAACTTTACTATCAAATACTGGCCAGGGAAGAAAAATGCTGATGCAGATGGCCTATCCTGCTTACCACTAAACATTGAGCAGTATATGGCACAGTGCACATCAGAAGTAAAACAGGGTGTCACTAGAGCTCCTGTTGAAAGTGCAGTATTGCAGAGGGAGAATCTGCTGCATGAAACTGTTGTTGTCAGCCTGAGTGCCGTCATTTTAATGCAAGACGCGGTCACACTGTCTGCTGGAAAGTCTCTGTCACCAGAGGAAATCCGAGTGAGTCAGGAGAAAGATCCCATCATCGGTCGCTTTTTACAACACAAAATCAACAACTACTTACCAAAAGGTCGTGCCCTAACAGCAGAACCCCCTGATGTCAGAATTTTGCTGTGGAGTAGAGTGCACATAAATGATGATGGAGTCCTCTATAGGAGAGTGAAAGGCCGAGATCAGCTCCTTCTCCCTAAAGAGCATCGTGATACTGTGTTCAGGGAACTGCACAAAGAGATGGGACATTTGGGGGCAGAAAGAACTCTGTGTTTAATAAGGGACAGGTTCTACTGACCTCGAATGCAAAGCGATGTGGAGCATTTTGTAATCCATGCCTGCAAATGCCTCAAGAGGAAGCGGCCAAGTAAGATTACCAGGGCCCCACTGACCACCATTACAACGACATTCCCATTTGAGCTTGTGTCCATACTTTTGCACCTTGAGACTTTATTGTCCATGTTGAGGACACTAACTGAGAACACTAACTGACATGGAAAAAGCAGACTGGAAGGAATCACTGACAAAGGTGGTGCACGCCTACAACTGCACTTGGAATGAGGCTACTGGGTTTTCCCCGTACTATTTGTTGTTTGGTCGTACTCCAAGTGTCACGGTCTGGCTGGCAGACCGTGGGGATATGGGGGAATGAGGACCCAAAACGCATGGTTCTGCGATGCAAACAGTGCACTTTATTTACAGTGAAGGTAACAGATGCACAATAAATCCCCTTTGCTCCCTAGACTCCCATGTGTGTGTTCCCCTCCGACGTCTGTGCTCGTGCTCCCGGCAGTTGTGTTTCTCCACACCCTGTGTGTGCTGTCCTTGTGGTCCCTCGTTCCACCTGCAGGACAATAACAGAAGCAACCGTTAAACACTGAACCCGCGCGCACACACGATCCGCACTTCCTACTACTACACACACTGACTTGAAGTCTTAGCTTAATGATCCCGCGCCGGTGGGAGCTCCAACACTCTCCTAAGTAGCTCCCCCGACGAGCCCTGGGCCCTATTTCAGGAAGCCGGTTTAGTGCAAACTCTGAGTAAGTACACCCTGAGTTAACGAAAACTCTGGGTTTTCGGTTTCACAAAGCGAGTTTAGATTAATTCTGAGTGAGTTACTATGACGACACACTCCGTGAAGCTAACCTGCCCCCTAGCAGGTTTACTTCAACTAACCCTGACGTTCTCCGCCTCTTTGTCAGAAACCTGACTGCAGGAAGTGTCAGACATGGCGTGTCCCTTCCTTGAAGAGCCAGTAGATGTTGAAGCCCAAATTCTCCGCAGAGCTCTCCGCCGGGAGAGAGTGATTAGAGCGCGTTCGGACATTTTATCATTTCCTGATGATTTTCTGTGTGAACGTTACCGTTTTTCAGCACAATCTATAATTTATTTGAATAACATCTTCAGGCCTAATATTGCTCATGTGACACATCGCGGACATTCTCTCAGTTCTGTACATATTATTCGTATTGCACTTCGGTTTTTTGCAAACGGGAGCTTTCTGTATAATATTGGTGACGCTGAGCACGTTTCCAAGGCTACCGTCTGTCGGGCAGTCAGGAATGTTACAGTTGCACTGAAACGTCTCCTGTACACGTTTGTGGTGTTCCCCGGTCATAGACCCACAAGATTTATCAAAGAGGGATGCCACAAAATTGCAGGTAGCAGGATGAACAAAACTTAATTCATGATGTGGTGATACTTGTACTACTTAAATTTTACATTTATTCTCACGGTTCCCAGGCGTGATTGGCTGTATAGATGGTACTCACATTCCAATCATTGCTCCTTCAGTAAATGAAGGAGACTATGTGAACAGGAAGTCTTTCCACAGCATTAATGTACAGGTACATAGTTCCCTGTAGCATTTCAAACTAACAAATTATGTCATTATACACTGAAAAAAAGGGACTGGCCATCTCTTGGATTTATGTAAGCATCTTGCATGTATTTAACACAATTGCCTCATGTTTTAAAGATAAATGTAACTATATAGTGTAAAAACTACATGATATGCAGAAAGGGTGTATTAAATTGTTCATATCATGTTCAGGTGAAGTAAGTCAATAAGATAGCAACGTTAAATCTCGTGAAACCACGCGTGATTTCATCTCGCGGGCTTTGGATCGTGGTTTAAAAAATGCATCCATCTCAGTCAAGTCGAGCAGCCAACTCTACGTTTTTTGGTATGTCTTGATTTTTTGAATTAATATTTACCATATTTCAGCCAAATGTAGTTAAACGTCTAAAGTGCCGCCATGTAACATGCTAAAAAAGAGCCGTTAGCTTATTTGCTGTTTTATCTGTTATCAAAGAATTGGCGCTTTTTCATTTGAATTTGTCTTTGGCACAAGAGCCGTAATATCACATTAAACCTAATTACGAGGCACTCATAACATAATTTGGTTTTCTGTGTGAATCCGGTTGTTCAGTGATGACGCGACGAATCCTACTTCCGGGTCTAAAGTAGTCTGCGTTTAATATGGCTTTTGTGTTGTTAACATGTTTAATGTTATGTATTTTCTTCTATTTGATCTCAAAAAGCTCCTAAAACAGTCAGTGATCACTGTTGACCTCCCTCGGCTTTTATTACCGCTAATCATTTATTTAAGCTCAGTTTTTAAAACCTTACGATGTAACTACAGCCCAGCCCATGCAGCAGTATATGAATGACTAACCTCGTATTGTGGATGGATTATCTCAGTTGTTCTCCTGGCTGAAGTTTGGTCCTTTTACAGCATCCTGCCATGCGATTACATTTGTTCCTGACCACCGAGAACACTCACATTAACTTTTATCGAGTGGAAAAAAAGTTAGCTTGTTTATATTATGCTAACATAGCTGTGTCGCTAGCGGTCACGTAGCACATCATTATATACCAGCTAGCCCAACTTCAGTAACCCTACAAACGTCACTGCTGTTTAGTTTTCTGTCTTCATTTATGCTGGAAGTGATAGCAGAGCTGTACGTTTTAATTTGTTTCCAAAACCCCGCAGTCAGGACATGCTATATTGTATTTAGATAGAAGCTAGCGAGCTAACTCCCTGCTAACTTCTAACTCCGTTAAATGTCATAAATTCCGTTTTCATGGATGCCTGGATGTTAAACTCAATTGTTACACCTGGTAGAGCAGAACGCTGATCATTTTATTAAAGATGAAAGACTTTAGACAGTTTTTCAACTCTCAGTAATCCCATAGTGATCGTTTGATATATGGACCTGCAGCGGAGTTTAGACCCAGACACGGCTAGTGACGTCAGACTGAACAACCGGATAGATTTGCCAACTGACTCTTCAGTTACATTGTGTATTTACTGCACCGTGGTGTTAGTGAGATTTTGGACATTGAACAGCTTTAGCTAATATCATCAGCGGTATTATGCTAGCTTACATCCCTACCCCTCCTGCCCTCACCTGCTGTCCTTTTGTTTTTGTTTTTGTTTTTGTTGATGCACATTGAGAGACCACATCTATTCTGCATTTCACCAGGAGTCAGCTGATGGATTGTGGGTTCAAGGTGTTATGGTAAGAAAGTATATTCTATTTTCGCTTAAGGTTTCTGTAACTTAATTATAATAGGTTTTTTATAATTATTAGGTGCATGCATACTCAAATAGACCACCCTATTAATACAACTGAGAAATCCAAAATCTGCCATAGGTTTAACTTATACCTGTATGTATTGTCAGAAAGGTGATTACTGGACTCACATTAATGCACACTTGAACTAAAATGAGGTTGTAACTTGTGGGTTCTTGGGTTGCAAATCAGAAATAAACATCTTTGGATTTTTTTAATCCCATAAGATCTGGAAACACAGTTTTTATTCAACAAAACATTACTGATTATTAACCAAGCACAGTGCCTGCTGTTATTTCAAAATAATTTTATGTCATTTCAGATGAAATGCAGCATTCCAGTGCATCCCAACCATGCCTTTACAGTCAAGGTTTCTGACGGAGCTGAGTTTCTCTCTGACAGTCTGCTGAAAGTGTTTGCAAAGTGATCGGGGGAACAGGGCACAAAGCTAAAGGATGTAGCTGCCATGATGACAGTAAGAACTTTAAAATTCTTTAACTACAAAGTGTATATGTATTGCATTAGGTCAGTAAAAGATTTTTATGCTGCATCCATTGAAACAGTCAACTATTACCTGTGAGTACTGATTCCACCGAAAGGATGCCATAATTTTCGTCATGCATTTACTGGCCCACTGAGAAAAATTGATCTTTTTAAAAAAATAAATGTTCTGGAAACTATATATCCATAAAGTTGATGTCAAACAGGAACTTTTGATATTGCTTTGTAGATGCTGGTGTTGCATGTTGACTGGTTTAAGTTTTGGTCTGGGATCATTTTCTTCTGTGCTACTGAAAAGTTCACAAATCTCTGTTTTCTTTGTTATAATACTTTAGGATGACATTAATGCTCAAAGGGAGTCTCATCAAAGTGCTCCGCATCTGTGTGAAAGACAATTGCAACATCTTGGTGCAGGAGTTCATGGTGAGTGTTTTATGAGTAGATTGTGGCTTTGCAACATTTAAAAATGCATTTAGTTATCCACTTGATCCTCATTGGACTGGTTAGGACCAGTAGTCCTCTTTAATAATTTGAAGTTCACATGAGGCCTGGTAGTGAACTCAGCCGCCGGCCCTTGAGGCCCCACCCCTGTATTAGGGGTCACATCAGTGTGAAAAAACTTTAAATTTGTCATTCTAGTGAACAAAGGAAAATCCCACCAATATTTACATTAGCTTTTGTTTGAAAAAAAAAAAAGACCAACAGCTAACCAAATTGTGGGGCTGAAAGTCTAAATTCTAACATCTTCTGAGTGACAAAACCTGGATTTCTGATGGGCCGGTGTCTTTCTAAGAAAAACTAATGTAAAGCATTTGAAATTATGTTTTTCACCCTCTCTTAGAAACTCTGTTAGACCATGAATGGCAGCATGGCAGGCCACTCTTTGGCTATAGCTATTTACTATGTTGCTTGCATTGGTTTAAATTACTCTAACATTAGAACTGGTAGATTCAAAAGAGATGAGTTTAAAAAGGAATCTTAAAGAAATGTTTTGTGTTTAACCAGGACTTGACTGAGGCCACTGCACAGATTGAGAAAACCACAATGAACATCTGTCTCCAGAGGATGCACCAGGCAATGACTTTTCTGACGTTGGCATCATCATCGAGGGTATAGTAGTTCTTCAAGATCTGGATAACGTGACCTTTGCAGTAGCCATGCTGTTTGGACCTTTTTTATTCCTTCAATATGAGTTACCCATCACAACTCTGCTACACTTTTGAGGTGATTCAAAGGGTGGTAATGGAGTTGGATGCAACTCAGCTCTCAAGAAAAGCTCACAACTAAGACAAAACTGCTCCTGCAACGAAGCTCACTGTTATGCATGTGAGGTGACCAGCTCTAGGTGAGAAGACATTTAAATCTCACACTTGTTCTGCTGCATTTTTGAAGCTCAATTCCAGGAACAGATCGCAGGGTTCATTTTTATATACACTGCAACTGCCATGAGGACGAGCCGTTTTTTTGTTGTTGTTGTTGTTTGTTTTTCCTTTTGCTCTGTACAAGTTCTCTGTCTGTTTGGCAGCATTTTTAAATTTCTCTTTGTATTTTTTCTTTCTTTTACTAGTGAAGAGATGTAGCATGAACAGTTATGCAGTCTAAATATCCCATATGGGCCGTGTGAAATGGTATTTTCAGTTTCATTCAGTTGAAGTAAGGAACGTTGAATATTTCTAAGTGTGCTGTTTTGAACCAACATGTCACAGTATGATCAGTGCCGTAATTTTTGACAGTCACTGTATCAATGTTATTTTTGCATCTCTTGAATAAAGGTTTTGACCTGCAAGTGCTAATTTCTTTAGTTATTGGGGTAAAATGGGTAATGTTAATAGGAAGGTGTTTGCCAATTCAGTAACCTAATTTAATGTTAATGGAAACTAACATTACCTCAAATTGTTTAGTTATAATTGTTGTTTAACTGAATCTTGACGTTAGAGGCCTTAAATAGAATGTTTTGTATTGTCCTGTAACATTTTTCAAAAGAAAGAGTCTAATTTCTTTGCTGTGATTGATTCCAGAGAACACGGAAGAACTGACATTATTTAACTGTTGATTTATATAGATTCAGTAGTGGAGTAATGTCAGTTTAATTCTTTACCTACTGTCAATGCAGTGAAATTAGACATTTTGTTTTGAAAGGTTACTGGTGGATGCCAGCAACCATCTTGGAAGAGAACAATATAATCTGTTATAAGGCCTCCATTTGAAAATTGTGTATTTGATACTAGAATATAATAGCAAAATGTAATTTGAAGATAACATGTAGTATTTAAGTGACCAAGTAGTATTGGGTAAAAGTTATTGAATGGTGTTGGGATAAAGTGAGAAAATTGTGAAGGATTAAAATATTTCAAGAGCTCAAATTACTTCATCAAAACATGTTTAAGTCACATTTTATCAACACAAATTGCACAGGTTTATTGAACATGAATAAATTGTGTTAATTTAACTCAATTGTTTAAGTTGCTGCCAAAGCAAAACATCTGTGTGCAACAAATGTCCACCATTGAATTAAGTAAATCCAACAACATATTTTTTTCAGTGTAGTAATGGATGCTAATTTGTGTTCTCTGCACTGTGAAGATCATATGTGATGCTGCCAACATTATCACAAATGTGGAAGCCAACTGCTCAGCCTCTGTGAGTGGTGGTGGTGGAGGACCCCCACCTGTTTTTCGGGCCTCCGCTTTTTTTCTGTTGGCTATAACGGGTCACATTTGAGCATACAGAGTAAGCAAATATGTACTTGTAATGTGCTCAGATAATTTCAATTAGTGCTTACGGAAAGAAAATTAATGTAGCCTCTAACTGCAATTGATTTACATGGGACAAACAGACCAAGCACTATGGCTCATAATACAATTACACCTCACCTGTTTGGACTATATTTTTATATTTCATTTTTACTTGCTGCCAGGAACGTTTGGGGCCTGTTGGGTTGCACCTGCGCTCAAATCACATCACAAAATAAAATGTATGAAATAAAAAATAAAATAAAATGTAATAAAATAACGTGTTAAATGGGTGGAAATCCCTAGATCAATGTCTAAATTAACACTCACGCATTGACTCTGTCGGCTATGTTTTGCCATGCATGCTCTCTTTCTTTTGCAGCTGAGGCTGTGTTACTTTTTTTCCGCAAAATTTGCATGTTATCGGCATATGCTGCCATCAGAATTTCGGCCTCAAGCGCTGTAAAATACATTGACCGCGCCTTCTTTCCCTCCGTCTCCATGGTGACTCGCTTAATCTGTGCTCCACTAATCAGGGCTTTATGTATCCTCGTGCGCGCGTTTAACTTGGGGTTAAAGCAACTCCGCGTTGACTGAACTAATTGTTATCAGCCTTTCTGAAACCGAATATTCCGAGTTGGACAGTTCGGGGTTACTCAACCCTGAGTATCGTTTTTCACTCTGAGTTTTCTAAACCGGCTTCCTGAAATAGGGCCCTGATCACCAACAGGTGTGTGGCAGGAACTTCAGGTGTGACCAGTCCTCCTGCAGGGCCACACCCATCAAGCCTGCATGTGGCTGTCCTCCAGCCACACATGTACACACCCTGCCTCTACATATGAGTGGAACACCGAACACAGCATAGCGCAGAAAAACACACATCCCCAAATAACAACAACAATAATAATAATAACATTAATAATAATAATAATAATAATAATAATAATGGTCCATCCTGCTCACGGACCCCCGAGTCCTCCAGAGCCAGGTCCGTGACACCAAGACTTCCTATAGACATCTTGTTCAACCTGCCTTCACAGGAACAGCAATTAAGCTACGAGGAGTATGTGACAAAATGGTGTCCTTCAGTGTGTAACAGAAATCAGGCTAGAAAACTGAACTCTGACCACTTCTCACACACACACACACACACACACACACACACACACACACACACACACACACACACACACACACGTAGGAAAATATTTAGTATACACATCCAGAAATGCATACACTATTATATATTGTACATATATTTATTAGTTTCAGGTTGGCCATTCTTGTATTTTGCTCGTTTGTGTTGTTGTGTTTGCACATCTCTGTTGCTTGTGGGGCTCGCACACAAGAATTTCACTCGCATGTGCTGTGCCAGTGTGCCTGCACATGTGATGTGACAATAAAAAGTGATTTGATTTGATTTGATTTGATTAAGACCAAACAAAAACTTTCCACATGGCTTGCTAAGTCAGTGCAAATTCAACAAAGAGATTACAGCAGAGATTTCGAAAACAACATCATTTTTACTGCATTCACAAGTGAGATTTCAGTCATATGGCGAGCGTATTGTGACCGCTCCACTTTCTGAGTTGTTAAAGTCTTCTAATAAGGTTTATGTAATTTAGAAAAGCTGACTTGGATCGGATCATTTTAGGGTTTTAATGGATAAGTTAGCATGCAAGGATTAAGCTGCTGAAATATTCCCTCGTAATGTTCAGTGTCAGCTGGAGGCTTTTCATAATACAAACACAGGGCAGCTCATTATGAAAAGGCGTTAAAATGGCACTATGTTGTTCACAACTCTGCTCACGCTCGGCTTTAGGTTCTATCCCTGTTTTCAGTCTCAGAGGAAAGATGGAGGCAGACATGATGGAGATGTTTCCTTTGGAGCAAACTAAAGAAGTCACAATTTAAAAAACAAACAAAAAACAATGTAACAAATTACCTTTTGTGTCCCTGTTTATTTATTTATCACAATGGTCATTCATACTGTAAGGTAAAAACCCTGCAATAAGAGAAAACCCCAACAATCTGATTATTCCCCTATAAACAAGCACTTGGTGACAGAAGAAAAAATTCCCTTTTTAACAGGAATCAGAATCAACATACTTTATTAATCCTTAAGGAAATTATGTGGGTTACAGTTGCTCCAGTACAATAACAGAAACAGAAAAAGACTACACTATTTAACAATACAATATGTTAAAGATTTACAGTTCTAAGAAATAGCACAATATATACAAATCACTCAATAATAAATATCAAGGATTGGCAGAGGTGATTATAAATAAATATCTAGAATATTGACAGCAACATTACTGAGTAGAAAAGAGCATGTGTGGATCAGTTTATTAAGTCTGTTGGTGTCTGCGACCCTCAACCTGCTCCCCCAGCATGCAACAGAATAAAGCACAGGTTTTAGATGTGTCCTTGATTAAACACAGCCGATTTAAATGGCTAAATTACCTCCTCATCATGTCTTGAAGTTCTCCAGAAGCCTATTAATGAACTAATCATTTGATTCAGGTGTGTTGACCCAGCGTGAGATCTAAAACCTCGAGTCCAGTTTATTGTCTATGTATGCTCAAAGGTATTTATAGGCCTCCACAATGTCCATGTTGAAGAAGAAACCTCTACTGCGACCAGTTGAGGGTGAAAGTAGGAAAACAGAAGAAAAGACACAGTGTGAAGAGAGAATAATATAACTATATATAACCAATTATGCATATAATATATGATAATCATATATAATAATATATGATTAAATGCAGAGTGGTGTATAACACAGAGTGTTAAGAGGCAAGTGAAGAAGAAATACTCATTGCATCGTGGGAATTCCCCAGCAACCTAGGAATAATTGCAGTGTAACTAAGGGAGGATTCAGGGTCACGCCATCCAACATTAAATATAAGCTTTATCAAAGAGGAAACTTTAAAGCCTAGTAGAGAGGGTGTCTATCTCCTGGTGTCTGGTTCCAGAGTAGAGGGGCCTGAAAGCTGAAGACTCTACCTCCTATTCTAAAGTGCTCTGTTGAGGTGCTACAGTTCATATCTACACTTGGGAGCTGAACTATGATGAAGGGCCATAAGTGCTTCATTTTTTTACAGCATCTTTCACAAGATGCTATCTTGTTATTTGTATTGTTCACGTTCCCAAACAGATGGGTGAGTATTGCACTCCTGAAAATTATACTCCTGCAGCATATTCACAGCATTCTTCTGATTGAGAGTCGGGGCCTGTTCCAGAAACCAGGGTTACAAACTCTGTCAACTTAACCTGTTCGCTGGTAGGTTTTTTTCAATAAACCCTGACGCCTCCTCTCCTGTTGCACCCAAAGCAGCTGACTGACCCTCTGACTGAGACATTACTCTGCAATAATTTACAAAACACTGAAATCCTAGTTAAACATAGTTTATATGCTAGATTACCAGAGCGTAGGAGGAAAGCCAAGCACTCTTGAAGAACACACAGGATTGCTTTGCATAAATGATGGGAAGATGGATGATGCTGAATAAAATTGCTCTTTTCCAGTATTTTCCAGTATTCCTGTGAAAACTTAGACAATAGTTGGGATTATGTACTATTTGGAAGTCATAGCTCCCATGAATGGCAGAGAAATGATGGTCTTTCATGTAAGTATTCAAAGATAGCAGGCTGCCACCCAGTGGTTCCACAGATAGCGTTAAAGCCCAGTCAGTGCAACATCCATTTACTCTCATACTTGTCTTTCATCTGTTTGGTTAGTTACTTTAGATTGACACTGTGCACCAGTTTTGGCTCATCAATAGGAAGAAAAACCATAACGAACCTTTAATTACAAAAATAAGACACATAAGTACAGTTTGCTCATACAACATGTGTGGTTGCCTGCATGTGCCTCCCAGAATCCATTCTGTGGATTCCCCCACTCAAAAAAAACAGTTTTACCAGCAGCTGCCACGTCTGCCCACTACACTCTACTGGAATATCTTGCTATAATTAATACACAGTTCAAAATGATTTTTTCAGGCTCTAAGTTTTAGACAAACGCTTTCTTTCTCATCCGGTCCTTTTAACAGAACTCTCCTCTGATTGGGTGCCCCTCTCTCTGTGACATAATTCCAAACCAAGAACAGGAAAGAACTGTACTGACACTGACCTCATTAAAGTTTAATATAACTTTAATATAACCCATTGTAACAGTGACATCACATCAAGAAAAGGGCACTTTGTGTAAAAATGGCTGTTACCCAACAGCTGTTACTGAATAAAAGTATTATGTATTTATCATAATAATTAGTTCAGCAGCAACTAGATATAGTTGCTGCTGAACCATGACAAGCCTATTCTTTTTCTTTTTAATCTTCCTGTAAGCATTCTTACATTGTGGCTCTCTTGCTGAGATTTCCAGTAACAGAATATTTGACATCGGCTTTGCATTGCGTCAGAGACGCAGAGCAGATTTGCACACGCCGTAGCGATCATCAGATCATGACTGCCCGCCGCCTTCTCTTCTTGTTCTGTGTGCAGAAATGTGCAAAATGTGTTCCAGTTGTCTGTATGTGCCGAGATTACAGCCACATGTACAGACCACACAAAATAAATATACAGCACCAGTATACACTCATATGACTGCGTGCAACTCAGAGCGTGCTTTGAATACCTTATTGATCTGTCAGCTCCACACCAGCTGATAGAGTCACAGCACAGATCACAGTATTCTGAGTTTAGATTGCTTGGGTTACCTTTCACTGCAGTGTAGGACTTCAGGCATTTACTGTGATCCCACTTTATGTTACCTGAAAGACTCCATGTTGGTAATTTATGTTTCTTCACTTAGTTTTTTTCACTTTATAAACAGTGAGTAAAATAATTTTACACTTGTATCCACACTCTGATAAGGTCACACACAGTGGCACAATATTGGTATTTGGTATTATGAGGTTTAAAAAGCCTTCCTGTCATTTATGATCCTCACTTGATCGCTGATGGACAGGAAATATTCCTCACCCCATTTTTACAAGGGTCAGTGGTTGACATATCAATAAAAATGACTTTTAATCAGTTTAATGGGGAGTCCACCTGTTTCTTTGACTAGCATTACCACATATGAGTGGTCATTTTTTCCTAGAGCGCTAATTTGTTTAACATAGGAATAAATAAACTGAAGGAAACGGCCCAGAAACATTAGTTCTTGGTGTTTCTATTAGCCTCGTGTTTCGTCTTGTTATTTCAGATTAAAGATTCATTAAAAACATTTTCTTTGCCTGTGTGTGTGTGTGTGTGTGTGTGTGTGTGTGTGTGTGTGTGTGTGTGGGGGGGGGGGGGGGGTCATGGCCACCACTCCTTCACACACAGCACCCCCCCAAGCAGTTGGCCTTGGGTGACTCGGTGGGTGGGGAGAAGGTGAAGCTGTTGTGCCCATGTGACATGTTTGGTGACCGATTTTGATGGGGCGCTAATGATCGTGTGGCACGCAAACGGGTCATTAGCCAGGCGGTCGAATTAGCAGGTTGCATGCAAAGGACTTGGGATCAGGCCAGACCACAAAGTAGTTGAGTCGTTTTCATTCTTCCTCTCCCTGCCCTCGGAGGGAAATGCAAATGCAGATAATCTCATTAGTAAAACATAACTTTTTCAAAAGGAGCTTTAGAGTAACCCTTGACTGGCAGCTCAGAGGTGTGCTACATATCACGCTTCGCATATATCAACTTATATCATCTTCCTGTTATGTTCTTTACGCTCTATTTGTTGCTTATCTTCCTGCTCTCAACGGCCAATTTAGCATCCAGCAGGCTCACAGCTCAATTATGGAGGTATTATCTGTATCATCATCTATGTTTTTATTATGGAAATTACTGAAATCTCAGTATTTACGAGTTTTTGTCAAGCCTATGAGAGTTTTTTTGTTTGTTTGTTTTTGTTTTTTGCAGAGTGAATAGATGGACTCTGATTCTAATTTACTGGACCAAGGGACAAGAATGTGATGATAAAAAGCAGATAATGCTTTTATACACAATCTGTCAGCAGCGAGAGGTCCCTGGACCCAGGCTGATGCTCAAGTATCATTATGTAGATGCCAACCAAACAGCCAAAGCTTAATTTTCAACAGGTAACAACATGAGAGGCGAATGGGCTTAAAGTATGTCTACATGAACTCATGCTTACAGTGGAATCAGAGGCACCATCATCTCTGTAAAGTTCTCTGTTTTTGCCTCACATTTGTGGTCATACCTATATTATGCTTTGAGCAGGTTCTTCTGTGTGTCCTCTTTATTGGGATAAAGAGTTCTGCAGATATTGGGAATAGGAAAAAAAATGTGTTATATTATTGACTGGTGATTAAACAAATGTTGCAAAATAAACCAAAAGAAATTAAATAAGTATTTTAAGTATATAGTTTTTTTTTTTTAAGTGTAAAGTGTAATACCTGATGTGAAGAGACAAAAAAACGAATGTTGATATTTTAGGATAAAACCTTAAAAACACAATTATCTAGAGCTAAAAAACAAACCAAAAGAAACAGCAACAACTCGTCCCAAGGCGGCACTGGACCGTCTAGATGAGTGAGATCAGTCAGGGTGATCATGGACATCCCATCGGCTTCACGTCAACACCCTAAGAGACCCTTCTGTTAAAGGTTGAGTTGTGTCTGTGAATGTGACTGTGCTTAGACACTGATTATTTGCTTGATATTGAGAGCATCCGACACAAACAGAACAGCAGAGGGCGCTGCTCGCCATTTTCTGATTCTGACGTTGCTGGGACCATTGAAGTTCTGACATGCTGCAATTTTAAATGTTGAATATCAGCTGAATTTTTAGCTTCATCTGTTTACATCAGAGCCTTCATCTGATTTCAATACAGACGCAGAATAAAAGTCTACTTGTAAAATGACAGCATCAGTGTTTGATTATAGGAAAAATAGGAACTTTAAATTTAGAGTTTGTATTTAACACAGCAAAATGCAAAACTTCAGGTTATTAGAAAGGTTGACAGGTTGATGGGATAGATTCATTTCAAAACATCACTTCCCCCCGACTGTTGTTATTTTGGAATGATTTTTCATACGCTCCGAATGAGAAACAACATCACCTTTAGACAGCTGGAGTAGCAGACTGCATACAGGTTTCACCACATGGTGAAGAAATTTGGGGCTGTACAGGTTAGAACAGATGTCGATACAGGGTGAAGAGAGAAATAACGACACGTCTACAACTATTTTCAACTATTTTGTACTCGCTTAACAAATAACTTATAAACTCACTTGGAGCTTTATTTTAGTGCAGTCATTTTATCTCATTTCACATTTCCTCTTAACACACCTTAGGCTGTCAGCACGGGAGCACCTCCCACCTGCTGTCCAACACTTTAGTCTGCAAATTAAAATCAAATCAGTAGCAAAAGTGAAGTCAAGCCAAAGCAATAGAAAGAGAGAGGAAGAGGATTAAAACATTAAGCAATACAGAAATCACTAAAAACAGTGCTATAAACAAAAAGATTAAAAAACCTGTGTAGTCTTAAATTATGTTCTAACATTACATTAACAATTAATATTTAATAAAGATCACTCTCTGCAAATAAATGCAACATTGTTAAAAGATTAGGTTTTGGGTAATAATCTATATTCATTTCTTTATTTTTCTCCCTATGATAAAAGCTGTTGCAAGTCCACAATTTAGCAAACAGCATATCAAGGTAATCACACCCCTATAATGTTAAAAATATATTTTTTTTAATGTATAATTAATAAACAGAAAAAAAATGACAGTCCAGCATTTACCTGAACCGTGAGTACAAACTGGTGTAATCCACATGAAGACAGTAAAAGAAAGAAAGGCTGCAGGCAGTAGCGTCTACACCTGCAAGCACTCATCTGTTTATGCGTATGCATGTTTATTGGCCCCTGGCTCATCCTTAAAGACATGCTACAATCATTAAGGATTATTGATTAGTGATCTGCTCCACAGTTCAATTAAAAACATTTTTTTACAGTCTATGGACATTCCTTTAAACATACCACATTCTTTAAACCCAGTCAAATAACAACCTTGCCACTGGGTGAGGTCATCACTGAACCTGATCCCCTTCAAAAGGAGAAGACCCTTTGAGCTGTGATCCCTGAGAAAGGTCAGCTATGTTATAGGTGATGTGTGGGAAACCTGAGATAAGTGGGAACATAAATGTTCAAAATGATATTCCACATGCTGTGTAATTCACTGCCGTGGCACAAGCTGGCCCGGTAGATTTATTGTTTTTCTTTTGACAGCTCGATGACGGATTGACTTCAATTACAGACCTATGGGGAAGAGATTTTAAGGTTTATTTTTACGAGGAAATATTTGAAGAAACTATTCAGAGTTGAGTTATTGAGACATCTTCTGAGACATACACATCCAGACACTGGCTACTATTGTATTGTTCAGTTTTTGGACTCTTTCGAGTCATTTAATGTTGATCCTGATGCTAACTGGGACTCTGCCAAAGACATTTTTAACACTGACTGGGGTTATGAGGACAACCAGTGCTCAGATGATTGACAATCCCATGAAACAAGGCTGAAGTATAAGCTGTTATATTGCTTTGCTCCCCATGGAGTCAAATAGAAACGAGATGGATTTCACAGACACGGCACAGTGTGTTTCAGGTAGAAGCACAATGCAGCTCTTGAGAGCAGGACAGAGGTCACAACACCATGAGAATGTGATCAACACTCATTCATAATTCTTCTTTTTTTTTTTAATCTCTCCCTGCATGTTGTTCCATTTACTGGCCCAGCAGTAATTCAACTGTGCAAAGACAAAGTGTAAAAGCTCCTGCAAACAAAGCATAAAACAAATGGCCACCAGCTGCTGTTTATTTTTAGGGCTGCAGGAAAGGAACCTGCATGGAAATTTTCTGCAGATGTGATCGCATGACTGGCTGGTGACAACTTATTAAAAAAAAGAGACTCTGGGGGCACCGAGTGAGCCTTTGGGGGACAGAGGGATCAAGCTTGCACAGGGACAAGGAAAAACATAGAGGGATCTTACCTTAAAAGGCAGAATCCTGAAGGCTGTAGACCATACCGGGAGGAATGTTTCTATGACCTGAAACTTAGGGCTTGGTGATTTCATGCACTCTTCTTTCTATAACCGTAACTCTGTCTCACATTTTATTTTTTCTACATAAACGTGATAAAATAAAACCAAACCACTGTCAGTTCCAAAAAGTAGATCAGCACTTTACTCATCCCTTATGTACAAGCAAGATTTTGGAAATTCAGATATTTTAAGAGACAATAAACAGCAAACTAACTTTATAAACCCAATGTAATTTTCTGACAATGTTTTAGATTTGCTTTTTTGTGAGCTGTGAGCTTTGCAGTGGTCTTCTGAGACTTAAAGGCACTAGGCTAATGCATGCCAGGCAGGTCGTAACGACCATGAAACATCGCAGTCAGCACCCTGTTCAGTGTCAGCAAAGCTGAAGCAACCAGTCAAAATTTTAAAAGATAAAACTCTGTTCATTTTTTAGATTTAGATGATACATATTATTCTTAAATATGATGCTACAGTCAGCAGCCAGTTAGCTTGACTTAGCATAGATTCTAGGAATGAAAAGAAATTTTTAGCTCCAGATTTTAAAAATTCCCAATTAACATGCAGCTGTTAGGAAGCTATTGTTACTGTTGATCTGGTCAGAAGCACGTAGCATCTCATTGACATAACCAGTTCACATTGGCAATTTGTTAGTGTTTTATGACATACAGTTGGGAATTTGTAGGTTGCTTTCCAGGTGAGGAGTTTTGGCCATGTCCGGAAGTAGATCCGCAGAAGAGGGAAGACATTATAAAAAGGTGGAAATTTTTATCCATTGGCTTCCAGAGCCAGTCTTTTTGTGACCACAGCCACGACCACTTGAAGCTAAATGCAGATTTACGTAATGCATTCTGCAGTGGCTTATACTGCCTATGGGAAAGACCAGGACATCAGCTATTATCTTGAAACCTGACAACATACGTAAGTATGCACTTACCTGTCTAAAAAAGTTCTAAACAGGTCAAATTTGTCTACAAACTAAGATTGAATCATTAGTTGGGCACCACATTAGCAACGTATTCAAAAGTAGCTAGCCAGTATTATGTAGGTCAATTGATAGTAGTTAGCCAGTTTAAATACAGTCAAAATTTAAAGCCTCCTTTTCTAGTCGGTAAACCAAAAACACTGTCTCATGCCAAAAATTTATTTGTAGGTTAGTGGCAGTGTGATCAAAATTTAGCCAGCGTGCAGTCCCTCAAACTAACCATTTATAGGCATGATATTGCACACTTATTACCAAACTGTAACGTGAATTGCTAACTTGTAAACACCTTCCAAACTATTCTTAGGAGTGCTATGTATTCCCCAGTAAACACCACTCCCAGGCCACGATTATCCTAGATGGTGACTTGGGGCAGTCGTCTTATTTGTCTGACAGATGTTGTTGACTTGCCATAGGAAAAGATGGTAAGTGATGTCATTGACATCTATAAGGGGAGATAACTCTAAGCCCATTCCCCTCCCACTACCTTCCATCTACATGACACTGAAGGACTTTTCAGAGGGCTGTTTGGATGATATGCATTAAAGAGCAAATATATAAATACCACCTATGTGTGAATATAGATCGCTGACCCAGAAAAACACACTTATGGGCCGTTGCTGCCCTGGGTTGAGGGACATGCCATAAAAAAAGAGAAAAAATAGAGGCACATGTGATCTTAGAAAGACTTGCTGTATTTGGTTTCGCTTCCTTGCAGCCTTAGAAGACAACGTGCATTGCTGTCTGGGCTCAGTTTCCTTCTCTGTCTCCCAAGACAGGAATAAATATGAATAAAAATGAATAACTCAGAGACTTTGTACTGTAGGGTTAGCACAGACTTTTTGTAGTAGAAGATATCTTTTATAAAGTAGAAGAAGACACTTTTGCAAAGTAGATGGGTGGCACGGTGGCTAGCACTGGTGCCTCACAGAAAGAAGGTCCTGACTTCAATTCCACCATCAGGCCAAGGTCTTTCTGTGTGGAGTTTGCATGTTGTCTGTGTTTGTTTATAATTTCCCTTGAACCTATCCCCACTAACTGCATGTCTTTGGATTGTGGGAGGAAGCCAGAGTACTCAGAGAGTACAGTTGGAAACTCTGAATTGCCCATAGGTATGAATGCAGGAGTAAATGTAAGTGTGAATGGTTGTCTTTGTCTATGTGTTAGCTCTGCGACAGACTGCCGACCTGTCCAGGCTGTACCCTGTCTCTTGCCTTAGGACAGCTGGGATAGGCCCCAGCCTGCCTGGCGACCCTGAAAAAGGATAAACAGATGGATGGATGGAGAAGATATCTTGGAGTATCCATACACTAATTAAGCAAAGACAAAGGATGGTGACCCTTGTAGATTAATGCTTGTTGTGTTGTGTCTAAAGAGAAAAAGAATACATTGCAGGGTTTAAAATTTGAGACACAAAGTCACCACTAAGTCTCAGTTAGCAAACAACCCCCCTCATATAGAGCTTTTAAAAATACTCATTCAAAGTATTCAGAAATTGAAGTTTGAAGATGGTGAAATTACCACTGTACCCTTATCAAGACTACACAAATATAACACAACTAACACATTCATAGAGAGGCACGAGTAGGGAAGTGTCATTTGTGTGGAGCTTGTGTTACTTCTTTCAAAGTAAGAATTTAAATCAGGCCTTACCTTTTTCAGCACTAACTGTAAAAAGTCAATAAGATTACATTTCTATCTATATTGAAAGATGAAAACTCAGATTGAAGTTATTTGGACAGTTCTTGGTATGTTTTGGTCTCGGTCCTATTAAGACACCTGTGAAGGCTTCTACTGTAACTACACACTGAAGAAAAAAGATGCAGATAAATGAGTCGTACACTCCTGGCACCATAATCAAACCTGCCTGGGGTTTGTCAAAGAGGCATTCTGGTGCCTGTGAGGTGACACTGTTCTGTTTAACTGTCCTCCTCTTTCTGCCCTCCTTTCAGCTCGGCCCTCACGTGCTAAAGATACAAACTCAACTCTCTATGGTTACCGTCAGCCAAACAATAGTCAACAGTGCCGTGAACCTGAAGTATACGCTGCCTGCCAGACCAAACTGCATGTGAGCTCGCTCATATCTGCACTGCATCAACTCCTGCTCAAGCTCGTTTTATTCAGCCGCAAGAATAAACTTTCTTTGCTCTCTCCTGTTGTCTTTTGGAAGGGCGCCGCGGCACTACGCTGCTAAATCAGCAGATCTACAGAACACTTGAGTCCAAGCGCTATGCTCAGCATCCCAAAGAAAATGTTCCCAAGAAACTTCTATAACCACGGCCCCGATTATCATGGCAGTCAGCTTTGGAACGTGTACAGTGTGTATCAACATTGAATGATATCTCTGCAGCAAGCAAAATAAATATTTAACAATAATATCTCTGTGAGAAGCTGTGCTCATAACTCAGATATTTTATCCTGCCCAGACTCTGGGCTGCATGAAAAGTACTTTGTTTGAGTTTGGGCTCTGCTGTAGGACAGTTACAGCAGGTGAAGACATAAGAAGCTTTATCCTGATGCTTGCATCTCATATGTCCCCAGGGACCGTGAACAGGGAAACATCTTATTTAACTTTCCGCTCTCATCTGCCTGAACGCAGCTCAAGTCCGACTATGAGGGACACCTCTATGTTCAGAAGACAGTGCGTGCATTATACAGCTCTGTTATAGAGGTAGGGTGGAAAATTTTGCTTGGTCTTAGCTGTGCTTTCTTTGGCACTGGTGGCCTCTGGGCCAAAGCCTGTTCATCTAGGAAATGACAGCTTCACCTTAGCCCGGGAAACTAAGAAGTCGGATCCCCGGGATTGCTGTGGAGGAACGCAATGTAAGGCCAGGTGTTTGGAGGAAAAAAGCTTTGCTTGCTTTTTATATGACGATATTTGCCCCAGCAGACTCAGTCAAAGTATATTTCCTGAATATGCCCTGTTTTTCTTTCTTGTGTCGTGTACCGTTCTACTAGAGCACAGCATCAGAGTCAGTTTCTGTTTTTGTCGAGACACCAAGTGGTTGGGGAAATTACAAGGCAGCAGGTGGCTACACCCGTGCCCTCCCTATCTCGACAAACATCGCTAATTTGCTCCTCCGTTCCCTGTAACACTGTTTTGCCTGAACAAAAATGTTTGTATGGAGGTTTTACAAAATGAACATTGCTGTGAATCAAGCCCAAGAGAGAGTCTGACTAACTGAAACAAAAACACGATATCAAGATATGCTAAGCAGTGGCTTGCTAGCGAAACAAGTGGAATATTGTACTACATCTGTGGGTGTCGCACAATGAGCTGCCTGATTGTGCTGCTGCGTAGCATCTGTGTGGTGTTATCACAGAATATCAGAGGCAGTTGGAGTTGAGGTTTCTTCAGGTCAACCTTCCACCTTGGCCTTGTGGTAATGAGAAACAGTCCACCAGGACTACTTCCACCTTCCCTCCCTGCTTTTTTCTCATCTGCCCTCAGGCTCCAGGAGACCTCTAAAGCCCAGAAACAAGACACAAGAGACTCCTGATCTAGTTGTATACTTGAAATGCAGTAACTATTATTCAGGCTCTGAAATGACATAAAATCAATCTCACATGACACAAAGCCTGTCTAACTTTAAACGCAGAGCCCCAGGTGGTGAGCTAAAGAAATGTTCATCTCGTGTAGGGTGCTGAACTCTCAGCAATAAACAGAGTGTAACATATGTTGAGTATTTGTGTTGGATTTCATCAAATGCTGGTATTTCCTGGCATTTTTTTTATGAGAGAACTTTGGAATGTGCGTGGAAATATGTCTAATATGTTACACAACACACTGAAGGGCTGTGGTTACAAGCTGTTTTGTAAAAACAGCCTGCTTGGGGTCCACACCTGTCAAAATGAAGGCTGTCATCAAGTTAGCGTTGGACCAGTGAAGACACGAGCATAGCAATTACCTTGACAGCTAAGGTTTTCATTACTCATCCTCAGAGGTTGTGCGCTCCAGCTAAGTATACGCAAATCCTCCAGCACTAGCGTTGGGATTTTCCAGTGGTTGGGATATCTGCCATGGCATGGGTTTTTCTTGCGTGGGGAAATGCTCATGTCTCCTACAACATCTGGTTTCGCAGCGGCTTCGGATGCCTCGGCTGAGCCGCTCGCGGTTGTTTGTGGACATTCTGAGGCCTTTGATGGATTCTGAACGGTTTGCCACATTGCCTCAGTAAATGACAGAAGCAGAATTGGACCCAGATAATTATTTACATATGGAATTAGCGAGCTAACACAAACCAAATTGAGGTGGACTTGTTTTTCTCTAAAATATTATGGCACGGGGATATGTGGGTGTTGGGGGAAACCTGCCCTCCATAGGTCTTGTTATGACTTAGACCTGTTTGTCTACACTCAAGGACCTGTGCAGACAGCAAATTTAACTGTGGGGGCCAGTGCCGATGGGTAATTGCAAAGGACTGCATGGAGAGGTAATGACTGATGTCCTGTTCTTTCAGGCTGTTGCTTCAACACTGCTGGCTCAAGGTTTGCCTGAAGGTTGTAAGATTGTGTTTCACAGCCTTATATCTCTGTACACTCTGGCTGATAGACAGTGCCCCCCCCCCTTTTTACTCGGAACAGCTGATTTATGTCTGGTCCTGGACACTTGTGCTCTTTGGCTGGAATGCAAAGAATTTCAAAGACCCCCCTCCTCTGCCTGTCCCATCCTCACGCAAACAAATGGAGCAGGCGCCTGCCTGGGCAGATGAAAGCCCACCAGTGCTCCCACAGCGGGGCAGGGAGGGAGAATGTAAGGAATGGAAGAGGCAAGAAGAGAGATCCATTCGGTTCAGTCAGTCTGCCTGTTTTTCTTGGATTTTCAGACTTGATTTATCAGTTGACCTTTATTTTAAGATAAAGAAGACGTAAGAAGCTGTACTACAACAGATCTACCCACATTACAACAGTTCTGTTCTGTTATAATGTGTCACATACTCTAAGAATGTCTAATGATATTAGACTACTTGGGTCGGACAGGTCGCCAGCCTGTTGCAACCATCCATACTCACGTTCACGTCTATGACCAATTCTGAATCACCAGTTAACCTAAACCCATCCATGTCTTTGGGTTGTGGAAGTGCATACTCCAAAAATAAAAGGCCTGGATTTGAACTTAGGACCTCTTTGCTGTGAGGCAGCCCTGCCTGTCTTTAATTTACCCAGTAACTTCAATTTACAGTAAGGCATTACTCAATGGGGATAAACTCCCTTGTAATAAAATAAAACTATATATTTATAGAAGGCCCCAGTAAATGTATGCTCCTCTGAGCTCAGTGTTTTGTGTCATAATTATAAAGGCTCAAATAATTTTGCCTAATGATACTGAATCTAATTGCACTGCACGTGGTTTCTAATTAGTCCATATTTAATTGTTGTTTGTTTTATGGGCATAGCTGTCTTTGCTCATTAAGTCATGAGAAATATAATTTTTCTAGAATAGTTTTTTTTTTGGTTTTTGATACAAAGGCTTTGTCAGTACATCATGAAATGTACCTTATCTAATCATCTTGGGACTCTACTCTTATTCCTGCTGCTGCACACATTCCCTGTAAGAAAAGATAGCCAGATTACGGGGAAAATGAATTTATTTGTGTTAAAGATTTAAAAACACAAATATGCATAGTGTTTGGTTGTTTGAAATGTGGCAAATGAGTTATGTGACAAACGAAACCGTGCTTTGTTTAACAAACTTGAAGTCACAAAATGCAGTATGTTCTTAGAGAGTGTGAGAATCGAGAGTGAGTGTAAAAAAAGGACCTAAAAGCTGTCATATTTTCAACAGAGCGTCAGTCTATCATGTAGCGTTGTTACAGTCATTTAAAATCAAAGACAGAATGGCTGTTTTAGCTGTAACTCAAAAAGCACATGCATCTTAAGCATGCTAATGGCATGGCAAACAAAACAAAGAAGAAGACTCAACACTCCATAGAAGCTAGAATTTAAGAATGCTTAAATGTTTTGACAATAAAAACATAAGCAGCTTTGTCTATTGTAGCTGGTTTTCATCTCAATGATATATCCAGACACCATTTTGATTGCTTTATGAGTCTTTCTCTCCGCGTGGCTATATTTTAATAATTCCCATTCTCCTCTTGGGGACTCAGTGCAGCTCAAGGCCTGCTCTTTGCTGCGGGTTTATCCATTATGTTGAGCACATCGTCCAGGATGGATGGGCCCAGATCGAGTTCGAGGGAGAGGAATGACCCTGTGATCTGGGCTAGGGAATCCTGTGATGTGCTCTTCTCTTTGGTAAACTCAAACTCGAAATCACAAATGCGGCCATCTTCCACCCCACTGTCCCTGTCCACCCACTCTCCATTGTACTTGGAAAGCTCCTGCTTAAAACCAATTGTAATGTCATCGTTAAAGTGTCCGTAACTGTTGCAGTTACTGTTGCCGATGAGACTCCCGCTCCCATCGTAGCTCTTGCCCTGGAAGTCTCCTTTCCCGCTCAAGCTGTCAAAGCTGCTTGTGTTGCTGTTCAAGCTTCCATTAGCTTTACAGATGCTGTTGCTGTGACCATTGATATAATAGGATGATGGATTGTCAAATCTGCTTTCACTCTTGTTTATTTTGTTAGCTTTGGCAACCTCCTTAGAAGGGGACTTATCTGTGTTCTCAAGCAGATCCAAGAGCACGTCAGGCTTTGACTGGAAATCTGTGGAGGGTGATGAGGGCTCATTGTTGAAGATGTTCATGGAGCGCAACAGAGCATCCATCTGCAAGATCTCCACATCTTCAGCTGTGTCAGGTTTCGTGGAAGGTGCCGGTCCCATGATGTCCTCCAATGGCCCTGGTTGCATGGAGAACACGGCAGAAGAGATCACTGGAAGGGTAAGGGCCTGGCAGCCACCGATAGCTGGGAGGGAGATTGCGTTCTTGAGTACTGGTGAGGGAGTCTCGACGAAGGAAGCGTCGCCTGTGCTGTTCGCTCGCAGAAACTCACTCTGGACGCTGTATTGTGGGTGGACGTCTCTTTTTCCCGGTAGGAGCTCATACTGTCCCTGGAGGAAGGACATGTCTCCGAAGGCATCTCTTTCCCCGCCCTTGCCAATGTGGATGGTGTGGCGAAAATCCCCGAGAGGTGGACTGATCATATCAGGTGACAAAATATCTCTCAGGCGACATTTTTTTCCCTTCTTATTATTGGTGGGTTTAAGATATATAGGTGCTTTCGCTGGCATGGCTGTCTCTAAAGAGGAAATCTCAGATATGCAGGTTAGAACAGTTGGAAGTCCTCTATAAGTTCTTGATGTTGCAGTTCCCCCAGGGGAGAAGCTCAAGTTACATTCTCAGTTGCACGCCTCCACACAGGACTCCAAAAATGATCGCAGCATTGATCAGCAACTGGCTTTGCGAGCAGGGCTGGTGATGTTCAGCAATATAGAAAGGTCGAATGGGCGCTTTCCTGAAATCAGAGACAAAAGCAGAATGCGTCAGCATTTTTCTAAAACTTGACCTCAGCAATGAAAGGAAGTTGTTTGATGAGAACTGCAGCTGATACAAAACCTCTACTCAAGAAAAAGAAGTCAACACCGGTTCCAGAAATAAACTCTAATACCAAATACTACAAGAAAATAAGACCCTCATCCACACTTTGCATCTAGCAAGCTAGCACAAAGAAGAGGAGGGCTGGGTCTCTAGGCTTTTTTACTCCTCTATTCGCATTTCCACACGTGAGCCAGCTTTGGCCTCCGCAGATCTGGACGTGCTAATGTGGAACAGCTGGACCGCAGATTGAGAGAGAAGAGGCAAAGGAAGGCTTTAGAAGGATAACAGTCTTTTTTTAGGAGCGAGCTACTGCTCAGACACGCACAGAGTGATGGGAGAAGGTGGAGACCCAGAAGAGGGAGTGGGGGGCGATGAAGGGGTTTAGGGAGGATTGTGTGAATGAGGGAGAGAGCGAGGGATTACACTGTAAGTGGATGTTAAGAAAGAAGATGGTGCACACTGTGAATTGATTTGGCTTTGATGAGGTTGGCTCTGATTAATAAGTGGGAGATAGCAGTTAGGTTGCAGCACATCAGACTGAGTAGAAACTATTAAAGAGATTTTGGATTGGTTACAAAGTGCCTGATTGCATGCCGCCGTTTCGAGAATATCACCACGTTGCCTATCGTGTAGTTTGGTGTAGGTAAAAAGAACATTTGAAATGACGCAGGAACCAAGGAGAAAGGGAAAGGAGTATAAAGGAAGGGTGCGTGGGTGATGAGGGGGGTGGGAGGGAGCACCAGTGAGAAGAGAGCTTGCCCATTTATAGACATATTTACTTATGAGAGGTCTGTCAGCAGTGACTGTCTGACAGAGAGCACCGCTGCACAAAAGTGCCTGGGCGGTCAAGTCCACCCCCACTAAAAAAAAGAGAAAGAGAAAAAAAGAAACGTCTCACTGACAAAACATCCACATTCCTGCTGCTACCGACGCATACAGACACCCTGCAACAGCCTTATCACAGCCACTTTAAGTAGGCTGTGATTATTCAGGAGGCAAATCAGCATGCAGCCAGAGAGACAGACACTTGCTGTGAATTTGAATCCAAACCGCAGCCTGGAAATCACCCGTTTTGACCATGACTTCCTGTGTCTCCAACCTGTTTTGCTGGGTGCAGCATCAAAATCTTTCCACTACATCTTTAATAAAATGTATTTGGAGTACAAGCTTAAATCTTCTTACTGTAGAAGCTGTAATTGGAAGACAAATATATCTATCATCATCTGCAAAACGCTGGTGAGCTATACACAGCTATGACATGTGTGAGTGTGTTAAATGGCAGCTCTGCTCTCTGAGGGTTCTTGTCTTATTTGAGTGCCGGTGTGAGAGTGAGTGTTTGCGCGAGGTGCCTGAGATAGCATTTTTGAATGCATGCCATGTGTTTGAAGAGCGTGTTTGTTTGCTAATAGTGAAGGGGGAGAAAGGGAAGGACAAGAGAGGAGGGAGTAGAGGATGTGCTGCAGTATTTAATGGGGGTGTCGGTGTAGGGGGAGCATGGCAAAATCCTGTACTTGTTTAGCTCAAGCATTTCTCATACTGTATCTTGTTTTCTTCCTTTTCTCTTTTTTCCAGTTTTTTTTAAGCATCTCTCCTCTGTTCGTTCTGACCTTGACAGCTGATGCTCACTGCAGTGGGAAGCTGGGCTCGGGTAGGAAGCGGAACAAATACAGCACCAAGCCAAAAGGCTTCCTGTGCACTCCAAGTGCACAGCACATCCACATGTGTTATACATTTTTTTTACTGCTCTTCCCAAGAGCAGGAGGTCACAGCTGCCCTCCTGGATGAAAACCTTCCTCTCGTACATCCTTATTGATTATTGCACTGTTCTGATTAAATTATTCCAAATGCCTGGCTGTGCTATTCTCTGGACAGCCCGTGCATTGCAGCAGATGATGATGTCGGCCTAAATCAATAGTATGGACAGAAACGGTCTAGCCACAGAGCGGCTCAACACTTGCAACTCTCACAAGGAGACATATGCTTTACATTCTAGTCAAGGTCAACACTTGTGGCCTGTAAGAAGTCAGCTGGTACGGTGAAAGCCTGAAGGTCTGACCTTCACATCAGTCATCCTGCTGGTGGCTCAGTTGGCTTATATGGCAAATATGACTGGAATTTCAAAGGCCACCAGCAAAGTACGAGGAAAAAAATGTCCTCATGTTGGTCTTTCAAGTATTGGTTGCCTGTGCATGCCTACAGTGGAAACTCTATATGGACGTTAACTTAATGAGAAATTGACTAATTTACTATTGATTTGTGTGTATGTGGGGAATCACAGCAATGGTAGGCTAAGCTTGTGTTGGCCCAAGTGGTAATCAATCAATTGCAGCTCCTCAGGGTGTTCCAGGATGGACCCTCATGGGCTCCCAACCTAATGAATCCATTTGTGACTCTGCAGGCTGTTAATAGTTGAGCAGGTATATTCTAGTGTATCTCACAGCCAAGTCTAGATTTGCACCCTCATTTTGGAGCTACTCCAAAAACAGGCTGCAAGGCAAGCATGTGCTGAGAGGTCTGACAACCTTCTGGCGCCACTGCTGCAGAATGCCGACCAGAGCATTTGCACTGCCCAGGAAGTGAGGCTACGATGGCACCTTCCTTTCAGAATAGCTTGCCCCAGCAGCCGGTCATTCAGCTGCTGGATAAAACGACTGTGTCATTGGGTCAGCAACAGCTATCTGTCTGGGCATGAAGTGATCTGGAGCCACTCCAGCCTCTTTAAAAGTAGAGCTTTGCCTCATCAGTTCAAGCGCGGAGGCTTAGATACAAACAAGGGGGCAGCAGAAGGAGCGAGGTGATGAAAATGGGGTTGGCATCTGGTAATTAAACTAACAGCTCGTGATTTGTCTGGTTATTTCTGGACATCTAAAAGTCACGTGCAGTATAACTGGGCCAGTATATTTAGAGAGGCTGTGTAACTTTACTGTGGCCTATATAAATGCTACAGTTTGATGACACTTTAGGGTTCACCGGTGCTCTAAAAAAAGCGGGTGCAGCTGCTTAAAATATGACCGGTATATGACTTCACCTGTTTTTAAAATAGAAACTTGGCATCCCCAAAAATATCCCTCCAGTGATGGGATTACTGTGCTGGCATATCATCAGTGCTGCTTAAAAATAAATAGCATGCTATTAGCAGTTGTAGCTGGTCTCAGTTCCTCCCACTGTCTCTACAAAGCAACTTCATGAAAGTTTGAAGTCTCCACATACTCCTCTGACATCTAACCATGGCCTTGACTTCTATTACGCCTTTGAATAGCAGAAAGACCCTCATTTTGGGGCTGTTATAAAAAGCAAATGCACATACCACACAGGGTAATGGTAGCCTTACAAAATAGCCCGAACTCTTTGTTACATAAAAAAAACACCAAAAAAAAACACCCTCAATTATAGGCAAAGGCCTTACTTTCGAGGGGCCTGGTGGTGGTGCTGGGAGTCGGCTGAATAGCAGGGTGGAGTATTTGCTCTGCCCCTCTTTTTCACTCCCCTTGTGCCACCCGCAAGCATGGCCAACACTTGCTAGAGTTATCCTTGGCAGAGATGAGCAGGAAAAGTATGAAACATGAAGAGAAAATAAACACATACTGGCAAAGAAGAGGTGTTTTTTTCCCCTTCCTCTTCAATATAACCATAAAAACCTCCTCAAGAATCTGCGTCCCTAGACAGATGAGGGCTAAGCCAGCTCTGCGTTTCACAGGAACATGCCTTAAGCGTGTAGTCGGACTAAAAATGTCTCTCTTGGAAAGCGGCAAGGGTATCATGTTGCTCTGAACAGTTCAGCTCTTGTGTTACATGTATGCCAGACAAATGCTTAACTTACCATGCACGCTTTTACTGTTACCAAGCAATATTTCATTCTGCTACAATTACTCACTCAGACCCCAAAAAACTCACTTACATCCCATTATTGTTCTCCAATTCAGATTACAGTACAGCAAGAGAGTGAGAAATGAAAGTTGAAGTTCCTTCTGTCACTCACCTCAGATGCTTTGTCGGGGGAGATCTGGAGTCTCCTTGATGTCGCTGCGATTCTCCTGAAAGCTGCAGCTCCTGGTTGATATGCGTGCTTGTATGTGTGTGTGTGAGAGAGCTCAGCGGCTGCTGTGCTGCTCCTGTGGCTTGTTGACACTGCCCTAACGTCTCTGCCTCGAGGCTGCACTTCTGTCGACTGGGACGTCTGCCGGACAGCTGTTTTGGAATTGCTCTCCGATTTCTCACTGAAACAAGTCAAGTCTCCTCCCCTGACTCCCACTGCTTCTTCCTCTCTCTCTCTCTCCTCTCGCTGTCTCTCTCCCTCTAGCAGCACCTGTGCATGTCTGTCCTCTCTCCTCCCCCGAGCTGGGATTTTTTAGGCTGCTCTGCGGTGTTTGAGGATCATCCTTGCTTCCTGTTTCTTGGTGGAGCTGCGGTGCTGAGCGAGCGCAAGCTCTGGTCTCGCAGTCCCAAAAAAATTAGCACTGCGTGGAGAAGAGCAAATTCCTTAGGGGATGTCTGGCTGTCTCCTTTCTAAATTAGTCCTCCGTGATATACGCTGGGAGTTTGCGTTCCCCTCACTGCTTTTCTGTCTCTCCATATCTGATAAGAACTCCTCTGTTAACATAGCCGGCAGACACGCTGGCTGTCTCCAGAGCCTCTCTAACCTTATCTGTCTATCACATGTGCACACCCATACTCTCCAATTTTTTCTCTCAAGCTGAAAGCCTGCACTCCAGTGCCTTTTTAAAAAAAATTGTTTATGTTGTGCATAGACATTTTGAAAAAAAAATTGCAGCAGGCTGAGGCAACACCGTGTGACTGAACTAATTACTGCAGAGTGCTGCAACACTGCAGCACGTGCAGGGGACATTTACAGTCAGACTTACAGGAAGCACAAGGACAGCTCTTTTTCCCTACAAAGGTTTTAAATGTGCATAGACAGAGACATGAGGCAGTGTATGATCATTTTCTAACATTATGCCCTAAAGTCAAGGTATTGTTGCCTGTGCTTCCATTTCTTTTAGGTTTTACTCATGTATGGGATAAAACCCCTATCACCTTGGTAACTGGCACAGCTTAGAGGTGGAGAGGTGTGCATCTCTGCTTGTATTACAAAAGAAAAACGAGTGAAGGTAGAGGAGGGAAGGGGTGCTGAAGGCTCAGACAGTGCTTGTGTGTGTCTGATGTTGTCTTCAAATCTCGTCATAGCACTTAAAAAACAATTCCAGTCTTGTCTGGAATATAAAGCAGCACATCCTTCTGCAAACAGTCCACTTGTGGTTCCTGGTTAATTTGACTTGGGTAGCTCATTACTCCTTAATCTGCTTTCTCCCTGCTGCTATATTATAAATGATTGATGGAGCATTTTAATAACTAGCCTTGTATACTTCTTTGCAAAGTCTCACACTGAACTAAATGCAGATGGGTTGCGTCTGCTTGCGACCAGCTCACGGTTTGAAAGACACCCTCTATTTAACTTACACAGGCGTTATTTAGCACCAGTTAAACCGCAGTTGTGAATGGAGCCCTGTTAGCGTCATGCTGTCATGTCGCCCCAGGGTGATGTCATCGCGGCATCCGTGTGGCCTGCACATGATCTGTAAGTAGAACACACAACCCTGTCTTTTCATTAAACCATGCTGAAAAAGGAAACAGTAAGTAATTTCCCATAAAAGATAAGTTTCTTATTGGCAAAGAGATGGGAAATTCAGCCTCTGGCAAGACATCCCAAAGACTTTTTTTTCAACAGCAGACATTAAAACTTCAACAAAGGCTTCGGTGTACTAAAATGCCTCTTCCTGCAAGTCATGACAGTGGGACACAAGCAACCATGGTTAATACCAGGACCAATAAACCTAACCAGATAAATAAATGTAGCCAAATATATAGTTTTCATATATAGTCCAAGGATACTGTAACAATTGGTCAAAGAGACTTGAAAAGACTGCACAACACAACGCTGTATTCTACCCCTCTACCTTTCTCAAATAGTCTTCTTCCAAACCAGTGGCAGCATCACAAGCACACAGTGTGCTCTACAGCGTGCTCTGTTGAGTATACAGCATTTGCCAGGAAGATGCATGTCATTTTATTTTTGCTTTTCCATCACAAGTTATGTTTTGGGTTACCCTGTGGGTGGAATTAGGCTTTTAAGAAATTCCAGTTCAAGACTAATTTTCCTCGGTCTGCTTTGGCTCGTGTCTCGGCCTCTTCAACAAGAAGGCTCTGTGAGGTGAAACCTGTTTGGTTTCTCCGTCTGTGTTTAGCTGTCCTCTCTGAACGGTTACACTGATGTCACTTTCCTCCAACGGACACACCACGTACTGATCGTAAGTCAGGTAAACAAGCCTGTTCTTGTCTGCCGAATGAAGGTTTAAAGACGAATACAGAATATTAACATATCTGCCGCTCTGCTGCTTGTAGTACCTCACAAGGAGTAAGACGTTCAACACTGGGTGTGTTTGATGAATTTCTTCCATCTTACAGCTTAAGATTGTTAACACATCACTCTGTTGACACATCCACTGGCTTCACCCTTCCTCCTCTAGCTGCTATGTGACTCGTTTTCACACCCATTATGGTAAATGCAACAGCGTTATCTCTTGCTTAATAAGGGAGGGTAAGCTTCTAAGGCATGCAATTCGAAACACTGACACTAAAGTGATGCTACAGCTGCCAAACAAGCGTGTGAACCCTTTGAGATGTTCTATATTTAAATATGATCGAAAACATAAAGTCTTAACACAACCCCTAAGGTTAAGAGTTCAACAAATTAAATAAAATTAATACAATAAAACATTTATTAAGGAAAAAATATTATAATATCACGATCAGAATTATATCTGAAGGTGACATTCAGGTGCTCTTCAGCATCAGGTGTAAGTGGGCAACCTGGTTTTTAAGAGCACGTGTTTAAGGACGGGAGAAAAAAAATGGAGTTTCTGAGGACTTAAAATGAGAATTGTTTATGTCCACTGGCCTACAAAAAGTACAAAACTATGAGTTTGGATTCCATTAATACGCAGTTAGGCAGATTGTGTTTAAATAAGGGACACAGAAGATTACAGTAAACCTCCTTAATAGTGGACGACAATACAAATATCACTTAATGAGAGTGTAATAACTTTTGAGATGCCATCAAGAGGATAGTAAATTACAATGGTGGGCATGGATTGCAAGGAGAAAGCCACTGTTCTCTAATTTGATTTTAGCTGTATAACGTAGTATCACATATGCCTTCACACTGAAGTCCATCTCATCCCAAACCATCTCGACTGGGTTTAGGTCAGGTGACTGTGGAGGCCAGGCAGCCTGGCACTGCACTCCATCACTCTCCTTCTTGGTCAAATAGCTCTTACACATCCTGGAGGCATGTTTGGGGTCATTGTCCTGTTGAAAAATTAATGATGGTCTAATTAAACACAAACTGGATGGGATGACATGTTGCTGCGGGATGCTATGGGAGCCATGCTGGTTCAGTGTGCCTTCAGTTTTGACTACATCCCCAACAGTGTCAACACCCCACACCATCACACCATCACACCTCCTCCTACATGCTTCACAGTGGGAACCATGCATGCAGAGACGATGCAGTCACCTTTTCTTTGTCGCACAAAGACATGGCGGGTGGAACCAAGGATTTCAAATTTGAACTCATCAGAACAAAGCACAGATTTCCACTGGCCTAGTGTCCATTTCTTGTGTTTCTTGGCCCAAGTGAATCTCTTCTGTTTGTTGCTTTTCTTAGCAGCTATTTGACCATAAAGGCCTGAGTCACGCAGTCTCCTCTGAACAGTATATGTGTCTGCTACTGGAGCTCTGAGGCTGGTGACTCAGATGAATTTATCCTCAGCAGCAGAGGTGACTCTTGGTCTTCCTTTCCTGGGGCAGTCTTCATGTGAGCCAGTTTTGTCGTAGCGCTTGATGGGTTTGGCTGCACTTGGGGACATTTGGGACAACTTTTAGCAATTTTCCGGACTGACTGATCTTTAGCTCTCAAACCAATGATGGACTGTAGTGTCTCTTTACTTAGTTGATTGGTTCTTGCCATAATATGAATTCTAACAGTTGTCAAATAGTGCTTTCGGCTGTGTACCAACCTGACTTCCCCATTAAGAAGGCAAGAAACTATTTAAACAAGCAACCCATTACAGATATATACATAATACATAAGTAAAAATAAATCATACAGAAACACAAACAGAGAAAGATGAAAAAAAATGACAATCTTGGATGTAACAGAAGCAAAGGGGCAATATTAATGAAGAAGATTTGCATATGGTGAGAGTGGCATTACAGGGGAATGAGTTTCTTTATTGATCATCAGAGTTTTGGGTGAAGAATTTTCATCAAGGATATGTGATTGAAACAATTCAAGGACAACTCAGTGCTCCAGATGGTGAATGAGTCTTTCACGATCTGTCATATCAAAGGCTGCACTTCAGTAAAATAGGACAGAAACCTTATTAGCATCATAATCGTCCAATTTAGCTGTGAGTTTGAAGGTTTGCACTGCCTTACAATGCCACAAAGGTCAGGAGATAGAGAAACAATGCTGCTGCCCATCTGCAGTTTGCTAAAGATCACATGGACAAGCCAAAAGGCCTAAATAGTCCAAAGTAGAACGTCTCGGTTTAAATGCAAAGTGTTGTCTTTAGAGAAGGGAAAAATAATGCATTTGAGCATCAGCACTTTATCTCGTCTGTGAAGCGTGGTGGTAGCGTAACTGTTTGTTTGGCTAAATCTAGGCCAAAAGGGTTCACCAAGTCACCTGCAGGTGTACTGAATTTAAAGAACATGTTTTTCAGCCCACCAATCAAAGAATAGTTTAAAAAAAAAAGCATAAAGTTAACACTGAGAATGGCAAAGTGAAAATCTTCATGAAGGCCAATAGTTCATGTCAAGAAAGCACCAGCATTTAAGGGGTGAAGCTGCTCTGATCTGCAGGGCTGATGAAGTAGTTCACATTAGGTCATGTTTATTCACATATGTTTCTGCTCCTTTTGTGCAGATAACTTGACATATTATTTGAAATGGAAACATATATTGTGGGTAAGATAATAATCCAAACCATGAGAGACATATGATATACGGTTTCCAGGGCCAACTTGAAAGTCTGCTTTTTCCTGATTAAATATAAGGAGCACTCAGATAGTTTCCAAAAGGAACAACTCTGAAATAGCAGAAATATTTCTCTAGAACAATATCATTCATCCTTCTGTCCTCGAGGGGGGTCTCAGAGGCATTTGTCAACACATTTCACAACTGTTAATACCAGAACTATGAGCAAAATCTTTTGCAAACAAATCCAAACATGTACTTATCATAGTTTTCCTCAGAAGTGCAGAGGTGCTCATGTCCTCATTATTTTCATCTTGACAGAGAACATTTCGCAATGTTTTCGGCCTCACAGGCAGGACACAGGGAGGGACCCAGTCCTGAGGGCACTGGCCAGCGTTCCAACTGCAGAAGATGTGCAGTCGAGCGGAGGAGAGGAGGGGATTGTGGGTAGTCTAAACACTGTCTTGCTCTGTGGCCAGCTCCCAAAATGTTTTTCTGAGTGTGCGTGGGTGACGTGCAATCCTGAATTACAGCAGACCACACACACCAGAGGTAGCTTTTGTGTCTATTTTAGCAACTGTACAAACTTTGCTTAAGGTGAAAGGTGGAATGCAACAGGTCAGAGCTGGAGGTGTCTGACTCATTTTCAGGCTATTTTCAAAAAATAACCTTCTGTAGATGTAAAACACACCTCCAGAAACCATCCTTCATGTTCATCACAGTGATAAGAAGCGGCATTGTATTTCTATCGATCATCTTGTGTTTTATAATAATATACTAATCAATGTTTTTGGTTCAACAATAAGTGAAATGACTATGTCCAATAAGTCAAGGCTCAAACAACTAGCCTACAATGAGTCTCAGTCAATCTTCCCCACAGCTCTAATTAGGTGCTCCTTGCTTCGGTTTTACACCCTGCACCTTTAATAAGGTTAATAAGGCTTCATAGTGTGGTGGTTTACACCAAGGTCCCTTTTTAAAAACCTGCCAAATCCTTGGTTCGGTTAGCAAGGTGAGGCACATATTTTAAGAGGTAATTACACGCTACTTAAAATAGTGCAATCTGTGTCTTCTTTGCTGTAAAATATCTGAAGCTATGCACTACCTAAACGTACTTACAGTAACTATTTCTTTGTATCTGGTAAAAAACCTTTGAACAGACCATAATTTTTGTCTTTGTCCAACGAAGACAACAGCGTAGTTCAGAGGTCCAGATCAGTGACTGGAATTAGCAATGCAATAAAAATTAAAAAGGTAATCTATGGAAAAAAACAAACCATACAAATAGAAGAGCAGTCACATTTTTGATGACTTATAGAGACAAAAATGTTTTTAATATGTAACATGTTTTTTTAAGTTGTGAAGGTAAGCATTTTTAAAATGGATAACAATTTAAGTCTCATCACCCCAGGTTTACAGAATTTTTTTTTCTGGCCTACTGGTGCTAAAATAGTAGCGCATAAACAGACCACTGCACAATGCAACTTCAGTCATGCTGCATTTGGAGTAAAGGGCATGACTGTTTTATTTTCTAGCTGGGTTGCCAACACTCTGAAATTAATGTTATTTTCTCCGGTCATTACTTTTATGCATCTCTCCACCAGCACAATGTCCTACAAACCGCAGCAGAGTGAAGGATAGCTTTCAGGAGATGGAAACAAGAAAACACTCTGGGGGAAAATGTACGAGTAATTTTACTTTCATGTAACAGTTCATCACAAAGTAACTCCAGGAATGCACTGAACATGTCAGATTAATGATAGCGTAGGAGTAGTTGAAGAGCTTTTTTTCCCTCTTTTTCCTCTTAACTTTGCAGAGACATATTCTCTCTTCTACAATTAGGCTATCTGACCGCGTCCACGCTAGCGTGTTGATGTCTGGATCGAATCCGTGGAAAGAGAGCAAGCGATACATCACAGGGCAAGGAGTGAGTCTTCCCACTGGAATTCCAGTAGCTGTGCCACAGGCAACCCTCTTGCAATCAGATTGTGGTTGTCCGTTTCCACCACCATACATCCTGGTCCATCCACAGCCAAAGGACTATTAAGTCTATGAGAACTGGCAGGCTGCCCTCGCCCATATGATATAGGGTTGAGCTGAATAGAATACCAGCTAAAGTCAAGCTGAGGCCAGCAAAGGTCCGACCTGTTTTGGTGAGGGGCTGGGAGGAGTATGCCAGCACTAACAAAACTCACTGTATGTCTCATGTTGTGTTGTTAGAGATCTTTAGATAGGTTAGGAGACACGATGTCCTCAGCAGATCTTTATTCTTTTGCTCCTGGCAGATTCTGGGAAAGTCTTGGAATTTGGAGCATGCTCTCAGCAGTGGTTATATAATTCTAATGTGATTAAATAATATCAGTAAACTGATGTTTGGATGCAATTATGTGGCATCAACCCAGACAGTGAAGCTTTAGTGTTATGGGTCACAAGGGAAACAGGAAAAAACTTCAGCATTTCTGTAAGATAACAAGTGAATAGCTGCTTAGTTCTGTTTCTGAACCTGGAGTGTATTACATGATCGACTTTGAGAGTGTCCTCAGCTGAAACCCAACATTGCTGGGCTACCTCCGATCTGATGGAATGATTGCTTCCTGTTTTTCTTCACGCTTCTTCGGATGCCTGCTGGGAATCCATTTGTCGCTTGAGTTTGATTTATAAAACTCTTATCTGCTCACTCAGTAAATAACATTCCCTGATTGAAGAGGAAAATGCTTCGGTTTAAAGCTGACACATTAAATTTATTTGTTGCTACTGGAAGCATCAACTGATGAGATGAATCACTGATCCATAATTATGTTTTTCATTACATTTAGCAAAAGTTATAACACAGATGATTATAATGAGTTTTTATGATGTCTAAAAGCTTTCTTCTGAACTTTACATTATCAGAATAACTGCATGTGTGTGTGTGTGTGTGTGTGTGTGTGTGTGTGTGTGTGTGTGTGTGTGTGTGTGTGTGTGTGTGTGTGTGTGTGTTGGCCACTTTTCATCAGCTTTACATAGAAGCATGTGTGGTTTCATTTCCAGCAACAGAAATGTGCTTCGTAACATCTGGTGAGATTATCTCCAAAAGCTCGGTTCATTACAGGCGTTGGAGGTTCCCAGCTGCCGACTTAGAATCATTTTGATTGCGCTGATTGCATCCATACTTCTTTTAGAATTGCTTTATTGTTATTTAAAAATAAGAAACACATTCCTGTGAGATTTTTTAGGGGGGGGGGCGGCGATGCATTTGGTGATCATTTTAGCGGCAGCTCCGCATACGGCGCACATCCCGCAGCAAAGCACACGACTGGCTCCAAACTAGCGCTGAGCACGGAAAGCCAGAAAGGCATGGGAAGATGTGAGCCAGGACTCCATCTGCTGTACTTATTATCTAAATAGGTTTAATTTGACAATTTCATTCTTTTAAACAGCGAATGTAAGTCAGCGTGGAACTCCTGTCTCTCCTAATAGGCCTAATTTATCACTGTAGTTTATTTTTGTTTTTTCCAGAACCCATCAGATAAAGTCATTCACTGCATGTCATGGCCACATGCTACAGTAATTCTTAACATGTTAGCAGACAACTTTACATTTATACAGAGCAGAATATTCTTATCAAGATGTGGAGTCACGGCGTGTTTGGTCATCTGATAATGGATCCAGTATTCCACTGTCCTCTTAGCTTTTCCTTGGTTTCCATTTAACTCTGGAAGAAAATGTCTGAATTCCAAGAAACCACAAAATCACATTGTATAAATAGCATAGCATGAAAATACCATGAGCAAGTTACTCGGCACATCATCATTATAAATTGTGTTTAAGAAGTCAAAGCAACAAAATCTGGTGCTAAACAAAGAAAAGAGAGATGACAGGAAGAAGGATGACTAAACCCCCAGGACTTTGGATTCAAGCAGTGTTGCTTGTTATGGTGACCCTGTGCAGTCAGGCTTCTCTCATTTTTCTCGTTCCAACTTTAGAGATGTTACAGTTGTCCTTATGTTACTTTGCCAAGGATAAATCTCTTTTGGGCTCTTGGTAGCCTAGTTGAAGGAGATGGTGTGAGCTTAACATAATCTTGTTCCCCTTGTCTGCTCCCCTGACCTCTGACGGTGGTTATTGTAGTTGGTGCTGATCTTATTGATTGTTTGTTGAATTGAGAAAACATGCAGTGATGAGTATTTTGTCTATGTTCAAACTGTGTTTCTGAAATGCTACCTGCTGTAACTCTTAGGTAACGTCGACTCTGTAGTTTAAGCGCTGAGTCTGGTGATAGATGCGGCTGCCTGCCCAAACCTGTTGCCAGAAGGCAGGAACACCGCAGGTATTTCAACTTGACAGCTAAACACCAAATGAATCCCTCTGACTGACATTCCACTCCACCTCTATTTAGGTGTCCCTTTACTTTATGTAACAATACATGCCGCACAGAGTATCATACTCTGCGTTTCTCAGCTTAAAGACAGAAATTAGCTCAGAAAGGATTGTCTGGAGGCCTGTAATAACGGCTCGCGCCTCAGAAACTCTAGTATGTGTCAAAAGGAGGCAGAGAGGGAGCTGATGTGGGGGCTGCACAAATGCCAGGGATACCTCAGCCTTTATTGTATTCAGAGCCAGTGAGCGTGTGCAGAAGGTTTGAGACACCGAGCGTGTGCAGTCAAACTGAGTGTGTGCCAACAGCCGTGACACAGAGGCCAGAAAAGAGCTGGAAGGGCATTTGATCATTTGGATACAGGAACGTGTGTGGTATCAACTGAGACCATCGAAGAGGACTCTGATTGGAAGGTGCGCTGATAATTAACTCACAATTGCATCTTTCCAGTTAACAAATCAGTAGTTTCTGACCCATTTGACTGATCTAATTATGATCTAATGTTGCCTGTAAGCATCCAATATTCTCGATTAAAGGTTTAGTTAATGAATGTCCTGGAATGATCTGAGTGCTCAGAGCCAGAAGAATACCTAAACATAAAGTCGGTTCTTGTAGTAATGAAATAAAGGACCTTATGTTGCTGTAATTTAGCAATGATCATAGCAGGACAGCATATTTCAGTGAAAAGCTGCTAATAATAACTGAATTGTTTGATTCTTTTGAAGGGTTGATATAACTGAACTAATCAAGATTAAACTTTGGTATCCAAAAAAAAGAAGATTTTCTGCTGTGTACTTTGGCTAATGTGCTAAAGATCTGCCTGTTAGCACTGAAACATTAGCATTTAGCTGCTACATCTGACTATAACAGCAGTTTTGTGCTGGTAGCATCTGTTTTCAAAACAAATCAGATGAGGTTAGAGGTTGACAGTCCTCAGTAAACTTGCCATCAGAGCAGATTTCTTTTCCCTCTTTAAACCACGTGACTCTCAGCTGAAAATAGTTTACCTTTTGGAATAATGTCAGAGGAGAAAAGTTGGAAAAGATAAGGGTTGTTGCAACATAGTAACAAGCACCAGATAAAAACACTCATTGGGCCTTAAAATGCAACAAACCTGATGGAACCAACTAGCAGAGACGTGGCAGTGACATTCAGTGACTTCAAGTGAAAGTGGGCGAATTAGTGGTGATATAAAGTTGGTGAGTCCCCAGTTTTTCTCAACTTTGAAGCAAGTGATTGAAACAACTGCCAATGAGAGTGAAGGATAGCAGATGGTTAGCCCCCAGCCATACAGGCCTAGAGACTGCTTGGTAACCACCTGACAACGACCGGTATTTAGGTAAAAACAAGTGCTACTTGACTGCTTGCAAGTTGTTGCTTGAGGTTACTGGTGGTGTGAAATGTATTGCTAAAGCTCTAGTTTTACAGGCCTAGAGACCAGTCAGCGTCCTGCTAGTGATCACTGGTCACTAGAGAAAAATATATATTCCCCAACTGGTTGGCGAGTGGTTGCTGGCTATTGGTAAGTGAAACTAGTTGCGATTGCTTTGGTCACTGGTAGATTTCTGCAGTTGCCTATAGTTTGTTGCCAGCTACTACAGCTGTAGTGAAACTAAAAAGAGTATAACATAAACTGAAAATAGAGACCATTTGCCTTCAAAATAAAAGTTGCAAATTTTTGGATTCATGGTAAGGGACAATTTTACTTTGATATCAAATTCCTTGGATTTTTTTAGCTTTCAGTACTGCTTAGCAGTCAGTTAGCAAGTGTTTGCAGACAAGTCAGTGTTCTGACCAGTTACACCCAGCAACAGCTTGTAACCTCCTGCAGTCGGTTAACCGGTCAGAGAATACACCTTTGTCCCTGGCAATCCGAGGTTCCCAGTGTTGCTGTAGGATCAAAGCCTTATAAAGGAAACTGCTGTCTGGACTGTCCACCAATGAACAGCCATCAGCTACAAATCAATGGGTGATGAGCAGATTGTTTCACAACAGTTATGCATATATCCTCATTCAACGGGAACTATGACGTGCCTTTGATGTATAATCCTGGCCTTAGTCATGTAAAGCACTTACTGACTTATTTACTTACTACTAAGTTTGTCTTTGGTGATAAATTGCACTTCTTTTTCCTCTTTGGTACTTTTCCCACCTTTGAGCGACTCACACATTAAAACGACTCATAATCACTTCAAACTGTAATAGTAGTTTACAGGATTTTTGGCATGAACACCTTAAAGACTAATTAGGCTGAAAGCTACTGGAGAAGTAAAGACTTTTGTTCTGTTAAAGAGCTTTTGAGGTAGACATGATAGATGAGTGAGGCTTATCGGTAAGGCTTATGCAATATACTGTACTACAGCATTTGCCCTATACAATGTTGCTTTGATTTAGAAGGCAATAAATTATAGTGATATTAGAGATAGCTGCATACAGTACAGTCTGGGATTTCTTTTATCAAATCAGACTCCAGTCTTCTGTCTCCGGACAGACAGTGACTTTGTATCTATTACAGTTTATTGCAAAACAATGGATGATGATGAAGTAACCTTTTATTCAGCCAGGGCAGAGAGAAACATTTATTTTCACATGCATCTGTTACCATTGCTCAGCCACTCTTTATGTTCTTCTGCTATGATTAGCAGGGATTTTTCATCCTGCTTTGTTCCACTGCAGCACCTTCCTAACCTTACAAGTCAGATCAGTCATGGAAAACCAAACTCTAAAAGGATGAGAGTCAGGCTCAAGTCCAAGCCAACAGCTTTCTTCTGCCCATGGTAGCTGGGTCATACAAAGGCTGAAGACAGAGAAACACCCCATCCCCATCTGGGAATCAAATCCCCCCACAGGGCTGATCAAACGGATATCTACACTTCTCCCATGTGGTATGTATTTGACATGGGGGGGGTGCAAGGTCAGTGTTGGTCCCCGCCATCCCAATATCAGGGCTGAATCATGTGGGAAGACATATCTGACCTGCCCCATCTGTGCTTGGTTATCACCAAGTTTCTGGAGCCAGGGCTTGTCATCAAATCCAAATCTACGGCCACTGATATACAGAAGTGTCTGAACTGACCATGTGTTTCTCTCAGTGAAAATCAATTTTGGCGGCTCTGTACGTCGCTATAAATGGAAATCTTTTTGTGACTATGAGTCATTCAAAATGTTTGGCCCATTTAAACAAAAATTGTCCAAAAACAATCCAAAAAAAGACCTCAATGCTATTTAGAAAATAAAATATTGATTTAAACATATTTTTGGAGAGCATGTTGGAAAGATTCTGAAGCTCAAACAAATAAATGTTGCCTTGTATGTTGCTCACATCCAACATCTTTCTGAAAATATAATTTTTTTTAGAATCAATTCATTTTTATCTATATAGCGCCAAATCACAAAAAGAGCGGCCTTAAGGTGTTTTATATTGTCAGTTAAAGACCTTACAATAATACAAAGAAAACAGAGAGCCCCAACATTCACGTAACCCCCTATAAGAAAGTGCTTTGGTGACAGTGGGAAGGAAAAGCTAAACTTTAACAGGAAGAAACCTCCTGCAGAACCAGACTCAATGAGGGGCAATCATCTGTCGCGACCGGTTGGGTGTGAGGAGCGGAAGACACAACAAAGACATGCTGTGGAAGAGAGCCAGAGGTTAAAATCATTAATAAATAAATGCAAAGTGGTGATTAAATACATAATAAATGCTCACTCTCAGTTAAATCTGAATCTATCAAACAGCTCGATGACTTTATTTTGTGTCATCCTCAGTTTTTAAGGCAAGTGAAGGCTTTTCCAATGTTTGTTGAAGATTCTCTTTTACATTGGTTGTAAGGCCCTATCTACCATAAAAGATCTCCCAGCTGGTCTCTGAATATTCAGCTTCCCTCTAAACAAGAAGAATCTCACAGTCCTTTGGTCTTTTTTTCTTTGGCAGCCTCTTCTCCCCACATTAAAGAAGTGTGGATTAAGGATACTGGTGAGGCGATTATGGATGAGTTCTTGGCAAAAGGACTATAAGGGATAAAACTATGTTCTACGATTGGGTTCAACTCAGTGTCGTATGTTTCTCTTTTTGTTCTGCTACCTGTGAAAAGTCTCTGCTGTTGCTGCAAGCTTATGACTTTCTGGGAAGACAGTTTTCATTTGTACAGCAGCACACAGAGCTGACAGCTAATCCCAGAAGTCTCTGTGATATTGGTTTCCCAAAAACTCCTCCTTTGACTCTTCCCAGAGCACTGCAATAAGACTACATTTTTTGCATGGCTGTCACTTTAGACTCTGTTCAGTGCCCACCCCAGTTTTCTAGAGAACAGAGAATATTTTATTGCACATGTTTTTGTTATTACTATTTCGCTGTATTATATGATCAGCCTGTATTTCAGTCTTGACCTCACTTGGCCTTCAAAGGATCCTACTCCAAGGACATTCTTATGTGCACAAGTATGTGAGTTAACAGTTGGTTGTTTTTTGTCTTTGTGTGTTTCTTGCAGAAAAGAATGAAAAAAAAAAAAAAAGCATTCTCAAAGTTACACATTTATATATGAAAATATAAAAGCAGCGTTTGTGTGAGATGTGAGGGCATGGCATTGGTGCCTGACATTCAGTTATTCTCTGACAGGATTTCTTTTCATTTCTTGGTTGAAATGTGTTGGGTTTGACAACAGGGGCAATTCAGGTTACTAACCCACAATGAGTGGGCCTCTACGGTCCGTCTGTCATGCCTGTAATGCACTCTTTTAGAAATACGGTGGGCCCGGCTGGCGTGCATCCAGACCAGTAAAATACAGTAAGCCTGTGCATACATTTGTGAATAAAGAGGATGACAGAGGGAGTGAGAGTGTTTGAGTGGGAGATATAGCAGCAATTTAAGTTCTGTACAGGTTTTCAGTCGACACGTTCTTGTGTGTCGAGTATGTGTGTGCGTTTCTGCTTCACCAGGTGTCTGGAATGCATCTAAGCAAACAGGCAATATTTCACTCGTATGGTCTTTTGTGTCGCTGAACGGTGCACATTTAGGCCTGCAAAGAAAGCCTGAGAGTAACAAATGTTAACTTAAGGCCTCCCTGAAACAATGCCTCTCTCTGTACGCATGAAAAATTCCCCAGCAGCCTGCCATTACATTGTTTAGAATTTATATTTCCCAGAGGCGCACTTTGCCGACACATTCGGATACCAAACAAAAAGGAATGGTTTGCATTTCTCTCTTGCTGCCCTGAGGTAGCTAAACATTCATTAGTCACTGAATTAGACTTAATCAGCTCCACATCACTGTGTGATCAGCTGCAGTAACGCCCCAGGAATGTCGGTGTTATCGTTAACGCTGATGACCAACGCTGTGATTAACGGCACTACGGGGTGTGTTTATCCTTTTTCCTCGCAGCACTTACTGTTTCTTTAACATCTAGAAATAGCATTGCGCATTTAACTCGGTGACTATATTTTTCTTCCATTTAAATTTAAATGTTTCCCTCTCCTGAGCATTTTACAGCAGGAGGAGGAAAAAATAGATAAATATTCCTGTGTCACTGGTGTTATATTACAGCACAGCTGCCAAAAATAAGATGGGACTGGTTGAAAACGGAGAGTATGTGGAATAAATGAGCCAACTAACTTTGGCAGAAAGTTATTTAGCTCATAATAAATTATAAAATAGGAACAGGAAAATTTATATTTATTTCTGTTCAGGCTGACACAAAATCAAGTGGAAATTAGGGTAGAGGGCAAAGTCAATCTAGTTATTTTCCCCCTCGGACTCTATTTTCCTCCTACCTTTCATCCTCGTGCATGCTTCCAGTGCATTTTCACATATTTTAAAAGCCTTAAAGGCAGAAAAGGAAGAAAAGAAAGAGGAGGTAAGTCTGTGAAAAAAGAGTAAGAGAAGAGGACAGAAATAGTTGAGGGTGTGTAGGCCCGGCTCTGACCACTGGCATGCATGAGGAAGCAGCCTCCATTCCACAGGCCAGCGGATGGTTTAGAGACACTACAGAGCACACAGCTCAGCAGCCCACATGCAAGTCCACTGGCCTTCCCCACCCTCGGCTATTCTGGGCCTCTTTGCCACTGTGGTGGCTTTCACTCAGCAACCACACAAATAAAGCCTGAGCAAGAAAAACATGAGAAACTGGAGGTAGAGGAGAGGAGGGGGAGGAGATGCATTGTTTACTGTTTATCTTGTTTGTTTTTTTAATTTCCACTTGCCAACATATGGTTAGGGAGCTGATTTACGGGACTGCGGCGTCGCTAAAACAAAGTCATCTAGCCGGAGTTTACAATAAGCTGGCACGAGCATCTCCCAAAGGTTTAAAGGATAAATCTGCTTTATGTAACTGAAGTCTTATTTTTTCTGTCATGATGTTGTTCTCAGTAAGTGAGAAGGTAAGTACGGGAGGTCAAAGTTAAACTCAAAGTTAGATGATAATCAGTGATTGGCAATCATCAGCTTGGGCCCTTGCTTTCTTTTTAGATACGGTTGTCTAACCGGATGGTTAGTTTTTGAACCTATGCGATCATGTTTCATGTCACTCGTGTTTTTGCTAACAGTATCACCACATTCCCAGTGTCAGCTATCAACTTGGCGAGTACGGTGTCATTAAAGCTTTTACGAAGGATGGAAAGTAAGACTCGGAATGATCCTTTAAAAAGGAAGCACCGCCCAAGTTACAGTTAAATTATGTGAGTCTTATTTTCATTACTCTGCTGTTAAAATACTGATAACATAGCTAAAATTCTAGGATGTGGCGCGGTCACTTGTCTGCCCACAGGAAATGAGCAAATCAGATGCTATCACAAGTCAATAGTAGCGGGTGAGCAGTAAAAACTGACTACTTTACCATCAGTAGATTCACTGAGCATAGAGTTTATTTTTTTAAGATTCTTTTAAAAACGTTATTACTAATTCCTGTTAAACTTAAAGGACTAAATTTGATAAAAGAGTATAAAAAGTCACGTCAGAATATTTGTCATGCAATAAAAATACACTCATCATTTCACAATAGTCTCTTAAGTCATCGTATTGTGATATAAAAACCTGTGGCCAATGAATCAGCGTCACCAAGAGCCACTGAGAGGCGGTGCCAGAGATTCTTCTCATTCGTGTTTAATGATTTATCCGTGGGGATGTGGAATTAGTAGTAAATACATGAGTAAATCTGGATGCAGATGTGTGGGATTTGAAAGTGACGCACAACACAAGCATTTGTTTTAACGTTTACCTAAGGAGGAAGTGAAATCCTTGGGATTAAAACTGTCTCGGGCCAAGATATGGTCATGTCTAATGTTTTAAAGTACAATAAACAAACATAAAAAGTAGTATTTCACAGAAGCGAGATGCGAGTGGCAGAATATACAGCTAAGCCCGCAGTTATTCATACCCTGCTTGTTTGTTTTTTGTGAAGCAGTGTATATCATTTACCTAATTAATTTGCCAAAGGGCTCAAATACATAATAGTAGAATAGTACGATTTAATGCTTTTTAACTTTTAACATGGACAGTTAAGAATAATGCAAAATGTCAGTGTTTATAATTACACATACCCGTCATAGCAATCAACAGAATATTCTTTTTGCTTAATCGCATCTTCTACTTTGTTATTGTAGTTCGTAACCATGATCCTGCATTTAACTTCCTGTATCCTAAACCACTCCTTCTTGCCGTAGACGTCCAGCTGAGTTAGGTTGAAGGCCTTGAGTTTCAGCTCCTTCAGCAAATTTTCATTGGCGCTGAGGTCGGGACTTTGAAATGCCCACTTCTAAACCTTCACACGATTATTGGTGAATTTACTGCTGTGAAGTTACGGCATAAACCCAGATTAGAGGTTGAATATCTTGCACTTTCTTCAAGGGTCATGATCATGATCCATTCGACCTTGACCACAGTTCCCACCATCATGCTTCCTTGCTTTTGTCCTCCATACAAAGGCTGTGCCCATGTGTCCAGAAAGCTCAAGTTTTGTTTCCTAAGACCACAAAATAAATAACCAGAAAGCTTCTCCCTTCTCCAAGCGCTGTTTTCTAAATGCCAAATGTGCTTTCAGAAGCATGGGCTTGAGCACAAACATAATGAAGAGTTCACTGAAGTGTAGCCCTTGAAATTTGTATCCACTAGTTTGACAGATTCTTCAGGATGGCCTTGGAAGTGGTTATTGGATTGCTAATGACTTCCATGCCAAGACTGGGGACACTTTGAACTTCCAACCTGGAACTTTCAAAGTGTCTGAGTGTTCTTGAGCTTCCCATGATGGATTGTACAGTAGCCTTGTGAACTTGGAATCGTTTTGCAGCCGTGTTTTAGCTTTGAACCTCTTTATGGGCAGTCACAAGGTTCAGGTTACTTACTTTAGTTCACAGGAATATTTGGTCTGCAGTAAATAAGTCATTCATCCACATTTTCAAAACAAACACAGACAACCAAAAACAGACCAACATAACACAACACATAAATAAATAATTATAAAAGAGAATCCACGTAGCGTCATGGGGGCTAGCAAAATCTTGACCTCAAGTCAACACTGAGCTCCTCAGTCTTTATCACAGTAACATTTGATATATTGGCAACATGTGATTTTAGAATCATGGTGCAGGAAATTTAGATATTTAATCAAAACTAAAATGTTTTGAAGTTGTGACGTTTATAAGAATTTTTGTATTTTGCCTTAAAATTTGAGGATAATTATCGATGTCAATAAAACTAAAAAAGTGTTTATACCTATTGTACCACCATTACTTATATATTTTTGCAGATAAACATAAAGGATAGACATTGTTTCACAATACATAAAAACAGGGAAGGCGTATGAATAATTGCCAGCTTAACTGTAGGTTAGGATGACCCTCAGCTTAGTATATGTGACAAAGAACAGGCTAGCATTCCAATAAACAAGAAACACTGTGACTGAGCATTCCAGCTAGGGTCCAGCTTGTCCTGACTCCGACTGAAGTGTCTTTGCTTGTTGTGGAATTTTTGTGGGTGGGTGGGGGGCTTCCTCTGGCTGCTGGCTAACACTGTCAACACTGACTACAAGTACAGATAAACCCTGCTTCTCTTTCTGTCTATAGCCACTTTCTTATTTTCTCTAAGTTCTCTTGATGAGGTTGATTGAATTATTTGTATTTTTAAATCTTTGTTCAGATCTCTAGTAAAATCTTCATAGAGCTACTTTAACTCTTGGTTGGACTACTGGTTGGACTACTGCTCCCAGATGGCCACATATGTGCACATCTGGGAGCCACTTTTCATGTATTTTCTATCCTCTGGTTAAAAGTATCTCACTATGGCCGGACATGAGCTCACAAGACAGAAGAATCAAAGTTTTTACTGTCCTAGCTGCTAGTGTGTAATGATATTGTCGTGACGATCAATGTTGGAGAAAGTCTGACATGGGTTTGGCCAGTGCGAACTAGAATGTAACCTTTATGTCCTCTGATAGCAGCACTTTAGGAAAAAGAAGAAAACACAATGATTTAAAGATTTCAGACAAAGTGTTGGATGGTGCAGCAGTTCAATGTGAGATGAATAAAACATTTGCAACTACATGAAACAAGCTCTTTGTAGTTCCTTTCTTTAATCTTACCTTTTATACTGTGTCTACATTCCCATCAGCATAGAAAGCACGATTTACACCGACTGAGGACAGACAACATTAATAGCTGTGAACTCTGTGATGTTGTGTACGACTCACCTCTTTCTTGCCGTGATAGTGAATTCAGTAGATTGACCATTCCATTTTTTATGAAATCATTAAAGATTGATTAAAAGAAAACAAGGAAGCACTACAACTTCTGTTGCTCTTTGAAGCAACAGAGTCTCCTGAGACTACTGCACATGCTGAATTATTAGCTTCGCACTGTATTTGGCTTCATTTCATTGTTCACACTCTATAGTACAGTCTGCAACTGAGGGCATGATTCCAGTGTAATTAAATGCTATTTAAGTCAGGCTATATTATTACATCTTACAGTTTCTTTTTTATTTTATTTTACTAGTTTACCTGGGTTTTTTCCTTTATTAAATTATGGGGGTATTTTTAGGGGCAAGCTTTAAGATGTTCAGCCCTGATATTGTAATAGAGACAAAACACTTTATGAGGCCAGCTGACTCATGGTAACATAGACATCACAGTTTCAATATGCTTTTGAAAATGTTTCCTGGTCTGAAGAGTCGTGATTTCTGCTGTGAAATTCAGATCTTAGTTTAAGGATTTGATGTAAACAACCTAAAAGCTTGGATGCTTCGATCCATCCTGCCTCGCATTAGTGGTTCAAAAAAATTGGGATTCATTCATGTTATGTTCTCGTTGGCGTATACTGTAGTTAAAGTGTTTCAAAAAAAATTGTTCTCCAAAATTTCGATGATGGAATTATGTTTAAGTCACCACTAAATATGGAATTTGGAACTTCTTTAAAACAAAATGTGAAAACCTGGGTGGGCTTTTGCTAGTAATACAAACGAGGTTAACATCAGCTAGCAGGTTAGCATTCACATTAGCTTAGATGTTAGTGTAATGTTTACTAGCAGCTAACATGGTTATTTAGCAACTTTCTACTCAATTGAATAAATGTGATTCTTATTCACCTAAAGACTCACATATTTATACAGTGTTTTTACTTCCACCTAAACACTTTTAACTAAGATTCCCGCTCTCTCACACAGAAGCACAGAGGCTAAAGTCTGGGCAAGTTTGGGCAAGGTGCTAAACTCTAGGGTTTAGCATCTTGCTCAAGGAGTGTTTGATACATGGGATCTCGGATCAAACTACTGGCCTTCTAAATGGCTCCACCTGATCCACAGCCGACCCAAATGTTCAAGTTCTACATATCTTTTTATTTTTTTATGATGTGGTTGATTTTATTAGACACTGAATTATTTTGGATTATTTGGTCATCTGGGAGAGTGCTATACTGACATCTGTTCCTATATTCTTTACTATATTGGTAATGATAGGCGTAAAAGCTCAAAAAAGATATTTTAAAACACATTACAGACTTGCATGGCATTATGGCTTTGGTGTTTTGTACAGACAGTAAGTGGAGCTTGATTTGCACTTGATAATATCTAATTATCTTATTTTGGTCTACCTGAGTAGAGCAGACATAATGTAACCAGATAGACATGACTCATACTGTCCTCACCTTGACATGCACAAATGCTGACTGGATAATGTGTCTGGAGCTGTCGACATCAAGTGCAGGCTGTGTTTAAGAGCAGATTATCTTGATCTTGGATTTATTCTCTTCTCAGCCACACAGGGCTGTTGTGTCTCAGTCAGCAGAGACTAGTGATGAAACTTAGTTTGTTCTATTAAAATAAAGACTTGCTGAGGATACTGAGGTTGAGCAATGTGTCCCGTTGCATCAAATATCCAGTCCTGACAGTGATCCTCATCCACAGCTCGTCCATCTGGTGCATCTCAACACTAATTCTTTAGGCGCCACCTTCTGGCCACATCTTGCCTACATATAAAAAAAGAAAGAAAAAAAAAGCACTTTCACTTTCATTTTACCACTGACTTTTAGCTTACTACATGCAGAGTAATTTCAATGAGATAAATAATTAACATATTTTTCCCCTTTACAGCACAGGATGACCTTCATACATAAATTTAAAATACTGACAGCTGAAATGTTGTTGATAGACTGCATTAATCTCTCAGAAGATAAGTGTCATGACCTTGTGTGTTTACATAGTAAATGGAGAGGACAGGGAGGTTTGATCAAAGTTCAAGGACAGCTATGTGCTGCTGTTGTATTTGGCTGTGCTGTTAGGCAATCATGTAGTCCTACCAAGTACTCCATGTTTTGAGTAGATAAACATTTTTATTGTTGTGGACAAAAATCTCAAGAGAAATCTGGCCCACAAATTTGCTAGTGATGTGTATCTCCTTCTGGAGGAATGCTCAGTGTCCGATTGCATGACTGATTGTCACTGCAGGGGAGGATACAAGGAAGGAAGAAATCATTAAACTACACAATCAAAAGTCACAGAGAGGTCTCTCGATGCAATCGGCCTGTCTTAGGTTTTCCTAGAATTCATAACTTGTTAACCCCAAAAACCCCCTTAAAGCTGCTGTTGGTTGAATTTTGAAACGATCAGATTAGAAGCCATTGGACCAAATAAATGGCCAGGATGGAAATCTGTGCAACGCAAGCTAATTCACTTTATAACCAATATGAAACGCTGCAAAACTGTGCATGAATTAGAAAACTGGTGTAGTTAATAAAACAACTGTAACACGTTTACCTTTAAAACGCAGTTTTGATGTCATATTGATGATTTGTATAGTCTTTAAGCAACAATCTGACACATTATGGTGTGGTGAGTGCTATCGAAAGTGACTTCGCTTAATATAAGACATGCACAGCACCGACAAGTCAGGTAAGTGAAGACAGTGCCCTAACCCCTTAATGCCTAGTGTGTCATATTTGATAAATACAGGGTTTTTTCAGTTGTTGAGACTTCTACATCAGCAGTGTGATTTCCCCCCCTGAAAACCTGAATAAATTGCATTTTAAGCAATTAAAAAACAAGCCGCCAGATATCACAAATAAATTACAAATTAAAAGTCATGTATGTAAATTTAAATTTTAAATAATTTTGTCAGATGGCTCAATAAATTTTCTGGCAATTATTTCAGATTTTAAGCTTTAACAGGCTAATCCTCCAACAGGGTCGCCATTACCAAACTTGACCTGGGTGGATCTCACTTCTGAACCTGGAAGAGGATGCAAATATATATTCTGGCTTCGGTAGAATATGTTTACAGTTTTGGGTATGGCAATTATAATCATTTTTGTTTCAGAACATAGAGTTCATTTATTTCTGTTTGCCACACCATGGTGCAGTGACCGTCAGAGAAGGGAACGGGAGTTTGATTAGACAAGGGAGAAAATGATGTTTCCTGTTTCTACCAAGAAATATTTTTAGGAAAGAAAACAACAGGAAACAGCTGAAATACTCATTTTGTCTGAAGATAATTGAATATACAATGAATTAACATTTTTAAAACATTGTGTTTCTGTTGACTCTTGAGACTAAACTCTGCTGCAGTCCTTTAATCTCCTCCAAGGCTTTAAGTTAAAAAGAGCAGGTCACTTATCACTAACACAAAAAAATTACTTCTAGTTACTTATTTTTGGTATCTTTTTGTTATTATTATCATTTTTATTTTCTTTTTACATTTGCTTTATTACAAGGTTTTGTGCTTCTCATGTCTTGTGTGGCAGTTTTACATATTTTACCAGCTTATGAAGGATCCAATCAAACAACAAAAGAAAAAACAGACTTGGGATTTTATGTAAATGTCCATACAACATCAACATAAAAATGCTGGGGTTATGGTTAACCTGCCATACAGAAAAAAGAGAGCATAAAAAAATTAATGCAAGAAGAGATGATTAATTTGAAAATGATGAGGAGACAGAAGTTCAAGGCCACTTAATGTTCACTTAATCTCTGTTATCGTCTATACTTTGACTGCATTCAGTTAGAACAATAGTTATTATTTGTGCATACTTTTACAGCTCAAGCCAAAATTATGTAGGAAACGGACACTGATTCATTTGGCAATGGGAAAAGGGAAGACAGCTCGCCATGCAAACATGCAGGAATGCTATTCATGCTGCTGAGTAATACCGCAGTTGGAAGCCGCTATTGCAGACTGACGGGAATACTTTTAAACTGGGATCATGTCTTGGAAAAATATTCATGTTTCATCCACAGATGAAGCCTGAAAAACTAATTTTGGTTAACCCAGTTAACCTGCCAGATACCATAGCATAATCCCCCGCACAAGCAGGACCATGACTTTCAGCAGGAAGAATTTCAGTTTAACTGGGATGCAACTCACAGGTTTGTGTTGATTTTTGTTGGTTTTCTAACCTTGGGGGACGTACACATTAATTCACTACAGCTGAGACTCTTGGCAGACCTGAGGATAAGAACACTGAGTGCTTGCAGCTGAGATAGTCATCAGGTAGTGCTGTGAGTTAGACTTCCCCAGCTCCTCACGAACGTGATGTTGTGCATTCTGTTACACAACAGTAGCCACATCTTCATGGCTGAATGAGTCTTTAAACTATCTGTTAACACGGCACGCAACTGATACAGAAGTTTTTCCTCCCACTGAGGTAGGCATGTCATGCACATGAACACTCCTACTACAAGACCGACAGGGAACAATGAGGCTTCACACTGTGGTTTGTGTGTGCAGTTCTGATAGCGATGCCTTATTTCTCCCACATATTGTTTGACAGCTGAGCTTCTGTGTGTGCACAAAGGCAATTCTGCGATATGAAAGTTTTGGCAGATGCGTGCTGAGTGGATAAAACAAAATCGTTGACAATATCTGCTCATCTCCAAGCTTTGACCCGACGGGAGCAAGGCCATGGCTGGGTGCGCCTCTCTTATCGCCATATCTTCATCTGTGGGGCCAACCCAGAGCTGCTGGCCAAGCTTTGTTGTTTTTTTTTCTTCTCCTTTTTGCACCACCATGCCTCTGGGTTTCAGGTGGGCTTTTTGTTCCCTGTGGTAACTGGATGCAGGCTGTGGGCTAAGGAACAATACAGCTTTCAGAGAGCAAGGAAGAAACTGCACGTAGCGATTCCCACGGCATATTATGCAAGGGAACTTCTCATTACCCCTGTTTTCAAGAAAGTGTGCTTACCTCCCTCTCTATAGGCTAAAGGAAACATCCATTTAGAGATCTCATGTTCATCTTCCAAATCAAATAAACACAGTCAACTTAGAAAGAAGTCATTTATGTAATTCACCCACTCGTAAGGTCATCAAGGACATTTGTTGGTTGTTTTCTTTTCCCTCCCCTGAATGAAATGTTTCTCAAACCATTAATCATGAACTTGTCTTTATGTGCAGATTTAAAAAAGCATGAAGGAAGAAGAAGATCAGCTAATACTAATGTAAATAAACAGAAAAGGATGATTAAAAAAAATACAAAACTCAATGATTTTTGGCCTTTGCCATAATTCAAGGTCACCTTTTTGGAGATTTGTATTGGACATGATATATGTTGATAACTAGATAACTAGGGAAACTCTATCAGATAAAGCTTGATATCCTTGAAGATCTTTTTTTTAGGCTTTAGTGTTTCTCTGTTTAATCAGACCATGTAAGGACAGTTCCATGACTGCAGAGTGCAGGTCCAAGGTTTATGCAGTGATAATACGTGTGCTTAGCAGTTTTTTTAAATCCTGGAGGACATTCTGCTCAGGCTCACTGCAGAGAGACACTTGTGTGAGTGAAGCATACACAGCGGTGAGTCATTGTTTGTGCTTATTATTTCACAATAATTGCTACTAGTTTTACATAAAAGGAATTTTAAAAACTAATTAGATGACAAAGCCTTTGCACTTTCGTTAGAGATTGTAATTGTAAAGAACATAACATTTTGAAGCAGTTATTATCTGTGTTTTCTAAATGCAGTTCTGGCACATTTGCTATTGTAGTGGACCTTGATCACTCTTTGCCTGATTATTAACTCGCATGTTGAAGCCAAGTTGAGAAAAAATTGAAGCGAGGAATGTTTAGAAACTGAAAAATAAATTGACAGATGCAACAAGTAAAGTTTAAAAAAGGTGACTGCAGTGCAAACATTGGAGTGCAACAAGAAGGAAAAGGATCTGAATGGCATATAAGGATGTTGTTTGTGCATTATCCATTTCATATCAAAGCTCACTTTATCAACATGAAGGACATGTTTCACAGAGATAGTTGGAAGATAGGAAAAGGCATGTTCTGTGATTTGTTTTTGTTCTGTTAGAGTGTAGGCCTGTACTGCCACGTAGAGCATATGCGAGCACACATTCAGCTGAATATACAGTAATGTGCAAAAATCTTTAGTCAACCCTATTTCATTTCTTATTCTTCAGAAATAGTTTTCCAGGATTCTTGAAAGATGTCAAAGCTCTTCTTTACATGTTTGCTGCCTTTTGTTCTGTACTCAGCCAATCCATGGTTGATAGTATTCCATTATGTGAAAACTTTGAAAGCCCTTTAGACAATCTGGAGAGCCTTCAAAACAATATAGTCTGTCTCTTGGGAAGAAAAATAAAAATAGGACAGGGCTAGATCAATGCTGTTGCACACTACACAGTAAGCAGTATTAGAATTGTTAAAATTAGAGCTGGAGCCTGAGAAGTCTCTTCCATCAAAGCCACATCGTGCTCTATGCATGTAAGCACAGTGTAGCACAGATATGCATATTTGACAGCCAACAGGGTTTTAGCTGCATCAGTGGGAGTAACTGAAATGGTCCACCCACATTCTGCCTGGTGAAATAGAAGCAGTGGCTCTTACACCGTTGCTTCTCCCAAATGAACATACTCAAAAGAAATCAGTAACTAACAAAATAAAGTTTCTTGTGCACTGAGGGTAGAGGGTAGAAAGGATTGCTTTTATGAATGGCTTAAATACAGACAGGGAAGCAGACCTAATGTAAATTTGGAGTTTTCTTTCTACTAAACATGTCATTAGTGGCCCTGTGATGCATTAGTGACCTGTGCAGGGAGTATCTTGCTTATCACTCTATGACAGCTATGCCATGAGAACCTTCTGTCCCCTCAGAATAAGAGGTTAAGAAAAGGGATAGATGAATAAATTAATTAATAATTTTAGAAATGTCTCATTGAAATTTAAAATGTGATTTTCAAGAGAAATCTTGTGACAGCAGAAACTGCAGCGGTGGCAGAAATTACAACAGATATATTCTAATAGCTATGCATTAAATATCTGAAGTGGCCAAAAAAGGGCTCAATAAAATATAATGTAGAACACAGATAAGGCACAATAGCGCAGTGACAAAAGTCATTGCAATACAGGCTTTCTTTATTATTATTATTTTCTTTTTTTCATATATATATAGCCCATTCATAAACTCGTCGACAGCATTCTATTTACCAGTTTAACCAAATATATTAAACATAAGCACACAGAACCATCAGCAATCAATTTTTGTTTTTGGCACATAACCGGAACTCTTCCTTTCGGCGCCTGAGCCAGCACGGAATGTTTTTGCTGTCGCACCAGATAGCTGTCAAGCCGACAAGTGCCTCCTTCCCTACCTTACAGTAAGGTGTATATTAATGTCACTTTTCATTACTTTTACGTACATTTTGTTCATGTAAGACCTCGAGATGATTCTCTGTTACTGAAAGCGATCAATTTATGTTTTTGTATCTGTGTGACGTTAGCGTGTCGCTCTGTTTTTAACGTTGGCACGTCGTTTGGTAACTGGCGACTAAGAGCTAGCAGCATAACTTCATGATATTGTAAGCTAATTAACACAGATATCTTCTGTGCTTCTAGTGAAGCTGTGGTATCTCATAGGGTACTGCTAAGGAAAACCGTGAAAGCTTTTAAATTTCTTAATGTGCTCGGGCTGCAATAGCTGCTGTTTGACTGCTGGCTGACACGCTCCCTTGAAGATTATGTGTTGATCCAATTATCTGAGGCTAGCCACTACTAGCATGTGTCTTTGTTTAAACACTTTGTTGCTGACTAATGTTAGAAATTTCAGTGCTGGCAGAGTCTCGTTTTATGTGTTTCATATCTGGTGCTTCGTTAATCAGAAAGGGGTTTAAATGCTAAAGTTGGTCGGAAGTGTAATGTGAATTTAAATGCCATGATCATTTGTCTTAAAGAAAGCAAAGTATAGCCTATTATCCAAACAGGGGAATGTTGTTTTCCGTATAGTTAAACTCTCGCTGTTCTGTCCTTGCTTCACTTTTAGTAGACCCTGTGCAGGCAAATCTTTCTGCAAGAACTAAGTACATATTGAAATCAGTGTTGACAATGCTCCTTTCAGACACTGATCATTCATGCAAGTCATGAGACACATGTGAGTGAAAGGGCTTTTGTTTTTCTCTGTTAGCATGGTGGAAAAAAATTATATCATGGAAAATTTTCAATATTTTCCATCATTTTTTTTAAGGATGTGAAAATCAAATATATTTTAAACCCATTATATTGAAGCTATAGTGTTTCAAGCACTTTAAAAGCTCAAAAAATGTAGCAAACTTATCATAACATATTAAACTCATTTTGAGGAAATGGCTGTTCAAACAGTATAAATACAATATATCTCTGAGTTTAGTTCAGTTCACAAAACCATAGTCATGTAGAAGAATGCTGGCATGAGAGCTGCGCTTATGATAATTATAGACACCCTTCATGGGGAGGGTGAGCCACAGAAGGTCAATGCTGAAATGGCTGCTTGTTGGCAATAGTGTTGTATCAAAATGTACTCATGCAAAGCTGACTGGAAGGGAGAAGTGTGGTAAGAAAAGGTGTGAAAGCAAAAGGGATGGCCGCAGCCTCAAAAGAATTAGCAATTCATTAACTACAATCTTCCTTTCACAGCAAAGTTTCTGCAGTCAGTGACCCTCAGGTTGTTTTTTTTCTTCGCGTATCTTCAGGTTTGCAGGATGGCCCAGACAGACAGCAAGGTACTGGTTTTGGGAGCGTTGGCTGGAGTGGCTGGTGTCAGCTTGGCTGTGGTGTGTTACCAAAATTTTAGGTCTCGGCGAAGAGGCTCGTGCCTGGGATTCCAATTTCACCATACTAATGAGCAAGGGTATGGTCTCACGCTGGTGGATGGTCCTGGTCTGCCCAGCGGTCAGGCCGAAGTGCTGGATCGCCTTGAAGCCCTGATTCAGTGTGTGTCAGAGCTGAAGGATGAAATGAAGGCGTTGAAGAACGCTCTGCCATCGCTGCAAGACCAGGTCAGAGAGGAGTTCAGGGGACGTGAAGAGGCACGGCGAACTGGCTCTCTGCACAGGACTACGCCAACACGAAGGAAAAGAACTGCGGCCACTGTCGCTGAGGCCAGAGCTACAGGCCGGAGCTCAGAGGAAGCAGAGAGTGAAGGAGGGTGAGTACTTTAAAAGCTGAAAACAGTTTTCCCTTTTTATTATCTGGTTAGAGATTTCTTAATAATGTCTGAGCAAATGTACAACAACATCAGAATCTTTTCCATTAACAGATTCTATGACAGTAATATGCTTTCCTGAATTGTCTCTCAGCAAGCCATAGAAGTCATTTGACTTCCTCCAAAGCGCTCTTTTGCTCACATACACGTAGATACATATAGACTTAAACTGAAAATATCAGATTAACAGGATTCACACACAAAATTATGCCCAACCTAAACAAATGCTACTTTTTACTTACAATTCCATCCCATTACACCAGCCTCACTAGCTGCAGCAGTTTTGAATTTTGAGTGATGAAGAAGCCGCTAGATCGAATAAATAGATACATCTACAGCACATGAGGTGCACATATTTTATGTGCACCTCATGTGCTGTTAAGGAACACACACTGCATGTGGCCAATCTGCCAATATCACAGTACTAATGCTGATACGCTGATGCAGGAAGTGCAGTGGCTCAATAATAATGACATATTTGTAAAGTAAGACTATTGTGTCCTTCACTGTTCTTTCTTTGTGAATTATAGAATAGGGATTAAGTGAGTAACACTTAGTTTGTCTCCATAAGTCAGTTACAGACTTCTCTATTGCAGTTTCTGGCTTGGTTTCATAATTGTTACACCCTTAACAAATCTTAACATTATCACAGAAGCGAATCTGTGTTGTAAGAAAAGCATGTGCTGCAATTAAAGTTAAACAAAAGATAATGCACACTTGTGGTCTGTTTTAAGATGTGGGAATGAACAGGCACTTAAGAAGAATTCTAATCTCACTTTTATTTCATGTTCTGTGAAGGGAAAAGTATATGGTTTTCTGTGGTTTCCTGGGAGCCAAACAGCTAGTTAGATTAAAGTGACGTGAAGTGAGTCACTGAGCAAAAAGGGAACCTGTGATCTGGCTAAAGCAAAAGTCCAAAATGAAACAGAAAGCACACGCAAAAAAAATCAAGAGTTCCAATTTAATACAACAAAACAAAACAGACACTTTGATAAAGATGAAGGGGAAGATGGGACTGATTAGGATTTAGAACCAGATGTGGAAACTGTGACTTACCTGTAGTGATTTGCACTGTTTGCCTGTAACACAACCATTGTTGTGGTTGTGTTACTAAGGCAAACTATAGAACCAGTGTGTGAAATCATATAGGTATCCAGAGGAGTTATCTGCTGCTAATCACATGTACTTGATTATCTGAGCATCAGCAACTGTAAATATGCTGAACGCTGATGTTTTATCAGTTTGCAGGTCTGGAGGCTTCAGGTGTGTTAGTTGCTGAGGAGGACAGATATCAGCTGTTTGTTCAGTCTGGGAAGGGTTATATAGTTGTTTCCTAACAATTTGGAGTTCATCATTTATACAATGAGAAGGATTGAATAACAAGTGAATAACCTTCAAGACGAATATCAATATTCCCAGGAGTGGAAATCCCAGAAAATTCACCACAAGGTCAGGCTCTGCAGCACTCAAAGAATCTCAGACATAACTCCTCAGTTAGAATGTTAAATATTAGCCATGCCACCGGACAATGATCCCAAGCAAAGTAGCAAATCTGCAAAAGAGTGACTGAAAAAACAGTCCAGTCAAAGTCCAGATTTCAATCTGACTAAAATGCTGTGCATAAGTGAATGCCCACAAATCTCCCTGACCTGAAGCAAGAGTGGGCTTTTATATCTTCATAAAGTATAGAGTATGAATAAGTTTTTATATGGACACAAAGAATCTGTGACATTGTTCCACCGTTTGTCCAGCACACTTCACTCAGTTACACCCCATGAGCCTGTAGAATATAACAGTTGAGTAAAAGGTTTGAAAATATCTGCCTCACTTTATGGTTGAAGAGCAATAAATGTAATTATATTATAATCAGTTTTATGCTAATTATCTATATCCATACAATCATCAGGCTGTAGTCATTTCTTACTGAAAGTAGTTCTAATCACAAAGAAGCAAACAGAAAAATAAACTGCAGATAAATATCTTAACAGGTGGTGAGTGGTAAATTAGTTTCGGGTTAGTTTACACGTTAACAGCCGTATTTGTTGATCATTATCTGCTTTTAGGAGACTTTTGGCCCACCTACTTTACCAGTTAAACCCGCTTGCTGTTTTTTTGCATTAAATTATATATGTGACAGTATGTAGAAATGCCTCAGGTGCTGCAGATAACAGCAGACCAATCAAACACCGCATGCCCAGTCATCCACCCCCTGCCAAGATGTCTTGAACTCATGCCAGCCATAGATAACATAAACAACAGGTGTGTCTATTGTGAATGGACAACCAGCTAAAATCTCATCTTATCAAAACATTATCAGCAGTTAAATAAGGACGATTAATCCGGGGCCTTAATATTTTCACCGGTTTTTGTTGGACCCAACAGAGACAATCTGAACACGCAAACTCTCAAACTTGTATAAACTGTGAGCACCAAATCAGAAAGAGGATATTTTAGCATGCTTTATCCAGCCACTTAACCTGGATTGACCCCCTGCTTTATTTATGGAGGAAGTGGAGTATGTCAAGTGCCAAAGAGACATCACAACACTGGGTGCAGCTCTATTCACATCCTAGCCGCGCTCTTTTTAGGTGTGCAGTGAGCCTTGGATCAGAGGTGCATGACTCCTCCCCATCTCTGTTACCATCCTCCCAGTGATTATCGTACTGCCTTGGAGCAGATTTTTTAAAAAACAACTTAAAGTAGGCCAACTGAACATCCAGCGTGCTCTGAGTGTTTAATTAGTGGTGTGCTTGTTGCTTGTGCCAGTAGCGCATGAATTACTTTAGTTGGATCTTATTTAGAAGACACCAGGAGCCCTCTTTCATGATGTATAAACTTTTCAGGTCGCTACCACTGCCCTCCTGATTGGCTAAAGAAACAGTTGGGAGGTGTCAGACTGCCCTCTAGCAAATGTGTTCACAGGTTTTGAGTGACAGCCATCGGCCGCATCAAATGCTCCTAATTACAGTTGGGGTTATTATGCTTTAAAAGACATCACATCACGCACACACCTCCTATAATTAAAGAGCCTTTCCTGCCGCTCTGTTATTTGTAAGAGCAGAGGGTGTGGGGGTTAGCTGGGAACAGTGGAGTGAAGAAATTCCAGCCCCTTAGGGAGTGAGCGGCGTCCCCCTCCTAGTTAAGATTTCTAATCCTCACATCCATTTTCAAAAGCCTCTTCGTGTCTTTTCAGCCGTCTCGAAGCACAATATCTCCACAAATTATCCCCGTAAAACCCACACTCTAAGCATTAAGTAGAAGATATTATGAGTTTGCTGAAATCCAAATCCTTAAGATTAGCAAGATTAGTGCATTTTTTTTCACATAAACATTTCAGGTTAACATTTTACCTCTCTGTAGGGGCAGGGATAGCTCAGTAGGTAGAGTGGTGGCCCCATGATCGGAAGGTCGGGGATTCGATTCCCCTGAACAGCTACCCTGAGGTACCCCTGAGCAAGGTACCGTCCCTACACACTGCTCCCCGGGCGCCCAGTGGCTGCCCACTGCTTCACTGAGTGAATGGGTTAAATGCAGAGAGGGATTTTCCCCACGGGGACCAATAAAGTACACTTTCTTTCTTTTCTTTCTTTCTTCCAGAAAAAGCAGGTGAAAAAGAAAAACTATCTTAATCTTTATGATTTGCTAACAGCACAGAGGAGAAAGAAGCAGGTTTCCAACAGAGGGCATCGTGCAAGTGTAAACAGGACCTTCAACCAATCCGAAAGCAAGCTCTGCTGCAAAACATGATATGTGCACATCGTGACCAGGCAAAGGCACTTTTTTCTACCTTTCTGGAGGTCATTCCTTCAAGTGTAATACTTTTCTGTTTGCATAATTGCAAAGATTATTTTTATGAATCAACTTTGTCCTCTGTTTACAAAGAGACTTCAAGTGTGACCAGTGTTGGCAGTACAGCCTGCCTCCAACCTGAGTGCAATAATGTGTTTTACTCAAACAAGAGAACAATTAGTGTGACATAATGGCAGAGTTACAGAGCGGCGTAGTGTTGATCAAAAGCGGGTACAGGGTCAAAAGTTCCAGCTGTTTACTCCATTCACTGCTCATGTGTCACGGCGACTTCCTCAAAGCTACCTTTCTGCAGGTAAGCAGACCCATCAATCACACTGTCTTTGTGCCAAGCTGTCAGAGGCCTCATTTAAAGGTGTCTTGTAGGAACTTGTAAATCCTCAAACAGTTCCCACTGAGTTTATTCACATCACGTCGCTGTAGCTCAAGGACATTACCACTTCTTTTTTTCCTTTTCCAAAAAAACAAGCATTTATGACATCGGATAGTTGTTGATTTAAGCAGATTTAAGAAGGAGTTTTGTTTAGCGGCGGGCAAGCCTGATCAACACACAGAAATGTTTAGAAAAAAAAAAGAAGTTCATTGTCTGCTTTGTGATTAAAAGATTTAGTCTAACTTCCCTGTGACGTCATGCAGGTGTTGCTTCGCAGCTGTCCATATCCACTACATTCACGTCTATGTCCTCAGATTATTCTTCAATGAAAGGCTATTAGCCAAACAAACACATCTGTTAACTCGAGGAAAATAGTTTATACTATGCACCCATTTCAGCTGTCTGATGCGTTTCTCGTCAAATTGGCTGGTCTCTGACCTATATCTGTTAAGTTTGACCACCCACGTCTCCCTTTTAGGTTGCTTCTTTATAGACCCGATCTTATAAACGTGATGCAAAAAAGGCATTTTTTTCCATTAGCATTTTAATCTGTTAAACAGTTTCAGTCAAACATTGTTTAATCAAGTTTTCGCTGTACAGTATTTAATCCGTATTTATATTAGAGATGGCACAATACCACTTTTTTATGTCCGATACCGATATCATGAATTTGGATATCTGCCGATAGCAATATAAATCCGATATAGGATATATATATATTCATAGTCCACCAACACTGATCAATCTAATAAACTTAAACCTACACCATCCTCCCTATTGTGGTATTTTAAAGAGTACTTAGTGGAAATATTAAACAACCTAACTAATAGGGTTGCCAGCAAAAAAAAGAAAGAAAGAAATAGGGACCCCCCCCATAATGCTTAATTGACGTAATCAACTTGAATTTAAAGCACGTGTTAAAAAAAATGCACAGAAGTCTATAATTTTTCTACAGTAATTAAATAGATTCAACATCTTTCTTCAACAGAATTGCAAAGGAAAAAGTACAGTAGCTTTCTAGGTTATAAATTTGACTTAATAGTTACTACACTCAACAAAAATATAAACGCAACACCTTTGTTACTGCTCCCATTCCCCATGGGATGGACGTAGAGACCTAAAATTCATTCCAGATACACAATATAACCATCCCTCCCAAACAGTGGTCACAAATCAGTCCAAATGTGTGGTAGTGGGCACATCTGCTATATTGAGATAATCCATCCCACCTCACAGGTGTGCCACATCAGGATGCTGATCTGACATCATGAGTAGTGCACAGGTGTACCTCAGACTGCCCACAACAAAAGGCCACCCTGGAATGTGCAGTTTTGGACTGATTTGTGACCACTGTTTGGGAGGGATGGTTATATTGTGTATCTGGAATGAATTTTAGGTCTCTACGTCCATCCCATGGGGAATGGGAGCAGTAACAAAGGTGTTGCGTTTATATTTTTGTAGAGTGTATATACAATAATGGATTTCTATACATTTTACATCAGATGAAAACTTTGGTTGTAAGATTCAGATAATTATTTATTAAAAGCTAGACATGAGAATTAGAAAGAAAAGTATGTTTTTGTGCCCCTCTTTCCCTGTTAATGCCCTACCTGCCCCCCTGGCAAAACTTTGCTAGATCCTGGTGTAGAAAGTAATCTTAAATAAATTCTAACAACAGCTTATCAAGCTTAAACGTGCTGCTGTTGTTCAGCCCGGTTTCCTCTTTCTGCCGCAAAGTGGGTGAAAAACAAACAAGAGAGACGGGGGTCGCGACAGAAAAGCCGATCAGCTGATTGTTGATCAGTTTCAATTTGAAGTAGCAGCAGGAGAGGGAGGGAGAGAGAGGCAGTCGCTCCATATATCGGTTGTTAAGCTTAACGTGGGAATGCTTTACGAACATTCAGAGATGAACTTACACACTTGCTTTACTTCTCTGGGATAGCTTTCTCCAAAATGAAATTCTGGTTTGGAAGCACGTAGTGAGGCTCCAAATACTCAACCAGACCGCCAACAGGTCTCGCACGCCACTCTATCACGAGACGCACACCGCTCCGACGTGCTAAGGTCATGACCCGGGTTACGCTGTGTCGCTAGTTTTGTGAGGTGCTTTTGTGATATTTAATGGATCGGATTACATTTTTTATTTCTCTCCGATATCCGATCCAGTAATTTAGGTCAGTATCGGACCGATATGTAATATTGGATTGGTCCATCTCTAATTTATATTCAGATGATGTGGTATAGAGAGTAAAGGTTGATGCTCACTCATCTTAATGAGATCGGTTATTTTGCAGGTGGCCATTAGCACCAACACTTTTGACCAACAATTGCTCCTCCAGATGTATAGAACTCTTGCTAGTTGGCCAATTCACCTTTCAGGACTTTCTAGAATATAATGAATTTTACTGTCGTCATGAAAAAATAAATTTATAAAGTTAAAAAAAAATCGAAATAATTAATAAATTCCATTTAGGTTCTGTTACTAATATAATGAGGTCTTCATAATCAGTCCTAAACAGATGGCCTGTTCTGCTTTTAGTGTAATGTCACTTTTTGCGTTGCTTTTACTGTTTCCACAGCAGAGCTAAGACAAACTTCCTTTCAGCTTTCTCTTCCAAACTTTGCAGGACAGCTGTTAGTAGCTGGTAGCTAGCATTAACGCTCTTGCTATTCGGTGGCATCATTTGGGGGGGGGGATTACAATTAGTCAATTTATCAGCAAGTTGATTATATTGGCTGTTATTAGCTACTTGATAACCTATTGGTGTCAGAATTTACAACGGATAAAAAAATGACAGAAACACCCTTCAACTATGTAAGGAGTGTTACATTGTATAGTTTGCCCAATAGAGGGCAGTAATGTTATCGGCATTAAAAATCCTGTATTAATCATGCTCTAGTGTCAAATGATTTATGTTGCTTTGTTGTTTTCTCCTTTAGAGTGAAGCGTTTGCTAATAATTGTTGTGTCATATAATTAGAACCTCTGAGTTTGCTCCATGACGCTCCTGGTAGTCGGTAATTTTGTATGTTGAAACCCTTGAAAAGCCACAGTGGGTGTTTTGTCTATTTTCCTGTTCATCGGTATAGTAGTATTGGAAAAATTCACGTCAAGCTTGAAAAACTGGAATACCGATACTGTTCCAGTTTGCTTCCCAGTACTAATTTTAGTCTGCTTCAGCATTAATAATGCAGAGAGAGGTTGATCAGGACAGTGATTTAGCTATTACAACTAATCAGGTGCACAGAGTCTGTGGGTCAGTCATCATTTCAATTCAACAATTTATGTATATAATCATAGTGTGAATATATCTAAAACTACCAAATCTAGTCATTCACTGACTTCCAGTTTGCTCTGTGGGCTTTATGGGCCTACATGTCTTTCACTGGAAAGCTCTTTGAGCTGTGTTCTTTACTCTTTGCTGTTCTTATTTGTTTTGCTACAAGAACAAAGCAACATTTGGTATTCTCAAGAAACGTGCTGCTGCCACCCTGCTGTCAAATCCTCTGTCACTAGAGTTATCAGAATCAGAATCAGAATCAGAATACTTTATTGATCCCTGGGGGAAATTATTTAATTTATTTATTTATTATTTATTTATTATTTATGATCCTTCCTAGCTGATTAAAAACCTTTTCCAGCTAATGGAAGCAATCCATCACAACACATCAAACTCAGGAAGTTGTGTAATAAAACACACAAAAAGAGTAACCTGTCGGATAAATTGCTTATTCTATACTCTGTTTCTTATTTACTGTGTATTGCCAAACACTCTGCTGTAATTTATTTTATCTTAAATATCTTTGTGACCTTCTAACAGGTTTATTGGTCACATTGATGACTCTCATACACGTGTTTCTTTCCTGTTTACTTTTGGCGACATTGCAGCTAAATGTCAAATGTGCAGCTGTGTACATCCCCACTTTCAAAACTTGTTTATTCATCTGCTATTTCAGGAACAACATTTTATCATATCCTAATAGAAGTGCTATTTATGGATACACAGTAGAGATAAAAATAACGTGGCTGGAATGAATGGCTCTATTCTTTATTAATGTGCAGTGTCATCTTGTGACTGTGAGAAATGAATGATGCGTTGTTTATCACCCACATCTTTTTCCAGCACAACGCAGGGGGTCATGTTGAGAAAGTCAGTGACGCTGTCAGTTGGCTTGTAGGTCGGTAGGGAAAGTGAAAGGTGACATCAGCGTTTTTAGGGGGAGGGATGGAGAATAAATAACTGGATTCGCTCCAGTCAGTCAGGCATTGTTTCACAGCAGGCTTTCATTGGACCTGTCACCAGACTCTGAATAAGCTGAGCTGCATGCTCTTAGGCCCGGTGATGTTGGGATGGTAACTGGGGTTTTGTTTTGAAGGCGGTAACCGTGGAAACTGCCATTAGTAAGCTCTATTAAGAGGTTCCTTCTTTGCCCCCTTAGGCTCTACACACTGAATGATCTCCCCTAGGGAGCACACAGCCTGTTTGAAAATGAAAGTAAAGCTTCAGGAACCATTAACGTTGCAATGGGGAGTTACAGTGTTGTTCACAGCTTTGTGCATGGTGCTGATTACAAACCAAGAAGTTCTCTTTTTACAGGATCCAGTACTGACTGGATAAAATTAATTATGAACCCATTTTTAGGGGGTTTCTTTCAATTAGCAGCATTTGAAACCCCATGCTGTGTTACCAAAGCTCTACTTTTTTTTAAAAAAACAACAAGGGGAGGAGGAGGAGGGGTTGCTGAGCCACTCTGTTTAGGGTAAAATCATGTCGCAAGTTTATTCTTGGAGCAATTCAGCAGGCAAAACAAACCAAGAATAAACTTGTTACATGATTTTTGGCAATTATATTTAGCAATTCCTTTTTAATTAAATTTTTTTATATTGAGCTTGTGTTCACACTACTAATAAACACCTGTTGGATAAACCTCTAGAGCCATGCAGCACTTGCTTTTTCCCTGTATATTGTTATTATTTTCTTTAGGTGTTTCCATATAACAGTAATCTCCATGAATTTAAGCTTGTAAAGCTATTTGTTATAAATTCCTCTTTGTAACACTTCACTTGGACTTGGGCTGGACTTTTAATCTGAATGAGCTGAATGATGTAATCGTAAAGTGAAGACATTATTCACTTTTCTCATTGTCACGCTATATGGGGGTGGCTGTAGCTCAGGTGTAGAGCATCTACTACTTAGAACGTCGGTGGTTTGATCCCTGGCTGCTCCAGTCTGCATGCTAAATAGCCAAGATACTTACCCCAAGTTAGTTTCGGATGTATCCGTATGAATGTGTGTGAATTTTAATTAGAAAGGACTCAAGCATAGAAAAAAATGCATGTATGAATGGTTGTGAATGGGTGCTCAGGTGTATTAGAAAAGCACTATAGAAGAACCAGTGCATTTACCATTTATCATTCTGTGTGATGCTGTGCAAAATCTAATACATAATTATCCATGTTTGCTACATTATCTGGTAGTTATCTGTTAAATGCTTTGACCAAATGGTCAATTTTCAGGGTCATACCGAGGTGTCAAAGATTATGATCGAAGTCAGTCATTGTTTTTCACTAATCTGCACCATGATTATAGTCACAGAAGGTCTCTCTCCCTTTCTCTCTCTCTCTCTTGTAATACTGTTGTCTTTGTTTGTGAGGTCCTTTCCCTTACCCAAACTTAATTAGATTTGTTCTTTCAGAGCTATGCGCTGCTAGTAACACCGCCAACATAATAATGGTTCCTGTACAAACATATGTACATTACATAAACACACAGTAAGACAAATAGATTCTTAGCTTCTTTTTCTTTCAACTCAAGTGATTCATGAACCGTGGAATGGCGTGACAGGAATACGTTGATCACTCAGTACGCCACTGCCTGTCTCTCCACCCGAGAGGGAGTGAGGGAGGGAAAAAGGGCTGTTGAATGAATTAAAAAGACAAAAGGATGAATGAATGAGAGAATGAATGACTAGTGCAGTGAGGCTAAAGATAAATGCAAGGCTTTTTTTTTTGGTGAAAGTTAGTGCAGCGTGCTGTGTTGCAGCTAGACCAAAAAAAAAAAAGTAAGAACACAAAAGCACCCACATTCAAATTTTTTTAAGCTGAAATGTATTGGCCAATAAATGATTTGAGCTTCGCCTGCAGGTATTAGGGTTTACTTTGGGGTTTAGTGTGCAGAGGGAGATTGTAGCAAGTCTGCCAAAGCCTTGCTACAATCTCAAAATGATGGTATAAAAACAAACGGAGATTAAAATATGTATGAGGCAAAGTCTGGTTTCTTTTGCAGTTACAGAGATTCTCTGTTTCCTGCTAAGCTGCTGAATGTGACAAGCCAATGAATCAGTTATTTAAACTCCTGACTAATGCTAAAAAAATAAAAATCAATCCTGTAGTTAAAAATTTGGACTTTGGAGCAATAAGATTTACCCTTGCTGAAAACACTCTTGCAACCTTGTTTTAAACTGTGCTAACTAATGTTTCTAATGACCCAAGTTTTAATACATATATCTGATTTTATTTTTATTATTATGTATTTATTTAGATATTTGGATATTTGTTATGTGCAACACATGAAAAGCCAGATCCACTAAATGGGGAAAAATATGCTCCGTTCTAAAAACAATCAGTTTATTTCAATATCATGTCTTATTTCAAAAAATAAGACATGCTTTTTTCTCTCAGGAATAAATATCAGCACAGTTGGCAATAAACTAAATAGAGAGCAATTCACATTTAACAGAAATTCACATTCAGTTATTAATTTTATGCTAAGGAACCTTCCTCTTTTATAGGACTATAACCAGATGCATCCAGCTGGCAGCCAGCTGAGTTGACGCCCTTCAGGTTGTGTTCATTTAGACTGACAACATGTTGGCAATCTGTCTGCATTTATAAATTATACAGCAATTATTTGTAAACCTTCAACAATCTCTCTGAGATTTATTTCAGTCAGTTCATGTCAGGCTGTGACTATTTGACTGAATGACTGTTATTTAAATGTATTTAATAAAATATCAACATTTAGTGTCCCTGTACAGATATTGCTGTATGGTTGTGTTTTTTCATTTTCTCCTCCACCCGTAGACTGTTCTGATGTAGAGGTCTTTCACTATTGCAAAAACTCACGTTACAAGTGCATGCATTTCGCTCACAAATGATAAAAAGTAAGGCAGAGGGGGCATCTGAAGTTAAATGGTAAATGGCCTGTATAGCACTTTACTTAGTCCCTATGGACCCCAAAGCGCTTTACACTACATTCAGTCATCCACCCATTCACACACACATTCACACACTGGTGATGGCAAGCTGCATTGTAGCCACAGCTGCCCTGGGGCGCACTGGCAGAGGCCGGATACTGGCGCCATCGGGCCCTCTGACCACCACCAGTAGGCAATGGGTGAAGTGTCTTGCCCAAGGACACAACGACCAAGGCTGTCGGAGCCGGGGCTCGAACCGGCAACCTTCTGATTACAAGACGAACTGCCAACTCTTGAGCCATGATCGCTCCTAAAGACATCTCGCGGGAAAGAAACCCTGCTCATAGATTCCAGACATTATGGCAAATGATTAATCTTTATGCAGTCCAATTCTCAAATTTATAACAGTGGTAAAAGCGATAGTCCATCCATCCACTTTCTTTCTCTTATCTGGGCCCAGACCTCCCTCTCTACGGCCACTTCCTCCAGCTTGTCCAGGATAACACCTAGGTGTTCCCAGAGGCCTGCTGGGAGATATAATTTCTACAACATGTACTGGGTCTGCCCTGTGGCTTCCTCTTGGTGGGAACCCAAGATACTTAAACTCTACTGTATGTATTATTGTAGGGTAAACCTTACAATATAAAGCGCCTTGAGGTGACTGTTGTTGTGATTTGGCGCTATATAAAGAAAATTGAATTGGAAAAACTCCTTCACTTGGGGCAGTAACTTGTCCCTGACCTGGAGTAGGCACTCCACCCTTTTCCAGCTGAGGACCATGGCCTCCGACTTGGAGATGCTGATTCTCATTCCTGCCAACCAAGATAGCCCTACAACATCCAGAGCTTTCAAGAACTCTGGGTAAACTTCATCCCCTGGAGTGGATGCCTCCAAGGAGTTGTTTAACTGGCTCAGTGCCCACCATCTGGTTCAAAGGTTACCACCAAGACAGACACCAACCACCTTGTGGCTGCAGCTCAGTGGAGAAACTTCAGCAATTAAGGTATTAAACATGGTCTATTCGGACTCAATGTCCCCATTCTCCCTCGGAATGCTGTCAATGGTGGTAAGAGTTGAAGGTAACCCTCACTATACATTTAGGCACCTGTCTTCACCCAAGTGTCCAGAACATACGGCCTTAGATCTGATGATACGATTACAAAATCTGTCATCGACCTGTGGCCTTGGGTGTCCTTATTTCAAAATCGTGTTCGTTGTGGACAAACTTTGGTTTGCACAGAAGTCCAGAAACAGAACCCTGCTCGGGTTCGAGCTGGGGATCAGTCCACCAGGGTTTGCACCCCTGGCCCCCGCCCAGCACACACTGCACCAGACTCCTACAGCACCTCCTGCGGGTGGCGGGCCTACTGCAGGGTGGGCCCATGTCCCTCATTTGGGATGTGCCTGCCTGGTGTGTCTTAGACTAAGGCCCATCCCCAGGCACTCGCCCTTGGGCACCTTCCCCACCTGTCCCGAGGGCAGGGCCCCAGTAACCCTATCCCGGGCTAGGGTGAGATATTCTCTAGATCTTTCACTCATTGGGGTTTTTGAATCACTCTTTGTCTGGTCCCTCACCCAGGAGCAATTTGCCATGGGAGAGCCTACCACGGGGAAAAAGCCCCCCGACAACATAGCCTCTGGGATCCCTGGGAATATAATATTTCTCGGTAGCTGGTCACCTTTCCTACAGTGTAAACTATCATGCACTTAACTGTTTGTATAAAAATATTGATAGGGGTTAAAAAGCATTTTCATTGAAGTAAAATTGATTGAAAAGTGGGAAAAACTCCCATAATTTCAGTGTATAAGTCGATTTGTGCACTTGACTTTTACTGTAGTGGCACTTCATCATCAACAGTTGCTTTCTTGGCTAAGGAAAATCTCTGCAGTTCAAATGCCCTCATATTACTCCTGTAATCACTGCACCCAGGGGTGTGTGTGTGTGTGTGTGTGTGTGTGTGTGTGTGTGTGTGTGTGTGTGTGTGTGTGTGTTATGGGGTGGAACTGGCAAGCAGCCCTGCAGCACAAGGCAAGGCACCTGTTGGGTCCACAGGGTTTATGTCTGAGGCCCGCTCCGACACATCCCTTCAGAACCATGGCTCACAGCCCAAAACATTCTCTTAACCACCAATGACGCATATGCAGCCACTGCCAACACTTAATAGAAGCCTTTCATATTTTTTACCTTTGTCTGTCTTTCATTTTCACCTGCCTTTTTAATATGGGTATTTTTTTTCTGCCATTGCTATTTAAGTGTTAGCTTAGGGAGTCAGTGTGCGTGTGCAGCCATTGAAAGGGCACCGTAAAACTTCTAACACAGGCATTGCGTGCCTCACAGTGCTAAACAAGTCTCCTTGTGTTTGTGAAAAAGCCTTCAGGTAACTAAAGTTAGACTTTAGGAATTCCTTAAGAGCTAGTATTTTTAAACAATTAACAGACCAACTAAACAAACCTGGTGCCTTTTTTTTTGTGCATAAACAGGCAGTGAATAGGGCTTCTTTATAATCAGTATGTGGCACAGAGTGGCTTGTAAAAATTCTCATGATGACAGGATTTTGATTGATCTGAAAAGCTCCTCAGCTGGGGTGAGTTCACCTCACATGTAGGGCGGTTTATTAATTCTTCTTGAGTTTAGCGTATGCACTTTGCTGATAGCAGGATGGAGACGGTGTGGTCTGCATGTACGCGTTCAGCACAGCTTTCTAATCCACATCAGTAACGTTTAATTGCACATGCTGACAGCAAAATGAAGCTGCACCTCATTCTTTTGCCATTTGTTTGTACTTACAGGTACATGACTGCGCTGACAGACTCAGAGGAGGATGAGCTAAGTGATGCAGAAGAGAGGGATCAAGAGCATCCTGTGGACAAGTTGTCTCTCCTCATTGAGCAGATTGACCGTTTGCATCAGGGCTGTGAGTCTGACAAACGGGAAAGTCTTAATATCCTTTTGGAACAAAGAGAAGAGGTGCATATACATTTCATTAATTCGTGTTTGTCTCCATAATAAATACAAAACAGTGTGATGGAGTTGTGTACTTTCATGTACTTCTCTAGTTTGGACAAAATTCGACATTTCTTTGGCGGCTAACCCGAGCTTACTGTGACGTCCATGACAGCAGCTTGACTCTGGAGGAGAAGAAGACCTACGCAGAGACTGGTAATTTACTAAAACTTGTTTCATGTCTCGTTTGACTAGCATTCTACGCTGGATATGAGATGTTATCTTATAATAAATCCGACTGTTACACTGGCCAACCCTCAAAAGTCAGTGTCTCATCTGGAATACCCAAATCCAAATGTGGTTTTAAGCAATGTCAGGGAATTGGCAGGAGTGCTTGGCAAGCTTGGACCAAACATAGCCCTGGATTGGTATTTATCTGTCATACTAGCTTGGATGCAACACGTTCATGTATCTTCAGTATCTTCAGTTAAGCATATTGCTTAAGTTAATTACACAACACTTCTAGAAAAATTCAGTTCTTTAAACAGCACTGAGTCACAACTTCTGCAATGACCAGTGCAAAGATCCTTGTATAGTGTTATATTCTAGTCATTTACTCTAATTTCTGTTCAACGTAAACCCCCAAACATTGGTGTCTAGTACCTCATCTTTTTAATTTCAACAAGTCTAGGTTCTAATTCTAATAAACTCAATGGCTGCTTTTAGGTACATCTGTACAGATGCCCATTAACCTGGATATCTAATCATGTAATCAGTAACTTAGTGCATTTAGTAATGTAGACATGATCAAGACAACCTGCTGAAGTTTAAACTCAGCATCAGAATGAGTACTGAAGGTGATTTTGAATGTGGTGTAGTCGTTGTAGCACAGGCTGGTCGGAGTATTTCAGAAACTGCTGATCTACTGGGATTGTTCCACACAGCCATCTTTAGGTCTGAAAACAGAGAATGGTCAGGCTACAGTTCACAGAGGCTCACCAGAACTACACAGTAGAAGATTGACAAAATGATTGGCTGTGTCAGAATTTGGTGTCAGCAGCATTAAAATCTTGGATCCATCCTGCCTTGTATCAAAGGTTCAGGCAGTTGGCGGTGGTGTGATGCAACAACCTATCTGAGTGTTGTTATTGGCCGTGTCCATCCCGTCATGACCAAAGTGCATCTTCTGATGGCTGCTTTCAGCAGGATAACGTGTCATCTCAGTGATGTTAGTGGTTTCTCTAATGTGGCAGAGTTCACTGACTTCAAAATACCCTCCACTGTAACCAGAGCTCAGTCCATTAGAGTGGCTGTGGGATTTCCTGGATTCCTGTGAGGAATGTTTCTAGCATCTTGTTGAATCTGTGCCACAAAGCAGCAATACTAGCAAGGTGTAATCCATGAGGTGGCAGGTGAGTGTAGGCTCAGTGGAGCTAATGGTACTGTACACTTAAATGAAACAAAGACAGTTTTTCAATTGACGATTGGACTGTTCCAGATGAAAACTGACATTTGTGTATTTTTATCTATAAATTAAAAAAATGTAACAACAAAATGTCTCCTATGAGCTACTTTAAGTGTTAAAAGGATTAGGTGACCCTAGGAGCATTTACAATACTTGTGTCTGAAGTTAACTTCAGAAAATTGTCCTTTTATGTTGCCATCTTTGTCCTGTGTACATAGGTAATACGCTCAAAAAAGAGGATACTTTCATATTAACTTAATGATAACAAACACTTTGTTCTTTGACCTAATTTGCTTTATTCTTAATCGTTTACATTTGACCACAGTGGGTTTTATTTTTCCAAACAGAGGCTGTTTTGTTTTTTGTTTTGTTTGTTTTCGTTTTCATACTGGACTGACCTGTTTCTCTGTAATCCTTTCTCATCATTGTACCTCTAAGCAGAGCCAGCCAGGTGCTTCCTGCTAAGGCACCTGTCTCAAAGCATTTGAACGTGTCAAAGCCTTGAAATTTTAAAGTAGCAAAGAATCATGTTTAACATTCTTTTAGATATTAATAGAGCGGACAAAATGAAACGCATTCCACTAAGTGATGAAGGATTAAAAACTGAGCTGTCTTCCTGGATTGCATTTGATGTAACTTCTGTTTTATTGCTTTAATCCAGTGCCCATTGATGCTTCTTGATTTATGTGTGTCCTGTTGTGCTTTCTTAGTCAACACACCCCTTGATTGTACTAATCCAGTCTCTGTTCTTTCGTCCCGTAGAACAAGAATGTCCAGGTTGCAGAGTGTGTGTCAGATTTATGTTTCAGCAGAGGATCGTTATCCGTTTATCTGTCTTTTTCTCTTTCCTCTCAGGGAAGAAAGTTGGCGAGGAAGCAGTGAGCTTAAATCCTACATGTGCTGAAAGTCATCAGTGGTAGGTCTGAGCCGTTTCCTTATGCTTGTTATCATTTAAATGCAACTTTCTTCTGTTCAATAAACTCTTTCTGATTTTCGCAATGAAAGATGTCTGAGATGAGGCTTAGCCTGAATATGAGAGAAGTCCCATTATGTGAGAATCAATGTTATGCAGATTTCTAATCCAGCTAATTTTAAGTTAAATGCTATGAGACCAAATGAAAGCACAAATGCAGGTACTTTCCCCAGATCAGAGGTGTCAGTAGGGTTGAGTGACTTGTTACCCTGGAGCGCCTGTTCCTCTGTGTTTGAATAGATGAACGTCTGACTCAGGCATTTCCTTTGGGTAGCCTACTAAATGCAGCTTGAACAAGAAAAGAGAAAACTCACACGGGTAAATGAAAAAAGCAATTTAAATATGAATTTGTTGGTTTATGCTTTACACCCAACCAGAAAGCCCTGCAATATGTAAAATACGAGTGAAATGGTGTCCTTCAGCAGAGCACTGCCGCATCCTTTGAAAGCATGTATGCTTGTCAGATAGTAGTAGCTTACATCTCAAACATCTCCTTCCTTCGGATCAGCCCCTCATCCACCTGATAGCATCTCATCCAATTTAGGAATGTAAGCACAAGCTTGGCTCAGTTCGACTGACGGTTATAGTGGAGTAACTCGTGTCTGCAGAAGTTGCAACAGTTAACTTTTTCTGCAGGTTGTTAGTTGCTTCACAGCAGTGCAAGTTGTACATGCATTGTTTGTAGCCGTACGTATTCAGCGCTTAGGGATGTGCTGCTGAACAGGTCGCTCCAAGGCATTTATTTTCATTTTACATGTTCTTGTCACAAAACATCAGCATAATTTAATGATACCTTTGTTGAATCTGACGCTAACAGACAAAATGACTATTATTTGTCCTCTGTGGTCCTTAGTGTAAGTGGCAGTCACAGATTATTCCCGGACAAATTAAAGGAAAGGATATCAGGAATACCTCCTCTCCACTTGTACACCACCCCAGTCAGTCTGTGACTCAAGCAAAAATCCCCTTGCTTTTAATTAGCTCTGCATAGTGGGCCTGATGGCGTGCATCCCGTTTGTATTTGTGCAGGCCCCAATGCATTCCTCCATCTGAAACACTGCTCATGTCAAAACTTGACTGATGGAATCTGTGGCTGAAACGGAGAGATGAAAATTGCACTAGATACAGTTATGATTTCTTCAGAACACACGCGCGCACAGCTCCAATAAAATGCGAGCACATTTATCTAGCTTTTTTATTTTTTTTTTAAACTTGTCCTTAATGGAGGCCATTCTAAAAAACGTTTCCAATTTAAAGTGTTTACTGGTACTTGCATTTCATAAATGAGTGTCCAGTGTAATTGAGATTATGTGGTTACTTTATGTATAGGCACACAAAGTTCTCTCACAGAAAACGGCCCGCTTGCACCAGAAGTCCTATTTGTTCTGTTCGTTAGGGAATAATTAGCATTAGCTCATGCACATACCGCAGCACTCGAGACAGCAGGTGAAAAATAAGGCTGTGTTTGTTTAGCTAATTAAGAGGAACGGCTTTGAAAAAAGAAAAAACCTTAATTCTTAATCCTGTATCCACTGATGGAATTTGTAAGATTCTTAAACCGAGCATAAACAACATCTAAGTTGAACGGACAGAGCAAAGTAGGTAAAGCTGCACTTTGGGAAGGGAGGGGGCAGGGAGTGGGGACGGTGCCAGGCAGTGTTGCAAGGAAGTTTATGTCTGAGGTAACTGTTTACTTAGTGTACTGATGGCGTGAGAAAACTTGTCACCTGTTTTCCTGAATGCTGTTCAGCTTGTCACAGTTTCACAGATGTTGATTAAACAGGCTGCCAGTCAGTTTCTGCTCAGCCACTGAAACTACTTATAGACTTTACATACCAGTGAAAGAATGTCTTTTTGGACCTTTTTTCTGCCGTGTGACCTCATTTAAGGTGTTTAAATTGATTGATTGCGATTTACCTGGAAGTCAAAGATGTAAAAGTGATAAACGGTGTAGGCACAACTGAAAATTGAAAGCCCAAATCATTATTGAAATTGCAGTGGATTTATAAATGGCTGCCAGTAAACTCCTGTCACCCTTGCATCTATGAGTGACAGTCGAGCAGGTTGGGTGAGGGGGACTGTCTAAACAAACCTGCTTTGTTGTATCTGCAGTTTGCATGGCATATCACATAAAGTATGTCTCTACACCTACCCTGGCTTTTCTAGGCCAAATATGCTTCACGGTGGGGTGTGTCTATTGCAGCCAATAGTATTCCAGGTAGTGTAATAGGGCATCATGATTAGAAAGGGACAAATTGCTTGGTCTACTCTAAGTGGTAAAATGATTCAAAAGTCTAACCGAAACATCGAGCCAGTGGCTCACTGAAATGAATAACTAGTCAACTGTCTAGTTTACTTCGAAGGACTTTGCCTTTCCCCTTGACAGCAGTTCTAAATGACATGATTTCTCCATCAGGAAATTAAGTTTGGATCATGGAAGAAAATGTTTTGAATCCCTAGTATTCTTTACTACATAACATTTATTGTAGGGAACTTGAAGATAATTCAAAAACGGACAACATAAACAATTTTGTTACCTTTACTGTATCTTTTACTGCTCATGATATAATTCAATTCCAATTCAACTTTATTTATACAGCGCCAAATCACAACAACAGTCACCTCAAGGTGCTTTATATTGTACAGTAGATCCTACAATAATACATACAGTGAAAAACCCAACAATGGTATGACCCCCTATTGTCAAGCACTTTGGCAACAGTGGGAAGGAAAAACTCCCTTTTAACAGGAAGAAACCTCCGGCAGAACCAGGCTCAGGGAGGGGCGGGGCCACCTGCTGCGACCGGTTGGGGTGAGAGAAGGAAGACAGGATAAAGACATGCTGTGGAAGAGAGACAGAGATTAATAACAAGTATGATTCAGTGCAGAGAGGTCTATTAACACATAGTGAGTGAGAAAGGTGACTGGAAAGGAAAAACTCAATGCATCATGGGAATCCCCCAGCAGCCTACGCTTATTGCAGCATAACTAAGGGAAGATTCAGGGTCACCTGGTCCAGCCCTAACTATATGCTTTAGCAGAAAGGAAAGTTTGAAGCTTAATCTTAAAAGTAGAGATAGTGTCTGTCTCCCGAATCCAAACTGGAAGCTGTTTCCACAGAAGAGGTGCCTGAAAACTGAAAGCTCTCCCTCCCATTCTACTTTTAAATACTCTTAAATACTCTGGGAACAACAAGTAGGCCAGTGCGAGAGCGAAGTGCTCTAATGGGGTGATATGGTACTACAAGGTCATTAAAGGACATTATTTTGAGAAACGTGATCAAGGTTTAATGGACACTAAAGTAGCCTTTCTCACTTGCATCAAAGCCTTAGAAAATATCCACTGTCACTTGGAGAAAAACAATTTCTTATGACAAGATTTGACATTCTTACCTTTCAGATAAAGTACGCACGGCAACGTGAGGAGAATTCTCCAACATAAATGCAAAGTAAATGTTGCTGCAAATTTCTATTGGATTCTTGTGTGAATTTAGTGAAAATGTCAAGATGCTCAAGTTAAATATTTGTATATTCAAATTCAAACTATTTAAAAACATAACTGAATATTTTTTGCCAAAAAAAATCTTCCAAGCCTTTTACTTTTCAGCACTTGTCTCCATCATGACCAAGACTTGGACACATACTGAATCCATTACACAGCTAACACGTGGACAATAAGCAGTATCTTCTGGTTGTCTCATCTTCAATAGATGGGTGTTGTCTTTTTTGGTCAAGCTTTTGAAATGTTTGTACTGCCATAGTCAGAACTACTCCTTATAGAACCCCACCCGTTATGTTACTTCATTCATTACGCCCAGCCAATACTGTATACTCTGAATGATACCAGATCAAAATAGATCTAACGCAAAAAAATTACAATTTGCTGTGTTATGTTTAAAGTTTCAATTAATGAGGTAAGCAAATCCTTACTGTTGTCAGTGTCACCCACCTTAAATAATGTCACACCTGCTGGCATGCTTCAGTATTTCTTCTTCTTCTAGGGAAACTCCCGATTTTTGTTACCTGGTACAAACGGCATGACAAGTAAATCCAACCTGGAAGCTTGGTCTGCCTTTTAATGATGCGTTGACTGATTGTGCCAAGAGTTAAGAGTAGGGATGGGTATCGTTTAGGTTTTATCCGATACCGGTGCCAAATCGGTACTTTTGAAACGGTGCCGGTGCTCAAACCGGTGCTTAAAGACTGGAGAACACAAAATTGGTCCAAAAACCTCTCATGTTCAGCTGGTTTTTTGTAAAAAGATAACAAAGTTAGCCTTTTCTGCAGCTATGGGGCATATATGGTATCACTCTTGGCTGGAAGCAGTGCTTAATCAATGGGAAAAAACACAAACTTTGTCCAAAACCTCTCATGTTTAACTGTTTTCCACTTTTTCTTTGGTCATTTTAGCCTTTTTGGCCAGGGTGAAGGGAGTATCTGCCATCAAACAAGAAGACAGCCGCATGTAGCTATGATGGTGTTTGCTAGTTCACCTTACGTGCATTAATGTAATAACGTGGTTAGCCTACTAAACGTAAATTACACGCGAACAACATTAAGCTACTCACGCAGAGAAGAACGGCTGCTGCTGCATCATCATCCGTCATCATTTCTGCTACACTGGCAGGGCTAGGGGCCAGGACTCTCCTCTTTGTGTTTTTGGGGGATATTGCTAACTCCGGGTCCGATAACAGGCAACCCACGCACAGTAGATGTGCTCGGTGTGAGGTCTCGCAGCAAGCTATCATACGGCGCATTTCTGGGCTTTTAAAAAAAAACGCTATGCGGCGCCAGGTGTTTCATCGGATTTGAGGTGTTACCTCCTTTGACAGTATCACAGTATCAGCTTAAAGCACTTGTTGCAGGCTGCTGAGTTTGCATCTTTTGCTGTGAAGTACAGCCAGACTTTTGACCGCTTCGCCTTGGGCATTTTTAATCTGTAGCTCTGCTCTAACAGAACGTACGTACCTGGACCCGCCTACTATCCTCGGAAACGTAAAATTATTGGCTAGAAGTGTATCACAGCTCAGGGAAAAAAAGCACCGAAATAAAGCACCGAAATGTGCGCTGCTTTTCGGTCTGGTTACTACCGTTTATGTCAGAACCGGACAGCGGTACCCATCCCTAGTTAAGAGAGATGACACATTCTGCAGAAATAGTAGAAAAACTTTACTGAACTCTTAGTTTTCTGTTTCAGCTTGGTTCACAGTTTCAGTGAAGCACTGTTTTGTGTTTCTGTTTTGTTTTCATTTTTTTTAAAGCAGTGAGACTGACAGTAATGAAATGACGAATGACCAGTGTATCAACCATATCTGTTGCTCGCAAATTGCTAGCAAATATTGGTATATAAGCAAATGTAGTTAGGAATATGTCGGTAACAAGTTATAGATCAAAGGGTCTTCATTGTGTGTATGTTTACATGTGGTTATGTAGAATAAAGTTAATGCTAAAGTTATGACCTTACTATAGTAGCTATACTCTAAAAGCACCTTGAGGCAACTGTTGTTGTGATTTGGCACAATATAAATAAAATTGGAATGAATTGAATAATATTGTTAAAAAATTAAGAAACAACATTCCGTTTTAAAAAAAGAAATCAAGAAACCTCTTTTTATGTGTCTACGTTTGATAACGTTGATGTTGACGTCATCATTACACCTCCATCAAAAACAAGGATTATACTAAAAACAAAAAAAATGACTTCCTTATTTAAAACTATTGTTAAAAAATAATAACTAACCAAAGTTTGGAGACAGTAGGACCTCATACAAGAACAAAACACATCCTCTCTGGGGTTTTATGGTTGTTTAAGGCTTTAAGTGATGAGGTAACAGTGGTCACCTTAGGAGAGATTACACATACTTTCCCATTATGTCATGCAGTCTTTTTGAGTAGAAGGTGAATAAGGACTCTTTTGAAGTTGGATGTGTGTAGAGGCACTTAACTTATTCAAAGAGCACCTCTACCCCTGCATACTACCAGTGTACTCCGCACTAAAATAAATTTTATGTCCATGTCAACTCTTAATACTTCAATTTCTCCTCTCCCAGGTTTCAGTTTTCAAAAGCACTCAGTCTATAGCTATTGTGTCTATTTACAGGGCTAATGTATTGACCACGTGTATGACATTAGATGAATGCATACGCATACGTGTGGGGCTTTGGGGACATTGAGCGTGGAGGCCGGTTTGTGTAATCTGACTGACGGGAGGCGTGATGGCATTCTTGTATCTCTGGCTTTGTATATAGGTGCATTTTCATTGATCCAAAGTAAATCCCCGACTTTAGAGCCTCACTGATGATACAAAGACCCACGGATTAAGCAGGGAGACAGAGGAGGACAGGAGGATGGAGTAACTTTGAACTTTGCAATGACAACCCTAATTTTAAACACGTGCCTCATAATTGGTGGCAGCACTGTGCTGTGTTCCCAGCAGCCTTGGAAAGCCTGTGTCTGCTTAAACTTCACACCTCTTTGTACACCGTTGGAACACTTATCGTGCCATGAATTTCGTCTCCCACGCATAGAAAAACAAAATCAACTAATTTTGTCTTGAGCAAACTCGCATACTCTCACACAGGTTAGCCGAAATTCCTCAAGTTTCTCCTCCTGTTTCTGTACGGCTTTTAGTCTGAACAGGTGCCTGATGGTGTAAAGTTCAATGAGCTCTGTGTGTTTGGATGTGAAAGTCAATCTGCTGCTTCTTCCATGCAGCTGAGACTTGGGGCTTTTTGCCAAGTATAGTCGGTGATATTGAGTCTGTTAACAACGTAGGCTGACCTTGCACAATTAAGAGCTCTGTCCTCCTGTTATTGTACTCTTTCCTGATTCCTTTTTCTTTTCTTGCCTTAGAGACTCAAATATGAGATAGAATTTCAACTATCAGTAAAAATGAAAGGATAAACAACAGCAGGTAGACCCTAAGGGCAAACGCACCTTTGTACACCTTCGCATCTAATTTCCTCATACACTCCCTCCACTTACCCTCTGCCCACACTCCACTGAGGATCTGGTGCATTTCAATCCTGTTTTCACAGAGTGACAATAAACCCCAAAATGCCACACTTGATCTCCTGTATGGTGTTTGCAGATTCTAACCCAGACAGACATCTGCTTACTTCCCACAGTCCAGCTGCTGGTCCAATAATGGTCCAATAATTAGCTACTCTACCAAATCTTTTCTTGGGGAACATGTGTTAGTAAACACTGTTTGAATTGCTTCATGCTGAATGTTGGTGTTAATCATTGAGTGGGAGGCTAAAATATGTCTTTGCAGTAAGCTGAATGTTGGGCAATCTTTCCCACAGCTGTCACCTGGGAAATAATTGATCTTAGTTGCTCTTCTTTGGTTGTATTTGGTCTCCTCGTGTTGTTACTGTCTAGATTTATTGCATTTAATCACATCAGCATATTGCAACACGTACATAATGCATGTATGTCATTAGAGCCCATTGGACTTTTTGATGTACGTATTTGTAGATAGATTTTCATGGTTAATTATTATTGTCTAAAAGTATTTCAAAAATTGCTGCCACAATGTCAAAACATTGCTTTATAGTTTAATCACAGCAGAATTTAATTTACAGAGATTGGGTAACAAACACCAAAACGGCTAATCCTCATGTTGACACGCTGAAGCAATGACATTCTATTTATAAAGTTACAAAACATATCAAATTGTTGAATTTATTTAATCCATTCAAGAGATTTGAGACATTTTATACAGGAACAATCTACACACATAGCACACACACCTTTATTTTTCAGTACTTCAAGTAGTTTTCAGGAATAGTACTCCATATTTCTTACAGGACATTCAAAGCTCTGTCTTGTTGGTTGCCTTTTTGTTCTGTTTGGGATCATTGTCATGTGGAAAATTAAGCAATCATTGTGCATTGTGGATGAAAATTTGTCAATAATGTAGTCCATGCCAGAGCCTCCACTATGTTTTCGAGCTGACCATCTCAATCTATTCTGGTTACAATTTGAACCAAAAACTTCATATTTGGATTCATCACTCCATAAAACATGTTGCAACTGATTTTAAGACAAGTTATTGTTTGATTAACCGTCGTTCAACCTTTGCTCCGTGTTTCCTTTCCTTAAGAATCACTCTTTGAACGCTGCTTCTCCTGTGAGACCTTTATTGATACGGCTTCAGTCAACAGTAAATGGATAAAATGAAGGGCCAGATGGCTCTCTCAGGCCCTGTGTCAGTGTCTCCCAGTTCTTAAGGACATGGCTTTGAGTTACTGTTTAGTTTTCAGGTAATACCCCTTTGAGAATCATCTTAATGGTCTAAAATAAATATCCTAAGCCTGTCAAACTCTGTGGCATTTTTATAGATGATCAGCTAAAGAAAATGGAACAAATTAAGTGTTTTTGCAACAGGATGGTAGAAACAAAGTGCATAAAGATGCAATTTAAAATTGTTCTTTGCTAAGTTGTCTGTTATCTGTAGACTCAACACTGGGTTATTCCTTTTTTTTGTGCCTGAACGATTCATAGGTCACCGTTGAGCATCTTAAGAAGCAAGGGAGAAAAAAATGGTCAGTTATAAAGAGCGGACTGGAAGTGATTATAAAAGCAGCAATGTCCAACGAAAAACTTTTGCTTTAACTCTTTGCTAACAGTGAACCATTAAATACTGTGAGCAGCTTTTAACTACTAATTTACTTTTTTTTTTTTTTTAAGTGAAACGGTCACGTGCAAACCAACTGTGTCGTGGCTTGGTTTCCTATCTGCAGATATTTAGTTGCCAGTCAAAGATTTGCTCAAAGCATTTACATCCAGCTGTGTGTTTTCATTGGAAGCCAGGCAGCACAACTGCAGACAGATAGCATCTCTGCTCCTCTGATGTTGTAGAGCGCTCCACTCATCAAGCGCCAACCAGTGGGCGCATGGGCACACCCTGCTCCACTTAAGAAAAATAAACACGTCTTTTTTGTTTAAAGTTACATCTGCCCGTGTTTGGCCAATTTAAAGCATTTAAAAGTGATGTGATTAACGCGTGTCTCATCTCTGACAATTTTCCAGTAAGTGTGAGTAGTTCGTGTGAAGATTCATGTTTTATGATGTTTCATCCAACCATAACCAAAATGATTGTGAATTTATTTTCATCAGATACCGATCAGATAATAGTTGGAACATTCTCAGCTGAATGAAATCTCCTCCTTTGCTCATAAGATTAATCTTTCTGCCGTCATGATCTTAATTTAGTAATTACCTGCTAATCGTGTAGTATACTCTGCAGTTTACTTCATAGCCCCCATCATTTCATTATACTGCGCTAAAAAAATCTACTCACACATACCAGACACTGTAGTACACACGTACAGTTGTAGATTCCATCTCCCATCACCGCCACCGTGTCAGGCGACGCTGTCAGATGACCTTTGCACACACTGATCCTTCATATAACAAGGTGTTTATGTTGCTCGGTGGTGTTTGACAGAGTACCAGCAGGATTAAAGCAGCCGTGCAGTGAAAAGGCTTTGATCAGCTCACTCCTCTCCTCTCCGAACCCTCGGTGTCATGCTGACTTACAGATCCCAGAGCTGAAATCGCCCTTTGTTTCGCTTCCACCTGCCCACTGGTCCAAGGCCAGCGTATTAATTAGAGAGCGGGGGAATAAGGTGGAGCAGCTTATCTTTGCTGGTGCTGTCTAATGAGGAGTCTTTCCACAGACCACTGAGTATGGTGGGTTTTTTGGAGGCCCTTTGGTTGTTAGTGACCCAAAGAAAAGGTGGTGTGACTGTGAGGTGCTGCTGACCATCTCTGTGCTTCTCACCGCCCCCTGCAAAATATCATTGTTTAACTTCTGTTTTGTCAGAACCGGGGAACCGAGAATGCCTGATGCTGCCGTTGTTTTGCTTAAAATCCAAATTGTGTGAAAAGCTAAAGATGTTAGAGGTTAGGTTTTCCTTTTAAGGCTAGTTTCCTTTCAATCTGGTAAAAAATATAGATAGAAACTGAGTTTTGCTGCAAATAAACCACACAACCTTTACAACAATAACTACATTTTACACCTGAATTTAGTCATGGCCCCTCTGTTGTTTAGAAACTTGTACTATGCCTGAAGAAGCACCAAGCACAGAGAGCCAAGGCTCAAGTTGCAGTGTTATAGCACAGTGGTGTGACAAATGTCCCAGTTGCATGGATGGTTTACGCAATAAAAACAAATACAGAATATAATTAATAAAAATATGCAGTTTGGATCCTAGGATCTGGCTGTTTTCATTCCATTTATATATTTATAAGGGTAGAATGTAATTGTTAAACTTATTTCAGCACCACCTCAAGTTTTTGGGTCTGAGTGTTGGATGACCTGGAAGCACTTCATGAACTTTCATGTTTCCAGAACTCAAAGGTTTTTATTGCACACAACAAATTTGGTGCCAAATAATAAATAAGCAGAAGGGTTAGAAGAATTGCCAATACGGTTCCTGCAACTTCAGTTCCTTGAACCCTTTATGATATCATACAGGCTTGAAAACATTAAATATTAATTTGCTGTTTGGTACGATTTGTTTGTTTAGGGTTTTTTGGGGTGTTTCTTCACATAGCTTGTTTAAGAGTAGGATGGCCTGAACCTCTAATAGCAGTGTCTCCCCACAGGTATGCCATCATGTGTGGAATTATGGCCGAATATGACACCATCCAAAACAAGATAAAGAACGGATACGTCTTTAAGGTAAGGCATGTGAACGGAGAGCTAGTTTTGACCTTGCAAATTCTTGGAATGGTCAAATAATAATATAATGCAAACAATGCATTTTACATCTATTTATGCATATTGGGCATTGCATTCTCCATGTGCTTAGGCTAAAGAGGAATGGTCATTTTCACAGTTTAAGCCAATAAGACCCTCCTACAGTCATTAAGTTGCATCAGAGTGTGGAACAGCAGCACGTAGCATTTTATCTTCTGTCAGCAGCCTCTAGCAAACACTGTTTTCCCTCAAAACTCTTTGACAGGTGAAAGCGAGAGATAGAGCCCTGGAGAGGGAAGATATTTAAAAAAAAAAAAAAACAGAAGGAAAGAACGAGGGAGGGTGCGTGACAGCCAGGAGTGTGCGGTAGCTCGACTAGATCGCGTGTGTGAGAGGTGTTTGTGAAATACTTGTGGGTTGGTGAAGCAGGACAGATCAGGTCAGAACAGAAGGCGGTGCAGCTGTGCTATGAATCAACAGTGAAAATCTTCTCTCTGTCTGTCTGCTTCTCTTCTCAGGATCATCTGGATAAAGCCATTGAGCTGAAGCCGCAGGACCCGCTGTCCTACTACCTTCTGGGCCGCTGGTGCTACGCTGTATGTGACCAGTACAGCACATCTCTATCTCTGCTCAATATGATGTACATTTATGAAGGCTAGCGTGTCTGCGTGACCTCCCACCTCCCTATGCTAACCCACCCACGGTTTCCCCTCATTCATTTCCACTGTTTAGGTTTCCTCAAGGTTTGTTTTTCCCTCTGCGATATTCACAGAGAGCGCTATGGGAGGTTAACACCATCCATTGTTAGCTTTAAATCAGATTGTACCAGGGAGATAATTTCATCCTGTTTCTGTTTGGCTCGTGTTCGCTCGGTAGCTGCAGTCATTTGGGATGCAGCACGTGATTGTTTCTGTAACTGTCTAGTCTTTTCAGAAACGCACGTAACATGATGAATTGCTGTTGTTTAGATCGAAATTTCCAGACGTTCTGCTTTTGACGGTTCCTGTTGTTTTATGAGCTGCTCATAACACCTGATATTTTCAGGGGTTGTATTTTACGGGCTGTCTACGGGGCATTCATGTTAAACAATGACCTACTGTTCACATTCAGCCAGCATCTCTGTTTGAAATTTCCTGATGTTGCCAGAGCAATTCTACACCTGGAGTTAGATACAGCTCTGATGACTGTGTGAGGCTGAAGCTGCTGCTGGCTGGTGACATTCTTCTGCAAAAGGTGTCAGTAGCAGAGCAGAAGTGGACGGGGGTGCCCGTTGTCATGGAAACACTAGTAAAATAACAGGAAGTTGGCTGTAAGAGTTCTGAAAAATGATATGTAACCAGTCCTGCTGGTAAATGGGTGCAGATTATTTTAATCTATGTTTTAACTGTTACATTTCTTCATATTTGTTCAGAGATGTCATTTCTATTACATGTTGTGTATATCAGAGTCAAATGAGACCATTTGTTTTGGTCTGAGATGCTGCTGTTTTATACATTATCCAGGGTGTTTTGGATGTCACATACTGAACATCAACATTACCTAAACAGCTCAAGAGATGGCAGCAATACAGCTGTGGTCATACGTTTACATACAATCATCACTGGCATGAATGTCAGGGTCATTTTGGGCTTTTAATGATTTCTTAGAACTGTTCTTTCTCTAGATTTTACAACATTCGTCTTTAATAACTCTAAAAATTAAGAATTGTGTGCGCAAGTTTGACTTTATTCTAGATTTCTATGATCCACATAGGGTCAAAGTTATAAATATTGGCTCACATGTATACATATATACGTACATTACTAAGTGTTCTTTAGAAGTTTGTACCTACACCTAATTCTTTGGGGGGTTTATTTTTGTTTGTTTTTTATGTCAAAAGTCAGAGGATGTGTGAAAGTTTGTGAAAGTTTAATTGTCTTTGTTATTCACAACAGTTCTTTAACTCATTCACTGCCATTGACGTCTATAGCCGTCAATTGCAGTGAATGAGTTAATGGGTTTAACTCATTCACTGCCAATGGCTGGCAGTGAATGAGTTAATTTTCATTCACTGTCAGAAAATAGGCTTTTAAATATTAGCTACAAGGGGCGGTGATGCACTGCTTTTTATGGCTCAGTCACACGAGTCAAAACTGGATGGAAGTTTTTTGCATTTCTTGCGAAGGTTTTCACATAAAATTTTTAGAATCAGACAAAGATAGACGAGCTGAAACATTTAAGTGTGAAAATGTGGAAGAAAATAAGAAATCACAAAGGCGAAAATACTTTTTCCATCACTGTACATTCAGAGTATAGTCGGAACCTGATAGGTATAAAACAGAACTTCAGAAATTCATCCACAAATAGTGACACAATCGCTGCAAAATAAGAGCGGCCCACAGAAACCCTGCTTTTACATAGAAATATAACTAGAATACAACATGCTGGCAACAAGAGTTCAGTCCCCTGTTGCAAAGAGACATTATGCAGATGAGTTGTTAGAATAGTGGCAAAGATTTGCCATTCTATCACATTTAATCGTCATGTCGTAAACAGATTACATGTAAAGATTAATTCAACCAATTCAGCTGCAAACTGAAATTAGACTGCCTCCAACTTGTTACTATTTCATCACTGACTTGATGCCTTTGACTGTAGCATTACCCCTCTCATCCATTAATGTTAAGCCAAGGTGGCCAATTTTCTTCTGATTGGTGATGTTTGTTTTCAGGTGTCTCAGTTATCGTGGATTGAGAGGAAAGTTGCTTCAACTCTGTTTGGAGAACCACCAAGCGCCACAGTTGAAGACGCACTGAAGAATTTCCTTAAGGTACTGGTGTTTTGTTTCTTAAGCTATTCTGCGATGTTTTATACACACACACCCAGCACGCCCCTGCGGGCGGTTTATCCTTCAAGCTCGGGACCTCTACCAGAGGCCTGGGAGCTTGAGGGTCCTGCGCAGTATCTTAGCTGTTCCCAGGACTGCGCTCTTCTGGACAGAGATCTCCGATGTTATTCCCGGGATCTGCTGGAGCCACTCGCCTAGCTTGGGAGTCACCGCACCTAGTGCTCAGATTACCACGGGGACCACTGTTACCTTCACCCTCCACATCCTCTCTCTCGAGATATATATATATATATATATATATATATATATATATATATATATATATATATATATATATATATATATATATATATATATATATATATATATATATATATATATATATATATATATATATATATATATATATATATATACACACACACAGATGTGGACAGCAATATGCTGTCCACATCTGAATAAAGTGTTTGAGGCAAAGTCAGAGAGTGGGGTGAAGCACGATGAACTGTACGAATAAGAGCAATCATTTCTGAGCACAAACGATGGGCGTAGCCGTCTGAGGTTTAAAGTTTACCAAGAAAGTTAAGCATGATGGTTATATGTAATATTCAGTCCATGTCCTCAAACCAAGAAGTGAGACTTATTTCTTATTCAGTGGTTTATGTTTTTGTACTTTTTAACTGAATACTTGTTCTGACCTCAGTTATGAAACACTTAAATCACACCCCTGTTTATCTTGTGCTACGTTGCAATTTGCCTGCAGGTTGCATCTGTTCCCTGTTTTTAAAGCCCAAACCCTCTGTATTTAGAAAGGCTTAATCTCTGTTCCTACATTGGAAATGTTTATGTAGTGGGGGAAATTACTTTTGCTTTTGGCCAATATTCCTATGCATGCCTCATCTTCATGTCTTCTAGACCATAAGCTTGATTCAGGTGGTCACAGTTACAACATGTCACCAGTGACCTGGAGAAGCTTTAACTAAAACATTATACACCTCCCCAGCCTTGCTAGAGCTTAGTGTAGAGATGCGGCTCCGTTCTTGACATATTTAATGCTGCAGACTAAACTTGTTACTCCTTCTGTGTGAAGATCGAATTCTCAGAATGAAAGCAAGCTCTGTGAAACCAAAATATTCATGTGTAGTCCAAAAGCACACGCTTCAGTTAGTAACAGAAGCTGTTATTACAGACGTGAATGAAAGTCGTGACAGCATGGCTTTTATCGTTTTTAGACAGTGATTCTGTCTGTGTGATTAGCTTGACACTCAGTTCAGAGGAATTTGCTGATATGTCTGCTTTTGTCTAAGTACTGAGTTGGAGCGCCTCAACTCAACTGAACAAACTTGCATTGTGTTGCATTGCATACATTTTAATGCAATGCAACATATTTTGAAGTAGCTCAACAGTATATCACTATATCTGTGTCAGTGTCTGTATGTAGTCAACAGCTGGCTGTCTTGTGGGATTTTCTGTATTCATGTGCTGAATAAAGGATTTGATTGGCTGAATATCACACGTGTACATACGTTACCTACCATAAGAAAAAAAACAAAGAAAAAGCGGCACAGATTAAAATAGAAAGATAAAGTCTGGTCTGTCAAAATCTAGTAATAGTTCTGGTGTAGGTCCAGACTGTGATGTGAATGTTTTTGACCTAATCTATAAACTGTATATAAAAGATGGACGTTTATTTTGTGGACTTTTATTGTGGTGCCTTATTTATGACTCCAGCATGTGTTTAGTTGTTTGTTTCTTTCACAGTAGACATGTTGGTATTCGAAGTCAACGTTTGTTCTTGGGACTTCTCATTGATTACTAGCTCTGGTTAGCTAATGGGGAAAAGACTTAAGAGGTCAAAACTGTTGTAACCGGTTTTAAAAGTATTTTATTTCTTCTCTGAAATTGGACATGGGCTCATGTGGTGTCTTTGGGGATTGGATTCCTTTTGGTGCTGCTTCTAACCGCTTTTGTTTTGTTTTTTTGCACTTGCACCTTAGCTTTTTATTTCTATGCTACAAATGTTAGCGTCTTTTGCGGTCGTTGGAAAACTATGTCTAACTAAGTCTTATGAAACTTTTCTTGTCTGTGTTTTTAACCAGGTCGAGGAGCTCCATCCAGCTTATTCTAAACTCAACTATGTGTTTCTGGCTAAGGTTAGTACTAAACATATCAGTACTTGGATTGTGAAATATAAACCGTTTTACAGATGCTAATAGGACAAAACAGTCGTTTGACAGTTCTGGGTCTTTTCTTTGGTAGTGCTACAAAGACTTGGGTCAGTGCGAAAAGGCTAAGAAGATGTGTCAAGCTGCTTGTTCAATGAGTGCTGAATCCAAAGAGGTACACTTCAGGACCGTCTGTATTCAGATCTGTTTGTTTTTGCCTCATCTAATCCAGCTAGCAAAAACGCATCATAGCTAGGGATGGGTATTGATAAGATTTTCACGATTCCGATTCCATTTTCGATTCTGTTTAACGATTCGATTCTTTATCGATTCTCTTATCGATTCTTTTTTAAAACAAAGGAGAACACTAAGGTCGATTTGCTTAGAACTTTGTTTTATATCTTCTCTTTGAACAAGGTAGAAATTTAGGATTAGCACGGCTTTACAAACCCAACAGTGAGATCTTAAGAGATCCTTAAGAGATCCAGCCTATGGCTCTTCAGTGGGGTGTCACAGGGTCCCCGGGGAAAAAATTGTAATTGTAAAATAAATATTCTTCTGTAGCAATAACAAAGTATAACATAAATTATTCTGTAGCAATTACACAAGAATATCCAGTAATGTCCTGCCTACAATTAAACACATTCACTTACCAAAAATCGGGGGCATCTGCTGTGGCAAATGGGTGCGAGCCTTTTACCACAAACTTGGTCACTGCTCGGTGACATTCGTCTATCCTGGCCTGAAAGGAGACGCTACCGGTAGACTGCAGCGACAACTGCCAGCATCTGAGCCAACCAGACTCTGTCTGTCTCATCATGGTCACCTAAATGCACAGTAATGGCAAGTTTGGTAATAAGGCAGATCGCGCTAACATAATATGCACCGTTAGTTGATTATTTACCTGCCGCATTAACGGGAGAGGACGTGCAAACGTTACCGCTGCTGCTGGGTTGAGATTCACGAGTCCGGAGTGGAATTAAAAACATGACATTCATTTAAGGTTATCACGTGTGTTTTGTGAGCAAATGCTTTTGCATATTCGTAGTATTTCCCCCCTTAAATGAAATATCTACTTACAAGTATTGCAAGTTGCCCTGTTGTCATCCGTTCTCGTAAAGTATAACCAAACTTTTTAGCGTTTGAGCCGCTTAGGCGCCGTGTTTCCTGCCAGGTAAATGACGCTCCGCAACGTGGTGACGTCATTCAGCAGTGTACCAGGGGCATGGAGAAAAGTTGTCGACTGGAATCGATAAGAGAATCGTTTGCGAAAATGTCAAATAATTCCAAGGAATTGAAATAGTGGGAACCGGTTCTCAACAAGAACCGGTTTTCGATACCCATCCCTAATCATAGCCTGCTGTAATAGGCAAATTAAACCAAGATATTTAACTGTTTGAAGGTGTTACTCATTCATTATCATGTGTTTTACCTTCAGAATGAAGAGGCACAAAAGGAGCTGAGTTTACTGTGCCCAGCACTTGGAGTGTGACAGCAGAGGAAAGGTTTTTGGGAATCAGTTTGCGAGTACTGCAGCTGCATGTGATAGACCATCGTGTTATTTCACTCTGTGAGTGTAGATAGCGCCCGTGGGTGTAAAAGGCTACTGCATCCAGATCATCTGTTGTACCTTTCCAGTCATATTTGTATTATGAAATTTTTAAAAGTAGAAACCAATCATCATAAAGGATTCCAGCTAAATGAGTGAGCTAAACCAGTGTTCTTCAGCTTATAGCAGTGCGTAGCAGACATTCTCTGAGGTCCGATTGCTCTGATAGGAAACTTAATTCCAGTGTGTCTCAGGTTGATGACACAGACCTGTCGCCTTTTGGGAAAGTGACAAACAGGGTTTGTTGTTCCGTCCTATCACATCAGACAATGACGCACCCAAACATTTTGCATTGCTGTGACCACTGAACAGCCACCACCACCCTCCCGATACAAACCAGCAATAATAGTCTCTTTTAACATTCACGTGCAGACTTTATGAGATTATTTTCTCACAGATAAATTCTCTGATCATGACTCAAACTCGTTTACCTCCTGCTCCTCAGTTTCTGTGACAGCAGTACCACCAAATGAAGTGTAGTATTGGACAGCAGCAAGTTCTGTGTGTACACCACACACCTGAAGTCCTGTATTTAATGTGCCCTTTTGCATGTTTGCCAGATCATGGAAAAAATGAAACCATAAATGATGTCAGTGACTTCCTCTTAATAGATTCAAAGAGCACCTGTACAGGAACACAACAGGTTTTTTTTGAACAGAAGCGCCTTTTACTCCAGAGTTCCTATTCCTGGAAGGTTTCCTCCTCTCATAGGTCACCAAGAACATTTGATTTTCCACGCTTTCATTTTTTTAAACCTTTTAAATTGAGCTCTGACACACTCACATGTGATTAGTTTGAAACATGTTAGGAATTTTTCTGAGTCAGCATTTTTTTTGGAGAGCTATGTAACATGTACCACATGAATCAGGAAACCGAAAAGGTGTTTGATGTATATAGAGAGGTGTCATTATGCTGCATATATAGTACACGTTATTGTACTGGTTACTGTGAAATGGATATGTTTCAGTTAATATGGAAAACCAAATCTGACTTGGGATTCAAGGAACTTAAAAAAAAACAAATGAATCTGGTGTTCATGTAAAAAGAGTCACTGACAGGAAATCTGAGGGTGTGTTTTGTTTTTTTGCCATCAAAAACACAAGAACAACAACAACAAAAACCACAGGGCTGATGGCTGTCCATTAAAACCGATCAATAATGCCAGGTTCAGACTCGTTGTTTATCATGACACAGCACTGAATTCCTGGTTGCATAATGCCACTAAAATGTGACCCAATCAGATTGAAATGAAGTTTGAATGTTTCCTTTTATTACTCTTTTACATATTCTCAGCTGTTATTTTTTATTATTATCTCTACTCAATGAAGAAAAACGTGCATATTGATTGAAAACGTCGGTGCTGTTGATACTGGAAATTAGTTTAGGGCTTTTATTTTTTATTTCATTGTATTTTTTAAGTCTACTTACAAAATGAATTATTTTGCTTTGTCGCTTTATGTATTTTTCTACCAACACTACAAATGTTTTTCTTTTTTTCTAATGCCATAACGAGTTCCTCAAGGTTGTATCGCATCGGATGGAGATTATGCATTATACTTGTGCTGTATTTTAGACAGTGTGTGTTTAATGATTGATGGTACTGGAATCTACAATTAAATCTGTGCAATCCTGATCAAATTTGCCAGCTTGTCTGTCTTGTTTATGTTTTTTGAGGTTTTATTGCTGAGGAGTAAAGTTATGTAAGCTGTAACTTATAATTAAGCTATACAGTGATTTATTTGTTTTTGTTTTTTTCCTTATACTCTAAATTGATCTTAATCCAGAATCAACAGAGTGTAACAAGCTCCTGCTGGAGCCTACATGATTACGGAGACTGTACATTTTGTGCCAGGGCAATTCGGAGTTTGTTACTGGATCACATTCAGGCTAACTTCCCACCCGCCTAGTCATGTTTCAACTTTTCTTTTCTTTTTTCCCGCAGTAGAGCCATGTTAAAAGGGTGCCTCCCAAGTGAGTACAGGTGTTTGTTTATACAGGAATGAAAACTTCACCTTTCCTGGCTGATTTTATGAGCCTCCTGTGCTCTTTAATCAAAAGTCTGAGTTGAGACAGCTGCAGAAATCACTTACACGTTGGTCTGGATGTGTGTGCACACACTAGCTGTCCATTGTTGCATAACAGATTTATAACCTGTTTGTTATCCAGGAAACTGACGGGCTGTCATTTATGTTTTTGATCATAAAACAGACGTGCAGTTTATCAAACTTTTTGTTTAATGGTTTTGCAGACAGGGTGTTGCATTTAGAAGGTTGGAGGAGTTAAAGAGTCAAACGGGGTTACATTTTTTCTTTAGAGTTTATTGCTGGTTTGTTTTCTTTTAGAGAAACTAATGTTTTTTTTTCTATGACTAAAATGTAAATAAGTGCGAAAGAGGCACAAACAAGAGCAAATTCTAGACTTTTACAGGGTACATGGTATTTTTGGGGGGCAATGTGACCAAGCTTAGCTAGGCTAGTTGTTCTCTGCTGATCCCCTGTCGTCCCACAAGATTCAAGTTTGTCCAAACAAGTTTTTATGGACAGCAATTATTTATCTGGTGCTCAACTTATTTACATGTTGTTCAAAGGATAATTTACTATCTATTTGTGCAGTCATGAAAAATAAAACCTTGACAGAACTGTTTGCAGTCCTACGGTAAAACAAGGTACATGCTGTTGTTGCTTCCATGGGAATTAAAAGGGTAATTGGCAGCCAGTCGCTGATACTTAAATAATAATTGCACTTAAATAACTGATCATCAGCAAGAGTGAGCACCTCTATAAAAACAACAGTTGTGTTAATATTTTTGCTGATCTGGGACATTTGGTGTGTGTTGGTGAGTGCACATCTCAGCAAGCTCACTGCAGGTTCAAACCTTAGATGTACAACTCGAACTCCAGGCCTCAAGGGCCGGTGTCCTGCAGGTTTTAGATCTCACCCAGGGTCAACACACCTGAGTCAAATGATTAGTTCATTACCAGGCTTCTGGAGAACTTCGAGACATGTTGAGGAAGTCATTTAGCCATTGAAATCAGCTGTGTTGGATCAAGGACACATCTAAAATCCCTCAAGGCCTGGAGTTTGACACCTGTGGTCTACAGGCTTGTTTGGGAAGCCTGCCAACAGCAGCATGGTTTACGTTTATAAATTGTATCCTAAAAAACTACCAGATTTCTGGAGGATTGCCCTTTGGGCAGATGAAAACAAAGTAGAGCTATTTGGCCATAATGCACAGCACCACATTTGGCAAAAACTAAACATAGCACATTCAGAGAAACACCTCATACCAACTGTCAAGCACGGTGGTGGTTGGGTGGAGATTCGGGCTTGTTTTGCCGCCACAGGAGTCAATCGTGAACTCCTGTGTATTCCAATGTATGCTAGAATGAAATGTGAGGCCATCTGTTTGACAACTAAAGCTTGGACAAAAGAGTTTACGAGAGCTGCGTATAAACGAATATGACTGCGAGCCTCGATAAACTGAAACAACACTGTGAAGAAGAGTGGGCCAAAATTCCACCACAACTATGTGAGAAACTGATAGAGACTGAAAACAATTGCTTAAGTCATTGCTGCTAAAGGTGGTTCTGCAAGCTATTGAATCCTGGATGTATTCATAGAGCTAAAAAGATTTTAGCTACATGAAATGTACCAATTCATGTGGTACATTTATGTTTCCTCTGTAGGTTATGAGCTACATAGTCCGTTTAATCATTCAGTAACAGAGTGATTGTATGACATTCCCAGCTCTTCATTATCTTCATTAAATGGTACCTATGCCATTTTGAAGTTGATTAGAGAGTCAAACAAACTTACAGTAAGTTCTTTTAACCCTGTTGTAGGCCCAGGTACTTTAGAGCTATAGGTCCATATTTGACCTACATAAATTAGTCTTCAAATCAGCTGTCCCTCCACAAGAGAGGACCGCATTTATATAACACTGCAGGTATCACCTTCAAAATTTTCAAAATTGTTTTCATACTTCCTACTGATCTCTGTTCGTGTCTTTATATCTTGACCAATCTGATCTTGTCTTGATCTCAACTTAACCCCTTTATGAAGGTTTTGACCCCTGCTGCTCACAGCCTGCTGATAACTTGCTCGGTTAAGATCATTTTAACTTTTAACGGTTAAGATCATTTTAACTTAACCGTGCAGTGTCATTACAGTTCTATCACACCATTCCTAGCAGCGGGCTTCAACAGTTTGGCTGCCTTCTGTCTGAATACCACATCTGTTTTAATCTCACTCACATTCATTCAGATCTCCGTATATCCCTCCATTCACAATCTAAGCTCAGCTATGTCTAAGTTACACAACTTGCAGTCAACAGCAGATGGATCTTGTGTGAATGGGCCACATGTGTACGTGCTTTATCTTCAGCCAATGAAGGATACAAGCTTTCATGCTAATCTTGTTAATGCAGCCTTGACAGGTCTAAGCTGTAATGACATAGGATGCGTCTTAGCGCCACTTCTTGCAATATTTTGAATTTCTTAGCAGGATAAAACCACCACAGCCCTTCTTATGCACACCAAGCTTGTATAGAGCACGCGCCCATCTGTGCAAGGCATGATATTTCTCGTCACCTTCATTCAGTCACCATGCACTTTGTCTGTATGTTTCACTCTCTGTTACTGTACAGAAGAATATTTGCTTCCTTCTGCAGCTTCCTGAAATGCAAGGCGACAGACGATATCAACCTTCAGTGGGTTACTGCTTTTGTCCCATCCCTGCAGTTATACCTGAAGTTGCTGTGCAGCTGCACTGGGTGCATTAACCACAATATTGTCCGCTTCTTTGCTCTTTTTTAACTCATTTATCATCTGTCTTCTCATTTCAGCTGAAGAAAGCCCACGGTTTTCCTTCCCATTCATAAAGATTATGCTTGGAGCATTGCCACACATGACTTCACTGGCACTATTTAGTCTTCAGATTTCACTTTGTATTATTAGAAATGGACAAAGGGTTGCGTGGAGAACGGCATATCAGTAATCAACTACTGTCTGAACTGGCCGTGCACTGGCTAGCTTTCTATAATCATCCAGCTGATCAAGAACAGGATGTTCTGACAGAGTGAGATAAAATGCTGAGAAGGGAAAGGCACCTCGCCAACACTTCTCCTTTGTTCCCACCTGACATGATACCCGGCGAAGGGTCCTTCACTTTCAGAGTGATTTATTAATCAGGTCGGATTTATGAGCTTTAAATACAGATTTTTAAATGTAATCATTTCTCCCTTTAAGTTGATTACAACAGAGCCAACTACAAATGTGAAAAACAAAAAGAAATCTTTTTATTATACAACTGTACAATCTCATTACAGACTAAAGAAACACTCAAGATAACATCACAGCTGCAGCATTGTGTACTCAGAAGCATAAAGCACTGTATTGTTACATTAAGCAGAGTTAAATGTCTTGTTTGTGCCAAAAATCTACACAAATGTATATATTTCTATTAAAAAACGCATTTGAGGTAAAGGTAATGTAAATTGTTGGATTTGAGGTATTTCTTGACTTTCGTCATGCTTTCGGCTTTAATCTTCAATACAACTTTTTCTGATCTCATCAAGCGAATTACAGCATCAGTGGAACAAGTCCACAGACATCGTGCTTTTCCGCCTGCTGTAAATGCATTAACACCTAAAATCGGTTGGTTTTTTAGCCAGAATTTCATTCAAATGCATCAGCAGCAAGCCAACAAATGCTCAAATCCAAGACTTTACAGTCAGTCTATTAGTCTCCAGTGCTCACACAGCAATTAGATGAGTCTATAAACAAAATTAACAAAGTACTTGTATTGTCTCAAAGCCAATTTCATCAGCATTTCTGTAACAGAAAAATAGGATTTAAAAAAAAAGTAAAAGGTAAAAGAAATTTTACTGGCAACATGAGTGTGGAAATCAAAAGAGGACATAACTGGTTCGGTTCATTACTGAAATTTAAACAAAAGGAGAAGCAAATCCCTAATTCAACACTGATCGAATATTAGCTTTATTAACTTTCTCATACATGAACTGGGCAGCAAGAAGAGACAAGTGTTCCCTTCAGCATGTCTGCTCGGGGTACTCCTTGTTTTCCTCTGCCTCGTTCTTTAAAACAGCATCTACAACAGGTTTCAGAATATAGATGTATCACATTAGCACTTAAAAGGTACTATTTGGCTTTTATCAGCCTTATTCCTGAGTATCTACACATATATACCTTATATTAAAACAACAACAACTGCGTGTTAGTCAGGTATTTAATGTTAGCAGATATGAAGCTTTAGGCTCCGCTATTAGCTTATTTATTGGCAAGATGTCTGACCTTGGCACTTTCTGTTTCGTCACACAAAAATGGATTAACTCCAATCTTTAGTGCTTACCTTCAAATGTCACGTATTTTTGCTTTTACAAGTTCGATATTGCACTGGAAAGGGTTTGGAGCCCTAATTAGGAAAATAAACACAAAGACAAAGAATACAGAGAGAAAGAGAATTTAAGAGCTTCCTGAAAATCATATTTTGTTTTTTGTTGTTTTTTTGTTTTTTTGGGGGGTTTTTTTTGTTTTCTTTTAACTGACGTCACAAAAGAACAGCAAAAAAACAACAACAATAAAACAAATTAACTGACAGCTTTAACTTTCTGCTTTTCAGTAAATTGGAACTCAGGTAACCACAGTGTGACTTGCTTTGAAAGTCCCGTTCACAGCTGGCGATGTGCTGCAGTCCTCTAATCTGATGAATCAAAGGAGTGTGCCTAATTGCTGGCTGGCATGTGAAACTGTTTTTGAAGTTAGATGTGAGATTGATCCAGGTGAGATGGCGTCTACAAGATGTACATCTTCTTTGATTTGGATACCAAGGCTATTTCTTTCTGGCCCTGATTAGAATAAGTCAGTAATCAAAGGCTGTTAAATCAGTCTCGACTCTGGTACATGAAACATTTTAAACAGTGTATATGAGATCAAAAAGCAAAAGCAGTGGCCTGAGATTTCCAGACATTAAATATGGTGCTCAGCCTCAAACAAAAGTTTCTACGTTTTCCTCTGCCTTCATGTCTTTTAGCACCTTATAGTTTGAATCTAATTTATTCTTTTGTTTGTGAGTCTGATGAGGGCTGACTGGTAGCTGCTTCCAGCAACTTCATATCATCGCGCACAGACACGGCTACAGAGAAAGGGTGAGGCTTCAGAGTCAGGCCATAGCTGTAGCCCAGTTTCACCGGCACTGCAGGGTCGGCTGTGATGTTGCACTGGTGCGCTATGAGAGCTGTGAGCAGGAACAGCTCCATCTTGGACAGCTCCTCGCCGATGCACCGCCGCTTGCCCAGGGAGAAGAGGAGCACGTTGCTGGTCAAGTCTTTATTCAGCATTCCGCTCTGGTCCAGGAAGCGCTCTGGGTCAAAGATATCTGGTTGGGACCAATTGCTTGGGTCATGGTTGACGGACCACTGGTTGATGAAGATGACTGTGTTCTTTGGTATGGTGTAGCCCATGATGGATGTGTCTGTGGTGGTGGAGTGGGGGATGGTGAGAGGGACGAAACTTGTGAAGCGCATCACCTCGTAGATGAAGGACATGACATAAGGCAGCTGCTGCTGGTCCTCGATAGCAGGGACACGGCTCCGGTCCACCACTTTGTCCACCTCCTGCTGGAGACGCACCTGTATCTCTGGATACCTGCAATCACAGGTGAACACACATTTAAGGTGACTACTGCCAGGATAGAAGTTAAACACTCTTGCTGGTGAACAAAGTGGAATGAAGAATCTTTTTCGTTAGAAAATGGTTTCTGCCGTTAACACCCCCCCCCCCCCCCCCACCTGCCCCCACCTCCAAATAAAATGAGGTTTAATTTAACTGCCTACACCTAGATGCATGACTGGTGACCTGTAGGATGTTAACAGCTTAAATGGATCATGTTAGATAGTCCATAGACACGAGTAGTCCTTGCCACAACTCAAGCAGAAAAAAAATAGTGGCTCTGTAATCCAGGCATCCACTGATAAAGGTATCAGGCACAGGACAGATTAAATGGCACTAAAGATTTTAAAACGCTGACTGGGCATTTTGTTCTCTTTCATTGTGGTGTGAAGTTTCAGCTTATTACTGCCAGTACACGTACACACACATACACACACACACCTCCAGTGGGCTGTTACATAACTCAAATGCAGCTAAACTTCATCAATTCTGCAGAGCCTTAGCAACAAGTTGAAGATAAACTGTCATTTATCATGCAGTTATTTATCCATATAAATAACTCCTTCTATAAAGTCATTTTTTAAAATGATTAAAAAAAATCTTACTTGACGAGAATGAGGATGATCCACTGTAGGGCAGTCGACAGTGTGTCTTGACTTGCTCCAAACACATCCCCGACTGTGGAGGACACATAGTCTTTCTCAGAAAGTCCCATCTTATCTCGTATTTGGTCCAGCGTCACTATAAAGGCATCAGTCATGTCTCTGATGGTGCTTGAATCGATTGTTTTTCTGTGCTCCACAACTTTATCTCGAATGAATTCACTAAACTCCAGGTTGAGCTTCTTAAAATTTTCAAAGATGGTTTTGATGGGGTTGGGGAAGTACTGCAGCCAGGGCATAACGTCCACTATGCTCCCTGCGCCTACAGTCTTGGTGAACTGGTCGTTCCTGCCCACCACCTGCTGAAACTCCTCATCTTCATGGGAGTACCTCTTCCCAAAGCAAACCGCGCTCATTATATTGGCAGTGGACACCACGACGTAGGTCAGGGGCTGGAAGTATTTGTCCTCCTTCGTTTTCCTCAGAAACAGCCGCAGCAGCTCTTTGCCCTCGCTGAGCACGTGGTTTTCAAATGTCTTCTTAGTTTGGGGGTTTCCTGTGGAAAACATCCGGACTGTGGACTGGGCCACTTTGCGGTGCATCTTCCACCAGCCCGTGGAGTTGCCAAACGCCATGCTGTTCCCATTGGAGATGTACTGGAAGGAGGTGAAGTCCGGTCTGCCGGAGAAGTGGGAGCCCTGCTTGACCAGCGCCTGTTTGATTGACCCCCCGTTCAGCACCACCACCGTCCGACTGCCGAGCTTGATCTGGAAGACGTCGCCGTATTTTTTCACCATGCGCGTAAAATACAAGTGCGGTGCGTTACCAAGCTGCGGTGCGTTCCCGATGACCGGCCAGGCGAGGGGGCCGGGCGGCCAGGAATGGGACCGCTGCCGACACAGCCACCGAAACAGGTGCAGGGACACCAGCAGAGTCATGCATGTCACTAACAGAGCCCTCGGAGTTGCTGGGCTCACTCCCTCCACTGTCACATCCATGATAGACATGCTGCAGGCAAGACATAAAATCATTGTTAAATGCATATGTTTGCAGATTAAAGGCTTGAAATATGATACCCCAATTAAATGGGGTAGAAAAAAATGCATAATTAAATACCTAGTATTTTCCCTCATGGCAAAATATTATATTTTAGAATTTTTCCAAAATATTGAATGCGCCTGATCCAAAAAATAAAAAAATATATTCTTTAAAATAAAAAAAATAATAATAATCAAACACGTTTCTCTGTGAGCCGAAGGACAGCACTAGAACCTCGACAAATAAAATAATCATTCCAAAAAAAAGAGAGTCCGGTTAGCGCGTATCTCTCACACACAGCCTGATTTAAAGTAACAGACTGTGAGCAGCCTACTGTGCATCCACAGGCAGTGCAGCAGCTTGTGTGGGAGATCCGTCCTCTCTGTCCGCAGCCTGCTCATGCTTTGAAGCCCCACAACACCAGGCGAAGTAATTTATCCCCACACAGCGCAACATCACGGCTTTGTTACAGTGGGCAGGTTTGTTGCAAAAGGGTGTCACCCCCACCACCAACACATCTCTCTCTCTCACTGACTCTTTTTCTTTTACTCTCTTTCTTATGATAGCTCACGCCCAGGCAACGGGACCTAAACAATACGTTAATTATATGACTGGATATTCTTCTAAGAAAATATAAAAGCAGGACTGCCAGTTGCAAGTCCTAAATATAGTTTGCCATCTTATTATTATTATTATTATTATTATTAGTAGTAGTAGTAGTAGTAGTAGTAATAATAATAATAATAATAATAATAATAATAATAATAATAATAATAATAATAATAATAATAATAATACAAGGAATAAGTAGAATAAGTAGTCTTTCTATGCGGTATTAAATAATATGGCTTCAAGTCAAAGTGCTTGTAACGACGTGCGAGTCTGCCTGAGGGAATTATGTAACACCCGACACAGTCTCAATCTTTTCAAATAATTTATATAGTCCGGACCCGCTAACTGTTAACTGCTTTACTTTTTTATGAAAACATAGTTTTAAAAAAATATTTTATATTGTATTTAAAATATATATACATTAATATATATTATATAAATATATTGATCAAATCAAATGATATAATATATTTAGTTTTGGAAACTGGTCGCGTGTGATCAAACAGCCTGTATGTTGCAAATGTAGAAACGCAGTCGGGGTGATGGGGACGCTTTAAAATGCTAAAGGGATCTAGAATCCATGTTTGCTGCTCCTTTACTCGTTTTGGTGTTTCGGCTTTGAGAATACAAATTCTTGTTTCTACAAACTCCCGGCTCACATGTCCGTGGCGCAGGGCTCGGTGTGTTGGCGGAGTACTTCTCTTGATGCTCGAGGGTGACGGTGTGAGGGTGCGCTTTTCGTTCGAGCCACCAGGAGGAGGCGAACCCCGTGTTGTGACTCATTAATTCCCCCCAATTAACAGCCATGCCGGGCATCGGAGCTGCTCTAGCGGCAGGTTATACACCCTCGTTTCTCTCTCAGATCTTCAAATGACAAACACGTGTGGACGAACGGGAACTTTAGATCTACTGTCCAGATATTTAGCTGATTCTGGTCAAGTCTTAAATGACAGAAATATTTGTTCCCCTCTAAGATTTAATCTAAAAAATAGAATCCGGAGTTCGGGTTGATTTTATAGCTCTTCTATTAAATTCTGTGTAGATTTAGTTTCAATCTGTTTCAGTTTTCTTGAATCTGCAAGTATTGTTCAAGTGTCAGAGCCCCGCTCGAGCCTTCCTGCTAACATCTGGTCTGGTTTTGAAATGATGTGATTCGGGAAACCCGCTTCAGCACCGCGGACAGCGGCTCAGACGATGGCTCGTGTCCCGTGACCCAAAACTTTCACAGAGAAGCTGCAGGCGCAAATTTGAACTGTTTGTTGTATCTTCAAATTAAATTCAGAAATATCCAACTCCATCAAATACGGCCAGTTTAACTCCATCTCTTTCCCCCTTTTTTCCTTTGACGAAATGTAATCCAAATTATTAAGGACCAGAAAAAGGATTTTACAATACTTTTCGTATATATTTACATGTCTAAACTATGTTATAGAAGTACACGCAAAACCACATTTATACAAATTTCATTAGGATAGAAAATTACGGGTCAATAACACTTCAAATTTCCTTGAAAATTCTGCGTTAATTAAGCGTATACTTTGTCTGTGGCCTAACATGATATCTAGAAAAGGGTCTGACGAGCTTTAAAAAAAGTATTTCAATCACTTTAGTCCATATGGTGTGTTTTAATTAAAACACACATTTTCTCATTATAAATAAAGTGTGTAAAAGCAGGTTGTTAATGTAATGTTAATGTATTCAGATGAAATGAATGTAAAGGGCGTAGAGACTTACTGAGACGAGACCCTCCACTGCTGCTGTTGCTGCTGCTTGAAAAACTTCTCATAAGGTGACAGTGTGTGATCTTCTTTTATTCCAATAAGGAACCGATACACGAGGGTGGGGACAAGTCAGTGAAGTGCCTGGCCCCTCTCCTTGGCTGGCAGGACCCGGCTGTTAGACCAAGCACGTCCATCCTGTCACGATCCTGGGTCTTATGACCCAGTGTTTTGAGTTTTAGTTCATTTTGATGTTTTAGTTTATGTAAGCCCTTCAGGTTCCTAAGTTCATTTGTTATCATGCTTAAGTGTTTCTAGTTCTTATTATTTCCCCCTCGTGTTTCCAACTATGGTAAATCTCCCCTGCTTTTCATGTGTTTCATGTCTGTGTCTTACATTGTGAAGTTTGGGTTGTCATGTCTACGTCTCATTATGTTTCCTGTTTTATTGTGAAGAGGTCTGGTGTTTCTGTGTTCATCGTGTTCAGTTTTACTCTTCCCCTGTGGCGTTGTTATGTTCATGTTGATCTACTGTGCCTTTCTGTTCCATGTTTCAGATCCCTATGTTCTGTCTCCCCCAGTCTGTTTAGTCCACATGTCTTGAGTTCCGTCAGTGTGTTTCCTGTTTTACTTTCACAGTCTGTTCTATGTTAATGTTTCTAGTTTTGCTTCCCTTGCCTCGTCCTGCTCAATTACTCTCAGCTGTGCTCTCCTCCTGTGGCTCATTCCCCCTCGTTATCCCTCAGTGTATTTAAGCCCCATGTTTCTCTTTGTCAGTGTTGCGTCCTCCATCATAGCTGTGTGATTTTTCCCTGTGGTTCTTTGTGCTTTAGTTTTCCCAGTTTAGTTTATTTTGTATTGTTTTTTCGTGTCCCACTTCACGCCAGCAATAAAGCTGTGTTTTTTGAGTTTACCTTTTGTCTCTGTGAGTTTGCGTTTGGGTCCTCTCCTGCCTGCCACACAGCCGAACTGTGACAGAAGGACGCAACCAGACAATGGACCCAGCAACTCATAATCCCTCCGCTGAGCTCCGGGAGGACATGATCTATGCGGTGGAGTTTCTATGCCAGGAATGGTTTGCGCTGCCCTTTGAAGAGTACCAGGAGGAGTTAGCCATCCGTTTGCAGAGGATGGTTTCTGGACTTCCCTGGCTATTTGGCACGCTAAACCCTCTCATCCAGGACTTCCTCGTTTCCACCGTACACATCCGCCCGGATCGGCCTCTCCACTATGAAGACTCGGAGGAGGTTCAGCCCGGTCCGCTGGAGGATTCGCGGGCTGGCACGTCTCCTCCCCCTCCTTCCCGGAGAAAACGGCGTTCACGCCGTCAGCGATCCCGAGCAGCGGAGCAGTTTTCTTCCACTGCTGGAGGGCCCGAGGAGCCCGTCCAGCTTCATGCCACGTCAGCTGGAGGGCCCGAGGAGCCCGTCCAGCCTCAAGTCACGTCAGCTGGAGGGCCCGGGGAGCCCATCCAGCCTCATGCCTCGTCAGCTGGAGGGCCCGAGGAGCCCATCCAGCCTCATGCCACGTCAGCTGGGGGTTCAGGAGAACCGCACCAGCCTCATGCCACGTCTGCTGGAGGGCCCGAGGAGCCCTTCCGGCCTCATGCCACGTCTGCTGGAGGGCCCGAGGAGCCCTTCCGGCCTCAAGCCACGTCTGCTGGGGGGCCCGAGGAGCCCTTCCGGCCTCAAGCCACGTCTGCTGGGGGGCCCGAGGAGCCCTTCCGGCCTCAAGCCACGTCTGCTGGGGGGCCCGAGGAGCCCTTCCGGCCTCAAGCCACGTCTGCTGGGGGGCCCGAGGAGCCCTTCCGGCCTCAAGCCACGTCTGCTGGGGGGCCCGAGGAGCCCGTCCGGCACCACGCCACGTCAGCTGGCGGGCCCGAGGAGCCCGTCCGGCCTCACGCCACGTCAGCTGGCGGTCCCGAGGAGCCCGTTCAGCCTCGTGCTTCGTCAGCTGGAGGGCCTGAGGAGCCCGTCTGGCCACCTTCTGCTTCACCACCTGTGGCTGCCTCACTGTCACCTGGTTCTGCCTCTGCTATGCCAGGACCAGCTCCAGCCTGTGCTTCGTCAGCCGCAGCTCCAGCCTGTGCTTCGTCAGCTGCAGCCTCAGAGCCTTCATCCTCGCCCGGTCCGGCCTCTGCATCAGCTGCTCCTGCTCCACCTGGTCCGGCTCCGGCTTCAGTCTCAGAGTCTTCGTCCTCGTCCTCGTCTGGCCCGGCCTCAGAGTCTTCGCCCTCGTCTGGCCCGGCCTCGTCAGAGTCTTCGCCCTCGTCTGGCCCGGCCTCGTCAGAGTCTTCGTCCTCGTCGGGTCCGGCCTCGTCAGAGTCTTCGTCCTCGTCGGGTCCGGCCTCGTCAGAGTCTTCGTCCTCGTCGGGTCCGGCCTCGTCAGAGTCTTCGTCCTCGTCGGGTCCGGCCTCGTCAGAGTCTTCGTCCTCGTCGGGTCCGGCCTCGTCAGAGTCTTCGTCCTCGTCGGGTCCGGCCTCGTCAGAGTCTTCAGCTACGCCTGGTCCGGCCTCTGCCTGTGCTTCTGCTACGCCTGGTCCGGCCTCTGCCTGTGCTTCTGCTACGCCTGGTCCGGCCTCTGCCTGTGCTTCTGCTACGCCTGGTCCGGCCTCTGCCTGTGCTTCTGCTACGCCTGGTCCGGCCTCTGCCTGTGCTTCTGCTACGCCTGGTCCTGTGCCCTCCAAGCCTCGGCCGGTACGCCTGACACTTGGGCGCCGCCGCCGCCTTCCGCACGGCCGGCCCCCTGAACGGTTCCCGCCCCGTCGCCTTCCGCACGGCCGGCCCCCTGAACTGTTTCCACGTCACCGCCGTCGAGGTCGGCCCCCTGAACCGTTTCCGTGTCGCCGCCGTTGCCGTCCGCACGGACGGCCCCCTGATCACATGAACTATGACTTTCTGGACCGTCACCCTCCGGGTCGGCCCCCTGAGGAGTCATGAACTGTTCCCTGCGCTCCTGTGATTTTGATGGACATTTTGTTTGTTTTTTTTGTTTTTTGGCCTTGTTTCTGGCCCTCCGTCCTGGACCCCCACCGCCCGCCCTGGGCGGGTTGTTTTGGTTTTGTTTCGTGTTTGTTTCTTTGTTCATGGTTTTGGGCGTCTGGAATCCGCCCTTGAAGGGGGGGCTCTGTCACGATCCTGGGTCTTATGACCCAGTGTTTTGAGTTTTAGTTCATTTTGATGTTTTAGTTTATGTAAGCCCTTCAGGTTCCTAAGTTCATTTGTTATCATGCTTAAGTGTTTCTAGTTCTTATTATTTCCCCCTCGTGTTTCCAACTATGGTAAATCTCCCCTGCTTTTCATGTGTTTCATGTCTGTGTCTTACATTGTGAAGTTTGGGTTGTCATGTCTACGTCTCATTATGTTTCCTGTTTTATTGTGAAGAGGTCTGGTGTTTCTGTGTTCATCGTGTTCAGTTTTACTCTTCCCCTGTGGCGTTGTTATGTTCATGTTGATCTACTGTGCCTTTCTGTTCCATGTTTCAGATCCCTATGTTCTGTCTCCCCCAGTCTGTTTAGTCCACATGTCTTGAGTTCCGTCAGTGTGTTTCCTGTTTTACTTTCACAGTCTGTTCTATGTTAATGTTTCTAGTTTTGCTTCCCTTGCCTCGTCCTGCTCAATTACTCTCAGCTGTGCTCTCCTCCTGTGGCTCATTCCCCCTCGTTATCCCTCAGTGTATTTAAGCCCCATGTTTCTCTTTGTCAGTGTTGCGTCCTCCATCATAGCTGTGTGATTTTTTTTTTTTTTTTTTTTTTTTTTTTTTTTTTTTTTTTTTTTTTTTTTTTTTTTCCCCCTGTGGTTCTTTGTGCTTTAGTTTTCCCAGTTTAGTTTATTTTGTATTGTTTTTTTCGTGTCCCACTTCACGCCAGCAATAAAGCTGTGTTTTTTGAGTTTACCTTTTGTCTCTGAGTTTGCGTTTGGGTCCTCTCCTGCCTGCCACACAGCCGAACTGTGACACATCCGCCTTTTATTCCAGAGTGTAAATAATCCCAAACGTGACCTCATCATAATCATTCTAAACACAATATACCCTTTAAAACGCACAGTTAATACAAAAAACTGGAACTGCTGACTTCTTTTACTCAGCAGGTTATAGGTTTAACTCTGTACCACTGAATGGTGAGAGGAAATGTGGACTCATTTATCTGCTCTTGTAGGTATTTCCTGTTGCTGTTAGTATACAAAATGATAAAAAATGTTACCGCTTCTTTCTGCCACGAAAGATTGAGGCAAATGGGATTAAATGGAGTATCATAGTTACCACTTCCTTCTTCTGAAGCCTATATTAGAGTCGAATCCCTTTTTGAAGAGTGACGGTTTCAGCTTCAAGTGAAGGGAATTTACCAACATTACTAAATCAAAGCCTATTGGAGATTTTTTTTTTTTTTAAAAAAATACAGAAGGACCTATTACAGAGACAGTAGGAACTTTAGGAGGCCAAATCAACAGTTTAAGCGTAAAGTTGCCGTCATGAATCTAAATACAGACAGTTTACTTTAAGATTCAAACCAAACTAAAAAGCCAGGCTAAACATCTTTAAAAAAAAAAAGCAAGGTGAAAATGTACAGAATAATCCTGTAGTGTTTAGCGCTACATTTTTAGTCAAATCCTAAAATAAAAACTCTTGAGACTGCTTCACAATGCAATGACAATGAGTTCAAACATATTGAAAAACAAGCCAAGTTCTTCTTAAGCAAAAGAAATCAAATATTCCTAAGTGTCCAAGTCAGTCACTCAACATGCCTTTCAATTACAGTATATATCAAGAAACATCCTTTATAATCTTGTCTAAAAAAAAGTTATTCATCAATGATCTATCTCATTAACACATCATGTTGCCAGTATTTGAAGTCTATATTTTTAGTAAGCAACCTTTAATCTTTATTAGTATCACTGCATTTTCAAATATATTGTATAAACTCTGAGTTACAAAGTCCTTAAACCTGAAATTTACCAGTGCATGGCATTTAAGTTAATCCTTTCAAAGCTGCAAAAGGAAATACAGGCCTACACAACTCTGCAAGCGTTTCATTGAAGCTTCTCCTTGCTAGCAGCTCTGATACCAGTTTCCCTTCCTGTTTGACTGACAGCTCAATTGCTCATCGCGTGTGAGTGAGCATGGAGCTCGGGGAGGAGCTCACAAAGGTGTGTGCAGGTGATGATTTGCTTAGACGGTAAAGGTACAGTTGCACTGTAAAGTTCCAGCCTAGCACAGCACAGCACAGTTCTACTTCCAGCAACATTTTTCACATTCAGAGCATAGTTTTGTGCAAGGAAAATCAAGGTAAGACATACCAGGAAATTGCATAACCTGCAAACACAAATAATTAATAAACTAGGCCATTACACTGATTTATGTCTGTTATTTGTGGAGCAATGCACGACCTTGGACGAAAAGAATGCCTTTTAGAGCACTTGTGGGCCTTATCATGTTCTGTGAATCAGTGCTGTGAATAGAGGGGACTGCCCAAGGCTATTCTAAAGGTGCCGTGCAGTCACGCACATGTGCTTCATCACAGGGGTGACAACTGAAGGGAAAGCTGCTGACAGCTTCACTAAACACAGGTCTCCCTCCATCTGCCTGTCATGGATAGGCACAGAAAAGAGCTGCTAAGCTGGTAAATATATAACTGAGGCTTGGTAAATATATAAAGATATTTTATTCCAATCTTGGCATGCCCATGAGAGTTTACAAGTCATGCTTGAATTAAAACATCATCAGATTTATGGTATGAAGATAAATGTTATCTTTGAGATATTCTCATAAAAATGAACAGATGGATTAGTTATGCTGATTATTAAACCCTGAAAGTAATTCAAAAGGCAGTAATTCATTGTGTCACTGGCCAGTTTTCTGTGATTTATAACACAATAGGGGCTTTGGCATCTACAAGGACTAGAACACAATGCAGTTCTTGGAAGTGGACTTGAAAATAACCCCACAGAAACTCTACCTGAGTCAGCACTTTGTTCTGAGTTTTCAGTGCAGCAAGAAAACAGCTTCAAAAGAACAAAACTGTTTGCTCAGAGCTGTATGCAAAGTTATTTAAAAGCTGCACAAGTCAATATTTTTGTGTAGACAGTGGATCAGGTGAATACTTTGTAAAGTATTCATGTAAAATGACTTAAGCTGCATAAAGCATTTTAACATCATTGTTCTTGCAGTATAACTTCCTGTTACCATTTTGATTCAGTCTTAGCACTTTTACAAACCTTTGAATAGCAAGCCGCTAATATAAGTGAAAACGCTCTTAGGAACTGTATATATGCTGAGGCATAGTAAGCAGCTATATCATGAACATAATGAAACATCTTACTGCTAGATATTTCCTCCAAGGAGTTGGTAAAGACCAGCCCAGAGGAAAAAGAAAAAGGAAAATGAATATATATGAGGGATTGAAAAAATGCTCAAAATTAAGGTCAGTATTGCGCTAACTGCTTTTGTTTAGCACTGTTGTTAATGGCATTATTCAATTACATCATTAAAGTTGCTTTTACACATTACTCTACAGCCCCAAAGAGACCAAAAGTATAATCTAAAACATAAAAACTATATTTACAGATTCCTCTAAGGAGCAGATGTTAGCATGTTTTACTAAATAAGCTATATGATCATGCTAACAGCTAAAGGCACAATCACTTTATTTTAATTCTTCCAAATAGCCAAAAGTAAATATAAAGATTTTGATTTAAGTTATTACCAGGTTAATATGTCTAACAACAGTAACAATAAATTCCCAAAATAGTTATAATCTTCTACTATGCTAAGCATTTAGCATTTAGCTGACATTAGCCTCCATAGGACAAAACTGTGAACACTCCATTTCCACAAGTGAATTTCCACATTTATTTTCATATTTATTATTTACTTTTTATATTTTAGAAATCCTTACATAAAGAGCCAACCAGCTACAAGTTGTCATGACAATGGTACAATGCTTTGTTTTTTCCTGAAGTTTCACACACTTTACAGCAGCCTCTGCAAATCAACGACATCATTGTTTCAAATCAGGATGGATAGGATTTTTTCCACGACTTCGCAAATACAATGCCCTTTTTTTTTAAAAAAGTCTGATGTCATAAAGACTTGTGGTTTCTAATGGAGTACGAAACTCACAGTGTCACACATAGTAAATCTACTTTAGATTTTACAGTTTCCATGGAGAATATAAATGGCATTTTTCAGCATCACTGTTGAGCTCTATTGAGCTCTATTCTTTACTCTCTCTATTGCTAAGTTGGTGCAAGATTTTAGTAGAGGAAATAAAAGTAAGTTCAAGAAGTGCAGATACACACACTAACAGAAACACAGAAAAAACACACATTAGGATTGTCTGTATGGCCCTGTCTTGTTAATTACTTTCCATTAGAGATGAATCGGCCCGCCGCCGTGTGATTGGTCTAACTACTCCTACACCAAACAAAACTGTCATCTGGCTTGGTGATGAGACAGGGAGAGTTGAGCGCCAGGGCAAACCCTTTACTTTGGTCCGCCCGCGAGCGCCTCATTACAACAGAGTGACCTCAGTGACTCCAAATGTCAAACTGTCCCACAATAACCTTCCCCCCCAACTCTCACCCCAATAATTCCCAGAAGTCCACAAATCCCATGTTTATCTTCTCTTAACTGACGGTGAAAAAAAAAGCACCAGCTTTCCATGTAAAAGCATGAGAATGATGCTAATGAGTGCTTCAAGTATCCTAATGACCTTGCGGATTAACTGAGCGCTCATTGAGGTACTTCTATCTGTACGGTCTTTTCTTGTCTGGCCAAGTTCTAAGGAGGCCCTTGCCAAAGTGTAATCAGCAGCCCGTGAAGGCGTCTCTTCTCCATTCTCACACTGAAAGGGCATTTTCCCCCTGAATTCTGAATCGGCGTCCATGTCGGATTTTTTGTGTTACTGGTGGTGGAAACCTTTTCAAGGGTTTGCGGAGTCCGACTGAACTGTTGGTGTTTCTTTGGGAAGAATGGGAAGCTTATTACGTGTTCAGCCGCATGACTGCGCTTTTCAAATCCACGCCAACTAAAAACAGCCTTGCCTGCCTCCATCCTGTTGTCAGTCGTTGTTTTTATTGGCTTAATTGAAGAGACTGACAAGAAGCCCATGGAAAATAACCAGTGAATAGTTTTTAATGAATGTGGAGGTGTTTTGTTTTTGCAGATTACTGTGTGAATGGAATGGGGTGAGGATTATGTGAAAATTCATTTTGACGACAAGTTTGATCAAGACCTCTGATATGAAAATTGGTGAAGACATGCTTTTGCTCATTTACCGAGTGCTGCTCCAAGTAGAGCTGTTGTTACAAACGACTGCATCCTTCAGGAAGTGATGAACCACATGACCTCTGATGTTTGTGCACAGTGTGTATATCTAAATCCACCTCATGCACAAAACACAAATCTGTGCAAATACATACAGACAAATGCAGAGGAAAACAGAACACGATAAGCTGCCATTTCTTCCTACTTGCTTGATGAGGCCTAATCTTATCTAGTCTCTGCAGGATTACAGAGTTGCTATTCTAACCCAAACCGGCTCTGTCATTAAAAGTCACTGAAGCTTACTTGTCTCCCCCCTTGTGTTTATCTTTTCCTCCCTGTGCAAGGTGAAAGGTGAAGCAGCACTCAAAGGGAAGCTAACCCACTTCTCTACGACCCCCTCCCGGGTCCTGTCTTTGGTGTTTTTACAAGAAATTAATGATGACGGACAGATGACGATAGGCTGTTACCCGCAGAGGAGGAAGTCACACGAAGTGTGGCCTCTTGTCCCACACAGAGCTCCTATTTACCATAAGAACCAGACCAGGGATATTTGATGGAGGAGAAAATAGGCAGCTGTGGTTGGCTGTAAGTAGCCAAGCAGAAAGCTCCTAGAGGACAAATGGCCACACACATATCTGGCTCCAAAACCAAAAGCTGACCCTACATTTCAAAAACATAAATCAGCTGTTCACTTTAGCTTCCCTTCTCACTAATACCAGTTTCTTTCAAACCCAATTTCCCAGTAAATGCTGTAATTTAGCATAGCTTTGAGATCATAATAATGTCATCATGAGGGGTTACTTTCAGAAATGCAAAGCAAAAACTGGAGTTGCATTTAGAATAGCATTGGTTTATGAAAGTAGCGGGCGCTTTGTAATTATAGACGGTATCTAAAAGCTTGATGTGGCCACCTTGACGTCACTTATTGTTATGTGAAGTCAGTCACTTACCACTGACATGATAGAAATTATTATTATCGATGTCATAAATAAAGTGAGGAAAAGGGAAATTTTCTGTAAACGTCATGCTTTTTGCCTGTTTTGCATTAGCTACACTTTTTAGACCCCAAAGATTTGTCCATCTTTTATATACAGTCTGTGTGCATAATAGCTGAAAATGGAAAGCAAATTGATTTCTAGATCATTTAAAATCCCATATTTATCTAGATAACATAAGGTTAAAGTGTAAAATGCATTTATTAATTTACTTATCTGAAAAAAAAAATTGTGCCATCATTTTAGAAATGCTAGGACAGGAAATGCATTGGGAAAAAAACCTGCAAGAGATGAACAATTTAAAAAAAAAAGCTTCTTAAATTAAAAATCATTATATACAGAACATAATGTGATAAAAGATTCAGGTAATCTCTGTAGAGAAGGGACAAGCAGTGAATAGCCTTGATCGTCAAACTAAGCAATAATGAAAATAGATCTCCAAAGGTTGATTCTGTTCATCTGGACGTAGCGTTTTCAGTGGGAGAAACATTTCGTCACTCATCCAAGTGACTTGGGTGAAAATGGAAATAGATATGATTCTGTCATGGAAATGAAGGATGTGCCAGTCTAATATTTGGATTGTTTACTGTGACAATAATGAGCTGATTCATACTTTCATTTCATCTGTTCCTCTACATTTACTTTATCACATCCAGCAGCCACAGAGCTTCTGCAAACAAGCTGAAATCCCGTATGAAGCAACAATGGCTTTTCAAAACTACTGAATTTGCCCTACAACGAGTCTTCAACCTCAGTCTGCGACTGGGGAGAGTGCCCGCCCTATGGAAGACATCCTGCATCGTCCCGGTCCCCAAAAAGAACCGGCCCAATGAGCTGAATGACTTCTGACCGGTGGCACTGACGTCACATCTTATGAAGACTCTAGAGCGGCTCTTCCTCAACCTCCTCCGACCACAGGTACAACATGCCCAGGACCCACTACAGTTTGCATACAAGGCGGGTGTCGGAGTGGAGGATGCCATCCTGTACCTCCTACACAGAGCCCACTCACACCTGGATGGGGGAAAAGGCACGGTCAGGATCCTGTTTCTTGACTTTTCCAGTGCCTTTAATACCATCCGGCCCTGTATGCTTCAAGAAAAACTGAACAGGATGGAGGTGGACCCCTGCCTGGTGGCTTGGATCTCCGACTACCTCACCGACAGACCACAGTACGTCAGGCTGAAGGACATCACGTCTGACACAGTGGTCAGCAGCACAGGAGCACCACAGGGAACTGTGCTGTCCCCTCTTCTCTTCACCCTGTACACCTCTGACTTCTGCTACAACTCTGAATTATGCCACATTCAGAAGTTTGCAGACGACACAGCCATCATGGGGTGTATCTGGGATGATCAGGAAGAGGAGTACAGAAGTCTGGTGAGGAACTTTGTCGCATGGAGTCACACAAACCACCTGCAACTCAACACCTCAAAGACTAAGGAACTGGTTGTGGACTTCGGGAGGTCTAGAGCAGGTCCACTGCCGGTTCAGATAGAGGGGGAGGAGGTGGAGGTGGTCAACAAGTACAAGTACCTCGGGCTGTGGGTGGACAATAAACTGGACTGGTCATGCAACACAGAGCACCTGTATAAAAAAGCCCAAAGCCGACTGTACTTCCTCAGGAGGCTGAGGTCTTTTAACATCTGCAGGAAGCTCCTGAGGATGTTTTACCAGTCAGTGGTTGCTGGAGTACTTTTCTATGCTGTGGTGTGCTGGGGGAGCAGCACAGCAAAGAGGGACTCATCCAGGCTGGAGAAACTGATCAGGAGGGCTAGCTCTGTGGTCGGCATGAAGCTGGACACTCTGGTGACAGTGGCAGAGAAAAGGACATTAAAGAAACTGATGGACATTATGGACAATGCTGGGCATCCTCTGCACACGGCCATTAACAACCAGAAGAGTCTGTTCAGTGACAGGTTGCTTCTCCCCAAGACAAGAACTAACAGACTTAAAAACTCCTTTGTCCCACACGCCATCAGACTGTTTAACTCCTCTCTGGAGGGGAGAGGGAGGGGAAACAGGAGGACAAAGGAGGGGGGAACAACTAAGCTGTAGTGCCTCTTCACCTCACTGTACAATACCTTGTGCAATACTTTTTGTAAATAGTCAACGGTGCAATAGACTCAATACTTGAAATGTGCAATTCACTTGTATTTTTATTTTTATTCCTATTTATTCTATTTATCCCCTTCGTATATTTTATTTATATTGTCTCTGTATTTATATATATGTGTGTGTGTATAACTCTGTAACTTCTGTCGGTGCTGTGCTTTTTTGGAAATCGAATTTCCCAGAGGAACCCACCCGAGGGATTAATAAAGTTCTATCTTATCTTATCTACTCGTCTCTGATGCCTGCAGCCATGAAGAAGTTGTGTAACACAGTATGAACTTGTCCCTATCCCAACATTTTTCAAAAGTGTTGCTGACATCAAATTCAAGCTTTAAAAAAAAGAAAATGGCATGCTTTCTGGTTTTTATTTCCATCCTGTCAATTTAACAACATGGTTTTTGAAAGGACAAATGCAGCATACCAAAGCTATGCAAACGCTCTCATTCTTTGTATCACATTACATTGTTGTCTTATGTTTGTGTCTTCATGGCTGGTAAACCCCGAACAAATCCAGCATCAGTCCTCTGAAGCATTAAACTGTGACATATTTTGCCAGTCATGTGAAAACAAAGGGTGTATAAAATGCCCAGCCACAACACTGAAATGATTTGTTGCCCAAGAAGGTGGATGGTGCGGACAGAACATTGGTTTCCGTGGAAATGATTGTCTTTTTCTTCCTTCTTTTAAACTTTTTGGTGTTTAAAGCTGCTTTTAAGTTTCACAGAAACTGTGCTTTTAGATGAACATCCTGGGTTCATTTTGAGAAATGTAATCAGAAGGTCGTCTCACAGGTCGCCTGCTCGGCTGTATTATGACATCCACGGACACCCTTCTGCTACTTTTATCTGGGATTCTCGATGTCTTTCTAATGGCTGGATACCAATAGCTGAAAAATAGTGACTCTACCCTTCTGTAGTTTGGTTCTACACAATCATGGCGAAGATGCTGGAAATTATTACACCCCGGAACAAGTATTAGCTCGTAATTGCGATGACGCTTGGAACAAATAAAGCACTGATTGTACTGGAACAATACTTACAGAAGTAGGGCTGGATTTTTGTTTTGGGGCATTAGCAACATCATTACATCACTTGTATTAATCACACAACGGTTAAAGCGGGAACATGTATGATTACACCATGTAAAGTAGACCTGAAACTTGCTTGGGCTGTTTGGCAGAATTATGAATGGAACCAGTGAACGGCTGAAATATGTACATTCAAAACTCTGAAATGCTTCGAGCAAGTAAATATAAAAGTGACATGAATTGATTTGTAGTGAGGAGCATGTTGAATATTTGGTGTGATCATAATTTAGGTTATTTTACAGATCGTGTTGCATTTTCTGTAAATCAGCTGATGCGAAAGACAGTTGTGTGCAGTTCATCAAGGACAGTGCCGGGCCATGAGGCTAGCAGGAAGAAGCCACATGAGATCCTCTATTATACTGAACTCAAGCTCTGAACTGTATATTCTTAGCTTATTGTTTCATTAGGGGATTGGTATTTCCTTTGGGCCCGCAGTTCCTGCTGATGCAGCACTCACAGTCTATCAGACGGAGTCATATGGAAGTAGTTCAGGTTTTTTTTTTTTTGCTGGCATCAGGCAGTTGAGAAAAACAAAGAATATCATCACTTACAAACTGTACTTCAGCACAGGCATGGGCATAATGCATAATGAAGTAAATACAAATTTTAGAAGTCAGAAAGGAGTTGCTTTTTGTGTGCTCAAACAAAATTAAGTAACAGCCATTCTGTCTCTGAATTTTGTTTCATGAGTTAATAATTATCGACTGATTCTTAGTTTCTGTTAAGGTGTCTGTTCTCTGTCCACGCAGCGCAGAACGTTTTTGCAGATTTAGAAGAACAACCGAGCAAACAGAAAAGAAAGAAAAGAATTTGGGCAAAGTAAAAAGGGGATCATGCACAGACGCCTCCCTCATCAGCTTGTGCAGTGTTTGAACTGTCTATAACTGCTTTCCTCATCAGATTCTTTGTGTCTGAAACTTCACTTTATTCACTTCATTTAAAATGTGTGAGCTTTTCATCCAGGCGTCATGATAACACAGGAGATGCTGTCAATCTAGAAAAGTCCAGCACGGTAAATAAAAAAGGCAACACAGCTCTTTTATGTAGATTTTTTAATATCACAGAATAGTGTCCAAGTAATTACTGGCATATATGTGAAGTTGAGCAGTTACAAATGTTTCAGTGAGCATTAACATATAATCCTGTGTACTGTATATGGAAACATGTATGTACATTCATTGCCCATTTGTTCTGTTAAATGGTTTTTGGTTTTGTTTCACTGTCCGCTTTAGTCTACTATAATTATTTTACTTTATTTAACTTTTGTTTAATGTTTTTTATTGCTGGGAAATATATCCTATATCCTAAATCCTTTTACTGATATTAACTGTTTACACTTTCATTCAATTGATCGCAGCATTTTTATATTCTTCCCTATGAAATGTCATGAATTATTGATGTATAACAAATACATAAAGAATCTAGACAAACATTTATAGATGAGGGTGGTACATCAAGTTTTAAAAAAGTCCTACAAAGAGCAATAAATACCACCGTGCAATAAGTAGTTTGTTTCCTAAGCTGGAAACTACTTCCTCTCCACCCACACCCTACCCCTTAGACTGAAAAACCCCCTGACAGAAATATAATAGAGTCCCAGTGGATCTGATTCTATTGAGAGAAGGAAGGGTGGAGGAATACAGAAAGAGCAACACAGCAAAACACATCATCTGAGTTCACGTATGCACATTCTCTTTTTGTATGTGTAATGTGGTCAATTTAACAAAAGGAGCTCTTAATCAAGCCATCATTATTTAATTATTTTAATACATGTAAATTCACTGTTTGGATAACTTCAATTCATCATTCAAAAGCCTCACAGCTACTGTGAGCTACTAATTTGAGTTAATCTGTTAAGCTACTACCGTGCTTAACAGATTTATTTGCCCACCACTCAATATATTGTAATATATACAAAGTGTGCAGCCCATCTGTCTTAAATTAACGGTATTGTTAATTTACCAAAATCATTTTTAATGTTTCTGAAATGGTTAATCTACCAGTATTTTTTCTTTAATTAACATGCAAAATTACATTTAATTACTTGCATTCTTGACCAGAAAAATTAGGTTTAGTGGTTGAAAGCTGTTTGTGTGTCGGCTTAACTTTGGGTATAAAAAAGGGAAATCAGTTCAGTGAATTTAGTAAAAAATAAATTTAAGAAAGAAGTTTTGACAGATTTCTCAAATATTTGTATTTTCTTGTTTTTATTACAGGTGGTCTAATAAATTTCTGTATAACATAAAACTCTTTACTTAAGTGGCAGGAAGTAAGAGTCTCTAAGGAAGTTAATTGGCTAGAGAAGTTAAGCCCAGACGCCACTGAATGACTATAAAGTTATCTTTTTGTTTAGTTATCCAAAAAGGTCTGTGTTCATTTTAGCTGTTGTATATTTTCACTAACGGCAGATGAGGTAAATGGAGTTAAATAGAAGGAAATCCATATGGAAAAGAAATAGTAAAAAAATATATACGATTTACTCATGAAAGTGGCCACTTTCTCATTACTTTCATATATTTTTTTAGTAAGTATACAAAACATAAAAGTTTCATTATATAATTTTTCAAGGGATCTTATATGTGTTTTCACTCTTGTATGCTTTTCATACAAGTTTCATACAAGACAGATAAAAACTTTATAAGATTTATATATATATATCTTTTCTATATGGGAAGCAAAGTTGTAGAAATAAAGCCAAAGTTGAAACTAAGAGTCACGACCCCAGATCTTTGAGAGTCAAAGCAATAAGAGAATAGTGGGGATTTGGCCCCTGTACCACAAAGGAACCTGTTGTGTTAGGAGGAAACATTTTTACATGTACACACAACCACACACACGGTGAAAAGATCCAAACTGACTGTGAGACAGCAGTGACAGTGCTCTCAAGCATAATGTCCTCATCGTGTTGTCACAACATTGTCAAAACTACCAGAGCTCCTCAGCATGTGGAGGGTGGAGGGGGCCAGAATCAGCAGTGTGCATGTGTGTGTGTGTGTGTGTGTGTGTGTGTGTGTGTGTGTGTGTGTGTGTGTGTGTGTGTGTGTGTGTGTGTGCTTTACTTTATTTGAGTGAATATATTATTGGCTGTTAACAAATAATCAGATGATTATGTGTAATAATTATGAAATGACTGCAGCTGTACCTTTAGCTCTACAAGACATTTTGGCATCTTTCAGCATGTTGTGTTGGTTCTATAACCCACATGCTCTGTGCTTCATAGAGTTTGGTTCAGTCTCACAGTGCTCATCAGTGTTATTTTCAAAAACACGCTCGTTTTTGAGGGAAATCCCAAATAAACTGCTGGATTCTGTTGGTTTAACAGCAGTTAGCCAAAATACAGGATGTTCCTCAGAGGTGGAGGAGGCCAGAATATGGCTCGAGTGAGAGTCTGTAGCACATTTGTCAGGTGTCTGGGTTACTACACGTCTTCTGGATGTGCCGACAGACAACAGTTTGTGAACAAAAACAACCTTATCATCGCAAGATGACTATCAGTGTTTGCTTTGTTGCCCCCAGTGTTGCTTTTTTACCTAAAAAGTTAAATTCACTGTAACACAGTCTTATGCTTGTAATATCCTTTGATGTTTAGTTCCTGTCTGAGAGCAGGCTGGAGTAAAACCACAAGCTTAGTTTTGTTTTTCTAAGACACCACTTCTCAACATTTAACATCCTTTATTCTCAAAAAACCAAGTTTACACGTTCACGTAATTTTGTGTAAAACCTTCGTGACTGCGGGGGTGAACTTACAATACTGCTGTTGATTGATTGGTCTAATTGATGTATATATATGTCAAACATTGTTTGAGTGTTTCTCGACATGCTCTACTAATTCAGACTGAACTCTAATTAGTGGCGTTGTTGGGTACTCATTTAGTTGAACTGAATCTTCTCCTCTTGTCTGGATTGGCAGAAGGACCTCTAACTGCCATTTTATTCAATAAGTGCCTGGTTGTAGTGCGCTGCAGCACATCCACTGAGAACACTGAGAATTTCTTTCTGTTGTGTTCCCACTGAGACCTTAAAGCAGGTCTGGCAATCCTCCATTTACAAAATCATGTGAATTGTAATAGGTTGAGCAGAAGCATCTTTTTCAGAGCCTTTGTGACATAACTTCCTGTGCTGCTGCATCAACTCCCATCGAAACCTCTGCCGGTTGGTTGTCAAGGAGCATAAAGCACCACTAGGATTGTATGGGACTGTTTGTTTGTTTGACTTTTGTCTCGGTGGAACAAAAAAAAAAAGAGAAAATGTTGTCATGGCTTTGGTACTCTGGCAGAGAGGTGAAAATCTGGCCTGTCACTCTGGATTAAGTCCGTCTCAGTGAGACTTCGATGTGCTGTGACAGCCTCAGATAACTTTTACAAGCAGGAAGAGTGCATTCAAATGAGTGCATTTACAGCACACAAGCAACTTGATCAGCAGATGAAAAATATCTGTCACAACTTCGGGTTATTTTTACTTGTTTTAGATTGTAAGATGTAATTTCCCCCAAAACTGACACTGAGTAATTTTAATATCACAACAATACAGCTTATTGTATTAGCCTCTCTCTGCAGGCTTGGATTGTCTTGCGAGTGCATCGAAGCAAATTTATGAATGGTATGTGAGAACAGCTTTTTTTCCCATTCATAAAAGTCCCTGTGTTCTGTCCTGTAGGGTTTTTTTTTTGTCGACATTCCTTGTAGTTTACATTCCTGTTTATAACCAGGTAATTGAGTGTGTGTGTCAGGCTGAATGAAACATACCAAACTGGATGGACAAGGTTGCAGCAGCACGCAATGCTCTGTAATCTTCAACTCCTGCTTTCATGTATGCACGCAAACACGCCTGCTGAGACATTTGCTCTGCAGCCACAAATACTTTCGAAGGGCTTTTGAAATTTGCATCAGGATTTTTTAAAATATATTTAAATGCATTCATTCCCTTTTAACAGCACAAACTCCCTGTTTTGCAAATGCTTGTAGCCTGTGTCTGATTTATGCTCACTAGACAGGAGCAGGTAAGATGGTAAGATGAGCTGTCGGAGAGTTATTGTTACACTGCAACCATCACGTGTGGAGCTCTGCCCGGACAGCTCTCTGTTGCGCCTTCTTCTCACGAAAAGATCGAGCGAGGGAGGGGAGGATTTGCAGGGCGGTGCGATATCTAATGAGGAATCTTTCAGAAGCAGCTATTAAGACTCCACGACATCAGATGAATGCTGCTTGCATGCATATCAAGATTTTAGTTAAAAGCCTTAGAAGAGCTTACCTCAGTGGGGCAGAGTCAGAGGAATGTCTGTGTGAGCCTCAGGAGGGTAACAGGACAACAGGAGGCTGAGATCAGCACAATCAATGAGTGGCCAAGTAATATTTTCTTGGTTGGCCTAAATATGAACTTATCGAGGTTTTGCGTGCTCCCTAAAGGTATACAAACACCGAGTTTCATGGGTGTAGGCTCGGTCCGAATATTTGTCATCTGTTATCTGAAGGCAACAACACAAAGCAGATTCAACAGTCTTTTGTTCTTGTACTCGGGTGGTTTCTGTGTTTTAAAATGACGTGCGATACTGAGTTTATATTGAGTTATAAAACGTTTAGAATAAAAACTGAGCAAAAAAACATTATTAAGGAGACTCGCAGATGACAAACCATTATATGTGTGTGTTTCTGCAGAATGGTGAAGCATAGTTTGAACTTATTACTGCTCTAATTATCTGCTTAACCAAAAGGGATTACCTCCCTGCATGGTAGCTTGCGAATCCACAAAAAAGTAAATATTAAGAAGCATTATATATAAAATCTATTTTTAAAATTCAGCTAGTGTACTTGGCAGGGACAGTGCACAGAGCAGAGACCCGCTGTAGTGCACAGAATATAATGAGTCAGTCCTAACACATAAAAACAGGTACAAAATAAAAAGAGTTTTGAAAGAACAATAAAATCTCCACTAGATTTAAATGCCAATTGTGTTGCAATCAAGATCAAGGCTAGTTGCAACCTGCTGTTATAGGGTAGCAGATATATATATATATATATCCTTCAAGCTCGGGTCCTCTACCAGAGGCCTGGGAGCTTGAGGGTCCTGCGCAGTATCTTAGCTGTTCCCAGGACTGCGCTCTTCTGGACAGAGATCTCCGATGTTGTTCCCGGGATCTGCTGGAGCCACTCGCCTAGCTTGGGAGTCACCGCACCTAGTGCTCCGATTACCACGGGGACCACCGTTACCTTCACCCTCCACATCCTCTCGAGCTCTTCTCTGAGCCCTTGGTATTTCTCCAGCTTCTCGTGTTCCTTCTTCCTGATGTTGCTGTCATTCGGAACCGCTACATCGATCACTACGGCCGTCTTCTTCTGTTTGTCTACCACCACTATGTCCGGTTGGTTAGCCACCACCATTTTGTCCGTCTGTATCTGGAAGTCCCACAGGATCTTAGCTCGGTCATTCTCCACCACCCTTGGGGGCATCTCCCATTTTGACCTCGGGACTTCCAGGTTGTACTCGGCACAGATGTTCCTGTACACTATGCCGGCCACTTGGTTATGGCATTCCATGTATGCCTTGCCTGCTAGCATCTTGCACCCTGCTGTTATGTGCTGGATTGTCTCTGGGGCATCTTTACACAGCCTGCACCTGGGGTCTTGCCTGGTGTGATAGACCCCAGCCTCTATGGACCTTGTGCTCAGAGCTTGTTCTTGTGCTGCCATGATTAGTGCCTCTGTGCTGTCTTTCAGTCCAGCTTTGTCCAGCCACTGGTAGGATTTCTGGATATCAGCCACCTCCTCTATCTGCCGGTGGTACATACCGTGCAGGGGCCTGTCCTTCCATGATGGTTCCTCGTCTCCCTCCTCTTTCTTGGGTTTCTGCTGCCTGAGGTATTCACTGAGCACTCGGTCAGTTGGGGCCATCTTCCCAATGTATTCTTGGATGTTCGTTGTCTCATCCTGGACTGTGGTGCTGACACTCACCAGTCCCCGGCCCCCTTCCTTCCGCTTAGCGTACAGCCTCAGGGTGCTGGACTTGGGGTGAAACCCTCCATGCATGGTAAGGAGCTTTCTTGTCTTTATGTCAGTGGCTTCTATCTCCTCCTTTGGCCAGCCTATTACCCCAGAAGGGTACCTGATCACGGGCAGGGCGTACGTGTTGATGGCCCGGATCTTGTTCTTACCATTCAGCTGACTCCTCAGGACTTGCCTGACCCTCTGCAGGTACTTGGTGGTTGCAGCTTTTCTAGCGGCCTCTTCATGGTTCCCATTTGCCTGCGGGATCCCCAAGTACTTGTAACTGTCCTCTATGTCTGCAATGTTGCCTTCTGGTAGTTCAATCCCCTCAGTTCTGACTACCTTCCCTCTCTTTGTTACCATCCGACTACACTTCTCCAGTCCGAACGACATTCCAATGTCATTGCTGTATAGCCTGGTAGTGTGGATCAGTGAATCGATGTCTCGTTCACTCTTGGCATACAGCTTGATGTCATCCATGTACAGGAGGTGGCTGACAACTGCTCCGTTCCGTAGTCGGTATCCGTAGCCAGTCTTGTTAATGATCTCACTGAGGGGGTTCAGGCCTGGGTTTCGATTTCATATGTCATATATATATATATATATATATATATATATATATATATATATATATAATATATATATATATATATATATATATATATATATATATATATATATATATATATATATATATATATATATATAATATATTATATATATTATGTATATATATATATATATATATATATATATATATATATATATATATATATATATATTATATATATTATGTATACACTTGTATAAAACAAGTGCATTAAAGGAACATACAATGCAATGTTATTTAAAATAGTGAGTAAAGTCAATATGCATTGAGATATGTAATGTCACATCTAGTTGTTCATGTTCCTGTTCTTGTTTATGTAAATATGTGATTTTCTTTAGCATTTTTTTTTCTTGTTGTTAAGCTGCTCTTTCATAAAACTTTTTTAATACTTATCATCAGTAGTGATATTCAGGTCCATTAAACATGTCAGCTTAAACAAGAGAGAGCACAGTAACACATGATTATGGTTCTGATTATTATTTACTCTATTTTATTCTTCTTAAAGGCAGCAGGACCTACTTGCTGTCGTCCTGAGTTCAAGTTAGTCACCTCATTGCCCCAACACAGAAAAAATTGATTGCAAAATGATTACCGGACACAGCTGGGACACAGGTGCTGCTTAAATAATAAACTTTTATAAGGTTAATGTCTGTCAGTAGTGTTTAAAAATCAGCCAGCATGTAAGTTTTCTCAGTGTTTGACTTAATATTCATTAGACTTTTATTTTAAAGCACTGCAGGTGCCCTGTAAATGCAGAGGAACAAGTCCTTTTGAAATGTATTGGAGTCTGAAAATTGAAGAAGTACTTCAAAACTAGACTCAAGTGCAACACTTGAATCCAATTGTATAGCTTGAGGCATTCAAGCCATCAGTCCAGTTGAAACAGGAACTCGGAAAGCTGCTGCTCCATGGAAGAAAAAAGATTGAAGCACAATTCGAGTGGCTCTCAGTCCTACAGCTGGAGAGAGAACAGCATGCATGCACACACAAAGGCACAGAATGTCTTTTTAGTCACATCCATCATTTATAGTTAACCCCCATTTCAGGGGCCGTTGGGGCTTAAGAGGTTAATTTCCTGTTTGAATAATTGTAAATGTGTATTTCAGTCAGAGGATTTGTTTTCATCTCTTAGTAGTTGTTTGGCATCTTCCTCTCGTTTTTTGTCAGTTTTGCATGTCCAAGGAGTTAATCAATGTTTCTTGTTGGCACCACTCTTTTTTGTTTTTTTTTAAAGTTCCCTGAGCCCCCTGAACCAGTAGGTCAGGCAGGCCTCCTATGCAATTATTTAAAAAAATGTGCATTTATGCTTTAATTTGCAGATACCTGCCAGAGAATAGTAATATCTGTTATTGCTACTGTTACTCTACTTGGTTAAAGTAACTCTTACAAATAAACCAGCTGCATATCTTTACCAAATGTTCAAACGTACCCTGCCTCACTTGGGCATCGAGGCCTTTTTAGTGACAGTGGAGCCAGGTGTCTCCTGCCAGTGCAACTAAAATAGTGTTTGGTAATTATCAGGCTGCTGAGAGTGGCACTGACAGCTTCCCACCGTGGTGTGTAAAGTCTCAGTGTACAGTACATGCGCCTGCTGAATTTAACACTTTCCTCAGAACTTTGTGACACACCTTTGTTTTCGCATGTTTGTTCGTTGCTAATTGATGTCAACATCTGCTGCAATCCCTCAGCTGTAGTGTAAGTGTAATTCATGGGAACGCAGGAACACGCAACATATGAAATCGAAACCCAGTAATGATCCAAGAATCGTGTGATTAGGGTGTTGATGGGAACGCTACGTGCTCAGTATGTTTGTTTCTTTGTGGATCCATTGTGTTGTAAACCAGAGGGTTTGAGTGGACCTCATTTAAATACTGTATGGCGTGATTTCACCTTCACACAACAAGGCAGTCACTATGGTCTGTATGTTTTTACAAGCACTTAACTGTGTTAAGGCAACTGCTGTCCCACCCTGAGAAAGAAAGCAATGCACCTCAACTGGAACTCTCTGTGAAAGAGAGAGAAGAACCCTGGTGGCAGAGGATAATGGAATAAAATTCAGTGTGTGTCACAGCCTGCATATCCCACCTACCCCCATGCATCACTTGACATATTTCCTAAAAATGGATTGTCTACCTGTGCAGTACGTGATATATCCACATTTCTATTTTTATCGCTGCCTTGTATTCACTGTTGGCTGCCATTGTGTTTGCACAGTTGGCTCAGTTTTGTTGCTCTGGTGTTTAGTCGGAAAATAACCGTCAGGCAGGTACAGTAAACAACAATGTGGTGCCATTTTGTCTGAGTCTTTTTATCAAACAATTTACAGCTTCCTGGTTTTGGATTTGGGGAGGGATGGGAAAATATCTTCTACACCACATTTCTTACCCACTCTTGCATATTTTTTTTTTCTGATGAAGGCAAATGCATTAAGGTGTTTTTTGTATATCTGTGACTGACCATGAAGATGGAAGGAACCTTCAGCCTTGGGCATTTTTAATTAATTATTTAAAAATTAGCACAAAAAATGTTAAAAGTAATTAAGTAAAAAAATATACAATTTTGTAAGGGGTTAAGATTCATCCACAAATACTTGTGCATCTCAACAATGTAGAATATCAAAAAAAAGTTTTCAATAATTTGCATGCTCATTTCTTTTTGTTGCATGTTGAAGCTCTACTTGGAACCTTGTTAAGATCCAGCCATGCAAATTATGTTTTTTTGCCATTTTTCAAGTGGTCGCAAACTTTTGGTCTGGACTGTATATTCCATAAACCTTTCTCAAGTAAAATATTTCATGCCTTTATTTGTTGTAGTTATAAATCCAGTATCTCACATTATTGAAAAACATTTTGAGTATCAGCTTCTAACTATTCAAAAGGCATAAACATGATGCATCCCTCAGTCTAATTCCATACATAAAACCCTGATCATGGAGAACACTTGAAAGTTTTCCAGGCGGTCATAAACACTCTCCATGAGTAGGGAAAGGCACAGTAAGTCTTTTCTATGGTGAGAGGTCAAACGCACTGCAAATTAAGAAAAAGGTGTTTTTTGGGAAACATTAGCCTTTCAGAGCTGTTCTGAAAGGCTAATGGCTCTGCAACAAAAACCATATCTGTTTTAAGAGTCAACCAACTCCTAAACCAGTTAGAGCGTCGGAGGCTTCTTCTCTGGACTAGTCTTTCAGAGAAAGATTGGAGAGACACTGAATCCAAAGTGTTTGCAATCCCGTGTGAAGTTTTTGCAGTCTGTGCCATCTCATCTTCTTGCATTGTTGGTCCAGTGTTTGATCACGTCCAAAGTCAATGCACAAGTTGGACTTTTCTGTATTGTAAATGAGAAATGTCCAAAATCTACATTGGATCTTTAGTAATTTGAGACCCTGGACTGGATTTGGGATTTCCATAAACTATAAGCCATTATCATCTCTCAAAAAAAAAAGCCTTGAAATATTTAGCTTTGTGTGTAATTAATATAAAATGTTTAAAAATACCCTTGTGAATTAAATTTTGAAAGATTTTTTTTTTACAATATTTATTTTTACAAATTCAAATCAACATTCCATGATTTAAATTATTAAATAGCCAGCCTAGATAGCCAGGGATTGGCCATCCAGAGGCTCTGCCCCTGACAGTGCACCCGTCCCCTACGGCGCCTCTGGCAGGTGGTGGGCCTACAGGAGGGTGGTCCCATGTGGTCTCTTTGGGCTGTTTCTTAAGGGTTCATTGCTTCTAAAGGGAGTTCATAGCAGCACTATAGACTCTCTATAGGCTTCTCTTTTTATTCTATTTATTTATTTTATCTATTATTCATTATGATTATCTCTGCGCTTATTATACCGGAGCTGACAGGGGGTGAAGGCCAGGTTAGCAAAAGAGAAGTGAAGTGATAATAACATAAAGAGAGGGAAAGGAAAAGACCAAACGTCCACTGGGACACTTTCTGTTATTTTATAGATGCACTAGTCAGTTATAAACGTGTAATGTATGAGTGCTTTTGGCAATGCAGGTACAATGAAATCTGATAAAATGTACACATTTACAGTATAACTCTCATTTCATGAGAAACATAATCCAGTAACAGGATTACGTTTTTAACGACCCACCAATTATCTCTGCTCCAAACACTGTGTTCCTGTTCAGAGGCGTTTGAGTCACTAACATCCCTCCTGGAATGTAACCATAGTCTGGGTCATCAGTAGCTTACTAGCAAAGATAGCTGCCCTTACAAACCCAAGCCCCAACACATCACTATCAGCTCACTCACCGTTTCTTAGTCACGGAAAATGATCTAAGTGCTTTTGCAGCTTGTACTTTATGTACCTTCAGGATATGCATCAATCATTGAGAACAAATACAAAAATTCTCCAAAGCATAGTCACCGCTAAAGCAGGTACAGGCTGAATGTGCCATGTACACAGCAGACACTCCTCGTGTTCTTTAAGCTGAAAAACAAGAACTTGGTTACACTTCATTTTCTAAACTCTGAAGTGAAGTGCTGTGATCTCAGCTGTCTGATGGTGGCACGCATTGGTTCACACATTGGAGACAAATAAAGTTCGAAAAATAGCTTTATGGTCAGGCAATCTTTTCTGGTTAGTGGGATTGAGGTAGATAAAGTGTAAACCATAAAGGAAGATGCACAAACATTTACTTACTGAAACAAAAATGAATATTAGACTTCATTGAGGGACTGTTTGTACAATTAACAGAAGAAGCTGTAATAACAGTGAATGGAAAACTGATTCGAATGATTGCTAAGGAACAGCAAAGCTGTTTGTGGAAAAACTCCTGGCTACTTCACCAACAGATGACGCATGATTGCAGGCTTTACATTACACTGCAATTGAAACTGTTTGAATGTGACTTGGATTTACCCGTGAACAAGCCTCCTGACCTGCTGTGCCCAGTCAGTCGTTTCAGACCAAGCACGTCAGTGAAGCCAATCACATCCCCAAACATTTAAAACCTTCCTAATTATGGGATTATTTTCAAAATGAATACCAGCATGTAACACGCAACGACACTAAAGCGGTCGCGCCAGAATGTCACGCTAAAAAGAAAGAGTCTTTAAAATACAAGGGGGAGCAAGCGAGTCAGATACCACGGGCACAGAGAGGAAGCAGGTCTGATCAGAAACAGTTTATTACTAGGCCAGGGAGCACAAATAAAAACACCCTTAAAATGTACGTAATAAAATGTTGTCAATCTACTAAAACTAAATAAAACAATTCTAAAACCCGTAAAACTACCATTTTCTACATTCACTAAAACCCACCCTGCTATAATTATGCCACATGTTCATTATGGGTCCATCAGCAGGCCAGGAATTCCTTCTTTAGAGCAGAGTCCACGCCAGCCTCGTCTTCGACAGACAAGAAAGAGCCTCCCATCTTCTTGTCCTTCCGCTGGCCCATCACTTCCCAGCCCGGCTTGTGTTCTGCACCCGAATCCATCATGCGACCATCGCCACAGCTCCCCTTGCATCGGTGTCCTGTAAAATGACAAATAGGGGCCAGAACAATGGTTCCAGAAGCAGCCCTGGCGACCCTCTCCCAATCCAGCTGCACCCAGTAAACAACAGTAGAGACCCTACTCACAAATGCAGGCAGAGGTAAACCTCTGCCCTGCTGCCGATCACACGCGTTGTCTCTTACTGTTGCCGTTCCATGAGGCCAGGACTGGGTCGCCGCGTCACGCTGGCCATCTCACGTTAACCTTCCAGTCTGGGGCCTCTCCCCTTCAGTGCTCAGCTAGCCTGTTTTTAAAAGGTCTTTACACAGCTGATAGGCCACCTCTGGACACACCCCTGCCTCAGCAGGTGGTCCCTATCAGCTAATTTGTCCCATGTGCAGCCAGTCCACAGTGGATAAAAACCATGTCACATAAAACACTAAAAACCATGCAACAGAAACAGAATAAAACCATGCAAATAAAACGACACTCATAAACACTAAAAATCAGAATAAAAACAATATACAAGATAAATACAAATTTCCACTGTGTGACAAGCACATTGATCTGAAGAGTACATTTACATAATAATGTCACATTGACTTGTGGGGGGGAAAAAATTACTAACATAGAGCCAAAGATTTTGTGGGGGCAGCCCATGTGTAAAGCATTTCAAAGTACTTCTGCACTGGCTTTCATTTCAAATAGTGACTGATGTCTTTTGGCCTCTCTGTCCTACTGTCATTCCTACCAAGCCTGAATTGGTTGTGGCCACTTGACCAATAGACACTCCTTATGCTTTTCAGCTGGTTCACAGTTCCTATCTGGAATATGAACATGAAGCACTTAAAGGCAGATAAAAACCGAATGATTACCAAAAAAAGGTGGGATATTACTAGTTTCTATTACTTTTTCTTTTGCTTTTACTTTTTCTCACGTTAGCACAGAATCACCTGTGCTGACAGATCCAGCACACATGGTGCAACATTAGGATTTATTTAGACTTATCTTTGTGCCTCATCAAGAAAGAAAGAAAAAAACGCCCCACTAAAGTTCACGCATGAACTCCAGACCGTGTTGGGAAATTCATGTTGCAATATTGTTTACATGTAACATAAAGTAGGAGATCCATTTCTCTCTTGGCTGGCAGGACACATTACACCCACTTGCTTATCATGAATGCACCATGGTCTTGGTAAAGACCTCACAAAGACCTCATAACACCACATCACCCCAACAGAGCACATTGCTTTCACACTATGGGCTTATAATTGGATATCAAAAGTAGAATGGGAGGCAGAGCCTTCAGCTTTCAGGGCCCTCTTCTGTGGAACCAGCTCCCAGTTTCGACTCTGGAGACAGACGCCCTTCCTGCTTTTAAAATTAGGTTTCAATTTTCCTTTTTTGATAAAGCATGTAGTTAGTGCTGGATAAGGTCCTCAGTTTGTTACACTGCAATAGGCCTAGGCTGCTTTTTGTTTGTTGTCACAGCTTCATGTTTCCTATCTCTTATTTTTATATTTCCTTTTTTTTCTTTTAAGACTCCGCATCCCTCTGCTCCACATGCTGGAATCGTTTTAGCCAACAGCAGATAAACAGTGCTGCTGTATAACCTCATTGACAGCCTGCACAAAGGCACAGGTGTAACTCTCACCAGTGTAGAAGTTACAGATGAAAAGAGGAGTTTGCTGCCCGGCAGAGAGGGCCTCTTTGTTATCCAACGTTATTCCCATGCCACACTGACAACAAAGGCTCCCTTCAGCTTCTGCATCCAAGGTCAGAGGCCTCGTTCTTCCCAGCCAGGTGAGATAAAAGGAGGGTCCAGCTAACAGTCTTCCTGGGGGCCATCCGTCACCACCCTTATCCAGATCTGGTGTCCTACTTCACGAGAGAGCTCTGTCAAAAGACCCACAGGATGTTGAGCGTGGAATGTAACCCACCAGCATTTCCGAACCTTTGGTTAATGCCAACGAGTCAAAAAAAGCATCTTTAAAACGCAAACGGTTTCTCTTCCGATATGTACTTTAGATTTAAGTTTGAAATAAATCACATATTCTCTGCCAGCAGCATTTTCAGGGGTGTGTTAATGGGAACTGGTTAGTATAGTTTGGAGCATGCTTGATTTCATTGCCCAGGTAACAAAACCCACTTGATCCAATTATGTAATGACATAAGCCATATAGTCCCTGCTAAAAGAAGACTTTTCCAAATCCCCGAGGCACAGGATGCACAAGAAACACAACTCCATGCACAATCCAAATTACAGCAACCTGTTTTTGGATCATGTGTGCCATTTGGGGACACATTATACAAAATATTATCCCACAATTCATTTGTTTATTTTTCATTTTACCTACAAAGGTTTCTGCAACTCACTGTGACATGGCATAGACATGCAAAATGAGTTATTTCAATCTGATGCACTGATTATTACATTCATTTCAGTTTACACATTGAAGCAAGTTTACACACAGAGTCATAATGACCAGAAAAAGACTGTGACTTTTCCTTTAAATGATCACGCTTTTATTCCATACTGAAAGAGGACACGCTTATTTGTCATGGCTCTAAAGTCATACGTTTGGAGGCGACTGGTGGGTGATCTCATAGTGAGCCCATAGACAGGGACAGGCAGGAATGACACACAAAATCCATACAGAGTCATGTCTCCTCCACGTCAGTGCCAGAGCCTCCATCTGGAAGCCTCTTTTAAAACCTCTGCAACGACACTGGGGCAACACTCCTCCCCGATGAAGGAAAAAAAAACATCAGATGGAAAGTGTCAAGCAGCTAAACGCCATCTGTTCTCTCCACCTCCGGGTTTTTTTTCGAGCTGATGATCCAGTTTGAGAGCGCACGGAAAGGGAGATTTGATCGGGGGCGGGTTTTTTGTCATATCAGAGAAGAGCCCTGCACATTATACACACACCGCACTGTGGTGTGTGTATACATGAAGTAATGTTTCGCCCGCAATTCTGTTGAAACATTTTTATTTTTTTTAAAAATTCATGTACAATAATAATTATTTAGGTTGTTTTGAGGGCATTTGGCCACTTTACTTGTCTTCTCAGCATCCATAAAATCAAAACACAAAGTTTTTATAAAGTTACAGTGTGTCATAATTAACACTTATAACACCACATGTTGTAATTCTTACTCAGTGGTTTTTACAGATAAAACAAACGTGACATAACTTGCTAATCTGTAAGCTTTCCAGCTGTCGATAAGAGAAGTTATTAATTTGGCAGCGTTAAAGTGCTTTGATTGGGCAATAAGACTAGAAAAAAGCCATTTATCATTTACTAGATGCTGAGCTGAGCTTTCAGTTTACCCACAGTGGCCTTTTAAAAGAGAAGGATAATGTAGGATCCTAAAATGTGTTGCCATATGCTTGCTGGTTTCAGAAAACCTGGATAAGGCCGGATCCTGGTTTGGAACAGCCTGGCGTGCTACAGTTATGACACTGAGGGCAGTCACACAATCAGAAAACTGCTTGACCAGGTTCAGTGTAAATGCCAGATCCCAAATATGACTCCCAGTCAGGAGAGGACTCATAATGGGGTTTTTAATGTCCATGTAAAAGTAACCGACTGTCTGAAATGGAGCAATTTCTGTGTGCTGCTTTGTAAATCTGTTTTAAAAGTCAACAAAAAACAAACAAACAAATTCCACAAACGTGTCAATTTCTTTTTAGAATTAGTGAAAATAATATTGCAAAGCTATGTCTAGTAAACATTTTACAGAAAAAAAGAACAAAACAAGAAGAAAATGAGGAAATACCCTGGTGCAAAATAAACTAGAACTTGAACTTTTACTTTAAAAAAATATTATATTCCCAGAAATGAAAACTAATTGGGGAAAACCTCAAAAAGAAACAGAATCTTGAAACGCACAACATATCTTATCCTAACCCCTCAGTCATGATAGGGGCCATTAGATTTTTTTAAGATTTTATCATCATCTTTAATGGGTCGGAAACCTGTGATAAGTCATGGGACTTCACCAATCACCTGCTGTCAGTTGATTGGAACTTTCTAAATGTCCCACTGGGGGTTTTTCCAAGGCAAATGGCGTGCGACAACCCATGATGTCAGAGTTTCAAGATTACATGGGAAAGTAGGAGTTGCAAATCACCTGCTAAAGTTGACAGATTTTTGGCTACAAAGTCGACTCTGTTTCCAGTGTTGTATTACATTTTCAGCCTTTCCTTTCATTCTTACTGGAAGCAGTGCTATAAAAATCTGTTTCTGCCTTCTTTTAATTTGTATTGACCAAGATTTTAAAACTCTAAATAAGACTGAAAGAGTCCTAGATAGAAAAAAAATAATTTGATAAGAGATTAAATTGCTTTTCAGGAGCTGCAGTACAAGCGACTGGCTATGGTTTCATGTGTGTTGTGTTTTTCCTTGCACGTGTGAGAAGGAACCATCAGAGCGTCGGATCCACTTCATCCAGTCATCTGTCCCAGCCTCCCCCATCTCGTCTTCATCCAGTCAGCCTGAAAAACTGCACCACTGGCATACAGTGACACGACGTAGAATCATTCAGCATCGCTGCTGTGTCATCACACACACGATATCCACGATATTCATTATATTCACAACATGAATGTATAACAGGGATTTCCTATTGTGTATTTTGAGGTTGGTTTAGTGTATTGTGAGTCTGAATCTCACTCAGTCACCTCAAAATATATCAGAATTTTCCAATAATTAAAAATGGGACAAAAAGCCATATTTTGACCACACCTAAAGAGACATAAATGTACATTTTGAAAAGCAAAAGTAATTGGATGCATGGAAACATATGTCAGCTGGTTCACTCTGCTGGCAGTTTATTTTGCTCTCTTGTAAAAATGTGACATTATAATTAATGTCAGCGACATGCCAGCAGAGCAGTGCGGGGGAACTTTTCAGCTTGTTGCAACTTCTTGGCCGTTCTCGTGAAACCAGCAGTCACAGATTATCGCAAGTCACGGTTACGCAGCATTTCTGTGTATTTTTAACATCCTGAGTCATTCGTGCGACTTTGTTCCTGCCTAAATAGAAACGAGGAAGGGAGTCACCGTCCAGGGCTTACTGTTAAGATGAACGCACCTCTTCTGAAATCTGTGAATTATTCGTTAGGTGGAATTTCTTTTTCTTTTTTTTCTTTTTTTTGTAGGCCTGCCGGAACAAATACAAAAAAAACAAGCGTCTCTGATTTAATAGCCCCGTAATAATAAAATACAACATCCTTATAGGTGTTAGGGAAATGACATCACTTTCAGCTCATGGAAATGAAAACTCGATGAGCTGGAAAATTAACAAAATGAAATAATTTTATTGGGAAATTTTCTTTGGGACTTTAATACGTTGAGCCTGTTGGTTTGGTCTGTGTCTTTCCTTTGTATTTGTATTAATTTGCAGTAAAAAAGTGCTTTACAAACTGGAGATGTGGGATTTAAAAGTAAACACTTAGGAGGGTGAATTTAAATACAGATTGTTTTATGAAAATTGCATAATAAACTAAATATATTTGACACCAATTTTGACTAGATAGTTGTTTAAGCATTTGTTTAGGTTGAAAGATATATATTCAAGACAACAGCAGCAATTATTAACCTCAAATTTGTCTTTTTTTATCATAGAAGTTTCATTTATCTGATGCAGTGTGCAACTTTATGATTTCAAATACAAAAAAAAGCACTGACAATGTGCACAGTATAAATTCACACATGGCCCTCTGGATACTGGCTTTCGATTGCTGTGTTGATGGCTCTGATGCTCTCGGTGCTATACTCCACTGCCCACACATAGTTTGCCTGCCTCCCTGCTGGTGCGCTGGTTCAGTGGCTGGTCAGGAGAGCTCAGGTGCATCAGCACAGAAACCGAGGCTAGTGGAAGAACTGGCAACCAGCCAGACTACTATGGGAGGTCCTATATTCTCCTACACAGGAACATTCATAGTAGCCACATTTCAGATGATAATCAGCCACAAAAAAAAAAACACTAAGAAAGTGGACAGTTTATGTGCATTTGGATTTTTTAGTACCCAAGAGACGCATGAAGCTTAAGATTTGACTATTGAGATTTGCTGCTTGTAGAGGAGACACTTCTATAGGTCACACAATTTATATAAGCTGTGCAGAAAGGCGTATCGCTCCTTGATCACAGAGAGCATTTCATAACCGCCCGAGGAGGCACCATCCTGCCCCGGATTGTGTTGATTTTGTTTGTGTGTACGTGCAGCTTAAAACTCATCCCATTGCTTCCATAACAAGTGCCATTTGACACACCAGTGTTTCTCTATTTAGACTGTAGTTCATGCATTCCCCTACACTCGATTAAATCTCACTTGTACGTGTATATGTGTGTGTGGCAGTTTGTCTCTATATCAGAGGGAGGTTTGTTGGAGGCAACTTTACAAAGTAGGGACAACTAGGTTTCAGTTATCCTTCCTAACGCAGCGTGCATGACAGATCCAAATCTTTCAGAACTGAAGAGCATTTAGATATTTCAATGATTTAATGAAACGTTGTGTCACCTGGTTATGAGAAGTGCAGATGAAGTACTATCTACATGAGGGGATCCTCATATCTTTTGACCTGCACAATTCCTATGATTCATGCCTGGTGTCACGTAGCACTCAGAACATGCCTGTAAAGTTCAGGTAACCATATTCACCTGCTGTTAATAATGAGGCGGAGCAGCAAAATCCATTTAATAACAAATGATCACCACCTTCTTTTGATATCCTACACTCACCTGTCCCAATGACTTGTAGGCCTGACCCAGAATTAGTCCAGAGAGAGCAGAAGACACGCCAAAAGCACAAACGCACACACACATAAAGAGATCAGAAACACAGATGAGCACCTCGGATCTAAAGAGCCGAGTGAGGGTCACAAGAAAAACAGGTGATGATAATATCTTTAAACTAGTGGAGGGGGAAAAATAGATCAAAAATACCCTGATATCATATTCCTGTTATGAAAAGGTTACAAAGAGGAATTGCACCCTTAATAACCGTCTTTTGCAGGAGATTCGTGACCAGCTGAGAGATAGCGTGTGACTGTGCAGCCACGGTTACCCATACAGATAAAGGAGGATGGCTGTCGTGCACACAAAGACACCAGGTCTCATCGGTCATTCAGATGCCTGCACTTTCTTGGAAAGAGTGACAAGTATTAGGGAAGTTATTTGTACCCCCCACCCCCCTCACATGAGAGGGGAAATTCCATCTTTACACTTGTAAGTGTGCTCGTCACTCATTCACTGTTTATGTTTCGTTTCCCCTTTTAAGTTTAGGAGTAAAAAAAAAGAGGTTTTGGATTCATTTAATGCACGTCTGTAATTTGAATAAGCGTATCCTTCGCATGCAAGCATCAAGTGCTGTTTGGTCTGGCAGATAAAAACAGGTTAAGCCTCCCACACTATTTTTGCCCCAGTTTCTGTAAAAAGGCACAATCGCTCGAGCTGCAGACAGAGTCCTCTGAAGTAACGTGAGAAAGGATTGTTGTGATTTCTGATCAGGTTTGGTACGAGAGTACAACAGGCTTGCACACTGTTGCGTGTGAACCTCTGGCTCACTGCCAGATGAGACAGCGTTAAGGACAGGTTGCATAAGAACTGAGGTATGTTTTTATTTTGAAAGAGTGTGTGTCACGGAATATGGTTTAAATTAGAAATATGCCTGGTCAAGAGTCACGTAGGCAATTTACGTAGACAAGCGATGACACTGATGGTTTCCTGCTCTATCATCACCTTCTGGTGGTTAAGATAAGCAGGACACAGACAAAGTGCACGCATTAAAAGGGAACTAGGGCTGTGGAAAATAGTGCACAGAGTCTAAATCACAATGAGGCAATGGATACGTTTAGGAAAGCTGCTATATTTGGGCTTTAGAAATATAAATTAAAGCTGTAAAGCCAAAACTATTATATTTGATACACGATATAGCAAAAAAAAATCTTACAAATTAAAACCTATATATGGACAGTAACATTTAATTTATTATTTTTTAATAGTTAAAGGATTAAAATAAAAACTCCAGTTTAAAAAATATAAATGAGAATTTATGTCATGAACTATAGAATACATCTCATCAAGTTGTTTAAATCATGAAGACCAATGCACTATAGATGCTGAGTTCCAAAAACTGTGTAAATGTTTTGTGTTTTGTTGAGTCACTGTGATCAGATTCTTGATTGATTTGATGTATTTCATTTCAAGTAAATATCACTTGTACTATTGTACTGCTTGCAAATATTTGTATTTATATTTTGACAAATTGTGAATAAAGTTATAATCAAAGGTATTAGTAACTATTAATCGGGGAAACAAGAACTAAAATTATTGTCATTACAAAAAGCGAGGAATCTCATCTGCAACATAATGCTGGACGCAAGAATGCAATACCTCGTTTTAATGGCGCCATCGCGAGGAAAAACATCACAATGCCCAGAGCTCTTTGAGTAAGTCATTCGAAATACTAAGTGTGCATTGTATTTAATAAGAAAGAGCACTTATCCTCATGCTAGTGCACTTAATCATCATTTATAGTCACCTTACAGTCCCATTATGTCGTTTCCCGAAAGTCTTAGTCAGAGATTAGCGGTCAGAGTTATCACGACATGACTGAAAGAACAAGGAAGAACAACTGTCAGAAAATGATTAACTTAAAAATGTTTATTTTGTTCCAAGAAAATATAGTAATTATATTATTATTTGACTGTGGTTATTTAGCATTCTTTAAAAAAAAGAAAAAAGAAAAAAAAGACCAAGTTTAAAATATATGAGGGTAAGGCTTGCAAGTTAAACTATCCACAGATTTAACTACACTTTTTGTATAATACAAACTACAGTAGGAAAGGCAATTTTGAAGTTCTGTATTTATATATTGTAATTACCCGCTAAGCACTTCCGGGAACTATCTGAAGGCTATTCGATTCACGTGACGATCATGTTCTTTTTAGTTTTCTCAAAAAATTGTTAACAATTAATACCGGGGATACATAAGAGGGAATAACTAGGGAGGAATATAATAATAATAATAATAATAATAATAATAATAATAATAACAATAATAATAATAATAATAATAATAATAATAATAATAATAATAATAAAACTTCATTCATTTGCATTTCATTCAAATATTCAAATTCAGGAGAAGCAGAAGTTGAATTAAGTATGTGAAGTCTCTCTCCATCCAACAGCTACATAGCAATGGATTGATGTTAATTAGAACTACAACTCCCATGAATCGTTTCACTCGGCAGCACTTCCGCAAACGACCAGCGTTTTGGCGTAGAATGATAGAGCACTCCTCTACCGCTGACGACATGGCTGTGAAAGCGATTTTGTTTGATTTGGACAACACGCTCATTGAAACGAGTCGAGCAGGTGAAGTGGCGCTAAAAAAGGTAATAAAATAAAGAAATTATTCGCCTAGAATTTAAGTTATTTCCGTCAGCTAATTACAGTCGGTTTTTGTAAGTTTTACATGGAAGTGCGTAGACTAGTGACGTCTTTCAGTCAACCCAATGATACATTTATTTTACTGTCTTCAGTTCGGGGCTCTTTATTGTCTATTTTAACTAACTGAGTGGCTGTTATGGACGTTTGCGCTGCTGTTGCTGCCTAGTTTTCACTTTTATTGTCCGATTGGCAGGACCGCATACGGAGTCCGGAAGGGGCCACTATTCAGCTAATCACTAAACAGGCAGGGGCTCCGTTTGTCCTTCTTTCTAAAACTTTCGGATTGGCTAATCCTTGCAAACCAAAGTTTTGAACAGCTAGTGGATGGGTGTGCTCACAGACAGAGCAGTGCGTCTGAGATGACCATCCCCGACACTCACACTGTACAAGAGAATAAAGAAAGGGAGATTAGAAAAAAAAAAGTTGTTTTATATATATCTTTTTTGCTACAACAATTCCAAATGCCACTAAAGCATGGAAAAATCAGAAAAAAAAAGCACATAATACATGTGAGGAACTAAAATCCTGTCGCACCTCAAAATTGCTTGTTTAGAGTACGAGAATACTAAAGCCCCTACAACCACCTAAATAAATGCCCTTCTTTGTGTCTTTGGTTGTTCTTCAGCCACAGATGACTATTTTTATTTTTATTTTTTGCATTTGCATAAAATGAAAAAAGGATTTTGGAGGCTAACATCTTGTGGTGAATTTCTGAATTTCATACAGACCAGTGAATTTTTGAAGACCACGCTGGGCCTTGATGACAGCACCGTCTGCACCATTTGTGACAAGTTCAAGCAGAAGCTGTTCCATGAGAATTTTGACTGCTCAGCTGGTCAAACCATAGATGATGTCCGTGCGCATCACTGGGAGGAAAGCATCAAGGAGACTGTAGGGAATTGCTCTACGCCTTCTTTGCCAGCTCAGTGTTATAACATGTGGAAAAGCAGTCGTCTGGAGCTTCTCACTCTTTCTCCTCAAGTATGCAACCTCCTGAAACAGCTGCGCAGCAGATACAAGCTGCTGCTGCTGACCAACGGCGTAGCCCAGACCCAGAGAGAGAAAGTGGCGACGGCTGGATGTGAGGAGTTCTTCGATGCCATTGTGATCGCAGGAGAACACAAAGAGCAGAAACCATTCCCCTCCATCTTCAGGTTGTGTTTCAGCATGCTGGAGGTAGAGGCTCTGGACTGTGTGATGGTGGGAGATTCTCTGGACACAGACATTCAGGGGGGCTTGAATGCCGGAGTTCGGGCCACAGTTTGGATTAATAGTGCAGGGGGGGGCGCGTCAGAGAAGCCAGACTACACTATCACTACTGTTCTGGAATTACCAGATATTCTGGCACAGCTGCAATAAGAACAACTGGTGAAGAGTGAATGAGTTTTACTTGAGATGTTGTGGGAATTTTTACCTATTGATATAATTGATTTAGATATGACTACCGTATTTCCCGGACTACAAAGCGCACCTGAATATTAGCCGCACAAGCTAAAATCAGGGGAAAATCCTGTTTTGTACATACATTAGCCGCACCTGACCAAAAGCCGCAGGTGTTTCAATGTTGACTTATCATATGTAAGAGAATATGCACAAAGGGAATTGTCAGGAAAGAGATGGCTGTTTGGAGACACACCACTTTTATTAATATTTTGAAAAACAAGTTATGGGTACATATTTGCACATGTAGTACATAACAGTAACCTACAGCACACCAGAAAAATAGATTCGGACTACCTTTTAGGCTCAGGTGCAGTGACACGGCTTTAACAAGAAGAAAAGTCAGTCATTCACCATCTTTCTCTTCTTCCTGCGCACTAAAACCACCAAAGTCCTCTTCTCCAATGTCGGAAACGAACAGGCTCAGGATGGCTTCGTCATCCACTCTCCGCTTCTCTCCTTCGTTGTCACTTTCAAAACCAAAGAAATCCTCGTTGTCAGTGTCAGAGTCGAACACCCTCTGAAGGGCCGTGGCGGTGTCCTCCTCTCCATCATGCAGCAGTCCAGCCCTTCAAAATCCGTTGGTGATCGTGGATGTTTTCGCACTTTTCCACGCTGTCAGAATCCACCGGTGGAGTTGAGCATAACTTGCTTTTCGCAAGTTTATCGCCGCTCGTCATCCACGCCTCCCGCTGAACGCGTACCGCTACTTTGAAGTTTGTTTTTCGCGCTACTTCGTACGGCACTACGTTGCCTGGCGGACGGACATGTGACTAACATACCACTCTTGAACCCCGATCCTTCCGCCAGGCAACGTAGTGCCGTACAACAGCGGAACAAACAAAACAAATCGTCTTACGATATCACAAAAATCATGGAAAATCCATAGAAAAGCCGCACCTGACTAAAAGCCGCAGGGTTCAAAGCTTGTGCAAAAAGTAGCGGCTTATAGCCCGACAATTACGGTACTACTCCTATTAGTTTTCCAGTGTTCAACGAGGTGCATTTTAATTTGAGGTTTCTGGTTGGGATTTTAGACACCGTAATTTTGAACATAGAGTCTGTAAGAAAATGTGTGTTGAAGCTTCACTATTATACACATGAGGCAGTCAAAGTAATTGCATTTAGTTAAAAACTCGAGTACAGTTAAGATACTTGTACGAGATTATTAAGCATGTTTTTGACATTGGCACTGTTGGGTTCAAGGCATTTCAGACTGATGCCCTATTGTAATCACGTTAAATTTTTCCATAGCACATGCATTTCTGTATTCAATTCAGTAATCACATTAGTTATAATTTATTCTTCAGTTACACAAAGTTACCTGCATGATGAAATAAAAACACGTGTATATAATCAGCTAATTTCAGCTTGTGTGCTGGGAGGAGTTAAATGGACTGAACTAAAGTGCTTTTATAAAACTTGCCTCATTCACCCATTCATACGAGCACTGTTTTTCTATGCCTTACCTATGTAAGTGCTTTCTATCTAACATTCACAGTGTCATACACCGATGGATTGGCAACTTGGGGTTAGTATCTTGCCCAAGGCGTGCAGACTGGAGCAGATGGGGACTGAATCACCAGCCGTCCTATTACTAGGTTACCTGCTCTTTAGACTTTTGAAAATTGGAGAATATGGACATTATTTTTGTTTTATTGCACAAAAGTACAAGAGTGTACAGGTAAAGTGCAAACTGTGTCCAGGACAGAAACAACTGCATCATACTGCTAAGACAACATCGTCTCATTGCGAGCATCAGCACATACAGCACGCCCACACAAACTAGCATTCAGGAAGCCAAGCAGATGTTAAAGCTGAGCAGCCAAAGCCTGCTCTTTAGTAGGTAACAAAGGCAGTAATGAGCAGTCAGCATTGTATCCTCCATTTCTACAGTAGAATCACAGTGCTGACCCATTCAAAGTCTTTTTGTTTAAACTTTGCTCTGCAGTCACACTTAAAACTAAAATAAGAGAATATTTATGTCCTCAATAGGCTGGGATTTGTGGGAGTGCAGCCTAAGGCTTGATTTAGACTTCTGCTTTGTAGAGCCTACGACATAAACTACGCAAGCGGCTGTCTTCATTGCTAGCGTTTATACTTGTGCCGGCGCAGTATGTGTTAATTACCATGTGGTTATGTTTTACATGCTGTATCAGTCAAGACACTGGGCCTTCTTTTCCTCCTGCATCCAGGTCTTCATTGTGGTGATTCCAATAGTTTGAGTAATCTCCCTCCAGGAATTTCCTGACATTTGCTAGTCCTTATATTGACGCTATTATTATTTATCCATAATACTGAGACGATTATTCTCTTACTAATAAATCCAAAAACCTCAACAAAGCAGTAGCTGGAAATGCACAAGAGGAAATGACGTACTGAACTGGTCGACAGTGTTTGTCGACTACTTTGAGCCAACGTGTATTTACAGGTTACACCAGTGGTCACAGCATTCTCACTGAAGCATAAATCCCGGTAAGGTTTATATAAGAGGCTGCTAATGTATTTAATATCATGAGTGGTATAACAAATTACTTCCTCCAGTGAGTAATGTAACGCATTAATTAAAAAAAAAAAAAGTAATGATCCCAGCACTGTAGGCAACTCACCTTTCACCCAGAGCTGCTCACCCCTCCCTCTTTTCCATTGTTGTGATGAAATAGTTTTAGACAGTTTTAATTTATTCTTATTTAATCAAGCTTGAAACAGTTTTGTTTGAAGAAAATACGATTTTGTGGGAAACGGGCTCAGTGCCTTTACTTCATCCTGATCACTTTTACACTAATTTACTGTTAGTAGCACCTCAGTAAAGTATTAAGCACACACTTTCCCCAAGGGGACATTTTCAGGACACTTTATATTTCCAGTGCATTTTGTGGTCATGTGTGAAATTTTAGTCCAATGTGGCACTTTTAATATTTCATAATTTCTCTTAATGGATCTGAGTAGTCTTGACTTCTACTGTAGCAATGACAAATTAACCTGATACTGAACATTTTTATTCATCGCAGAAGATTGTCAACCCGTGCATCCCATCATACACTGATACTTGGTCATGTTTTTGGGCTAATAAAACTTTTCATGGACATCATGTTATGCGTTTATCGTCTTCTGTTGGCACGCATGATTTGAGCAGCTTTATTGAGACCCGTCTGAACAAAGTGTGCAGGGTTGGCGCTTTAAGGCATGAATCTTTACATCCTATAAAATTCACTTGACTTCTAATTTGACTTTGATGTTCATTGCAGCAAGCTCAGCTACAAAGTAGCGGAAGACATAAGGAACAGACACCGAGTCAACAGAGTCACTTTTGCCACACAGGGTGCAGACAGTCTTACGGTGGCGCATGGATGACCAGTAGGGCGGCGGTTTCTCCAACAAAGGGGAGAGAAGGCTGCCACAGTCAACGCACACCTGAGCCACTGAGCGGTCTGAGCAGTTGAAGAGGCGATCGTGAAGTAAGAATGAAGAGCCGTGAGCCAGCAGGGCGTCTCGCTCCATCTCCCCGAAACGGATGCCTCCCTGCACGTTCCTTCCTCCTACGGGCTGGTTGGTCACTTTGTCTCGTGCTCCTGTCGTCCTAACTTGGAACTTGTCGGAGACCATGTGACGTAGCCGCTGGTAGTAGACCACGCCGATGAAGATGTCTGCCTCTAGCTCCTGACCGCTCAGTCCGCTGTACAGCCGCTCCGTACCGTAGTAGTTGTAGCCGCCCGCCCGAAGCAGCTCGCCAAAGTAATCGAGCGCCGAGTTCTCCTCGGAAAAGGTGAAGGGTGTGGCGTCGTGGCCGAGGCCGTGCAGGGCGCCCGACTTGCCGGCCATGCTCTCGATGAGCATCCCAATTGTCATACGGGAGGGGAAGCCGTGGGGGTTGAACAGGATATCCGGAGTCATGCCGCTCTCGGTGAAGGGCATGTCCTCCGTCGGCCACAGGCGGCTCAGGATGCCCTTCTGTCCGTGGCGGCTGGCAAACTTGTCACCGATGGTGGGATTTCGGGGCATTCGTACAGTGATGCACACGCGCTTGAAGCGGCCTGAGCCGCCGTCATTACTGCAGACCTTTATGTTGTCAACAATACAGGCCTCCTGACTCCTGCAAACAGAGAAGAGAAACCATAAAATGTGAATAACAGAGGTATTTTACAACTGAGCTGATGAAAAATGATCACACTGCTACAAAAATGTTATCGCGTACTTGTAGTAGGAGATAAAGGTCTGCCCAGTATTGAGGTTGATGTAGCTGTAGAAAGGGTCTCCATACTGAAGCACCGATCCGATGAAGGGCAGTCCATCAGCGTCTAGTTTTTCTTTCACTTTGGGGTCGCCTGGCTTGGTTCCAAACACCACGCCGTCTTCTCCCTTCACCTTCTCTGCCAGGTCCACCAGCTCCGTCTTGTAGATACTTCCATGGGCAAAGCCTCTCTCCCATGACGACTTGTTCACAATCTGATGAAAACAACATGTGTCAAGAGTTCAACCCTATCCCGATTAAAAATAGAGAACAGTTTCATTTAACTCACCATGGCATCTTCCATGTCGTAGCCTGTGTAGGATATGACGGCCACGATGGCGTTGGTGCCGCTGGGGTAGTTGTCGAGGCCGTAGTGGTCGTACATATAAGGCCTGACTAGTGGGCTCTGTGGGGTCTGGAGCCGGTACAGCTTGTTATCAGAGCGATCCATGAAAGAGTGTAGCGGGAAGCCCATAGTCTGCTTACCTGAAATAAGGGGAATGAGCACAGTGGTTCATGGAAAATGTAGGTTTGCTCAAAACTGTCAAAGAAAAGATTCAAATAACCTACCCATCTGACACTGGTACATGTTCCTGGGACTCTGGTTGTGGTCAGAGTATGGGATGAAGTTTGCCACCACACTGAGCATACTGTGAGGGAAGAGCTCCTGGTGTGTGGTTACTCTTGGTTCAATCTCATTCTCCAAGATTCCGACATTGATGTAAAGCTGCAGGCAAAGGAGAAAAGGTGCTCGGACTGAAACGGTGCTCTTACAGCTACAAAAAAACCCTCCACTTTTAACACATTACCTGTTCAAAGGTGCCAATCAACTCTTGCTTGCCAAAAGCCAAGTTCTGTACAGGCCGCACCATGCGACAAGGTGTTGTGAAGAGGAACAGGCCTGGATATAAGCTGGCCTTGCCTGTTTTGGGAACCAGGACAATCTCTGTCCAGGGAGGAATCTTCTTCTCTCTTAACACCTGGAGGTATAAGTTTTAAAGATCAGTTTTCTGCACAGTATACACAGGTGACACCAAGCAGGAGTTAGTATACCGTGAACCTGCAACTAGGGCTGCCACGATTAGTCGACTAGTCACGATTATGTCGACTATTAAAATCGTCGACGACTAATTTAATAGTCGACGCATCGTTTGAAGCTTTGTAAGATCACAAAGGACGCAGGAATGAGTAGTAGGATTTAAGGGTGTAATAACGGACTGAAACAGAAGATGGCAGCACTGCATGTACAAGGATGCCAGCTGCCGTTAAACCCCGAAGAAGAAGAAGCTGTGTCCCAGAATTCATAGCGCAGCTGTCAACAATGGCGGCAGCTAGTTAGTTTTAACTTTACTCTTATTATTCTTTCTGGGTCACAAAATAAACGTTTAACATATTTTCAGGCGAGAATGTAGCTGTGTAAACCTCAAATATCTGCTCAGTTTATCAAGACACCACATATTTTCAAAAGCTCTCCGACGTTTTCGGAGACGTCTGTTACCCACTAGCTCGTTAGCTAGGCGGGGGCAAGGCTAACTAGAGCCGTGAGAACACCGGACTCCCGGCAAATCGTTTTCAAACCCACCACTGTCTTTCGCTACTCAGGTTAAACATAATATATAAGTCACTTAGATAACTTAAAATGTTATTGTTTGGCTTTCTTTAGTATTTTATTTGTTCCTGAGTAAATCGGTTTGGCTAAGATTAAAGTTATAGTTTTTGCACAGCTAAATAAACTTCAAGCAGACAGCTGATCATCAGAAGTGTGAGACGCTGGATAATATACTCCGGTGTCCTGTTATATTTTAGAAAGCAAGGAGTTTATTAAACTTCACCGAAACAATCTGCAAATTTCATTAAAAATTAATAAACTACCATCTTGTCTTTATTTTTAGTTAGCACAAACACTTAAAGCTGTAAGCTAATGATAGTTATATAAGACCAGATGCTGCTGGTGCAATAAGCTGTACGTCCAATGGATGATGATCTGATTAGTCGACTAATCGCAAAAATAATCGGTGACTAGTCGACTATCAAAATAATCGTTTGTGGCAGCCCTACCTGCAACAGACAGTGCACAAGTGAAGTGAAGAAGAGAGTGTAGGCAGGGTAGAGTGGATGGAGACCAGTGTCAGAGGTGATAGCAACAAGAGCAAAAGGGATTTAAGTAGGTAGCAAGACCTGCTCTGATGAACTGACAAAAAGAGGTGGAGCTTATGTTATCATAGCTTTTCATTGGGAGAGACCAGGATGGAGGCAATAAGAAATTAATATAAACGAAGAGAGGCAAAGCTGAGATGGTTTGGATGTGCAGAGGAGGGACAGTGGATATACCGGACAAAGGATGTTGAAGATAAAGCTGCCAGGCAGGAGAAAAAGAGCAAGAAAAGATTCATGGATGGACATGCAGAGGGCCGATGTGACAGGGGAGGATGCTAGGGATGGAGGCAGATGATCCACTGTGGTGCAGCTAAAGGGAGCAGCTAACAGAAGACAATACCTTGAACCTGCGCAGTGATTCAACCACAACTGGAGCCAAGTCAGCCTCCACCCAGCCAACAACAGCACCGTCCAGGACCACAGGGTAGCAGTCTGCAAAGGCCCGACCAGGAGTTCCATCCACTGGAGTGACACCTAAACGAGCAGATACAGCAAACGCATTTCAACCCAGTGCCACGTGCAGAGACTTTACCTGGCCAGGCCTACGAAGTATATCAATGACTGCCTGAGTTAATCTTTTATTTCAGCATTACTTTAATGACGTTTCCCCACAGGCAGGTCACTGTTATTGGAATACCTTACAAAAAGTATTATTTAACAATTGATTCATGAAAGTATTGCTATGTCTCTCATTTGCAAGCACACGCGCCGACCTCTCCTCCCTAATTGTCACAAATCTATAGAGTCTAGTTCTGTGGTAGACAATGGACTAGCTTTTGGTCCTGGGTAAGATTGTACAACAACTGCCTGAAGTCAGTCCTCACCAAGCGAACAGAGCAGAGCAGGCAGTGACGTGGTGGACAAGGTCAATGCCACAATTTCACAGCTGGCTGTCATGTGGTTCATGAGTCCGCAAGGCTCGCCGTCTGGAGTGTGGACAGGACACAGGAAGCCCCAGGACTCGGGCAGCAGCTTACGCACAGAGGTGGTCCTCATCTTAGCGAACGCTGCTCCTCTGTGCACGCAGCGGAAGTGAGACAGGTAGCGAATGAAGTTGAGCTTGTCAGCTACAACGCACAGCCCGGTGTTCTGCAGCATGCCCAGACCTGTGGGAGGAGGGAGCACATTTTTAGATGAATGAATGAATGTTTTAGTGAATTTTCAAAGCTGGCCATGTATTAGTCTTGGACAGGACCTGTCTTAGACTGGAGGTTTCCAGTGGCCAGCAGATATTCAAATGGTCTGGTCAAGTCAGTTCCCATGTTGAGCATCTTTATCATCATTTCAGAGCTCCATCCTCCGGTCACTTTGCTGCCTCTCTTGTCAAAGGACAGCTTCACAGACACCAGCCATGCAGTCAGTCTCTCCTGCGAAAACGTTTGAGTGGTTAAATCACACAACTGAAGGCTTAAGTGGAAGAAGACACTTTGTGTGAGCACTGTGGAAAGTGTTGGGAAGGTTACTTTTAAAATGTATTCCACTACAGATTACAGAATACATGCCCCAAAATGTATTTTGTAAGGTATTCCGTTACGTTACTCAATGACAGTAACGTATTCCAAATACTTTGGATTAGTTAATATATTATCATGCTTTTTACAACTACATGAATGTACTACTGCTGTGTGATTTATTACTATTACTGAAGGCTACTCGCCATAATGGCTTTCCACCGGCGTGGAAATACCAAAAGAGAGCACAGTCTAACATATGAATCAGGAAAAGACCGCCGTGTAATCCATTTATTTCAACAAAGTAACTGTATTCTGAATACCACCTTTTTAAACGGTAACTGTAATAGAATACAGTTATTTTAAATACATAATGCCGGTACAGTGGTCCCTCGTTTACTGCGGGAGTTATGTCCCAAAAATAACCCGCGATAGGTGAAATCCGCAAAGTAGCCAACTTTATTTTTTACAATTACTATAGATGTTTTAAGGCTGTAAAACCCCTTACTACACACTTTATACACTTTTCGCAGACAGGCACAACACTTTTCTCTCTTAAACGCTCTCAAAGTTCAAACCTTCGTAGAAAAATAAGTCCAGTATTACAAAATGAAGGCAAAGGCACCCGTGGTTGCCTTTGACGGTGCAAAACGTCTCGTCGACATTGTGTTTGTTGGGGAGAAAAGTTACAAACATACAGTACAGCACACTGCTAGCGATCGAAGATTTACGTAAATTTAACAAGCTGAACGCATTCTGTACTGTAAAGGAGACACAGCACGAGATTGACTGACAATGGTCTACAGCCAATCAGGATGCAGAACACAATGTGCTGGAAAAACAAAACAAAAAAAACATGAAAAATTGCACCAAAAAAATCCGCGAAACAGCGAGGACGTGAAAGGTTACAGTGAGGGACCACTGTACATGTATTCCATTACTACCCAACACTGACTGTGGATATGGAGCAGTCAGGTAAAAAGACAAGAAGTAGTCCACAGAAAAGAAACATGAATGTAGTGAAGGAGGACATGCAGAGGGCTGCTGTGAAAGATGTTAGCAATCGGGTGAGATGGAGGCAAATGATCTGCCTAAGAGGAGCAGCTGAAATGCTACTACAGTCCTGCTCAGCAAAGGAGAAAGGACAAAGACAAAAAAAACTAAGAAAAATATTGAAGATTCTTGCCTTCAGAAACATGAGGTAGAGCTGACCAGGAGTGAGCACTTCCTGGCACACGATACTGTCGGGGTTTTCTTCCATGCACTCCTGCTTGGCAAAAGTGAAGAGCTTCCTCGTCATCAGACAGAGCAAGTAGAACTTCTCCACGTCTGACTTCAGGTGGATGCAGATACACTCACTGATCAAAACAGAGTAAGCCCCTTTTTTTAAATAAACATACCACCAAACATAAAGCAGAACGGGTGTCAACCGTATCCATCCCCAGAACTTACTTTAACAGGAAGTTGGCACACTGTTCATTTGTGTACCACTCAGGGAGGTTCATCTTAACCCTGAAGCGCTCTCCGAGGTAATTGAGCACCTTGCTGCGGGTGGTGCAGTTCTCCTCCATGACGATGCGCAGCATCTCGGACACACAGGTCTTGTAGAAAGAATTGTCCTCGCGGCCTTTGATCAGCTCCTGGTAGATCTGGAAGTCTGTGAAGTCCACCAGAGCCTGAGGAACATGAGAGCAAATGAGCACACAATGAGCCTAAAGGATTTTTATCATTAACTGTTCTGTAATGAAAGCTGCAGGCTTGCTCACCTTTAATGCAAAGCCTAGTGGGAGGAAGAAGAGCTCTTTCTGGTAGATGAAGTTCAGCATCACAGTTCCATTTTCCAGATAATGCAGGTTCATGTTGATGGCTGTGTGCTCCTCCCTCACGCAACGCATAGAAATACCTGAGTGAAGAAAAAGCCGGTGAAAACATGCAGGCGTGGACTCATTGCTGCACTGTTTTCTTTAGAAGTAATACTTACCGTACTGAGTGTAACCCTGACCCCTGTTCTTCCACTTGGGTCTTGACATGGCGATAGGATAGTTCCTCCTTGGCATTATCAGCATGCGGATAACCTTCTCAATTCCATTCACAATGAAATAACCTCCCATTTCCTGTCAAAGTTGATGCTGGTATTATAGGACAATATTTAAACCCATCCTGGCTCAGTTTAAAAGTACAGTTGCCATATCCTACCTCGGCTTCTTCGTGATGCTCTACAAGCTCTTTGGGGGACATGCCATGCAGGTTACACAGCTTGGACTTCACCATGATGGGCACATGACCCAGAGACTGCTTGATGATGCCTTTGGGAACTCCATTGATCGACCAGCTGACGTCTGCCTGAAATGAGTCAACACTCACCCAGTCAACATGGATTATTTTAAAACGTTGCTGTGGGAATATAAACACGACTCAGGCTTACCACTATTTTCCCTTTGTACGAGCATCTTCTTCCCCGGCACTCTGCTGGGAACACCTTCATTTCCTTGCAGATGTTCCCTTTGGCAACCACTGGGTTTTGGATGGCAGCTTCAACGAAACCAAGGCTGATCCGTTCATTTTTGAACATGAACTCTAAGGGGGGGATGGACTGGGAAAGGTGACGGAAAAGTGAGAAACGTAAGAAAGGCAAAGATTATGGGAAGCATCTGCAAGAGGGATGTTCACAGCAGGTTGAGCAGCTTTCAGAGAAAATACTGCTGGAAATGATACCAGCAGCTAGTCGACCAGCAGGAAACCAAATTCTTCACTCACTCATTTCATCGTTGTTATGGTGGCTTTCACTGGCCTACAGTAACTCACTGCATATCACTGCACTGCGTGCTCAAGACAAGCTTACACAACTCCGAGTCACACAGTGTACGCTATTAATCGTAGTTTTAACTAGTTGGGGTTAATCGCTGGTCTTAATGAAGTGATTCATCACATTGTTGAGAACTTTGAAGAAACATTTGCTGACCTGCACAACGCGGTTGAGTCCGTCTGTGACTGCCTGGTCAAACGACTCGATGTGAGCTTTGGTCAGATCCTGAATGGCAGCATGCTGGGTGTCCTTCATGTGGCCAAAGCTTCCATCTGTCAGATTTTTCAGACTCGGACCTTTGGGAAGATCACTCCACTTACTTGAAAAATCCATGCTTGCGCTTGTTTACCACATGTGCATGGTTGACACAGGAAGCACATGCCCTACACAGGAAGAGAAGCGTTTTCTTCTTCGCTTAAGTTTTTTGGGTGTAACTAGACTCGCACACTGCTAGCTTAGCGCCATCTTGTGGGCGTAGTTATGCATAAAATTTCGTTTAGCTAAAATGACGCGAGTGGTGGTCATTGCGCCGCTCCTCCAGTTGGAGGCGCTGTGCAACCGACAAACAGCGGTGGTTTTCAATGGAAAAAGAGGAGAGAGAAACTGCGTTGACGCTTTTATAAACTGTAAAAACATGATATTTAAGTGTGTGTGCTGTGTGTATATTTCTGTGGAGAGGGGAAAGAGTATAAAAAGACTGGGTCCCGCTGTATTACTCAGGCTGCACTACAGCGTCTATTCACAGGCGCGATCCCACTACTGAGCGGCACGGGGGCTTTGACCTGCTCCGTTTCCGACCTGGGCCGGTGCACCCCTCCTTAGGCGACCTGGTGGTCCCGAGCTCCCCCAGGAGCACCATATCGATACCGAACTTAGTGCGGACACCCGATCGGCATAGTCCGCTGCAGCTCAGAGCTCCTGAGCTCAAACGATCCGCCAGCCTCAGCCTCCCGGTAGCTTGGATTACAGGCGCGCGCCACCGCACCCGGCGAGAAGTGCTCTCGTTCATGCAGGCTTTAAGGTGCCTACACGTGACGTCATCCGAGAGGGAGGCTCTGCCCTCGCGGCACCTGCTCATTTAAAATAACATTATTATTATTATTCCAGAAATAAATAAAAAAAAGCTAAAGGTAAAGATTAAATCTTAATGTTTCACATTACATAGTCAATTTAATTTCATTATATAGCGCCACACTGTAACAACCCAACACTGTCTCAAGGCGCTTCATATTGTAAGGTAAAGATGCTACAATAATAGAAGATTACAAGAAAATGGCATATTGTAATGTAATAAAAGTGCATTGAAAACACGATTCAAAGTCACACCAACTTCAACCATTTTATTTTTCAAGGCTAAATCTTAATAGGACACATCCACAGATCAAACTGAAAAACATTTCTCCTCCAATTCTTTGTCTTCCTGACCTTTGTCAGCTCCAGTTTCTAAAATCATTCAGTACTGGTTATCTTGACACATAATCCACAACTCCACTTATTACACTTTGCTTGCAGCAATCATTTTACACTACAACATTTAGTAAATAAAAACAACAACAGTCTCCTTGAGCTGAGGAGTTGTTAATAAAACTGCTCTGTGCTGAGTCTGCTTAATGACAGGAGGGTTTGTATGAATGCAGAAACTTTCATATAAAACAACTCTATTACCAGTTTGCTTCGGGTACAGGGAGTGGCAGTTTGATTATCCAGTGTCTGTACTGAATGATGCTACTTTAAGTGCTTGATGATTTGGTGGACTGCCTCTATGTGATTAAGAGACTGAAATAATGTTGTGCATGTTTCTCATCTTATCTGCTTGGCAACAAATGATTCCTTAAAACATCTTTAACGACTGAGCCTTTGCCTCAGGTTTGATGACTAAAATGGGTGGATTATATTAAAATCTATGATTATTCACTCCAAAATATTCTTAGACACAATAATAGATCATCCAATTAGGCTGCTTTTCAATGTAACATTGTGATGTTTAATATACTGAATTGAGGTTTGCAAATTTTAAAAGTTTAAATTACACTTTTAAACAGCATATTCCATTAATATTAATTACAAGGCACTGTATGCATGACACTGTGATTTAACAGCTGAGCCCCCCTAAAGGTTTGAACCCAGAGTGGCCCCTGCTTCTGATCTTCATTTCTAGTCATGTAGAGGAATGTGCCATATTCATTCTATTTGGCTAATGTTTCCTCACTTTTAAGAGATTTCTGTTTGATAGCCCATAAAGCCCTGCTACATCTTAAATAGCAGACAAAATTATTGTAATGTAATAAAAGTGGATTGAAAATAAGATTCAAAGTCACACCAAGTTCAACTATTTTACTTTTCAAGGCTAAATCTTTATAGGATACGTCCACACGTCTTTATATAGAGTGCTGAGGATTTTTCCAGTTTTTAAAAAAAAAAATTAGTTCAAAGAGGAACAAACTCCCATTCCATTATTTTGGACAAATGTGGAAAAATCCATCCACATCCATCCATTTCTCTTAGCCAGCTAAAGTTGTAGCCTATCACAGTTGTAGTTTCTCATATTTAATTGCATTACCTATTACTTGCGGTGAGTGCTTACCTATTTGAAGTGCATTTCAAATATTTTTTTCTATGAGCAGAAAAAAACACAACATAAATTCAAGCTGTTGTTCTGTGCTGTTTACAGTCCAGCATTTTGATTTTATTTAGTAAATTAATATCTTTCAAATCTTCAGACATCAGTTTGCCTGCAACAGGCATTACAGGTTCTCTTATACTCCTGATGCACTGTAGCATTAAACTGTAAACCACAGGGAGACTGTGGATATTACAACTGCCAAGCAAAAGATTACACATTGAAGCTCTGGATGACATAATAGCTGAAAGTATTCATGCTTCATTTATTTAAAAAAGAGAAAGTAGAGCTTTGCTTTAGGCTGCTTTTGTTTATTTTTGTGTTCATTGAATACAGTCACCGAAGAAAGAAAAATGGTTATTTGTATAATTTTTACAGTTATTATGAATTATTATTAAAAAATTATTATTAGTGAAGTTGCAATGTGTTGGTAATTTCTTCTTCCTCAAGTTGGAGGCGCTGTGGGACCAACAAACAGCAGTCTTTTTCAATGGAAAGAAAGGAGAGAGAAGCTGTGTTGACGGTGTTATAAGCTGTACAAAACGTGATGTGTGAGTGTGTGTGCTGTGTGTATATTTCTGTGGAGAGGAGAAAGAGTATAAAAAGACTGGGTCCCGCTGTATTACTCAGGCTGCACTACAGCGTCTATTCACAGGCGCGATCCCAATACTGAGCGGCACGGGGGCTTTGACCTGCTCCGTTTCCGACCTGGGCCGGTGCACCCCTCCTTAGGCGACCTGGTGGTCCCGAGCTCCCCCAGGAGCACCATATCGATACCGAACTTAGTGCGGACACCCGATCGGCATAGTCCGCTGCAGCTCAGAGCTCCTGAGCTCAAACGATCCGCCAGCCTCAGCCTCCCGGTAGCTTGGATTACAGGCGCGCGCCACCGCACCCGGCGAGAAGTGCTCTCGTTCATGCAGGCTTTAAGGTGTCTACACGTGACGTCATCCGAGAGGGACGCTCTGCCCTCGCGGCACCTGCTCATTTAAAATAACATTATTATTATTCCAGAAATAAAAAAAAAAAGCTAAAGGTAAAGATTAAATCTTAATGTTTCACATTACATAGTCAATTTAATTTCATTATATAGCGCCACACTGTAACAACCCAACACTGTCTCAAGGCGCTTCATATTGTAAGGTAAAGATGCTACAATAATAGAAGATTACAAGAAAATGGCATATTGTAATGTAATAAAAGTGCATTGAAAACACGATTCAAAGTCACACCAACTTCAACCATTTTATTTTTCAAGGCTAAATCTTAATAGGACACATCCACAGATCAAACTGAAAAACATTTCTCCTCCAATTCTTTGTCTTCCTGACCTTTGTCAGCTCCAGTTTCTAAAATCATTCAGTACTGGTTATCTTGACACATAATCCACAACTCCACTTATTACACTTTGCTTGCAGCAATCATTTTACACTACAACATTTAGTAAATAAAAACAACAACAGTCTCCTTGAGCTGAGGAGTTGTTAATAAAACTGCTCTGTGCTGAGTCTGCTTAATGACAGGAGGGTTTGTATGAATGCAGAAACTTTCATATAAAACAACTCTATTACCAGTTTGCTTCGGGTACAGGGAGTGGCAGTTTGATTATCCAGTGTCTGTACTGAATGATGCTGCTTTAAGTGCTTGATGATTTGGTGGACTGCCTCTATGTGATCACCACGTCTCATCTGCTTTTAAACCCCAAAGCACGCTGGACCCCCGACAGAAGCAGAGTAACATAGTGTACGCTGCTAAGTGCCAGGAGGGTTGTTATGATTCATACATTTGGGAAACCAAACAACCTCTGGCGAAGCGGATGGCAAAACACAGAAGAGCTACCTCTTCAGGCCAGGACTCTGCAGTCTATTTACACCTACAGGCCAGTGGACACTCTTTCAATGATGAGGATGTACACATCCTGGACAGGGAGGAACGCTGGTTTGAGTGCGGAGTCAAGGAGGCCATTTACGTGAAAAGGGAAAGACCATCTCTGAATCGAGGAGGGGGCCTAAGGGTACATCTTTCGCCATCTTACAATGCTGTGATTGCAGCCATTCCCCAACTCTCTGTGAATGGTACTCATGGCCATTGATCAGTGGTCTTTGATCAGTGGGTTTTGGTCATTGGTCATGAGAATTTGCATAATTATGATGAAGGAACTGATCTCTCAGCCCATTGTTCCTTCAGTGGGCTGGTTTCAGTCATTATGCAAATGTACTGTTTATAAGATTGGGGAAACCTGCAGTCAGCTGAGACTGAAGAAGTCACTTGGATGAGTGACGAAACATTTCTCCCACAAAACTCTACGTCCAGATGAACAGAATCAACTTTTGGGGGTTCTTTAATGACTGAGCCTTTGCCTCTGGTTTGATGACCAAAGTCTTCACTTTAAAACAGGTGGATTATATTAAAATCTATGATTATTCACTCCAAATTATTCTTAGACACTATAATAGGTCATCTGACAAATTCAGCTGCTTTTCAATGTAACACTGTGATGTTTATTATACTGAAGATTCACGATTCAGGATTCAAGATTCTTTATTCGTCACATGCATAGTTATACAAGTACAACACGCAGTGAAATGTATCCTGACACGCTCTTCAACTGCAAAAGGGGAGAGAAGAACATTATATGCATAAAGTGAATATATACATGGGGGAACTTTATGAGCATTAAGCATTAAGTACACACGTGACGTCATCTGGAACCAGTTTAGAAAGCCGTTAACAACATTATCTTTCAGCAATAATGACCTGACATTAGTGACAGTAAAAACGCCACAGGTTAACACGTTTAACACTAAATAAAGTGTTTTGTTGTGGAGTTTGTGTTCCCCCTCACAACGTCATTCAGTTACTGAAGAATAAACCTGTAATTATGGAAAGTTTTTTTTTTTTTAGTGGAAACTGCTGAAAAGCAGCTTATGAGTCACATACAGTGCTTCGTGGTCAAAGCTGTCTCTAGTGTTACTGCTGGTTCGGTAAGCAATACCATTTTTTTAATAACGGTAAAAGATCACACACATAAATATGTGATGTTTTAATATTGCTTTTAATAGGGGAATCAATCAGTCATCTGGGAGCCTGTGGCAGAGTGCACATTTGGGGGTTTTTGTGTAATTTTGTTGAGATGACTGTGCAGGAAGAAGACCCAGATGAAACAGGTAGAGATTCAAAACACACGCAATGATGTCATTGTGATTCTGATGTTACTCTTTTCCTTTTACATACACAATCCATACAAGTAATCCTCTCCACACCTCGCTCTGACGACATTACTTATGTGACAAGTCTTTTTTGTATATCTGATACAGGGAGTGACTTCATTGCCTTCCCATGTAATAAACTTTGATATACGTACAAGATTTAAAAAAAAAAGAGGGAAAATTCCTTCAGAGAGATCTCAAGTTACAACTTGAGAACATGTGGCAATGCGATGGCCTGCTTGCCTGACTGGCCTGTAAGTTACCTTTCTGTACTGCAGAAACGAAAGAAAAGGCCATCACAACATCTGGAAACTCCCTGGTTTGGTGTCCTTCTTCCTCCTTCAGTTGAAACGTGAATAATAGGCTGACCCATCTGTGAGTCCGAAGCCCACCTATGCATTAAGAACACACCATAAAACGAGTGATTGCAGCTCTGTTTCTAGGTGTCTTCTCCATGCCCGTCTTTGCTGGCTGATGTCTCAGTCATGGGACAATCCAGTCTGTCCCACTCTTTCTGTTTGTTACAAAGCCCCAGCTCTAAACTGGACAAGGACATTGACTTGTTTTTTAAGAGCAGTTAAAGTGCTAGTTTGTGTGAAATTTGGATAATTAAGTGAACTGTTAGCATTTTTCACATTCAACATCCTTGGAAGGAAGCTCGTGGGATGGTGAATGCAGGATCTCAGAAATGTTCACATAAAAGGAATTAATGTGGGCTCCAATTTCACCTCAGCTGGATGTCCAGGAGAAGGTTTGGACCAAGGTTTGTGGTCGAAACAGAGTGTAAATACTGAGGCTGTGATTTCTGTGACTACAGATGTGCAACAGACTAAAGGATGTTTCAGTGGTTTTATGTTAAATCATAAAAATACACAAATATCAACACATACAAGTAAAGGTGTGCAGAGCTCCTCCTTTCTCTCTGATCATGGAGTTGTCTTCAGACCTCAGTCCTAGAGAGAATTTGTGGAGGGAGCTGAAGCTTTGAGTTGCGAAGCAGCAGCCAAGAAACCAAAATGATTCTGAGTTTCTCTGAAGAAGAGTGGCCCAAAATCCCTCCTGATGTGGCCAAACCTGGTGACCAACTACAAGAAATGTCTTACTGCTTGGCGCTGTTGGTAGTTGCCAACAAAGATTTCGCCACCAAGTCATGTTCTGTGACATGCAGACCAATTTATAACATTCATGTCATCTCTTTCCTTGGAAGTTTGGTTGATATTCTGTCTCTCTCCATCAAAATGAAACTAGTCTAAAAGATTGCTCACTTCCAAAGAAGCAATCTTGCAAATTCAATCAGGGGATCAAATAATTATTTCCCTCGTGTTTTTTCACATCGTGGATAGTGATTTTTTAGTAAAAGCAACCCCACATAAGTTTGTGTTTGTATGTATGTATTGTATGTTTATATAGCATCTAAGATCACATGACCCTACATATATCTCAGTGGGTTAGAACAAAACAACGGACAGATGATGTAGCTGTGCCACACATCAGTTCTTTCACTGCTATCTTGGCTAAGATTATTAGATAAAATTTTAATAATTTGTTTCATTTCCTGGTTAACTAGTTTAAAAGGAATTTCTTCACGCAAAGCTGGTTGAATGTCCCTGTTTAAGATCATGTGGGTACACCTCCTGGGGGCAAATGAGGTCAACTTATGTCAGAGAGAAGCCAAATTTCAGAAGAAAACCATGAGTAATAAAAGAAGGAAGAAATATAAGATAACTATGTGCGGGTGTGTGGTTCATCTGCATGATAACCTACTCATGTGGACTTTTCCCATGATAAAAGAAGTCACACCTAACAAATGGATTAGACACATTTTCTCTTTTTAACTAATCTGCGAGGCGTTCAAAGACAAATCAAAAAAACATTAGTTAATAACCAGTCTCACAGCAGAGAGGCAAAATTTAGAAACAAAAACTGAACTTTTATTAGTGTCGTATTATTTCACCATCCACCTACCAAAGGTCTGGGTCATTTCTGAACGTTCTGTAGCTCGTCTGCGAGCTGCGTTCACAGACCACTCTGCTTCCCTCATCTTCTTCAGTGTTGCTCAGAAGCCTGAAATGCACATCAGAAATGCAGCCCAACACGTGGATGTGCAGAAATGTTTGCATGACAGAAGCAGTAACATGTTTTATTCTAATAATATTGTCTCTGATAAAGACAAACGTTCATGCAGATTTCCAATAAATCATAACCCAACAACAACAACAACAAAAAACAAGAAAACAAAAAAAACAGCACACATTCCTCTGATCATGATGCTTGCTTTCGAGTCAGGTCTGTGACAATCTGTTCACTACAAAAGGTGTAACACTGAAAATGCAGCAGGATAATCTTTGGTAAAGATGAGAAAGTAGAGATATAAAACACACAAGGAAAACATGAGAAAATGAGTCACATGTACAAAAACACTAAGTAAGAGGAAATGACATCAATGAGGTTTTCTAATGAAAGAGGCAAATTTACCCCGGTACAAAAAAAAAATAAAGGTGCATTTAAACGCCTTTTAAAAAAACAACTACAAAAAAAACAATATACAGTTCCCTCTAAGGAACCCTTCCCTTTGATGGAAATGTCCCTACAGATTTAAAAACAATACTAAGATTTTGTTTTCTCTTCGTATTAACTTCAGTCTCTTACACATCCTTCATTCTCGAGTCTTCTTGTAAACACAGAGTAAAAAAAAAAAAGAAAGAATGAAATGTTTTGATGATTCACCTTAATTATTGGGACACAAAACCTCACATATTTCAACAAAAGGGTGTTTTTGTTTCTTTTCCTTTTTTTAAGGGAATCAAACGAGCCCCTAGAAACACATGAATGTGCAACTGTCAACTATTTCAATCTAATAAAAGACAACAACTGAACAATCTGACAATCATTTCTAACGAGCAGTAACACAAAACAGATTTGACACAAGTCGTCTTGGACGGGAACACCTCTAAAATCTTGTCTACTCACAAAGATTTCGTTCGAATGAAAAGGTCAAATATTTAAAGACCCCACAAAGCGAAACAAGTCCAAGTTATTATGAAATTAACCACTGTATTGGGACTTCCTTAACACCGCTGACTTTTCTTTGGTAATGACGATGTGGTAATGCTCACCACAGTGTGTTTTTCAACACACCGGGAAACAAGCATTTTATCAGCTTTGCTATCTTTTCCAAGTGTCCTTTAATGGGGTCGTTAAACATGTTTAAGAAGCAGTAAGACACTCTGTACAAGCTACTCTACGCTCACTTCACCAGCTCAATAACAAAGACCTACTTTACACTTTACAATAACAGTCTATCAGAGAGAAAACACAGAGTTCTTTACAGCAAACAGAGCTGTGGGTTAGGGCTTGTATGCTACATGCTTTCACACAAATATGCTCTCTTCAGATCACATAAAACAAATTGATTACAGAATAACTGACGAGGATTTTTCCCTTTTCGCCACTGAGAGGTCCCTGTAGCAGACTCGCTCCCGGGTTTACAGCCGAAGCACAGTCTCCCTGCTCACTTATGCCACCCAGCTGCCCTGATGTAGTGTCCACATGGTCAAGTCAGGAGGAATGTTCAGTTTCAAGGCCATCCTTTAGCTCAATCAGACAAGTAGTGTTAGCGTAACACACCAGAGCCTTCATCCTTCAGTCTCTAGAGCTTCTTGATCATGTCTAATATTTTTCAAACAAACTTGTTTGTAAGTCAGTTATAAAAAGTGATTAAAAACAAAAACAGAAAAACAAGAAGTGTCTGATGATTAAACAGCACTCAAACCTCCATAAGCTCACTAAAATGTCAAATGCCTTGTTTTATGCTATTTTCTTGTGGACTTAACATGACTTCAGTGAGCAACAGTGCAAAAGCTTAAAGAACGAGTACAGGTTACTGTAACAGAGCAAGCTAACTGGCAGGTTTTTTTTAAGGGAGAGTGGTTGGAAATGTAAGGCACTACAGTCTCAGTTGGAGCGTCTCTGCGACTTTCACCACTTCGACCAATCTGCTTGGGGATGCCCGTCATCGTTCAGAAACTCTGAGAACATTTACTGACCAGTTCATTGCCATCCTCGCATTCAAAATATGCATAATCAGGAGCGCACGGATCTTTCCTGCAGTTCAGAGAAGTCCCTAAAGAGAAAGTCTCCCTTGGGCCAACGTGTGCAAAAGTACGAAGGAGCGGCTCGGCAGCTTGCTCGCATGTGTAGCATCTCAGGGTGCAGAGAGGCGGCACGTGCGACCAATGAGGATGGGGGAGATGGAAGAAGCTTCTAGCACAGAAGAAAAAGGGAGGGGGCATATTTGTGCTTACAGGCGAGTGAAAGGACCCACGTGGAGAGGTGCTCTCAGTTTGGGAGAGGAACAGGAGTTGGTGGTGAACAGGGAGGAGGAAGATGGGGAGGACGAGTAAGGAGAAGAGGACGCAGATGAGGAGTCGCCGCTGTTTAGGGTGAAGACACTGGAAATGGCCACGTCCACAATGCCTTGACATAACTCTGGATATAGTTTCCTGCATTAGGAAAGGATAAATAATAACAATAATAAAAATAATAATAAACATTTCAAATTTTAAACAGATGTGAAATTTGTTATATTTTAGATGGAAAAACATTGCTAAAGGACACGTAACATGGAAGGTACTGACTGTGCACAGGCTGGAGCGCCGTTGATTTCAATGAGCCACACTTTGAAGTTCTCGTCCACCATGAAATCAAATCCAAAAAGCTGGAAGCTCTGGTAGGACAGGTGCTTGGTGCTGATTGCGGACTCGATGCATGTCAGACAGCTCCTGTGAAACCAGACATCCAAAATCTTCACCGATCATCCTTTTATAACAAAGTCTCTTTGAGTGATGAGAGCAACCAGCATTTGCCAAACATCAGTCACGTTTTCACAACAGTAATGGTTGTATACTGCTGTTATTAACACCAGTATATGAGGTTTAATCGCACACCGACAGTTTTTAGGAGTTGTGATTGGGCGCTATATGGCCTTTCAATAATACAAAGAAAACCCGACCAATCAGATGACCCCCTATGAGCAAGCACGTGGCAAAAGTGGGAAGGAAAAACTCCCTTTTAACAGGAAGAAACCTCCAGCAGAACCAGGCTCGGGGAGGGGCGGCCATCTGCTGCAACCGGTTGGGGGCGAGTGGATGAAGAAAGAACAAAGACATGCTTTGGAAGAGATTCACAAATTAATAATCACCAATAATTATATGCAAAGTGGTGTAAAACCACTCATATATCTGTTAAAAAACAGTTACAAAAAGAGGTTCTGCTAAAAACCACAATCTTCCTTTTCCTGTACAAAACCACAGCATAGGTTTAAAGCTGTGTTTTTATTCACACAGGACGCAAGAAGGGTAACTACAAACAAGCAAGGAGTAGATAAGCGAGAGTGAAAACATGAACCCCTATTATAATGTTGGGAGGATCAGGTCCAGGAATTGTTCAAAGTTCCTATTTTGCATGTTGTAGCACAACAAGCGAAAGTCCACATCAGACATGTTCTCAGCTAGGAATACTCTGTGCAGTTTGGACAAGAGAGCTCTCAGACTGGAGCACTAAAGAGGTAGGACACATGATACCCACCCTCTCTATGAATTCTCTGGACAATTACTCTCACATGGACTCAATCATCATATTACCGAGCTGATAGAGTGTGCTTTAACTTAAATTGCAGCTTGGTCAGGTGATGTTTTGGAAGTTTTATGTGTTAAAGAGGTAAAAACCAGCAGGATTCAGGAGGAAAACGGGAATATGTATGTATGGTCGGAAGGGTAAGATGGCGCTGGCACGGCTGGCAGCCTTAACCCAATTTCCCTCGGGCACCCTCCCCGGGCCTGGCTCCAGGGCGGGGCCCCGGTAACCCTATCCCGGGCAGTGTAAACTGTTCCCTCGATGTTTTCTTCATAAGGGTCTTCTGAATCGCTCTTTGTCTGGTCCCTCACCCAGGACCAATTTGCCATGGGAGACCCTACCAGGGGGCAAAAGCCCCCAGACAACATAGCCCCTGGGATCCCTGGGACACACAAACCCCTTCACCACGATAAGGTAGCGATTCACGGAGAGGCATTATGTCTGATTTCTAATTTTAAAAAAAATAATAATATTTTGCCTTTTAGTGTGGCATAAAAAAAGCTAAGCTCAGCTTTTTATCTAAGAACTAATAATAAAAACAATAGCAAAATAGTTGCCTACTTTATGGTCTGCTTTATCTGAGGTAATATGGTGGTCTCCAGCGTGACGTTGTGAGTGTTCAGCAGGTACAGCCTGAACTCGTCGAAGAACATCTCGTTCCCCTCCTCGTATCGGCCGTAGTTCTGGGAGTGCTCTTTCTGGATGCAGTGGTTAGTCAGGTGGCTGGTCATGTCCTGCAGGTCTGAGCTGTTGTAGGGCTCCGAGGAGGTCCGCAGCACGCCCTCGCGGTATAAGTAGATGTTATACTGATGGTCCACTAGCACCCAGCTCCTAGCAATAGCATAAACATAAAGATAAGCTGTTAAGTTGGGACATAGCAGTGCTTTCTCTGTGGCTTTAAGTTTGGCAAAAAAAAGAAAAAGAAAAAAAAAAACCTGCCTGATGTCAAATTTCCGATGTCCCGGCTCAAGAAGCAGAGGCTTCTCCAAGTACTTCTGAATAACATGAACCTGTCCCTGATTGTCAATATAGTCCAGCAACTCATTAGCATCGTGGGATATCAAAATACCAGCACCTGTAGTAATAGAAAACAAGAAGAAAAACACACACACACACACACATTTACAGATATATATATATATATATATATATATATATATATATATATATATATGAAGCTTCCAACTAGTGTCTTGTTTTTAACCAATTAAATACTAAATATAGATATCACCTTTAGCTCCAGCAGAGGACTTGGCTATCCACACTGTACCCTCTGCTCTTTCTTTCTTAGCGTTATAGGAGGCCAAGAAAACTTCCCGCTCATCTGTCTTCGGATTGCTCTTCAGATGGCTGATGCCATTCATAGCAGGAGCAACAGGTGTGTTGAGGTTAGTGGGATAGATGATGTAGGACTCTGGAAACCAGTTACTGGAGTCAGACAGCTCTGGGCTGGTCTTTATTAGCCTAGTGTTTAAGAAAGGGGTCAGAAGGAAAGTGGTCATGTAATAAACTGCAGTGTCAGTAACATGAATGATGGCAGGAATGACAGATTTGCACACACTTGACCAAGGATGCCTTTCTGCAAAGCTTGTCTGCCCCCCTGTAGTAATTCACCAGCTGCATCAGTCCGGGTTCATGGCCTGTAAGGTCACAGTGAAGATGCTTTACCGTCTGTTCATAAATCCGCATGCACAGTGTACAGAAACTCTCAATAAGAGAGACAATCTTTCCACAGGATGCAGCCCTGCACAGTCACAGCTGCTTTCTCATCCAGAAAGGGTGGACACCAAAAATAGCCCGAAAACAATTCTTAAGAAACAAGAAAGAAAGTCTGACTTACCTAAACGCCCAAAGGGTAATCTGTTCCGCTCACCCAGCATCAAGTTGAATCTGGGATTGTCTCTTTTCAGCCTCTTCCATTGCCCGGTTGAGAGGAGGATTTTGGAAACTTCAGCATAAACAGTACTGTTGTCGTCACGGGAAACAAAGGTGTACATAGGGGCGTTCATAATGCCGCTGCGACAGGGGGTCAGAGGTTTAATCAAAACGGTTTAGTGTGTGAGTAACTTAGCTGTCTGGCTAGTTGTGCGGCTGCCGGGTTGGCACTGCAGCAGACAGAACGGTTGGGGTTATCTCCTCTGTCCGTGCCATGATGATGAGTCAGTCATATCCCCTCCACACTTCCCAGTTAACTCAAACTGGTGCTCGGAAGATTAATTTCAGCACTCCGTGGCTAATATGTATTATATATAAAACACCATGCCACGTAAAGCAATTTCACATAAGTCGGCACAGGGTTATTTCAGAAGCCCCACACAAGGGAGTGACTGACTGCTGATACCGGCTACTGGGGCTGGTCCCGTCTGGATAAATTTACATCCCGTCTCCGGATTAGCTAACGTTATAGCTAACGGTCTGCGACAATTGCTAACAGTTATCTACGAGACACTTCCGGTATTTGTCCTCAAATGCAAAGGAAAAAGTCACAAGGAGCGGAAACATTAACTAAGTGGATAGTTTGCTGCACAATATCACAAACACGGGCTATTCTCCCACCGCCGGCGTGCGCTTTATTCTCTGAAAATCAGCAGCAAACCCTGTCATCCACCGTCGACAGCATAAACACCACCGCGCAACCGTTGTGGTTAGTGTAGTTTATTAACAGAGTGATGTCCAGGATAATATCTGTTTAAATGTTTATTTTATATTTTTAAAGCAATTTAACACGAAATGAATTCGATATGTATAAAAAAAATCTACTTCACTTAAACTCGATTTTGATTTAATTCAAAGTCTGGATGAAGTTCAATGACAAGAGAACTACATTTCCCAGAATGAAAGACTCTAAAGCGGCAATGCCATATGCGTATTGTAGCCAGGAGATGGCGTCGTAGACCTCACTAAAATTAGCAGACCTGTGTACTGTTGGCAACATAGTCCGCAGAAAAAAGTCTTGAAACTGAAGAAAAATCGCTCCACGTTTTATATTAAGTTCCTCTTAATTCTTAAAATAACTAACATCAATCACGAAACTTTTCGTGAAATTTGATAACGAGGTGTATTAGCTTTTGTAGCCTGGACTGGGCGGAACTGGAGGATAAATGGAGCACTCCCTACTTGTGACAACTTATGGGTCTCGTTCCAACATGTAAAAAACTTAGTTGCTTCATTTCGTTTACTTTAATGTCCCAGTCTCGTCATCATTATTCGATGTTTTATGTATTCAAAAACTAAGATCGTTGCTTCTTTGTGCTGGTTCCCTGTATTAGGTGAAAAGTTATGCGACGGCCACAGTTGTAGATTTTTTGAGAGCGAATTGGAACGAGACAGGAAGTCCTAGTTTCGGGAGGGAGAACAAACTAGAGGCGGGAATTACCGCTACTGTAAACATCGAGTTAAAGTGCATTACAAAAGTTGTTACGAGTGTATTCATATATTTTTTATAATTTTTTGACAAGATATCAGTAATAGTAAGTGACGTCCATTATGAATACTGTTGTTTGTTGTGGCGCATTTTCAGATAACAGTTCAGACAAGTTGGGTGCATCGAGACTGATAACCTGTTTTTACTGCAGCTCTCCGTGGTTCAGCTACATATACAGAGATTCAGATTACTTTTAGCCTTGTCACTGACTATTCATCGTTGGAGATAATGCTCAGGGAGGCAGTTGTATGTTGCTTTATGTGGGGATGAAGGAGTTTTATTTAAGTCTGAGAAAACGAAATGTTGTATTTAGAGTTTATCTCAGCTGGGACATGTGGAGTATTAAAGACATGGGCGAAGGATGAAGGCTGTTCAGTTTCAATGCTAATGAGTGTGGCCTACCATTTTTAAAGCTGGATTCAAATCACGTGTTTATTTGTTTTTTAATTCCTTTCATTTATATCAAAATCACTATAACTCAGTGTTACTGCATACATGGTTATTTATGTAACGTAATTAAGTGGCAGCTTTTTCTCTGTATGGGTTTTGGGGAGATTTGTGCCTTGGCATTTACTGGGGTCATGTATTTTTAATAACTCTTGTCCCTTCGTCTTCACCAGGCTGGAGCAGGCCAGGCATGAGTGGCGCACACCTGGACGAATGGCAGAAGAGGTCCTTTGACATTTCATCTGGCAGCTGTACACCTGAACAGACGGCCGATGCCTACCGGGCCCACATCCTCTCCATTCAGTATGCATGGGCAAGCTCCCAGCTCTCTCAGGCCGGCATGGCCAGCCTGCTCAGGACCTACTCGGAGCGCTACGCTGCAGTGTTGGACTCGGACGACCCGCGCACAGGGCTCAACAACTATGCAGAAAGCGCGCTCCATCTGGCCCGCAGTCAGAAGAACTACAGCGACAAATGGGAGTCATCCCTCACTGCAGAGAGCGTGCTGGAGTTGCCCAGTGTTCAGAAAACAATTCAGGCAAAGACAGGAGGTGAGAGCTTTGTGGTGGCACCAGCTGACATTAACATAACTGTGGGGCAAGAGGGTAAAGGTAGCTCTCTCACTCCTCCCTTTAAAACTGTGCAACCACCGCAGCTTAAATCAGAGGTTAAAATCGCAGCCAGTATCCCTGCTAATGTTTCTGTGGAAAGGCCCAGCAGTCACGAAGGGATTTCAGTCAATCCACCCTCATTCTCCCGACCTCCAGCTCAGCCACAGTCTGTGTTTAGTTGCCCTTCTCCAGCTCTCCCACATGTAAACCCTGGCCCCGCAGGGGTCACGCAGCACTATCAGTCCTCCTTCTTTCCCACCTCCAACACATCGAAGCGGAAAAATTTTTACAACACAGACGGAGGTGATGTTGGCAGGGAGCAAAATGGCAGTCAGGTGTCATCAGACCCACGGGCTGTTACCACCTTCAAAACAGCTCGTGAGCAGTTTGTTGTTGACCAGCAGCGAAAGCACTCCCATCAGCCTCAGAGAGGTCAGGCCCCTGGGATGGCGGCAACTGTGAAGAAATCTCTGGGCGCCAACAGGCCTCGAGGTGCATTTTCAAAATTTGTGTCTCCCATTCCACGACAGGAAGAGGAGGGAAGTGTGGCGAGCCGTAATTCCAATCAGGAACCTCAAATCCTGGACGAGCGTCTGAAAAACTTTGAGCCAAAGATAATCGAGCTGATCATGAGTGAGATCATGGACCACGGGCCTCCGGTGGGCTGGGACGACATAGCAGGTCTGGAGTTCGCCAAGACTACCATAAAGGAAATTGTGGTTTGGCCCATGCTGCGACCTGACATCTTTACTGGCCTCCGTGGCCCACCCAAAGGCATCCTGCTGTTTGGACCGCCAGGAACTGGAAAAACTCTGATAGGTAAATGTATTGCCTGTCAATCAGGTGCCACTTTCTTTAGCATCAGCGCCTCATCACTCACATCCAAGTGGGTGGGTGAAGGAGAGAAAATGGTGCGAGCTCTGTTTGCCATTGCCCGCTGCCACCAGCCTGCTGTTATTTTCATCGATGAAATCGACTCCCTGCTGTCCCAGCGGACGGACGGTGAGCACGACTCCTCGCGCAGGATAAAAACAGAGTTTCTGGTCCAGCTAGATGGAGCGGCCACTGCAGCAGAGGACCGAATCCTGGTGGTGGGTGCCACCAACCGGCCCCAGGAGATCGACGAGGCAGCACGACGACGCCTGGCAAAGCGGTTATACATCCCCCTGCCCGAAGCGACTGCCCGACGCCAGATAGTGACAAACCTCATGGCTCAGGAGAAAAACCAGCTGGGAGAAAGCGAGGTGGAGAGGGTGGTGACAGCCACGGAGGGCTTCTCCGGAGCCGATATGACTCAGCTGTGTCGAGAGGCAGCACTGGGGCCCATACGCAGCATCCAGCTCAGTGACATCGCCACCATCACCGCGGATCAGGTGCGACCCATCATCTACAGTGACTTCCACGACGCCCTGAAGACTGTACGTCCCAGTGTGTCATCAAAGGACTTGGAGCTGTATGAAGAGTGGAATAAAACCTTTGGATGTGGGCGTTAAACTTTTCTTTGTCTCCGTTCAGGTTCTGGGTGTTGAAAGAAATGGAAAATGTAAAGACGTTAAATGCTTTCTTTGTTCTGCACAAACCCGACAAAGTGGGAGGACCCAGGACTAAAAACAAAGAATGACAGTCTGAAAACTATAAGACGGGTCTCTTTAATGCAGTCTTTCTGTTTTTTCCCCATATATTGCCAAATATCCCTATGATGGGAAGTTGGCCTTATCTGTGTGATGAAGAGCTGAATTCAGTTGTATTTGTTTGCCTACGAAAAACAGGGCTTCCATAAATGACAAGGAAAACAGAATTAAAGAAGAGAAAAGGACCTTTTTATTGGCTACCAGTTAAATAGTTATTTTAACCCTCTGTATCAGCTTAGTTCAGTCATATTGGATTGCACAGGTGAACAGGTGCCTCTTTTATGGGTGTAAGTGTTAGTCTCTGTGCTAGTGGTCTGTTGTTTTGAGGTTTTTCAACACTACTTGTAAAGGTCAGGGTGTCGTAACATGAAGAAAAAATGAAGAAAACCTTACCTCGTTCCCACTTTGTACTGAGAGAATTTGCCATCTGCGTTCAGCTTTTTGGTCATTTTCAGGTGTTTGTGCCGGTCAGGCTGATTTTGTTCTGTTGCTTTGTGATCCAGTGTTAGGTAGTGTGTATTATACACAAACCATTTTCCAGTTGAAGCCCTGTTTTCCATTTAAATTCTAGTATTTCACATCAAGGATACACATTCACAGTCGAATTATGACTTAATGCTTGTCATCTGTTTGGTCTTTTTCAGTTAACTGCATCGAAATTGTTTTTGTCCCTAATAAATGTATATATCACACACACACATCTCCACAAGTTTTTGTCTCAGAGTGTGACAGTAAGCAATAAGTTTATCTCTAGGCTGCAGTGACATATCCGATCCCATGCGATCCACAGAGGGCAGTGTGATCACGTTTGAGCACCACAACCACGGTTTGCCTGAAGTCTCACTGTCCTGAAATGTTCCTGAGGCTGGATGTATTAATCATATCCGCGGAAGTTGGGCAACACGGAGAGTATCCTGGGTCTTGTGTTTAAAAAGAGAAAAAAAAGAAAAACTTTGCCTGTCTTCCTGTTAGTGATTAAGACAGCAGTGTTACTGCAATACATCCCTTTTGCAGGGCCTCTGTGTTAGTTCTGATCCATGGAGTTTGTGCCCGGTCAAAGTGTTTGCAACTGCTTTCTCAGTGAAGACATCCCTCACGCAAGCGGTGTGAGGATTTTTAACATTATGTTTTTCAAGTTGAATGCCTCACTGGTCACACATGCACTACCACTGAAGGGGGCCATTAGAGATTGTGCACACATGAAACAAAATCTCATGTAAATTTCATCAAGAAATCTTTGAGAATCTGGAAGACCATGAAAACGGGGCTTTCATTTATTTTTCATCTTTTTTGTCAGGTCCCTGATAAATATTTCACACTTGTTGTTGGCCACTGTATAGAAACTTTGTTGAATTAGCCAGCAGTGAAAGTAGTCACACACGCACCCTTCCCCCCCAACGGGTGGGCTTCTCTGATCGCGGGGACTCCTCACAGCTGGACCAGGACAGATGCGCAGAATTCCTCTGGTGCTGACGGGATCTATAGAGCCCATTGAGTATGGACTGAAAACTGTGCCATATGGTGTAAGCTTGTAGCTCAATTTGACTGTGGCTGTGAAGCAAGTGGTCACATCTGGGGCAGTGTGATCACAAACAAACACATCACACAGTACATTTACAGAGAAGAAAATAAGGTCATTTTACTGAATCATTTTATCCTTAATACGGATTCAAGCTGAGGTAGAAATAAGTATAAGCACTTGGTATTGCTTTTTTCCCTGTGTTCACGTATATGCAGTTGTGGAAGAACTACACAAGCTGTGCTCAAGTAGAAGTTTAAATGTAATAAGTTATAGGAATAAAATTCCAGTATTTAAAATCAAATCTCATGTCATTTGTAATATAGAAACATTACAGGTAAATTTATTGCTATATTTATTTAGAGTTCTTGTGAAAGCATACAATGGTTTTAGTCAACATTTCCTTCTGCAATGTATCCATATTGTGCAGTTACCGTCTGCATTGTTTGATGCAGGGTCCGGTAATTCCATACTGCCTTCAGATTGGCTAATAGGAAAGAGTACATCATGCTGTTGTATGTCACAAATATTTTATTTAAAGAAAAACATTCTGTGCCACCAACCATGAAATTAGACTGTGTTTGCTGGCTATTACTGAAAAAGGGGGTTTCTTTACTCTGTTTTACCACAGTGCAGTCTCCAGAGTGGAAAAATCGAGTCCCGCAAAAACTGCAGTTCCACTAATGGCCACTTGAGGCTGGCTCCAAAAGCATCAGTTCACAAAGACTCCCGTGTTATAATGTCCAACTTTACAATGTTAAATAACATATTTACAGCCTGCTAATAAAGCAGTCTGGCCTCTATGGGTAGTTTTACTGCTCGTAACAGTGAGCTGGGTGAACTTTTAAAAAAATAATTAATTCACCTGGATTGTCTGACTTCGGTTGAGGTCATATTCATTGACAGGTGTATTGATGCAAGCAGCCAGAGATGATCTGGGTCTGCTGGGCCTTTTACAGTATTTTAATAGGTTATCTGAGTAATACTATGGCGTGCTGTGTGAGACAGACTATCTAACAAGTTTGTGCTGAGTGAAACGGTAGAATTTTAGTAGTCTGTTAGTTAGCACTAATTAGCTATATATGAATCTGTTTAATTATGATGATTTCTCTAACCACACTTTTTTTGCTTATTGTCCAGCTTGCAGCACTGTTTACATTGTAACAATTCAATATAAAATTCTCAGTCTGAAAGGTAGATACATGTGAGAGTAAAAGAACATAATATGTTTTATAATATGAGTTAATTTCTGCTGCTGAGTATTCTCTTTCTGCAGAACATGCAAACATGCACTTAATGTCCCCGTTGCTCATTTAGTGAGACATATCTTTACATGATCAAACTGCATTCCTAAGTAGTGAAATCCATGTGACGAAATGCCAAGACAGGCAATCAAATGTAATCTGCACATGTTGAGAAACACCGGTAAACACAGCGCTCCCATTTGCGAAGTTTGCAGTAAATGTTCTATTATGGTCTTCCACTAATGAACCGCAGCCCGGCAAAAGTGTGAAAAATAGTAATTTCAAACTTCTTGTTGGAACATGTTAAAGCCACCACTCTGGTTTAGTCTGCTTCTTGAAGGCGTATTTCTGTCCAGGGCTGAAAGGGGAAGTGAGATCTGGGATTCTGGCAGGGCCAGAGTTGGTTGGCCAGATTATCCCTCTCATGCAAATGCCCTCCCTCCCCTGTTGGGTCCTAGTCAAGCGTAGGGGGGCTCAGCGCTGGCCACAGCTGCTTCCCGTTTCAGCTAAATCACACAGCAGCCATCTGGACAAGGCTGTCTCAGTGCGCGGCGCTGCTGAGCTCCTCTGCCGGCCCGAATGAGCATCTCCAGACAGACCTGGCCCTCAGAGCCCTGGCCCCTGCCTTCTGCTCCGGTGGCTGATCCTCCCTGTCCCAGCTCTCTGCCGCTCAGAGGACCATCCAGACTCTTCAGGTCTTGGACGCACGGCACACGTCGACATGCTTTTGTATGTGTGTGTGTGGAGTATGTACCTTCCAATATTTCAGTCTCATATTGTCCCTTTGGTGATTTATTATCTAATGTGGCAAAATTAAATTTTAATTGAGTTAGTATTTGCCTTTTTCCCCTGAAAAACAAGTCTACAGTGTGGTTGTGTTTGTTTACTCTTCACTCCCTCTTAATTTTCTCACCGTCTGCTTTTTTTGTGTTTGTTTCTTTGCACAAATGCCAGTCATTCACTGTTTGCTACCCTTTTCTTTGACAGCTAGAGCTGGCAGCATGAATGACATGTAAACGTAATTATTTCACAGACTTTGAGGAGCGTGTGAAGAGAGCGAAATGTGGGAACGAATCTGAGGGAAACTTTCCGTTAACTCCCGAGTTAATTTTGCCGAGCCCGACCCCAATTTGTAGATTTTCACATTTCCTTTGGTACACGGATATCCAGGAGGTCTGCTTTCTCCTTACTTCTACAGCCATCTTTAAAAACAGAAAAAAAAAAACAGAAACACTCTTCCCACACTATTTGCATATATAAAATATCCTTTATTGATATTTTTGCAAGCATTAAGCTCCCTTCAACTGAGGTCAACTTCGTTTTCGTCTCACGGGTCAAACAATTCTTAGCCATCAGGTATAAAACAGAAAAGTCCAGGAAAACATTTCCCTCTGATAACACTAAAAATAGCTTCCAGCAGCAGTCATGGATCAGATAACATCATACACATTTAGTACAGCCGAACTGAAAAAGAAAAAAAAATGCAGCTTTGACTACTCTAAGAAACAAACATCGATCACTGTAATAAATACAAAAAACAGACAGGCATGTAAATGTATAAATAACGTGAAGGTTATTACAAACACAAGAGCAGGTTAAAACCTTACAGGGGAGCTGTGGGTCTATCTACACTGATTGTTACGTTACTGATTGTATTTATGTTACACTGGGTTTGCCTGCACTGGAAACAGCCGCAGAAGGAATTGACATTTTTTCTGTTATTCAACACAGAAAGGTGTCAAAGCAAAAAGGATGTAAATCCTATTACTTTAAATCTTGAAAAAAAGGAGGAAAAATAAGACCTTTTTTTTTATATATATTTACATACACAGGTGATGTGTATTTATGAAGTACTGTTCTTCATTCCTGTGAGGAATGAAGAACAGTACTTCTTTACTTTGTTTTCTTTAAAAAAAAAAACCCTAAAAAAACAGAATAGTTCGTATCAGAGATGAAGATCAATGTTTTTAATAGTTGTATATTTATTTGTGTGTCAACAAACATGCATACCTTATAAAAAACACACAGACATTAACAATGTATTTTACATGATGTATTTATATTAATTTATTGCATGTGCTTGCCTGTGTGTGTGTGTGTGTGTGTGTCTGTCTGTCTGTGTGTGTGTCTGTTCTATCCTGTGAAAGTGTGTATGTGTGTTCTCTGGTCGATGTGGCTCAGTAGCGATGCTCTCCTCGTGTTATGTGAGAGGAGAACTCGTATCGATCTTGACTCCGGTGACCGCAGAGGTTGCACTCGAAGGGGTCTCTGAAGCCGTGGCAGCCCATGTGAATGGTGTACATGACGTGGTCCAGGAAGAGGACGCGGCAGTGTTCGCACCTGTACGCCCTCACCTGCTCCCCGTCCGCTGTCACTACTTTGAAGCCCTCGGAGGCCATCTCCATGGCCCGGATGGTGTCGAACTGCCTCTGTTGTTCCTCCTTCACCAGGGGAAGCACGCCGTTCCTAACCCCCTGAGTGATGTGGTTGGTCAGGTAGATGAGGCCGGGGGCTGCTCCGGTCGGGCGATCCTCGTTGTTGCTCTCGGTGTCCGTGGAATCCTGGCCGCTGTGGCTGGGCGAGCCGTCCTTCTCGCTGGAGGCAGACTTGGAGTTGGAGAGCAGCAGCAGGTTCTCGGCCGCACTGTCTTTGGCTGACAAGCCCGTCCCCGCGTGGGCCTCCGTCGCCGGCTTGTGGAGGGGGTAGATGGAGCCGAGGCCCACATCGGAAGAGGAGGTCTGGACCAGAGGCCGGAGCGACTCGGCGCCTAGGTAGCTGATGGCGCTGTTGATGGCCTGGTCGATGACGTGGGGCTGGATCAGCTCGCTTGCTCCTCCGTCATAAGAGAGGTCCGACAGACGTTTGTCACCTGAAGAGAAGGAGAGACAGAAGGGCAGGGTGAGGTTCGTACTACGCTGACACACTTTCACCTGCATCCTATCATCTCACCATCTTGACACTGAGCCACTGAGTCTTAAAATGAGTCACTTCAGTCTACCTCTTGATGTTCTATTATTCTCCCTCTTTTGATTGTTTTTTGCTTTTTGTGTGGATATGAATCGCTTAAATGTAACATGTCTATGCAGAATCAAGGTAATATTTCAATGTAGTCTTTTCCAGTGACGATTAAGCAAATAAAAGGTGCAGTCTGTGATTAGGCTGCACTGCATAGAACCAGGCTTGCAGAGAAAAATGCAACCCCAATGAACACAAACAGTCACAGTTACACTTTTTTTTTCTTTCAGCAAAAAGCAGCGAAATTGTATTGACACAAAAGAAGCAGATTTCAGCCCTTACCCACAAACTTCTGTGGCATAGTGCTCTTACGTTTAGCTACATTATTAGCTAGTCTGTCTAGCACCAAGGCTCTGTCAGATCCCATCTGGCTCAAGTCATCCCTCTGCTCATTCTGGTTGCTTTCTTCCTTTACTACTGGAAAGCAAGACAGAGAAGTAGATTTTAGCGTCAAAGTAACTGGAGTTTGTCCTGCTGGCACAAGCCTGATGGTGGTTTTCTCACAGAGCACAGAGCGGACTATTCTGACACACGTGAAGCACTTGGTTTACGAATATAACATTTGCTCATAATGATCTGTTTTCAGGTTTTAATGTAGAGCTGTACAGAACACTAAGTATGAAGTGTCTAAATTTATATAGAAAAAGAAACTGACTTAATTAGCTCGGATACCTACACGAGCCTATATTTAAATGGAAATGTAGCCTGTCTTGTTTTTTAGCAACAAAGACAGTGACTGTGATAGGCTGCTGTTCTGTGCACAGTTTCCTGCATCCCGTGCTTAGGATAAAGTAGGTCATTAGATCTGGGTGAAAGTTAAAGCGCACGCCTCGTGAGGCACCAACCTGTGTAGATGGTGTTTTGCAGTCCCATACACTGGAGGTAGTTGTGACACCTCTCTTTGTGCTCTTCTAGAGAGCTGCGCTGCTTATAGCTCCGCCCACAGTAAGCACACTTGTGGGGTTTTCCAACTGCAAAAAAAAAATTACATCAGTGAAAGCAGAGCAGTGCAAAACTTTTTTTATAAATAATTAACACTAAAGTAAGTTAAATGGCCATTTGGTTCCTTCTTGAAAGAACACAGGAAGGAATTGATGTAACGAATGCATTTTGAGCAGATTAAGAACAAGATAAGGGCTGATTAGGGATCTGGCACAACCAGTGGTAAAGGGGGAAGAAAAGAGCACCACCTACAAAAATGTAAATGACAAACAAAAACCAAAACAATTTCTGGGAGGCCCTGTGGAAGAACTCACAAGTAGAAGTTTATGTCTTAGGATGCCATAAGCTCTGCTGCTGCAGATAGTGCTGAGCTCATGTCCTCTGTATTTATGGGTAACTCAGGTAGCAACTTAGTGTAGAGTGAACACAGTGCAAACTGAAACCTTATGATGGAGAGCAACATTTTTTATTTTTCACTAAGAAAATATATGCTGACAAATACTGATGATTTTTGCTATATTTTTAAATACAGAGAAAAAAAGCCATAAACCTAAATTAAAAAGTGCTGAAAATTAAATCCAAAATATGAAAAAATCTGAGGAAGGGGAGGATTTTTCTGCCCATACCTGGACAGACAAACAAAACAAACTCAAATGGCCTGTAAATGGTAAATGGCCTGTACTTGTATAGCGCTTTACTAGTCCCTAAGGACCCTCATCCACCCATTCATACTTGTTTTGTGAATGCTCATAAAAACAGCTGAAATTAGTTTAATGCATGCACTTTTTATTTTTGCATGCTAAAAATAAGTGACTAGCGTTTTTGGTTTTTTAAGGAAAATAATAAGCCTTTTTTTTTTAACATATATTTATATTTAAATACATTCCTTTTACATATTAGGAGTTACATTACTATGATAACAGTATTCTATGTCTTTAATATTATAAGTCCAGTTGTCTCCAGTTTGAAAGCTCTCCAGGCTGAATTTATATGATTACAATTCAGCTCAATAACCAACATATATCAGATGCTTTAATCTTTCTCACTTATTTTTTTGTAGGCGCTGTTACATTTACGTTGTAAAATGACACAATCGTGATTGTTATCCCTCCATTTTTCTGACAAACCCTTCAGAAGGAGAATTCTGTTTACACCCAAATTACACTAACACGTACTTCTGCAAAGCATTTGAAAAAAAAAAAGTGACACCATATCTACACCCTGTCAACTTCCCTTTACATAGTCCCGAGCTCATGCTGCATGTGCTGCAGAAGTTGCTGTGCCTTTTGTAAAAATCGTCCAACATAAAAGTGCAGAAGTTTTCAGCGGGGGTGACCTTGCTCACCCGAGTGTGTGCGTAGGTGGCCGGTGAGGGCGTCCCTCCTGCGACAGGCGTAGCTGCACAGGTGACACTTGAAGGGCTTCTCCCCTGAGTGGAGCTTGATGTGACGCAGCAGGTTGCCCTTCTGGGTGAAGGAGGCGCCGCACTGGGTGCACTGGAATGGACGTTCTCCTGAGGACGAGAACAGACAGAGCAGACACACGTTACTGCAAAGATGTAAACACAAGGAAAGAAAGGGCAGGGGGGTGGGACAGAATAACTTGTATGTTTTATTGGCTTCTAATTTTCGGATTTTATGGATCGGATCAGACAGTTTGTTTCATTTTTAAGCTTTTCCTTGAGTGCACTAATCTGACTGTGTTTGTTCCCTCCCTCCACTGACAGCGATAAAAGTCTTTGTCTTTTCTGTGCGGATGGAAAAGCTGCGGGGACGCGGGAGGTCGCCGCACTACAAGCCGGATGATGCAGCGTCTCCGGGGCGGAGAGCGATCCAGCAGCCTGTGGGGAGGGTTTCACAGCAGAGTGACACTCCATCTCTCCATGCTCCCCCTGCCCCACAGACTTCTGGCGCTCTGATCGAACAAGAGCCTTTCAGACTCAGCCTGCCAGCTCCGTAATGCACCATTGCCTAGGTCAATTTGATCTGAAAATCTCATTTTTTCCTCTTCTTCGTCTCTAAAATAAGAGCGGCACATCACAATGCAAATTCAGCCTCATTTGAATAAAGCGAAGGAAACACTTTGTGTTGAGAGCCAGTCTTCCTGATCAGCGCTTCTGGAATAAACCAATATCCATCCTCTCCGAGTGTTGTGGCATTCTGTGAGAACGTTTTAATATGGCTTTCTTTTTTTTTCAAAGCCCCCCCCCCGTAAAATAAGAGTCACCAGTGAAGCAGCAAAAATATATAAAAAAGGAAATTCATTAAAAATGCATTTCAGGAGCAAAGACTCACCACAGAATATTTTCTATTTAAATAGGAGGCACTTCATTATATCTTTTATTGTACTTTCTTTTGCATTTACATTAGTCTACTGTTCCTTTCTTCCATTTTGAGTTTCATTAGTTTCTAAAGCCTGACAGTTAAGTGCCTTTTTCACAAATGTTCCCCACCACTGGTTTGGCTCCATTACAATAGAATATCAATTTTGAATTCTGAAAAACTTTTAATAGCCAGATAATTGTCACTTTGCAGAGATCCCATTTAATTGCTGCAGATATCCTGTTTCTCAACTGAAGGTATGTTTTCTTTGGACCAAGTTTGTCTCTGCTACTTTATCACACAATAACCTGATCAGTTGCTTGTCACGTGGCAATTCAGAGACTGTTAGATAAACAATCACGAATGCTAATGCTACATCTTGAAGTCTATTTCATGCACGATATTAGGCTCTGCACGCACACAGCCAGATGCAAGCATGCTACAAGTGAGTGTGAGGAGGACTGCAAAAGAATTTACTCTCAGAGAGTGTGTATGTGTGCATGGTGACATTGCTTGTGTTTCTGAAAAGAATTTATGTTTGGCTAAACAGGCGGAGGAGCCACAGCGCACACCTCTCTACCCCTATATCCATCTCCTTTATACTAACAGTGAACATGGGTGCAAAGGAAGGGCAAGAAGTGTTGCAGACGGCGTGGCTTACCAGTGTGGCTTCGCTTGTGCACCATCAACACATTGGGGCCAATGCAAACTATCCCACAGATATCGCACTTGAGCTTCCCGTTGGGCAGCCGGATACCGCCGGCCGAGGAGAAGGCCTTGGCTTCGGGGCTCGGCTGTGAGCCGTTCACCTTGGCCCCGGAGGCATCGATCACGCGCAAGTCTTCCGCGCACTCCTCCTCCTCCACACCGTTCATGTCACAGGCCAGCCCATTCTCCTCATCACTGCGAGCCTCAACTTTAATGTTACAGGCTGGAAAAGAGGGCAAGGGGGGGCCACGGTTTAGAATACGAGCATTTTTGTTTCTTGCATGATGTTAAATACTAAAGATGGGCAATTTATCAGTGTGATATTGATACTGTGGCATGAGAAGTTAGAGAGATGTTTATCCCAACACTGTGTTTTAATATTCCTACTTTTTTTGTTTTTTGCTTTTTGTATAAAGAACCATGATGCTGAACTCATACTGGGATTTCCAGCTATTAAACTGAACTTTATTGATTTTTTAATTTGTGACAAAATATACCTGGCTTTATTTGAATTTATTCATATATAGAGAGATATTTTTTTCAGTGGAGCTCTGCACATTCTGTGTTTACTCCTGTTGGAATAAGCACCGTAAGCTGTAACACAGAAACTGCAACTGCCCTAACTAGGGCACCAACAGCTTTGTAATAGCAACTTCCTTTAGTGCACGTTTTCTTGTGAAGAGGGATGCTGCATCAGCCCTTCAGAAACTTTCCCTCCTATTTCAGACATTTTTTTTCTGAATTCACATTAAAAGGCAAAGCTCTTCATAAGGGCACACAGGTGGACAGCATGTCTACTCTTTGAGGATGTCAGTGAGGAGATGAAGAAACGTGCCGATCATCTCACACCATCACACTTTGGTGAAGCAAATGACAGCAAGATAAACAGGAAACAGAGACACAGGAAGCAGTGCGAAACTAGGGACACGCGCGGTATCTATCATAGCAACCGAGCGAACAACACAGATATACAGCCATGTGGCCTCTTCACACTCGTATTCATTTGCAAAGGTCTTCGTGTCATTTTGTACATTTCTAGCTTTTTAAAGTGCCGAAAGAAAATTATACCCGAGCGATCAGCGCCTGCTCTTATCTTATCTGTAGAAAAGCTTAAAAAAAAACCAATACACACTGTAGCGTGTATTTGATGTCCAGTGTTCCAAGGAAAATAGAAGTGCCCTGTGCGATTAACTCTCAGCCGCTTCATTTTCCCACCAATGGACTTAAGAAATATTTAAGAGAACTGACAGATCATGTAAGTCCCGCAGCTACCAACCTGTGGTTTGCATGTCACAGTGACAGCCTGATTTCCCCATGCCTCTACCTCTGTTTGTACAACTGAAGAGGAAGAAGTGGAAATCATGAAATATAGGAATCCATGGAAAAGGGGAAGCTTCACAAAGAGGGCCTGTCTAACTGAAATACCAAGAATTATGGAGAAGTGACAGAAAGGGAAGCATGGGAAAGGAATTGTAAAACAGCCTGTAACTGAAACAGTTTTTTTTTTCTAATGCAGGAGTGTTGTTTTCACCGAGAGTCACTGAGGGGGCATAAATCCCCTAATGTACATTTTCCACAGAGGGAAGAGTGAAACATGAGAACTGAGTAGGATCACGAGATGTTGGTGATCATCCCTTTTCTCATAATCTGACAGTCCATACCCACACTTTTGAAAACAATGTGTTTATTTATTTATTTATTTTATGTCACATGAGAAGTAATCTCATCTGTTAAACTGCTGGGTTTATTGGACAGACTTGTATTTTGCTGGGGAGATAAGATAAAAGACACACCAACATGCAAAGAAAGGAAAGAAACCGTTTTGCTGTCTATAAAAAACAAAAGTGTGGTTAGAATGCTAAACTGGCCATCATTTATGTTACATAACCAAGTAGGAATTAGGGGCTACACAGCATTCAAAATGTCCTTACAATGCACCACAGATGAGCATGGCATGTAAGTGGGGATTGTTCTGTTATTGTGTTTAGTTTCAGTTAGGAGCTCTCTGTTTTTACAGACGTTTACAACTTATTTTAACGACTATTTACAGACATTAAAGAAAAACTATAAAATCTGTTTCACCCTCAGTTTGATCAGTGACTTAAATTAGCTTCAGTCAAATATGTCAACCATTTATCTGTTACTCGTTGCTATCTTTCTGAGTTTTCAAGAATCAGCTGTTTCACATTATATCAGTTAAAATAACAACTGTCCTTGTTTAAGTAGCTTAACATTGCTGCTATCCACTAGCTATTAGCTAGGCATTTAGCCATTAGCCTGCTCAAACTTGATCTATTAGAACCATTTATTTGTGGGTTTTTATCAAAATTATATAAGACATTTCTCCCTTGTTTTTATCCATCAAACTGTTAACCATTATATTTAGCATTAGCTTTAAGGTCTCCTTCTGGCTACTTTTAACTATAATCATTTGTCCCTTAATTTTAGCTAGCACTTTTGATCATTTATCTGTTACTTTTGGATAACACTATGTAGTTCTATAATTTATCTATTACATTTAGGTAACTAATTGAACAATTAACCACTACCACAAATTTTGGTTTATCTGTTGGTTATGGCGTTCCTAATAATGATTCTGTTACTTTTTAAGCTAACCTTTCTGTGACAGCTAACTGTGTAGCAGTTCCAATTTATGTACACTCTCAGCAAGTCATGTTTAGGTTATACAATGTGATACAATTAATTAAATTTAAAAAATCAGTGAGATAAAAATAAAAATAATCTGCTTCTGCTACTGGAAAAATGTTTGAATTTCATGAATGCAAATGCAGCAATCCAGCAGTTCCCCTGGTAAAGTTAACTCGTCACCGATTTATGGAATGTTGTTGCTAACTGTCTTTACAGATACAAACAGAAATCACAAGCTATGAAGCCATAGTCATCTTTTTTGAAGATTTTACGTTTCATTTATTGCAAAGTGTACATCTATGAGGTTCTCACTTTAACCACTGAGGGTTTTTTTCTCATTGAAACAAAACATTTACATGACTATGTGTTAGTGTAGCTTAGCTGTAGGGATTTTTTTGAGTTATGAATTTGCATTTGCATATCACAGAACTCGAAAGCAAAACTCCATAAGTGGCTATACCACTTCAATCCTGCTAATTTAATTTATGGTTTTAGCCGCAAAACCTTCAACTGCCACAGCGTAGGATAATTACACTGTTTTTAAATGTCGATAGACATTGTAAAAAGTACATAAATTACGTGCACATTAGCTTTTGAAAGAATTCTCTACCCCCCCAAAAAATACAGAACTGATCCAAGAATAACGCCTTTTCACAGTGAGGCAGGTGTACAATTTCAGGAAATGGTTGATACAGAGCGGGTGGAAAAAAATGTGTTTATCTATTATCATCTAATACACCAGTGAAGCTTTGAGATTATCAACTAGCTGGAGCAGAAGGGAACCATGAACACTGGGCTGACACCCACTTCTCATGGATATGGGGAAGTTGTGACTAAATTGGGAATAGGAAGAAAGCTTTTGCTTTACATCTTGTTTGTCATGAACATCACACATCCTGATTTACTCATTTTGGGAAGCAAGTGTCAGATCACAGTAGACAAACAAAACAGGTCTCAATAAAATGGTTATAACCTGATACGGATCTACTCCTCACACTACAGGTAAAGAAACAGCACGCCCTGGAGCAGTGACTGGAAAAATAATTAACAAGTAAAATGCTAGAGCTTTAGAAAGGCATAAAAAGAAAAAATAAACTAGCTGCATTGACAAGGATGCATAGCGGGTAGGAAGCAACACAGCACTGTGCTCTGCAGCGTGGAAACACAAGGAGCCACTGGAGGTTCCTGTTACTGAGTTGTGCTGCTCTCACTGCCTGAAAATAACCCTGTGTGCAAAGTAGTGGAACCACAAGTGTTAAACCACGCCAGCAACACACTGAACACAACTTGCAGGAACACCAAAAACAGCCTGCTTTTTGCCCTCACACGTTTTTTTGTTTTTTTTCGTTTTTTGGGTTTTTTTTTTCAACTCGCCTCCATGCTTTCGGGAACTAAACCGCTCAGTCTCCTTCTCAGTCTCATGTCTCTGACATAGCCGAGGACCTATCTGAATCACTGAAAATGAAAGCGAAATCATTTCACTGGGATGTTGTGAAGGTCATCTTACAGTCTTGTGACTTTAACAGAGTCTCTGGGCTTATGTTCGGTGTAAGAAACACAAGGCGGTAAAAACGTTTCTTTCACGAAATGGTTAAATAGGCGTCACATATTAACCTCCCTCGTGCGTGTAGTCATACATGTGTAGCTTGTACCACAGCGAATGTGCGCCAACAATGACGTTCCCAGGCTATAAAGACTCACTTGCAACAGGAAATAACCTGGGTTTCGAGGTTTTAAGCTTTCGATACTTTGAGGTCCCATGTCCCACATATAGTCCCCTCTTTTTTCACTAAAGAGAACTGAGCAGCACATGATCCTGGGCGATAATTATAACTCATTTGGGCTCTTATCACTGAGGCAGTGATGCATAGATGTACCAGATACTTGCACTTCCCTTCTTTCTTTCTGTCCCTTATATAGACACACACTCGTGCAAAAGGATTGAAAAGAAACTCGCACGCAGAACATAAAGTCATACACCCAGCTGCACCTTCTTTCCCTTCTTTACAGGCTGCCAATGAAAGTCAAACATTTAGATAATGCTCACGACGACCATTTCCCATTTTTTTCGGTTGACTAAGACGTGCATGTGTGATGTAAAACGTGGTTCCACACACATCCTCCGTTACTCGGCTGAACACGTGTTGATTGTTTAGACTCACAGATTCCTGCCTGTGTCGGGTTCAGCACCTGACAGCTCAAAAGTAGGAAAGAGAGAGCCTTTGTGAGTAAGCAGGTGTGCGACCTATGTGGTGCGGTGATGCGCTCTCCGAGCTTGGCCCCGTTCCTGAACTCTTTATCTCCAGGAGTGTTGAAACTGCCTGATGGCAAGTTCTTCTTAGGAAACTCTTACACATCCTATTTCAGTTTCCTCTCACATCTTATTTTTGACTGTGCGCTGCTAATCTTTGCCGTTATCTGGATGTAAGTGGAAAAATACTGATAAGATGGTCAATTTTGAGCCATTCCATTTTGTCTTTTTTTTTTTTTGCATTCTAACTCCTATATGTGATATGTGAAGATTTCAAGTGATTCATTCAATAGGTGAAAGTATGTTTTGGACATTAAAAAGGCACAATACACACAAAACAACTATGCTGTTTGTCCTATGAAAGGTGAATGCTATGTCCGGTTATCTTGCTGTCATATAAAACCGATCAGCCTTTAATGACCAGTAAACATTTCCTGTTTCACAAACCGCCCATGTTAGGAGACTTGAGATAAACATATGTCACTGATGTGATTCCCCCTTGCATTCTCCATCCTGATTTTCACCATGAGATTCCCTGGCTTGCTGTTTGCAAACTCAAATCAAGGCCACATTAGCTATTCCTTAAGATTCAGCTTATTAATGACGTGCCATGGATCAAAGGGATTTTTTTTTACCTTTCCTGCCAATGACCTAAATGTGTCTCTTTGCAGCTTTAAATTAATTTTTCCAAGGGATTTGGAACAGCAAATATCTCCCACTGGATGTTCATTTGATTAATTTTATGCTTTTTTTTAACATATATGTCACACTTTTGATCCTTACATTACTTTCACTTATCGCTTTACTCTGATTTGGATGCTTTGGGAATGATACGTCTGACTACTGCTGGGAAGGGCACTGCAGTCGTTTAGGCTTGTTTTTGATTGCCGCTTCATGGGATATATTCAATACATCAACATAATTTTGCTATCACACACTGATTTTTTTACTTTCATTTTAATTCACAGAAGCAGCGGTGACGGTCAGGCTGCGCTTGAGTTACCTTTGTCCCCTCGGTTGTTCTGCTGCTGGGTGGAGCCGGCTGACAGGTCTTCAGGGACAGCCATGGGCTCTTCTGCCTCCTCGGACGCTTCATTGGCAGGGGGACTGTCCCTGTCTGGGGTAGAGACACACACCAGCAAACACCCATCACTCACTACGCAACCCCCGTGACATGACTCATTCAGGGGTAGCAAAATTACCTCTCCGTCCTGTAAGAGCCTGTTTGTGGGCCTATTGTATCTACTTTGTGCATTCTACAGCTCAATCATGCAGTAGGCGAGCTTTTACCTGGCATCTGGGCTATTTCCTGGGCCTCCTCTGTCTCCATGCGGTGCAAGTACTCTAATGGGAGAAAGATAGAGATGTAGGTGCGTGTAAGTTTAATCAAGTGCAGGCGCAGGAAACAACGTTATAAAAATCTAGAGTGGAGTAAAAGGGTGTACTTCTCGGCGTGACTCCATAACCTCACTGAGATCGCTCTTGTCACAGCCGCAGATACACCACTCTCCCTCACATTACATTACAAAGAATTACAGACATTTTCATTACAAGTCTGACAGAAAGACGGAGCACGGAGAGCAGCTCGGGCCCCGGCTGATGGGGGCCCTGACGGTAGCGCGGGGTTGCCGGGAATAGGCTTTCAGACCACATTTGTTATTTATTGTTAATTTCCTGCCACATAATCATCCCAAAATGCAAACTGACTGCCGCAAAATTAAGCAGAAAATTAACTGGCCCCAGGTCACCGGGGATGCGGGTGTTTGCTGTGCCCAGCTGATCGGCGTTCGTGTTCTCTCTAATTTACTGAGCATGCATCGCTGAGCCCGCGGCCTGAGTGCAGACACACGCAAGCCACAATCAGAAACAAAGAGAGGGAGGGAAAAGAGAGAGAAGAAGAAGGAGATGAGAAAAAGGCTGCGAGACGTGCATGGAGAGAAGTAGATGTCTGTGAAAGGGCAAAAAGTCAGAGGAAGGTGCAGAAAAAGAAAAGAGACAGAAAAGCAGGCAGAAGGACCGAGAACTTCTCTTTATTTATTTATTTTTACACTCCCCCCCACCTTTTTTTTTAGCAAGAAGAGGCAATCGAGTCCAGAAGCGCTCCTCCGGCCAGGGCTGCATATCTGAGGAGTCACCAATGCTCGTGGCCCCATTAATAATGGATGGCCCTCAAACCTGCAGCAGATGGGCCCGACAGCCTCAGCCCCAGCTCCGCCACTTCAAGAAGCCCTTGGTGGGGCCGCTGCCCAGTCCAAGCAGCCACACAGGGAGAAGTGAAGCTCCCGAAAATAGCGAAACAAACCCAGGGGAGAAGGGGAACCTAGCCCTTCCTGTTTTACTGACAGATGGCTCCACACATTTGGAACAAATAGTGGGAAGCAACGGGGCCGCTCTGTCGCAACGCACAAGATTCTGCGGAGTCAAGTCAGGAGCTCAAAGGCCTGCAAGACACTCAGGATGCAAGTGCGAGAGGAGGGAGAAAGGGTGGCGCGGGGGGGGGCATAGGTCACTGGTGCAGATGATTTGTTCAGCATAACACGGTGGTGTTGCGTGTTACTGCGCCGAGCGACAACTCGGCAGCGCCGTTCCTCAGCATCTGGAGTTTGCAGGTCGGGGGCAGAGGGAGGTGTATTCTCATGTGCCCTTTTTTTCTGGGCAGATGGTGAGAGGGGAAACACGGATGTGTTGGCGGGGGGGCTTTGACAGAAGTTTAGAAAAAGGAGAGAGAGTTCCTACATTCAGCCACAACCCACTTGCGTAGGCATGTGGAAAGTAAAGTGCATGTAGAATATTCAGGAAATTCTTTTTTTTTTGTTCAGAACACTCATGGCACTTTTTCCTTGTGTTTACCGACAGCTCTGTTTTTACTTTTAGTGCTTCTACTTTAACATACTTTTGGCATTTGGTGATCATCAAGTTAAGACTCAGACTGAAAGTAGAACTTTTTGATAAAAGCCGGAGCACGACTAAAACATTTCCATCTAACTATCCAGACTTATTAATGATTCTCCTTCTCAAATCAGAGTGAAATTATTGTGTGTGTGTGTGTGTGTGTGTGTGTGTGTGTGTGTGTGTGTGCGCGCGTTGGCGTATGAGTGTCAAAGTGTATGAGTGTACGAACTGGGGGCAGGTGGAATCTTTCAGGCGGTGAAATAGGAGTCAGAGAAAAGACTTCTAACACAGAGCGCAAAGGGGGGACTGGAACAGTTTTGGTCGGAGTACGTCAACTGAGGAGAGGCAGGAAGAGGCTTGTGGGTTGACAGAATTTTCGGTCCTCCTCCTGTGTGTTTGCACGTGCGTGTGCGTGCGTGCGTGTGTGTGTGTGTGTGTTTGGTGGATGGTTGTGGCGGTGTGTCGCTGGGGGTGGGGGTAGCGAGGTGCAAAGCTACACCAGGGAGCAGGGTGGAGATGAGAAACACACGAAACCGTTAACAGATACTGAGGACCACACCAGCAAAGTCTGGATACCCTGGAGAAAGCTGACACAGTGGCGTGTCTGTGTGTGTTTAGATTAATGCACAGTTAAAACAAACTGAAAATATGAAGGATTTTTTTTTAAAGTGACACTTCTTGAGAGTTTCACTTGGAACTTTCTACTGATTAAACATCATAAATATGACTGAAGGCCCAGTATTTTTAAAACAAGTTTATACTTATAGGTTTTGGCAGCAATTAAATATTTTAAATAAATTAAACTATATCTGCAGATAAACAGCAGTGCTGTGACACGGCTATGTGAATGCAGCTTCATCACACTTCGCCTCACATCAGGAGCCCCACTTTGAGTGATTTCCTACTCATACGCTCCACTCAGACTTTCCACTTTTAACTGAACAGTCTGAGTGACAATTATCGAAAAACATCTCAAATAATAACGATCCGTCCTGTGAGTTTTGCAATAAGTAACACCGCCGTGGGCGCCTTCTTATCAATAACGAGGAAAAGAGATGATCCCACACTGCCAAGCAACGTGGCGCGCGGACACCTCTGTTCGTGTGTGCACGCAGAGATGCTCATCAGTAATTCATGAAATGTATGGGTGGAAGTGGGCAGATAGTGTTAGCAGATGTGTTCTGGGAGTCTATCATTGGAGGAGGGGGGTGGTGGTGGTGGTGGTGGGAGAGCAAAGGTGCGCTGAAGAAGAAGTTTCCTTCATTTGCATCTGACACACTTCACTACTCTGCTATTCAGACAGTACAATCATTTTAATAACTGTCTGTCTTCCTCTAACCCCTCCACCCCCCTCCCCCTTTCACACCCCCTCCTACTTCTGTTTCTACTGACAAGAAAGATGATGTATCCGCAGACAGATTTGCAGCACTTTCAGCACTTCTCTTTCCAACTGAGCTATGAAAAAAGCCCTATGTGCGCAGGTACTGAGCTCCGTTTACAAGTTCAGAAATCAAAAATGAGTTTTCTGCTATTTTATTTGACTTTTCGCGTAGTTTATTTATTATCTTACATTTATTGTTAAAGTAGATAACTGCTTTACATTTGCGGAGAAATATTTTTTTTTCTGCTTGACCGTAAACTTGAAATGTGTTAATAAAAAAAATAGGACACATCAGAGAAAGATGCTTTCCAAGTTTAAAAAAATTTAATTAATGCCAACTTATTTTACGTCCCACAAGCGCCACTTTTAAACACACGGTTAATTATAGTTAATGAATAATAATTTAGAGAAGGGTTAAATATATATATTTGAGGAAACTCAGCTTTCTTGGACTTCTGTTTTTTTATCGCGTTTAAAAAGAAAAAAACCCCCCGATCATTCCCCCCCCCCCCCCCCCATCTCTTCGGCGGTGAATCTTTCAGTTTTCTGCCTGGGCGTTGATGAGCAACTTTTTCACCTTTGAGCGTCAGCAGCGTGAAAAGTTTAATCAGTCCTGCCTGTTTTCTTCCCTCCACACAGACGCCTTACCGGCTGACCGAGACTGCGGTTCGATTCTGAACAGGCCGACACAAAGATTAACGGAACGAGAAATGCTCAGAGCGACTGATTTGTGTGTAAACTCGAGCCGCTTGAGAGCGCGTTTAGTCGGTGCGTACTGATTTCCTGTTTAAGCAAAAACATGTTCGCATTAGTTTAGGCCCCGGTCAATTTTGCGCTTTCAACAATTTAAAGAAAATTATTTCCTGAAAAAAAAGTTCATTTTAAATATCTTAATAAACTTGAGGCACTTTTAAAAAAAGGGCCCTAAAGTTTACAGAGTGCGCACATCTGTTGCAACAGGTGCCGTAGCCGAAGAGGGAAAAACAGTTAAACGAGTTAAAATGATAACGAGCCCCGAGCCGATCTGTATGAATTCTTAAAGAAAATGTGATTCGGATTTTTATAGAAGTCGAATTAATTGGAAAATAATTTATCCATATTTCCCAAAAGAGAGAGAGAGAAAAAAAGACGCAAGGAAAATGGGGAACATTTCCCTCTACTTCCCTTAAATTGCTGCACGTAGCTTACAGACACAGACAACGCTTTAAAAACAATATATTTTCCCCGATATATTACTGAAATACAGTCTTGTTATTTAATCCGTTATAAACTCTGTGGCAGTAGAAAATTACGCGCATCAAACGGGACCTTGATGCTGAGGCGCACCTGCACCGAAACTATAAGGAGAGTCTTTTCCAGTCAGGCGCAAATGTCTCCTAAACCATTTCACTGCCATCGAAATCACTTTAGAGGTATTGGCCTAGCCGTTGAGGTGAGAACCGAGCTGAAATGTGCGGTTGAAGTCACTTTACCTGCTATTCCTTGAGTTTGCAGTATGAAGTTCTTCCAACTCTCCCCGGCTCCATGTGCAGAAGGTCGCAGCGCCGCGGCGGCCCCATGGAGCTGCGCCCTGAGTCCCTCCCCTCTCCACTGCACTTCCTCGTTCCAGCCCAACATGACTATGTCTCTCAGCTCGGCTGAGGCATTTTGCTTGCTTTTATCCACAGTCTGCAGTGGGGAGTCGGGCCACCGAACCCCTGGCACTTGCTTTGTGCCGTGCCAATAAAAGCTGACACCCAGTAGACCATCACTGGCAGCCATGCATGAGATGGGATGAGGCGAGCGAGGAGAGTGGACCATTCATTGTTTATTTATTTCATTCACACCGAAGAAGCTGATTGGGGTTGGGGGAGGTGGGGGGGGGGGGGGGGGGGGTAGTGTGGGCTGGAGAGAGGGGGGGGGGGGGGGGGTTACTCCTCACTTGCATATTGGACAGCTCCCCTTCTGTCACCTGTTCTGGCACTCTGAAGCAGTCCATGAAAATAACACAAGTGTTTCCCATATAATGAGCTTTTCTTCTTCTTCTATTTAATGTTTCATCCAGTTTGCTTCCCCCATCCCCCCACCCCCACCTCTCTGTGTTACCTCTAGCGTCATAGCCTCCTGTCCTGTACCTTAACACAGCACGAATGAAGCGTACACAATCAGGATTACGTCTGAGCCTGAGCAAACAGTTGCATCTCTTAACATTAGCCTCCTTTATTACTTCCTGTTTTAAAATACGTGTACAGTAAGTGCATCCTCTCTCAGTCCTGCAGCAGATCATCATTCAGATATGCATTAATTTACTGAAATGTGGTTTTCCCTCTGGTTTCATGAGCAGGAATCTACAAACCAACACTGGGCCACCGGCTCCAAGTGTATCAGATGTGTTAGTTTCAGATGCTGCCACTGCTGCCAGCATTCACATTAAAGTCAATCATCTCAGTTCCAACGCGGCGACAGCTCACATGCTCTCAAAGTCGAGCTATCACATCTTACAGTACGGCGATAACACACACGCAACTGCTGCCCGGTGACAGCCGCACACACCATTATACAACACTGTACTTCAAAGAGGCTTTCTGGCCTACAGTTTGTTTTATTGCTAACCTGTGTGGCAGCTTCTAAAGCAGCCCTATAGGTGACTCCTGAGCGGACTGCCCACAAATGGAGTCTGAATTTGTTCAAATAAATATACATTTTGGACTGAAAATGAAGAAAATTCCAAATAAAACAGGAATTGCACACCGCCGTCAACTTTAAAACTCAATTTGAGATATGTCCCGTCACTAGTATCTCATGGTGGAGCTTGTAATGTAGTTCAGTTTGAACCCCTGCTTGATCAGCTGTGTTTACATATATAAATGAACCTAACGGATTAGGTTGGACAAGTTTGCACTTCATTTTACAGAATATGTGATAGTTTATACTCCACTATTTTCTCTTTCTCCTTGTGGCTGTTTTTTCCCAGTGTCCCACAAGCCCCAAAGAGGGCTCTTATCTCAGGAGAGGCCGTGTGGCTGGATTGCTGAGTCACCTTTTGCGGGAGGCTGCCCTTATCTCCTAAGAAACACAGCATTCAGTTGGTTGCAAAAGGAGGAACTTTGGGCAGGAGCAATGCGGCCTGCTGTGTCTTCATGGCCATAATATGGATTGCAGCAATGCTCGCTGACTTCCTCATAGCCTCACAGTCGGTGCTGCTTTTTTTCTTCTGTAAGGTCCGTTTTAACGCATGACATGCAAAGGTGTGAACACGCTGCAGGATGGGTTAACTCCAGAAGTCGCGCAAAGGGAAGGCTGGGACAGAAAATGTGACTCAGCGCTACTGGCGACCTCGAAGATGTTGGTTCATGGCTGTGATCGCCTGTGATAAGAGATGCTGTCCCGTTCAGTGACAAAGCAGCTTCACTTCAGCCGAAATTTTAGAGAAGTACCAACAGAAGTGGGATCAATATTCAGATCTTCCCTCTAATGCCTGACTTGTTCAATTCTTACTGGTCGTTTGGAAATGCTCTCAAACTTCAAGGTTTTATAAGGTTATTATAACTCTGTAGCATCGAAAATGACACATGCGACATGCATGGAGTGTGACTCAAACTGCACAGAACCCTTTGCTCTCTCAGGTTAATCCACAATCTGAAGCAAGCCATGTTGTTGTAATTAATATCATTATCTAGCAAGCCTCAAAACATCATCAGGCAATGTAGCCGGCTGACTAACATACAATAGGCTGCGGACGGTTCTTATTTCATGGATCTTTAAGCAGTATTCACTGTTTCACATTTGGAAGCATGAGCAGCATGTAACCCTTAATTGGTTTCAACACCTTAATAAGTCAAAGACGTTCAAGACCGATAATCACATTAAATAGTCCAATTTATCTAAAAAGTCAATTGCAAAGTGAAAAACTCTCTTTCTTTAGGAATGCATTATGCTGCGAGGATGTCAGAGTAAATTAAATTCCCCTCTGCACACTAAAGCATCAATTTCCTTATGGTAATTATCTGCTGGAATAGACGTGTCACTAGAAGGAGTCAGGCATGCTTGACATTTAGCCTTTTTATGGAGCGGCGATGAGTAAAAATTAAGATGAGGAAAAGGAAATTAATCTGCAGCCCGGGCAAGCATTGAGAGATCCTGGAGGGTAGTGGCTGAATCAATCATGGTGTTTGTGAGCCTGTTTTGAAAAGGAGCCGGTGATGAGATTCAGACCACAGGCTGGAAAATCTAAGCTGGAGGAGGAGGAGGAGGTTTTTAGCAAATAGAGTTATGATTGCTATGAGAAGTCTTACGTAGTCCTGTTGGTCTTAAACACAAAGTAAATTGGGTGCTATACAGAGAGGCCGTCTCACTCTCAAGATTATTACCACTGTCGTGTTGTACACTGAATATGTATTGTACCACCAGGTGAAATAAATACTGGAAACATGGCTGCAGACAGCCACATTATTAGGGGTTAAATAGTGAGCTTTAAAAGGTGCCGTTGTCCTCTGCAATTTCATGCATTTGTACGCTAAGCTAAGCAGTTAAGAGAGTCCTGCTATCTAACTGTGCAAGAAAGCCAAGGAGTTAATTGCCTAACATGTTCCTCAACTTTCTAGTGTCTTTCAAAAGTCATAAAATTAATGCAAAACAACAGTAATTACAACTGAAAAGGCTCGCTTTAACAAAACTAACAGCTGTTTTTTTTAGCATAAGTTGTTTAGCATAATAATCTGTGGCTGTTAGACATCAATCACCACAGAGCCGTGAGCTGATATCGTGCCAAAAGGAAGGGTGCTGCCTCTAGATTCACTGGAGTCGCAGCAGCATAAAGGAAAAGGGATAAATCTTAACCTTTCCATGCACATAATTCACTTTACTTACCAATTTTCTCAGCGATGCATTAACTGGTAACATCTTTTAAAAAGAGAGAGAGATTGCACTTACTGCACTTAATAATGCTCTGTTACTTTGACAACTATGGTGGAAGTTGTGCAGTTCTTCGTATGTGATGGGTTTGATGGAGAGCTGATATCATATTTCTCGCTGTGTAAAGACTGCTTTGGACAAATATCAGCATGAAACAGGACCGATGGAGTTCAAAGGCAGTTTAGGGTCATTAAACAAGACATAATGGATGATATTTGCAGACTTGCCTACATTTCTTTTCAGTCTATATTTGGGAGTCAAAAGTGTCTGTCCAGAGGTCAGTGGCCTACGTGTGAGGGTGACGTTTTTTTCATGCTTTCGCTTGGGCCAGCGAGCTGCTGGTGTTCTGTGGTGAGGTTAGCAGCATTAAAGCAATAAGTAACTTTTGCCTCCAAAGTCTTCATGTCAAAAATTAGGACTTTCTAGGCTTCTCAGTTTAAAAACGTTTTGGGTTTTTTTTGGATTATTTTTAATTTAAATCTCTTTTGAGTGCCCTCACTTTTAGAAGTGCAACAATAAATAGCTAAATAAAACACAAATGACGTTAAATATACAATAATTAAAAAGAAAAGATGCATGTATTAGTGATCACACAACCCAAAGTCCTCACGTGTATCAACTTTGTGCTTAAGTACAAAATCCTCATGAAATGTAAATCTAAACAAAGTATAGATGAAGAGAAACAGGAAAACCATCTCATCCCTATTTCCTGTCTAAGCGTCAAGCTGCACTAACCGCAGACATAAAGCTATTGCTGCCAGGCACATCATAATAATGTCAATGTGCGTTACAGTCGCATCTACAGAAATCTAAGCGATGTATATACTGAAGCCCACAGACAGCATTTTGAATGCAGATTAGCCTGTTTAGTCATAATGGATCTGTAAAGCTGCCGTAATTTGTATACTTTTAAAAACGTAATAATAGCGCTAAAAATCCTGACTTTCCTCAATATTTCGCCCCTCTCTTTGCCCTTCATGACAGACGCACACACACACATAGAGTAAACGAGCAAGCAAGCGAGTCAGTGAGAGAGAGCAAATATTTAAGAGGACAATGCAACGCACTCACTACCCAGAGTTAGAAAACCACTCATCTAAATCAGGGAAATTATGATAATGGGGCATCTCATTATTCTTTAACTCACTCTGAATAACTCACTGACATCACATCATCGTAGATGTATTCATATAAACAGATTGGATGGCGTGAATAGGAAGCTGACACCTTCGAGCCCTCTCTCATCTCGTTTGTCTAAAAAGGAGATGAGACCCGTGCTTCCTGTCTGGAAGCACGGGTCTCATCTCGTTTGTCTAAAGTCTTGCTGTGGCGCTCGTGCACCAGACAGGAAGCACGGGTCTCATGAAGGGGTTGCAGGGAGCCACGGCGGTCACCGTTCTGGACAGGGGCGCTGTGTGCCTGAAAACAGAAGTTCCAAATTCTTCGAATGCTCTGTGAAAAGATGTAATGATATCTGTGAGTCACTGAATTACACGTTGTTTTAGATGACGCAAAAATCTAAGAACCTAAAGCTAATCTTTGTAGTGAAACACAGACTGACAGAAAAAAAAAAACCCTCAGGCACTTCTGTTATGAGTGAGCGTTAGTAAGCAAAAATCCCGGGGATGTCTGACCGTTGTAGCAGACAGTTAATCAATCCAAGCTTGTCTTTTTTTTCTGTTTTGGGGAAAAAAAAATGGGAGGCCAAGCCTAATCAGCAGAGGAAACAGATCGCAGGGGGGTGTCAGGCACCAGGAAAATGGATCTGGGTTGTGAAAAACCACCATTACCACGAGCTGCTCTGGATTCAGCCATCTGGAGATGCCTGCTCCAAAAGCCGGTAAAGTTCGCTAAACTGGGGCCCAACTAGGAAACAGGTTTGCACATCCTTAACAGACAGCCAACACTCCCAGAGTGGAGCCATGTTTGCTCTGCACAGTTAAGGGGCTCACTCGTGTCAACGCACATATTTTCAGTGTTGCACTGGGAATTAAACACCTTAAGATTTCCTTTTTAAATAAACCTTTTCAGGTTCTTTTGATGAAATTTGCTCAATTTTAGAAAATCATCGGTGAAATCCTCCCCTACAACACATATAACATCTCTCAAATTCCTACCTGTCTGTCTTTAGGAATGACGGCCGTTGTTTTTAATCTGTTTTTTAACATTTCCAATTACTGAAGCCTTTTCCAGCTGACCATTAACCTGCACCTCACCTGCCCACTCATGCAAAAAATAAGGTATACTAAGCTTTTAAGCAATGCCACTCAAATATGTACAGCACCCAAAAAAAGATAAAGTTCAACAACAAATCAAATTAAAAAGTAGGAGCATGAGAAAACAGTGATTATTCAGGATTTATATTATTTCTCTTAGCTGTTTTGTTGACACTGTTTTTATCTTGTCTGCCCATTTCCCTAAAACAGTGTCCGCTCTTTTAGTTTTACTAATTTCATGCTCTTTGGTTTATTTTTCTCCAGACTGCACGCATGTTTATGCATATTTTTTGCATTTTTCTTGGCTCTGTGGTGTAGTGGTTAACACGTGCACCCCACATCTAAAAGGTCCCCAGTTTGACTCTTAGGGGTGATACAAACTTAACCTCAGGAGTTAGTGTGCGCCCAGTGCCAGTCTCTGGCTACACTTTGATATATAAGGTAAGCTGAAAGTATTGTCATTTGTGTGTATTTCTGCCACTGTGGCGAGTTGTAGTCACATTTTCATAGACACCAGTAAATAATGGGCACCTGTATGGTGAAGTTAAGAGTGCAACCTCATGTCTATGGATTGCATTAGACCGCCCTCTAGTGGAGAATTGTGATGTTTGCTTTTTTTGTCTAACTGGATAAAATGCTGGGAGAAAGAAATATCAAGGTGTGCAAAATAGTAAAATGATAAACTCAATCAACCCACAAATTTATGACTTACTTATTTCACAAGATGACAAGATAAACAATACAGACGATATATTATATACTTTTTAAATGTCATATTTTATAGGACATAATCAGTTAGCAATAACAACGGAAGTCTGTTATCAGAGTTTCATTCAGACTCACCCAGATGAGCTTGCAGAAGTTGCAGGAGCAGCAGAGTCAGCATAGGCAGCCATGCCTGTGTAGCCAGGGATGGTGGTTCGGCTGGCACAAGGAAAAGATGTTACAGACACTGTAACTTGTAAATGAGACACAGTGAGACAAAAAAAAAACACACAATTTTTTACACCTGACATGTAAAAAAATTGTGAAAAATACTTTGTGCTTAACAAACAGTTCTAGAAAAACCACAATGAATGTAAGTGTGTGTGTGTGTGTGTGTGTGTGTGTGTGTGTGTGTGTGTGTACTGGGTGCAGTTTTCTGAGAGGGATAGAAGGCATTCAACCCATCAGGTCTGCATATTTTTGCTTCTGGTTTATTTTTGTTTTATCCTGAATGAGGACGACCACCACCTGCCACCTCGCCATACTGATCTTTAGTGCTTAAAGTTGAGATTTCAACAACAAAATCAGAAAACAGACTGACAGCATGACAGTATCTCGGTCCTGTTTCCAAGCTACCTTGATCCTTGCATCACTTTTCAGCACTGTACAAAGCCCCAACAGGCTTTTTCAGCCTGGAAACAATACAGGAAGCTAAAAAAAGAGCAAAATAAAAGCATTCAGAGCAGCAGATAAAAAAAATAAAACCGTAGACACTTCTAAATGTCAGCACCATGGACATGACTGATCATTTAGATTAGAATTCCCTACAAGGTGAAATCTGGTGAGATCTGGAATGTCTTATTTCCACTTGTTGAACTGCAGCCTGCAAAAAATGTGACGCTCCCTGCTTGTTGGCTTTCCAACTGATGGTGCAGCAACGATTCCACAGAGGAGCCACACTTAGACTTGGAAAAAAAAATCAATCCTAACTTGACATGCACAGCATGAATAACAAGTTAGGACTTGCTCTCCTCCCTGTCTGTGCGGACATTTTAACAGATGATGGCTAAAGACGGGCAGAGTGCTGCAGATGACTCGCTCACAGGAAAGCAGAGAACAAAGCAAACACCTGTCAACAAGGTGGACATTTTTTTCAGCCTGGCCAATAGGAATACACTTGTGCAAATTGACTATGTTTGAAATAAACCAATTAAAATGCTCTAGTGGTTATTTGTTGAAGCTTCAGACTTGTTTAGATGAAGTTCATAATTATTCTAAAAGTGTCATACCGGTCCATCAATAAATAAGAAACACACTAACAGGCTTCACAGTCTAAGTCCACTTTGTTTTAAGAATAATTACCATTAAAAAAACCTCTGCTTTTTATGTATACAATGACAGTGAGTCTCACCGTGCTGTCGGCATGCATGGAGGAACGACGCTCCTCTTTACTGTCAGTGGCTGGAAGTCTTCATCTATGTTGTCAATGTTATCCATGTTCTCAGAGCCGACGGTGCCACTGCACATACACGAGAGCCCACTCAGTAATGAACGCGAAGGTCAGTGCTCAGAGAAAATATGCAGAGTAGCTGGATTCAAACAAAATACTGCGCCGCTAAGAAAATAGCAGAATCAAAACATGATCACCTAAAACATTTTCTGTTTAAAGTTGCTCAGTGTTTCATGGTAGCAGCAGGTTAAAGACATCATGCAGCAGAATAAATGTGGCAGGTATTAAAGAGCTAAAGGACCCCAAGATTTTGTACAGTACTCTGTGTGGTGGCAGCTCAAACATAAAATACTCACGTGTACAGAGGGATCTGACCTGATCTTGGATATGTACTGCAGCTGAACAAACCAAAAAAACAGGAAGGTGTGTGACAAATTTGCATCATAAAAGGGACTAAAAGAGAAAATGAGCTCCCACTGATGAACGAAATCTTACAAAGATATTGGTTTTTTGGCATCATTCCTCAGTCGAAGCTGTCGCCTGTTCCACTCAGCTCCTACAGACTTAGAAAGAACGGAAACAATCACCGCTTCATCACAATTTACCGATCTACAGATCACCTTTATTTTAACACTATAGGTACAACACATGTGCAGCAGTGTTTATGTTTTAACCCCTAAACTAAAGCATCAAACACTAAAATCTTTACCGCACTCATGTGAAGCAAGGATAGGCCTGCGAGTATTTTTCTTATTCTAACTGATCCCACAAAAAGACTAACGATGGGGTTTTCAGCTACTGTGAAACAGCAGTCCAATGTGAGACTGGCTCAAAAATAAACTGGAGTGCATGTGTTCACTGTAATGAAGGAACATGTTACCCCAGTGCTACAGTGTGGCTCACCAGGGTGTGTTCAGTCATGTTTGCTGGCGGGGTGCTACACAAACTGGATCAATGCGGTGGGAAAAATGCACACACACACATATATATACACAGTCAAAACACTGCAGAGAAAGTGAGACACAGCGAGGGAGTTTTTCTGTTCCTTTGGATGTCATGTTTAATAGGATGTAAAAAAAACTGAAATGTCAGAAATTTGGGGCATGCTATAAAATTAATTTGTTAGTTCAAGTAGCTCCTGGATGTAGCAGCATCCACGGCATCAATGCCAGACAGGAGAACCAGATTTATTTTGGCCTTTTCACATAAAGGAGAGAACTACAGAAATAAAGAAATATTAAGCTGCATATCTGCTTCTTTCAGTCTCCCTGCTGCACACACTGTATGCCAAAAGGTCAAGACTGACAGGTAAGACTGCAATCACATTTATCACTTTTATTAAAACCAAATACAAAATATTAGCACACCTATGCATGGGTTATTATGAAAATTGCCTTTGAGAAACAATAACCATCCAAAAATCCAATTTCCCTCAGTTGTGTGAATGATCTAAACCCCCAGAAGCCCTCTGCTGGGGCCAAGAAAACAGAGCTCATGCCTCGGCAGTGTTTGCCAACATGCAAACACTCTCCATGGCTCACCTGCCACAGCTGAGGTCGGCTGTTGTAGCGCCTCAGTGAGGCACGCTCACTCACTGGGTCTGCCAGTTTCTCCAGGGTTGCTTCTGGTGCCTTCAAGTGCCGCGGTACCTTTGCAATCCATCCAGCGTCCTCATAACTCCTGCAGAGAAATTAGGACTTCTGCCCATTAGACACGTGGACCGAGTGCCTTGAGTGCAATTGATTAACTTGATTCCCGAAAGTTATTTGCTTTCATTTGAATTCTTAACCAGCCTCCTTCGTTGCAGAAAATATATTAGACAGCTTATTAACTGGGGAGCCGATTCTTCCCCGAGGCTTTAAGCAAGGCTACAGTTCATCTGCATGATTTCATTAAAGAGTAATTAACACAACAAGAGGACGCATTGTTCCCTGATGACATCAACGGAGCACAAAATCAAACCTATTCCCTCCCGATAACCCTCAAAGCAACCACATCGTGTGTGGACTTCGCATATCAGTAATCAGGAGGTAAGCTTTGTTCAATGTTATTGTTATTGAAAGGAGCCAATTAAAGGTGCCTGTGTTCTGACCTCTGTGTTGCAGAAGTGTATCTGAAGTGTCGAACTGCCGGTGAGATATCTGGCCCGACTCCTGGATCCTTAAAAAGCAATATCAGAAGATTTATCAGTGTCGTGTTCAACTGGAAATCATGAGGCTCACGTATGTATTTTTAACACATCTAATGATGAGTGTAGGTTTTATTTTTTTACCTGTTATTATTAATATAATTATACTCAACAGTATTGAAAACCATTATTTTAAAAAACGCTATTAAAAACCATAATTTCTCACTTAAATTCTCACCTGGCATTAGACCATTAATTAGCGATGGCACCAGCCAAATGATCTTTCAAATTACCTCTGATAAATGCAGAAAATCTGATACAATCTGTGAAAATTCATCTGAGCTCAGATTCATCAAGTAAACATAAATGGATAATGAGGCTCATCCTACGGGGGTCAATGACGTCTGAATCAAAATTTATGGAAATCCATCCAGTAGTGCTCGAGATCTTTCAGTCGTGACCAACAAACAGGCTGTAATTACCACCCCTAAAGCTGAGTGTGCCTAAAAGCACAAAATATCAGGATGTTCTCTTAATGACTAATGCAAAACAAAGACACACAAATTCCTATATTCACTCCAAAGTGCATCCGAGCGAGTCAATCGCAGTATTTGACATTTTTACACATCAGCGGGCAGCATTCAGATTCTATTGGTTTTGCAGCTTTGTGCATAAAAGAACAAGGCGTGTTGACACAATGCTGAAAACACAGCAAAACCAGAGGAATAGCAAATGCAAAGCAAAAGTAAACTGGCTTTTCCTCCTTTAGTTAAAGAGGGAGATGAAATAAGAGTATAACGTAGACTCCACCAAAAAAACATTCTAGCTACCACCTAATTCAGAGCCAACTAATTTCAGTCACATGTGTAGAAATAGGACAACATCCTTCTTTCTACAAAGAATGGTGGCTGCCTGGTGACCACATTAAATTGTTTTACATGCAACTTGCGGTGATCAAATGATTGCTCAGAGCTTGAGGCCGTTGCACACTCATGACAACTTTTGATTGCAAGGCGATTGCGAAGATCACCAGACAGAAGGCAACCTCTGTTATCAGTCTGCACGAGCACAACTCCAGGGGACTCGACTCAACTGGCTGCCGGCTGGTTGTATTCTGGTTATCTTCCTCTTGAACAGGAAGGTTGCAAATATAACAGTTAAATATAAATTTCTGTTCATTGTGTATTTATTTCTATGCAGACACTATAAGCTATGTTATGTCAAAAGTTTATTACACTTAATTTCTGTGTTATCAGAAACAGACTGCATGTAACTGCCAACGTCACCCCACTCTATCACAGACTGATAACGGACTGGCTCATCTTATGTCAACATTTATGGAAAGTGTGATATGGCAGAAGTGAGATAAGTTTATCTTATTGGATAAAACAGATACTGACAAAGTTTAACTCTGAGGACCTAACTTGCAACACCTGTTGTACTACTCAGCATATCACAAAATGTAAAAAATAAATAAAAATGCAATAACATCGTATAATGAGGGAAGTCTTTTGATAATATTGTATCTTGAACTTTCTCGTGAGTCCCAGCTTCCAGTATAAAGGACTGTTTGAACTAATTATAGCATATATATATATCATTTTAGCTAGTAGAAGTATGTGGAGGATGTTACATTACTATATTTGCAAAAGGAAAAAAACTAGCACAATGCAGTACAGGAGAGGAAAGAAGACTAAAAGGCTTATCGTGGTGGATTCAGCTCTGGCTGACTGCTGATCAGCTGGTTGGGATGTCTGCAGTGTTGCAAAAGCCTGTGTTCCCAATAGAGAAGTTGCAGCGTGCCCTCTTGTGGACATCAGGGTGTTTCTATCATCGTCTGCTGTAAACTGACTTAGATCACCAAATAACTAATAAGCCAATATCAGTTGTTTGCCGATCTAAGCAGATAACATCAGCTGTATGGAATCTGCTGTCTGATATAATTATTTTTTTACTCATCCTGCAGTATTTTCTGCGCTGTTCCAATTATTTTGTTGTAGATATCAGGGATCGTATTGAAAACTAATATGTGAATATGTGTGACCTTGAGCGTTGCTGCTAGCAGATACATAAAAAAGAAGATGACTTAATAAAACATTGATAAAACACTATCATCATGAATCTGTCACCCTGGAGCTTTTTATATTCTGGCCATCAATCACTGCACTGCCAGAAAAGAGTTGAGAAGGTCCATTGATTTCACTGCGCATGTGTTAACTTCCATACTAAAAATGTATTATCACCACTGTAATCCTGAACTTCACACTACTTAAATACAGGCTTTAATCAAGTCTCTATTCACTGAACAAAATACCTATCTGCAATAACTGAGCACTGCGAGACCTCTCTTAAACAACAATAATGTGTGTCAAGGTAATTATGGACGTTTCAATTAGCAGTTTCAGAAACAAAATAATAAAGCAAGGTTATGTCCTCAAAGTGAAAACCTGCCCACATAATAAGCAGTATTATGTGAGGTGTGATGAGACTGTAAGTGAGGTACGCATTTCTGATTTAATACTTAATATGTGCTTGTGTTATGATAGGAAAGTGATTAATACAGCAGTTGTGATGAAGTGTAATGATAGTAAGCAAGCCAACAGCATTAGTTCAACCAAAATGTTTCCAGCGTCTGCACTGTAGTAAGATTTAGTATATAAATCAACAAAACTTTAATGTGCTCAGAGGAAAAACTGAAGAGGGAAAACTGATGAATTGTTAATGTGTGAAGTCTTTCATTTCTCATTTGGGCAAAAACAGGCAAATTGAAGATGTCACACAGTCGCACTTCAGTACAGAAACCAGTTCAGTCAGTCATCACTCACCTGATTTCCAGGATGTGTATCAGGCAGATTGTTACTGATCATCACTGTTGCTGGTGTCCTCAGTGACTGAGGTTGAATTTTAACAAGATCACTTGAACCTTAGGATGACACAACAACAATACATTCTCTGACAAATTGTGAACTATAACTATGCACAGCAGTATCTGCCCTCAAGGTCAAATTACCCTGCAAGAAGGCCCCGGAGCAACAAACAGCCATGGTCCCTGCTGACCAGCTCCCAGTCTGGATGTGTATGGATGTTGTGCCTCTAATTACCCATCAGGCACAGAGCACACAACAGACTACAAATGCCAGCTTAAGCTTAATTATACAGTATTTAGCCTGGAGATGTACATACTAGAGATGGCACGATACCACTTTTTTATGTCCGATACCGATACCGATATCATAAATTTGGATATCTGCCGATACCGATATGAATCCGATATAGTGTTTTTTAATCAACAAAACTGTTTTTTAAATATCTTGCTGCATTTTGTATAAGTTCATACTCAAGTTTAAAACAACAACTACACTAAAGCTATTCTGTTATACCTGTATGCAAAAAAACATATTTCATAGTTCAGCAATACTGATCAATCTAATAAACTTAAACCTACACCATCCTCCCTATTCTGGTATTTTAAAGAGTACTTAGCATAAATATTAAGCAACCTAACTAATAGGGTTCCAACTCCCAGCAACAACAAAAATAAATAAATAAAAAATAAGGAACCACCCCTCACGCTCCACCTCATGATGCTTAATCGCCGTAATCAACCTTAATTTGATGCAGTGTGAAAAAAAATGCACAGAAATCAATTATTTTTCAAGAAATATTAAATAGATTCAACATCTTTCTTCAACAGAATTGCAGACTGCACAGATGGTACCTTCCCAAAGGAAAAAGTACTATAGCTTACTAGGGTATATATATTAGACTTAATAGTTACTATATACAATAATGGACTTCTATTCATTTTGCATCAAATTAAAACTTTGGGTGTCAGATAATTATTTATTAAAAGCTAGACATTTTAAATGAGAATAAGAAAGAAAAGTATGTCTTTGTGCCCCCTTTTCCCTGTTAATGCCCTATCGGCCCCCCTGGCTAAACTTTGCTAGATCCGCCCCTGCACAGTTACCAGCCGTCAGCTACATAGAAAAAGATCCTGGAGTAGAAAGTAATATTAAATACATTCTAACAACAGCTTATCAAGCTTAAACGTGCTGCTGTTGTTCAGCCGCTGGTTTCCTCTTTCTGGTGCAAAGTGGGCCAAAAGCAAACTAGAGACACGGACTCGCGACAGAAAAGCCGATCAGCTGATCGTTAAGCAGTTTCATGATTGAAGTAGCAGCAAGAAGAGGCAGTCGCTTGTTAAGCTTAACGCAGGAATGCTTTACAAACATTCAGAGATGGACTTACACACTTGCTTTACTTCTCTCGGGATAACTTTGTCGGAGATGAAATGCCGGGTTGCTAGCGAAGCTCCAAATGCTATCCAGACCACCGACAGGTCCCGCATGCCACAGCCGCTCTATCACGTGATGCATACTGCTAACGTTCTGAGGTGAGTTATGACGTGTTGCAAGTTTTGTGAGGTGCTTTCGTGATATTTAATGGATCGGATTACATTTTTTATTTTTCTCCGATATCCGATCCAGTAATTTAGGTCAGTATCGGACCGATACCGATACGTAATATCGGATCGGTCCATCTCTAGTACATACCAACTAGCTATTACCAATGCTCTTTAGTAGCTGCTCCAGGTATTTTATGCTTTGGGTTGTTGTAATAATTTAATTGCAGAATAACTTTTATATATGTTATAAAACCATATTATGACATGAAATGAGCTGAGCTGTTGTTTCAAAAGCTAGCTCTGGCAGTTAGCACTGCTAGCAGTTTTAAGTCCGTTAGTAAACAAAAGGCTTTCATTAATATTTGCATATTTACTGTAAAAATGTAATGGGAGCTTAAATGTCAAAGAGAGAGAGAGTGAATAAAACAAATTTAACTTACAGTGGAAAGTACTGCGCTAAGAAAATGATGAGCCAAGCAATATTTGTTTAGAGCTAGCCAATGCTAGCTAAAAAAAAAAAAGCAGCAATATTTAGCTTAAAGTAATGTAATGTTTAATATTTTATAAAACAAAAAGCTTACTAGCGAATAATTTTTAGGGTAACAATAGATACTTCTGCCTTTAGAGCTGCCTAAATTGTTCCGGCACAGATTGAGCAAGGTGCTGGGAACATTATTGATGGCCATGTTGACAGTTGCTGCAGATTTGTTAGCTGCACATCACTGATGTGAATCTCTCCAAAAGTGCTCTATTCGCCTGAGATCTGGTGACTATTGAGACCATTTGTCTACAGTAAACTCAATGTCATGTTCAAAGAACCAGTTCAAGATTATCTGAGCTGTGGGACAAGGCACATTATCCTGCTAGAGCAGCCATCATAAGATGAGTCCGTATTAGTTGTAAAGAGATGAGCATGATCAGCAACAATCCTCAGGTAAGGGGCACTAAGTCTGCCAAGAAACACCAGCAGCCTGAGCTGTTGATACAAAATGTAGGGATCCATGCTTTCATGGCATTTACCCCGAGTTCTTATTCACTAAGTGTCCAAGTCTGACAACAGTTAGATCAACTTTGACGTTAAATTTCACCAAAGGCAGCAAACACAGCAGCTCTTATCGACAGAAAAGGTCAAGATATCCTCAACAATTCACCTCAGTATCACTATCACTGTACAGAAGCTTCACTCACTCATCAGTTGGCATTGGACCCATTCAGAGAGTGTTAAAGCCTCCTCCAGAGTAAATAAAATTAGACACTTCTCTGACAGCTGAGGAAAACAGTGGACTAACAGCAAACACTCACAACAAATGAACAGTAGTTAACTCAGGGGTAAAAACGTAAAACTGAATATTATATTCATGCATAGCCCTTTCTTTTTTATATGAGTAATTTATTGCTAAGTGTTTATATTGTTTTAATGTGCCATAATATAGTGTGTCCAAAAATATCTTTTACACAAACAGTCATGCACACCAGCTGGCTATGGTTGTAACAGGATGCAGTATAATGTTGTTGATTACTCTTGGCTGACTAAACTGTGAAAGGTATAATTTAAAAAAGACATAGTTTAAAGAAATAAAACATATTTGTTCTGCAGTGGCCACCATAGTTTGGATTATGCGCTTGAATTGGGAGGAGAAAGAAAACAAAATTCCGTTGACTGCAATCTACTGCCATCTAGTGGTAAGATTTTACACACTGTAACTTAAACAACAAATTTCTGTTAAGAATACTCCAATATATATATATTTTTTTTTTCAGTTTTGCTGTAAAACTTTCAAATTTTTTTCTGAAATACTCATACCAGCCTGTCGCAACCAATAAATCACCTTTCTCTCCTATGCTCAGTTTCAATTTAAAGCTACACAAATGCGCTTCTATGTTTTTTAGATGTAATTACACAATAATCAATGTGTTGACTGGCTGATTAGAGACTTACATTAATGAGCCGTTGAACAGGTGTCTAACATTTTTCGAGTAAAATTGGTTTCCACGCTGAACTTCACGCTGTACCTGCATGAAGACCACTAATATGAAGTGACCAGAAGGGGGCACTGCAGCACCCAACAGCAGGTAGCTACAGCGAATAATTTGAATCATTGTGGGTGCTTTATGTTTTGTTTGTTTGCTTACTGTTTCTGTAGAGCCTAATATATTAAGATTTTATACATTTATTCATTATTTAACTTATTTTTAGAATTGTTTTTATGAGAATAAAATATCTAGTGTTTCGATCTGTCACCCTGCCGCAGCCATCATCCATAATCATTACAACGAAAACAAGAAGATTGATGAAACAACCTTGAAACTCGACCAGAGAGCGTGGTGATACTGCAGCTTTTCAGCCAAGGGATAATTTACTCTTTAAACAGTTTTTTAATTTGTATTCACAATGCAACAGCTCAGCAGATTTTCCTTTGGGGGGGGCAAGCGATATATTAAACTGACACTTAATTTTTTCAATTGTTGGTTATTCATTTGGTGCATCGTGAAAAAACAACTGAGATAATATCTATATATAATATAGTCAAACGTTATGTAATTCCAAACATCGAAGCACAAATTTAAAGGAGCATTTACTCCCATATGAGATAAAGAAAAGCAAAAGGTCTTCATATTTGACAAAATTTCAGCTTGTTTTTTTCCCTCTAGGGGTAGTTGCCCTGTTAGCAATCAAGCCTTTATCACTCAACAATAGATTAACTATCCAATTTCAAGGCTCTGACTTGCACAGTATTTAAAATATGCTTCTGTTTGTTTGTTTTTTACCACTCAGTCTTGCTCTCAGAGCCGCATGGGGGATCCTCCTGTAGTTCCAGGCCTCGTCCTCGCTCAGGTCTACACATACCACTGAGAAATTTGGGGTTGTTTGAGGCCTCTCTCTGAAACCGGGAGGGACCCACAGAGCAGAGGGGACATGATCAAAATCTATGAATTTCTTTCGACCTTTGAGGCCCAGGACTACCTCAGCTCCAGCACTCAGCTGACCACAGCAGGGGTCCAACAGGGGGACATCATCTCGCAAAGGAGCCAGGGTGACACGCTCAGCGGGGGGCTGAAGTCTAAGGGAGCCTACGTGTCCAGTTTTCGGTCTATCTCTCCTACCATCTCGGTGCAAACTGGAGTTCAGCCGCCTGATGACGTGAAGCTCTGAGGAAAAAGGCTCGAAGGGATCCAAAACTGCAGTCATTACTGCCTGGGAGGAAATTCCTCGAAGGCTCCTGTGAGTTTGTGCAGTGAGCGCTCGTTGCCCAGAGACTGGGTTAGTTTCCTGCTCGGATCAAATTACTGACATGTAGACCTGTGTGCTGAGCGTGGAGGTGCAGCTCCACATACCTGAGCACATTATTCTGTATTTGTAATAATATAATAAAGCAAAGGTCTAAAAACATCCCATCGTATCCATTCTGGATGCCACACCACGCCGATTCACTTCAGGGGAGCTTTCATAACTAATAATGTTCCCTCTGAGCTTCTATATTTTGGCAAGCTACACCTACTAATTTATCACTCTGACCACATAAAAACATTTAGTCAGCCATGCCCTGGAAAAATACTCTACACAAATGTTGTTTTAGTGGCAAATGATAAAGGGAAGACTTGGCCCAGCATCAGGGTTAGTGAACTGTGTGTCTCCTCCTCGGAGAACGCCACATTACTTCCCGTGATTGGTAAGGAGCCGTTTAAACCCCCTCCTTTTGAAAAGTTGCCCGCTTTTCCCTCAAGAAACCACAAGATGGAGCAGTAGAGCCTAGACGTAAGATGAAGCAGAGCAACCCAGTCCCTTTTGAATTCAATGACAGTCTACAAATATCACAGCAAAAAATAAAAGTCTCAGCTGTACTGTCATGATGATGCACTATGAATTCAGAACTACCAAGGTGACCACAAGTCCAACACCGACTTTGACCGAAGTCCCTGAAGACATATTATTAAATTAAATTATTTATTTATTTATTTTTGCTCATGAAGGCTAAACAAGTTGTTTTCCAAGCCTGAAGTGCTTTTAGCACAGAGAGACTTCAAATGTAGGCTCTGTTTTGTTTTTATTTTAAAAAAATTTTTAAAGCCGGCAGTAAACTAAATGAAAATTATGTAAATCACACAGCCAAAGCAAAAAGTGTTTTTTACAAAGGCTGTAATCTGGTGAATGTGCAGGCTTTGAAAGAGCTGTCTCATATTCACTGAAGCCAAAAAGCACAGGAATACTATGTGCCTCGCTGCCTATTAATTAGCCTCCTCGAGTTGTCTGAAATTTAACGTACAAATGTAAATAAATGCCCCACAAATTTACAGGCACGATGGGGCGTGCGTGCTTTATAATGAATACTGAAGGCACCCTGGCTAAGTGGCATTTTTTTTCTTGGGAAAGAACTGATGCTAATGTGTCAGTGGTGGTGATGATGGTGATGCTTGCTGATAGATGATTTTTACTTGGGCTGTCATTAGGAAATGTAAACACCCAAGAGCTGTTGAAAAGGATGTGTTAAAAATAGCCTAATTAGAGTTATTCTGATAACCGACTGGTGAATATGCCCAACTCCCACACAGTGCTCCTCCACAAAAGGAGAGCAGGAATGACACTTGTGAAATCTTCTATGGCTTTTTTTTTTTTTGGAAATTACTTTTTTTCTGGTATATCACACCATTGTCACAACAGTCTTGTGGCTTGAAGTGTGCAGATTTTCAAGTATTTTGTAGGAATTCGGTTATATGTGGGTCTAGAGGTCCACATGACTTACTGGAGTTGGATTCCATTAATCCTTCCCTTATGAGAGGTTATAACTGCATCACACTGTATTCCTTCCAATGCTTTTGTCTACCAATTATTTCAGAGGGTTTTTTTTTTGTTGCTGCAGGATTTTAAATACCAGACTAGGCTTGAGATGACTGTATTATTTTTTTTCCTTTTTTGCAGGGAATCAGATATTTCTGGAGCAAGCAGTCATTACCATTGGAGCAGCCCTTGTTACTGAATCCTGTGTTATTAGTCAGCTTGTCTGCTATTCTCTAGACTCCTCCACAGTCTCAGAAATAATTTAAATCTCACATCTCGCCTGTGGTGCCAGGTCCAATGCTATAGTGCGGCAGCCACTAATTTGCACGGTCTGCATTCATCTGAGAAATAACTGTTGCTCTGGATTAAGAGCCGCTGTTGTCTCCGATGATGCTGTCGCTGCAGAGGGTCATCAAAGCAAACTCCCAAATGTAGCGCCGGCTTTCTGAAGACAATATAGGCCGATGCTGCTCCGGGGAAGCAGAGCCAGTATTTTTGTTAATTAGAGGGTTGAGGGTGAGTCGGTATGACACCTCAGAATCGTACAGGCAGGGCTAGGAGGTGAGGCGGCCACCTGGCACGTGGGGAGCGTATCATCACGGGGCGGAGAGGATGCTTTAGAATGGGGATAGACAGCATCGTTTATCACTGGAAGAAGGAGCTGCAAGAAAATTAAACAGATAAACGCAAAGAGATGAAAGACAGATATTAATGTCTGCATGTGTTCGTATCAGTCCCGCATAAAGGTTTGATGGCAGCAATACCTTTGGGGCCACAGCTCATAAAAGCAATTCCTCTATCCAGCCATCTCTGTATGCATGATATGCAATAGAGTTCATACAACAGAGCCCCATCGACGTTTGTTGCATAAAGCATCCGCGGCTGGGATTTCGTCCGTATGTCTTGTAAACTGCTGAAAATGCATGACCATATTTATAGCACAAGGGCCCTAAGTCATAACTCGTAGGTCAAATTCATCACACTGTAAAGGCACTGAATTGATTACTGCCCGTTGACCATGAATGCATTAGATTAGAGGGCAAATTGGCTGCAGTGTAGTCTGTGTCATGCTGTGTGTGGCACCCTCAACCATTTGGAAAAATCCAAACAGAGTGCATAGATGTAGCTCCCACGAGCAGCAGGGGTAGCCATGTCCTCAGAGAGTGGCCGAAGGCTTTATTGTAGCGCTGCTTCCCGGCCCTCGGTTGCTGCAGCTCTCCGCTTGTCACACTCAGTTAGCTCAATGAAGTAATGAATATGCCGCTGTACATTTTTCATGAGGGAGGTGGGAGTGAAAAATCTGCTCCTTATAATGCTTTTAATATGGAAGTTTTCACACACCCTCTTCCCCCCGCAAAGCCCTCTCCGAGCTATCATGGAGACGCATGAGCATGATGGTTTAATGTTAACATTCCCCAGGGGAGAGTCAGCATAACGCAATGTCACTTTCAGTGATGAATATGGTGACTGCAGCAGACATACAAGCAGCTGTATATTATGACTAAGTTGGGATAACGGTGGCGTCTGCCCTCCTTTGAGAGAAGGCTTTAGCTGCATGGGGGGAAAAAACTGGTGGCCAATTCTGTCACTTGAATGGGTGACTCAGGCACATCATTACAGTAATGAATTAGTTTATCAGGAAGCGCAACCATAAGCTTCCAAAAATGGAGGGCTATTAAGTATTCAAAGATAAACGCAAACAAACACAAGGAATAATCAACAAGTAAATAATTAGGCAAATGATTCCGGCTTGGCATGTTTGCAATTATTTTAAATGAACTATTTAAAATTATTTAACGTACAAGAAAACAAATACCCACGCAGTAGATCTAAATAGTCAAACATTATGCTAACAAAGATGGCAGTACTGATACATCACTGCTCCTGATACAAACTAAATAAATTATATTAGGACTACAGATCTTTCCTTTTTTCACATTTCTGTCTGGAGAGGCGTTAGACACGAGGATGCAAATGCTGACACCAAAGCAGACAGAAATAACAAAGTCAAACCTTTAATTTGGCTGATACATGAAGTCCAAATGAACAAAGTCCAAATAGCAAATGAAAAAGGGAACAAAAGCTGAGATCCAAAATACACAAGGGGAGCAGAGAGCCATACGGGGAAAACACAAGAGCAAACAGGGAAGGACAACTGATGTCTTGGCAAAGGACAAAGGAAAGGCAGCGCTGTATATATGCTGAGGGCTGACTAAGGGACAAACAGGGCATGTGCTACTGTTACAATGTGGATGTTTAGATTACAATGTGGCTTCAAACAGTGGCTTCAAAAAGCTCAGGGTTCAGATAGTTTGTTTCTGAGTGATGCTTCACCCACCTGCCTTTTTGAGGGGCAACGAATCAAATGGCTTACACGGAGGGGAGGAGTTAAAATGGCATCTTTCAGACAGTGGATGGACTTGGGAGCTGCACAAAGGCCCACTTTGCAATAAATAAGGATTATAATGAATCGTGTAAATCATGCAAATCTGTGACAGATTTTAATCAATTGAAATTGTTTTTAAACTGCATATTCACATATTTGTGTTTAGGAATAAACATACAAATTGGTGGAATGTTTCAGTACATTTATACAGTATTGTGCAAAAGTCTTGAGCCACCCCTCATTTCTTTATATTTTGTTAGGAAAATGGGAAACGTGAAAACAGACATAGAAATTGAGTATAGAAGGCAAACACATAGTTTTAATTTAATTAGCTTGAAAGTCAATATCGAGGATGACCACCTTTATTCCTCAATGCAGCCTGAACTCTCTTAGGCAAGCTTTCTTGTCATGTCTTTAAATAATCTTAAGGAGTAGCTATCCAAGCTCCTTGCCTTACCTTTTAAAAAAAATCAGCACAGCATGTTACTTAATTACGTAATTAGTTACACAACGCGTTACATTCTTTTCTTGTTACTCTATGAAATTACTTAAAAGGTACTGTCACAAATAGTTAACAATATAAATCTGAGGCTACAGTGCACACTAACACACATCTCTATACACATGGTAATTCTTTTAGTTTTTAGGTATGGGGACAAAGCAAAGATAAAAACCAGTCCAAAGACACTTTAAAGCAATCGCCACAGTCCTTCTAATGGAGACTGCAAGTCTGAGTGCTCATCACTGCTTTGTTACTTGTTGATGAGCAGGGTCTGGCTCTTGGGCTGGGGGGTCAGCGTGCACTCAGCTTTAAAATCCCTTTGGGCTGTTGGCTAGTTTCGTGTTAGCAAACTGTCTATGCAGATGTGAGAGCTTGCAAAGAGCTGGTGTTGTGTTAGCAGTATAATGCGGTTGTCCCTGTCCTGGATGCTGTTTGTGCTTTACCATACTGTCCTTTTGTGAAATAAAAATAAATTGATGTCTATATCTTCACTCCTTAAATGGCTGCATGAGCCACCATTTTTCTCCTCCCGAGCATGAATTGAAATCAGCTGATTGTTGGAAATGCTAACAGGAATAACAACATATTTGTAACTGTAATGTAATTACTGAATTTAGTACAGTAACATATTACATCACTGTGTTATTACAGTAATGCATTACTTTAACACTGGGAATGAATGTCTGGTGTTTGGGATCATTGTCATTCTGAAAAATTAAGACTATGGTTTGCTGTAATAATATAATTTATAACCAGTTCCTTACTTTGTTTATTATGTGTAGACACTGGTTCATCACTTAAGCGAGTTGCCTTTTATGCTTGAAGGATTCGTAGGTCAGGGTTAAGTGGCTTAACAAACAAACAAATAAAATTTCCCCAAGACTTGCACCGTACTGTAGGTCTCCAGACCTACCAGATACAGAAGGTTAACAACTTAAGACACAATTGCTAAGACTAAAATCAAAATATAGTTAAAAAGGAAAAATAAAGACGTGAAATGACTAGCTAAAAGCTTCCCAAACAAAAACAGGAACCGTATGGTAAAGGTATTGTAACAATATCCACTTTATGCACTTTTACTTAACATCGACTTCAGAATGAAATGAACAGATAACAGGTTACACTGAGGAAAAGGTACTTTAGCTCATCTGTTAAGGATGCTGGGCTGTTTCGTATCATTTCTGCTTTTAGAGATATTTTTTTTCTCAGCCTCAAGGTGTCTGAAGACACCACTCCGAATCTCTGCTTTTGATCTCTGCGTAATAACACATGTGATTTTCAATTACAAATAAGACACTGCATTAGGCAAAGATACACGGAAGGTAATGGACTTCCTCTGTTGCTCGGTAAGATGGACTTGTCCCTCAAGACCTCTGTTTCCATTATTAAACCACCTGCACAGTGCCCACCTCTACAGTTTCCATCCCTTCTGACCAAGGTGAAATTACCTGCTTTTGAACCTTAAGCATTATAAAAAGAAAGAAAAAGAGCCGCAGAGTTGTCACCCACAGTCTCAGCCTTCACTGCCCGGCAGGACTTTTTGTGTTCTTTAGGGCGGCAGCAAACAAAATATGCATTGTTGAGGTCTGACATCCCTATAGTTTTCATAATCAAAATATCCCAAGGGAGTGAAAAGCAGCATGTGAGCTGGTGGCAAATACTTTCACCGGCCACTCTCCCAGTATGTATCAAGACCTGGATGATGAATTACCATAGCAGGGCCTGAGAAAAAAAATGAGAACACCCCAGGATGAATGTTGTGTTGCAAATACAAACACTTAGTATTCCGCAGGGCTGAGACAAAAGTGGCTTCTTTTATGATAACCTAACAATTCACTGTGCCATCTCCAGTCTAACAGCAGCTTATGCAGATGTGCACGGCTCAGGAGTGCTCTGCTGTACTGAGGATCACCCCCCCACGCACTCACACACACCACCCCCTTGAAATTGTTCAGCAAGCAGGTCACATTGGCGTGGGCTGCCTGTTGTGGATAAAATGCTGAAACACTGTGCTCCGAGACACTCTAAAGCCTTATCACTCACCTACCTGGCCTATAACAGTCTGTGATGGATAGGCCCAGACTGAACCTGCAGTCTCCTGTCCAACCCATGTCATTTAGAGAAAATAGATTTGCTTGCTCCTAGGCTTAGATTACTTCTTGACTCTTAAACAAAACCGAGCTATGGGTTGCTTCCCATACACTACGCGACTTAGAAAAATCACACAAGAAAAAAAGAAAACAGCTCTTAAAAAGCGTTTAAGTGCTGTGTTTGTCAGCGGCTGAGTTGTGTGGCACAGGGGTATGGATGGGAATCGAGTCAACGCTGCAACGGTGACCTCATTTGGAGGCAAGACAAGGCAGTGAGTTGAAATTGAAAATGTGAATATCCAGCTAATGGCAGAAGGGAGCTGGAGATATAATACCAGATCTATAAAGGACAATTTGAGGCCCTCCACTCTTGAGACTCGGGCGCTCAATCATGAAGTGATTCACTCAGATTGATCAAGGAGCGTTGTAATCACATGGGAATGTTACATTTGGCTCCAAAGACGGCTCGCATAAGTGTCAAGAGATTCAAAACTGGATTTAATGGATCTGAGGTGATGTGCTTAGAAATCCTTTCAGAAGGTGCAAATAGAATCCTCAGAGCATTTTACTGGCATTTAGCAGCTGTCCGGTGAAATTAATGTGCAGAACAGAGGAATAAATTCACCGTCAGAGACACAGAAGGCTGGAATTTACTCAGTATTCTCACAGCAGAAAATCAAAGGGCCGTGGCCCTCTGAAAGAAGATTTAGAAATCTGCTAATGAACCGCACTGTTGATAACAGTCCCGCATTAAGCAGAAAGCCTAAATGCACTTACAGATAACAAGCTTTCTTTTATTTAAAGCGATTCCAGTTAAAAGCTCGCTGCTCCCTCTGAAATTGAAATAAATGCCGCAAATGTGATATTAAATATTCATAACCTTCAGCTGTCATCTAGCTTTTCCCCGTTTCAAGACAAACGTGCAACAAAAAACATGATCCAGCGTAATTACGCACTTCTAATAAGTGTGAAAGTAGATGAGTGGGGCGTTAAGGGAAAGCAAAGCCAACTGAGATATCATGAGCTGCTTTTCTCACTTATATCAAAGTTCCCAACACTTGAGTTTCATGAATGCAGGCAGGTAACTTCCTTTTTCTTTCCTTTTTTTCTTCCCCCTCTTTCTCACGGAACATTTTCACATCTGTCTAATCGTTGTCTCCCAAAGCTTTTAATGCCTTTGATAAGATTGCAGACAGATAGGCCCATTGACTTAGGCTTATGTGCGTCTAAGAGAAATCATGACAGTAAACCGGTGCTTTTAAAACTTTAGATGGAATATGGCGCTGAAAAGGTTTTATCTAAAGCTTCAATCAAACTGCACTTTTATATCGAGCTTTGAAGAAGCGCCAGCCTGTGAAAAAAAATTCATATTGTTTTGACATATTAATGAAACTACCTGTGTTTATGTCGTGTTTTGCTCTGCTATGTGACGTAATGATTCTACACAAAGCAACAGGAGGAGCCTTATTGTCAGTTTTTAAATTAAGAATAGTACCTATAGAGGATACACATTAGTCGTGGGCAAAAAAATGGACAGCTGTAATCTTCATTATTAAAGGCATTTGATGCATATCTTAAACAGCAAACCGGGTCTGTGACCATCTTTAACTCCTTCTTGTCTAATATGTCATTTATGTTTTTACATAACCCACCTTGGCAATGTAAATGTAAATTGGCAGTTTTGCCATGTTTACACTTCATATGTTTGGTATACTGATGTTCGGTAACATGTGTTGCCCCTGTTAAAAAATTTTTTAATGGCTCAACATATTGTATAGCAGGGGTCTCAAAACTCCAGTCCTTGAGGGCCAGTGTCCTGTAACTTCTCCATGTGTCCCTTCTGCAACACACCTGAATACAATTAGTAGGTCATTAGCAAGACTCCAGAACTTGACTGCATGCTGAGGTGGCGGCAATTCAGCCATTTGATTCCTGTTACAGCAGCTCATGAGTGAATGAACATGGTGCAAAAAGTGTACATTTAGTAGATCATTTTCCAAACACTTACATTTACTTAAATTTACTTGAGTGGGGTTAGGAGTCACCACTTCAGCATGCAGTCAAGTTCTATACTCTTGCTAATGACCCACAAATTTTTATTCAGGTGTGTTGTAATATGGAAAAGTTGCAGGACACTGGCCCTCGATGACTGGAGTTTGAGACCCCTGCTGTATAGCGAGTGTCATAAACCCTTAAATGCACAAGTGTTTGACGAATGTAGATCTACTTCAAAAGCTGAAATTAATAACATTATTTGCTCATGACCTTTAAAAACATAGCATAATAAACAATAAACAATCCAATGCCACTTAATGGCCACGTTTTAGTGCTTTGCCTCTTATGTACCAGGGATTGGTTTTGTATAAGATAAATAAATAATGTTCTTAATATGATGACATTTAAAGACAAATTACACACTCATAATCAGTCCTAGCAAATGTTTAAAAAACAGTACAATAAAATAAAAATGTTGTCCTAAAGGACTCTTTAATAAATACAATGAAATATTTTTTTCAGAGAGTAACAACATCCTTTTTCATTTTTACTTTCTCTGAGCCCAGGCAGGCACCTTATGTGTCTTCTAAAGTTCTTTGAAGTTGAGTGCACTGTTACACTGGACTCAGGTCTAAAAATAGTCTTTTAATGTCTTTCTGCAAGTTTGATGTGATGCAGCCATACACATGTCACATATCTTATTACACCTTTTTAAAATCTATATAATCTTCCTGAGTGTTAGTGACTTGTGAATATCAACGTATCACCTCATATTAATCAGCTTGCCCCTATTCTGAACCATAAGGTTAATGTTAGGACTACACTGACTCTCTATATGCAAAATAAATCTTTTAAAATGATTCTGAGGCAGAAAAATACATAAGACAGTTTGACAGCAGAGACAAGTTAAGCAAGACTAATACCCCATACTTACTAATGACTGGATTGGATCCCATTTGAATACATATGCTGATCATTTTTAAACACTGTAATAACTACAGTGATGATAACCCTATTCTGGGAGAACTTGCAGCTCCTCCTGTTTTTTGTTTCTCATCCATGATGATATTTTAGGGGTTTTTTGGTTTTGGTTTTTTAAAGCTCTCTTAAAGATTTAAAGAATTTTTTGTTTTTTTTTTTGCATCACAGGAAGTAGAATATGTGTTTTCTACTGCGTCTGGGATCAGTCACAGCCAGTTGCCATCTTCAAAGTGACTTTGTCGTGCTAAGACAGCGATAAAATGGCAATAAGACAGAGTAAGTCTTTCAGTATGCAATGGAATGGGGTCAAATCGGCAATTACATGCAATCTGTTTGTGATGATATGGTGATTAACTGTGACAAACTGGCAAAAAATTGCAAATCTGTTGCTGTTTGTTGCAAATCTGTTGCTAAGTGTATGCACAGAAATTCACGTTGAGTGCTTAGTTTCAGAGTCCAGCCAAAAAACAGGTTTGAATTTCAGAAATTCGTCCACAAATAGCAACACAGTTGCTGTGGGAAAGTGATTTAAGTCAAAATTGCTTAGATGCTCCGCAGCTTTCCTTTTACATAGGAATATAACTAAAACACAACTGCTTGACCACTGGCTGTAGTTTAGCATATAGAGCAGGTCATCTACTAATCGAAAGGTTGAATCCCTGGCTGCTTCAGTCTGCATGTCAAAGAGTCCTTGGGCAAGATGCTGAACCGCCAGTTGTTCTCCAATGCACAGTGAGAAAGCACTTAGGCACAGAAAAAAGTACTTGTGTGAATATGTGTGAATGTGTGATGAATGAGGCGAGTTGTATAAAGCGCTTTGAGTACTCAGGTTGAGTAGAAAAGCGCTACATAAGAACCAGTCCATTTACCATTATACCCATCCAGCCAACCTGATGGCGATCTGTCTGCATTTATAAATTAGACGGCAGTTTGTCTGAGTGTGTGACTGCAGTCAGTCTCAATCAGACCAGATTGTTTGGAAACAGGTTGCCTCCCACCACGCAACCTGTGCAGTCACCTTGCAACCAAACATGGTGGCCCAGATATAAAGTGTTTTGCACATTCAACCTCTGGGCAATCAGTTGGTCACTGCGACTACTTGGAGTTGGTCTCTCTCAGAAAAAAAGAAATCAGTGCAGTCACCTGGCAATGATCAATAGCAAGCAGTGCTATTTTTAATCTAGTGCGACTGAGCCACTGATGTAAGGTACTGTGCAGGTAGGACCAGCCCTGGCTTTGGTTTGATCTAGAGTGTGTGTTTACTGCAGATCTGCCATCTTCAAAGCATTAAAGTGTGTTATTGTATGGCCATGGTAGAGCTCTGGGGGGCTAACTGCTGACGCTCACCAACCATAGTACGAGCATGCTGACGTTTACCAGTTGTAGTCTTTAATGTATTAGCATATCAGGTGTGCTAAAACTGCACAACAGAGGCTGATGAGATTTGGAAAAACAAATGGGCAAAAGTCTATCAGATAAATAATAAAATAATATAAGTGAAAAATATGAGCTGCTGGTAGCCACCAATGGGACATATTTCAGTGAGGGCATTCCTCCTGGCCACCAGGACAGACAGCTAACATGGAAAAAAATTTACAGAGATGGCTTAACTGATAAAATAGACTAAAGGAATTAGAGGTGTGTGTTATGCTGCAGAATTTTACTCATTAGCCGACACTGCAGCTCAGCGATTGTGTCATTTGCCATTAAGTTTACAACATATTTCATAATCTCTTGTGAAGAGCCAATAACTCCGGAAGACATTTGATTTTATGCCACATTGCTGCACTCAAAGTCACGTCTTCACACCGATGAAGATTTCAACTTTCTTTCGCTGACCGAGAGTTTTGGTTGGTTTCTCAAAATACGCGATGCTTTCATTTCAAATGACAGAGCCGGCCGATTGCTATAAATGAATAATGAATTTCATCACCTACTGTAATATGAACACATTTCATCTCAGCGCTGCAGCGTGCATTGTCCAGAACAGGGGAGAAGCCTAATTACATAGCTACAGCATTGGGAAGACCGGGCTTAATCTCTTATGGGTTTCTCTAACAGATGTATCCAATTAATGGCCTGTCTTTGAAGAAATGTAGATGGCTACTTCTCTGGGAATTTTATTTCAAAGTAAAACACCCAGCCTCGTTTCTGATGAGCAGACTTTATGCCCAGTCCTAATTCTTTTGTCCAATACACAGATCTGATCTTAAGTAACTGCTGAAATATGAAGTGATTTAAAGAGAATCTTGAATGTTAATGGCCTGGACAGAGACGCTCAAGGGAACTGATAGAGGCCCTGTGATGGAGCCATTACTTTACAGGCTGAGTCACAGCAGGTAAGCTGCTTGGGAAATTACACATAAGGGAGTATTATCTTGTAAAATGAAAGACTATACAGATAAAAATGGCAGCAATCCCTCTAAATGGAAGAAAAGAGAGAGTGTGTGTGTGTTGTGGGGGGGATTCGGGTGTAGGAAAGAAAAATCCCACAATCATTTACCACTTGTATGCACAAGAGCAAGTCCAGCTTTCCTTGAATGAATGAGCCTGATTTGAGAGGACACTTACAGTCATAGGAATAGCGGAGTTAAGGACACCCAGAAAACCTTAATAGATCTGTGCCACTGCTCCCCCGCTGCTCTGAGAGAAGCCTGTCACGTAGCATGTACATGCATTTAGGCTTATTTACCTCGATCCCTTCGGCTGTCTGACAGGCACGTCTCACCGCTGGAGATGCAACATCGTTGTCTGGCAACCTCTTGATCAAAGTTTTGCAGCGGGGCCAGCACGCTGCACAGAGGGTGACACAGCTTTGCTGCTAATGCAAAAGATGACAGGCGAAAGCGTGAACACAACATATGCACGCGTTTACGCCAGCCTGCCTTTCAGTGTTCATAACCTGGACCTAAATTATTCATCTTCATTTTGATCTGCTGCTTGATTGGCCCTTACGCCTCTGCATTCGTTTGATTAATCTTCAAACTAAAATAACGAAGGCAAAAACAAAAAAGCATATATGCAGCAAGTCGGATGACCTTTCGGTTTCCAAATTTTGAAAGCAAATTGGAATCAATGAGATCGAATTGTCCAGTCTGGGCTTTATTAATGAAGTTGGAAATCCAGGGGCAACTCCGGAGCGTCTGCACTTCCAAGGGCTCATGTTTATATTGGGATGCTTATAACTACCGGAAATGAAAGCCCTGCATTACTGAGGAACTTAATATCCTCTTTGACAACTTATTAAATATTTACCTGTAGCTTTCACAGAGATATCATCCAGGAACTTCAAAACCGAAAAACGTTCCCATCTAAAAAGGGAAGATTTGTCACTTTCAAAGGCTCCTCTGATACTCTGATCATTTATTCCAAACAACAAACCATCGACAATCATTTGTTGATTCAAGTGAAACTGCGAGCTTTTTGTTTTTTCCAGGTAGCAAGTCTGTAAATGCAAATCACCATCAACATAAAAACTCACAGCTATAAAAAAACAGGTATCGTCGGAGCATTTACAGAGCACAGAATGGCATTTATTTGAAACATGAACACACTGTACCGAGAGAAATACAAAAAAAGCACTTTCAAATCAAAGCACATTTGAACATCCAGAAAAAAAGGATAAAAGAAATCAGGAAACAGTCGAGTCCTCGTGAATTTACTCGTCTTTCTTCGTTGTTGTTCGCCTGTAACTCTGCACTGCGCTGTCCTGCACAGCAAGTCTGCACCCTAGCACTGCAAAATGAATCGCGCACAGTCTAGTCTGCACTTTGGTGGTAGAGGGACGGGTGTCGAGATTTGTCGGATGACACCGCGGGTTAAGAGACGTTGAGGCTTGCACCTCCAAAGACAGCTGTGTGTGTTCTATACATTCTGTTGTTTTATTGACCTCTGGTCCAATACATTGCTTAATAAAATACAGATACTATAAAAAATAGTCTTCCACTGTTTCAGCATTAATGACTCCTATATTTCATATATATATTCATAAATAATTTAATACATAGATAAATAGATATTCTGTGTGTGGATTATAAACTTTCATAAAAGCATCGTTTCAGTAATGACTACAGTATTAATGCTGAAATGCTTGAGGGGTGCTGTCCGACCCTGATGCCCGGTAGACTGGGTGAAAGGCTGAGAGTGTGCATGAGGCTCGGCACTGGTGTTGCGTGCCAATGTCCCTCTCTCGTCGCCGTGCCAGTCTCTAGCTCCGCTGGCACTCGTTCTTACTGCAGGTGGCTTGACGCTCAATCTGCCACGTGCCTTCTTCGTATGTGCAGTAGCAGATTGTGCACTCATCGATCTTCACCTCTCGGCCAGCCGGTATCACCGCCGTGTCCGCGTAGCAGTTTGGCCCTGTAGGTGGTACAGACATAAAAGAAATAAATAAAGAGGAAAACAGGGCACGACAGACAACAGGGCTTTTTCAAATCTTTCACAGTGGAATTTCAAATTTAGCTCATCCATTTTTAATATGTTTCTTTTTGTGTTGTTGGCACAGTGTCACATTATCGAGGTCAGACTCACACTGAGAGCCCTGAAAAATGCGTGATTTGCTTTGTTCCTTTGATTTACAATGCTGTGGGACCTGTGCTGTGGTCAGATTAAACGAATACAAACTTGATGATAGTCAAGGGGATTGATTTATTGTTAAAATTCTGAAAATTCCTTTCATGTACGTGCAGAAGTCATTTTAAGGTTGCACTTGTCGGTTCTTTTTTGCCTTTTGAGCGGCCAAGGGCTCTGCTCGGTGTGAGGGGAACACGCAGTTCAAAGACCGAACACGACTGAAAGTCATGTTCTTTTGTGCTTCTCAGTGGATCTCAATCAGTTATAAATTCCTCAAATTCGCAGACACCTGTGTCAGCCGGCCTATTTATGAAATAGGATGGTAAACTGGTGCTTGACCTCCAGTTCATTTCAATTCCTGAATCTGGTGAGTGACATTAAGCATCAACATGAAGATACTTTCATTGTTTTCACTCACGTCTGGGAACATTTACTTTATGTAAAACCCTACATTCAAAAATTTCCCCGATATTTTGCTCAGTGCTGACATGACAGCATCACACGGTTGCTGTAGATCCATAACGTGAACCTCGTTTTCTACCACATCCCCAAGGTGCTCTGCCCGTGGAGGCCATTTGAGTACAGTGAACTCATTTGTGATGTTAAACAAACCAGTTTGAGATTATTTGAGCTTTGTCCTGCCAGAAGGAGCTATCGGAAGATGGACAGTGGTGAAGTAAAGAGATGGATAGGGTCAGCAACAATACTCAGGAAGGACGATGTCTTAAAATGATGCTCAAAGTGAGCCAAGAAAATATCCCTGACACCATTACCACCACCATCACCACCAGGCTGGACCTTTGCTGCTGTAGCCCATCAGCCACAAACTTTGATGTGCTGTCTGTTCAGAGATGTTCTTCTGCATACTACAGTTGTAACAAGCGGTTGTTTGACTCACTGTTGTCTTCCTATCAGCTCGAAGCATCTGACCATTGTCCTCTGGCACCAAAAAGTCGATTTCAACCAGAGAACTGCAGCTCGCTGTGTATTGTCTCTTCTCTGGGCATTCTCTGAAAACCATAGAGATGGCTGAGATGGGAAAATCCCAGCAGATCAACACTTTGTGAAATACTTACATCAGGCCACCTGGCACCAACAACCATGACTTTGCCACTCAGCAGGATGTCTTGACCATGTCTATATGCCTTAATGCATTGAGTTGTTCATTGGCGGATGAATTATTTGCATTGAAGAACTGAAAGGAGAGTATGTTTTAGAGTATATTTTTGCTAATGCCAGCATTGAGTGTTTTTGGTAAGGGGGATTATGAAAACATAATGTTAATGGCTAAAGACTAGAGAGGACACAGCCTAATGCCAGACAGTCAGTGCTCTGATGCAGTCCAGACCTATGCATCAGTTAGCTAGTCAGCTACAACCAACCAATTATCCCATACACTGACTGCATCAACCACCAACAGCACCGGAGTTTGTTCTCTGCATTCTGACGCTGCCAAATGTGCATGCTTAACAATTGCACTGATTTAACCCCGGCTATTTCCAGTACACAGAACACAGAGTTCCACTCAGGACAGAGCAACAGCTCTATTTCCACTGTGGTTTAGCTGGTGCTATTCTACAATACATCAGATATACTGTCACTCTTGCTGATGCAATCTGAATGCATTTTATACATTTAACATTCATATTTTTTAATTGTTTTCTAATGTTTCTAATGCAGTGTGCAATTCAAGCTGAAGTAGGTTGCTATTATGGAGGGCAAAGTTTCAGTATCATGTACAAATCATTATTTGGATGGGAATAAATATAAATTAGTCATAAAGGAGGACTGGCAGAATTGTTTGGCCATATAATTCAGCTTTTCACAAAGGCTGGTGACAGAAAACCTTTTGTGCAAAAGTACATTGTGCAATGAAGGCCAGTGGGACACATGCCAGTTTGAAAGTGGGGCAGGACTTCAGTTATTGTTAAACTGCTAATTTTAGATGTTATATCTGTTGCATTGACCAGATGGAGTTCAGTGCAGTTGGTTGTCTTTTGGTTTTTTGGGTTGTTTTTTTTTTGTTTTTGTTTTTTTATTCTGCTTTAAGACAGTTTTGTGACATCCAGGAGAAGCTGAAAGCAGTCAGTCAAAGAAAAGAATGAATTTGCTGCTCATCAGTTCATTTCTCTCAGTGGAAAATGGGCTCTCTCGTCTGGGCTTTTCATTGACTGTTTCCCAAAATAGTGTTCTGTTATGGGAATATAAGAGGCCCGGAAAAAAATAATGGCTACAGAAGCATCAAGAATTTGCTAACACCCTTTCTAGAGTCGTTTCTGATGGCAAGGAAATGAAAGGCTTTTCACATTTACCTTTATGATCTCAGGCTTGCGCTTCTCTTAAAGGTGGAATTTATGCAGCTTCCACTCTGCCATCTATCATCAACCGGCTTTGAATCCACTTAAAATACACATTCCTGGGAAATCATTACAATGTTCTTCAGACTACTGATTGACCACTTATGGTTTAAGCAGAACAGCCCTTTGATTCAGACCCAGCTCCCATCAGGATAAAGATTACACTGAATTCTCAACAACCTGAATCAAACGATTATCTCATCCACTGTCATATTCTGAAATTAAGGCATTCAACTGAATCCTGTCTTTTATTTTTGTATGGTTTGCACATGAGAGGTATTCAATTACATTTCTTTCCACGCTCCTTAGATTGGCTAAACCACAAGCACTGTAAAGCATATGTCTGGCTGAAGGCAGCTGCTCTCCTCTGCAACTTCAAGGCTGGACTGTGAATTGTGCATAAAAACAAATTAAGCACTGTTACACAGTGGTTTAATATGGTTTTTGAAGTGCACCCCAAGGGACTGCATCTTTTTTTTCTTCTTTTTTTTAACTATTTTGCAGGAAATTGGCTCTCGCTAATGGAAATTTTGATGTTAGGTAGTGGTTGTTAAGACCTGAACAACTAGCCGAGAGAGTCAACAGAGGAAATAAAAGCTGTAGTCCAACTCATTTTGGTGCTTCTTCCCATCTGGCAACACTGGAGTGTACAAAGAAATCTACTTGCCATGCTTACAATACAAAAACACAAGTGTCCTCCTCCTATCGGACAGAATTACCTTCTTTTGGTCCTAAAGTGTAATGGGAATGTTTTTGTCTAGTGAATGTGCCCGTGTCCTCGACTAGTGGCTGCAGAAAAAGTGCTCATAAATCATCCATTATCTCTCCAGCCGCACGGCAAAATATAAACACTGCGGGAATTGCTTCCACAACAACAGGTGTAGCATAACAATGGCTATTTCCCTTACACTAACAAGGTCTTGAGCCACTCTGTTGTATAATTAAGATGCTGATAAATGGGGAGTCTTTCAGCTGCAGCCACCGCGTTTGATTGGACGCAGCGCCCAGAAGGAGCGAGCCTGCGCATCAATCAATGTGAACAGTTTACCGAGGCCTGTCAAAATGTCAACCCCAACACGTTTATAAGTCTGTACATGAACGCGCGTGCGCGCACGCTATCTGAATAACAACTCATCCTGTGGCCCGGGCTGCTGTCGCTACTGATTCATCATCATTAGTAGCATTTAAAGCACTGAGTCTCCAGTAAGGGGATGCATATGTCAAGGGTGTACTAGGAGAGAGGGGGGAAAATGCGAAAAATAATCTCCCACTTCGCGGCATTAATCAAAAGCACTTCCTTCGTGGAGCCGGGATTAAAGCCCGTCATTGACAGTTGCATGACACTCATTTGTGTTAATTAATGCATGGATTTAGCCCTGCTGTGCTTACTCATTCCTCTCACCCTATTATTCTGCCATTCATATCACACCACCTTTTTGTCATTGTTTCATTAATATAATATAATGTATCCCCATCTCTCCGTCACTCACTGTGGCAAAAAAAAAGGGTTTTATGGGCACATCAGGCTTCACAAGAGCTTTTGAAAAACACCCGAAGAGGCAGAGACAAATGGACTGTGCATGTGCATGAACAGTTGGACCCAAACTGTCAGTGCAGCGTGTTAGAAGTTGGCATGGGAAGCATGTGAAAGAGATAGCCATTAGCACCTGTGGCTTTTGGCTCTGTAACTGCGCCAGATAATGGATGGAGAAACGAGGACACATCCTGATGATCGCACCCCTTAATTCTGACATGTTAAAAACAGCCGCATTATAAGGTAATGGAAAGAGAAGAATAGCCGAAATCACTCATCTTAATGCATTTCTTGGGTACATTTGCATTATAAATGCAGAATAAAAACGAGGCTGCTTTGTAAGGGCAGAAAGACTTTGCAGGGATTTCACAACAATATGAATAATTTCTTTCAGAGATGCTCGGTGAGACTGGTTTTCTAAGTAACCGCCTCGCTTAGAGAGCCGCTGACTCTTTGGTTTTGTGGGAGTGGCACCTTGCGTGAAGGTTCGCGTACGCGCACAGATGATCTTTGCAGCCAAGCTATGCAGCTGCACTCGAGCAGCTCGACTGTCGTGACCAATGTCCTTTAAAGAAAGGAGCCTCGAGAGCCATCACAGCAGTGTCCAGGTGACAGTCTTTGCTGCAAGACCTTCATTTACATAATCCTTTAAAAAAAAAACAGCGTGTTTAAAGGTCTGGCATCAGGCCTAGAACATGTTTTTGTATCGTTTTGTTCCTCTATGGGGTTTTTTCCTGTACTGAGAATGTATTTTCAAGTCACATTAAAATGGACTTTTATTCAGGAGAAAATGTAGAAAATAACACTTAACAAGCAGACCAAAGCTGAAAAGCATTCAGTGACCCAGTAGTACTATAATGCGACTAACTATTATCGTCATTATTGCGACCTTTCGCTATTGTAATAACTCAAAGTCCAGTAATGGGAAAGAAAATGGCCTTTAAATAATAAAAATGTTGTGGTCCAGCAAAAAAAATTAAACAAAAAGGGGGGGAAAGAAAAAACTAAACCTTTTGTGAATTGATTAGCTTATTAGAGCAGATGCAAAATGCCCTGCATGTAATTCCACGTTTGCCTAAAAAATTAAACCAGTGCATGCATTAATCTTGATTTCCTCATGACATTATTTATAACAACAAATACTACCCATAAAGTCTGTTGCTGGATGTCATTTTGTTTGTCGTGTAATAAGGAAAGCTTTGGATTCCTCTGCACATACGAGGCTCTAATAAATGCCACACTCTGTAGGGTAAAACTTAGAGGTCACTGCTACCTTCCAAGTAGCCTTGCCAAGACTAAAAACATAAGCGTTAGTGTGTATGTTAGACTGGTATCGGTAGTAGTCTTGTGTCCTTTCCAAACGTGAGGAGTATGCCATTAGCTTTATTATCATGTGAGGTTACAGGTTACGTTAGAAAATTATCTGGAACAGCCACAGCGTGGGAGCCAATGTGTGAAATTAGAATAATGTTCTCATGCTCGTCATTCGGTTTGGGAAAGTTCACACTCCAGCAAGTGCAGCTAGATTGGTGTTAGATACTCCAACTCATCAGGTATTCCCCATTTTTTAAATTCTTTCTCATGTAACAGAAAAAAGGAAACATCGACCGATAAGTTTCTCATTACGGTTTAATTTACTTTTCCCTTTTTTCAAAATAAAAAAAAAATCTTGGATGAACAGTTTCAGCCTCACTTATTTTTTTTTACCCTCATATGATGTGTGTGCATATTTCATACACTTACAGTAGCTTTCTCCAAGAGCCTGCTTTTACTTTCTTCCGCGAGAAATCCATCGCTGTACATGCTGAAATGCTACTGGAATTTCAATGATAAATTAGTCACAGTTATTACTGTAAGCTACATTATGGTGTGAGAAGTGTTTGATAAGTGTACCAACATTAGCCTAAGGGGCTTAGCAAACAGTCAGTAATGAAGCAGCATTATTTTTGCATTCATTGACTGAAACTAGCTCTGTCAGCTGCACTGGTCCCTATCTGTGGCATCAGGGTGAAATGGGGGATGCTTTAAATGGACAAACCAGACCATTTTATATCCATACAAACAATTTCCCTTTTGACTCATGTGTTTTTTGATGTCTGTTTTTTTAAAAGGCCCGTCTATGAATCATGCCTTTCTTAGTTTAAATGAGCCCGTATCCCTCTTGGCAACCAGGCTACCGTGTCTCGTGCTGCTCTATTTGAAGTGATTTTGGCTCCGGTTCATACTGTTTATCACACCCCCCCCTTCCAGATTAGTGTTGACCCTAATGTCTGAGTCTTGGAGAGCACCACTTGTTTCCTCGTGCGTTGCCAAGGCAATACCCTGCAAGAGCAAAGGACAAGAGGGAGGGGAGCCACGGCTGAGGTGCAGATGAGAGCGACTTCTCCTGCATTGATTTTTTTTTTCCTCTAAGCGTTCTTCAAAAGCAGATGCAGTGAGAGAAATCTGAATCTGCAAGAACGGAAAGCGCCACGTCTTTACCAATATGTCCAAGAAAAGGAAAGCAACACGTCAAAACATATTGGCAGGAGGAAAAAAACTAAAAAAGGGAGAAAAAAGACAGACTCCAGCTTAGAGTATAGAAAACATGTTTTCCCCCTTCAGCTCGCATTGACTAGATGTTCTTTGCATGAATCGATGCTGTTTAATTAAACTTTATGGCATAGAGCGAATGATGGTCACAAACTTTTGAGGGCTATGAGACCATTTAATTGCAATATGTTCCACTGCTTTAAGATAATGAGTGAAAAATGATGAGAACCTGCCCCCATTCACAGCTGTTCTTTGATATTCATGAACAAATGTCTGGGGTGGATGTTAGTGATACCTCTTACTTTCATCTTCCTCCCCTGGCTCTTCCCCGAGTGTCTCCTAGCATACAGGGTGAATAACACATCTGAGGCAGGGTGCTCTGCCATAAGCATTGATTTTGCATGCCTGAAAAGGCCAAGATAATGCCTGTGCATAATTGATGAACTTATCAAACATTGAAATACCTCGTTGTATTTTTATCAATAGTGAGGAAAATGGTAAAGAGGCGAAGTGGCTGTTTGCTGGGGAATGAAGGTAAAAGACAGGAGGGATTACTTGTTGAACGAGAAACCACATCTGAGGGTGTTTTTATCTCTACAGATTTTAATCTTTCTTTCATTTTCACTTCTCTTCGGTGCTTTTTTTAAAAAAAACAAAAAAACTTTCCTGTGCACACTACCAGCCTCCTTCCCCGTTTGGTGTCATCTGGGTGAGTGTTTAATTCTTTCTCATTAATGAGCCCGAGCTTTGATGTGACACATCGGATGCACCGCGGAACCTGGGAGGTCTTAACATCTGCCCACAACTCAAACAACATCTGTAGACAAGACAAACAACAGAACCAGAGGAGGAACTCTCCGTCGACGACCTCTACCATCCCCCTCCCCCCCCGCCGCCCCCTTCTTTTTTTTTTCTTCCTTTTTACATCATCTGTATTTTATCACGGAGCCACCTCTTCGGCGCTGTCTCATATCGAGTGCTGCATGATCAACAGCGACAAGATGGGAGCTGACAATCGATGATCCTCGTCATCTAAATGATGGCGCCTGCAATACCTGGCTAAGAAGCATCATGAATAAAAGACAAAGTGAAATCCGATGGATAATCGTTTTGATATTGAGAGGAGCTGAAGGGAAGATCAGTGGTGTCATTTGGAGTGATGTCTCATTTACTTCTGTTTACATCTAATTAGTATAGCCTCCAATTATTTAATAAGATGTCCCCCAGTTAATTTTTCACATTTTTATTGTTCTTTGTTGTCAAGTCCAATTAAGTCCACAAAGAGATGCATCTTTTGGGGGTATTTTTGTATTAGTTCCTGACAGAGATCTTAGTTTTCTGGGAGCGGATGGCGTAGCGCGCAGAGTCAGACTTTCACAAAAGATATCTGGTGTTTGTTTGTCGAGTGCTCACGCCTCCTGTTTGCACAGCCGCAACCCCGTCAGCCGTGGTCGCAAAATCACGAGCCAAAAATGATTCCCCGTCCAATAAGAAGTTGTTAAACACACACTGATACCAGACTCTCGATTCTGTGTCAATTAACACTTTGGGCTCTAATGTTCACAGCTATCGTGAACATGCGAAAACACCAGCAGGAGGCAGAGCAAAAGTGAGGAAGGAAGTGTAAATTATTGGCACGATCCTAAAAATACATAAAAAGTGTACCTGCTAGAGTTAAAAACAAAAAAAGCACAGCAGCCCGACTGCTGCACAAATGAGGCGTAAATGTTGCCAAAGCCTATTTCTGTATTCTCATAAATATCACTGTGCTCCTGTAGATTATGCTCCCTAAAGGAGTTTGAGAGCAGGCTGACAGACGCTGCATGACGATGACGAGGCTTCTACTTTTAGCTAAATGTCATAAAGGTATATGCATGGAAACAAGTATTTGAGACAAGTTTAAAAGAGCACTCTGGTCATTTAGTCCTTCACTTCACTATATTAAGGAACACAGACAGGAAAGTCCAGATTTCCATAATGGAACTGAGCAGAGTCTCATTGCGCCCAAAAGTGGAGGAAGCAATTTTGGGTTCTCATGTTTCTTTGCAGATTCAATTCAGTTTCTAGTTAAACAACATAACGAGTGGCTTTACGCAGCCGACAAATGGTTTGGACATTCATGATGAATGAATCACTGAATCATCGGTACAAAAGCAACGACCTTTGATCGTAAAACGACTGGTGGGAGAAATCACTGGTCGCATTTCGAGACGAAACATCCAGTCACTAAGCTGAAAATTGAGCATCATCATCGTCAGAGCTAAACATAACAGTGTTTGTTAAAAACAGATCGCTCTGAACTTTTGGCCAATTTGGGTGTAATTCAGAATATATGGTGCACAAGTGTAACCAGATTTCCAGCTGAGCACACAAATAATTGTAATGTTAAATCAAGCAGCAGGCTCCTGTGTTTCTCTGTGGAAGCACACCGAGGGCTTCATTAACGTTTTTAAGAGTGGAGAAATAATGCTTCCAGAACCAGCAGGTACTCCCCCACTGGAAAACTCTTAAATATGGTTAAAAAAAAACAAATTTCCCCCAAGTTAAAGGGCAACAGACTACACATAAAAGATGCACTTAGCTGCCCATCAATCACTGTTTGCAGATTAGACTAGTGTTTCAAAGATATCACTTTCTTTTGGAAGTTATAAGTGAAAAAGGTGTTCTTTAACACCATTTAGCTTGGTTTGCAAGCTGCATGCATAATTGTACATGTGAAATACATCAGTACAGAATCACAGTCAAAAAAACAAACCAAAAAAACTGGAGCACAGACATCTTGGACGGTCTGTTGGTATAATTAACCACACAACAAGCCGTATTATTTGTCAGATAATTACAGATCAAGAGGTCCAGTAGAGTGCCTCCAATTAGCCGAGGTGATGTCTAGCAGCAACACTGCGTGTGCGTGGGTCCGCGCACACGTACCACTCAAATCAGTCACGCCTTTAAACATATATAACTTTCAAAGTTAGACATTTGAGCTGATAGCATTAACTTTAAGGAGCATGGGTGTTTCCTGGACTTTTTAAAATGGTGTGTCACGGGGTTACGAACAAGACATAAATCACAATATGCAAATAACTGTGAGCAGACCTCCTGCCTCCATAAACATGCATGAGGAGATGCAGCTGTCCATAAGAAAAGAGCACAACTGCAAACCAAATGCAGTCTGGTTACAATCATAAATATGTTTTATTTCATTGTTGGGTAGAAGAAAAAATAATCTCACATCAGGAAACAACGGGCAGCCATTAAAAAAAACCTGTTATATCACCTCTATTATTAGCACTTTTATTGCATTTTGTTATTCAATATTGACAATGATGTATTGAGCAGAACAAGTTTGTTTTCCCCCATAAAAAAGGATTCCCAGTCCTTCTTGTACCCTCTATAATTTCCGGCAATGGCTGCATTGAGGAAACAGCATCAGCCTTGCCCCTGACAAAGAGCGAAACTTCTACACTGGCTTCATTTTTCAGCTCTAGAGGGTGTCAGTTGGCTAAAATATAAAATCTCCCAGCCCAAGCTGAGATTAACTTGATGATGTTATTAGGGTCATCAATTTAGGAAGCTCTAACAACGCCACAGAAGACGTGCCCTACTGTTTTTGCAGGCTGAGTAGTTAACACTTTTAACCACACAATCCCCATGGGCTACAGTATTCCTCGCGACGGTATTAGCTGTGGCCAGATAACGTGTCATCCCTTGCATAGCAAGCCGCATTCATTGAAAGGTAATGTGTGGTAATCTTATGGTAATAGGGACTGACGTCAACCTAAAACTGAAAATCCTTATCGGGTGAACGAGCACGTGGATTTGGGGATACTTGAGAATACAAATGCCCGCTCTCTTCAATCTGCCACATCTCTGTGCATACTGTACGGGATCTACATTCGTCTCCTGGACTGCCGTGCCTACAAATGTGGCCCAGCTAATCCACTGGGCATTTCACAGGGGGGAAATTATGGAGCACTGCCCAAAACTGCCCAAAAAGCACTCTCAGCATGATCAATATGTGCATATATATAAAATGTGGGTGTCCAGCAAAAATAAATAAATAAATAAATAAATATGGAAGAACAAAGGACCAACATGTACTCCCCAAGATTACAGCAGCCAAATATTAATAAAGCGAGCGACGCTCTATGACTACCAATCTTTTTCAACTTGCTACCACTGGAAGGTTGTGAGACAGGCTTCTCATTTGAGCGGGACGATCTCTGATTGATGACTAGTCATGAACATTCATTACATGCAAATTCTAATGTCTATAATACTTCCAGAGTTTAAAATGATACATGACTAATGCTAATGTGATATTCTGGGTGCAATGATAATGAACCGATGGCAGACATATGCTGAAGAAGAGGTGTTTTTGTGCGTGTGTGTGTTTTGTTCATTTAAGCCAAATTCATTCATCATCATCTGATCATCTGTTTCAAATCGACTTCTAATTTTCCCATTTGGCATTTAATGTGTAAAAAGTTCCAACAGACGCGCGGAAAATCAAAATATCTCACTTGCAGTTTTACCCGGAAAAAAAAAGAGACACTACCAGCAGCGCTTGTCACCTTGTAAGCGGTTCATACAGACGAAGCACTTTCACATGCAGCGGGTTCTGTTTTCCACATGCAGATTGTTTGCTCTTGTTTATAGCAGACAGCCTGCGCCGCTTTAAGATTCCAAGTCAGAGATACATATCGCAAGTCATCATTCTTCTTGCTGAAGGAAGCAATGTTGCTGACATTGCCATGTTGCATTAGAGTCACGCCAAGAAAACAAGGGGGCATAATCTAGGACATGCTGTCTGGAATCATCGGAAACAACTTCATATAATCGACTCTGAGCTGCAGAATTCCTTCTTCTCAGGCAGGCCGAAGCTCTCAAACCAACGGGATCATAAACTCCACCCCAACAGCAGCAGAAGCAGCAAAAAATGCAAGCGTATCTCAAATCTCAGTACCAGACAGTAGACGGATTTGGAACATATGCTACAGAATCAATCAAACGACTCTCGAAATGACATTAAGAATGACGCAGAGAAAAAAGTAATATTTACACAAAAACAGGCCACGACTCAGAGCTAATTAGCCATATTTTTTTGCCGTGACTTCATTTAAACAGATTTGATCCGATGTGGCAAGATACTGCACACACTGTAGTGCAGCATGCTGCCTGCTTTGCGTCAGCGAAATGATGCTTTGCTACCTCGCTACTCCTGTTGTGGTGCCCTTGAGCAAAAACTGGCACTAGTGGGGCTTTCATGCCAATGCCACTGGGATACCAACTGCACTGGAATGAACTGGCTTGTTGAAAGAAATCATCATCTCCACTCACCACCCTTGCAGATGGGACAGCACTGATCCGGCTCGTACTCCGGGTCCACGCACTCCGTCTGTGGGCAGGCTGCCACAGAGCACAGCACCTCTCCGCTCGGCTCACACCTGCACTTCTCACACGGAGACACCTGATAGCAGAGAAAAAAAACATCAATTAACGCTCTTACAAACAGTTCATCACATGCACAAGTAAACACAGGTGACATAAACTCCTCCCATATTAATTGATTTCTTGCCATCTTTGTCTAAGATTCATTTATTTCATGTCTGTTTAGCCAATTGTCTGCCTTTCTGCAGCTCTCTCTGTCTCTCAAACACACACAACCTGCACACACAAAACACGCCTGCCTGTCTGCCTCCTTTAAAGACTGTGTGCACTCAGTGTCACAAAGCCACATCTATAGGGAAGCCCCATCTTTCTCAACTTCATTGCCAATGAATGCCTCATTTTAGAAAGGGCTGAGTCGAGAATTGAACTTCACAATCGAATCAGGGGGATATGGAGAAATCAATAGGAATGGGAAACAAGAAGGAAGATGCTTCCAATTTTCTCGCCGCGTGATCAGAGTCAGGAATTACTGAGTTATCCGAGCGTTCCTGTATATCTCAAAGTACAGCAAATGTAGCACAAAGGCAGAGCGCACTTTGAATTACATTTAGCCTGCAGCCTACAGTGTCCATGCAAAGCTCAGTTTAGCAGCTGCATGTATAAAGTCATATACATGTAGTCTTAACAAGAGAGCAAAGGTTAATTCCAGCATTGCTGTAGATTGCAGAGGCTTGCGCCTCCGCATGGCACTCCACTGTGAAAATGGAGTGAGGTAGCACTTAGCACAATGCCCCAGAATGCAGCAATCAAGCATTAAAACCTGCCTGTTGCTTAGTTTCAAAGCACCCCCTCTTCACACAGCAGAAAGGCTGATGTATGCGGCTAGTGGCAGTAGAGGCTTTCTGTAGATTTGGCTCAGCAGAGAGCTGTCGGCAACAACATGAGTTAGAGGAAGACATCCCATATTAGCCCCAACCACCTGGTGAGACACTATCCATTATAAATAGGAGCATTAGGCGCTGATAAATGAGACCTAACGCTGAGACTGTGGTGCAGTCCTGAGCTGAACCTTTCAAAGTGGTGTCAGAAGATAAAACAACCATCTCACCAGTGTATTTCTTCTTCCTCAAACACCCACATGCAGCAGTGTGCTGCGCTGTGCTGTTGTAACACTACTATAACTGTAACTTTTATCATGTGTATCAACAAACTAAATATGGAAACACTCTGCTGAAGCTGCACTGCTAAATTCAGCCTCCAGTAACATTGTGCAGAGGAGAAAAAAAGGGAAATAAAAGACAAGTGCTGACCTTTGCCATTATAAATTTGCCTGCCTGCTTGCATGCTGCAAGGCGAGGTAACTAGCTCCTGTGTAGTGCCTGTGATAAACTCCACTCATGGCGAGGGAGTGTTCTGTCAGCACTTCTTTCAAGTTGGAGCATGTCAAAAATGAGTGAATGCAGTTAATGGGCTCACCTTAAACTCTTCTAGCGAAGCATAGATCTTGCCCCGAAACTCACAGTAGTTCTTTTTCTCCTTGCACTGCGGGCAGCACTGGCTAGTGTCCACTTTGATGCAGCGAGGGTGGACCTTGGGACATTCTGGCTTGGAGCACAGAGGGCCTTCATCTGTGCAGAGGCAAGGGCACGTTGAAGGGCCCGGGGTGAACTGCTCGCCGATGGCAAAAACAAAGCCGCTCTCATCCATGCAGCCTTTCCCCCTGTAGTCTGGGTACGCGTACTCATCGATGGCGTCCAGGGAGAGGGTGACGTCACTGGTCGGAGCTTCGTCTATTTGGTTCAGGCTGTCCTGTTCGCTCCACAGCTCCTGGGAATTCTCGCCTTTAGATCCTCGCGCCTGAGAGCTGAGGTTTGACCTGGCAGTCCTGTTGGGCCCTACAGCATTGATTTCCTGCGGCTGTTCCTGGGCCATGTATCCCAGCGGCTCCTCTGCAGTCTGCTTGTCCTGATGTTTGTCCTCCCTAGCTTGGGTCAACACCCTTTCCAGACGCTCTTGGCTCACCGGTAAGGTCGCGATAGGATTACACAGAGCGCCGCTCATCATCAGGAACCCAAGAACAAAGAGAACTTCTGCTGTCATGGCAACGGAGTGCAGCATCTCTCCCCACCACCAGCGAGGTGGGAAAACACCTTGGCTCACATAACACACTTCACATCTCAGGTGTGAGCCAGTCCATCTGGAAAGAGAAAATTAAACTGGGGTTATGTGCTCGGCATTTTGTCACTTTTTATCCAAGGTGTGGCTTTTGTCTCATTTAGCCTCGAGAACAGGGCAAGAAATTCACTTCAGAGCACTGCTTCATCATGTCTGTCGAACACCCCGCCGAGTGTGATGCAAGCCTGCAGGATCAGTGAATTGGATCATCAGGACAGGGAGCATTCATGGGGCCGTTGTAGGAAATCGATGCTGCTTCATACTGTAACACTTCCCTGCATCAATCGGGCTCAGCGGTGATAAAGTAAAAGAAAAATGGTCAAAAAAACCTCCAACAACTTGAATCTCGTAAGCTCGTAAGCTCTTAGGGAGAATCAGGATCAATGTCTAGATTTTTTTTCTTAAATGAATCCCAGTCAGCTGTACAAAGGGAAGATTTGATTTGAAAATAGAACATAATATCAGTCTGGAAAGACAAATTTCCTTTGCTAGAGCTGACTGCAGTGGCCAGCTTTTGCAAAGAGGAGCATTAAAAGTTTCCCTCTAAAGCTCTGTCTCTCTGTTTTTTGTTTTTAAATCAGAAGTAGAAGCACATCTCTTTCCTTATAGTTTTCAGCACTGCCAGGAGTCAATATACAACAGCTGAAGTTAAGGAAAATCCCAGGATCAACTGCTGACGCTGCACACACTGCAAATTTCTGAAAAGCTGTAGTCAATGTTTTTGTTTTTGTCTCCTGCTTAACTTGATTTACCGCACCGCCTTGAAATTCAAATGCCCGCTACGATGCTTTGCTGCATTCAGTGGCCTACTTCCATTCATTTCCCTACTCCCACCAAATGCTCGGCTTAGCTTGACGCCGAGCTCCGTCTGACGGGCTCGTCTAAGAGTTGACATCCGCGGCCTATTTCGTTAAACAGAAAAGGTGAGATTACCCCTCATCGATTGACTCGACAATTAACTTAAGACCTGTCCGCGTTTGTTTAAGAAATAGTTCACCATATTGATTGGTTTGTCAGCGTCAATGAACACAACTAATTTCCAACAGAGTGTTTAGGAGCCCTAAACAGCAGGTGAAGAGCTGAAATGGTAACACATACAGCAGAGATAGCAGCCGCATTAATTCTACTGCGAGGAAAACAAAGTCTGCATGTTTTAAGCCACGCATTTTGATATTCATTAATTCTGCTCCATTCTGAAGGAAAAAAAATGCTGGAATTGACTGCTGGCACACCAGTGGTATTTGAGTAGTGTTTTAGCTGAATTGCTATGTTTGAGGCTGAATCCTTGGAGCTGCTGTGGAACTGAGAGGAAGCAGAACGAGGTGCATACCGATAACACTGTTGCAGCTGAAAGAGAGAGAGAGCGAGAGAGAGAGAGAGAGAGAGAGAGAGAGAGAGAAATGCCTAGGCCTCATTAGCAAAAAGGACCTCATTTGGCTTTTTTCAGTCTCACCTCTCCACCTTAACAGCTGCTACTGGCTGTCACATTAACACCGCTGCTGGTTTTTGCTGTTGTGCTCTCCATCCAGACTGAGCTCTGGGTGGCCCTCAGGCTTTGCTGGCATTCGGGAGCAGAACCTCATCCATAACATCATGTTAAAGGACACAAGGATGCCAATAGATCTATATTTGCCCTTCACTGTCAACAGCTCCCACGGATAACCGGCAACAAGTTAATTCCAAAGGTAACGCGGTCGGTACGGTGTGTGAACAAGCTGGTAATGAGTCATGTGGGTGTCGTGTCTCGCGGGCGTTCTCTCTTTTCTCATTACGTAAAAGTTGCTCGAGTTTGTGTAACTCTCACTGTCACTTCGCACAAATGTGGCAAATTTGTAATGAAAACGTCAGCGTTGTGACTTACTAAACTTCATCTGTGCAGCGTAACAAGAAGATGCGGTGCATTTTATAACCTTATAAACCCTGCACAGGTGTGACCTCAAAGCACATCTCAGATTTATGCTAACTACCGGCTGCAGCCATCAATCAAAAGCATACCAGAGATTATATAAGCTGGTATCAGTGAGTTCATTCACACGTGTGACACTTCAGAACACCCACTTCTGAGCAAAATAAAGAAGGAAATTCAGCTTTGTAAGTGGAAAAGCAACTCTCCAATTAACAGCAAATACTTATCGCTGGAAAACAAACACTTGATGGAAAATTAGGTGTGTTTATGTGTATATATTTTTGTTTTTATGGGAGAGCAGTCACTTTTTGAACCACACAGAGTCTAGTGGATGCGCATTTCCCCCCCTTTTTTTTTTTTTAAATCGCTTTGGCAAGTGGCAGGATTCTGTACTGTGCCAAGTGAAGTGGTGCAAGCAATTATTAAGTGACATAAGGTGCTAAAATGAGATTAAGGTCTAGGCAAAGACTTTTTTTTAAGTCAGTTAAACAAGAAATATGTATGAGAAAAGTTCAAATCCCCAGACATGCAGTTTGTATTATATTACAGTGCCTTGGACCAAAACAGTTACACTAACACATGCATCATAATAATGCCAATAAAAAAACAGAAGCTTATCTTTGCTGTTGTGCTGAGACTTGATCTGACGGTCGTCCAATTTTTGATTAATAAATAATGATGCAAACAGACTCCAGGAGAACAAACCACACACCCCGGGAATACAATATATATCTCAAATATAAGACTAAAACGTCTCTGGAGTGGTCATATTGTATTAAAGTTTAATGACTGGGACTTTAAAGCAGGTTATGGTCGGCCGGCTTTCAGACAGCGATGTGAAAGTTGTCGGTTCAAACCTCAGGCCTGACAGGCTGAACAGCAGGAAGACCTCTGCTGGAAACTGACAGCAAAGGAAGCAGATTTCCCGTGAAATACAACATCGCATTCATTAGTATAAAAACAGATTCGGGTCTCTAAATTCCTGCAACACATGCGCTATAAATCATATAGAAAAATGTGGCTGTCTTGTCAATACATTTCATATTGCACTACACCATCCAAATCCCAGATAAATGTCTTTGGATTTGTTTTACTGGCTAATATAAGTCTAAGGGAGTTAGATGTCTCATGGGTTTAGCCATCCCCAAACATTATTCATGTCACTTTGTAGGTTAATGTACTGTCTGCAAATGACTTCACTGCACATAAAATGTAATTATTTCTGTTTGCATGGCTGATGTAACCTATTAAATATTCATATCTTATTTAATATTTCCTTGCTTGCTATATCAACACTGTTTTATGGACATTCCTGTGTTTTGTCACCTTCATTATACCCAGCTTAGAGCAGAGGAAGGGCTCTGCCTTAATACTTTCCTGCAAATTGGTTTTTAATAAGGTCAAATAACATATTTAAGGGAGAACATATGCAATTATTAATATTCTGTAACCAGGCAATACATAGGTCAAGAAGAAAAGCACTGACAGTGTTCTCCTGTTGTAATGCACTTTCACTGATCATAGCTACATCACAGTACATGAAACTTGCCATTAAATATTGCGCGTTTTTATTATAATTTATTATTTATTACGCTATTTGTTTCGACTGTGCCTTCGAAAGCAGCCTGTTGTTTTTTCCACCTATATTTTTCCTGGGAAAAATACTAAATAATGTGATTTTCTCTGGATAAATTAGATCAAATTTATAGATACTAAGTGCTAGCCCAAAATTTAATTCCAGGGTAATAAGAAGATGTAAGAGATGGATGCATATCAGCATGTCCATATTAAAAGAATGGGAATTGCCTTACTGTATGTTACAGATTGTTTTCCCCTCGTCCACCCCAAACTTCAGCTGATATGCCTTCATGTAGCTCTATCCTTCAATTCTCTGCATGCAGTTAGCAACAATTACCATATACACAGAGGATGTAACCTTGGATTTGTGTCTATCTAACTGAAGGGAATTTTACAGGGACATGCAAAAGCTTGCCCTCTTGAAAATTTCTGTTAGTACAGTTAAATGAATAAAAGATGTCCTAATTTCCACTAGGAATAAAGTTAGAGTGAGAAAATCAAGAAACGAGGAAACAGCTGGGCACCCTGCTGGGCACCCGGCATGGTCAGTGCTTAATAGCTAATCTTTTGGCAAGTAACACAACTTGCTGTAGAAGTTAAGAGTCATTTATTTATTTACTCTGAATTTGTTAAATATTCTTGCAAAAGCTTCAACTTCTGTGTTCTTTTGAGGTTTGGCCACAGATTTTTCATGGTATTTAGGCCGACAGACTATCAGAGCCATGGGAAAAAAAACAAACAGCCTTTAGTTTCTTTTCGTATTTGACTCTGAATTTTAAGGTGTGTTCAGGATCATTGCCCCGATGTAGAAGCCAGCCTCGTCTCATCTTCTCATCTTTTTTTACAGACTCAAACTGTGATGCTTCTAGAGTTTGCAGGTATTTAATTGAATCTATTCTTCCCTCTGCCGGTGAAATGCTCCCTATTCCGCTGGCTGCAACAAAAGCCCAAAGCACGACCTATACACCTCTGTGAAGTTAAAGAAGTCTTCTTTTCATGAATTCTTCTTTTTTTTTCTGTGAAATCTACCTCAAACACATCTGTGTTTTGCCTTTCTTGCAATCCAGGTGGCGGCTGTCTCTGAACATTGTCTTGGTCTTCCAGACCTCAACTTGATCTCCACCACTCCCGTTAGCTTTCATCTTCCTAACGAACTGAGCAAAGAGCTCCCTGAATGTCTTCCCCTCATAGCAGTCCCTTGCTTTGTAGGTAGAGTGCTGTTTGGGTGCAGGATTTTTTGACACAAGCTGAAGAAGAAGTCGGAGTATTTATAAAACTTTGAAACTTCCAATATGGTGTTTCATTATGACAAGTGTGAAAAAGCCTTGGAAAAGATAATCCAAGGTTAGGAAAGACTGGGGGTAGTAGCTGTGGCTCATGTGGCAGAACTATTAAATTGAAAGGTTGATGGTTCAAGCCCTGGGTCCTCAAGTCTGCATGGCAAAGTATACTCGGGGGCAAGATACTGAACCCCTAGTTGCTGCCAATGCATTCATTATATTGCCAATGTGTGTACATATTAGATAGAAAGCATTTCAGCATAGGGGGAAAAGGTGCTTGTGTGAATGAGGCACGCACCTTTCCTGTTTTCACACTCTGCAGTTCTACACAATAGAAATGACAGACAAATCTATCTCCAAATGTTGAAATAGTTTTTCCCTTTTTGGAGTTCACTTCATTTTCTACTCACTTAACTGTTCACTGTTGCAGAAATGTGGACCAACCTTCTGCATGGCACTATAATTATCCCTTGATAATACAATTGCATTTTGTTATTCTGCTCCAACCATTAAAATTGCAAATCTAACTCCTGCCGGTCCCCGTGCTATTACTTTTGAGGACCGACCATGCTTCCACTTCCATCTGACATTTAAATATTTCTGTGGCTTCCTGCGCCGGAGTGAACGGACTCAACATCCAGCCTCGGTGTTTGGCACCAGCACCAGTTCAGTCATTATCGTCGCTGAAGTTATAAATCCCCTCTGTCAAAGGCCAGAGTTTTGTTTACATCTCAGGCAACCGAACATAGTAGGTTTGACCACTGAGGTGCAGCAACAATGATTAATCAAGACGGGATTCAGCCTAGCTGCAGCTTCACGCTTCAGTGAAGCTCACCATCGCATTGATTCATGACTCATAAATTATTGTCGTTTTCATTACACAGCAGAGCGAATATGGACGATAAGTCCTGCCACAACAACCTGAGATCTGAGTGCAATTTTTAGCTCCACCTTGACAAATACGATACTATTATTCATATAAATTGAACTGGCAAGGTTTCAATAACACAAACCGTGGCGCTTGAGTTGTGTAAAGGCTGACCTCCCTATTACTTTCTTCTTAGATGTCACTCAGTTAGGGCGGTTGATGGCTGTTCAGTCTCGCAATAATGCTATAAATAGGGTCAAATGTACTGAGGCAGCTCGCTCATCTCCAGAAATTTTCTACACCCCAACTAAGCTGTTTGTTTCTAATTAGCATTTAATCTTAATTAATAGGAGTGGTATTTAAAAGAATAAATAGGACAATTTGCAAATCTGATCCCAGTGAAACGCTTCACGGTGACAGAAAGCGATGGGAAAGGGATGCAGCAGTGGCGAGACTACAGTATCAGCACCCTTTTTTGTTTCCTTCTCTGTGTAAGGCTGGTATAGTACACAACGTATGTCTGACAAGCAGCACTACCAGATAAGCAAACATCATATTCACATTGTCTTGGGGAATGCAACTCCTGCGAATGTCCCTATGTAAAATCAAAGTGGATGTCATTGAGAGGAAAACCATCTCCTCAGGGCTAGAATAAACTCAGACAGACAAATATGCCCTCGCCACTGCATGCACTTCATTTATTGCACACAGATTACAGATTCTCCTAGTTAGACTCCTCCAACAACCCAACATGCCATCAACATAACAATTTACTCTGAGGTCTGCTACAATTTATGACAAAGCCCATCGCAGGGGATGAGATTTGAAATGCTTAGGCGGATCTGACAGGGCTGAGAGAGTATTGAATTAATGATGCTGCGTTTTAAAATTCATTTTCATACAGATAAACAGTGTGAAATGATGAAATCCAATTAGAGCAATAAGGGACACTAAGGCAGGATCCAAGAGCATAAAGCCATCTGCCAGTGAGTAAAGATTGCTGCAGGGCTGTCTAATTGAATTTTGTCCTCTGACTGTAAATCTTACTAGTGACCCAAATCAGAAGAAAGTTTGCCTAAACATGCAAACCAACAGCCCTTGCAAAACTGTCATACAGGCTTTAAGGTTATATGCAGTGCAAGAAGGTAAGTGGTTTGCTCTTGCAACAAAGCCAACTAGGGAAAGTCTGAGGCTGGAACTATATTAAGGAAAAGAGAATTTAAAAAGCTGTTTTTTGTGTGTTTCTCAATAAGAACAAAGAGAAGTGATGATGATGATGATGATGATGATGATGATGATGATGATGATGACAGTGATGGGTATGCAGCTGGAACACACCCAAAACGGAACTAGCATTTCAATAAAAAAATGAACAAATCAGAACAGAATTTACCAAATAATAATAATAACAACAACAAGCCTACAGTATCACAAAACATATAGAATCCTGAGACCCTACTTTTCTGGATACTATGAATATATTAAATAATGAATACATTGGATTGTGGGTTTCGGCTGCCTGCTCGGCTCGGCTCTGCTGGTAAAGGCTGTGCTGACTGGATGGTGCACCCCTAAGTGTGTGAGCAGAGTCTGAAACCTCTCTTAGAAAATCCTCAGTCCTATATTACATATTTAAAAAAACACATAATGAACTTACAATAACAGCCACAGGTGCAACAGTAGGTTGCGACAATCTGCGTTAGTTTTCTCCAATCAAGCTAATTTGCATGGGATTAGGTGATAGGTGCAATTAAATGCATGCACGGTGGCTTTACTGTGACACAGAGAGTGGGAACATCAAGGAAATGCAAAAGAACATTAGAGCAGAAAACATAAATTAGCTTATTCACAGTCAACTAAGTTGATCTGAAGCCCGAGCGTTCAAGCAATTTAAGACAAGCAAATAAGAGAAGAAGAAGAAAAAACCTCCACACAGGAACACTGATGCATCCTTATTCACCTGTGATCCTCGGAGTGAGTCCGTATCCGTGAGTGCGCTGGGTTCAAACACACAGCCTTCAGCCTGCTGGACAGCGGAGCTCAAGACAGCAACAAATGATGTGTAGTGTAGAGATGGGAACAGGCGCTCGTTAAGCCAGTCAAATGCACAGTTTCCCCGGAGGAAGCTCGCAGGTCATCAGCGTGCTGCGCTCAACTTTCATCGGCGCAGTGAGTGAGAGCGCTCCGTCTGCGGCGAACAGCCACGGTTTCAAAGCGCTACTGATGTTGCTGCCCTACACTGGCACTTTATTTCTCACGGTGACAAAAAAAATTAAATAATTTAATAAATGGGGGAGAGAAGAGAGGCAGCAGCGCTCCGACGTCACGTTCAGCCGAGAGACCGCTAGATGGAGCAGTTAAATATGGCTCCAAGACAACAGGCAGTCAATTAGTGAGCCCGATGGATGTTTCACAGGTCGGTTCAGAAGGTTCACTCGCTGCTGTGATTAACGACTTTACCTAATTATCTGGAATTAGGGAGTCGTTTTCCATGGCGCACTTTGGTCTTTGGGGGTAATTTGGTGCCAGAAAAGAAAAAGACTAAAGCACCTGATGTAAGATTCTGATTAATTGTTGCATAAAGATGTTTTCTGTGTGTGTGCGGCCAAGATTCCTCCTCTTACCTGATTTATCTTAACTGAAGCTGTGAATTGCATCCCCTCAACAGCCCGCTGTTCATCAGTGTCACATAGTCATGTAATCCATAGAGATCGTTTTATTGTTCATTTGCCTGTTTCATTACCAAAAAGGTCTTAAATGGTTTAAGACATTATTTCACATTAGTTAGTCATTATTTATTGTTGCCAGTGGGAGGTGAGTTTAAATGACTAGCAGCACAAAGTCGCCAATAAGTCGCCACGCTGTCAGTTTTAGCCTATTTTCAGCTTAGTTTTATTTTCATTTTCATGCCTAAAACTTTTTTTTTCTTGCAGTCCAAGGAGATAGCATGCTTCATACTTCACTGCATTTACCTGACAGCTGTGAGTAAAAGATAAATTCCTGGGCACAGCAGCTGAGGAAAAAAAAATCTAACACCACCATGATAACCTGTTCACAGCACAATATCCAGCAGGTGTATTATCTTAGCTGGTGCTGTTAGAAAGGAAATGCCATTAGCTTAGCAACTATGTGGTCACAGAACAAAGCTGAGCAGAGTGACAGTTTGACCTGATGCAGCCATAACTGATGTTCTTCCACATTCACTCCACTTTGCCCAGCTACATTATATGTAAATGCACATACAGTCTACCTATATAGTAGCTGGATGCACATTTAGACTTCAGATTATTGAAGCCACTCTTTTAATTTTACTTTGAAAGTGAATTTGTAGGATTTCTGTTCCCTTTTATGAAGCCGTTTTGGTACTTTTACCTTCTCCATCACTGGTAGCACTACCTGAGCACACAAAGAAATTATCCTAGAAATGCAGTTGGTAAAACAACAGCAGCAGACTATATGCTGTTCAGGTCTCTAAAAAAGTATTCCTTATATGGATAAAACAAACAAACTTTAAGATAAAGCAAAGCTTCTGAAATATAAATCTAAGGGATATTATTTATAAGAGCAGACTGTTGGTTGCATATTTACTGCTTATATGCTGGAATAAAGCCTCACTTTAAGGATTATGAATGTGAAGCTTCATAATAAAAAGTCTAGCATACAGACTTATTGTGTGTGATGGAAGTTTAAAAGAAGAAATCCCAATCTGCACCACAGACATGCAAGTCTGCAAAGTATTGCAGCCGTTTTTCATCAGGGCCTGAGCGACAGCCTGTACACCTTTAAAAAATTATTTATTTTCTTATTTACCTCTAAATAGCTTTTTTTTCCCAAAACTGCATTATGGCAGCAAGCTCCAGCAATGGCCCGCTCACTCCTGCCTGTGTCAGGTTGAAAAAGGAAATCATTAATATAACATTAGAAGCTGGCTGTGAACTCATAACTGCCCTGGGCACACATCAACATACATGCAGCAGCGTTCAGTGCACATACACCTTCCCCCAGGTTGAAATGTCATCCTTCACTGTCATTACATTTCTGCCCCCATTAACTATTGATTATCTCCACTTCAGCATTTGGAGCCCTGCTGTGGAAATGGCCCTCGTGGCTTGCTACGGATCAGGCGGAACAGAAGTGCTCCCCTCCTCCTCCTCCTGGGTTTTTACGCTGAAAAGGGAGCAAAGTCAGATTCGCCAAGGGGCGAGGGTAAAGAGGGACAAGCCGGCAGGGACACGGAGAAACAAGGAGTGACTGCACTGTACCCCCACCTGCCCACTAGCAGCACGGTTGAGCGGACGACTGGAGGTTAACTTGTTCTTTTTTTTTGCACCCATGAGAATTTTGCCACAGCGTGTGTTGAATATTTACTGTGAGGTTCAGCTTCGCTTCTGTTTTCTTTCAGGAGAGTGCAGGTAGAAAAGTTTGTTTGGGCAGGAGCTGCATGCCCTCTGCCACAAACAAACTGCATCCTTAATACTATGGAGTAGTTTGTGCAGAGTTGTCTTCGCACTCCTGCTAGTCTCTATGTGGCTGTGTCCTGCTAATGGACTCCCTCTATTTTTTCTATATTTCAGCTGTTGAATGTTTTACACGTACAATCTGTGGAAGCAAATTCAGTGTTTGGGGGATAAAAATAAAGAATAAAAGTTGATCTTACGACCTTATTAATATCACTTTGTTTATGGGGTTTGTTTCCAAGTGTAGAAAACTGAATCACACCAGAAGGCTTCAGAATCCCTCATTTCTACAAAGGGAATAAAAAACACAAATCCTAAACAGTGTATATTCAACAAAATAGCTTCAACACTCTGAGATATTATCCATAATTTCGGCTAAGTGGGTATGTGTGGTATATACAATTATGGCTTAAAGCCACGAGTAAACAAGGGAGAAATCCTCAAGAGTCCAGGTTTATATTTATGACTCGGAGAAATCAGCAAAAACATGGAATTCTTTCACCACCGACAAAATTAGAACAAAAGCAACCAATCTGCATTTGTAAAAAGTCCCATTTATTTCAAAGTCATTTCATCAACAAACATAATAAATCTGCATTCTGGTATTTTTTGGTGGGTGGCGGTGGGGTGGGGGTGGGGGGGTGCCACACCAGGAACACATGAATAAAACATTTATTTAAATAACTGATCAGCACCCCGTTTCGGATGAAACAAGTCGAAGCCTTCCCCCACTCGCCGAGGCTGGAGAATAAACAAGAAACAAGCCGGTGTACGGTACGAGCGAGCGAGAGTTAGTCAGGCCAGTCCCTGCTTTACATGATTACTGTGTAGGGTGAAATCCACTAGAATCCAATGTGGCTTTAAGATAATCCCATCAGAACTGCAACAGTGCAACGCTACTACAGAACACCCAAGCCTGTTAGCACTGATGAGAGCCTATAGTGAAAGAGAGGGAGGGGAATATGACAGAAGAGTGGAACAATCCTTGTTAAAAAAAAAAAAAACACTTAACTTCTACAGTGAAAAACCAAAGGTTTAACAGCCTGCTGCCAACAAAAGCACCACGTCTTTTATTGCTAGTTGACATTTTCTAGGAAAAACTAGTCACACAGACAGAAAACTACGGTAAGTCAATAATTGCATCGGGATAAGTCTTCGTATAAAGCTCTGGAACACAAATCCATTTGAAAAATAGCTTTTTTATGAATACAAGCCTGAGTTACCCACATTAATTGTTATACATGTCCATGAGATAATACTGACTTAATATGCACCTCTACTGCCTCATTTAATTAACGAGAACATGTTTTGATACTGCCAGCCTTTCTGCCTCTGTCTAATGTCATCCTGATTTATGGGGAACAAATGTTACATGGGGAAAACTTACACACTGGTGTAAGCCGATTTTAGGCCTATATACTTGCCATCCTTTTTAATTAGGTCCTATCGGTCGGCTACGATGCCTGGGCTCAAAAGCAGGTGTCAATAAGGAGCAAACTTCTGCCGCTCTGACTTTTTGACGCCGGAGGTTGGCATTTTTGCGGTGTAAGGGCATAAACCCTGCGTTAGGCTGGAAGCGGCTGCTGGGTGGACGGCCAGCACGGGGAGCGTTTTCATGCCAAGCAGGCTGGAAACGGGGACGGCGTAGTGTGGGTTTTGGATGGCTGGTAAGGTGGAGGGAGAGTGGACGTTAATTGTGGTGGGGGCTTGGGTGGTGGCCGCCAGGACGGCCATAGAGGTTGCAGAAGTGGAGGCAGTGGAAGCAGACTGTGAGAAGCTCATGTTCAGGTCAACTGGGGTCGCAGAGGAAGCGGCCTGCATTGTGTATTTAGCCATCTCTAAGCTGCAGGCCGTGACGATTGGAGGGGTAGTTGGAGACGGTGAAGGGTTAAGAGGAGAAAAATGGAGAAAGAAAAACGGGGAGAGGATGGGGGGAGAGACAAAGGATAAGGGAGGTGAGAAAGGAGAAAACAAAAGAATCAAAGAAGGAATGTGTTAAAAAGCAGAGACAATAAGGATTTTAATGCAGTCAAGAGAACAGAGCAGTGAGTTGGAACAAATCCAGCCTCACCCTGAGCACAATATCTCTGTCCCAATATAATAGCTCAGTGTTTGGCTGTCTTATCATCAGGCTGCGAGTGATGCCCTGCTGGACGTGGCTGTCCTGCGTAATGTCTTACCTGGCATTGATGAGGTACTGGGCCACACTGATGCTGGCTGGTGAACCTGTGATCGTGACTTGGCGCATGGCTGAGCCATCAGTGGCGCTGGCAATTTTGATGTGAGCTCCAGAGACCTGGCGAATCTCATTGATCTTGCTACCCTGTCTTCCAATTATGCAGCCAATGAACTGGGAGTTGGAGATCAGAAACATGCGAATAACAAAACAGGAATGCAGAAATTAGATTTTACAAAAGAACCTGGGAGCAACCGCCGTGGCCGTTTTCTGTAGAGGGAAACCACATTTCTCTTCATTATTGTGACAACAGAAAGCATATCTACGGTCCAATATGCCCATCAGATAAAACAGATGATACATAATTTATCACCACTAAAGCACTGGCTTTTATTTTTTACAAACTGATTGGTATTTTGGCAAATATGTTTATTTCTTGTCTGAGTTAAATGAGAAGGCAGGATGATATATTAGAAACAGAAAGAGCATCTATCTTGGCTCTGTCTGCAGTAGAAGTAGTAGTGTTGATGATAAACAAGAAATTATTTTTTAAAAATTATATGATAACATGTTAATATGCATATGGTAAATAATTCAGCAGCAGCCGTTATTATCTGGGAGACAGTGCAAAGAGAATAAGTGGCTGTTGCACCTTATCACTGGGTCCCACCTGCTATGTAATAGAAAAAAGAAGTAGATAGCTTGTCTATCTACTCTGAGTGACTTCATTATACTCTTCTGTAAACGCAACAATAACATTGTGAATTATTTTGGTCACTAAGTAGTGCAGTGAAACTCTGACACCTTAATATTCCTACAGTGTGAAGTCAGCAAAATCCACCTCCAAAGCTCAGTAATTACCTCCGCTGAGGAGGTTATGTTTTTGGTAGCGTTTGTGTCATTCTTTCTGTAAACACATTAGCTCAAAAAAGGTTTGAATGAATTCTGATAAAACTTTGCAGGGGAGCAGAGCGAGGTCATGTTAACAATCCATTAAAATTTGGCTTAGACCTACCAGGGTCTTCAAGGTCAACTTAATGATTTATTGGTCAAAAATTGGAAAAAATGCCTTTTGACTCAAAAATTGTGATTCTTACAAGTATGGTATGTAAAAAAAAAAAAAGATTTTGACCTCTGACCTCTTCTTCAAGGTTAAAAGATTGATCTGAAGGTCAAAGTGATAACTGACCTCTGACCTTTTACATTTTAGATCTGCCTATTGACCCCAAAACGTGTTATTTTAACTGCGCTACTAACTTCTTGCATAAAATACAGTAGAAGTCCATTAAAAGTAAGAAAATGAGATGCCTTGACAGAGGTTTGTGCTCTCAGGGTGGTTCTTGTTAATTATGTTGCTTGTTTGGACAGCGTAGTGCTACGTTTGTTAGCACTCTTGCTTCATGGTAAAAAGGTCCTGAGTTCATATCAGGGCTGGGCCTCTCTGTTTAGAGTTTTTACGTTCTCCCTGCACTTGTGTGGGTTCTCTTGGGGTACTCCTGCTTCCTCCCATAGTCTAAAAACACGTGTGGGTTTTGGTTAATTGGAGATTCTAAATTGGCTGTGAATGGTTGTCTGGTGATGTGTCCATGGTGTACCCTGCCTCTCGTCCTATGACAGGATAAGCTGCGGATCTCTGCAACTCTGAACTGGATACGTAAGAAACTGGATGGTACAGTGACTTCCTGGAGTCTTCATTATTTTCCCTCAATGCTCAAGAAAGACACTTCTTTTGCCCAAGAAATAGACACCCATTAAATATTACAACTTGTTGATTTTACAGTTTGGTTCAGTCATTATTAAACTAACAAGATACAACATTAAAATTCAGAATTGACAGACCAAAGCTGGGTATTTCTCCCCCTTTCCCTGCCTCCATGGTAAGCTTAGCTAACAGGCTGCTGGCTTTGTTTTTATGTTTACACACCTGAGAGTCAGTCTCACTCATCCAAGTCTCAGCAAGAAAAGTGCATTTACCAAAAAGATGTTTCCTACAACATCAAGTTCTGACATGATTCAGTACAGATGAAACCAGGACTGTCTGTGTCTGAAGCAGCACAGTTAACAGTCCTCTAACAGCCGTCCACAGACATCTTTTCAATAAATCTGTTGTGGATTCCTTTTGCAATAATCGATGTCAGCCAAAAGCAAGGACTATTTAATTTCCGCAGCTAAGTAGGTGAAACATTTGTGTCCAAACAATTCCTCATTAAAGCTGTCCTCCTAGAAAGTTTTAATGAAGCCAAATGCATGGAGATTATCAGTTCAGGTTTTAGTGCCGGGAGAACACAAACAATGTAACACTTACATCATTAGGTATTGCCAGCTCTTGTGAACTTGTGGGGGCAGATGCATCCAATCCTGCAAAGTAGGACAAGGAGCGCTACCAACAGTTTGGCACTAATGGCTTCCACTTTCATAGCACGACAAGTTGCCCTACTTTGTCTAGGTTATCACTGTTACACTGCTAAATTAAGAAGCAGAAAATAGCATAGGGCAAAATAATCATTCTAAAAAGACAATACATATATACATAATACATGCATGCTGCTTGACTATGACTACCACACCAATACTCGCTATTTAATCAAAATATTGTAATGTATTGTGCTGAGTTAGTTGTGACGGAATATATGAGTACGTGGGGTGGTTGAGGTCAGGGATGGTCTGGCCAAGACAGTGTTAGATTTGGAGGAGAAATGTTGCAAAAGGTGGAGGATGGGGTCAAAAACTTAGGATTTGTTTTTGTTTGGTTTTTCTTTGGAGAGGGAAACTGGGCAAATGGGGCTGAAATTTGGGTTTGATGGGAGAAATGGTGAGAAATTGTTAAATATTTACTAAACTGTAAATATTTTTGACATTTTTCACATTTCCCTGTCAGAGAAAGCTGCTGTTTTTTTCCTTTTTTAGCTTATATATCATTCTGTCTGCTTCAGTCTGTCGCATATTCTTTTCAGTGATAAATATTTCAGTGACTAACTTTCAAGGTAAAAAAAAAAGAAAGCTGGGTGGCTTAACCTTAAAAACCTACAATTGTGTTGATTATTCTTGTTTTGTTTTTCATCTTATTTTCTTGTGAAAATCGATGAAATGCAGATACATCACCGCAAAGCCACCGTCTACTCTCAAAGAAATCCTTGATCCTCACTGAAGTGACAGCAGTGTTTTGATGGTGTGAGTCGAAGAGGAGTGATGAGAGAGGGATAGATGGACTTCCCTGGGGAGCCGTGGGTACGTACCAGGGAAGGTAGGGTTGCTCTGCCCAAGGGAAGGGAGGGGGATATGCTGCATAGCCAACTGGTGAAGCTTGGTCAACTGCAGGGTAGGAAGGAAGTTAGAGCTAACCAATCAAACTGGATTATTTCAGAGGAGCTGACAACTACAAAACAGAGCCAATCTGAAGTTCACAAACATCACACATGGTGTCAGTATCAAGAGATTCATTTTCCTCAGAAAGCATGCTGACTTCTCATAGCAGTCATCTGAAAATACAGTCACATCTCAAGCTACAAAGCTACAAGTGATCATGAACTCTGCAAATCTTCATTTCCATTTCAATCAGTGCATGCTGCTACCGTGGGTTAGTGTTAGTAAAGTCAACAGATCAGGGTTACTGAAATTTGATCTTCGCACAATAGGGTACACAGAGGGCGTATCGGTGGCTTGGAAGGAGTGGGCAGGAGTAGGTCATTAGGACTGATGTCAGTCACTCAAATGAACATACTTACATCTTGATGTGCAAAAGCATACTGCCCTGGAATTGCAAAGGCCTGGAAGGAAGAACAGATGAGATACGGTTATGTAATCGGGTGGTGCAGACATGTTATAACGTGTTACTTGAAAAATGAATTTGTCACAGACCATCAAGAGGAAAGTCAGTGCAGTGAAAATCCATTCCTTTCCCCTTTTCCATGGCTCTAATGTTTATAGATCTGACGGAATTTCATCTAAATGTCATCTGCCTTCCCCCCCCCTCCTTCTCCGACCATTAGCTGGAAATCCAATAACATAAACAGATGTCTGATAGGTCAAAGCAGACTCTGCCAAATTCAGGACAGCGCCTGGGCAGCTCGTGGAAAACATCAGCCTTAGACACAACATGTAAACATGTGAATTATTCATGTAAAAGCAAGTTATTCCTAAATTTTCGGCTAAATGCATGTAAATATGATCAATGGTTGTATATATTTACTAGGAGTGCAACGATACACAAAATTCACGGTTCGGTTCGGTTCGATACTTTGGTGTCACGGTTCGATATTTTTTCGATACAAAAAAAATGTTCATGCCTTTTTAATTTGTCATTTATTAAAATTATAAATATATATATTTTAACTCAAAAGTACAGTTTTTAAATTTAATGTTGCTGAAACAAAAATAATTTAAAAAATAAATATATCTGATTGAGGAATCACTCATCTTTGGAAAAGAGAGTTTATTACAGAGAAATGGCTCTTTCCAAAATAAAAGCTATACTATACGCTTCTTCTGGGCTATATTCTCAGCAGCATATTGTAGCGGGTCAGGGCTGTTCGGGGTTCTGTTTGTACAGTTATGTTTTGTTTATGTTGCCATAGTGACGGGTGACGCCCTCTTGCTGCGACGGTGTGTCCTTCCGGGGTCAGAGGGCGCCCTGTGTGTTGTTGTTGTGGCTGTGCGGTTGCCGCGCTGAGCAGTTAGCTAGCGGCAGTGTTCTTCTGCAGATGTCAATAAACGGCTGTGCTCCCTGGCTAGCTCACGGGAAGCAAGACCAAACAACACCTCCGTCTCCTCGTTGTCTGAGCTCGCCACATTGGTGTCAGAAGTGGGATGATGGTGGCACCCCATGTTCTGACCCGAGTGACTTTTCCCCCGCCTGTCGTGACCGGCGGTGCGCCAAAAGAAGGCACCTGGATATTTGCAAAGTGAAAGCAAAAAACAAGCGCAAATTCAAACGCGATTTCAATATGTCACATATTGACAGTGGCTCACCGATGCCAATGACATAATTACCCAGCTACATTTCCGAAAGAATGCAAAAGCATTGACATATATTTTTCCTTCCTACAATAGCCCGACGGGCAGGGCAGAGATAGATTTTGGTAGCCCGACTGGAAAAATCGCTAGCCCGATTTTGCAAGCCCTGTGTTACAGGCATGGCCCTTTAAGGATGAAGCCTGATGGGAAATGTATTCGGGATGTGTGTAGCGGGACTGCCTGGTGTGTGTGTGTGTGTGAAGAGAGAGAGCGGAGAAGGGGAAAAAGTAACGGTTAGCTACAGAAGAGACTGAAAGAAAATAAATAAAAGGAATATAATAACTCCCTCGACAGCCAGAGTTGTGTCGGCGATGCTCGCTGTGAGTAAACTGTTTCAGCCCACTGTACGCTGTGTTCGTGCCTTAGAGAAGAAATAAAGTTCGGTGAAGCAGTTTCCTACGCCTCCTTCGATCTTTTTGCTAGCGGAGTTGACCTGTATAGTAAGCTGTTGCCGGCTACGAGTCAGTTACGGAACCTTCAAGTAACTGCCAGAGGTTTCCTTACTACGGTTCGGGGCCGCGGATCTGGCGCGGTAACACCTGTATCTGATTGAGGAGTCACTCATCTTTGGAAAAGAGAGTTTATTACAGAGAAATGGCTCTTTCCAAAATAAAAGCTATACTATACGCTTCTTCTGGGCTATATTCTCAGCAGCATATTGTAGCGGGTCAGGGCTGTTCGGGGTTCTGTTTGTACAGTTATGTTTTGTTTATGTTGCCATAGTGACGGGTGACGCCCTCTCGCTGCGACGGTGTGTCCTTCCGGGGTCAGAGGGCGCCCTGTGTGTTGTTGTTGTGGCTGTGCGGTTGCCGCGCTGAGCAGTTAGCTAGCGGCAGTGTTCTTCTGCAGATGTCAATAAACGGCTGTGCTCCCTGGCTAGCTCACGGGAAGCAAGACCAAACAACACCTCCGTCTCCTCGTTGTCTGAGCTCGCCACATTGGTGTCAGAAGTGGGATGATGGTGGCACCCCATGTTCTGACCCGAGTGACTTTTCCCCCGCCTGTCGTGACCGGCGGTGCGCCAAAAGAAGGCACCTGGACATTTGCAGGACTTTGTGTGGGGCAATGGGGTCGTCGGGGACGACTGACCCCTTAGGCGGGGGCTATGTAGCGGGTCAGGGCTGTTCGGGGTTCTGTTTGTACAGTTATGTTTTGTTTATGTTGCCATAGTGACGGGTGACGCCCTCTCGCTGCGACGGTGTGTCCTTCCGGGGTCAGAGGGCGCCCTGTGTGTTGTTGTTGTGGCTGTGCGGTTGCCGCGCTGAGCAGTTAGCTAGCGGCAGTGTTCTTCTGCAGATGTCAATAAACGGCTGTGCTCCCTGGCTAGCTCACGGGAAGCAAGACCAAACAACACCTCCGTCTCCTCGTTGTCTGAGCTCGCCACATTGGTGTCAGAAGTGGGATGATGGTGGCACCCCATGTTCTGACCCGAGTGACTTTTCCCCCGCCTGTCGTGACCGGCGGTGCGCCAAAAGAAGGCACCTGGACATTTGCAGGACTTTGTGTGGGGCAATGGGGTCGTCGGGGACGACTGACCCCTTAGGCGGGGGCTATGTAGCGGGTCAGGGCTGTTCGGGGTTCTGTTTGTACAGTTATGTTTTGTTTATGTTGCCATAGTGACGGGTGACGCCTTCTCGCTGCGACGGTGTGTCCTTCCGGGGTCAGAGGGCGCTCTGTGTGTTGTTGTTGCTGTGCGGTTGCCACGCTGAGGAGTTAGCTAGCGGCAGTGTTCTTCTGCAGATGTCAATAAACGGCTGTGCTCCCTGGCTAGCTCACGGTAAGCAAGACCAAACGACACCTCCCTCTCCTCCTTGTCTGAGCTCGCCACAATATTAAACATATCAGGTCCCCATAAGGAGAATCATGTGCTAACGGCTGTCTAAATGACTCGGGTAAAGTTTGTAACATGCATGCTTGTTGTTTTTGTCTGCTTCCACTTGTCTTTGCACTAGGATGATGTCGGCGTAAATGTGCAGTCATATTCGTTGTGTTCCCACTAGTGCTCCGTTATCGAGCTACCCCTGCGTGGGGCTAGACGGCTAACACGTTAACGAGCTAACTGCTCGCTAACACACTAGTTCCCACCCATGTAATTGAGCATTGCGTGGCACATCCAACATACTGTTTTACTTTAGTCCATGACGCGCTTACCTTCAGGGTCATATGTCACATGAAAACCAAAATAATTCCAAACGCCACATCTGAATGAGGGTGGGGAAGGTTCAATTTGCCATGTTGCAAGGAGAGCTTAACTTCTGTCTCGCTAGCTTGCCCTGCGCTCGTCCTTCTGATGATGCTGTCTGTGTTGAGCGCTCAGTGGATCTGCGCTCGACAGTGCAGCCTAGGCTGAGTAGTCGAACGCAGATTTACTGAGCGCTCAACACAGACAAGATCGTCAGAAGGAAAGTTGATAAAATAAATTACAAATTTTGTATTGTTCGATACATATGCGTACCGAACCGAAAGCACTGTATCGAACGGTTCAATATCGATACGAGTATCGTTGCACCCCTAATATTTACACTGTTTTGCCCGTTTAGTAATAGAAACACCCCCTGATGATCAGTGAAATTTTGAAATCACACAAAATAATAAGTCCACTCAACTGCTGCGTGTCTTTAAATAAGCTAAATTCAGAGCTAAACAACTCCCCTATGGCTACTTACTTGTGCAGAGTGCTGTGGTGCTAATACTGCATGGGTTCCAGCAGGTACGACCTTGGGACGGTAGGGAATAGTTGCGCCTTTCGGTGGAGACTGGAGACACAGTCGTGCAAACCAAAAAGGGAGAAAATTTATACACTGGCGCAGCTGAGAAAAAGAACTCTCACTGGCATTGATGCGTTTTATATCCTCCTTTATAGCACTGCCTGAATCTTTTTATATCCCATTCATCTGCAGAGAAAGTAACATAAAAGATCGGACCAAAGAAAACTGCGATACAACTGGGAGCACAGCTAAAAATGGGGAATTGGCAAGTTTTTGATCAAAATAGAAAGAGGTCAAGTGGATACTAAACCCAAAATCCAAACTCAAAGCTCCTCAGAATACATTAAGAGCATGTGCTGCGATGGGCAGTGTGAGAAAAGTTTAAAACGGGGTCTAAAAACGTGAAGAGGCTTTGACAGTACAGTGGTAATTTAAATGCTGACATTTTAACGATATGGGAAAAGTACTGCATCAATATCCAGTTTTATATGTTTGTTATATAATACACGTCTGGGTATATCAGACAGACAAGGTTAAGAACTATCAATATAAATTATCTGGGCTTTAGCTTTGAAGACATCCTGAATTTACTACCTTCCTCTGCTCTCTAAATAAATGTGACATACTTGACTTCTAAATAGAGCCGCTGAACGTGAAGATCATCTGCTGGCTGACAGCGCTTACCTCCAGCATCACAGAGCAGATGTGTCTTACACACTGAGTGATGGCCTGTGGAGTGCCGGAGATTGTGACAGCCCTCTCTGTGGAGTCCGGCAGCATGTCTCCTGCCACCTGAACCTGAGCGCCTGTGGTCTTAACATCACCAGACAACAGAAAATACAAAGGCTATTTATTGCTGAAAAGAGCACGCCATCACCCAGATTGAAATGCCGTTTCGAGCACCCCACAAATTATCCTGAACACATTTTGACATGCAGGGAGCAGCTGCAAGCCAAATAGCAATGTGCGCTCCAATATTTGAAGAGGCGCACACAAATATTGTCCATTCGGAATGAGTATTCAGGCCCTGCTCATCCTCGCAGGCATAATCAATGGGATTTTCACCCACCCCCCTCCCCGCCACCCCTCCAGAAAACATACACATAGCTTCATGTAGTTTAAGGCAGAGAAAAACAAGAAGATTTTGACTTGAGTGTTTGATACTCAGGGTGTCAGAGTGCCAGGGAGACTGTTTTCTGTGCTTGTTTGGGTGCAAAAAAAAACAACTTCCTGCTGCAACATGAAAAAAAAGAAAGAAAACGACTCATACCTCTCGGATTTCTTTGATCTTTGAGCCTCCTTTGCCAATCAGTGAGCCACACTGGCTCCCCGGGAAAACCAGGCGAAGTGTCACAGGTGGCTTGCTTGTCACATTGCTGTTTGTCATTGCTGCGGTAATATCCTGAGGGAGATTTCCAAAATATGTTGTTTTTCAGTGTCGACTGTACGGAACATCAGCGTTATTTGACAAGTCTTTTTGTGTGTGTGCGCGTGTTGTGATGCAAGACTGGAGAAAAGGTGCAGCCAGTGTCTTTCATGCTTTTGGGCATACCTCTTCAAACTTTTGCGCAATCATGGAAAAGGCTCTAAAGATGCCCTCTGTAGGTCCTGTGATGGTGACTATCCTCTCAGGGGACGAGCCCTCTGATATGTTGATGCGAGCGCCACTCTGGAAGCAAAGCCCCGCGGTTATTCCAGCTGTGATTTGATTCGATCTGCCTGACAACGTGAAATTATACGCCCTTTCTCATTACAGATGTCAAAGCAAACACTCACCTCCTCCCTCATTTTCTTGACTGTTTCTCCTTTCTGAAATCAGGCAGGAAAAGAAGTCGGTTAGATTGGATTTATAAGAGGAATATAACAAGACAAACAGAAATAAAACAGCCAAAAAATCTATAAATGGTGATGGATTATAAAATAAATCTACCTTCCCAATTATGCTGCCAACTTCCTGCGGATGAAAAGATAACAGCGGGACTTCTCTCAACAGTTTTTCAGCAGGATGTAAACATTTTAAAAGCTATTACGACACCGTTAGGCTATTACAACAAAAATGCACTGAATGATTTGAATTATTTACAAATGTCCATTACCTTTCCGTGCATCAGCAGCCTCAGCGTCAGTGTAACGTTCAAACTCCCATCTGAAGCCATTTCTTCCTTGTCAGACATTCTCGTTTTCCCAGATGTAAAGTAAAACACTCTGCAAGGATCGAGAAATAGTCAGGTAGTCAGGAAATAACATGTAAACTGAATGCATGCAGGCTGAAGTGAACATTACCGCTGTAACATTTGACTATTTATGCACAGGGTCTCATTCAGGCCTCCATCGGGTACTGCTGCTTTTTATCTTTTTATTCTGAATTTCCAGCAAACCTGTGATTTTTGGGTTATCCTCACTACTCGTGCTAACTACCCTGTTCTTCTGTTTACAGCTAAATTCCCAGAGCGGCCTGAAATATGCATCATTTCTTTTCCTCAACAAGATTCAGCTGGAAAGACCTTTCTGGCAAAATAAATGTTAAAAGCTTTCATGAAGTGCGTGTAAGCTGCATTACCACTGTGGAATCCATCTGTGGCACAGATGAAGTAGACCTCCATCTGAAATTGTTATGGATTATTACCTTAACGAGGATAAACGTTGAGTAAGTGGAAAATTCTCCAAAGATGGAACACTCACTTTTATGTTGCTTTACGGAGCCACGTACCCTTTTGGGGGATTTTTAACTTAAATGATGCTCTCTGAAGAGTCATGGACCATTGTTGCTTGTCTTCTGATCATGTAGTTGTGAGCGGGGGAAGATAAGCCTATCGCTGCGTGCAATCTTCACATGGGACTGTGTCTTTAGTTCCGGCTAAATACAAGTTGTGTGACTCTCTTGGAGAAGATAAGATATAAAGGAAGCTACTTGTGCTGGGGAGGCCTGAGGATCAATTGATGTGTGTGTCTGTTTGTGTGAGAAAGAGACAGAGAGAGAGACGTGTCTCTTAATATCACACTGACACCACACAATGTCGACTCTGCTGTGGCCGCGTATCCAATTCTTTGTATTTGTAGAACAAATAAAGAATGTCTCGATGCAGTGAAGGACGGCCAGCTTATTGCACCGTAACAGACAGAGAGACGACTTCAAGTCTATAAAGCGCCAAGGTCGCAGTGTTCATTAGATCATCATGGTTCTGCTGAGAAGTGATTTTTCTATTTACTTTTAACGCTGGGCACGATGGAGAGTTTGTAGCTAATAAACAAGATAATCTAAATGGAGAAAAAAAAGTAATTTAACAAGAGATTGATGTGATTGTGGACTAACTTAGTAATCACTCACATGTGAGACATTATCTAAAACCTTTTTGCAAATGATAGATTTGCTTCAGCTGAAATCTTGGTCATGTCAGAAAAAGCAGGAATATACTGGCTATAGTGGCTTGCTGTTGGCGAGCATGCATGAAGTACTCCCAGTTAATCTGCAGTTAAAGTCAATCCTACTCGTTTTAACAGTATGCCTAATGACAACCATCTCTCATTTCTTTATATTTTGCATCCAAGGAGCCAAACTTTACTTATTGAGTTTGACCAATAGTTCTCCAGGATTTCTGAAGGTGTTTTAAATACTGGCTGCTTCTCACTTAAAAGCTAGTTTTAGTTGTTCTCTTATTTTCATTCATATACTCCATATTGTATGTTGTTATGTATGAGGAAACATAAAATATAATACACATATACCAAAATATCATAAAAAGACTTTGTCAAAAAAATGTTTTTAGTGGACAGGTGGCTGTGAAGAAGCCATTCTTAAGGAAAGTAAACAGGGAGAAAAGGCTGAGGCCGAATTACTTAAGAACTATACAAAAAGTCAAAAGTATCAGGTCTTATGAAATGAGGAAGACGTACATCACAGACAGAGGTACAACAGTGAGTGTCTACAGCCATCTGTAAAACATAGTGGGTGCTCTGTCATTGTTTGGGGCTGTATTTTTTAGCCAGTGGTGTTGGAGATGTCAGATTTCCACCCACCATGCGTCAGATGGGCAGCAATATCATTTTTCAGCATGACATTGATCCAAAAAAACACTGCCAATGCAGTAAAAGCACATTGGAACACTATCAGTCATGTATTGGTCTCCCTATAGCCTGGTCATCAACGTCTCTGATACTGTGGGATCATCTCGACAGAGAAAAGAAGAAAAGCCAGCCAACATCTAAATAAGAGCTTTGAATGGAGGAGAAGTATTGCTGAAGACTACTTAGAAAAATTACAAGAAAGCTTGTCTAAAAGAGTTCAGGCTGTGTTGAAGAATAAAGGTGGTCAGGTTTGCTTCGTCTACTGTATTTCCATCTATCGTTTAACTAAGGCACTGCATCCGTTTTCCACTTTGATATAAAAATATACAGAAATGAGGGGTTAATCAGGACTTTTGTTTAGTATTGTACACTTGTTAACTTTTTAATAAAGAGTTGGATGAGACATTGGCGTAACATTGTGCTGAACATCGGGGGGGGGGGGTCAAGATCTCTGTCTAAATAAATAAATAAATCTGCATAAATTCCCAGATGTTTAAACGTGCAACTATTTTGCTGGTAATACTTGAAATGAGTAAAGACATTAACGGCCTATTTATGCAAAATAATTCATAATTTTATTAGGGGGGTTATATTGGTAGGGTCTGATTATTGGGGGGGTCATAACCCCCGTAACCCCCGTGGAAATTACGCCCCTAGGATGAGAAGATTGACACTATTCCTTTGTCTTTATGAAGTAGGGTTCTAGCCAGTCAGCTTAGTTTAGCATGAAGACACAATTCTGCATCTTTGTTTAATCAATAACAGAATGAATCACAAAAACAATACACTATGGTTTATCTGCCTGCCTCCTTCACTGGCTCAGCCAGTTGGCAGGCAAACAGTGGAGCTCTCCAGGAGCTGTTGAACCCAGTCAAGGATTTAGTGACCTTTGGACTGAAACAGGCTAAGCTAACAGGCTGTGGCCTCATACATATGTACAGATGGATAACCCTTCAATGCCAAGTGTTTCACAAAAAGTGTCATTTTTATGACCTTCCCATAGATCCCAGCTTTTATACTCACACAAACCAATAAATACAGTACTCTGTGCCGCCATTCCACACCTAGAAAAAAGAAGAACAGCGTGATTGTGTGGGTTTGATTAAGACATGCTAGCACTAACAACAAAATTCATTCAGGAGGTATCCAGTTAAAATGTTGGTAATATCAGTGTGATGACAAGCAAACAAAAACGGGGTTTCCCAGCAGCAGCGAGAAGCTTACAATATGGTATTGTTCTAGCACATTCCAGTGTTGATAATACCAGACTGGGCTAAAGGCCTTAATCCAACCAATATCTTGAATAAGTGGAGGGTGTCTTTCTGCTAACAAGAAGCGCAGCTATTCTCTCCTCTGTGCATCATTATAAAGTTCCTGTGAATACATCGAATAAAGCGAAACATCTCTGTCTAATCCTATAGGCCGGGATTTGTTTAGCTAATGCTAAGACCCTTTTGACCTATTTCTGTCACCTCTAGCATGCAGGCACCCACTCAAGACTTCCCGAACAAAACGCTGGTGCACAACAGCACCCACAGAGTATACATGATAAAACAGATAATCTACAGGAACTCAGCTCCGGGAACAGGCAGCCAGAAGTGTGCTTCAGACAATAAAAACAGGGTATTATCCCTCGGGGGAAATGGAGAACAATGTCTAAGTGGATTACTTGAAGGATTTCGTATGAAAATATATTCAAATTTGGAGGCTAAGACGAAGAATGATAGAACATTTTGAAATTGAAACAGTACTGATAAAATTACAGCATTTCAGGAGATTATGACTTGCAATTGTTCTCCAGTTTAGGAGCAATGCTCTTAAAAGACAATGTTTCAAATTACTTATCTCGCTTATCACAACAAGCCAACAGCATTCGCTTCTTAAAAATCTCGAGCAATGGCTATTTATAGCTATTTTGTGAGCCACCACATATCAGTATATAAGTGTGAGTCCTCTCAGTGTGGCATTCCTCCATCAACACAAAGCCTCCAGTATTGGAGATTCATCACATGTCTGGCTTAATGTGTTAATTAATTCAAGCCCAAACTATCTCTTAGGGGAACGGTGCAACAAAATGCATTTACAGCACAGCACAGAGTACAGGAAAAACAAGCAGCTCAAATTATCTCAACCTAATGGGAGTCAGGAGTAGTGCATTAAAACAAAGCCTCTCATTACTCAGCTTCCATTAAAAGTCCACAACCAACAACTTCAGCTTTCTTTCTGGCTAAACCCCAAAGTTACTGTTGTATGCAACAATGTTCCCAACAAATTCTCTTCAGTGAACAATCACCAGCTTGCATTTGAAGCCCAGTGCGAGGCCTGTAATGCATCAAGAATGAGTGGTTTAAAGTACTGACCTTATATACAAAATACTGCTTCCGTGCTCTTATTTCTGGTATTCAAAAAGAATGGCGCTTTAGTTTGTAGTCCGTGCTCAACGTATGACCCTTTGTTGTCAGTTATCCACAGAGTGGACAGATGGCTCCCTGTGCCCTCAGACCGGCTGGAGCGGAGGCTGGCTTTGCTATTAGTCCCTCAGCTTAGCCCAAGATAAGCCCCTACGCAGGGCAAGTGAACCCGCATCTCTTGCCTAATTCTCCCTGTCACAGTCACCAAAGAGGCGTTCCTCCGCATGGAGTTCCACTAGCTGAAGAGGCCTAAGGGCAGGGCAAAGAGGCTCTCCGGCTGGACAGTGTCCAGCAAAGATAGAACCAGCTACAGTTACACCACAACAAAAAGACCCAGGAAGGTCTAGCCTTTTGCAGTCATCAAAAAAGCACAGTGAGATGGTGAAGAGAAGCTTTGTTAACCGATGTTGGTTCGTGTCTAACGGCTCTGCATGACTGCTGTGTTTTTCATTAGATTTTCTGAGAGCTTCCTGCCAGCACAGGGCAGGATTTTCTCTAAAAATAAATCTCCTTGTAAGAAATCTGTGCTTTCTTACAAGGAACTTGACTAATTGAGGGGTGGAAAGGACAATGTGGCGTTTGAGGTATTTAGTGATGTTAAGCACAATGTCTTCGTGGGGGGCTTTGCCCACCCCCCTTCATACGGCCTCTGCCCTCCCCCACAACAAGCCCTTCTGCCCTTGTAATGAGGCCATACTGGATACAATACAGCCCTTCTGCACAGAAAAAATGTATTCAGCTGAGACCCAAATTTGTGAAGGAAATGAATCAGTGAAGCATAAGTGGCATATTTAATTACTATTCAGTGCGTTGCACGGAGACAATGATGGCTGCTGCGAGTCTCATGGCCGTCTATCAGACGTGTAAGCAGACATTCACTTCTCAGCTATGATTTCAATTCAGCCTCCAAGTTGCACTTCTATGATTAAAAGATTTTACCTCGTGAGAACAGAAGAAGGAAGGCTGTCTTTATAAGTCTCGATACTGACTTGATTTGACTCGCTTCACTTTTTAGGAGGCCTTTATTTCAGAGTTAAGACAAGGTTAGAGGTTAAGCAGTAAAAGTAAGCAAAGTTTTATCCAGTTATAACAAAACAGGTTCAACAGGGTGTCTCTTTGTGTCCAAACTGTAAGTAGAATCAGAAGCACAAGAGGAGCATCAAAGCATTCAAGGGCATAGCATGTGACAGCTATTTCTATCCTTTCAGAGACCATGAGATGATCTGGCATTTCATGCCAATCACTTGTGACTAATTTCTTCTCCTTCATGTACCTTGTCTGTCAACTAGATTAAAAAGTCAGGGATTAGATGTAATTGGATTACAGTGAAGTGATTACTTAGACCTGCTGGTGTAATCAGTTACAGTTACTGAAAGCAGAGTACATGTAGTGGTTACCCAAATGGGAAAAACTAGATAAAGGATAAAATATACACACTGCCCTTGCATGATTTTCTGTGGCTTTCTAGCTCTATAGCTAGCACATCTTAATCATCACACAGTATTATTGTGAACTAATCAATATTTTTAATCAGTCACTTCTGATTAATGCCCTCGTTTGTGCACCCTGTTAGCCAGCGAGGCTAGGAGTCGGATGATATGTAAGAGGTACTGAGAAGCAATTTCTCATGCTTGTTACTCAAAGCAGTGATTTCAGATGTCTTGGAAGGAATTTAAATGCCTGTACAGGATGAATACACAGTTCATGCTCATGATATTATTTAAATGTATATATGTGCTTAGCACCTGTGAACCTTTCATGTCTGCTGGGCGGACACAACGCACTCAAAAATCTGATGGATGCCCCATATATGAAAATGACAGCTATAGATTATGTGTCAGTGCAGATCTCTCATCAGCTGCCAGAAACATATGTACGTGAATAATGCATGTATTTCTACAGCCAGCGCCCCCTTTGGAATGTGTTAAAATTATATATTTCATCTGATAATTAAGAAATGTTGATGTAAGGAAATATACTGTGTCCCAACTTTTGGTTTTATATCCCACAGCACCATCTGTTTTACAGTAAAAACACATAAAATTACACAATATAAAAGAACATTTTTTTAAGGTAGATAGACTTAAAACTGCATGACTCTCACTTATCGTTAATCACATTCACAAAGAATACCTGGCCTCCCAATAAGCTTACAAGATTCAACTAACCTATATTAAAAACCAGTGTACATTTTTAAGGACTTTTTTTTCTCTAAGCTAAACATTTTTAAGATTGCCAACCGTTTATCTGATGCTCTTCTACAAAAATTGGCCAAAAGCGAAGGTTGAGATTTTTTTTTTCCACGTGACCGCAGTGCAGCTACAACAGTTTTGATTGGTCCAAGGAGCAGCATGTTTTGGTGCTCTCTTCCGTCTTCCGTCTTCCTAGCAGTAAATAAATAAATAGTCATTACACCGAGGTAAAGTAACACCAACATCTGCTGGGTCGGCCGGTCTTACGCACAGGGACTACAAATGGACGAGGACTACAAAAGCTCAGCTGCTGTCCGCCGGACTTTACACTCTAGCAGAGTCGATCAGTAACCTACGCAGTGATAAGGACTGCGTTTGAAATATCTGAAGCAGGAGCAGTCCCGCTGTGTTTTGTGTTACCTTTGTTCGGCGGAACAATTGTCATAATGGCTTTTCACCAACTTTGCACTTTTGAAACTTTTCAGCAGGTCTCGGGGCGCTACGGTTATGGAGAAAACTTCAGAGACGTGATCGAGCAGGAGTTCACGCGGATTAAAGGTAATGATTGTGCTCAGTCCTGAGCAGCAGCTGTAGTGACGGAACCGCTGGCTGTAAACCGTTGCTTCTCTGTTGTAAACAGGGATAACATACCTGGATCATGCAGCAGCTACTTTGTATCCCGAGTCTGTGCTTAGGGACTACTGCCGGGACATTACAAGCAATCTGTACGGTGAGACAAGTCACATAAAATCCCACCAAGTGTTACTGCTATGTGGTTATTTTTCCTTGAGCCATGAAATTTAAAAGCATCTCCTTTTTGTTTTTCCCCCCAATAGGAAACCCCCACAGCCACAACCCCAGCAGCAGACTCACACATGACACGGTGGACCGGGTCAGATACAGGTAAAGTCTGTGCATGCTCTCAAAAGCCTTAATAATGGGCCAGCAACTCCTTCAGTTGGTACTTTGCTGGAATAAATGAGTGAAAACATTTTCTTACAGGGTATTGCAGCATTTTAACACCACCCCTGAGGAGTACTCTGTGATTTTCACTTCTGGTTGTACAGCCGCTCTTAAATTAGTGGCTGAGAGCTTTCCCTGGAGGTCGCACACAGAGAGCCAAGCAGGGAGTCACTTCTGCTACCTCACTGACAGCCATACCTCTGTAGTTGGCATGAGAGGACTGACTTCTAGCCGGGGGGTGGTTATCCAGCCCGTCTCCCCGCAGGAATTGGAAAACAGAGCAAAGGATGAAGCTCAAGTTGAAGATGTTATTTGCCAGACACCGCACCTCTTCTGCTACCCAGCACAGAGCAACTTCTCAGGGAGGAAGTATCCCCTTAGCCATGTGAAAGGCATCCAGGCGAGACGCCTTTACCCAGCGTGCGCCCACCAAGGCCGCTGGTTTGTGTTGCTCGATGCAGCCTCTTATGTCAGTTGTTCGCCTCTAAGCCTACAGGACTGCCCTGCTGATTTCATTCCTATCTCTTTCTACAAGATATTTGGCTTCCCCACAGGTCTGGGGGCGCTTCTTGTCCGTAACGACGCAGCAGACATACTAAAAAAGACTTATTTTGGAGGAGGCACAGCAGCAGCTTATCTTTCCGGAGAAGATTATTATGTGCAGGCAGCAAATATTTCTGACAGGTAAAACATTCTTACAGCCCATCGAAGGCCAGATAGTCTCTGAGAACTCACTGTTGTGAGCATCTGTATTCAAAACGCAATGTTTTCTCTCTCCCCGATAAAGATTTGAAGATGGCACTGTGTCCTTCTTGGACATCATTGGCTTAAATCACGCATTTGAAGCTCTTTACAGAATCACAGGTACTGTTGCCAGAGCATGGCGATTCATTCAATCTGTTTAATAGCGAAATCATGATGCGTATGCGGGTTGTTTATAATCTGCCTCAGGTTAAAAACAACAACCCTCAACCTTCGTTTATTTCTTTTTCCCTTCAGGGGGCATGCACAACATCCAGCAGCACACGTTCGGCCTGGCACGATACACTTACATGCTGCTGTCAAGTCTTTGCCATGGCAACGGGAGACCAGTGGCTCACATATACACCGAAGGCCAGTTTGACAGTCCAATCACACAGGGCGCAGTCCTGAACTTCAACCTAATGGATTCAAATGGACAGATAATTGGCTATTCACAGGTGCATGTGGAAAACAGAATTTACTTCTATTTCATAACAGTCTAATAATTGTGTGTTTATGTAAAGGAGGTGAAATAATTTCTGTCACTCACAGGTCGACAGAATGGCCAACCTGTACAATATTCACGTGCGCACGGGTTGCTTCTGCAACACGGGGGCATGTCAGTCCTTCCTCGGGATCACCAGTCAGCGGGTGAAGAGGAACCTGCAGGTGAGAGATGAAAGAAAGAGAAAATTGTCAAAGTCGGTTAAGGGCATGCGTAGGTAGAATGAAACGTCTCTCTCTCTCTCTTTTTCTCTTCAAGGCCGGCCACGTCTGTGGAGACAACATCGACATAGTGGATGGCCAGCCGACCGGATCTGTTCGAGTGTCCTTCGGCTACATGTCAACATTTGAAGACTGTCAAAAGTTCCTGAACTTTGTGGCGGAGTGCTTCGTAGAGAAACCCGTCAGAGTAGACCAAGAGAGGCTACAGGAGTTAAAAAGAGCTGCTGCAGCGTCAGAGGACTCCAATGAATCTCCTTCAATCAAAATTACTAATGGAGAAGTATATAAAGGAGATGAAAAGAAGCCCACAGAAGCATCACTGAAGGGATTTCAACTGAGAGACTCAAACAGCCATGGGGTGGCTTATACTCTGACCAACATATACATCTATCCTATCAAATCTTGTGGAGCGTATGAGGTTTGAGAACAGCCCAGCCTTATCTCTCGTCTTTCTTTTCTAACCTTTTTCTCTCCTCCCCCTTCTTCCACTCTACCTGTTTTGATTTGACTCTGCTCTTCATGCAGGTCCACGACTGGCCGGTGGGCCCGCTGGGTTTACTGTATGACAGAGGCTGGATGGTGGTAAATGGAAACGGCGTTTGCCTGAGTCAGAAGAGGGAGCCACGTTTGTGTCTCATTCGCCCGCAAGTCCACATTCGCTCCAACAAATTGCTCCTGCAGGCACCAGGTCAGACACTCAGTCCATGGCTCACTGGGAATACATTTTTAAAATATATGTCTAAATTTCAGTTAGTCCGATTTTTGTGCCGTAAACTTCAACGAGGATTTTTGTTTTGCTTTTTCTTCAATCGCCCTACAGGGATGGATACCATTTCTGTTCCCCTGGAAAACAACAATCATTCGCACACGAGGGTGTGTCACAGTAAAGTTTGTGGTGACAGGTGAGCTGGCAGCGTTTGAGACATCCGAAAAGCATGAGCTGCAGGAAATATTGTGACACATGTCATTTGTTCTTTGTTTTTCTCTCGTGTCAACGCTCTCCCTACCTGTGTCGTTCTTTATGCTACCCCTTCTTTGCGGATGGCATTATAAGGCCCTCCTCTCCCAGCTTCTTATGAAATTCCTGCTGCTTACCATTTTTAGGGGAAAACAAACAATAGAGCACTGGATGATATTAATCTCCTCTGACAGATCCCCACATGACGAGTCACAAGCTTAAAAAAAAAGCCATTCACCCAGTGATTCTCCGATTAGATGTCACAGCAAATAGTAAGCAGCATCAAAACTCTGTAGATTTCCCCCGGGGGTCTCCTGAATATAATCTTCCTCCTTCCCCAAGGGTGGAGACTGTCGACTGTGGGGATGAGGCTGCATCATGGCTTTCAGACTTCCTTGGACAGCCGTGCCGCCTGATAAAACAAAGGCCTGATTTCACCCGAGAAATGAAGAAAAGGCCGAGTGAAGGTACCAGTACAAGCGTTTCACCTGTTTTGCCTCGCCTTTCTCTGTTTACTCCAGATTTATGTGGAATACAGTACACGAGCAGTGTGACCTTGCATTCAGTAATGCTGGCAACATCTTTTTCTGTAACACTGCTTAAGAGCGTCAGATTGTAATCCGAAAGACTGTGAAAATGCTGCGTATGCCAGGGATTCTCAGCCAAGGATGTGAATCCCTCATTTAGACTGGAACATGCGATTTGATTTTAAAAAATCACACCTACTGAGCAAACATTCACACCTGATTCCTTCTGCACTTTGCAATGTGTGAAAATTATTAATAAGGGAGCAGAAAACATGCCCCAATATGTTCATTTCATCCTCTATATTTTCTTTTTGGGCTCCACTGGAGTAGCTTTGGATGACTCACAGTTCAAAACAATCCTTATTTATCTTATTCCTAGCTTGTGTGCGCCACTCTGACACAAGCCATTTTAGCTAATTCACTCTCCCAGCCTTAAGCCAACGTTTTTCTGATTGGCTGTTCCATTGTAAACACAAGATATGTATATTTAAAGTGCTTATCTAAAAGTAGTGCATACCTGATTAATGAGTTAAATGTCACAACTCAGTGGCTTAAAACTGTGTACTTAAATTTTGTACAATAGTTCAATGAAATTGTAGTACTGTCCCATGTCAGCGTTAATATAAAGGCAAGCAAAACACAATAAATAAATGCATAAAGTGCATCAAGTTCAGTTGTTATAGTTAATATGACTTCATAAAAGTGAACTTAATCTGAGTATGGAGAGCCAGGATTTTAATGGCAAGCCTGTGCTACAAACTGGAGATGAGGGATTTGAAAGCTCTGGACATTTAGCATCCAGGGAGAATCTAAGGCTAGGATTATACCAGGAAATACTTACTTATACTTTTGCATGTATACAACGGTCAGCTTGGGTCTGCATGACTTAAATTTCCCCATCAGATGGTGAACTTGAGGCTCTGTGCAGACCTCAGAGTCACTCCCACTTTGTTATGAACAAATGGACTTGTGGCTGCTACCACTGGCCTGACTTATGCTCCTTGAAGAGGAATGCACACAAATCCAGACACCACAGTTCTTCTTATCGTACCACTTTGAAAGAGTATGATGAGAGGAGCCATGTGAAGTCGGTGCCATTGTACTGCTGTGTCTTTTGAGCTACAGCAAATTAGGACATCTCAGCCTCGCCTGTGCAGATGCCGATCGTTCTTTGTTTTGAAATCTGCCTTTTGCGAGTCTCCAGATTATCCTGGCGTTTAATATACATTTCTGACATCTTCATTTCCCACACTCCACATCTTTGGAACTTTTTTATTTGTATCCAAGCTAAGCAACAAGGCCAAGGGTTGTAAGCACATAAGGAAAAAAAGCTGCCGTTCCCAGAGTGGCCTTGAGGCTTACTCCAAAAGTGAGTAAAACCCTGTAGACTCCAATGTTAAAAAGCCCAAATTTATACACATAAAAGCTGCAGAACATAATTTTGATCTCTATGGTCACATCTCACTTAATAACAACAGTACAACTATATGACAACTACACTGTGTGTGTGTGTGTGTGTGTGTGTGTGTGTGTGTGTATATGTATATATGTATATGTATATATGTGTGTGTGTATATATGTATATATGTGTGTGTGTGTATATATGTATATATGTGAGTGTGTATATGTATATATATGTGTATATATGTATATGTGTATATTAGGGGTGCAACGATACACAAAATTCACGGTTCGGTTCGGTTCGATACTTTGGTGTCACGGTTCGATATTTTTTCGATACAAAAAAAATGTTCATGCCTTTTTAATTTGTCATTTATTAAAATTATAAATATATATTTTAACTCAAAAGTACAGTTTTTAAATTTAATGTTGCTGAAACAAAAATAATTAAAAAAATAAATATATCTGATTGAGGAGTCACTCATCTTTGGAAAAGAGAGTTTATTACAGAGAAATGGCTCTTTCCAAAATAAAAGCTATACTATACGCTTCTTCTGGGCTATATTCTCAGCAGCATATTGTAGCGGGTCAGGGCTGTTCGGGGTTCTGTTTGTACAGTTATGTTTTGTTTATGTTGCCATAGTGACGGGTGACGCCCTCTTGCTGCGACGGTGTGTCCTTCCGGGGTCAGAGGGCGCCCTGTGTGGTGTTGTTGTTGTTGTTGCTGTGCGGTTGCCGCGCTGAGCAGTTAGCTAGCGGCAGTGTTCTTCTGCAGATGTCAATAAACGGCTGTGCTCCCTGGCTAGCTCACGGGAAGCAAGACCAAACAACACCTCCGTCTCCTCGTTGTCTGAGCTCGCCACATTGGTGTCAGAAGTGGGATGATGGTGGCACCCCATGTTCTGACCCGAGTGACTTTTCCCCCGCCTGTCGTGACCGGCGGTGCGCCAAAAGAAGGCACCTGGATATTTGCAAAGTGAAAGCAAAAAACAAGCGCAAATTCAAACGCGATTTCAATATGTCACATATTGACAGTGGCTCACCGATGCCAATGACATAATTACCCAGCTACATTTCCGAAAGAATGCAAAAGCATTGACATATATTTTTCCTTCCTACAATAGCCCGACGGGCAGGGCAGAGATAGATTTTGGTAGCCCGACTGGAAAAATCGCTAGCCCGATTTTGCAAGCCCTGTGTTACAGGCATGGCCCTTTAAGGATGAAGCCTGATGGGAAATGTATTCGGTGTGTGTGTGTGTGTGTGTGTGTGTGTGTGTGTGTGTGTGAAGAGAGAGAGCGGAGAAGGGGAAAAAGTAACGGTTAGCTACAGAAGAGACGGAAAGAAAATAAATAAAAGGAATATAATAACTCCCTCGACAGCCAGAGTTGTGTCGGCGATGCTCGCTGTGAGTAAACTGTTTCAGCCCACTGTACGCTGTGTTCGTGCCTTAGAGAAGAAATAAAGTTCGGTGAAGCAGTTTCCTACGCCTCCTTCGATCTTTTTGCTAGCGGAGTTGACCTGTATAGTAAGCTGTTGCCGGCTACGAGTCAGTTACGGAACCTTCAAGTAACTGCCAGAGGTTTCCTTACTACGGTTCGGGGCCGCGGATCTGGCGCGGTAACACCTGTATCTGATTGAGGAATCACTCATCTTTGGAAAAGAGAGTTTATTACAGAGAAATGGCTCTTTCCAAAATAAAAGCTATACTATACGCTTCTTCTGGGCTATATTCTCAGCAGCATATTGTAGCGGGTCAGGGCTGTTCGGGGTTCTGTTTGTACAGTTATGTTTTGTTTATGTTGCCATAGTGACGGGTGACGCCCTCTCGCTGCGACGGTGTGTCCTTCCGGGGTCAGAGGGCGCCCTGTGTGTTGTTGTTGTGGCTGTGCGGTTGCCGCGCTGAGCAGTTAGCTAGCGGCAGTGTTCTTCTGCAGATGTCAATAAACGGCTGTGCTCCCTGGCTAGCTCACGGTAAGCAAGACCAAACGACACCTCCCTCTCCTCCTTGTCTGAGCTCGCCACAATATTAAACATATCAGGTCCCCATAAGGAGAATCATGTGCTAACGGCTGTCTAAATGACTCGGGTAAAGTTTGTAACATGCATGCTTGTTGTTTTTGTCTGCTTCCACTTGTCTTTGCACTAGGATGATGTCGGTGTAAATGTGCAGTCATATTCGTTGTGTTCCCACTAGTGCTCCGTTATCGAGCTACCCCTGCGTGGGGCTAGACGGCTAACACGTTAACGAGCTAACTGCTCGCTAACACACTAGTTCCCACCCATGTAATTGAGCATTGCGTGGCACATCCAACATACTGTTTTACTTTAGTCCATGACGCGCTTACCTTCAGGGTCATATGTCACATGAAAACCAAAATAATTCCAAACGCCACATCTGAATGAGGGTGGGGAAGGTTCAATTTGCCATGTTGCAAGGAGAGCTTAACTTCTGTCTCGCTAGCTTGCCCTGCGCTCGTCCTTCTGATGATGCTGTCTGTGTTGAGCGCTCAGTGGATCTGCGCTCGACAGTGCAGCCTAGGCTGAGTAGTCGAACGCAGATTTACTGAGCGCTCAACACAGACAGCATCGTCAGAAGGAAAGTTGATAAAATAAATTACAAATTTTGTATTGTTCGATACATATGCGTACCGAACCGAAAGCACTGTATCGAACGGTTCAATATCGATACGAGTATCGTTGCACCCCTAATATGTATATATGCTATACTGTATAGTGCAGACTATCCAAAAAAATTGCATGTGCATAAAACAAAGTGCATTTGTGTTTTCCACCACTGTAGTTTATGGAGCTTGCTAAATGAGCTTGCTAACCATAGTCAACTGATTTAAAAAAAAAAAAAAAAATTAATAACAGCATTAATAAAGCACGGAGTTAAGAAAACAATGGCTGAATCCATCAGTTTATGCACTAATCCAGTGTACAGTACCACTGCTGATTACGTCTTTAGGAATGTTATGATCTCAGGTTATTGTCCATTTTCTGTAGAGCACTAAGAAACTTGTTGCAACTGTTTTCACAGCCTGAGTAAATTTCCTCATATCGAGTGAAATTTCACTCGAATCTTTAATATTTGTTAGGCCATAACTGGCAATTTGACAAATAAACACTCAGAGAGCAATTCTGCAGTCTGGAAAAACTAACTCTTGCTTCAGTATAATATTTCTTGACAAGTTTTATTTACTAGACAACTTCTGTCATAATATCTAATCAATAATTATTTCCTTTTAATTTAAAAAACAAAAATGTATTTATTGTGGTATAACCATCTCATTTTTTGTGGCTGCTCTTTCTCTGCTACAGTTTCTGCAGCTGTCACTTCCTTGTACATTCTCTGATTTTTTTTTAAGAATATTTCAAGGACACAGTGATAGAAGATTTCATCCGTGTAACCCAACAAAACATTTTGTGTGTTGAATTGTGAGTGCGCATTTGGATGTGTGCCAAGATTCACTTACATTTTCCAAATGCTGTATTTCAGTAAAACCTCAATTACCAGACTTTTTAAAACGACAGTGTTAATGAAAATGTTTTCCTCAGCTCACTGTGCTAATATGAAGTTGTTCCCTTCTAGCTGCCACCTCCACATCGCTCTCCCTGGTAAATGAAGCTCAGTATCTCATGATCAGCCGTGCCAGCGTGGAGCTCATTCAGAACCTAATGAGCAGCAGGTTTGAACACATGGCATGTTATTCAAAATACACATGGCTCCAGTGAAATATTCAGGATGCGTCGATGTCTGTACATTTGCATCACAGTGGGTCATTTACACAGCAAGGCAAACTAACATGCAATTTCCCCATTTGCCTTCTCAGGCAGGACGATTCTGAGGGCGATCAGCTCCTTGACACACAGAGTGTCATTAGCCGCTTCCGGGCCAATTTAGTCATCGCTGGCGTCGAACCGTTTGAGGAGGATAATTGGTCACACTTGGTTATTGGCAGTACTCAATTCATGGTGAGCTGACACTTTGAGATAAATGATGAAATCTTCAACTGCGGATTTGTCCAAAATGAATATGCTCCCTCTGTGATTAACCTGAAGGTTGCAGGACATTGTGGAAGATGTCACATGGTTGGAATTGACCAAGACACAGGAAGCAAAACAAAAGAGCCGCTAATGTCTCTATCTGCTTACCGCAGCGGGAAGGTCAGTCAAAAGCAATTACTGCACCTTCATGTAGATGCTTTGTGTGGTTGTGTGTTTGTTTGTGTGTGTGTGTGTGTGTGTGGCAACTCAAACGCTCTGCTATTTTGTGATTTTTTTTTTTAATTTTTTTTTAGGTGACCTTTGGTGTTTACCTGACCCATCAGCTAACAGAGGGCTCCACCGCAGCAGCCAATGTCCTCTCGGTCGGTTCCCTCATACAGCCCAAGCCAAACAGTTCTTAAAGCAGTCGTCTGCAACATCCATCCATTTATTTCAGTGACATCTCTGGTCCTTAGAGGCCTTTTCTCTGCTGTGCATCCTAAATATCACCTGTCAAACACTGACAGAGTTACTGGAGACGTTTGCTCATTTTCTTTGTATAACCTGAGTGGTCCTCAAGTGTCCTTTTCATGCCACATCATTCAGGCTTTCAGATTGTTGTGATGGAAAATGTATGACATTTGGGGATTTTTTTTTTAATGTAAAGAAGATGTGAAATAAAAAAAAACTGCTGTCACAACTTTGTTGTTGAGCAAATGCATTGCAAGGAGGGTTTTTTTTTCTCTCTAGAAATAGAAATGTGTACAATTACAAACCAATTCCAGAAAAGTTGGGTTGCTGTGTAAAAGGTAAATAAAAAAAACAGAATGCAATCCCCATCACTTTAAACCAACTTTGTCTTCAATGGCTGTTCCTTCCACAGAAAAGAAAAGAAAGTGGCTTGTGCTCACAGCCAGAGCTGAGTGCTTTAGATGACCACATTAATGGAGCCAAGAGTAGAAAAAAATGACTGAAAAGAATGTTTAGATCCCTATGAAGCCCCAGCTTTTGGCTCATAGAGGATACACCCACCTCATTATTTGAAACTTTGGCCGTGTATAATATGAGCATCCACCATCCTAGCAATTTTTCATTTCAATAACTGTCATAAGCCTTTGAATCGTGGAGTGTCCGTTTCTTCATCTCAGAGTCAACTTTCACTAAGACAGCAACTGCAGACTCCCAAATGCTCTTCAGAGAGGTGTGCTGGCTTAGTGACAATACACAGTGAACTACTTTGATGCATGCGTAATGATGTGCAGTAACAGCAGCCCGTGTCTTTATGTATTTTGATTCAGTTCAGTTGTATTTATACAGTGCCAGTCAACAACAACGACTTTCAGTGCAAGAGCAAGGCTTGACCAGAGAACCCTACAACACAGCACAGAGAACTCTTACTCAGAGGTGGTTGTGCTCCAGCGTAGCTGAGGTAATCCTGCAACTTAATACAAGGTGTGGATCACTTTAGGCCTCATCATCATTATCATTCATCTGATGCAGAGCTGGAAAATAGGCATATAGAAATAATGACAAAGTCAAAGTGCGCCAATAATTGTGCACGCTGTGTGGTTTCAATGTGTTATCTGATCCAGAACATGTCAAGCTTGGTGCATTAATCCCAGCTTATATTAACCCTCCAGACAGTTCTTCGTGAAGGTTTTCCCCATGAAGGTTTTTATTGACATTTCCTCCCAAACACACCACCAATGTGACTGCTGCCAAAAATCTAAAACATATTTCTTGCAGTATAGAAACCTCCCAGAGTGTCGGTGATCAGTAAATGCTCCCAAGGGTGCACTAGTGTTTTTGGTGTGGATTGCAAATCTGTTTTTATTTCTTTCTTTTTTCTTTTTTGCATCTTATATTTTATATTTTAAAGTGGTCCTGAGCAGTAGCTCTCCAGGCTTGTCAGTTTCAGTCCAGTGCTTGTAGCTGGCCATTTTCAAAGGTTTTGTTTTGTTTTGTTTTGTCACTTAATGCTGATCTATGAATCATTCAAGCATTAAAATAAACTTACTCAAAGAATGGACTGGAGTTCTGTCTGCGCATAACTTAGCACACTTATCAAAAAAAACAATTTTAAATGGTATCTTTTGGCTCTTTATCACTAGCAGCCTGTATCATAACACATGATATGTTCTCATTGCTTTAGCTGAATCTACAAAAAATGCAATAGATAACACAGTTTGACAGACATAAAATAATGTTTTTGCACCAGAAATGAGATTCTCTAAGGGCTCTTAGCTGAAAACGTTTTACACGGTGTTCAGCACGCTATTAAATAAGTCTCACAATACTGGACAAGTGTGGGGCAAAAGAAGAAGTGTCAGGTCTAAAATACTGGATCAGAAAATCATGTCCTCATGAAACACATAAAACGTCAGGAAAGACCTGACACAGGACCTGAAAGATGCATCTGGCCCTTCAGTTGATCAATGAAAAATGCTCTCAGTGGAAGGCTGGCAGGCAAGTAGCCATTGTTAATGATGAGAAACAGGGAGGAAAGGCTGAGGTGCGTCAAATTACACAAGAAGCATGTCTTATGGAGTGAGGAATCCACATTTTAAATTGTTGGTTCAATTAGTGATCAATATGTGCAAGGGAGGTAAAGCGAGAGGGATAACAGTTAATGTCTACAGCCCTAAATCTCTGCAGTGTTTTGGGGCTGCATTTCAGTCAGTAATGTTGGGGAACTTCAGGTAGCCTGGAGAAGTATTCCCGAAGAGTACTTACATAATACTTAATTTTAGGAAGTATTTTGCCCAAACTCTCCTTTAAATGCTTTTTTTAGTAGATAGTGAAAGAACTGAGCCTTTTCTATCATTTAGTTGTTTATCTATCACTTAATTACTTTGTGGTTGTGGTGAATGGCCAAGACGCAGGTTTTTATTAGGAGGAAAAGCTTTAAAAAGATTTATGCCCCTGTTCACAAAGCCTTGCAGAGAGCCAGACTGGACTCTTGCTTCTGACCCCGGACCTGATGTTTGACACCCTTTGCCACAGACTGTATCGAGCTGTATAGATTGCTGTCTTAAGGTGTGTAACATATATTGTGCTTTGTAGTGCAAACATGTGCTACCTTAACAGCCTCTGGCACCGCACCCTTGTGGCTTCTGCTATCTTTTATGGCGTGGTCTGCTGGGGCGGCAGCATCTCTGCTGGGGACAGGAAGAGACTGAACAGGGTGATCCGAAGGGCCAGCTCTGTTCTAGGATGCCCTCTGGACCCAGTGGAGGTGGTGAGTGACAGGAGAACGGCGGCTAAGCTGTCATCCCTGATGGACAACATCTCCCACCCCATGCAGCAGACTGTGACAGCACTGAGCAGCTCCTTCAGTGGGAGACTGCGGCACCCACGGTGTGGGATGGAGAGATTTCGCAGGTCTTTCCTCCCCACTGCTGTCAGACTCCATAATAAAGACTTTAACTGATCAAGCACACACATCCATACATATGCAATAATACTAAGTGCAATAATCCTTTCTGTCATCGTTGTATTTTTACTCAGTTGTATATAGTATTTGTATTTGTATTCTATTTTTATCTTATTGTATATTTATTTTATTTTATTCTACTGTATATAGTATTTTATTTTATTCTATTCTGTACAGTTGTGTACTGTATTTATTCTTATTGTATTCTAATTTTTGCCTCATAACTTTTGCACTGTCCACTTCCTGCTGTGACAAAACAAATTTCCCAAGTGTGGGACTAATAAAGGTTATCTTATCTTATCTTATCTTTCACCGCGAATCAGGTCTTTGAACGGACTTCGGTCAAAGTTTGCTGAAGTTCCTTGCGAGCCATATAACTGTCCCAGACGTTTAGCTGTATAGATAAAGTCTCTTTTTGTTCAATATAACTGACCTTAAATAATGAAGAGAAGGGACGTTAAACAGAATGAGCCATCCTCCCACAATAGCGGGGTACAGCGGACTTCCAAATCCAAGAAGAAGGAGGGGACACGGTCACCACAGTGAGTTAGCTAGCTTACCTTACTGCATTAGCTTTTACCTTTTAACGGCTAGTGGAATTAAAAGTCCACTAGCAGTCTGCACTAAGACAGTTTTCGCGTGTAGTTTGTTATTCCGTTTGTTACACGTTTGTAAGCGCAGGACAGGCATTTTACTACATGACGCTATATGGTGTTACTACTACAAGCACGCTTTTACTAGACCATAATAGAGTTGATAGGTTGTTAGCTAGCTAAATGGACATTGAAGCATTGAGCAAACGCATTTAGCGAAGACAACAATATCAAAAACTCGTAAAGGGCGTTGTTGTAAACATTTGAAAATATGTCTTGCATAATGGTCTACAGATCAATACAGTAACTAGTGGAACAATACAAGTGAGTCATTTTCCCAGAGTACAGGAATTCCTGTAGTGTTGTTGAAAACTAAACTGTGTCAGGGACTGGAAGTGTCTTGAAAATGTGAAAATATAACATCACTAACAGACGCATCTTCTACAGAGCGACTGCCCAGTAAAACAAAGGTTGCATTGCGTCATCCTGCAAAGAATGGCAGCCCGACTATAAACAGGAAAAAAGAGAGGTGATTAATTAAAAATCTGCAGTGAACTTTATTTTTTCAGAAAAGATTTGAATAATAAATTCAAGGAGTTAACTTTAGATAGTGATGGCTTTTGGAACAAGTGACCTCCTAGATGTTTCCCCCGAGCAGTACAGAGAGATCAGTCTTTGACTAAAAGGGCTCTTCTGGCTGATTAAAGTGTTAATGGAAGGGGTGGGATGTATTGTCCATTAATTGGCAATAGTCTGAATAGCATCCTTTTTTTCGCTGTTGCCTCCAGGGAGTCCAGACTGACTCCAATGACAGCCTGCCGTCTTGATTAGATCGTTCAGTTCTTCTCTCCCATATTAATGTCTCTATATTAATGCTGCATTCACAGACTGATAGGACATGTGGAGAGCTGCTTGGTGCACACCAGTGGGAATAAGTGAGCATTTCCAAGTACATCTGCTCAACCTGGTCCACAGACCCTTCAGTGTGTCTCTGAGGGAGATTTTATTTATGTATTTATTTTTTTGGGGGGGGGCTTTTGTTTCTCAGATCTTGCCTGAATAGAGCTGCACTTTTTTTTGCACCACTCAACAAACTCATCCACCACACCCCCGTCCTCCTCTCCCCTCACTTGATGCTTCTCACATTTGCTGAGTCATTCAAACTGTCTGCAGGGATGCAGCTGAATTTAGATGTCATGAAGAGGAGAAGTGGGAGCCAAACTTTTTAGTGTTGCTGTAGTGTTGATTTGGTGTTTTAACACAGATTGGACAGTTAGGGGTAGGCGGAATAAAGTCATCAGAAGTTTATAATAATTTTTGGATAAAGAGAGAAAGTCGGTGTCAGTGCAAACAGGAACGGCCTAGTCTACTGAAATTGTACACCTCCAGACTGTTTTATACCTTTTGTAAATGCTTTCATGTTTATATGACTGATGCAAAAACAGTGAGTCATGTTCATGGAGATTTTGCACCCCTTGAGTCACTTGCCAGTGTTTTCCCACTCTGTTTGTACACAGTGTTAAGTCTCAGGTGAACATGCTGAAAACCTGCGTATGCCTATTTTCTTTTACACAAAGACAGTGGAACAAGAATCAATGGAGGAATAGTTGAAGAATCTGTCCGATAAGCAGAATTGCCAATCAATAAGATCTTATCAATATCCATCTTTAGTCTCCAGTCACATTGTTTTTATTTCTGTCTTTTTTCTGTCTCCTTATAGGTCCCAAGGGTGGCTAAAAAGGGGCTTATTGGCCCTCTTTGTTATCTTGGTTGTGGTGCCTTTCTCGGTGAAAATGCTTCCAGAATTAATTCAGCACTTTGTTTACACACACAGAAGTATGTGAAAATCCAGTTTGCCGCTTGGATGTACTGTAAATCCTTAGCTTGCTACTCAGAAAAAAAAGCACCTCTCTTTTTTCCTGTTTATAGTCAGCCTGCCATTCTTTGTTGACCTCAGCCAACCTGCTGATTTCTCCCTTAATCACACCATCAACATGTACTTAACATCAGAGGAAGGAATTTCCCTCGGCGTATGGTGAGCATAAGCTAAGTTAAACTTTTTTCTTTTCTTTTTTTTCCTAGCATAGCTTTTAAAATCCTAAGACTAAAGGACAACACTTGTTTTTTAATGATCCAGTTGTTGGTTGTATTTCTAAGCGGTGCATTGTTTTGACCGTCAAAGGCACACTGTCCCTGAAAGTCGGTGGAAGGAGGCACAGGGGAAAGACTTGGCGTGGTACCAAAACACTTTAAGCGATGGAAGTCCAGTTTTCATATATCTTCATGGAAACACAGGCACGAGGTATTATAAATAATGCATTTGTATTACAGCTGCAGATACAAAGAGTAGAGGTTCCACACTTTGGAAAAAATACCAATTTTTTGGCTCTGTGGCTTTTTTTTTAATGAATCCAACAGGGCAGCTCCTCATCGGGTGGGAGTTGCAAAAGTGAGTGATCACAAATACAAACATATTAATCTTTTAAAAGGTCTTTGTGGCCATTCTGATGACAAATAAGTGTTATGTGTCAACAGATATTGAGTGCTCTTGGTTACCATGTCCTAGTGCCTGACTACAGAGGTTGGTACAAATGGAGATTTATGACTCTTATTTAAACATATTTTCTATTTCAGTGCTTTTTAGCCTTAGTATTGATTGTAAAGCAAAACCTTCTCACATTGATTTAATATCATTTGCAGACATATAATCACTGTGAACTAATTTTGTTGCGCTTGATGAGTTGTTTGTTGTAAGGCAGTCAAAAGAGATCAGTTCAGCTTCAGGTCAATGTCTGATGAGGGTTTTCCTCTAAGTGACTGCCACCTTGTGGTTGCTTTGCTCTCAAGCTCAGCTCTCTGACGTGACCGTGAATAGCAAATGATGTGACAAACTCTGGCAGGTTTTGGAGACTCCACCGGAGAGCCAACTGAAGCCGGTCTGACCACTGATTTCCTCTGCGTGTACAACTGGGTCAAAGAACGCAGCAGAAACAGCCTTGTCGTTATCTGGGGACATTCTCTTGGCACTGGGTCAGTAAGGAAAGACTCCTGATGTGCAGCATTTTGGAAACCTTTACACACTCCCAAAAAATGTTTGGAATACTTGTCACATCCTCTTCCTTTTAAAATATTGAAGTAATAATCTGCAACAGTCAAGAGCTATTCTAAATTTCATTATCGAATTGGACAGAAAGCAATAATGCCATTCGACTGTAAAAAGTAAAATTTGCTTGTTGGGGCAAAAAAGTCCTGCATAGGCTGCAAAGTTGGATTTCTACTATAAAACCTGATAGAAGCAGCTGGATGGCGTTGGTACAGTTCTTTTTACTTCAGGCTTAGGATAAGCTGCTGATCTTAACCAGGACCCACCAGATGAACAACTGAAGGTAAATGATGAGAAGCCATAGCATTTTTAGTTCTACCAACTCTTCCAGGCTGTTTTTATATGCAAAAATGATGAACAGGATCAGGAGGCTAATAACATTAATGAGCAAAGTTAACAGTTGTCAAAGAAAACATCTTAAAAATACATAATTTCCTGGTGCTTAAGCCTGGCAGGAGGGTAATTTAAATCTGGAATAATTCATCAGCAACTGTGTGGTAATGATGGCAGATAGTTCACAGCCCAGCTCGGCACCCTGAAGATCCCTGTTTGGAAGTACTTCAGATTTTTGTCACTAGGCAGCAAATTATGGAACCTTACCTGTACTGACTGACTGAATAGAAACGGAGGAAGCCTTATGAATAGGCAAGTGATAAATGCTTTATGCAACGCAGATCCCTCATGAATTGAATATTTCCCGTTTCATATTGAGAAATAGCTTTTCTGTCTTTTTCCAGGTGGAGATAATTCGGTGCTTAATGTCTATTTTTTATGTTAATCTAATTTTTTTGTTCATTTTCTAATATCTGGGTTATTTTTTTTAACAGACGTGTTCATTTTGAAATGAATGTAGTTGCACATTTAGCTGTTTTTCATTGTATTGGTTCACCCTTATAATGCTCAAAACAAGATACCTCGAACCAGTTTGCATTTCTTTAAAAAAACATAATCAAATTGGATTTGGTTGAAATTAGTCGACAGCTGTAATGAATCTGGCAACATCGATGAGATGAGAAGGTGACGTATTGGATAAACTGAAAATGCTTTTCTGTATTTCCGTGCAGAGTGGCGACTAACACTGCAGACAAACTTCTGGAGCAGGGTAGGTTTTGCTACTAATGAATCAAGCAAATAGAAGTAATGCCCAATTTAAACTTCTGCGAGGAATCTTTGCAGGGCCTACGACTTAACCTTTGTCCCCACATTTATTTTTGTGCCCTCCATTCTGTTCAGTAACTAATGGTTACCACGTGGTAACCATTAGTTACTGAGTCCTCATGTTGATGCTAAGATTATTTTTCCATATACTGAGGTGATGATTGTTATTATCTCACTGATAAATTCAAAGACCGCAGTGAAAAGCAGCACAGGAGGAATCCAATATATAACCCAATATCTGCGGCTACATCGACCAGACGTGTTAGCTGCGTTTCTTATAAGGTGCACGTCAGGTTGCGTCGTAGGCTATGATGTAAAGTTCCCGCTGAAGCATAAATTGGGCATAAGAGCATGTGAGCTCAACATGGTGATTGTTTCCCGTTCTTTTCAGGAGTGGTGTTTGATGGGGTGATCCTTGAAGGCGCATTCAATACTGTTCGGCAAAATATTCCTCCATTTAACCCTTTTGCTTGGGTATGCTCGTCTAACCTACCACTTTTAGTATTTGCTGTATTTATTTCATGTGACTGTGTTACTGCATCACAACAGACTTTACAATGACTTTTTTCTTTGTGTTTAAAGCGTTACTGGAAATTTCCAGGCCTTGGTTACTTATACCGAGCACCATGGGAAGATAATAAGTTTGTCTTTCCTACTGAAGAAAAGTAAGTTGGTTATGTACATACAGTAGTGAAATATTAAGAGATATGTAATACGTTAATAAGCTAAAAATGTTATTACTAGAAAAATGCTGTGATTTGATATAGCTCTGTTATTCTGCAGTTTGAAGAAAATGAGAAGCCCCATACTTTTCCTTCATTCTGAGGATGATCACTTGGTTCCCATTGAGGTTGCTCAGCAGGTATCAGTGGCACAGACAGCTGCTTGTCATTTAAAGTAAACTGAGTCAGTGTTTTCATTAGAGCTGTAAGTAATTAATGACTCTTCTAGGAACATTTTTGTTTTAGGTAAACTGAAATTCCTTCTCTTTACTCCCCCAGACATACGAGGTGGCAGCGCGTGCCCAGAATACAGAGAGAGTCAAGCTGGTGACATTTGAAGGGTCTCTGGGATATCTGCACAACGGCTTATACAGAGACCCCCGTCTGCCTGAAATCGTAAAGTGAGAAAACATCACACTAATCGTGCTCGTAGTGATTACACCAAATCTGTTTCATTTCCACAACATGTGTACTGTGTTCCCTCGTGTCTCTTCTACAGGAGGTTTGTGCAGTCTTTGTAATGCTGGAAAGACGTCTGAAGCAGAAAGGCCTCGTCATACTTCACATGGAGACCACTGATTTAATGAGTTGCTTTACTTATTTTGCAAAAGAAAAAGTGATTTACTGAAACATCTTAATGAATTCTGAACACTGTAAATTGAATGAGTTTAAAGTTTTTAATGAACTGAAAGAATTTTTGAAGCTTTTATAAGATTGTGTTTCTAAATGAGTTGCAGCTTTAGGATTTTGAAGCGTCAGAATCTGACTCAGACAATTGTACATATTAAATGAGACCATAGAGCATTTAAGTAGTCAAGGAAGACGAGTGTCTGTTTGAAAATCAGTCTACCAAGTCAGCCTACCTTGAGCTGAACTGTGTCCTTAAAGATAAATGTAGTCAAAGTGCATAGGAACTTTTAAGTTACAGTCTTAAACTCAGGTTTAACTTATCAGCTTTATCCAAAGAATAACCTAGAACTGCAATCCAAACAAGTAGGACATTTAGAGGTTGCTGCGCTTGCTTAAAATTGTGCATTATCGTGGCTCAGACTGACAAATTGTTCGGACAACTTTGGGTCCATTAAGAGGCCTCATCAGACAGTGAATAGACCCGCTTGTTGTACTCGAGGATCATGTTTCATGCACCAGCTCTCTGTCAAAGTTGAAGCTCCAGTCTTTGCAGTCGGATGACGTGGCCGAAGGTTGCGGTAGATGCGCCGACAGAGTTTCTATAATCACCGTGTATCCATCGTTTTCTGCGCTGACTGGACGTCGTCAGCCACGTGCCTCTTTTCAGCCAATCGAACGTGCATACGACGAACGCTCATGAGGCTCTTACGCCATATGCGTACGAGAGCATCCCTAAAAATTGCCTCTGTCATACAACCAGGAAGAAGGTGGGATAGCCGTGCAAAGCTAACATCCCCAGTCTTTCTGTACACTTTTTTTCTGAAAATAATGGGATATTCCAGGTGGAAGGTGGTAGCGGCGGTGGTTTTCGCACTTGTATGTTCTTTATCACCTGTCGACGCAGACGAACATGACCACACGGTAAGACACCTTTTTGAGAGGCCGACTGAAAAGGGGGAGCCTTGAAAATAATGGACGTTTGTGCTCTGTGTAACCTGCTAACTGTAGCCGCGACGGCTAGCTACACCCCACAAAACAGAATTATAAACGTGACAGGGTTCATGACTTGGTCTTTGTGGGTTATATACTGATACTGGGTGAGCTATCAAACGGGTAGGCATTCATTTAGCCGGCTAAGTTGTCACTACTTATCGGCCTAAGTGCTTATGAGTAACGTTTGCTTGCTAGCTTGTTAGCACATCTTCCAAGCTGGTCTTTGCAACCTTACTTGAGCACCGGCGGAAGCTACACTTAAGTTAGCAGCTAGTTAGCCTGTAGCTAACGTTAGTTAGTTAATCAAAGGCAAGATTTATAAAACTGCCGTCCGTTTAGCCTCGCAAACACAATTAATGAAAAACATTTACTCTTGACATCGATTAAACTTAAGGCCCTCTTCATATTACTTTTGTTCTCCGTTGTCAGATCCAGCCTCCCTAATTACACCTGGCTAACAAGATAATAATGTGCATTACATTGTCTTAATTATAAATGGGGCGCTAATGTGGAAGCTGTTAAGTAAAGAGGCGGATGTTGCATTCACGAGAACTTCCTTGCCAGTGGTACACATAGCTAACACACAATAGTGCTACGAGGATGGCTCGATAACAGTGTGAAAAGAGCCTGAAATTTACATTTGTTTGCATGATTTATAACGCGATAGTGCTCTGAAAGTTGCTGCTATTGTTTTAAAAGTTGTTGGCAACTCACAGAAGTTTCTTTGGTGCACTATCGATAGAATAAGAATAGGACATCAGCAGTACTTGCAGAACTGGTGTAGCATTCCTGGATTTAATTATAAGAGTCCTCCTGTTTTCCTTTTGCAGTACACAGATAAGGAGGAGGTAGTTTTATGGATGAACACAGTGGGGCCTTACCACAACCGACAGGAGACATACAAGTATTTCTCGTTGCCCTTCTGTGCGGGCTCCCAGAAGACCATCAGTCATTACCATGAAACACTTGGAGAGGCTCTGCAGGGAGTGGAGCTTGAATTCAGCGGCTTGCAAATAAAGTTCAAAGGTACTTACACTGACCTCTTTAGGACTTTTGAATCAGCAAGAGCATTATAACTAAAAAATGTTGCTTGTCTCTGGATGTCTGGCTTTATTAATTCCACAAAACTTCCTACACTTACTAAAAATGTGATCTTTATCTTTGTAGAGGAAGTCATGCAGTCAACGTACTGTGAAATAGAGTTGGACAAAGCCAAACGAGATGCTTTTGTCTACGCCATAAAGAATCACTACTGGTACCAAATGTACATAGATGACCTGCCAATCTGGGGTAAGTTGATAACCACTTTTTATTTTATTAACACATCTACTTTTACATGTTTCTTTTGTTTTGTCTAGCTTCTGAGGTGTGTTCTTATTACTATAGATGTAATAGGTATAATGTCAATCTGCTGAAGATTGATATTGGGCGACATTCATCTTTTGACTGTTATTACCCTGTAAGCACATAGGATTACATTCACTACTAGCAGTATAGGGAGTAGAGGGAGAAAAACCAAAATCCAACAGCAATGAAAAAAAAATAGAAAAATTATTATTTTTGTGAACAATATTTTTATTGCTTTTTGCAACAGCATACAAAGATTTGTTTTCACAGTAATATGCAGCAGTAGTAAAGTCCCCCCCCCCCCCCCAAAAAAAACAAAACAAACAAACAAACAAACAAAAAAAAACATAGCCAAATTTATTTTTAACATCTCTCTCATCTCAGAATTTCACGCATCCCCTCTTACTGGCTATTAGTGGTGATGTGGTAATATTTAGAGTAGAGTGACCGACATTTTCATCCTGATGGTGAAGAAGTAAAACCAGTTCCTATTCTTGAGATAACTGGTCCATTTATTCTTTACCGGTGTTGTAGGGAGGTGTAACCGGACACAATGTCATGTGTCAAATGTCAGAATAAAAGGCACTCAAGATTTAGTCTATGTTGTATTATATTGTTTTTGTTTTGAATCAGCTTAATTAGTGCAGTGTACCGGTTGATTAGCTTATATACAGCTTTACGTTTTAGAATAATTTTATGGTATTATGCTGACTGAAAAATATACTAATGAGTGGAACCATTTTGACATAAAGTGAATAAAGACACTGGATGTACTGAGTGTTAGGGCTGTCCAGAATAATAAACACTTCCCAAGGTGAGCTCTTCAGCCCATGTATTAAAGACAATGGCTGTGGTGTTTTTTCATCTTTATCTGTGTATAAAATGATAACTCGGAGAGAAAGTTGGAAGCAACAGCAGGTTTAACTTTTCTCTCACGCTGTGCCCCGCTGCTGTCTCACTTTTTGAAACCTCTCCGTCCACTCACCCACTGAACATGTCAGAAAGAGTCAGAGTGCTGTTCCTGTGCCAAACAAGCAAGACATTGTTAAGATGTGTAGGATACAATCTTGTATTTTATTTCTTTTGCAAAGAAGCTTAAAAATAAAACAATTGTTAAATTGGCAACAAATTGTTTATATTTCCAATTTGATTGCTGAATAACAACCCAATGAACATTAAAATAGTTGAATATTTGGATACAGAGCTCATAAAAATTCTCCTGCAGCTTTTAGTATTCATTTCCCATGTGCAAAAGTGTTTCATATAAACCAAAAGAAGGATATTAATGACTCACTACTGTTACTGAGTCAAGACTGTCACTCTAACAAGCAGTCAGTGTGAACACTCACATATGTTGGAGTAGTACAATGGTGCCACTCCTACCCTGTTTAAACAGACTATGCAAGCTGATGTAGAAGGAAGTGGGAGGGGCGCTGGTATTTGCTCAAACGTTGCTGAGTTATGTGTCGCATAATTAGGAGCGTCATGAATATCTATAAGTCTAACATCCGGGTTGCTATTGTGTGAGAAGTGCACTGGTGTGCCTTTCTTTTATGAGATGTTTATCAGGGTTATTTAGCTCAGCAATTGCAGACCTGTCGTTCATCACTTTCAGAACTTGCTCACTTGTAGTACCGCTTACTAAAGTGAGCTCGCCTGCATAATATTATGTATGCTAGAACAAAAATTCCTGTCTACATTAATTTGTGGTGCAGAATGTGGAACAATTTTTCAGGCATTAAACATTAAACAGACATATATATATAGCCACAACAGTAGATTCATAGTTCTAGCTTTGCATCAGACTTCTTTGCTCAGCAATGACCTTTTATGAAAACTAAATCCTGACTGTAACAAGTGAGTAGAGATTATGCTGTTACAAAGTTATCAAAAGTGGCCTTTATTTGGCATTTGCACCCTGATTGTTAATGTTGTATAACTAAAGCGTTTATTTTCACCTGTCCATTGGACCACTGCTGAATGAGATCTCGAGTTGTTTTTTCGTTTTTTTGTTTTGTTTTTTTTTAAAGGTATTGTTGGTGAGGCAGATGAAAATGGAGAAGAGCACTACCTGTGGACGTATAAGAAACTAGAGATCGGCTTCAATGGCAATAGAATCGTTGACGTAAATCTGACCAGCGAAGGGAAAGTCAGACTTGTGCCAAACACAAGAATCCCAATGTCCTATTCTGTGAGTACTTTTTGATTAACATTCTGGGAAGCTAAAAATCATTGTATATCTGCCATATTTGACTTATACTCTCTTGGGGATACATAGGACATGTAAACACATGCATAAATGCCAATGAACCTCTCCTATCCAGGTGAAATGGAAGAAGTCAGATGTAAAGTTTGAAGACAGATTTGACAAGTACCTTGATCCATCCTTCTTTCAGCACAGAGTGAGTGAAATAACTTTTGTGGTGTTTCACATGCTTCCTTGTAATAGCACAACTCTGTATGACATTTCAGAAGATGCAAGTTGAGCCTTGCAACAGATGTAATGTAAATGACCAACCTGCTCAATAAGAGTCTTTGTTTTGTTTTCCATGCAGCGTCATAACTCATTTGTTTTACTCAAGTGTGGCTATTTGATGTACTGTTTTGATGCAAAGAGCTTTCCAGTGTTGCTACCTCTTAAAGAAAATTTTTGATTTTACTATATATATATTTTTTAGATTCACTGGTTCTCCATCTTTAATTCCTTCATGATGGTCATTTTCTTGGTGGGTCTGGTGTCCATGATTCTTATGAGAACGCTAAGAAAGGACTATGCCAGATACAGCAAAGAGGAGGAAATGGATGACATGGTAAACTTTGGCTGTACTTGCATGCTTTAACATGGAACTAAGATCTGTTCTTGTTGTTTTTTTCCCCTCATCACGCTTTTCTCTCAGTTTCCTTATGTTGCTTTGTACCAACAGGATAGAGACCTTGGAGACGAATATGGGTGGAAGCAGGTACATGGAGATGTGTTTAGGCCGTCAAGCCATCCACTGATCTTCTCTTCACTTATTGGCTCCGGCTGCCAGATTTTCTCAGTCTCCCTCATCGTTATCATCGTCGCTATGGTTGAGGATCTGTACACAGAGTGAGTAATTGAACATTTTGTTATGATTGTAAGATTTCGCTGAGGACTGTTTTTGATCTGGTTTTTAGTTGCAAAGTTGATTTCTGTGTATTGGATCCCTTATCAAAAGTCTTTGTCTTCTCTCACTTACGGTTTTATCAAAGAGCAAGGTTTAAATCATTCAGCTAAAATTCAAATATGAAATAATCAGGAAAATATGTACTGTGAAAATGCTCATTTTTGTGTAAAGTTGTGAAAAGTTGCTCTCTTCTAGCACCCCCACAACTACATGAGCTCCCAGGTTTAAAAGCCTCTACGAATTTTATTCGCTTTCTTTGTTTAGCCTGAAAAATATAAAAAGTGCATTATTCTGTGTTTTAAAAAGTTCTACAGCAAAACAAATAAGCTAAAGTAAAAATACAGTTTTTGTTTGCAGAGTCTGCTGGCTTTATAGTGATATAATGACTTCAGTTTCTCAGTCAAAAAAAAGTTGTCTGGCAGCATGGGAAGGCAGTGAAAGTATTCTAAATAATCCCAAGAAATCATTTCATGCAGTCTTGGCTCTTGCAGAAGTGAAGACTGAGTTGTTGGCTTTTATTTTTAGTCTCCACAGCTATGGTAAAAATCCCATTCTGGTATGTCTAGTGGCTAATGTGGCTAAGGTTACAATTACCTTTTGATGTAAGGCTCAAAATGCTAATATTGAAGAACAATTGGAAAATGGAGACTTTTAAGATTGATGACTGAAGCCAATAGACAAGAGTTTTGTGCGGGTTGTGTTTTTGTGTTGCGTCACTGCAGAGAATGGGTATGAAGGACTGTTAACCTGGTGTCACATGCAAGCCATTTTTTCCCCTCTATAAATCCAGACTTTATATTATAACATCTGAGAAAGTTAAAGACGTGCTGTGATCTTGATAATAACATTTAATAAGATCACTCAGACAAAGAAGTGGGAGAGATACTGTGCTGCTCCCATTGGCTTCATTTCACTGTCATACCTTTTCCTAGAAGAGGTGTGAACAGCAGCAGCTCAGTTGATTTTAAAGCTACAGACTCTGAAACGGGATTGTAGAAAAAAGAACATCTGTGCTATATTTGGGAGCTACATGTTGAAAGAGGTGTTCTTGGAACTTGCATTAACTTGTTAAAAAAGCATTACCTTACATTTTGAGGGGTCTGCTAACTTACGTTAGTTTGTTGTAGTCTGTCATGCTTAACATTAACAAAATGATTAGGAAAATAGAAAGAAGACAGAAAAAGAATAATTAATTATCATTTGTGTATAAATAAGAGGAAATTTAAAAAAAAAGAAGGTAACCATTTTGTAAATCAAGGAATCAAGTGTTCATTTCTATCTTTCTTCTTTTGTTTTAGACAAAGAATTGGGTGCAAGTGTGCTATAAAATACTACAAAAATTATATGCAACGCCAAGGGGAGTGGTCTTCACTTGGCCTAACTTTTTCTTTTCCCTGTAGGAGAGGATCCATGCTGAGCACAGCCATTTTTGTGTATGCTGCAACCTCTCCTGTCAATGGCTACTTTGGGGGAAGTTTGTATGCAAAACAAGGAGGTAATAAAATAGTTTGTTTTCTTACAAACAAAATATGTGTGACATGCCCTAATAAAGCAGTTTGTCGTGTTTTGCCGTCTGATTTATTTATTTATTTTTTGGCTTAATACAGGCAGGAGATGGATTAAACAAATGTTCATTGGGGCCTTTATGATCCCAGCCATGGTGTGCGGGACTGCCTTTTTCATCAACTTCATTGCTATCTACTACCACGCCTCCAGAGCCATCCCATTTGGAACCATGGTGGGATTTCACACTGCAGCACCTCCCTAAAAACCACAATGTTATGAAGAACATCCTCCAAGTCAAGAGCCAGCATTTAAATTGTGTGGCCGCATAGATCTCTGGTATCAGCAATGGGATTTAGTCATGCAGGGGAACACAACTGAAGTAATGAGAAAAGTGTACTAACAAATTGAAACACAATATGCACACTTCACCTGATATTTATGACACTAGAGTCCCAAACCCACTGTAGAGTTTTAATTCTGTTTGCTTTATTTCTTCATTCAGTGCCAAATGTTTTCAGACACTACAGCAATAAAAAATGCACACACACAAACATTTCACATATTTTTTTAAATTGCTAATTACAGAAATTACAAACAGCTGTTTGTTTGCTCCACTCAGCGCTGCAGAGCTGATCAATCAAAAGTGTCATGAAATAGCCATTGTTCCCCTGACTCAGCCAAACCTCAGAAACATCTAGGGCATCTGCTGATGAAATCCATTCATCTGTTACTCTTCCAGTTTAATGAACATTTGAGTTTGTACCATAAGATCACGCAGTGAACATTAACTTCTGTAACACAGTCAACAAAATTAAAACAACTGATTGGGGATGTGAAACACCCTGGATAATGGCCGTAAATACAGACCGCCCAACTAAAACAATTAAATGTTTGTCATCTTTGCAGGTTGCTGTCTGCTGTATCTGCTTCTTTGTCATCCTGCCTCTGAACCTCGTGGGAACAATTTTGGGGAGGAATCTGTCTGGCCAGCCCAACTTTCCCTGCCGAGTTAATGCTGTGCCGCGGCCGATCCCTGAGAAGAAATGGTAGGTGTGGTTTGACGTGGACAGTCGCAGTTGTCTTTGCCTTAGTGACAGAGACGTGGGCAACCGTGGCTCAGGGGGTTGGGAATCGCATCTGTAACCGGAAGGTCGCCGGTTCGATCCCTGGGATCTCTGTCCTGGTCGTTGTGTCCTTGGGCAAGACACTTTACCCTATTTGCCTACTGGTGTTGGCCAGAGGGGCCGATGGTGCGATATGACAGCCTCGCTTCTGTCAGTCTGCCCCAGGGCAGCTGTGGCTACAACTGTAGCTTGCCTCCACCAGTGTGTGAATGTGAGAGTGAATGAATAGTGGTATTGTAAAGCGCTTTGGGTGCCTTGAAAAGAGCTATATAAATCCAATTATTATTATTAGTGACAGAGACGTGGGGTCAGATAATGGATAGAGTGTAACTGGAACTTAAGACTACCCTGAGGTCACCGCTTTCAACAGTTTTTGTTTTTAGTGTTGTCCCTCTACGATGTAAATGAGAACACGTATCCCTAAAATAATTCTCTCATGCAGACCCTGCCCCAAGTGCCGTTAGTGTTAGTTTGTAAGGGGCACCGGTCAGGGGAGAGTTATTTATGATTCTCGTAAGTGGCAGGTGTCCTTTATTTTGTTTATAAAATGTCAGAAGATGGAGGCTTAGCTTATCGGATCAGTGGGCAGTGAGAATGTCGTACTCGATGCAGGTGACACAAGGTGTTGAATGGCCTGTGTTTAAGTTGCCAGATGTCAGGTTTAAAGTTCAAAACATTTTAGCTGTCTGCACAAACACTTTTAGGTTATGAAATATGGAAAAGCGATCGACTGCAGGTTTATTAACATTTACAACGTTCTGCCAAGCACTGTGGCTTGCTGCCAAATGGAAAAGGTAGATGTGACCTAAGGCCATTGTCTGACTCTACTTGAATTTCCAATCTGTCAACTTTTCCCCCTTCTCGCATTCGTAACACAATTTGTCATGTGTCCTTACCCTGAAGGGGGACTCTGACACGAACACTCAAGGATACACGGCCACGTCAATATGTTGAATTTTGTGCTCTCAGGTTCATGGAGCCAGCTGTCATCGTGTGCCTTGGAGGAATCCTTCCTTTTGGTTCCATTTTCATAGAAATGTAAGTGTATTGCAGTGTTACTGAGGGACTCTGTTTAAAATGATCCAGACAGCCATGTTGAAGTGTTTTTTGTTTTTGTCCTCATGTGACAGGTACTTCATCTTCACATCTTTCTGGGCCTACAAAATCTACTATGTGTATGGCTTCATGATGCTGGTCCTGGTTATCCTGTGCATTGTGACTGTGTGTGTCACCATTGTGTGTACATACTTTCTTCTCAATGCTGAGGACTACAGATGGTGAGTTTTTCCCCCACATGGATCTCTGGAATATCAGCCACAAAACTGAGGCATTGTCACCCTGTCATCAATCCTCTTTCTCGTTTGCTTGTCCCTCTCTTCCAGGCAATGGACGAGCTTCCTCTCTGCTGCATCCACTGCTGTTTATGTGTACATGTACTCCTTTTACTACTATTTCTTCAAAACTAAGTGAGTTTTACTCTTTATTAATCCGATGAAACATCCTGTTGTAGAAGTGCTTACATCTTACACACCTCTTACATTTTAACCTGTTGTATTTCAGGATGTATGGGCTGTTCCAGACATCCTTCTACTTTGGCTACATGGCTGTGTTTAGCACTGCCCTGGGAATCATGTGTGGTAAGTTTTACGTCCACCTAATTTTATATCGTAGTAGGTTCAGGCCCTATTCCATGAAGCAGGTTTAGCTAACTCTGAGTTTGTTAACCATGAGATGAAAACCCTGGTTTTCTGTGCCAGGAAAAAAGTTAACTAAGTTGGTTACCGTGGTAACGGATCATTGAACTAAAAAACTCTTGAGTTTTTCTCTGCACCTAAACCAGCTGATTGACACTCACTCATTCCTCATTTGTAAAGTCCATCTAAGAGCAAATGGAAAAGCAACTTAATTGGCAGATGTTTGTTTTTAGAAACAGTGAAATCCCACCTTAGAAGTTAGGTTGGAAAAAAAAATCACATCAGGGCTGTTACAGCCATTCACTCATCAATATATAAGGATAGAGACAGACAGCTCAGAATAAAGTCTATGTAGTCTACATGTTTCTTACTCTGTGGACAGTAATCCAGCAGTCAGACTCTTAGTCAGTTCCTCTGAAACATTACTGTTGCAGTTAATGTTTAACTTAAATGCATCTGCATAATAGCTTGCATCTGTATAAAGATGCATAATATATGATCTGTTGTCAATCATTTGTCGTGTTGTAAAAGCCACACTGATGGGGGGGAAATGTCTGTCAAAGCTGGGATTTTGGAGATGGTGAATATTTGAGTGAAGATGATTTTAAGACCTGAAAACTGGACTAAATGTATTTAAAGTGTCTTTTTATATGCAGCTGCAAGCAGTCTGTATTCTGAACATATCTGCTGAAATTTGTTCACAGCTTGAGATTCAGTTGTTACATGCTTTCAACATGTTCAAAGGTTTTTAATTCAGACTCTGAATCTCAACATATTTCCCACAAAAAATCACAAATCAGTCTCAGTGGGTCGACAGAGAACAGGATCTGCCCAAAGGCATAGGCTCTGTAACAGATTAGCAAACGGACCGAAGTCTACTTGCAAAGCAGGAGAGATCCAAAATAGATGAATAGATCACAGGTTCAGACCAGATCAGGCCCTCATCCAGTTTAGGTTCATCCTGTCTGGATCCATTTATAATGGCTTAACTTTTCCAGATAATATTTTTTTCAAACAACTCAATGTTCATAAACTGTAGAAGAGAGAGGGAGGGAAAAAATGTTTTAATTTAATAAAAACGTGTCTTGAAGGTGGATCCACCCTGCAGTCTGCTACTGTCTTCAGTTTCTCTCACCTACACTCTGGCCCCGTAGGGTTAAAGCTAAATAATAAGATTTAAATATCAAACCTAAAATTAGAATTCAAGCTTCATTTAATGAAAGTTCAAGCCGGGTAAGTGATGATCCAGCTTTGAACTTCACACACGCACACACATGTGTGTTATCAAACTTTTATTCTCTCTATGATGGTGACAGCAGACCAAGCTCATTAAAATCTCTTTTCTCTTCTTTGCTTTTTAAGATGACTGTCACGGTCCACACTGACACACATTCATATCCCTTGGTTTACTGGATTTAAATAACACTTTTTATTCACCCGTTGCCATAGTGAACTGTGGTATCAGAGCTCCATTGATGATGCTTTCTTTCTCCACTCTCACATGCTTAACTCGGGGTGAACATACTCAGAGTTGATTCAACTTACTCCACTCAGCTGGTCTGGAACAAGAAACTCAAAGTTAATCAACTTTGAATTTATTTTTAAACTCAGAGTTTGTTGAAGACTCATCTCAGAATAGGAACTATTAGATGTTCTGCCAAATGTAAATAGCTGTTCACTGCATAAACACCAGTGGTCTCATTTATAAAGGGTTGGTTTTGTGTTTATGTGACTTTACACACAGTTCATTTTAACAAAAGAGAAAAGAAATAAATAGATGTGATGAATACATGATGGGCTAAAATCTCAACTACCACGTCTCACTTCGTGTCACATGTTGGTAACACATCCACTTTATTGGAAACATACAAATAAGGAGTGTTATTTGTGCCAGTGAGGCGTGACGCCATAAAAAATAGTCTGACATTAAATTCTGCTCAAGATTTCTCAATTTCCTCATCACATTCCCCGCCCTCTGAGCACAGAGACTGAGACAGTTCTTACACTGCATCTTACTCATAGTGTGGAGCAATTTCACCTTTCACTGAAGTTCAGTTTTCAAATATCTCAGAGTGCGGTTTTGTCTTGTTTTGTTTTTTTTAAATATCATTTGGAGAACTTGTGGATCAATTTGATTGGTGTAAAAATGCAAATATTGAGGTGATACTTGATGGATCACTGTCACAGCAAGAACCGTTTATTAGCAGCATTCACACTGTACATTGACAGTTTGTGGTTGAATTTGGCCATTTAGAGGATTTAACCTCGCTTTACTTCTTAGTGACTGAAACATGCCTTTTGCTTCCTGCCTTTAAAAAATGTTAAAGGCAGGAAGCAGCAGCTTCCATAATTTAACATGACTATTTTTACAGTTTTACTTAAATTCATGTCTTGCAAGGTTTGCTTTTCCTCTTACCTGCACAAGTTTCCTCTAAATTGCTCATTTTCACATGAAGAATGCCACCTGCTCATGAATGGGAGTGCCTTTGTGATCTTGTGCAAATTCTCCAAAGATTGCTGCAAATTATCATCCCAGGTGGATTATTTTTGTATATCAAGCTGCAAGTCTAGCTGTCAGAAATCAAGAGAATCTGGGAAGTCTGTCAGCAGACACGGGGGACCTCAATAATTTGAAGATATTAATACAACTGCTGACATTTTATTGTTAGACGCGCACGGTACTGCGACAGGAATAAAGGAGAATTGTTGCTCAAACAGAAAGTGGTTTACGGTTTAGACAGGTGGTGGTCGAGGGGACGTGACAGTCATAGAGATGGACGTGAAAATATTAAACAGCAGGTGGTACAATGGAGGGGGCTATAGAAGTACAGTAGACATCTGCTACGGTCAGCAATCTAATAAAAGCTTTTCACACCTCCCTATAAACGATGTTAACCTGAAATTTCATTCATAGTTGGGCTTGAGTCAAACATGGAGAAAAGCACACTGACTGTATATGATTTAGGCTTATTCAGTATGAAAAATGTTAGTCGTATGTACATACAGGTAGTTCTTGCATGAAACCAATTATCTTTTTAGAGAAATCTTATTTTCTACATCTGTTATTCAGCTCTAAGTGCAGCTAAGTAGTCTTTTCCCCACCAGCTGCAAGCCAAACTCATTTTTCAGCTGAAAGAGTAATAAGCCAAGGCTGACACTCATGTACCTTGAAGGACCTTTGTGGAGCTTTCTCTGATCTGCATCAGGTACTACACTGCCTCCTGGGCTGGCTGTGTGTCTGAATGCTCATTTTGTAGATGTGGGATGTGCGTTTCTCTGCTAAAACCTTTATTGGATACCTCACCAGTAATCATCCTGTCTCGTGATGGATTTACCTGCAAAGTAACAGCAGAGTTTGATACCTGGTGCTGTCAAACAAAAAGAAACTTGCTCACAGATCATCTTTTGCTTTTCAGGTGCCGTAGGATACATGGGAACAAGTGCCTTTGTGAGGAAGATTTACACAAATGTGAAAATTGACTAAGAAGTGAAGCAGCATCAACACAGGGATGTTAATGGATTTGCCTAGGCGTATCCCAAAAGACGGCGGGCACAAGTCATTCTTTATTACTTTTCGTTCTTGCAAAGAGATTGTGAGAATCTCACTTTGTACAATGTAGTTTTTCCATATTTTTTTTCTCCTCTCTGAAAGATTTTCAACGCGCAACTCAATAGTGAACAACAGGAGACCTGCGGAAGAGATATCAAACACAACTTTTGATTTTTATCAGTTGCTTTCAAACAAACATTGAGGGAGGCGGCGAATGTTTAAGGCTGACATGGCTTCTCTTTTCCAACCCAGTCCCACCTGAGACCAGAGAACATACAGTACATGTGATATTGATGGAATAGTGTAGCTCTCTTCAGTGAAGAGGCCTGAGTGTATTGAAAGCCTTTGTTCTGTTGTGTCAGAATATTGGAGAGTTGGGTTTGTGTTTGTGTTCTGACTCTGAAGTCTATTTTGTATTCATGAAGTCACTCAAATTATTGTTACTATAGTACAATTGGTTGTTTCCATTGAAATCCACTGGGGAAAAAACAAACAAAAAACTAAAAAATGTTCACCCAATAATCATTCACCAATTTCAATTATTCTTAACTCCCTGTTAGGGTAGCAGTCCATCCAGTCAAGAGATTTTAGTCCTGCTGTAGTTTACTGTACAGACAAAGAACAGAGGGACTGAGCAACAGCTGAGGTACAGCAAGAACTGATTTTTTTAAAAATGGATGTTTGATGTGATCCCATTTATCTGTTTAGTTTTGTTTTCTAAATGTTTGGGTTTGAATGAAGTCTACATGTAAAGATAATATATGGATGGTGGGCAGTGTATATAACCATAATAATGTACCTTTAGATGTAGATCCCAAATGTATTTTCGTTGTACAGATTTACTACAGGGTGTTGTTTTTTCCTTTCTTCCAAAAATGAATCGTTCAGTTAAAACAATTTGTTTGTTTGGTGCTTGGGGTGGGGCTGGTGGCGCTGTTACATCTTGCCTGAAATTGCATGAAGTTTTCACCAAATCAGATTTCACTTCAGCGCTGTCAGTTTTTTTTTTTTCTTTTTCCTGATTGTTGGCATCTTCTTGGTTTCAAAATGGAAAGGTGCATTTTGATGATTTTCTAGACACATTATTTTGATTCCATATGTTATTTAAAGCCTTAAAAAGGCCCTACATCTTCTGGTAAGCCATTTCCATCACGTTCTGTTGCCTAACCCGAAACATCGTCTGTGAATGTTCAACGGAAAGAGGCAGTGGCTTTGTTTCTGCAAACATACTGTACAAATTCAACTTTATGTACACTTAAAGCTAGATGTTTTCATAACCACACAGTGCTGCGGTGTGTTTCAAATGCTCCCCCCCATTTTGTGTAAATTCAGTATGTACCCTACTTGTATGAGAAGTGGCATTGCCTTCTTTTTTCTCTTGATTTCCAGTTCTCCCCCACTGAAGTTGATTTTGGCACCTCATGTTGTGTACCAATGTCTGATTAGACATTTTGAACCTCCATATTAACTTGCTGTAAAAAGAAAATAAACATGTTTATGTACAGGGGTTATTAAAGCGTGATCTTGACTTTGATGGTAAATACTGTTGAACCTGATTAGAACAGTCTACAGCATTTATTTCTAGACTACAGCATTATAGTCCTAGCTGGACCACTAAGGAGAGGCAGCTAAGATGATGAAGTTATGGCAGGAAAAATAAGACAAACATGAAGACCACTTTATTCTGTGGTCTGGTGCATTATTCAAGACAAAGAGCTGTGGTTTATAAAGCGTTTGTTTATTAGAGCATCCCGATGTTATGAGTAAATGCATATGCTAAAGTGTAAACTCAGTATATTTCTAGATTTGTACCACGTTTAAGCCTTCAATCTGCTGTGAAGTGTTCAGTTGACTTTTTCAAAGTACTCCTTGGATCCTTCTGGTGTTGGTTTGATCTGAAAAACAAACATTACAAAAACTGAGAAAGGAGGAAAAAAAAAAGTGTATGGTATCAAATCCACATTAGCTGTTATAGCCTTGAATGGACTGAAACACAGAGCCCAGGTGTACTCACTGTTGGGGAGTGAGGGGTCCAGCTGGCCGGACACACCTCCCCGTGAGTCTCCACAAACTGGAAGGCCTTCACTAGACGAAGAGTCTCTTCAACACAGCGGCCCACTGGCAAGTCATTCACACTCATGTGCTTCACCACGCCATTTGGATCAATGATGAAGAGTCCCCTAAAGGGAAAAAAAACAAAAACATCAGACATCTTTCTAAACAAGTTTAGGTCTCGATGCATGCTCAATCATCCAGGTAAGGAAATCCCAAAAGGTTGATTTTGTTCATCTGGACGTAGCATTTTCAGTGGAAGAAACATTTCGTCACTCATCCAAGTGACTTCAGGTTTCCCCAAGCTTATAAACAGTGTTAGAAGGTTCTCCCTTCAATATTGAGCAATTACATAAAAGACCAGTTACAGGCACTATTGCAACACTTGGTGATATATCTGGATAAACCCACCAAATGAGAGAAAACACACTTTAAGGCCTGTTGCATAATATTCCCTGTCTTCAAATTAAAAATACCCAGAGGACTGGGTATTTAAATCAACAATGATAACAGTAGCAGCAACATTAGTCACTTTTCCAGACATTAAAAAAAAAAAAAAAAAAAAAAAGCTTTTTCTGGGTATAGATGACGGAGTTGTGGAACTGTGGGTGTGAATGTATGACATTTACCATTTAAAGCCTTTATACAAACTGACCATGTAAAATAAAATTTAATAAAAGACGTGAGGATAGAACTTTACAAAACAAACAGTCTGGCAGAAACATTCCTGGATGGCAAAAATCAAAGAAAAACTGTTTAATACGCTCTATAAAAAGTAATCCCCGTGATGCACGTTATCAGATTCTGTTAGGGTTCCTATTACAGCTGTGCACATTTTTACTGGTTTGTGTTTTATGTCTTTGGTCTTATATTTTAGTACTGTGAGCCAGTTGTGGTTTCACAGCGCATAATGAACTCACCTCAGAGCAATTCCTGGGCCGTCCAGCAGCACACCATAGTCTCTGGAGATCTGCTTGTTGAGATCTGAGAGCAGAGGGATGTGGATATTTCCCAAGCCTCCAGCCTGACAAAACATAAAAAGATACATGAACACAAACGCTGCATAGTGCTTCTAGTAGTGTTCGAGAAATAACAGCTTTTGAGATTATTTCACAGTACTGCAAAGTGCTGCAAGCACAACACACTGAGGTCAGTCATTTACTAAAGGCTCCTTGAAGTTCTACTTCAGAGACTGAATAGAGAACGCACAGTGATCTGAACCTTGCACCGTGTGCCGCTTACTGAATAACTATTACACTGAATGTACCTTTCGTGGCGTGTTGATCCATGCCAGGTGGGTGAAGTGAGAGTCCACAGACACTCCGACCACCTCGCAGTTGACATCGTGGAACTCGTTGGCCTTGTCGCTGAATGCGATGATTTCTGTCGGACACACAAATGTGCTGTGGTGTAACAAAAAATAAAAAGCACTTATTAAAAATCATAGCACATCTGCAGAAATACTGGAAAATCTCAGGCCATTAATGCCAACATTTTATTCACTTCTTCATCTCATGCTGAAAATTATTCTTATAAATACTCACAAATCCAGTGGGTAGAAGAAAAGGACCAGGTATTTGCCCTTGAAATCAGCGAGGCTCATGTCCTTGAACTCCCCATTGTGGACAGCTGTCCCTTTAAAAGCAGGCGCAGGCTGGGTGACAGCAGGGGCCCATCTGGAAGCGCCTGATACAGCAAAGTCAAACTCTATTTATTTATCATTTATTTATCAATATAAGATATGCAACAGTCTTCTTTTTTTGTCAATTTGCCTTTGTACAGAACTGACTATAAGATGCATGCTGGATAAAACAGTAATTTATTGTAATGTCATCTGGTCAATGTTTGGCTTGACACAGACATACAAACATCTACACTGTTTATCTGGCAATGGGTGGGTGGGGTTGAGGGTGGGAAAGCAAGGCTTTTGCAGAGTGAAACACACAAACATCAAACATGACTTTAGTTGGTTTTATAGATACATCTCCCCTTTGTTTGCTGCAATGTATTTTAAGTACACAGAGCAAGAACATTAATGTTATCTAAAGAAAACCGAGTTGCAAAGTTCTGAAAAATTCAGCCGTCATACGAGTTCAAGAAAAATCAGAAATAAAAAGTCGAATCATTCTCTCACATCAATTTTATGACAGTAAGAGTATTTTTTGTCATAACTGCTGTAACAAACATGATATTACAGCAAAGCTAACATTTGAACAAATGCTTTTAGTTTATATCCACAACACTGAACACTTGAGCAGAATTTAACCAACCAGGATCAGAAATATAACGATACTGTTGATATTGCTGGAAAGTTAATTATAATGACTATAGTTTTTCCTTTTGAGTACAGCTGTAACCAACTGTTTGGTAAAACTGCCCGATATTTTATTTTGCAGAATAAGATTGATAAAAACAATATAGGGAGAAAAATGCTATCATCTTATCCTGGAAAGCAAATAACTTACTTCATTTCATCTGTAAGTTATTTGATCAGTTGACTAACTCATGATGTGTGCTATATATAAGTAGAAAACAGAAAAATCATTCTGAGCTGAATCAGGCAGTTTCATTTCTGACTGCATGCTGTGTGTTTTGGTTCTGTACATACTGGTGGAGAAACAGGATCTCTGGAGTGCAGGAGCAGTGAGGACTCTTGCAGCCCCGCAGGCTCCATGCTGACAAGCTGCTGCGACTTTCAGCCCTCCTGCTGCAACCCTCGCCTCAAAAATAAATAAAAAGACATTAATATGACATGAATAATCCATAATCTGGAAGGATATTTAGCTCTTTTAGTTATCAAGTTGCCATTTTACTAACTGCAACAATGGTTTAGGACGACTGGAACATGAAAAGGTATCAATGCTTTCAAGCTTGCAGATACATTCAAGAGTGAAAGAATTTGTCCTCTGTGAAAGGAAAATGTCCTCTAATCGTGTTTTTCATGGTTTACCTTCATTGGTACCACCTGAGAATCTAGTGAGCAAAGGTGATTGTGGTGCTGAAAGAAAGATCCTCCAGCATTACACAAGCCTTGTTAAGAAACCTTTTAAAATGAGAGGTTATTTAATGAATTTGAGTTGATAAAATTAAAGGTCTAACCCAACAGTTTCTCCACACTGAACTAAACCAAGGTCTTTGTGAGTACTGCTCATTCTTTAATTACTATACTCCCACTGAGATATTCCACTGCTATGTTATATACAGATAGTACTTTATGTGAGCAGCACATCTCAATGTTCCTACTGCACATACACTGCCACCATAAATACTTCAAAAACGCATGTGCCACTCTAACTTTTTAAAGTGACTTTTCTTCCAACATAGGTTATGAATTATTTAAATGGATTTATTTTTGCGACACCGTACTGTTATATGTAGGCTACAGTGTGTTCTGGAGTAGCTTGAGGAAACATTCCCGCTGTGTGTGTGTGTGCGGAGATTCTGTCTATCAACACGCACCACCTTTAGGTAAGAAATTATTTTTTATTCAAAACTTGTTGAACGAATTGCTTAGCTGGGATATCAAAGAGAATTTCCAAAAATAGGAGGAAACTGAGGCTACACTGCCTCTGTAAGTTTCTAAGTCATCCACTTGCTTTGGCTCCCAAACGGTGAAACCGCAGCAGGGATTTTATATCAGCAAGTGCTGTTACTAACAGAAGGAAAAATAAATCACAACAAAGCTTTCTAAAGTTAGAATTTTTAGTCCATGTTATCCTCGCGCTCTGCAGTAACAGTAACGAGTGCCCTGTCCTCCACACCAAGTTTCTCTGACTCCTCCCCTCCTGCTGCAGCTGGAGCAGCTGTCTGACACTCAGTTTTTATTTCCTCATTCATATAATTGATATCAAAGCTCATACTGAAGGACACTCATCTGCAGAAGTCTGTATCTTTACGAATACTGAAATCCCTGTTAGGCATTATTGACGTTACATTTAACCTGACCATGCATCAAAGTCAGAGACAGCAATCACTGGACCTCAATGACTTTATCATCAGCTCAGAATAAAACCACATTAGCGCTCTGAACTATGCAGGCAGTTCCCCTGCAGTGACTCATTTACTGTACATCACTGTAAAAATCCCTATTAAAAAAGGCACCAGAACAAAGCCGTTTACAGCAGGGCTGTCAAAGATAACACTGGGGGTGTGTAGTATCGTGATATTTTGTTTGCTAATAATGTATCGATACAGGGACAGCAGAAATCGATATTTTGTTACAAAAAAAGTTTTTGTGGACTGGAACATGCTCTGACTTCAGAGCATGTTGATCAGCTCCTTTTTCTGAGCAAGAATTCTGACACTGTCCAAATGTGTTTAACTTTTTTTTTTATGGCAGCAATAAACATGACTTACTTATTACTTATTTTAATTTAAGACATGTTTTATTTTAATTAAGTTTAAAACTTTTTTATTTAATGTAAAATTATATTTTGTTTTAATTTACTTTCAAATTCTTCAGTTGCTGAATGGGCTGCATAGGTTTCACAAATTGCATAGTTCAGAATAGCTATAATTGTACCAGATGGTTGCATTCAGTTAAGTTGGACTAGACTGTAATACAAACCGTTCAGTTTGTCAACAATAAAACTGACTGAAATGAGAGAAAGACTGAATGTGAGACTTTGTTATTAGATAAAATGAATATTGATAAAGTTTACCTTTATGTACAGAATCTGAATATCGCAAAATATTTTTTAAAAAATTGCAATAATATCGTATTGTGCGTTAAGTATTGTGATAATATCGTATTGTGGGCTGTATGGTGATTCCCACCTCTAAATAACACCCAGCAAAGACTCCAATCTGGTCGCTAGGCACCTTTGGAAAATGTGGATTTTGGATTTTTACACTACAACTTAAGTAACAGACATTGCGTAATTAACCTCTGTTACTTGAGTAAAGGATAAAAAATTAAATGGCCCTATAGATAAATGTCTTTATTTACAGAAACAAACAACAAAAAAGACATTTTCTATAAATTAACAAAAACTTTGTATTATAATTACAGGGCAGTCTAGGCCATGATCTACAACAATTTTAAATGCGATTTTCAACATGTATTTTTTACAATTTAAACCTAAAAAGTTGTGCTGACCGATTTCGTTCATTTCGTTTCACTTACTACAAAAAAGAGAAAAAAAAAGAAAAAAGCTTTATAATGTGGAGAAAATATATTTGCACGTTGAATTTGTAGTTAAACTTCTTTAAGCTCCTAGGACCTGGCGTCCACATATGTGGACATCACATTTTGGGTTATTTAAACTAAAATACTCAATTTTGCTCTACATGGGCCTGATATCCACTTACGAGGACATTATACTGCTACTGTTCTATCAAATTTTAAAATGAATATCCTCATATGTAGCTCTTATTTTTCTTAAAAACAAAAATAAGGTAAAAAAAATAAATAAATAAATAAATCTGGTAATTCTTTGTTTTTACATTCGTCAGGCCCCAATATGCCCAAATATCAAAGAGAAATTAAAAATTCATGTCGTGGAAGAGTTTGGGTCTTAGGAGGTTAAACTGTAAAATAGGAATTTCTTTGATGTGGCCCATGTAAGATCAAAGTGGACTGTATGTGGCTCATGATGTAAGATTAGTTTGACATCGCTGGTTTACAGCCTGCAAAGAATCAACCACTATGATGCGTCTGAAACTTTTCTGTATGGTTTCCTTTTTTAAGACTCCACATAAATCAGTTTATGTGTAGAAGTACAACATGTGGAAGCTATTCTAATGAGTCAGACAGCAAACAGTGGCTGAGGCTTCCAGAAAGGGACCCTCATCCCCACCAGCATAAACTATATTTAAGAAAAAAAAAGAAAAAAAAAAAAGGAGAACAAAAAGGACAAAGCAAAAATAGATTTACACCACCGAGATAGAGGATCATCGTTGTTAATGCTAATGTATGCCATGTGCCAAATGTTACTGATTGTGCACGTTTTCTGCTGTAAGAGTTGTTAAACCTGTAGACTGATGGAAAGGGTGGGGACCGTAACGTTGCACTACTAGGTAAACTGCACTAATATGCTCTCACTGAACACTGTCATCCAGCTGTAGCAGGTTAGACATGCAAACAAACGGCTGATAATGAGCCGGCTAAAACAACAACAGCTGGTCATAAGCCAACATTATGCCAGCTCGAGTTCCATCTGATAAATATGTTGATTACATTCTCACATTGTATGGGAGTTTATTCACTAAATGTCTGTCCAACAATGTTACATCCACTCCAAAGAAAGTTTCACTAATGATGGCTAACTGCAGCAAAATCATCGGTGCTTGCTGACATAAAGGTTCAGGATATTCTCAACAACTCGCGTCAGTATTGCTTTCAAATAGAAGTGAGCTTCACTGACTAATCGACTTGCTTCAGACTACTTTCAAAGTTTTACAGCCTCCTCCAGAGTAAATGGACATAGATATACCACAACTGAGGTAAACAGTCACTAAGATATACAGCAGCCAGATTTGGTTGTCCTACAGCGCCCAACATAGCTAGGATTATGCACTTATATTGGGAGGGGTTGGAAAGCAGGATCTACTGACATCTAGTGGTGAGATTTTATACACCATACCTTTAAAGTAAAAACTGGGGCTCTTGAAGCATGTGGACTGCAGAATAAAATTCAACAACAGCTCAATCACGCAAAACAAACTGCCTTAATATTGAACACAATTCAGCCCCAGCTTTGTTGCCATTCATACAAATAATAATAATAAATCTATATTAGTCATGGCCTACAAAGTGAACACAGCAGTTGCCTACAGGTGGTAATTATTATCATACTAAATTTGAACCTCTGCTGTGTTCCCGCCTTCCTTTCTTTAAGACTTTGTGTAATTAATGGGATTAATTGCAAGTGAGCTTCTTTTTTTATCTTAATACAAGGCAACTCAGTTCATAACTTTGACCCTGCTTACCATAGAAAATTCTAGCACAATGCATCAAGATGGCGAAATTAACGTTTCTATATAAGACACGAACGTCATTTTTTAAGGTTTTGTTTAGGTATAACCACAACTCCACTCATCGCTCTTCTTATGAAGCGAGGCTTGCGCAGTTGCCGCGGGTTGACACCGGTGTCAGTTGGTGCTCAGGTTCAAATGTGCAGCACACACAACATAAATGCGGAGGACAATTTTTCATTTATTTATTTATTTTAATCAATACCTGCTATCAACACTGACTAATGACTTATGTGCAACAGCGCGAATAACAAATGCAAAGTAACGTTATATAAAGTTGCACTTACAGAGGTCCTGAGCAGTTTTCCGATGGTGGCTGCCATTTTGGATTATGTCACTGGAGGCACGGTTGAGCAGGTTATTACACACGTGCTCAATTCCAACCTCTCCTTTGAAGGAAAAACTATAAAAATAAATGAATTGTATTAATATTTTGCCAGCTCAATTTATCGAATATGCCGACCATAAAACGTATTTTGTGACAAATTATGGCGCATAAAGAAAATGCTAAAGTCACGTTACCTTCAGGTACAGCTCGTAATATTTAGACAAAAATATTTTAAGTGAGCGAAACACGAAGCTGATATTTTTTTTCTTTTTAATTTAAATTGTGTTTGTTTGACCGTAAAAATGCTAAATTGGTCGTTGCGGTCTCTGTTGAACACGCTGAGCAGAAAGCCACTAGGAAAAAAAAACGCGACGCCTGATATATCCCACATCCCTGAATGTAGCATAAACCTTTGCGAACACGTGACTGGTGGCGGAAGTTGAGTCTAATTAGAAGTTGACCTCAAAAGCATGAGAAATGCATGCTTGTAGGCGATGTACTGTAATAGTGTCACTGTGAGTGATTTAATTTATGAAACGTGAATGTACTCGTTGTTCTAATGGATCCTAACCTGTTGTACTGGAAAGCAGAGGGACAGGTAACGGTGCACAGCATGCATAGCATCACCTCTCACAGTTACCATGGAATTGGTTTCTTTCGTGCTTTTTCATGACTACACTTTTCCTGTTTTACAGTCTTTCCTCCGTCGACTCAAGATCTGGGTTAATCTCCTTAATCCAACCCTCCTGCTCTCATCTGACGTGAGTAGCAACCACTGCAGTGATCCGATATTATGGGATGAGTGGAAAATACCTGATGTTTACCTTGTGATTTTGCTCCCCGCAGCCTGAGATACAAAAGGCTCACTCTCTCCTTGGAAGCGGAGAAAAATTAAATGAAAAGGTCAGATTATGTTGAAGGATCTGAGTGCACAGTGGTCACGTACACAACACTGTGAACCTGCTGCAGGTTGTTTTACTTCTCTTTCTTTCATTTTCTCTACTAGGATGAAGCTGCACTGACCATCTCACTTGTAAGTCTTGCAAGAAGTGACCCTAAATTAAGATTTCCTCGCTATCAGTCTTATTAAAGTATTGTTAAGTGGAAGGAGCTATGTTGTGCAGATGTGATTTAAAGGAGGATGACCACTTTGCCTCCACAGTCATCTGTCCACCCTGATTCTGGGGCTGCTCTTCCCCTAATTTTTCGGCCGCCAGGTAACATACTTTTACAAGTGTTGTTTACAAGTTTCCATACATACAGTTGCAGTGTGATCAGTTCATATGTGTGATAACAAAGATTTAAACAGTTGTTAAAGATGCTACAAAGGCTGCAGGTTTTCCAGATAAACACCTGTAAGTTCAAACAGCAATCAGCTGTGTTTTTTCCCATGTGTATTCCTGAAGCATTAAAATAGACCTGTTAGACTTTTCCATATTTTATCTCCAAAGAAAAACTTTGGTCATGTGTTATATGAGATAAAGTTTCAAATAACAAGGTTAACATGTATAACATATATATAAGTAACCTGCGTGATCAGGTAGAAGAAAAGGAGCTTAAGAAGGGGGGGGAATGGGATGAAAATAACCTGTGTCAGATTGATGGGCTGCACCAGGGTCCATTATGTCTGTGAATTAAATGAAAGCTACCCTAGTAGAATCCAAGTAAATGGGCACAATAGCAGTCCATATCTATATATTGTGCAATGAAAAAGGATAATGAATGCAACAATATTTCAAAACATGCAGCTTTCTTGTGATTTCTTTAAGTAGTCTTCAGGAATAGTTCTCCAGGCTTCATGAAGGACATTCAAAGCTCTTCTTTGGATGTTGGCTGCCTTTTCTTCTGTTCTCTGTCAAGATGATCCCACACTGCTTCAATAATGTTGAGGTCCAGGCTCTGGGGAGGCCAATCCATGACCGATAGCGTTCCACTGTGTGTTTTTTTTCTATCCAAGTATGCAGCACTGCACTAGCAGTGTGTTTGCAAGGTGGAACTCAAATGAACTCCAGTCTTATCCCTATGTTTCCGAGTTCTTAATAATGGCTTCCTGACAGCCACCTCCCATTGAGACCATTTCTGATGAGGTTTTGGTGAGCAGTAGATGGGTCCACATACACACACACACACACACACACACACACACACACACACACACACACACACACACACACACACACACCTACCTTTCAGGTACTCCTCGTCTGCTGTAGTTTTTTTTTTTTTGACTGTCTGTTGTGTCTACACATAACAATCGTTCATCCCTTAAGTTAAATGTCCTTTTATGCTTGAATGATTCAGAACAGTCCTCTGAAAATGGTCAGGTACAACGAAAGAACAGAAAATGAGTGTGAAAGCAGCTGATGTCCAAAGAAAAACTTTGAAAGACGTTTAGAAAGCCTGCAGAACTATTCCTCAAAAGCACTTAAAACACTTCTAAATAATAAAATAAACTGTCTCCTTACAATAAAAATACATTTTTTTAAAAACACAAACAAGGTGCGGCTCAAGACTTTTGCACAGTGCTGTATATCGCTGAAAGAGTTTTACAGGAGATTCTGATGAGTTCATGTCCACCTGCTTCTTTTCAGCATTTCTTCCTATATCAGGACCTTTGGTAGGTGTCTTCTCCTTTATCTATAGATAGATAGATAGATAGATAGATAGATAGATAGATAGATAGATAGAGATATAGAACTTTTTTTTTCAAAAGGAAGTTTATTTATTTAATTTCACAGGTTGTTGCCAGTCTTTTGCCACACAGCACTGTGAAACCTGCTCTGTTTTGGCAGGTAACAAAGCATATTGATGAGATTGATAAATATATATATATTAGACATGAACAAAGTAACTAATGGCAAATATTCCACTGCACTCTTTCAGTTTCTGCTGCAGAGTTACAGTGCTGGGTTCAATTATGCAAACAGAAATTCTTCATCAGAGCAGGTAAAGTGTTTAGATCAGGCCTATATTTTCATTTATGAGCTGATTGTGTGATCAAATAGCTCAATCATTTTTTTTTAAAGTATCTTTTCTCTAATCTCGAGCCCTCCCTCTGTTTCTGCACTTATCTCTCAGCACCAGGGGTACAACATTTCTCTGAAGCAGCTTCTGTTGATCACTGGTACAGTCTCCTATACAACATGTGCAGGGGTGTGTGCATTTTGATTATGGAAATCGTAACCGTAATGCCTCAAGTAAACTTTTGGTTTTTCAGTCATTGCTACTTTGTATCTTCTGTTTCAGGCCCTCCCTCAGATTTTTATCAACAGACTAGGTTTAAGAAGCTCAGCAGTGCAGACTTTCTTTAGGTCAATATTACCAATCCCTCTCTCAGGTAAGTTCTGTGTGCTGAATACAAGCTGCTGTGCTTAGTGCATAAATAGTATTGTGGAGACTCGTACAGTAGAAATCATCCCAATGCAGACACTGTATTTAAAGTTTGCATTTTAGGTTTCTATTAGAGTAGCTTTGCATGATTTACAGTTCAGAATAATCCTTATGTATTTTACACTTAGCTTTGCAGACCCTCTGTCTGAAACAAGCTGCTCTGCTTTTAAAGTAACTTTCTTCTTATCCTGATTGGCTTCCTCTTGCCAAATGAAGGTTTAGCAGGTGGTATGAGCTCACATATTTGCCTGGGAAGACCATATTGGGGATAATAGGAAAAAAATGAAGCCTGAGCCTATTGGTACCCTAAAAGAGCAAATAAACTAGCATACTTTCAGCTCTGCAATGTTGTTTTACTCTCCTCAGCTACTCTGGCTTTCTTCAATGTGTTAACTGTAAGAAGTGAGGAGTCAGAAACTGGCATCCAAGTGTTTGATCACAATGGAAATCCTGTTGGCATGTCCAAAGCAGCAGGAGAAAAGGTATTTTTAAATTAAAAAAAGAAAAATCAGTAATTTCAGTGAAATCTTGATGTAGTAAAGATCTTTCCTTTTTTGTGAGGCTGTGTGGGAGACTGCCTTGTCAAGAGCGGCACTGTTCGGTATGACCGCCGCCGTTCCTAATCTGCTGGTGCTACTCATGAAAAGGTCAGCCTTTTGTTAAAGCCGTCTTTAACACCCTCCGAATAAAATCAGGTTTGACCGAATAGATTTTTCTTTACAGGGTGAGACCCTTCCAGAGGAACTCTCTGCTTGTCGCTCCTCTCCGACACATAAGCACAGCGCTCGTCCTTGGCCTGATGATTCCCGTTTCATTCAGTCTCTTTCCACAGCTGGGAACGGTAAGGGTCGGGGTCCTCCTCTGCTCTCAGGTTTTGTTTTGCTTTCTTGAACTTAGCTGACACTGACCTTGTTTTGCAGATAAAGAGGGAGCAGTTGGAGGAGGAGCTGCAGGCTGCAGCAATTGGGAGACATTTATTCTACCACAGAGGACTCTGAAAAGCAGCTTTAGATAGAAGACACACAATCCACTGACACATGTTCCACAAACTGCAGAGAGCATGACAGGAACAACCACCACATCACACACACACCCCAAAATAAAGAGTTTATTTAAAGCAACAGTTTACTTTCTGATAGAAATTTATTTCACTTTGAGTATTAGTTGGATTTATAGATATAGCAAATATTACACATTTTCATGAAAATATATTTTCAAAGTTGCACGAGCCTATGTGTTACCGTCACCTGAAATACTGCAATGTGGTGGAAAATGGATTCAACCGTACAACAATGGCGCTAACGACACTGATTTAGAAGAGTGGAGAGAAAAAAACAGCTTGGAAAATAAGACGTGTAATTAAATACAAGTGAGTCAGTGTGGGAATGGAAGCATTAATCGTTATTTAATCAGCTCAAGACTGAAGTGGAAGCTGTTAGTACAACTCTGAAAATTCCCCACCGCACAACAGTTTACTTCTGTTTCAGCTGTGCGCGGCGCTAATGCTGTTAGCAAAATAGAAAATGTGACATTCCTTTAAAAGAAAAACAAGAATCTACAAGTTGTGCAGTGTCTGCTACACTTGTAATCTGATTTCCCCGCACAGCAAAGTTTCTATCAGCTAAATCGGTAATTGCAAAACCTGCACACACATGTGACAGTACAAAGTGAGTACCCAGCCATGAACAAGCTTTGTGACGTTTGGAGTTGCTGCGTTGCACCGTGAACAGGAAGCCAATGTGTGGGAAAACGCTCTGATGGAAAATCACTGCTCGTTGTTTCTGCTCTACAAACTCCAAGTCAACAGCTGCGGCGCTTTTCCCCTCATACCTGTTACTGTTAAGGGATAAAACTTGCATTGTTTTACATTTTCAGCAAATCCCACATAAAGACCATCGTTTCAGATTACTCAAAAACTCAAGCAGCTGTGCACTGAGGTCTACACCTCAGGCAGCAGCCAGTCTGTTCACATTGTGTGTTGATATTTTTAATAACTCGAGCTGTAGATTAATTTAGTTTCTGCTAAAAAACATTAATTATCACCAAACTAATCCTTTCATTGCTCCCATTATTGGTGTGTGAGTCCCATGATGTATTAGATAAGCAGTGCACCATAAAATCTGATGCTAGGGACACTTTTCTTCCTTGTATTAACAGTGTGCCATTTAAAAAAAACAAACAAAAAAAAAACGTAATGATCCCAACAGTGAGTCCATGCTGCGGATGGTAACCTGCAGTAGAGTGTTTGAAAACAGCTTTATATCCTCAAGAGCTGCTCTGCAGCTGCCAAATGAAAGAGGAAGTTCTCCGTCGCTGGAGGGAAATGACGCTGCTTTAAACCTTCCAGTGTGATTTTAGAGTCTTCACACTCATCAGCAAGAGCAACCAGGTTAGCGAGGATCTCTTTAGTCTTGACAGAAATGTCCTGCAGATGAAGGGCACATTAGATTTAAGACTAGGTTTCTTGCAGCTGACGCTTTCCTGTCCGGTGTTTTTAACTACGTTCTTACCTTGATCACCTGACTGTCTGACTTCTCTGCGTCCTCCGCAGACTGCACGATGAGTTGGCCGATGTCCTTGTGCAACTTCCCCATAGCCATGGCTTCTGTTGTGAGAGACTCAGCATCAGTCTGAGAGAATCAAAGCAACATATTGCTCTCTCTTTGAACACATGCTACCTTTAGCACTCTGGGATACTGTGATGGTGCTGTCTGGGAGGTTCACAAACACATCAAACAAATCCATTCTGTTGCTCACTTCCGGATTTACAAACCCTGCTATGTATCCTGTGGAGGAAGCAAACATATTGGAGCATTAATAATTCACCCATTCACCCCAGTCATGGCAGTGCAGATAGTTGCTAAGCTGCGTGATGAGTTTTCTGTTAATTACACAGATAAACCAGTAGGCAGCCTCACCGGGGCATTTCTTTAAATCCTCCAGTTCAGCATCACTCAGGTGGACGTACGGGTGGAGGATGGACCAGTCTTTCCTGTGCCACACGAGAGCCGGCAGAACTCTGAGAGACAAACAGAGAAAAGAGTTACCCACACAACACAATTATGTCCACTATGATATGATTATGAAAGTCTTAAATTCACCTCGTGAACTCCAGCAACGCCTCAATCCGAGGGTGATGGACAACAATCCGCTTCTTCAGCATCAAGGCTGTATACAGGATGATGGTCTCCATCCCGAACTGAGACACCACATCTGAGACAAGAGCAAAAACATGGTCGAAGATTTGAGATCTTGTGACTTTTTCCACTAACAGCTAACATTTTAAAATGTTCAATGAATTAATTAAAAAAAGCTGTACATCAACTAAAAATGGATATAATAATTACTTAGATGCCAAACTGCATTTGCATAACGTTTTCCTGCCGTCCCCAGCTATTCATTTATTGTTATCCCATATTTTTTACACTACTTAATGCAGAAATTGTTGCTTGAGATGATATCTCAAGCAGCTATCGTGTATTTTCTCCATGATTATGACTCTGGCTCCATTGTTTCTGGCACACTGAGCACCATCTGCTGCACGAGTAGCAGAGTAGCATCACAGCTGAGCAAACAGTTATAACTTCAAAGTTAATAAATGACAACCCCATCATTTTCCATTTAAAGTATATCTCACTATATATGTGTATGCCCGTGTAAAAAAAACTTTTTCACGAGACTGTGTGGAGACGTGATTAAGTACACCTCATCATTCGGTAGCTCGTGCGACCACTTTAAACAGCAATAACATAAACTCATAATTTTCTCTCTGATTTCATCAGTCTCTAACAACACTAGAGGCATTGTGGCCCAGTCTTCTTTACAACATAGCTTCAGTTCATTGACGTTTTACAGTCAGTCATTTATGCACAGCTCTTTTAAGGAAAACTTCAGCTATCAGACAGATGGGCCTCTTTGGTATACAGGGGAATTCTGGTCGACTCAATGACTGTAACGTGCACTTCTGGAAGGATTGTGGTATTGTGTTAACACACGCCTCAATGCTCCAGACCAGCAAACTGACAAAACTTCTGCTTTTATAGAGGTTCTCACACTTAACAATGATAAGTTAATCAAGTACATTTGATTAGCTGCACCTGGGTACCCTCTTATTAAAGCGGTAAGTTTATTAGATTTTCTCAGGACTGCATAAGGTTGTAAGAAAACTTTCATTTTCATGTGAAGTATCAGCTGACCCTGATATGTTTTACTTCCTAAAAACCTCCAGTAACAGCGGGGGTTTCTAATAAGAGCTAAAAAGCATGAATTCTTTGCTTTTAAAAAGTTCAAATAGTGTTTGGCCACAACAAAACAAATGAAACAAATAACAAAAATCTTAAATAGCAGATTTGTGTACACAGGAAAGTCCGGGAAAGGTGTTCAGTATTTTTATGTGTGTTCCTCTTTACAAACGTGAAGTCCTACCTTTGACTGAACCTGCCAAGTAGGCTTTCCGAACATCGTAGTCCTTAATGAGAAACGAGCCGTTTTCGTCGCTCTGACAGATTCCTTTGGTGAGGACGGTGATGTAGGCTTCCATCATTTTCACCGGACTTCCGTGTTTGACATACATCCTGAGAAATAAATGTAACTGTGTGAGTTCAGCCCAAAGCACAAAGACATAAGGTGATGCTTCGTATTCATAAAGACTGTCACCTGCAGAGTATTCTACTGAGTGCAGCATATTTCTCAGGGTTGAAGTCTTTTGCTGTAACAACTACTGAAAAATGAGTGACCTTGACGAAGAGAAAGAGAGACATTAAAGAAATGCTCATCTATGGAGGGATGGAGATATTATATGTGACAAAAAGGATAAAGCTAATGCCTGGATAAAGACACCTTACCTTGTTTAGTGCTGTCGGCTCCTGTACTTCCATTGTAGTAATGTAATACCAGGTACGGGAGAACTGACCAAACACAAAAGTGTGAAAGTCACGGCCATCGTGTGTCAGGCAGCACTTGCTGAGCAGGACTTCCCTTAGTTCGTCGCCCACAGATGGATAGCACCACACCCACAAAGTGTCTCCATTCACATCTTTCTCTGAAGGAGGGGAAATAAAAGCAACATGTAGCAACATTTAGCATGTCAGGAGAAAGAAATGCATTCAGACTGGACTTTCAGGGTCTTCTAAGAGCATCACTACCAATAACAAGGTTACTGGAGGCGCTCAGGAACCCATCCAGAGCCATTCAGGTTGAACATGCAGGAGCAATAAACCAGTGAGGGGACATTCTCGGATCACAATAGTATCATGTGATTGTCCTGCATGTTCAGCGGATCTGAGACGCCGACTTCGCTTAAAAAAAAAGACAAAAGAACGACTTCCTAACCGAAACTTACCGATTAATCCCACGCTTAACATAAGCTGCGTTTCAGTCGTTGCCATATTCCATACCTGAAACAGTTCATAAGCACAAGTTAACTGGAGAGCAGCCACCGGGCGTCTTCTTCTGCGGACATAGTTGTAACAGGAAAGTTACCTTGAGAGTTCATGCGAGATCAGAATGCCAGAGAGCGATGCTGGATGGGTTTAATGGGACAGAAAGTGGGCTAAAACTTGCCAGCAGTCTGATTCAGAAGATTTCTGCTGCTGTCAACAAACATTTCCCCTCTCTCTCTCTGCGAAGCTGCTTCCCTCTTCCGGGACAGGAGGGCTGTGCAGGGAGGAGCTACGCAGCTCACAGCCAATCACAGCAGCCGTAACGGTGCGTTCATGGTAACTCACAAAATGCAAGTAATGTTCACGGACGGCAGGAAAATATAAATTTGAAATTTTATGAATTCATAGCATTTCACATTATGATGTGATAGAAAAGTCTGCGTTTTCACGTAATCTGTAGCACAGATATATGTTTTTGAAAGTAAAACAGTCAAAATAAAACCAAGATTGCTTTTAAGATTGCATTCTGTACTGTAAGTGGCAATATTGGACTGGCAGTGGAGCACATTCTCTAACATAATGATTATATTTATACAGCTAATAATTGTATTCTATTTAGCTTTAAATTATCATTTTTATGTTACTTATAGAGCTACTTTTAATTTTGTCATATTCCGTTTTACTGAGTTATTTGACTTTGTTTAGCTATTGTTTCATGGTTTTATTGGTTGTGTTTACTCTTTGCTACCTATGCACGGGAATTTACGAACTTGGTAGATAAACTGGGCTCTATCTTATCTTATTTCACACGCATTGATTGAATTGATCTTTTTTGAGTTAATGTTTTTCTGAATAGTACTTGAAGGTACCATTGGGGGGAGCACATACGGGAACCTTGTACCGTCAGAGTTGCCAGGTTTGATTAAAGCCCTCACTTGGGAAGTTTAGATTATGCATTGCTATTCTACGTTCTAAAATGGACCAGTGACTTCAGACGGCCACTGGTGCTAACGCTATAGAAACTTTCATAAAAGCACAAGAGTTACAAGTTATTTCCTGTTTTAAATTGTATCATTTTAATGATCATGTTTCCGTTACTGAAAACATGCCACAGCCAACGGAATCATTTGTCATTTAAAGTCTTATGTGCTTGCATATCCAAAAAGGTCTACAAGATGTGAAAAGGGTGTGTTTACAAATGATAAAAGTGAAATAAAAATAATAACAAAACTACGCGGATACGCTGAACTGTACGTTGTATTAAGTTAATTGTCTTTATTTCCTTTCACCGCCTCATAGATGCGGCGCACACAGTATGGGATTGGGGGGGAGGGATAACACGTGACGCAACTGGCAACCCTACCAAGGCTACTCACGAGGTTGTTCCTTTCTCAGCCAGCACCGTTGCACAGGGTGAGTGCGTGGCTTTGATGGACTGGTAAAATTTCTTAAAATTAATCCAAGTCAACCAATTTTGAGCTTTGCTAAAAGGTCATCGACATGCCGGCGTATTTTCAGCGGCCAGAGAATGCTCTGAAACGAGCGAACGGTGAGTATACAAACGGCTTCGTGTTTTAACAGATGGGCCACATCCATGCTAACTACTGGGCGAAGGGTTAGCTGGCATTAGCCGTTGGTGACTCGTTGTTGTTAGCCGGCCGGGCTAACTGCTAACGCTAGCCGGATGGCGGGGAAGCCATATCGAAATTGTGAAGCTACGTTGGTATGTAGCCAACAGTCTACGCAGATTTTTAAATTACAAAAGAAAGACTTTTTAGAAAAGTAAGTGACTGCCAGAGAGCTGTTAACCTTCTACGTAGCTTTACGGTGTTGTTAACGCTGCCTGGGAATCGGTGCTGTAAGTAGATCCTACTATCACCGACGCACCAACAGCGGCCTAATCAGCCGGCTCTAGCTTGTCACGGCGTGTGAAGCGTTTGCTTTTTTTTAATGATGCGGGACTTGACGCGTTTATTGTTGACTTATATTATTTTAACATGTTTGCGCAGAATTTCTTGAGGTTGGCAAGAAGCAGCCGGCCTTGGATGTCTTGTACGATGTCATCAAAAGCAAGAAACACCGAACATGGCAGAAGATCCACGAGCCCATTATGCTCAAATATCTGGAGCTCTGCGTCGATCTTCGCAAGAGTCACCTGGCCAAGGAGGGTCTCTACCAGTACAAGAACATCTGCCAGCAGGTCTGCAAGAAAAAATCTGTGATTTTTGCACACACAAAATAATTTATGCAAAATAGCAGTTTAGTCTAAATGTAAGCGCTTTCTGTTTCCAGGTGAACATCAAGTCTTTGGAGGATGTGGTTAGGGCCTACCTGAAGCTGGCAGAGGAGAAGACTGAGACAGCCAAGGAGGAGTCCCAGCAAATGGTCCTGGACATCGAAGATCTGGATAACATCCAGACCCCAGAAAGGTGATGCTGCTTAAGTTTTTATATAGTAAATCAGCTGTTTAACAAATGACTTAATTCATTTCTTAGGGCTGGTGTTTGATTTAACTTTAAATTTTGATTTGGTTTTTTTTTTTTTCAATTAAACAAATAAACTGGACTAATGTGAAACTTGCTTTGATTTTAGCGTGCTCCTGAGTGCTGTGAGTGGAGAGGACACTCAAGATCGTACTGATCGCCTGCTCCTCACTCCGTGGGTGAAGTTCTTGTGGGAGTCCTACCGCCAGTGCCTTGACCTGCTGAGAAACAACTCCAAGGTGGAGCGTCTATACCATGACATTGCACAGCAAGGTAGGGACATGCATCAAATTACTTTTTAAATACTGTCTGTTTTCATGATGTCATGTTCTAGTCCTAAGTCAATATTCCAGGCTGCTTACTACCATCTTAATATAAAGTTTTTGTATTTTTAATCGTTTTCTGTATATGGATGTTAATTAACACCAATGCATGTATAGTATGTTTTATAAAACAAAAATCTTTCCCAATGAAGTCATTTAATTATTATTCAGAAATGTATTTCAAGTCTGTTTGCTGTGAGTCTAGGATTAGCTAATCCTCAAGGTATTACAGCAGTTACGCAAAGCAATGCGATGTAATAAGATATAATGTAACAGATTAAATTAATTGTCAAAGTGAACAGTTATTGTTGTTGTTGTTACTATTAATATTAAATAACTGAATAGTTTTGCAACTGCAAACATTTTTACAGTTAAAACCTTTAAGTACGAGGCTCTAAAATCCTACCTTCCCTGCAGCATTCAAGTTTTGCCTTCAGTACACCCGCAAGGCAGAATTTCGTAAGCTCTGTGACAACCTGCGCATGCATCTGGGTCAGATCCAGCGCCATCACAACCAGAGCACTGCCATCAATCTGAACAACCCTGAAAGTCAGTCCATGCACCTGGAGACACGTCTGGTGCAGCTGGACAGCGCCATAAGCATGGAGCTGTGGCAGGTTAGTCTACCTAACACTCTTCAACAACTACACAAGCATTTTCAGATCGGTTGCCTCCACTGTTGTGGGATGCTGTAATGTGCAGCTGGCAATGTATAATATTATAGTAGCTTTGAAACATGATGAATGTAAAATTAATGGTACTAATGCAATTATTCTTTTTCCTCTCAGGAAGCATTCAAGGCTGTTGAGGACATCCATGGCCTGTTTGCTCTTTCCAAGAAGCCTCCCAAACCACAGCTGATGGCCAACTACTACAACAAGGTGTCTACTGTATTCTGGAAATCTGGAAACGCTCTCTTCCATGCCTGCACACTTCACCGGCTCTATCATCTGTCCAGGGAGATGCGAAAGAATCTGACCCAAGAGGAGATGCAGCGGTATTCCATTAATTCCTTGTGGATAAATGCACCAGTGTTTGTTTGTTTTTTGTTTTTAAAATTTGATCATGACCAAATATGTATTGAAATTTACTTTCAATTTTCAGGATGTCTACCCGAGTCCTCCTGGCTACGCTATCTATTCCCATCACCCCTGAGCGTACCGATATTGCTCGCTTGCTTGACATGGATGGCATCATTGTTGAGAAACACCGAAGGCTAGCTACCCTCCTTGCCCTGCAGTCTCCACCAACCCGCCAAAGTCTCATTAATGATATGGTACACTATGTGCTCAAGAAGAGAGAGAAATCTTCACACCCTTTTAAGAATATAGTTTTTTGTTTTTATCTGTTCTTTAATTTGTTTTAAATTTTTTGTCAAATGTATGATTTTTGTGTTTTAGGTTAGATTTAACTTGCTGCAGTATGTTGTAACTGATGTGAAAGAACTTTACAACTGGCTTGAGGTCGACTTTCATCCTCTGAAGCTGAGCGGGAGAGTGACCAAGGTAAACTGTCCAGCTTCATGTGGCAGCAGCAAACGTAATAATTACAAGGAGCTGTCGTTCAGTTCATTTTCTTACATACAGCTTGAAGTTTATTCATTTAATTAACATTTCTTGTTGCTTGTAATTTCCTACTCTTCTAGGTGTTAAACTGGGTGAGAGATCAGGCTGAGAAGGAACCTGATCTTCAGCAGTATGTCCCACATCTGCAGAGTAACACCATCCTGAGGCTCTTGCAACAGGTAATCCTCTCTCTCTTCTGGTTAATCTTTTTTTCTAAATCACTTCTACCCTGAAATGGGTGTAATTGTCTTCATTTTTTAAATTTTAGGTTGCACAGATCTATCAAAGCATCGAGTTCAGTCGTCTGGCCTCTCTGGTTCCATTTGTGGACGCCTTCCAGCTGGAGCGCTCCATTGTAGATGCTGCACGGCATTGTGATCTGCAGGTAAGACTCACATTGGTAGAGACACTGACATCACTGATGGTCCAGAAACAGGGATGTGAGCTATTACTGAAGTAACATGCTGCGTTTTTGTAGATTATCTAACATTTCTTTTTGTCTTGTAGGTCAGAATAGACCACACCTCTAAAACTCTGAGCTTCGGCTCTGATCTGAACTACTCGACCAAAGAGGATGCTCCTGTTGGACCTTTCCTGCAGAACATGCCGTCAGAGCAGATAAGGAACCAGCTCACTGCCATGTCTGCATCTTTGGCTAAAGCCATACAGGTCATCAAGCCTGCCTCCATCCTGGTGAGTTCAACCTCTAACCGATACACAGTGACCAGAGGCACCTAATATACAGCGCCCCCCCCCCCCCCCCCCCCCCCCCCCCCCCCTTTATTAATGTACATACAGTGACGGTATTTTTCATGTTATATTTAAAACATTACTCATGTTATGCCTTTGTTTGAATTCAAGTGCATCTTATTTATTTTTTTAATTATTCTTTCTTAGCAAGAGCGAGAGGAGCATAACCAACAGGCCATCGCTGCCTACCTGAAAAGTGCCCGCAAGGATCACCAGCGCATCCTGGCTCGTAGACAGACCATCGAAGAGCGCAAGGAGCGTCTGGAGAGCTTAAACATTCAGCGTGAGAAGGAGGAGCTAGAACAGCGGGAGGCTGAGATGCAGAAGGTTCGCAAGGCAGAGGAGGAGCGTCTGCGGCAGGAGGCCAAAGAAAGGGAGAAGGAGCGCATCATGGAGGAGCACAAGCAGATCAAGAAGAAGAATGCCCGTGAGCGCTTGGAGCAGATCAAGAAGACTGAACTTGGAGCAAAGGCTTTCAAGGATATCGACATTGAGGTGATGAAATGTAGCCATAATCAACTTGATCTGGGTAAGTTTCACATGGATTACATTTTTAATGTAGATCTAACAAACTGGTTTTGTTGCAGGACCTGGAAGAACTGGACCCTGACTTCATCATGGCTAAACAGGTGGAGCAGCTGGAGAAGGAGAAGAAAGAACTTCAGGAGCGTCTGAAGAACCAGGAGAAAAAGGTAATGGTATTAAATCAGTAGAAGTATTGATAACTTAAATATGTACTGGGCCCTAAGTTTTATCTCTCTTCAGATTGACTATTTTGAGAGGGCAAAGCGTCTTGAGGAGATTCCCCTGATCAAAAAAGCTTATGAGGAGCAGCGTGTCAAGGATATGGAACTGTGGGAGCTCCAGGAGGAGGAGAGGGTAAGTGGGCAGGAAAAAAGCGCTTTACATAAAGAGATAAAAACGAATGTAAAACATCTGAGCATCTGGAATGTAACAAGTTGTTCTTCTCTTTATGTAGATTAGTACCATGAAAGTTGAACGGGAGAAGGCTCTGGAGCACAAGAAGCGCATGTCCAGGATGATGGAGGACAAAGAGAACTTCCTGTCCAAAATAACAGCTGCTCGTAGCTTCATTTATGAGGTAAGACTGCTTAGTCAATCTCTGAGCATTAGCTGACTATGAGGACTGAAGCAGTGCTTTCAGCTTCACTTCTGTGCCTTTTAAAGGAAAAACTGAAGGCTTTCCAAGAGCGCTTGATAGAGGAAAGGAAGACGCGCCTGGAAGACAGAAAGAGACAGCGCAAAGAGGACAGGCGTAATGCTTACTACCGGGAAAAAGAAGAAGAGGCACAGCGTATTCATGAGGAGCAGCTCAAGAAAGGTTTGTACAATCACGAATCCGTGATCCAACCTGTCCTCATAAAGTTAGGACAGGAGCTCATATTCCACAGAGAACCAGGAAGGATTTTTAATTTTTTTTTTTAATAGAGCGTGAAGAGCGTGAACGCCTGGAACAAGAGCAGCGAGAGGAGGAGGAGAGGGAGTACCAGGAGCGTCTACGAAAGCTTGAGGAGCAAGAGCGGAAGCAGCGTCTTCGTCAGCAGGAGATTGAGGAGCGAGAACGACGCCGTGAGGAGGAGAGAAAGGTCCCACAGGAGGAGAAGCCAAAGGTTTGGATCTGTTTTTTAATAAGTTGCTTTTGCTTACCCCAAGATGGCTGGGATGGGCTGTGTAAGGATAATATGGTCTACAGGACTGTGAGTAATTTTGAAGTATCATGTGATTCTGTTAAAAGGAGGATGGAGGATGGAGACGACGCACAGAGGGTGGGGATTCAGAGTGGCGTCGTCCTGCACCAGACAGGTGTGTGTCACCAACACTTAGTTCCTGCTTTTCTTCTTGTAATGCCGACTCAGCTAGGAATGGCTTCTCTAACAACAACTGTGTGCTCCTTAGGACTTGGAGACAGGACGATGACAAGGAGGAGAAAGAGTTACCTTTCAGACGAGATGGTCCTCGTAGAAGCGGAGAGGACAAAGGTCCCCGTAGGGTCTTTGACGATGAACGAGGCCCACGCCGTGGTGACGATGAAGACCGCCCTGTTCGCAGAGGGTTGGATGATGACCGTGGTCCACGCAGAGGTTTCGACGATGATCGTGGTCCAAGGCGTGGTGGAGATGACGACCGCGGTCCTAGACGTGGCTTTGATGATGACAGAGGTCCTCGTAGAGGCATGGATGACTCCAGGGGACCCAGGCGTGGAGCTGATGACGACTGGGGCCCCAGAAGAGGAGATGATGACAGAGTTGGAAGAAGAGGTATGGATGATGGGCCACATCGTGGTGATGATGACGCCAAACCTTGGAAACCACTGGGCCGACCTGGTAAGTCTGTAGCCAATTGGCTATCAGTAAATAATAGAAAAGTCTTGTTATCCAACAGCCAGGCAGCTGGTCTGTGCCTAAATGTCAAGTCTTAATAAAATGATGATAATGAACACCTCTGATATAGGGGGGTGGCGTGAGCGAGAGAAGGCCAGAGAGGAAAGTTGGGGACCTCCCCGGGGTGGCCCCCATGATGATGGAGATGATGGCGAAGGAGACGAAAGATCCAGCGACCGCAACAGAGACCGTCGTCCAAACAGGTGGGGCTAATAGATCTATGCCTGTATGCTGAGTTATTCGTAGCACCGTGGAGGATGTGACAATTTGCTTTTCAGGTAGTTGTTGGCAGAGTTTCTAATTGGTGTCACTGTGCGTTCACAGAGAGGATGGTATCTGGAGAAGAGGGGGTACTGATGAGGGAAGCAGCTGGAGAGAATCTCGCAGAGAGGAGGCAGACCGCGATGATCGACGTGATCGAGACGATCGACGTGATCGAGACGATCGACGCGATCGAGACGATCGACGTGACCGTGATGATCGCCGCAATAGAGACCCTCGTGATAGAGATCGCCGTGATGATCGTGACAACAGAGGCCCACCCAGAGATCCTGATGATGGTGAGCAGAGCATGTTTTAGACTTGCTTTCAGTGTCTTTGCTGGGTTTGATCTCATTAAGTGTGATCTAAGTAATTTATTTTATGCACAAATGTTAACTTTGTTTCAGAAAATTGCTGTATGAAATGTAAATAAACAATTAAAAAAAAACTGCATAGATTTACCAATAATTTAAGCTCTGCTTTTATTAATAATAATCAAATATCAAGCTTGAATGGAGAACATTTTGATTCCAAAACTAGTATGGTTTGCTCCCAAACACTTTTGTTGTTAAGAGATGTTAAAAGAAAACTGATGTGCACAACATCACCATGGTTTTTATCTTCCTGAAATCAAATAAAAAGTAATCACAGTTGAGAGAGATTTAAAACGCTGTAGACGCTGGTGTCCCTGATCCAACTCTCCATCCTCAATCCACTGAGCTCATCTTCTGACTGTCAAAAATTTCAACGTGAAGATAACTTATTCAGCCAGCAGAGGGCACTGCAAACCCATTGATACATGCTCTGCTACATAAGCTTTTTTTTTTTTTTTTTTTTTAATTTAAAGAAATCATCCACTTTGGACACACGAAACTTCCAAAGTTAAAACATAAAAACTTCCGTTGCTGGAATATTTTCTACGAAACATCTTTGTTCCCCACAGGTGGTTCTTGGCGTCGTGGAGGTGAGGATAAACGTGAGGAGCGCGACAGGGACCGAAACAGAGAACCGGGACGGGACCGTGATCGTGACGCTGATGGAGAGAAGGGCTGGCGTACTGACAAAGAAAACCTTCGCCGCACCAAAAACGAGACAGATGATGATGGCTGGACCACCGTTCGCCGCTGAACCTCAGCTCATGGCTCAATCAATAAAAAATGATTTAAAATAATAATAATTATAATAATCAGAAATACCACATCACTGTTGGCCACAGTGTTACATTGGGGGCCCAAAAATACCTTTGATTTGAGTATTTGTAGAATGCAGTTTCCTGGGAAGTGATTTTGTTTTATTTTTATCTTGACCTGCAGTTTTGAACCGGAACCTCCTCACCTTCTAAACACCATTAACCAATGAACTTGTGTTCACTTAGGTTTCAGTGAAGCATTACTGTAACTAACCCCCAGTGGTTGGAAATGTTCTTACCTTAGTGAAGTTAATCCGACCTACATGCAAACCAGTGAACCTGCTACAATATTCAATGCAAACTCAGTGTACCACCAACTGCCTCTTTTATTGACTGTACCTTGCATAGATGTTATGGCACAGATCTACAACTCTTCTAATGGCTGATGGTGACTAGGAATCGTGTCACCTGCTTCAGTTATTTCAGCTCTTCCATCTAATATGAGATGCTTTCTAACCTGTTAAAGAACTAGTGGAATTTACATTTTGTGCATGCATAGAGTATTGAAATGGTCTGGCTTCATATCCAGTGCGTGCTTCTATCTTGCTGCAATCAATGGTATCACACCAGGTTGCATGTGAACAGATAAAGCCTTTATTAATAAAGACAATGCTCACCAGGAGTATGTTCTCTTTGTCTTCAATGGGATATAAAAAATGTTAGAGTATGCTGTCCTTAGCTTTGCCTAGTTTAGATCAATAAAGCCACAGATAACCTTATGAACATACATTTTAGAAATAAAGCCTGCTTGCAAATGCGTTTCAATACTTAATTTAAATGAGTAAAGCAACTATGTTGATACTTGCACATGATGAAGCTTGTCGTTTAGATTTTGGTTTCTGGTTTCTAAATTAATCCCACATCACTGCTAATGTATAAACAACACATGGGGATGCTGCATCGTAATCCAGAACTTCTTGGCTACCTTGAGGCTGAAACTGAAACATGTATGCCCAAATATTTAGGAGCGGTCAGACTGCTGGCCTGGCAAACAAGATAATAATAATTCAAAACTGCTTGTGGAGGCTACAACCGTACGACGCTGGCGATCTGAACTTTGTAAAGCCTTTCTTTCTGTAACCACTAGATGTCGGTAAAACACCAGAAAGAAGACGCGTTACATCTGAAAACGGGAAACGTGTTGGTTCATGCCTAAGATCATCAGTTAACTGAGGGTATAAAACTCAGTAAAAATATAAACAAGCAGAAGGTGGTCAGAAAGGAGGCAATTACAAAACCAGTAACATGCTGCTGGAGCTATAAAGTAAGAAAACACCCTCAGCAGGGCGGGAGTTTGTTGTCCCAACAACAAAACTGCGTTGGCATTTTTAATTTGGCTCCCCGATTTGAGCTACTATATAATAATGATGATGATGATGATGATGATAATAAAAGTAATAGTAATAATAATAATAATAACAGTAAAAATAATAGGCTGATATTTAATGCAAACCAAAAGCCTCTATCTGAGCTGTATAAGCGAATTGAATAAAAAACTATCCACCTCTGGGAGATTCCTCCAGGTATTGAAAATAATAAACTGGAATGTGTTTTTTAACATCTTAAACAAGATGGTGTGTGTGGTGTATGTGTGTGGGCATGTTGGTGCTCTGATAGCGCTGAGAAGCCCATTCAGTGCTCCAGTATATTTTTATAGGCCACATTTAATTTCAGGGACCCGCATAAATGAGCAAAGCCTAAACTCCATGTGAGTAATAATAATAATAATAATTTAATAATAATAATAAGTGGAGTTATTCTGATTATATGTATTTGGTTGGAAACTTTCCTTGAAACATGTATCAGCTTACAAGCAGCGGCCAAAAAATTAAAATGAACAAAAACAAAAAAAGGCATAAAATGATGAAATAATCTCCAAACATTTGGACGTAGGCTGTCGGTAGGCAATACATCATTTTCTCATTTCGGGGGATGCATCAGTTCACTTGTCAGCAGCCTGCGCGGACTCCAAGTGTGTATTATTTCTTTGTGAAGGCCCGCTGTGCGCGGACATGGCTGCAGCTTCGTGCTGCTGCCGTCAGCCGCTGATCTGCATGCAGGGGTGACAGGTCGCACTCGCACAGGTACACTACTCTAATAAACAGCTCTCACCGTCTAACACACAGCGACACATCAGTGTTACTGAACACTGACTGTTTCAGGATCGTGTCCCGCACACTAGATAAAAAAAAAGCAGAAGCACCTCTAAATCTGAGCTTAAGCGCGTCTGCGTCTTCGACAAACCATTCTGCACAAATGTAAGCGTGTCAGTATAGAACTCATACTAATGTTGATCCTAGAATCGGGACAAATGGAAACAAGCAGCAACGAAAAAAAAAGAATTTTCTGCAAATGTCCAGTCACAAATAAATAAATAAACAAAAAGAAAACAGGAAAATATGGAAAAATAAATTAAAACCGACTAATGGCGCAAATAAGCGGCTGCTGAAAAATTCAATTTATTCCATACCATTAGCATCCCAAAAACAGAGTCAAACAGAGCTGATGTGTTGCCGCCACATTGTTTTTGCATATTTTAAAGTAATCACCTCTAGTAGTAACAGCACACACACTTTAAAGATCTGCCTGAATCTGTCGTAGACACTAAATGCAAATAAGCAGGCTACCTTTTCTACTGGTTAGTTGAATGTGTTAAATGTCCTGGAGATATGTGCGCACGAGTGGATTCATGTGTCTGTGTGTCTACATGTGCGCGTGCGGGCATGTGTGCGTGCACGCGGGGGGCTCTTCTCTGAACGAATCCGTTCCGTGTTGCGCGTTCGAGTCCGCCTCTCCGCGCCCCTGCTTCCCATTGACGCACTTTTTAAGCGTCTTCCCCCTTCTCCACCTTAAGGCGAGCAGCAGCGGCAGCGACCAATCACCATGCCATTACAGCCTTCAGAGGAAGCTGTTTATGGGGCTGCAGCGCTAATTAGGCTCATGAACTAACAAATCTGCCTGCACGAAGCCGGCGAGGAAAACGATCACATCCATGGATTAGTCTGGGAGTAGCCGAGCACTTTTTATTTTCTGGCTTCTTCGACACTGCCCGCCGCCCTTTCCCAACTTGTTTACTGCGCAGAAACTTTCCCCTTTTTTTCCTTGGGTGTGGAGTATTTTTCAAGCAAGAGCGCCTACGACAACTTTAACCTAAACTGGGGAATCTGGACTATCAGACCATGTTTCAACCTACACCCAAGAGGTGTTTTACTATAGAGTCTTTAGTGGCGAAGGATAATCCGATACCGGCGTCCCGCTCCGAGGAGCCCATCAGGCCAGCGGCTCTCAGCTATGCAAACTCCGGCCAGATGAACCCATTTCTGAACGGCTTTCACTCCGGCGGCAGGGGCGTCTACTCTAACCCGGACTTGGTTTTTGCCGAGGCGGTCTCTCATCCGCCAAACTCTACCGTTCCAGTACATCCGGTGGCCCCGCCGCACGCTCTGGCCGCTCACCCGCTTTCATCCTCACACAGTCCGCACCCGCTTTTTGCCAGCCAGCAAAGAGACCCCTCAACTTTCTACCCCTGGTTATTACACAGATATAGGTACTTGGGTCACAGGTTTCAAGGTAAGTTGTCAAAGTATTCGACTTTGGATGAGTTTTACGCACGAACAACTACGGGCTGTAGCATTTTCTTTTCTGTTATTATTTCATTTTTGTTTTTTTAGTTTTTTTAGACTGTGTTAAGCTGAGAGCAAGGTGGTGTAAAAAAATATAAATATATATTTGTAGCTGTAGCAGAACAGTTTTAAAGTGAAGCGTCGTTAAGTGCCAAAAGTAGTTTCTAAAGGTGTCGCAGCTGTAAAAAGAAATGACCTCGTAACGAATTTCTTCGATTTTGGACAAAGAAAAATAATCTGTAACAAAGAAATATTTATGGCTGGGCTTGTGAGGACGCCTGCAGCTTTGGAGTATGTGTTAACGGGTTGTTGTTTTTTTACGAATTGAAATTCTGACATGTTTGTACACCGGTAGTCTGCAGGTTATATATAGCGCATGATCTATATCCAGAAACGCAATGAAAGCATTTCGCTAGTCTGCGGTTTAAACCTGTTACAGCAGGTTTTTTGTTTTTTAGTTTTTTTAGTTTTGTTTTTTTAAAGAAATAAATACATTTTTATTTGAGCTAAACGTGTAATTATATGATTATGCTGTTTCTAAATTTCTGAACCTGACATCAGACAAAATATGAGTAAATTGTAAATTTATTGTTTAAGTTGGTTTGGCCTGAGAACTTTTCTATTGTTGATTTCGGGTGCTATATTTGTGGTATTTTTATGTGATCGTTATTATTAATAATATTATTACTGAATATTATTTTTATTTGTTTGATTTGGTTTGTTTTTCCTGCAAGTGACAGCGCTATTTTTATTTTTTATTTTACTGGAATGTATTTTCAGTTTAATTTCTAAGCTGGTTTTGTGTGTTGTCGATTTACAGTTTGTTCACAAAAAGCTAATTTAATTAAGTCCAGGATTATACGTCTGCTTTATTTGTTTCCCTCTTCTCTTCACACGGAAGGACTGACAGATATTAAAAGAAGAAACCTTCAGTAATGATTAATTTGAACACACACACACACACTTTCATAAATACGGCGTGTGGCTTTTTATTGACTAATGTCCAGCTTCTTTTTGGACTTTATTATCGTCCTCTTTTATAGTCCCTCAGGAGACTGCAGTCCTCTAGCTGCGCCCAGGCCTGTTGTTTCTTATGGAATAGTTAACATCTTATAAAATATACATATATATTTGAATACGTCACTGAGGATCCTCACTTTCTGCTCGCTTCCAGGTAATGAAACGAGTCCAGAGAGCTTCCTTTTGCACAACGCGCTGGCCAGAAAGCCCAAAAGAATCCGGACAGCGTTTTCACCTTCGCAACTCCTGCGGCTCGAACACGCGTTCGAGAAAAACCATTATGTGGTGGGAGCAGAAAGAAAGCAGCTCGCCCACAGCCTTAGCCTCACAGAAACTCAGGTAAGAAGCACTGGATTTTACTCGACATTCCGCCCTCTCTCTCTCCACTCACCTGCTCTCACGTTGTGTGTGTGTTTTTTGTTTCAGTGCTGCTTCTCAGCGCGTCGTGTCGTGTTTTTGGCTTTTAGGAAATCCCCACTTTCATTTTACAGTAATTCGAGAGATTATTATTGATTATTATAGAAGCTGACTGTGTCGTGGTGCTTGTCCTGGAGGACGGTGTGTTACTTTTTATGTGTTTGGTTTTTTTAACGTGGTACCGTGCGTCATGGAGCCTTCAATCAGGCCTGTAAAACGTGTGCGTATTTACGCGCGGCACTAAAGCGGGGTGTTATCATTTGCTTATCATTTGCCAAACAATAACGCGAAATTATCAGGTGGCACACCGTTTCCACGTTGTCATTTGAAGACAGAGGCTTTCTGCTGGAGCCAGTCGATCGTCATTGTGTAGGCCTAACCTCATTCCAGGAGGGGGTTGAATTACTTTGTTTTGGGGTGGGGGGTGGGGGGAGAGAATGTTGCCTTTTCAAAATGGAGGGCAAATTAACCAGTTAACCATTTTATAGGGTAGGAGATACAAAGAGCGAGGCGGGTTCAGTGAATTCCCCCTGCCATATTTAAGATGCTGTTTGAGCCCATCAGCCTGCTGTCTTTTGTCCGCTGTGTGTCCTTTATACGGCGGGGCCTTTTGGAGGAGCTGAAGGGAGAAATGAACCGTCACCTACTTCAATTAGCCCACTGAAGGCTTATTAAACGCACCTCGGTCACCATTAAAGAGCTGAAAGGGCTGCACAGCGACAAAACAGGAACAGATAATTTATCGATTTAGATGTTGTTAATTCCCCCCACGGTACCGATTATTAACAAATCCACTTAGAGGAGCGTGTGGACATATATGTTAAACGTGCCTCAGAGACATTTATTTCTCTTGACATCCACATGCTGACATTTTTGTTTTAAAAAATCTAAAAAAATTAAATACATTTCTGACCTACTTTGGGTATGGCGTCAAAGTTTCTGCGCGCATTAAAACAGTAGTGAACCTTATTTATTAAAATATTCTATTTGTGTCACAGCTCCTTGTCTCATTTTCCTTTTTCCCTCCCGATAATTTTAAGGCGTGATGTGGAAAAGACTCTGTCCTGTTATATTGTTAATAGAATTGGGGTTTGACCTTTTTAAGGCGGAAGTCGCTCTTTTTTATGTGAGTTAATAAGAATAATTGGAGTAATTAACAATGACATGATTTTTAATGGCATGTATTCGTGCTGTACTGGAACTATAATTGATGTTTGTTTATCCTGGCGGCTGTTTCCTTAGGTGCAGGTCACATTTTGCCTTTTTAAAAAAGTATTGTTATTTCTGCTGAACTCTCTGCTTGTTTTTAGCCATGCTATCCTATTCACGCTTGGTTTTACGCACTGGCCAATCGCGGTTTATCTCGTGAAACTGATACGGGTTTTTCTTTGCCCCCCCCCCCCCTTCTCTATGCAGGTAAAAGTGTGGTTTCAGAACCGGCGGACGAAGTTCAAGAGACAGAAGTTGGAAGAGGAGGGCTCGGAGTCTCAGCAGAAGAAGAAAGGATCGCATCACATAAACCGGTGGAGACTGGCGACTAAACAGGCGAGCCCGGAGGAAATTGATGTCACTTCGGACGATTAAAATAAAGACTATGCGCCTGAATGAAGGAGGACATGGATACAGGATGCCGTGTAGAGACAAGTGAGAGGGTACAAAGCCAATGTCACATTTCAGATCTCCGGAGACCGGCAGCTGAGGGTGAGACAAGCCCGACTGACACTGCTGTCACCACGCGGGTCTGTCAGTCCGAGTGACCCAGGGAAATGTGACCGACAGTGTGTCAGTCCACCTACCTGAACCCTTTCTCGCACCAACCACCACTACTACCCCCCTTCCCCCACCCTCCCCCACCTACAACCAACACCTAATTATATTTTTCTCCAACTCACATTGGACGTTTGCACTTCAGAAGGCTTTTATTATTATTTTTTCCTCCTCTTATTTTTTTAAACAAAAAAAAAATCGTTTCCACGTAAGATATACCAAAACACCAAACTGCTTTTTTTTTTTTTTTGTAAAACTTGAAATGCATGGTCTAGTTTTTTTTCTTCTTTTTTTCCTGGTAGCTGTTTTTAATTTGACGAGTTTTCGCAAACCAAGGAAAAACAGAAACAATAACAACAAAAAAGAGAAATAATCAGTTTTGTTTCTAACTCTATTTTCAAACAGAGAGATGTCGTGCTTCTTCCTTTTTACAATGTGTGCAGTCTTTAATTAATGATTCTCGTGTAAAAGTGATTGTGAAAACATATGAAGTAGCGGTGCTGCGTTATGGTGTTTATTTTTAATTTTTTTTAAGGAAAGAAAAGTGGAATTTCGATGAAAAAATGACATCTTTCTATAAAAAAAATAAAAAATAAGTGAATCAGACCACAGACAAAGTACTTAAAGGGAAGGTATCAGGACATTCCTTTAACCTAAAGCTTTACCAATGTGTCGCTGTGGCCCCCACACAGGCTTCTGTCAGGACTTGACCCTCCAGTGAAAGTTGCAATGAAGGACTAAAAAGCAAGAATTGAGCAAAGACAGGAGAGAGAGCAAAAATAAAAAAGCACTGAGCGTTATTCCATGTACAGAAATGCTAAAAAAAAAAGTTAATGTTTCTGTTAAACCCGCTTTTACAGAATGTAAATACTTTTTGTGTTTGTGTTAAGTTTGCTACAATTTTAACACAAAGTATACTTCCAAGAAGTATGTAATTGTCAATATTTTGTCAATAAAGTTTTATCAATATGTCGCGCGCAGTAAAAGTATAGGCTTTTGATTACGGAAAGCAACCTTAAGTTTTTTTTTTTTCTTTTTTCTTTTTTTTGGAAATGCGCAATCATTTAGCGCACAGCGAGGCGCGCTGATGTGGCGTTTATAGGATGATTTAAAAAACAAAGAGAGGAAAAATTCTGCAGCATGTAATTTGTTTTCCTCAGCCCTGCATTTGTTTCTCAGTCTGACATAGAAAGCATTTTTTTTCCTCCAGGAGCTGCAGCGTCTGCTCCGCTCCGGCTACAAAGAGTCCCTACAAGCTTTTGTGAAAGTGCAAATCAGTTTGGGCAATTATCATGCGAGTAATATGAGGGGGGAAAGGGGATGCATTGCCCAGTGGTCCACTTTAATCTCTTAATCCACGGATCCAAGGGGGGCTTGGTTGGACATAATTTAGTACAATCTGACTACCCCTCACGACGCGATAAGGGAAGGTTGCAATGTGCCGCAAAAAATGGGATCTTTGTTTAAAATCTTGTCTTTTAGGCTCCAATCGTGCTGCAAGCTGCTGCTTTGGACCGAGCGGAAACATTACAGGACTTCTTTTTTGGAGTCCGTGGGCGCATTAAAAAAGAGAAAGAGATGCAGGAAACGATTTCTCATTTAAACACAAACAAACCAAACAACAAAACCACGAAAGCAGAAAGAAATCTTAACAAATTGAAACTAGATTATGATGGTTTTTGTTTGTTTCCTCGCGAACAGCACAGCAAACCTAACTTCGGTGTTTCTCGCGGAGGTGCACGTGTTTGTTTAATTGTTTCATAAAGTAAAAAGTGGTGTTTTTGTGGTTTGGGTTAGGAAGGAGGGGGGACATGGCATATAGGGAATTCTTAATCGGCCCATAGATTATAACAGCAATAAAAATCTATAGAGAATACCATTAGCTTTGGAGAAAAAAACCCCTAAAAGCTTTATTACAAACCCAGCTTTGAAATAGGGGGGATTAGAGGACTGAAAGGGTCCCACAATAGTTAGAAGAAAAGGTTTCATGCTAATGAGGTTAATGCCCTTTGTATCTCCGGACTCCACAACTTCATTACTCCTATCTCGGGCAACACCGAGCGGCTCAGAGCTTCACAATCCACTCGAGCTTTTCCCTACCCTGCCTATAAAGAAGGATTTGATAGCAGTCCTGTTCAAACTAGATAATTATATCTTTTCAAGTTGGAATTAAGATAAAGAAAGTGCAGTGGAGGCGGTGAGCCTTGATCCGCCGCAAACAAATTTGGCGCACTCCCCCCCCACCACACATACACCCCCTCCTCGTGTGCGTCTGCATGGACACACAGGAGACAGGACAGGCTTCTCATTAGAGCCTGGCACAATTTGATTAATTTAAATGCGTTTGATTTCAACCCCTCTCTCTTAAAAGAAGCTAGTGCATGGAAATAATTTTTGATCTTATTTTTGAAATTACGTTTTGTTTTTTTTAAGCTACAATATCCAAAAATCTTCTTCACCAAATTAAAAGCTTCCAGTGGGTGTATTGTATTTTAATTTGTTAAATAAAATTAAAAGAGACTCTTTATTTTGAAAGTGCATATTACTACATAAAAAATGAAAATGAAAATAATAAAAAGCTGTAGGCGGAGGTGGAGTGGGGGATTATTTTCTGTAAAGCAGTCTGGGTAAAGACATCTTCCTAACAAAAGCGCGCATGCCGCTTCCGTAATATTTAGGTGTTTCACGTCTGAGAAATTCAAGGCGCTCTTCTTTTCAGATCCTGGCATTTGTTTGAGGACGATCAGGTGCAATTTGAAACTAAGGTCACATGAATATAATTACTTTGGACAGAACTCAAACAGCGTGCGCGCGTTATGAGTTGAAGTGGGCCCTCACGTATTAGATCCTTCTCCCAGACGTTCGTGCTGTGCGTTAAGGGCCAATTGTGGGGACCTTTGGTGACCCTCTTATCTAAACTGAAACTGCCCCTCTCGGTCCGGGGGCTAAACTCCCTCATAAATCATCACAAGTCCACGCGCAATTTGGTTCTTGCGTAAATTTTGGACAATTTGGAAACGAGCTCCCGCTGCATCAAACATTTAGCGCGCAACGTGAAACGATTATCCACCACTGAAAAGAGTAGTCGGTCCTATCAAGTGACCCCACTGACCCAAAACCTTTAATCTGCAATTAGTAGGTATAATTACGTCCGCTGACACCACTAATGTGAATAGTGGCCGAGGGAGGGAATAAGCGGAGGACAGGCTCGGTATTAGCGCGCAAAGTCAATAATTGATCGAGCTGGAATCTCTTAAGTCGGAAGAAGTGGCTTCTGAAAGGATGGATTTGGATAGTTTGTCAACACGTCGTCTGCCAGAGGAGTTTCATTTCGAAGAGCATCTCGTCGGGGGCAAAATGAATGTCTGTGAGGTGGCACCTGTAGGCCGACCCCGTTACAGACCCAACGTCAGGCCTAACTTGATCTGTCCTGTTTCACAAATTGCCTCTGAAATTGATCCTTGAAACGAGAGAATGAACCCCGCACAATTCCCCTGGCCTCGACATAAGGTGCAGCGATAAATATACAAGACTAATGAGCAATTACCATACGATCACTCTTCAAATAGCTTACATAATAACAAATTAAACATCCACGCCTCGGATTCAGTTTCTTTCTTTATTATTAATAACGAAGGAGTGGCGTTTGCAGCCACGATGTGCTCGGATGATTATGTTTTCCGAACCCAGCAATTTCCAATTTGCCATCGGGTACAGTCAGCGGTTATTGACTCGGACTAACTAGTCTACCGACTTTCAGGGGCATGAACACAGCTGGGCAGAAGTGGCGATCTTTGTGAATAACGCGTCCTTTATCCTTAAGTTATTTCCAGCTCAGATTTTGAACGAGGTGAGGCGTTTAAGAGCAGGATTAAACACGCAGACACTCACGAAGCGCTCCTAAAGGCATCACAGCGGCCTGCTGCGTTTCCTGACATGACAATGAACTTGTTAGCGTTTGAGATCCTATACTGGAAAAAAAAATCAACATATTGTTTAAAAAAAAAAAAAGGAAAAATGCCAAAGCTGTAAGATATAAATATGCTGACTGTTCTTTAAAAAGAAAAGAAAAAGAAACAAAAAGACACTTGAGTTAATGTATTCAAGGCAGGTCGACATCGTATACACACACACACACACACACACACACACACACACACACACACACACACACTAAGAGCCTGGCACCAAAATGTGATTGTTAATAGATGAACAAAGCCAAGTGGCACATTACAAGCTGCTCTGACAGGCCCATGCAGAGTTTCACTCACTGGGTTTTGGTGCTCCATTGCCCATGTTCACCGAGGTCACCACACACACACGCTTGTCACATGACCTACATGTGACAAATGGTTATTTCACTATGAAATATTCATTGCATTTCAGAAACAGTAAACTTTATTTTTTTCCACCTGCACAATGGCCGCCCTCCCCGTCTGTCAGGCCTCAGTCCCATCATGCCTTGCGCCCTGCATTTGCAGACACCACCAGCATATCTGTGTGCTCCCCTCAGTAACCACACTGCACAGGCACAGCTCAGTTTGGAAGGCCTCAGAAACTTTATTAGCTGTTTTTTCCCCCGTCTTCCTTAAACTCTTCTTATTATAATTGGCTGCAGCAGTAAACACCTATTTTTCCATGCATTAATATTCTTATGGCAAACTGCAATGCCAGAGATTCCTAATGCTTATTTTCTCTAACGATATAGGGGCAATTTGGGCTGTAATTTGAGGCCGTTTCATTTGCATATAAGTGTTTCCCACATATCCACCACCAGCTCTGAAGAGAGCGATTGTCGACCCCTTGTCCTCTGAAGTTCCAACCTCCAAACATTTTATAGGTTGTATCTGCAAGCAGCATTCCCTTCAGCTCGCTAATGTGTAACACATGGCGGACTGTACACCTGATAAAATACCTCAGGGGCGCTGCAGTTTGGAAAATCCTCAATTCGCTCTCTAAATAAAACAAACAATGGCCTCACTAAATATATCACATGTGCCTGCTGAACTATTTTGTGTCTCTTGACCTGCAAGTCCCCTCCCACATCATCAGCACTGACACAGCTCTGTCTGTTTGCAGGATGCAGCTTGCAGGTACTTTTGAAAATACTGCCTGATTTTATGACCTCCTGCTTTTAGAATAAACAGGCTGTAGTGCTACGGCTTGCTGAAGCTCCATTGCTCTTGTGTGTGTGTGTGTGTGTGTGTGTGTGTCTATGTAAGCCGCTGGTTCTCCTGTCCGTGTTTTATGTCGCTCCATGTGAGGGTATGGTCACATGCAATTAAATTAGCTCACTTCTAAAAGTGGACTTTTGAGTCCACTTCCCCTCTGCTACTTCATCCCTGTGAAATCGCTGCAAATGTGGCTACAATTAGAGCTGAAGTGTAACATAGCTCCCAGAGCATGGGTTACAGAGCAGACAGGTGAAATTGTGGGCACCTGTTCTTCTGCCCCCTCAAAGCTTCGCTGTGTCTCCCCCTTTTGGTGACTGGGAGGGAGCAAAATCTGGCCCCCAAAAAACATGAAATATCAAGTTACTTTGGGCTGAGTCTGACAGCAGTGGAGTGTTTAGTGTCTGGGAAGTGAAGCAGCAATAAAATACTAGTGGTCTTTGCAGACAGGGGGTTGCATGCTCTTGGGTAGCGGATGGTGCATCGCTTTTCCTTATTCCTTTTCAACGCAGGAGTCAACTGAGCCCATGACACACATTTAAAATGTAACTTTAGATGTTTGGATTTTTCATTAAGTGGCTTTAAAATAGACTGTTGGCAAACAAGAGAAACATTAGCCTGAAGTAAAGCACATATCAGTAAATACTACTGGTACTGTAGCCTTAAATAGTTTTGTTAACACTAAAAAGAAATGGCACAGTTTCAAAGTGGAACTGTAAACTATTGCATTGGACCACCCTACACTCAGAAAAATTATGGTTCTTAAATGGTTCTTCAGATGTCTTCATGGTTCTTTAAAGAATCATCATACGTCAAAGAACCTTTTTATTTTGTGGATGGTTCTTCAGCTATTACAAATGGTTCTTTAAAGAACAAAAGGTTCTTCATCCTTAGCAATCTAAGTTTGATGGTGTAAATAGCATAAATATTTATTCACTATAATGAGGCTGTGAATTATACTGTGTTTTCTTTGTGTGCATGTGTGTGCAAAGGGGGAGGGCGGGATACCTGGCAATTACCCTTTAAGAGAAGATGGTAGGAAACTGAATATTCAAATAAAAGTTAGAAATATTTGCAAACAGTAGACACAATACACACATTCAAGTACTGTACTTTAGTTTTAAATTTTAATAAAGCAATACTATTTTCTACTCCAAGGCATTACTTTTGAGATTATTATATATTTTTGAAAATATAGTATAATGATAATACTAGTTATTGTAAACTTTACAAACCACCCAGCAGTATGTAAAGTCAAATTATAAAATACAAGTAAATAACAACTGCAGAACAGAATGTCAGTGTAATGAACACACACTTCGTTTTGACAAAGCACAGCTTAGGTAAATGATCTGAGTAGTTGTTCATCACTGAGCAATTTGTTGATATGTGTTTCGAGCCAAATAAATGACAGGGAGAGAGAGAGTGACGTCAGAACACGTCATACTATAACCTCCCGGGAGCGGACGGAGGGGGTCAGTCGTTGGGATGCGCATGCGCAGACAGAGTGTGCGAGCGGCGGGCCTTGACCTTCGGGAAAAAAACTCACGGACGGTGACAGCGAAACGGATAACAGTCTTCAGTACCTGCTGGACTTTGAAGCTGTGGATTCTGGGACTGTTAGAAAAGGTAAAACATTTCCATTAAAACCTTATTACTGTTTTGTTTTTGTTACTCGTCATTGTAGCTTGCTGTTAATGTTGTGCTAACAGTAGCGATTAGCTAGATACGTTAGCCGTTGAGGTCAACGCAATTTAGTATCCAACTGTTTTCCTAACAAAACCACTGTTATAATTAAGTGAAGCTGCTCCCAGCTAATTTGAACCTTTGGCTTCTAAAATATGTGGTTCAATTGCGTGCTGCGTACATAACCTAATGTCAGCTAGACCGAAATTAAAATTTAATATATTGTTAAAGTCACTAAAATGGCGCCTGAAGCCTGTTGTGACGTGAGCTCTGTGTCTGCTCTAGAAACTCTGAAATTCTGTAGATATGAGCTGTACATTAAATACTCACATGAACCTGTACTTTGAATTCTGTATGAGCTGTATAAAATGCAGCTATGCATAAGTGTTTTGAATGAATAATTAGATTAGATAACTCTTTATTGTCTAATCGAATTATATAGAAATGAATAGAAATGTGACATGAGAAGGTGTGTCTTTGACTGTTCCTGCATAACTTAGTTTCGGACTAGTTGACAAGTTATGCTCCGGTCATTTGATGTTTCCAAGATAGATGTTCTTTTGTAATATAGTTAATTTTTTTGTATATTTCATTTATCCACCATCATACATACAAGCTAAGAAGAGGTCGTTATACTAACAAGAGGTATCAACGCTGGGCCAAAGTTCAGCACATGGTTAAAGTTTGTAATCCAGCCAGGGTGTAAATATCACTCAGCAGCCAGAGCTGAAGCAGGTAGCATCAACACATAAATCTACTCTACCCGGCTTAAATCACAAGAGCACCTCTGACCAAAAAGCTGTAGATTTTTCTTGTTTGCACAAATTAATCCAGATTCACATTAATTGTGTTCACAGCTCCAACAAAATGAGGAAGAGGAGGGGGAGAAACACAATTAGGTTGAATTACAATTGGATGGAAGGCGAGGACAAGGAGAAGGAAGCTTAGGATGAGGAGGAAGAGAAGCAGCAGGAGCATCTTTAGGGATCCCTATGATGTCATTGAGGTTTGTTTCATTAATATGGTCCTCTCACAAAGAAAGATGACTTGTTTTAGTTCACGTACTTCCTGTATTAAATAGTGATGTGCAAAATGTTGTGAAAAACCATAGAGCAGGCACGTATAGTGCATCTGCAGGTAAATGAACATCAAATCTCTAAGACAGACTGAAATCTGTATATTTATCACCCTTATGATAAAACCCACGTCAGCCATTGGTTTATGGACTTTGTATTTTTTTAGCCTCAGCATCTGCTTTATTGCTGTTGCTATGTTGGGACCATATTAGGATGAGGGATCAGAATCTGGAGTCATGCACACTATTGTTTCATTTAGTGTGTATCCATAAGATTCGTACAGCAGATCCAAGTTGTGCCTTGAAAACAGGAAAGTCGTCTGCATAGAGGAGAACTGTAATAGCAGGCTTGTACAAAGTGAGGCTTTGTGCTCATATTTGCTGCAAACACTCGTTTTACCCTGTTTTGATGCAGAATTCATTTGAAATCAGGCAAGAACTGGACTTATTTTTTACAATGTGTTCTTGTGAATTGATTGTGTATCGCATATGTTTGATTTGACTTTCTGCAAGACAACAGTCGTCCACTGGCCAAAAAAGTTTTCCAAATACCTCCACGTGATCTAGCCTGGATTTAGAAAAGAATAGCAAAAAATCTGCACCTCCTGCTTCAGATGCAATTTGTGTTTCTGTGTTCAGAGGCAGCGGAGAGAGGGGAGACCTCGGGTCATCCAGCTGGAGAGCCTGACCAGGAGGAGTCGAACATTAACTCAGCTCTTCCAGGGCACCCTGCAGACTCGGCTGCTGGCATCGGCGAGGGATGACGTGAACGCCAAACTGGAGTCCATCACAGGTCAACTGCAGGTATGCGAGTCAGACCTTCTGAGGAGGGTTTCACTTTTCTCTCTTCTTTATAATTGACTCTTTTCTCTCTCTTTCAGCTCCTTGTCTCAGAGTGGGAGGGATTTGAAGCACAAAGGGAGGAGCTTGTCGTTTGGTTGGCTGATATGGATGTCTGCCTGAGTGAGGTTGACCAGCTGACAGGAAACACCAGTGAAAAACTGAAACAACTGCAGGTGTGGGCTTGTTTTGATATGACATATGTTTGATATGAAACATACGTCAGAGACATTGTCCTAAACTGGACTAACAAAGGACCATGAGTACAACATGAAACGTACATTACATGGTGTAATGCTAAAGTTCATTGATCATTTTAATCATAAACTTGTTGTTGAAATGTTTTTACTGAACATGCAAACATCTGCTGATGAAAATGTGTTGATTTATTGGTCTGTTATGAAGCTATTGCTATTTCTAATGTGTTTTATCACTTTCTGATGTTTTATTAATTAAACAATACATGTATTATTTGTTGTGTTATCTGTAGCTATAGTATTTATATATATTTATTTATAGTATAGCAAATATATTTAATTATTACTGTTTAAAACACTAATATGTGACATGTATTAGTATTGATGTTGTGCTGAGGGCTAAAATGCATTTTTGTCTTTTGGTATACTACAAAATGACAATAAACCATTAATATATGTCTATGCTGTGCTCGTATTTATTTTACCCTACTCAAATTCAATTTATGATGCATTTTATTTTGAAAGATTTAAAATGGTTTTTTAAAGAACCACTCAAAAAAGGTTCTTTAAAATGGTTCTTTTAAAGAACCATTTGAAGGACCTTTTTAAAAATGGTTCTTTAAAGAACCATTTTTAAAAAGGTTCTTTGAAAAACCATTAAAGGTGCCCCAAAGAACCATTTCTTGATGGTTCTTTGGGGCACCTTTAAAGGTTCTTCAATGAACCACTGAAAGAAATGGTTCTTCAAAGAACCATTGTTTGAAAGGTTCTTTGTGGCACCAAAAAAGGTTCTTCTATGGCATCAGTCTAAAGAACCACTTTTGGTTCCAGTTGGCACCTTTATTTTTCTGAGTGTATGGTAAGGTGAAAAATTATTATTCTAATTTGTTTTATAGCCTGAGCTATAGTTGATCATAACACAAATAACTATATGATAACATTAATATAGAAGAAATACTTTTCGGTGGCGCTATTTTGATGTTTCCTTTACCAGATAATTAATTTGCTTGTGAAACAAGTGGGCAATGTATAAAAACTAGCAATAAATTGAGCTTTAAGCAACGATAACCTGCATATATTTTTTTAATTTTGCAAACATATCCGTGAACATTTTGTTGATGGTACTGTAAAGCTGGAAATGATGTTTATAAATCTTTATAGAAGTTAGTAAACACACAGCAGCGCTACTATAAACATTACTTACATGGCTATTCTAAAAGTCGAAGCTTATGTTCTTAATAATTGTATTAAATAACTTAAAACTAAGAAGGTAAGGTGGGCAGTGGCGTAAATTATAAGAATGTGAGCTTGGGGCGGGGGGGGCTGCTTACTTATGCTAGCATCTTGGTATTTTTTGAAATATTGTTGCTTAAACAGACACAAATTAGTCACTTCCTGTTTAAGAAAAAAATAAAAATATAGTAATTATATATATATATATATATATATATATATATATATATATATATATATATATATATATATATATATATATATATATATATATATATGTAGTGAGAATAATCTCACTGATCACTGTGTATCTCTGTGATGCCAGTAGTTATGACAAATCTACAATATTTTGGTGCCCTGAGAATTAGAACAAGCTTAGCGATCAGTAATGAAAGCTTTACTACAATATTTCTCTTATCAGTTATGACACCATGCATTATACTACATATAATTTTAAAAAATGTTGAAGGGTCTTTCTTTTTTAATATCTAGAATTTTAGGTGTCCCATAAATAAAATTGGATTGAATAAAATTATTTTTTTTCTACACATGAATAAATTATATTTATATTACTGCCTTAATAATGATTGGTAAACAGGAATAATTATCCTATGTTATTAGTAAATAATTAATCCTGTAATTGTTGAATTAACTATCTATTTACCATTTAACAACAAAGGTCATTATGAAGTGTTTTGACATTTCTGCTTGTGTGTGTGTGTTGACATATTTGGTGTGAGTTAAAAACAGAAGTGTGGCTCCAGACTGAAAATATTTACCAGCTCATTCTGCACATTTTCACGCTTTAGTTTGGAATATGGAGCTTTTACCCTCCTTTCCAAATTACCCTCAGTCAAAACTGGAGAATGACAAGCAACACTGACCAGACCACTTTATTCTAATTTACAACAGGCAGTTTTCATAACACACCAGAAGGGGTTTCTTGACACTCTGTAATTCATGGTAATTCATGACGTTTCAGCTGCTTCACGCGACGTCTTCATGAATGCTGATCCAACTCTTACGCCAGCTCTCATTAGCTTCTCATACAACACTGAAGTCATTTGTGGCATCAATGCGACGCCGTGCCAACTCTCTGGTCAGTTCTGTCATAATAGCCCACCTCCCCCTCTGCGCAACAGACACTTGAAGTCGGTTTAAACATGACTAATATTCACAAACAATATTTTCCGTGGAGGACTGTGTGTGCGTGTCTTGTATGAGCGAGTATGCATTTGCGGTTTGGTAGTGGGTGTCTCTGCGTTCTCTGCTCCATCGTGGAAAAATACCGTCCGACAAAACAGTCTGTGGCTTTGTCTCGAGAAATTGAATGTCCTCGGTCGTGGCTAAATACACATCGTTATGTTCAGCACAAACACCTAACAAAAGAAGTGGTTTTGTCTCATGAGCCCGAGGGCTGCAACTTCAGCTGAGATTATGCACACAAACATGGAAGTAATATACAGAAGATGAGGCTGGAAAAAGTACGAGAAGCTTCATGTTTGTTACGTCTTTGCTATGGCGGCAGATGTTCTCGAATTCCCTGCTGGAAAACCGCGCGGGCCATGTGTTCCAAATGTGTTACGGCAGGGGGAGAAAATACAGTGTGCTGAAGTGTCTGACATCTAAACACTGACATGTTTAAGCAACGCAGAAAGACAAGAAAAGGCTTTTAGTGCAGGTTTCAGTGTGACTGCTTGGAGAGCTGGAGCCTTGCTTGACAGGCGGTGTAAATGATTGGTGGCAGTAATTCAGTTTGTGACACCTATTATGGGCCAATGAACAACTTAGCACCTCCACAGAGAAACTGACCTAAATTACTCTTGCTGATCATTCACTCCCATTCACTCATAATGTTCTTCCTCTGCACAGCTTAGCTATTTATTGAAAGGAGAGGAATGCTGTCTAAACATCTCAAGTGGAGTTTGTGAGAGCCACCTTCTAATTAATAACAAGCATAACTCGGTTTACGTAAGCTTAAGGTGAAATAATTACCTCTCCACAGGCAGCAGCACAGAGAGACTTTGAAGTCTGACCAGCGTTGGCTGGGAACTCTCCAACTTCGACGGTTGTGCAGCACTCCATTATGCATTAGCAGCAACCGAGAAGTGCTCTGTGCTTCACCTGACTCTAACTGGTGCTAACGCTTGCTGGCTAAAGCGCCTTCAACCATATAATTGCATGCAGTGTGAACATATGAGCTCTAAATGCATGTAACCCACAGAAATGAGGGGCGGGTTGACTGTGAAGCCACGCGATGTGCGCATCAGCAGCTCAGACGAGCGGGCAGAATAAACAGGTGCAACGCCGAGTGTGGAATATATAAACGAGGAAATGGCAATCTATGTCTTTTCAAGTCCAATTACAACGACAGCTAAAGCCACAGCACCTGGTCTTGTTGAAGCTTTTTGTCCCCCTCTAATACAAGCACGCACGCACACACAGGCTGTTCTATGTGTTTATGAGTGAGGTATAATGGTAGCGGGGTGTGTAAGTGCTGCAGGTTATTTTGTATTTGGAGGTGAGGACATGGCAAATCAGACCACTTCACACATGAAAGGCAGGAGTAGGTTCATTTAATTCTCTGTGCCTCTCTTAGCCTGGATCTCGCTGTCCTTTTAGGGGGACTCCAGAGGCTAGTTAAAAGGTGTCTGATTCTCACCATGAATCTAATTAGATCTCTGACTGAGGTCTTAACATCTCCTTTGAAAAAAAAGAAGAAGAAGAAGAAGAAAAAAGAAATGCATGGAGGAATAAGGTGCTAAAGCACATAGCCCCTCGCCTCCACTGCACCTTGGCCTGAGCTGTCCCCCTGCTCCCTCCTTTTCAAGAGAAAAACAAAGTCCTGCAGGCTAATGAAGTTTGTAATTAAGGAGATTCTGTCGGGCTGAATGAGTAATTAGGACGTAGTTTCTCAGGGGTGTTAATGGTGGTCAGGCTCAGTGGAGCATAGGCTGCATGTATGGCCAAAGAGAGCACTCTTTCATACCTCACCAGCAAGCGGAAGGGGGGAGACGTGAGCCCGTTTTCCCCTTGATTTAGACCTGTTGTCTCTCAGGGAGGGGGCTGTTTGGTGCACTGTAAGATGTGCAGTGTTATTTAAGATCAGTAGACTGAGTGGTTGAGGAGAAGCTGTCCTTCTTCCCTCCAGATTGTCACGTTCAGGCATGTCTATAGGAAACATGAGTGCATTCGCAGCCCAACTAATTTGCTATAGATTTCTGACGTATTGTGAAATCAGATATAATTTGAGGCAAATGGCTGCGGGACAGGACCACGCGCTGTTCCTGGTGAAGACATCTCCATTCTAATTATCACATTTACTTCAGATTGGTTGACTGTGCTGCTGATAAAGAAAGTTCACCTGGCCTCAATTAACTATATTTATCTCAGATTATCCCTCCATGAGATTTCTGCTCTGGCGAAAAGATTAGCGTTATTAAGAGTCGCATATGCAGGATGAATACATTTTCAGACAAAGTGACATCTCTTAAGGATGAGAAATTAAATCAATGAAATGGGAATCAAAAGGAAGTTGCTGCATGTACTCGGGATTCTTCAGCCGCCTTTTTTTTTTTTCATAAAAATTTCTCCTGCTGTAATATCACAGCTTGCATGCACAGATACGCTGTTTTCAAATTGAAAACTAAATTTAATAATTGTTTAATTCTTATCTGAAGTTATCTACAATCAAATTTGCTCACCAAAACAGAGAGGTGAGATTTACTTAAAGTGGTGATTTGGATTTGCAGTAATAGAGCACATTAGCGTGAGCACACTGAAGCCAGATCAGAGTGTTTACAAACTGACGTCTTTGACAGATACTGTAGAAGGAGTCTCACCAGAGGCTGATCTCTGGTTAACCTCTACATTCTCTAAAATCATTTACACAGTTTAAACTGGGAAACGTCCTGCTGTGAGGCACAACACCTGGGCTTTGAACCCGTGACCTCACATCTGAGTGCTCTCGCTGAAGCCCCCACTGCCTCCCGGTCAGCTGGAGGATCAGCACGGACAGACAGACCCAGAACTCTTCATTTCCTGTTTCGCCTGCAACTACAAAAAAAAAAGCAAAGAAAATAAAAAAGAAGCTACCTGTGTTACAGGTAACCAAAGCACGACCCTTGTGAGGACAAGCTATGTTTTCCCTGTGCTGTGGGTAAAAGGCCAGAAGGAAAACAGAAAGCAAACAATGTGGTCATTCCAGATATTTTTACGTATTCAAAGATAATAAAAGAGACTTTAAAGTAATATCGTTCCAGATTTTTCCACTTTATTGACATTTTTTGTTGCCTTAGAATTGCTCCCGTGGACCAAAAGGGGATAAGACAGATCTCAGTTGCAGGCTCATTACAGGTTAAGTAGCGCAGGTGTTTGTCAGCTCCAGGCAGACCTACGTGGATGAGGCCTTCTCATGCAGGCTACTTCCTCACACATTAGTCTTCATCCAAATTACTCTGAGCGGAGGCTCTGCCCAGTCCATCCCTCATCGACCTCTCTCCCCTCTGCGCTGCAGGCAGGGCTGGAGATAAAAAAGCTGAAAACCGGCTCTAGGAATCCTAAATATTAGTGGTTGTAAATCAGCCCCCAGTGGCCTATGAATAGCAATTATCTTTTTTTGCACTAATAAATCCCCCTAGTCACAGATAAGATGGTTTCCTTCCCCAACCCGCAGTAAAAACAGCTAAGTATTGAGCAAGCAAAAATGGGAGGGGTACAGCAAATAAATGAGGGCTCTTTAGCAGTGGATTACACTCAGTCATAAGAGGGAAAAATGTAGTCTTTTGTAGTGGTGGTGCACAGCATATGAATCGAGAGGGGAAAAGGCGTATGATCACAGGACTTTAGGAATTCAGATGATATCAAGGAGCAAGCCTGAGCTCTTATCAGCCTTATCAATACCTGCTAAACATGATTCCCTTCAGTGCGCACTGAGTTTCGGCTGGTGGAAGTGCTGAGATTTCCTGAAAATGTCACTGGAGGGGGAGGAGAGGGAACATAGTGAATGATTGTGAGGTTATACCAATCTGATAGGAATGCTCTTTGATTTTTATCTATAATCAGTGAGGATGGACAAGGTTTAGCCATTCTAGAGCGCTCTCGACTGATTCAGCTGAACATCCCTCAACCAGAACGCCAAACTAACTTCCTCTGTTGTTAGCACTGAGAATAAGTTCACAGTACCTCTGAACTCTACTGGGATTTCTAAGACTTTATGGTATTCATCTATAAAGGAGAAAAACACAGCAATCAGCAGCTTTTTCCTTGCCTCTTTGCTCTATAAGGTGAATGAACCCTTATTCCATGTAAAGACTTAAGTTAACCTCATTAAGCTTGCTCACACACAAGACACATAATTATCCCTGAGAGGATAGCTGGTGCTAATACAAATTAGAAAGATAATTAAGCTACTGAGACTGGCCATTGCATCTCCCAGAGCATTGGACCCACAGAACCATTACGGTGAATTAGAGCCTTTGTTTACAGTCACAACAAGAGCCTTTTACCAGTGGCCATGTTTGTCAGAAGCCCCGTGTAACCTGGGTTCAAGTGCGCCGTGCTTCCTTTGGTTACTTGTGGCACATTAGTTTGGGAACACACCTCGCCCAGGTGTTTGCGCCTACCTGCAGAATTTAATGTGAATTCCTTTCTTTGCAGCGTCAACCACAACTCCACAACGCCCCACCTCACTGAAAGCAAAGACCCCTGAGAAAAAGTGCCTGTGGGCACTCATAAAAATTCAATCTAAATGACAAACCACTTCTGAAGTGTGCAATGCGGCTGCTCCCCTCTGTAACAAGGCAGTTTAGTGCCCTGAAAAGTCATAGCAGCTACTTCAACGATACCTTAAATGCCTCCTCAAGCTAGCAGTAAGCAGTTCTCTCTTTGCCTTTGCAAACTCTCACTCAAACAGGAATAATAAATCTGGCTGATTTCTACATTCCTCTTTAGATCATATGATACCCAAACAACCGGGTGAAAACTCAAACTGCTCCAGCGTGTGCACCACAAACATACATGAGCGCCGCTCAATCTGGTCTCTCCGCAGCATCGTGATTAGATCAGGGCTGAACTTTTTTGGTGAAAATATGTCAAGAGAAAAAGATAAGTACACACAGCTGGATGCATTTTAGACTGCAATTCTCTTTTGTCATAGGAAGAGCACACACTGTGGAGGGCCCAAATGAAAATGCCGTTGCATTTGAGTGAACCAAAGCAATTGTTTGTGCGTGTGGGGAGGGGGTTGTTCCACACACTCCAGCTATGCTTTAAAAATATAGCTCATAATGGTGAAAAAGTTTTTGGCCATGTACAGAGGCAAGTTTTCTTTTTCTTCCCTTTGGTGAGGGGAGTGTGGAGAAGAGGAGCACGCTGCTGGTTGTGTGCCAGCTCTGCCTCCTGTGGTTTCACGCATAACAACCTTGCATGTGCACAGCTCTAAGTAAAGCATTGATTTAAGAGGGTACTTCTTCTTTCCACAGCTTTAGCAAAACAAGCTCCTATGTTTGGATAGACCCTGTAAGCAGCTCACTGACCTGAGCAATGGGTCAGATTAAGTTGGACCCTCCCCACCACCGCCACCTTCACCCTTCCCTCCCTCCCTTCATCCTTGTCGGCCCAACGCAAAATGAGGAAAGGGAAAGTGCTCTTCAGGGCAGGCAGGCCTGCCAGCCAGGTCAAGGGAGTTGCTCAGGAAAACAGGAAACTGACAAGAGAGACAAATGACAGGTCTCACCCAACCACCCGCTGGTTAACCAGCTTGCTAAAAAGCTGATCATCCGTAATTGCTGCAAGACTTTAAAAAGCCTTTAAAATATCTGGTGAGATTTAATTAAAAAATAGAAAATATTTTACTCCAGCAATTACCACAGCTCTGTCCATTTTCCCATAACTAATTTCCAAAAGTCTACCACTAAGCTGTGGTTACCTAGCTCATTGTAGTCAGACTCATCCCAGTCCACATAAATCTGTAAATCTGTTACCACTGAAGCTCGTCTGGGACAAAGCTGGGATAATAACCTGTAAAGGAGGTCGTACAGTTGATCATGAACACAGCAAGCTCTCTATTATGGTTCACAATTAAAAGAAACATTAACTCCGAGTGGAAAAAGCAGACGGCAAACACTGTGACATGGCATCAGGCTTAACTTAAATTATCTATTGACTCTGCTGAGAGATTGTTCACAATAAGTTAGTTATATATTTCCTCTGGAGAAGTTGGAGGGAGGATTGTGTGTGCTTTTGCTTGTGTTTGTGCTTGTGTGTGAGTAAGGGGAGAGTAAGGGTTCAGAGCAGAGAAGCTGCTTTTGGCCAAAGGCAGAGATAAGCGAAGGGGAGTGGAGGTGGTGGGAGGGACGCAACGATTGAGCCAGGCAATCAGCGAGCGATCTGAGGCGGTGTTTAGTGATGCTGTAAGATCTGCTAAACTAGCCCTAATTTCCCCTGTTGTAGGAGATGTGTGAGTTGAGGTGGAAAGGGGCAGGAGGAGGGGAGGCCTTTGGTCTGTCGGAGTGGAGTTAATCTGAACCTGGGGCAGCGCGTTCACTTTTGATGGAGGCCAGAGATTGGACGCCGAAGCGGAGGGGGAGGAGGGCCGGGAGGATGAAAGATCACCCGCACCTGCGAGGGGCTGCCGAAAGTTACAACTCACTCAAAGAGGCCTTTTTTACTGCTGCTCCATTTGTCAAAGATGATGGGGGCAATAGAAGCGAGAGCTTCACTCCATTTCTGTTTTTACTGGTGGCTCATCATTTGCACTCGCTGCCATGGGATAAAGATTACACCGATTCGTCTTTTCACCACGAAATCTTTGCCAAATGCAAACTAAGTGCACATTTACAGAGTGACAAAAAAATCACCACAAGGATAAAAGAAGAGTCTTAGCGTGGCATTTAATTCTTTCTTCCATCTTTGATTCACTGCGGCCTCTTTTTGGTTTCAAGAGGTGCTTGTATGCAAAATCTCCCACAATCCTCTTGGAAAGAAATATGAAGCACCGCCCCTTTGAGGTTTGCCCTCTTTAGCCTTGTGTCTTCGTCTCGTGCGCTAAAAGAATAATCTGTGCCGAGAGTTTTCGATTAACTTACAAAGGTCCTCTCCTTCTTTGCAGCATAAAACGCTGAGATCTGACGCAAAGAGCACTCTGTCTCCACAAACCACAGCTTCATCAACAATAAGCGTCGGCAATAATTTACAGCTGCGAGGATTTAAGGCAGAATTTCTTAACAAGGATGAACTCGCTGTCCAAATCAATAACTGTGTCAGGCTTAAAAACACGAGTTTCTCGGGACAGGTGCAAGATAAATTTCGGAGTATTAGAATGCCATCCAGACTCTGTTCTTTATTAAAGTCAGTAACAATCCAGTTTGTAAATGCATTATAGGCCAGATATGCTGAATAGAGCTGAATACAGCCAAGTGAAGATGGGAGGAGAGCATTAATCCCTCTCCTCTGTCTGTTTCATGTGGCCTTTTATGCTCTTTGCCAGGGTAATGCTCTCGCCTCAGCTGGCAGTTCAGGCTGCGCCGAGAGCATAGCACATCTGGCTCTAAAGCTGAGGGAGGGATAGTGTGTGCGAGTGTCTAAATAGATTGTGGGCTTATGTCTGCGTCAGGCAGGTGGGCACCACTTTGTGTTTGGACGCATTTTCTGAAGAATTACAAAGAAACTGCCCTCCGTGCCCCAACATGACAGGCAGAGGTGCCTGCTCATAAACAAGAACATATGGACGGTAAAGAATCGTAAAGATTTTGTTTCCGCTGGCCCGGAGTCCCACTGAGAGCAAAGTATCAACTTCAGTCAAAGAATGAATGTTTTCCGTAAGTTATCGTCCAGACAAGTGGAGCGAGTAACTCTTCTCCAGAAAACAAAGAGAAGCTCCCAGCTGGGAACTAAACAGATTGCACTCTACATGCATGTATTTAAAATTGAGACGTATAAATCGTGCGCTCATGCTAACAGATTGAGATGTTTTACAAGTGAAACATGCTTGCTTTGACATTCCTGCATTAACTTTTCAGCTCTGTGACGCTGCAAGTGCTTCCCTCTTCTTCTCGTACATGGAATGTTTTTCCAGAGTGCGGTTTGGACGCTCATTCATGCTTTTTTCACATGCAAATCGATTTCCATATGTTCATCTGAGAGCGATGTGCTTGTGCGGTGAGCACTACCCGAAATTCAAGTTCTCTCCGCTATTCTAATGAGACTCTGTTCAAATATAGACAGGAGAATTGCTTGCGCCATATAAACACACAGCCAAATCATTGTGTTTGATGAATGGACTACAGGAGGGCCTGTATATGCACATCGCTGATGTTAGGCCCGAGGCTCTTGTCGAATAGATTGCGAGAGAAAATGTGGGACAGAATTCCTGGCAAAGCTAACAGGTCAGGGAATATCCACTTTATAATGGCATAGTGTTGTGAAAAACAAGTGGACCAGCAACTCATAGATCACATTTCACACCCAGGGCCAATTAAAGCCTGCTTTAAATAACATCAAGCTGATGGATCTGTCTCAACCCTTAACACCGCAACCTTGGAAGCACGAGGACTCATTGCCCTGAAGTTTAGCAGCATGTGGCCGCCAGCAGTCATACACAAGAGAGGCTTGCAGTGAAAAATAATGGGCACATTTTTACACCCTCTAGTCCTTTACACCTGCACACCATGTCCTCAGTTATAGAGTGGGTGAAGTGGCTGGTGTTAGCCAGAAACAACATTCAAAGGACTGAGCTCCAGACTGAATCACCTGCAAGAAGCGGCTCATCTTTTCTTCTGTCAATGTTTTTGAAAGAGGCACCATTTCATAGTGATTGCGAACAGCTAACTGGTGATGCTGGGTGTGAGAAAGTGTTGCTGGAATATTTCGCCACATGAAGGGGAGACCAATTGTGTGTACAGCACCATCTCTGCAGGGATTAGTGGTGCCATTAAGTGGCGATGAGTTGCAGCGGGGGGCCACATCCCCTGCTCCCTCATTAAATCGCCGGCAGCTGCCCTTTATCACAGCTCTCCCTCGCCACCGTACTGTACCATCAGCACCCTCACAGCACCCATGGTGCCAGTCTAGGACCTTTGGCCTTCATGAAATCTCTTTTAGTAGCTTTAAGAAAGTTTAATTACAGGCTACTGTAAGGACCACATTGATTTCCCCCCTTGTGGTTTTTGCACCATCTACATTTCTTTAGATGCAAATGTGTTTTAAATGAACTCATCTAAAATTGCATTTAATATACTTTTGCTAAGAACGAGATGCTGGTGAGAAGGGGCTGTGTTAGAAAGGTATGATTAAAACCATGGAAACGAAGGTTGAATATGATTAACATATTTTAAATATGTTAGCGATGGTGGTATAGTGGTAAGCATAGCTGCCTTCCAAGCAGTTGACCCGGGTTTGATTCCCGGCCATCGCAGCCTCGTTATTTTTTAGGGGCAGGGATAGCTCAGTAGGTAAAGTGGTCGCCCCATGATCGGAAGGTCGGCGGTTCGAATCCACTTAACGGCTACCCTGAGGTACCCCTGAGCAAGGTACCGTCCCTACACACTGCTCCCCGGGCGCCTGCTTAGTGGGCTGCCCACTGCTTCACAGAGTGAATGGGTCAAATGCAGAGAAAAACAAGTAATTTCCCCATGGGGATCAATAAAGTATCCATTATTATTATTATTATTAAATATTATTAAGACTCTATATATTTATAGATATTGTAAAATGTCTGCAATTTTGTTCCTCTCTATGGTTTTTTCTGATACACATAATTTATTTAGTCCGGGATGTAACCTAGTGGTGGCTGGTGACTAACCACACAGCAGGTGATGTGCGAATATGAAGACTGGGATTGATTTGTTCTGTTCACGCGGTGACACGACAATGATCATCAAAAAAAAGCAAAGCTTTTCCAAGAGCAGCCTTTTCTCACGCAGACACGTCGCTCTCGTAGCTCTTTAATCCATCACAAAAAACATTAATCCATCGACATTGTTTTAAGTGTGGATCGGGGAGAAAAAGACATAAAGACACTGTGACACCGCATGTATGTGCAGGAGCGCTTCACACTACAATGTATGTAATGATATCAAAAGGAATTCACAAATATTCCCAGACACTAAACAGCTTTTGAAAAGAGGAGACAGAGGTGTTCTCGAATGCTTCCCAGAATGACGTGCTCGAGGCTGTGGCTGCAGGGCAGAGATGCATTGCTCTGCAGACAGAGGGGAAAAAAATAGTAGGTGGGGCAGGAAATAATGACAAGGCCTATGCGTCTTTTCTGAAAACACCCACTCTTGTGAAGTTTGGCCATTTCCTTAAGGCATAATTCATTTCTGGAAGCATGAAAGTTGAATTTTCCTTTATTTATTTAGAACACGATGAAATATATGGATGCATATACCTGAAACATCTTTTAAAAAAGAAGTTAAAACCCCCATTTTCACTGGATTTAAGTACCGTGATGAAGAAACACAAAGTCCAAAGCAGTTCAGTGTTACAATAGTGAATACAGCTGTCCAGTCTCAGCCCCTGAGGCGACTGGGCCTGGATGAGGTCTCAGAAACACAATCATACACACATGGATCTGGGGAAATTAGAGTTTCACGTAATGTAAGCATTTACAGGTGGTAAATATCCTGTTGGATTTCATGAATGTAGAAGCTTAAGCTTTACGCCCACAAGCTGCAGGGCAGAGACACCCCCCCTCCCCAACCCCGCTCCCAACACACACACAGAAACGGAATTGATTTAGTATTCAATATTAAGCAATTCAGTCGTATGAATCTTTTCACACCTTTGGATAATCTGCAGCATCTTGAAACAAACACAATTTCACTGATACGCCATATATAAACGCAAACGTATGGCAATCGCCAAGTCAGCTGGTGAATAAACAAGTGAAATCTCTAACCTATGTCACTTCCTGATATCAGCACCGTGGAATATGAGTCTAATTTCAAGGTAATTAAGATGATCTCTTTCCTATTTATTTTTTCAATTTACGTGCCTTTTCAGTAATATCTTGCTCCATACATCAGCCCTGGAAATAGTTAAATCAAATTTGCATCCCTTGAATTGGGTATATCACAAACCTGATTGCATCGGCGAAATCCACCCATTTTCTGGGGTTTGACTTTAGCTACGCTCCGTGTAATTACATGGCGAGGACCGGCGACAACATTCGAGACAACGGAATTACATCGGCGTTGGCTCGAGTAATCGCTCGTTCACAGCGTTGAAGTTTTCACCGCCGCCTGAAGTTTGTTTCACTGCAAGCGGAACAGAGGCCGTAAAGACGACGCTCAAGGCCCTCCAGTTTGTTACCGAGCACTTTACCTGAAGAGCCGTTGTACTTAAAAGAGACTAACAGCCATAATGGAGATCTCTATCCAAGGTTGCATATCTGATCGACGGTGCTTTAAAGATCAAACAGCCAGCTAAACATTTGGCATTCCACACAGAGCTTCTTTTGATGTTGTGGACCGCCTCTCTTCAAAGGTGTCTTCATACCACCACGAAGATGTAAACATTATTACTCTTAATCCATTCAGTCATATTTTGTTTGCTTTCAGGGCAGAGTCACATTCAATTTTATCCAGGATAACCCAGAGAAATGCTCACTGACCATTTGTAACACTAATTAAAAAATCAACCCTGGAAATTGTGCAGGAATCATAAAGCAGCTATTATAAGAAAAGATGTTTTGTATTAGCTTGCAGCAGTTTGCTCATTTCTTTCCTCCAGTTTTTGACATCCAAATGTCAGGTAGCCTCGTAATAACTTACATAACTAATTCCAATTTCACTTTGATTTGTCCAAATGTAATAAATAAAAATACTGCAATGTTTTGCATTTCCGCAGCAACGGTTCTTATCTTCGACTCGGCTTGCATCACCTTGATTCCTTTCAGATGGAAGCAGCTATTATCGGGCAAATGATGTCTGAAATGTAGAGTATATTAATGATGACTGTAACGCCTGCCCGATCACTTGCTTAGAAAAATTATAGAGGATTATTTCTGAAAGGCAGAAAAACATGCCGCTTATTAAATCATTTCTCTCTCTTTCTCTCTCTTCAACCCCCCCACCCCTCCTTCTTCATGCTTTTCATGGGTGGTCAACAGTAATCAGTTTACCGTCTGGCTCTTTCAGGATGTTAAGACATCCACTTTTCATTTGCACAAACAGTAAGATAGTTTCAAGCACCCATTTAAATTAATCCCCCTTAAAGTTTTGTGCAGTCCCTCTAGAAAAAAAAACACACACACCCACTTTTAATCGGAAACCTGTTTTTTTCCTCTTTTTTTTTGCAAAAAAAAGGATTTACTCATAATTCTCATTCTCATCCCTTCCCCCCACTTGCAAAAAAACACATCTGCACCCCTTTTGCGTGCACGCTGTGCAGACACATGTGCTTCCACATACATACACACCAACACACACACACACAAACACACACTGTATAATTTATAAAGCCTAAGCTCTTTCAATACTCCAAAATGCCAGATAAACTTTTCTCATTTGCTCCTAATTTGGTCACGCAAGATAATGCCAACATCTGAAGGCTTTTTAAACTGCTTTTTAAAATGCATTCCTGAAAGGAGCTGGCACTGGCACCTCTGCACCTTGTCAGCTCCAATAATTATTTCCAATCCGGAGCTAGCCCTTAATGTGCTGATTAATCCAGCCCTCTCCTTGCTGTGAGATGCATTCAGCTCCATTAATTTTTCAAAAAGGCCTCACTCTCTTTTGCTGGGAGCCCTGCAGATGTCAGGGCTGTGGCAGAGAAAGCCATTAGAAGTTAACACCTCCCACTCCCCGGAGACTGGCATGGACTTTCTCCTCCCCCATTCTAATGCCAAGCAGCCGCATTAAGGACGTCAGCTGCCAAGCCTGGCATTCCCTGAACTTGGACATCACCATCTAATCATCCCCCCACCAAAAGCAAACAACCTTAATAAAAAGTGGTTTCGAGAAACCGACATAATGAGAAACAAGGCTATGACGCTCTCACAAGCCGTGTCAGCATCCTTGCTTTGGTTTCCTGGGAATATTCAGGATTTGAGGAGATTCTCATGGCGTGTGTCAGTGTTCTTATCCAAACTCTCAGCTCGGAGATTCCCAGCCAGGTTTCAAATCGGCCTCTGTGAAAATGTCCTTTAGAACAACTCACTCACCAGTGTGTTCGAATTCAAAGCGGTTTGAAATCTGCGCTCCAACCTCCTCTCACTCACGGAGCTTTGTGCGGCTTCCCCCTTATGCAGACTGGTTACAAGCTGTCTCAATTGAGGAAATCCCCCCCTTCAAGCAGCTTTTATCTGCCGATAGGTAGGTGAATGGTGGAAATTAGGATTCCTGGAGAGACTTGGGATGGAGAGAATAGAAACAAAGACTTCCCCATGTCGGGAACCGATGTCTCTTTTTCCACTGCTTTTTCCTTTCATCCCAAGGGCTCCTGTCAGACAGAGGGAAGGAGAACGAGAGCACATATAATACCTTTTAAGAGGCTGCCAGTTCTCTCCCATGCGATAAGCTCTGCTCGAATCACAATGGAGTTTCAGGACCCTGCAGTCACCCCACTGTAGGCCTGAGAACACACTTCAGCACAGACATCAACATCGATATGCAAGCACATTGAAATATAGCACTGTAGCTAATTATACATACAATATTGGCTCCATCTCGAACTAAAGAGTCTCTTCTTATAAATCACTGTTAGGGTCCGACTATAGCCTCTTAAGTTAACTTTAGGACTTAAACATCCAATCATCTGCGTACACCGCAAAGCTCAGGTTGCCAATACAAAGGTGTGTAACTCCACTCAACAGTGGCAATACTATGTATACAGTATTTTGTATACAATCCCCACCGCAAAGTATTCAAAAATCTGTATAAACAGAGGCAGTGTCAAATCCCAGCCCTTTTGAATGTTAATGAAACGGAGGTGTTAGGATGTCAGAAATCTGTCCAATAATGATAACAGTACAACTCCTGTTTACACTGAGCACGCTTCAGCTCCCAAAACCCAAAGTGCAGCCTCATTTACGTGCTAATGTGGGGAGGCAGATAAAGGACGGAGGAGCGATCACATGCCCTGTCAGAGAGTCACCCTTTGAACCATCCCTCATGCCGGTGAAGAGGGGGGAAATTAAAGAGCCTCAGCAGGTTTACCACCTTTCAAACACAACTCACACTCCACTCAAGTCCTCATGTTTGTGACAGAGGGAAAAATAAACACACAAACACGCACACACACACAAGCTTCCAGCGACTGTCGTGTTTCTGTACGGGAGATTTTCTTTGACAATTAATCCAAATGATTGTTTGGTTGGAGCAGAATTAGGCTGAGGCTGATGTAATGTACATGACAGAGTGAGACACAGCTAGACTTTGTATGAGGCATTAAATATACACAACGATACAAAATGTTTTTTTAATGTCATATAGGGAGAATGCTCCCACACTGACAGCTTCATTTTACCTGCTTTTACCCGAACAGTAACTGAAGTTATAGCCTATTGTTCAAAATCAGAAATGCATCTAGTTGCTCAAATAAATATGTTTTATTAGAAATGGGTCAAATCACTGCATGTAATCTAAAACTGTTTTCCCAAAACACACAAAACTGACTCTTGTCACTGCACTTCCAGGCTTCTCTCATTCCCAGGATGTCAAACACTGCCACTCTGTCAAAACTGCCTCACAGACACGCAGCGCATGGTTTACAGAAACAGTGAAAAGGGTCTCACTCCCAGCTCATCAGATAATAACACCTGTCCAAGAAGGAGATTATTTTGAACCAGCTTTCCCAAACCAAGGACTGTTTCAGTGCCTGAATCTAACCGGTAATGGCACAGTTTCAGTAGAATAAAAACAGAACGGCAACCTTTGGGGACTAGGAAAATCCATGATTAACATTTAGCTGATGTGTTTGTCTAAAATAAAACTAGTAAGCAGTGCAGGTACAAAGTTACTGTGGGATTTTTCATAGTCTCTAAAGATTTTATTTTCCTACTTGTTTGCCTGAGGTGTTACTCTTTACCTACTCTATTAAGTGGAGGAAGGGACATGCACACAAACAAGACTTCTTAGCTGTGTTGAAACAGCCTCCAAAATTAAAAATTTACTGCAGTTCACATATAATGGTGAACTATTCTAGAAAAAATTAACATAAGAATGCAAAAAGATGTTTTGACTAATAGAAAACAGCTGAAAACCCCAACATAATCTGGTCCTGGTACCCTGAAGGTAACACCATGGAACTGATGGGAACAAGTACATGACCCCAGCTGTACTGCTTTTTTTCTTTTTCTTTTAGTAGAGTGGCTCTCTCAAAGCAGGAAGTGAAGTCACCAAATCCTCATGTTGTGTTTACGTGTGCTGAAGTCTTGAAAACGCAAGCCTGGATGTTCTTCATCACCCCGCACCCCAGCCCTCCTGCTTCAGTCATTCTGCTAATGAGAACAGGCTACAATAGAGGTATGATATTAACTGTTTCCACATGCTGATGAAACTTAAAGTGAGGCAGCTGTCATTTTTTCTCAGTTTGTTAATATTTTACACGCAGGTTTAAGGTTGATGTTACTTAATGTGAAAGGTGTGGGTGGGCTTGCGGTCACGCTTCCATACCTCTGTTCAGCATTCATTCACACCTGCTTACAGTTTTACGGAGTCTGTCTGCTCTAACTTGCGGGTGATTGTGTAATGTGTTAGAATAATTCATAATAATACCTGAAAAAACTCGCAGAATTAACCAAAAGTTATTTAATAATTTTCAATCTGTCTGATTTAGTTAATATAAAATGAAAACAGTGATAATATACGACTCATGGTTACAGGGGTTGTGTCAGAAACTGCCAAAAATGTGGAGCTACCTCTGACAAGAACATCCCAAAGTAGCTTTAACGGTGACAATATATGATCAGAAACACCCCTCCATAGCCAAGGATGTTTGCTATCTTCCGCCTACGTGTGTTTGCTATAATACTAAGTGATTTTGTTAACACTCGTTTTTCTGACCAAAGAGAAAAGTGCCCACGTGGTGAGATGAAGGTCCGATTTGCGAAACGTTGGATTCCTGGAAAGGGATCCGACTCTAAGAGGCATAAAAGTTGAATAAAATTTCAGTGTAATTATTCAGGGGAGATTTGGAGCAGTGAAACATTTAGGCCTTTATCCCATGTATTATGCAGGGATTTAACAGCGAGAGAGCTATCTGCATTTGGCAAGAGAAGCTAAGTAAATACTCCAAATGGATGAACCAGACAACCTAGAATCTCACTAAATGCAATCATTAAACTTGCAGTTTTATTAACTTTTAAGAGTTTTGTTGCTCTAAACTGTAATTATGAAGGTGAAACCAGTACAGGTTTTACTATCTTATGATGCGTAAAACGATACGTTTCCTATGAAAAAACAAAACAAAAGAAAACAAAAACTGATAAAGGTACAGTGTCTTTGTCCTCCTTCCTTTTATGTTGGGATATTTTGACGGAAACAACAACAAAATGAGCCCCCAATGGCTGAAGTTCAGAGAGGGGGCAGGCCAGATTGCAAAAGAATTACTTTGAGTGGTGGATCGGCATTGCAGGAATTTTTTAATTTCCTGTTACTCAATAATTCTGTTCTAGTTAGGTCCTTGGACAACATCTTGCACTGTACCTTGTCCGATCAGCTCAGCTCACTGGACAGATGCAGTGGAAACATGCTCTAATCCTTTATCGTGGGTTTACGACATGGTGGCCCTGTGTCACTGGCACGGCTGGGAGGCGGTCAGGCCCAGTGATGTCATACGCTGGGGACATGCTTCAACTCCCCCCACCTGCTATACAAATGATTGTGAATGTGTGCGTGAATGGGTGGATGACTGGATATGTAAAGCGCTTTGGGGTCCTTAGGGACTAGTAAAGCGCTATATAAATACAGGCCATTTACCATTTACCATGATTATTTTATCCTCCAGGCTTTTTATGAGCTCATGGTGATAAACTGGAAAGATTCTGTCGTCTTTTACTGGGGAAATAAAGAAAACAGTCAGATGAGAAGCAGAATGAAGTGAGCACTAAGTGCTTATACAGTGGGGGAGTCGACTTCCAGGCCTGCGGGGGCCGGGGAGCTGGTTTTCTGGGGAGGATCTTCCCCCCTTAACCTCCAACCCACCTCCCTCCTCACTGCAAGCTCGTCACGGCTGTTCGGAGTTAAATAAATCACCTGCCATTGCAGGTGCTGACCTGTTGTTTATTAGTAAATGTCCAAAGGACAAGCTTTAAAAGGGGGGAGGAGTTGGAGAGAGGTAGTCAAGGGGTTAAAGCACTAGTCTTGGGTCTTAAGGTTGATTTAGCAGCCCCTCTGGGAGGCTGCTGTACTACCCTGAAGAAATGAATGCCAATAAAGCCTGTAGTGACTGATGTTTGAGGGTGTCTTAACTGTCTTGTTAAAGAAAAAACAGAAAACTACATATTAAGGCATTTAGAAGATTATAAAGATCTTTAAGCAGAAAATGCTACTTTCATAGAAGTAACTAAATGGAAGTACAAGAGAAAAAAAATCACACTAGTATCTTTTAATTGGAGATGTGAGAGAGAAATTCCTCCTTTAGGGTTGTGACCACTAAATCCAGGTACCTGGGTTTCAGCCACCACATTTAAGAAACTATTTCACAGCATTTAATCACATCGTGTTTGTTTAAAAAGTGGAGGATTATGAAGGGATTGTTTGACGAGAGTGCTGACTGTCAGAAATGTCAGACTTGGGTGACAATGCACAAAATAACTTCCATCATCACAACTGAAACAACACACACACACACACACAAGCACGCGGCACATCCTTTGAGCAAAGCCAGGATTGACAGCAGAACCTGATCTTCAGCTGTGTAATAAATTGCACTATTGTCTCTCCACTCTTGACTTAGCCCCGTGAAGCATGCGAGCCTGAAAAAGACCAAAGCACCGGAGGCCTTAGCATAACACTCGCGCTGTCACCATCCAACAATGACTGGCACCATCCACCGCAGGTAAGTCAACCTTAAAATTTTTAAATTAAAATAATGATTGTCTAAACATTTATACGCTTGATTTTTGTGTACATATGCCTTTGTCTAGACGGTGCGTTGCCATAAAGCTGGCAAAACAACATTAGCCCGCGAGAACGGCGCAAAATATCGGTATCAAATGATGTCATCTGCCCATGTAACGTAAAGCTGAGATTGAACTCGATCAATTAGGATTTGCAGCGGAGCAGAAAATAGCTTATGACAGAGCTAAGGTGGAGGAATGTATGAGGAAAAATAAACTTCCCCTCTGGAGCACGCTCTACCTTTGCAGATATACAGTGCAGTCACGTTCTGTACATTCACGTATGTCCTGTAGGACGTCTTCTTCATATTAGTCAAAACAAGGTCGGTATATTACACTCTTAAAGGACTCATCGTTTCACATGTGAATGCTTCAAAGATGCATATGATTCTGATTTATTTTCATATCAGGTACAGTAAAGCAGGACCGGCTCATTTAACGACCTCCCCTCTCATGCCCTGAAGCAACTTGACTCAACGACGGCTCCACCTCAGCGTAACACAACATAAACTCCCTTCCACTTTATTTCACTTTGCTCTGTCTTTCGGAGTTGGTCAAATTTCTGGCTTCGCTCAGGTGTTTCCTCAGTTCTGGTCACATCTAATCTGCTGGAGGTGCTACAAGTCCTCGCTTATTTAACAGGATTACCAGAGCATGCTGAAGTTTGACTACAAGAGAGAGCTCCCCTGGGGTGGCCACCATCTCTCGTTCAACAGAACTACAACTAAAAAACATGCACGATGCACACGCAAAGTCCTTTTCTTTTCTTTTTTTTACAACACTGTAACTATGATGAATCATTTCTGGGGCTACTGAGTGCTTCTTTTTTCTCCCAAAGCGCCACAGCTGTTTTTGCAGGAAATGTAGTGTGTCTGGTGTACTGCATTATTGCTACAACAGCAAATATAAACCTTATTAAAGTTCTATAACCTGGCAAAGCTGTAAAAACAGAAATCCATTTATTTGACAGAAAAGCTGCTCTAAATATAGAATTTATTCCCTCATTGCTGGTTGGCCTTTCTCATTTATTGCACTGATTCTTGAAAAAACACAGCTGAGAGGATGCAATGGTTAAAGTTGAAATAACTTACATTTTAAAAACTATAAAAAGAAAAAACACCTTTATACAAAGGGTAGAAATGGTCCTTATTTAGAGTTTGTTTACAGCAACACTGCCAGGAGTGCATAGTTTGCTCTGTGGAAGAAGGTGTGTAGTCTTCTTCAGCTGCGTTCTTGCTACTAGAAACAGGTTTAGGTGAGAGTGCTGCCTGAGAGGAGCGTGCAGGAGGATTTACTGGACCGAAGCATCTATGCTGCACTACTGCCGAATAAGATGTGATTGCTCGTGTGTTTAATCTCTGATCCCACTTCTTGGGTTCTAACATGCACGTCCTTCAGATAATGTCTACAAATGTGTAAAAAACAGCTGGAGGAAACATTGCTTTGCTAGGAAATTATCACTTGTACCCTGAGGTTGAAGCAGAAATCTACAAGCGAAATCTTTCACTGTCACATGATTGAGCCTGTAAAGTCGATCTTTTCACAGCCTATAATTTGTAGCAGATATTATCAGTGTGGATATCAGTCCGTCAGAGTGAGTTAAATGATGAATCAGTTAAAATGACTTATTACCTGCTCAATCTGGCTTATCGCCTTGATCTGCTTTCAAACGGGCCGTCAGAAACAGAAAACTTCCTCCCGGTAAGCAAGTCTGTGCAGCGGGTCGATCCCAGTGACAGCTCAGACATGTTTTTTACCGAACAAAAAAAAGAAAACAAAAAAAAAGGCTGAGAGCCGAGGCTTGATGGGCAGGTGTAATAACCCAGGGAGTTGAGATGTCACCCATGGGCGCAGCCTAGGGTAAATAATGCCTAGTGAGCGTCTAAGGATTCCTGGGCTATAATGTAACCCTTTGTTCAATTCTACCGCAGAAATTGGAAAAATGTTCATGTTTGACGTGTTCTTGTAATGCCGGGGTAATGAGTGTCAGAAAGCAACGGCCATTTCAAATACCTTTTGGCTTCACGCGTCACTTTGGTGTCAAAAATCAGAATCCAACCGTAGGTGTAGCTGTAATTATTTCTCTGAACAATATGTGATTCATGTCAAGCTTTGAAGAGCAGGAAATATACCACTTATTAATCATTTCCTTATCAGTGTATCAATTTTATTTTATGTATATATGTACAGCTGCCTGTCAAGAGCACTAAATAAACATTAGTCCTGTGCTTTTTTAAAAATATATGTACTGCTGCTATATTCACCAGCTAATGCAGTGTGCGTGAATACACAATTAACGAGTGACTCGTTTTTTGAACAACCGCATCAACATGTCAAACAGCATTTTTTCTTCTTCTGTGTTTTAAAGGCACAAACTCATCTTCTCGTGTTTTTTTTGTATTTTTTAATTGACCCTATTTAAAGGGGGCGGGGTACGCTCCACAATGCTAAATGCTGTTAATCCCGGCCCCAGGCCTCAGACAACAGAAATACAAATTTGCAGCTGCCTTAATTACCGGCTTTCAAAAACAAACAATAAATCTGCCTTAGATAGAGATGCTAGTGGAAAACAAACAACCTCTGGGCTTATAGACGGTTATAACCGTAGTCTGATGTCTTAGGGAGATTAGTAGAAAAGCTCCATATAAGGTGGAAATTGCCTGTGAAGGGATTGTGACACTTGTGAGTGCTTTTTCCCAGAGTTAATTAACTCTTGCTTTTTTGGAGCAAAAGTCGACAACGGTACAAACTTTTGAGGAGGCTGTTTCCATGCTGACTGAGAGATACATCTCAGACAGTGGGACAAGGCGTGTCTGTTTCACGCATGAGCGATACACTCTCGCGGCACAAAGATGTGCTCTGTTCTGCCCTGACCACCCGAGTACTGGAGACCAGCTTTTGAGGTTTTGATGATAGTTTATGAGTCCTAATTGAGACTGACCCGGCCCGCTGGTGGCTTCATTTCATCAGAGGGAAGAAGGGTCTGGTCCTTCCCGCTGACTGGGGCATCTCGGGCGATCAGAGTGGCTGTCTGCTGACCTCCACCTTCACGGGACGGTGAGGGACACGTCTCAAGTTCATCCTCCCCTTGGGTGGCATGGCTCTCAACTTACCTCCACCTGTCCGCTGGGGCCGGCTTCACCCTTCACCCCCAGCCCTGCAGCCTCTCTGTGAGACTACTTAACATACTCGGCTCATTTTACAACTCTAAAACAAATCTTCCTGCTTTGTTTACCAACACCGCCGAGACGAAAGTCGAGTTCGTGGCGTTTTATTACGATGTAAAATCGAAGGCTCGGCGGGCTATAACAGGATGTGAATGTAGCTGTAATTAACTTAGAAATTCAAATATTACTCCAGAACAGGACAACATAGAATATTTGTATTTACCCTGAAGTTCAGTGGCTGTTGCTCTCTTTATGTAGTAACATAAGAATGTGAGTCTAACCCTTTATTAAACTGCAGACTCGTCATTGTTTACATAACCCCGAAGTGACTCCAGAGTCACATTTGTTCTCTAGGCCTCCGTATGGTGGAAAATGGCCGCTGCATGACCAGATCCTCTTTGATGCAATAATGAAAACAAATGAGTGTAACACGATAATATATTGAGGAGCGCTGCAGTTTCAAAGCTGACATTGCGGGGAATTGAGGTGCAACAAGGGAAACGCTAAGCTATGTTTGTCATCACTCTCGACATTGTCTCTTGCACAAATTATTTCCTCCAGTTCACTTCAGAGTATTAGTCTTCTTAGGGGTTCAATTAATCAAAGGAAGCACAGTCCCATATGCCTCAGGAGGCTGACTTTGACTGACCCTGGCATCACATCATACTTCATGATTTTGTTCAGGGAATTTTCTAAGGGTTGTAATTCACCGCTTTATACTTGGAATAAATACCTACGACAATTGTAAATCATGTTGGATAAATGCCACTTGAAAATAAAATATTTTAGCAATCCTTGCCATTGCACGAATAGGACCCCCTAGAAATTATGACTATTATGGCGCTCTAAATACGGTATTAGGATTGACCCAATTTATCCTCCGTGAATTGAGTTATGCAACCTTATCTTCTTTATTTCCATTAACATAATTCTATCTTTATAGACCCGGTATTACCTGCTATTTAGGCAGACTCCAAGTTATTTTCTACAAGCTCACCTGTTGTTCTCATAGGGAAATCAATGCCTCTCTCTGGCGGTATAATAACATTCCCGCTGGAGAGTAACAGCTTAATTCACTCTTATCACTTTTGGTTGTCTGGCTTCCAGTCAAGCTGGGGTCCAAGAGGTGAAATGAGTTTGGCAACCTCAACTCCAGGCACGACAAGAGAACACACATCATGGTACAGTTAGTGGAAAAAGAGAGGGAAAATTGCCTGCATAAGCAGGAAAGATAGAGTTTCATCGTCATCCCACTAAAAACGCACACTCGTCTTACTAAAAACGCACACTCGTCTTTGGGCAGACTTCAAACACTTAATCGGCAATCATTTTTCAATGAGCCCCAGAGGAGCACATTTTAGTGCTCCACCAAACAGTCTGCTGCTTTGTGCTCTCTAATCCCTCACGGTTATGCATCATGGGGAGCCAGTGGTCGTCCTTTAGGCGGAGGTTAACCCCCACCACACCCCCACCTCCAGACTCACAGACTCACAGACAGACAGGCCCGCAGAGCAGCTCTACTGCCTCTGCTCTGCTTCAGCCACAACATCTGTATCCATCAGGAAGCACTCACTTTCTATTGGTGCAGCCCTCAAATTAAGGTTGTCTTTTGATCTGGAGGCTGGATGAAATGCAAATGAAACGTGATCCCATAAATGGCCATCTCATCTGCCTCGTTAGGCTCTATGAAGAGGTTTCACCAGCCCCCTTTTGGACGGGGCCCTGCCTCTTCACGACTCGTATCACACATGTGACCGGCTCACTTCAGAGACACCCCCCACTCCCCACCCACCCCGACAGCAAACAACACCGCAAACCTTTGAGTCCTGCCTTATTCCCATTTCATCTTTTGCTTGTGTTCACTATCTGAGACATAGTGGTCCAGAAAAAAAAAATCATATGCAAGAAGGCCAATATTCTAAACAGCACTTAACCTGGCCGGTGGAGGAGTGTATTTATGTGATGAGAAAATCTCTAGGCTCGGGCTCCTTCTCATTAATGAGAAAAGATGAGCGTTCCCCACTGCAATTAAGAGTCAATCTCCTGCATTAACTCACCGCCCCACGGCCACACACACAGCACAAAGGCAACAGGCCATCCTCTGTCACTCATTTTTTCTGGGGTGAGCAGTGCAGAGAGCGGTCCCAAGATAGATTAAATTAGATGCTCTGTCCTTTTGGGCTCACCTGCTGAAACCTAAACTTGGCTGTGCAATGAATGCAATGAATCTGACTCTGTTTGACATTTGATCAGGTCACTATGATCGTTTTAGTGTGGTGTCCCGAAGAATCGGATGCTTTAAAATCCTACACTAAAGACAAAAGGCCTTTAGTGTAGGACGTTTCAACTTTAGGTAGAAGAAAAGCACAGGTGTCACTAATAAAATCAAAGCTTCCTTTGTTCTATTCATGGCAGTGTCAGAGAGAGCTATTATTATTAAACTGAAGCAGAGGAATACATGGAATTCAGCCATCACTGTGTTATTATCTACACCTCTGCTTTTTCTAATACCATAAAATATTTGATCTAACCGGGAAACAGAAGAGACTGCATGTCCACATGGTGCCAACTTATCAATCAAAGGGTATCCTGTTGAAACCACGTCTGTGCGATATCAACCTTATTTCAATGAAGAAGCGTTTAATCTATTTAAACCTCTTATTGTACAACATGGTAAAAAGCATTAAATAGGCTGGAGGTTGTCAACTGAGAAATCTGGAATTGCCAATGCACTAGTTCGCTGTTAAAAATGATCATGTACCTTTATTTTCATTTTCCATTGTTTTTCCACCCAGATCAAATCTTTTCATCGCCAAGCTTTTTATATAAGAACATTCTGAACCGTCAATGGACAAAATAAATAGAATATTAGCCCTTAAAACAGGAGTGGTCACTGTTGCTTTCTAGACAACTGGACATCTTTTTGCAGTCTCCTCGTGCTAAAAGCTTTAAAGAATGCAGGTACAGAGGCTTCACCGTCTTTTCTATGCATGTTATCTGTAACTATAAAGCACCAACAGTAGCTATGAAACTGATAATAATTTTAAGGTGCGATTCCACGCTAGCTAACAGTCTTTTTTTGTATGGCTAGTACCACCAAATCTCAGTAGAGGGGTATAACAGCTTCAAAATGAGATGTGAGAATACCACCATCGACATGTCTGCATGTATAGAATAGAATGGACTAGAATAGCTCTTTATTGTCATTGTACATGTACAATAAAATACTGGACAAACAACCTCGTGCAAACAGACAAAGCAAGGACACTGTAGTAGCATCAAGGCTTCACATCGCTGTTAATGTTCAAACACCCTTTAATGCTCATAAGAGTCAAAGAAAGCATGTTTCCATGTCCCTTCCATAGTCTCTCATTGCAGACTAACAGTGGCTCTTTTTTAACACAGGTGTTAGCGGCACGTTGTAAAGAAATAAAGAAATAAAAATGAAAAGTGAGCCACTGTCACTGATAATGTTTTAGATGGTGTAACATTAAATGGAGAAGCAGGTTTGAAAAATACAGCTTTGTAATTTGAACAGCAAACATCTTTAAGTAGTCTGGGCACAATATTCATCAAACAAGATTACCACAGCACTCAGGGAGCCCGAAGCCCGGCGACAACAAACAGACAGTCATTTCAAAGACGAACTCACTGTAGGCGTGGTGGGAGAGAATCTCAGCAGAAATAGTGAGGATAAACGCCCCACTTGAAAAACCACCGTTCTGTTTATTATGTTACATCATCATCACTGGCCGGAGTAGAGAACCAAACAGTGTGACTGTCTGGTGTGTGTATGTGTGTGTTTGTGGACATTGGAGTGGGGCGTGGGGGGGTATTCAAGAGCCTTGCAGAAAACAAGAAACACACGGAGGGATAGAAGATTGGGTTGGGGTGGGGTGGGCTGGCATAATGAGTGACATATTGTGAAATCTTTACCTACAAAGCAGAGTCTTCTTCCATGCAAATGAGACTCGCTTGATAAGGATCTGTTTGATGGGACACATGCGGAATACGAGGCAGTTAATTCCCTCATTAGTATTCAACAGAGCTGATTGGCAAAGACCAGAGAGAGCCAGCCGGAGAGCATGTCTGCAAAACCCAATATTGATTTGTTTAATGGTGTCAGGGAGTCAAAAATCACAAATCTCCTGTCAATTGTTTATGAGGTTGTTTAGCGGGCCAATGGATGCCCCTCGCTTAATTAATACCTCATTACGGAGATGTGATTATATGCTTGAACTGTTAATGGGGCCCCTGAATTTCAAAGACCACCATAAAAGGTGTTTTGACAAACAGAGCTGGGGAAAATGTGATATCTGATGAGCCTCAGCGTGTTTGTTGATTTGGGACTCTTTGTTTGTTTTCGTCCCCTTTTTTTATGCTTCTCTTATTCACGAGCCATCCGCGCTTCAAGGCTCGACATTTTCCTCTTCTGGTGCAATTTTGCCTTTTATCATAATAGCATAATAGTGTTTAACTGAACTAAAACTAGCAGTCCCATCTCTCAAAGAACACGCAGCATAAGTAAATAAAATAAGCTGGAAATCAATAGGCTGTTCATAGTAAAAGCATGCAAGCAAAACCTCAAGCAGAGGTCTGCGCACAATAACAGCAGGAAATATATCTCAAAATTACTATTATTATTATTATTAACCAAAAAAAGCATCATAAATGCCTTTTTACAAATGGCAGAACTGAGGTTCACCTAAGTGAGCACACATGGCTAATCTGAAGGGCTCTCTATTTAAAGGCCCATAAAGAAAGTGATAATGGCATAGGTTTATGAGGACTCAGCCCAGTGAGACAGCCTGTTACGGCCGTGGCTGCTGTTGTTGTTACTCCCACTGTTCCTCGATGGCCAGTAAAGCGGAAAAATGGATCCCCACTTTGGGTTGAAATATGAAGCTGGGCTTATTCTCCCTCTCTTTCTCTTTTTGTGTGAAAGGCGCCCAGGCATTTGCCTGCATGGTTATGGAGGTAAACGCTCAGCTCCATGGCTGGGCTCCTGCATGGTTCCCCCCTCTATTTCATTCCCCCTGACAGGATTAGCAGGTCTCCAGTGTTAGAAATACATTAAGTGGACCTTTGCAGTCACTTATTATGCCTGATTATGCAGCTGGAATGGGGAAGGTAGGCTCTGTTTGTAGTTAAATAACTTCTCAGATGCTTTTTTTTTTTTTTTACAGCAGCAATCTTCAAAGCATGAACGGGTCAGTGGCTCAGGCACAAAGCTGAGATTGATTTCCACCCTCCTACTCTTTGTTCCCGTGGTTTAAAGAGGACAGGTTCTACTAAATTAGTTTGTCCGTGTTATTAATGGAATAGTCAATTAAACTTCCCTACAGTGGTGTCATGGCAAAACAATGCAGCCACACAGCAATCCCACAGCAGTGGTTTGTACAGAAGGGTTAATGAAATGGTTAACTTATGCTGATGTATAGATGGGATTAGGATCCATCTGGGCAGCGTGCCACTCTATTAGTAAGAAGTCTACACTCTTGAAATACCACAGAGTCCTAACAGCTGTCCATTTTCTAGACCAGCACAGCAGTCTTCCGCAGAGTGATGCATTCTGGGATCTTCGCTGGTCACGGCGATATAATGCTGCACCGATCATTACCCAAGAGTGCAAACGTACTTAATGTCGACTCCCCTTGTTTTGACAGCTGGGACAAAACAATCGGAGAGTTTCGAGCTAAAACAAGTAGAGAGCTCATGGAGCTCGAGACAGAGTCCGTGAAATCAGCAGAGAAAGCTGACACTGATGAAGGGGGCGAGATATCACCAGAAAAGTTGACTTAACAGCAAGAAGGTTTATATTTAGGTGTTTGTGTCCATGAGGAAAATGGAGGGTGGGTGCTTAGGTCAAGATTCAACCTCTGAGGCTGAAAGAAATCATGCTTCCATGAAAATGCAGTTCCTCAAATGACCACTTGGAGTCCCATGTTAATAAAACGCCAGACTTTAGAGCAGAAAAAAGTTTATAGCCTGGTAACATTGTCAATCTCTGCTGATGATTTCTCCCTTTGTGACAACTTTACGTGGGTGATTCTTTTCTAACTCCAAGCTTTTTTGATTCATTCAGTTATGTATTGTTATTTGAGTAACCACTGGAAGTTGGTTGGTACCTTTGTGGAATGGTAATATAAATAATATGCTTGCTGTGTGGTTAACTGTACTCACAGCCCACACAGGAAGTATGGACTCCAGTTTTGGTGAGTGAAATTCTGGTATTTTATTTGCATCTTACCATTAATTAAATGGGCTTGGTCTTATATTGCACTTTTCTACTCTAACTAAGCGCATGTTACTACAAACCAAATGAACCAAATCACCCTTTTTCTATACCTAAGTACCTTTTCTCACATTCACACACACACACTCAAACACCAATGGATGCACTGGGGGCAAATCTCAATTCAGTATCTTTCCCAACGATACTTCGACATGCTGGAGAAGGTGGGAAGTGAACCAGCAAATTTCTGATTGGTAGGTTTCCCACTTTGCTTTCTAAGCTAAATCCACCCTAGCAAACCAAAGCCTCCTAGGTATCAGGTATTTCTGACTCACCCAAACAATCTTACAAGGCGAGCTAGATGATATATTTTTATTCCATCCTTTTGTCCAAAAATGGTCACTCGTGACTCCAGAAAGCAAAGATAATGCTGAAATTGAGACTTTAAAGTGAGACCAATAGGTCTCCAATAGTGTAAACCAATAGGCCACGCCCATATTCTGTATGTAGTGCATGGTTTGGGGCAGCCAACCTTTGGTCCCCAACCTTTTTTGCGCCACGGATCGGTTTAATGTCAGACAATATTTTCACGGAACGGCCTTTAAGGTGTCGCGGATAAATACAACAAAATAAAATGATACGACCAAGACAAAAACTGTCGTACTTTGTAAATATAATAATAAACGCAAATTCACTGTGTAATTGTGTAACTTTATTAGCAGCATCCTCCTGAAATGCACTGAGAGTAACATCCTCCTCTCTGTCCCTTAATGCTCTCTGGTTGCTATGGTAACGTATAAATATTTCTTTCAAAATAAGACACACAACTACAACACGGGAAAAGACCCAGGGGAACCGAGTTAACAATAAAAACCCTGAAAACCATAAATTTCACACCTCAACTCTCGTGGCCTGGTACCAAACGACTCACAGACTGGTACCAGTCCGTGGCCCGCGTGCTGGGGACCGCTGGTTTAGCGTAGAGAGGCAGGCCTACTGTGAGCTGTGTCACTGCTTAGACTGTCCAAAATATTATGAAAACCTGTCCTGTGTTTTTCCTACTTACTTGAGTTATTTTCTGTAACACCAGCAAAATTTGCCATTTTGTTATTCATTCATTATCTGTGACAATGTAAATGATTCATCACATTTAAAATGGCTCCCCAAGGTGAACAGAACGCCGGCACGATGTGAATGAAATCATGGGCATTTAGGTCACGGCCCAGTTCCCTTGGCTCAAAATGCCAGTATGAGTATGAGAGGCAGAGCAGAGGGAAAATTAGTCTTCCTCACTTGATGGCTGTTACACTTGGCCATTTCCTGACCCACTGTGAATAAAGCTCCAATTTATGGCAATTATCCATGTTAAAGACAGCACCCATACAAATTAGAAATAATGCCAGAGGTGATGAGAACGCTGAAACATCTATTATCATATTCTTTAGCTAGAATACCTCACATGTGTAGCATATTGTATCTAAAAATGACCTGCACATGTTATCTTTAAGTCAATGCTATAGCTAAATTGATAACATTTCTATTTATGCACTCCAGAGAAACGGCGCATTTGTGGCAGCAGAGTGGGTACGAGAAAGGAACAGCTCCCCCGGAACAGCTGACACAAGTGATCCGTTATTTCTTGGAGGGGAGGTCACACGGGGCCTCCACACATCACACACCTCAGGGCATGACCACTCACCGACACCCTCCCCATCCTGGGCCCGGCCCTGTCACATCTGGCTCCGAAGACCTGGGACGATTTCTTTCCCCTATTCAAAATGCACCAGTGGTTCCCATTTAACACCTGTTCGCCCTAATTTCCATTTTCGGGGACGTTGTGGATTTCAAATCATTTATCACTTCACAAAGTGCTTCCACATGTGCGCTGCTTTTCCCAGTGTGCGGAGTTCCTGCCTCCGGCCAACCTTTTCCAAATGTATTAAAATTCAATTTGGTCCAAAGAAGTTCAGACACTGATGTTTCATTGTGGTGATGTCTGGTAATTATTAGTCTAAATTACAGCCCTGGCATGTGACTTGACAGGGTGGACTCTATGTTTAAAAACGAGAGATGGGGCGAGGAGGTAGGGCCAAGGTGGTCTGTCACGCTTTGCACACTTTTGTAACAGTGTTCCCCAACACCGGGATGTCAGTCAGACTGAAACAGTTTCGCCACCGTGCAAAACACTTGTGTGGTTAGGGACCTGAGAGGGTCCACCGGGGGCCACTGTGGGGCGACCGGGCAAAGGCTGTGTCAAAAGTACTCCACTGTGAAGGAAAGACTCCCACATCGAGCTCTGATGAACATTAAATACCAACTGCAGTCCGGTTGATATCCAAGGTCAGAATTCATATTGTGAAACCAGGATTAGATCTCAAAGTGGAAAACAATTTAAATAAAAGTGAAATCAGATTACGTCTTGAGGCTCTTTGGTCAACAGTCCCTAAGCCCCAGCAGCACACCAGCTTGTATAATTGGCTGTGACGCAATGGGGTGGGAGACACGCAACCCACTTGTAAAAAGTGTAATATGATTATGTCGTGCATATAGCTGAAAGACGTGGTGTAGTATCAACCTGTAGCAGCACCTCCCACGTCTAAAAGTCTGCGTCATTACATATGCAGCTGAGTTTGAGCTCAGAAGAAAAGTTCCAAAAACAAAAAAGGGAAAAAAAGAAAAAACTGTAGGGGACTAATTGTGTTGTCAGTATATTAACTAATAAGCAAAATTCATGTTAGGTAATGAGAACCTTATCGTCAACACATTTTCATGTTCAAGGGCATGCGCTCCAGAAAGGGGGGTAAAGAAAAAAAAAGATATTTCCACAAATGCACACATGCACAAAGAAATTTAATCAAATTTAAAAAGGAAACTGCAAAATTGGTGTTTACAAAGTAAGTTTTTTTTATTTCTTTTTTTCCTTTTTTGATGCACTGAGCTCCATCTTCAAGTGGGGAATGTTTGAAACTGTACTGTAAGTGCGCTTAATTAAAGTGGGCTGTGAAAATGTGCACTAATCAGATATGGTTGGTAACAAAGTCCATGAAATTACTAATTAGAATTTCATTAAAAGGTACCGCTTTATCATCTGAGGAAATCGTAACCTTTAAAACGCTTTCAGGAAGGCAGTATGCCTCTTTAAATGGGCTAAAAGAGAGAAACGGCTGGCTTTTGATGTAATATCTCATTTAGGATTTGAGCTAAATTGGACCATTTAAACATGTCATTGTTTTGGACGTAATTTATCAGACTAATTAATGACAGTTATTGCCTGGGTTGGGCGACTGAAAGAACACCAGGCTCCTGCAGGAGGAGATCACACAGACAGACGTTAAAACACACCATTAGGAAGCATTTGGCCCCTTTTTTTTCTTCTTAATTTCTCGTGCTGTTAGGCTGCCTCACGTTGTGTCACATTTCAACTGTCATGGCAAGTACAGAAGACATAGAGTTGTTCGGTTTTGTAATTTCCTGTGTTTTTATTGTGGTTAAAAGTACAATTCAGTACAATACAGCTCACTGAGACTAAATATTCCTCCAGGATTTATGCAGCAAATGCCCCATTTTGCATTCCTGTTAAGTAGTTTAAAAATTGTATCATATACAGACAGTGTACTGTGTCATCCACATGACCACTTGCCTGATTACTGTTTCTTCCATCAGTTGGTCAGGATGTTAGCTGAAGGGATCATATGTCAGCACTCAGGCCTGTTTATCCAATGGACAGGCCCTGGAAGAACAGACAATCTGTTCTACAACTAATGACTGCTTGATTTAAGTGCCACAGAGTTCACTCTTTTCTACGCAGACCCAGAAGAACAGAGAATTACACGCAAACTGTCGACACTGAGAAGATATGTGTAGAAAGCTGATTAGTTGATAGTTCGCTCCGGTAACACCCATGAGTCAGAGGTGAGCGCGGGTGAAAAGTGAAAAGTAATACTGTAGGCTTCCCTTGTGTCATGCCCTCTGCAGAGGTGGAGGCCTGCTGCAGATGTTGAGGAGGAAAAGCCGGCAAAGCAGAGAGGTGGAATATGGGGGCAGGAATTGTCAGCTTTACTTGGACGTGGCTAGAATCTCTCCTCGCTTCTTGATCGAGTTTAAGCAAAATCCAAAAAGTGATCTGGTTCTAGCAGAAACCGGGAACGAATGCGGGGTTTTCGTTAATTTAACTGCGAGTATGGTGCAAAACAAGGCATGCTGGGAATGCAGCTCTTTAATTTGCCCCTGCGGAGTTCATAAAACTTTGCTTTTCAAATACCAACGATGGTGGCAACATTCTGCCCTACTGTCAGCATGTGTACACATGTAACAAAGCAGCAGGCGTTTCCAGTGCAAGGTAAATTTTCTCCACGACGAGTTGCAACATTTTGAGAAAGGATATGTTAATAAAAACACAGGTCTTCCATTCTTTTTTAGTTGAAATTTTGTTTTCATTTAAAAAAAAAATCATCAAATCTACTTAAAAAAATATAAAAAGATGAAAATGCTGCTAAAAAATGATGAGCACAGACAATATAATTGATTATACTTGATGCCTGAAGTGGGCTGTTGTTGTTAGGCTGATTCGTGGCATACCCTGGTTCCTCAAGTGGAGGCTAATTTGCACCTTTGCTTGGGTGACACTTAGGCATTAGCCTGTGAGTGTGTCAGTACCTGTAATTAAAGCAGATGGTCAAATAACCCTGCTAACAAAGTAGGGCCTCTGCACGGTCCTAATTCCCTGCCCGTTTGCAGAGGCGAGCTGTGCCGCTTTCAATTCCCCCTGCACGTTGTTACAGAGAAGTTGTTGTTTTTTCACTCGGTTTGGGCCTCATTAAAGCTGTGGTTACAATTAAGGCGTACAGTCAATGGTGCTGGTTAAGAACAACAGAGAGGACGTTTCGGCGACAGGCTCCGTGACACGCCAGCTTTGACCTTAAACGACTTTAAATGAAGCTTGTTAATACTGAGCCGCCTAATCTCCACGGCACAGGTACTCCTGGTGAATGAGCTTCAATCAGCCCCCCAAAAGAAAGGGTCATTCGCCCGATCACTTCTTTTTTAAAAATTATTCAGTGAGAAAGAAAAAAAATTAAAATAACAAGTACACCATGGGAGGTCACTAAATTAAAGGCGTGACAGATCTGTAGTGTGTGGTTAAGCTTGTATTTGAAAATAACCCAGTAAGATTCCTATTAGGCTATTTTCTTTTTTCTCTTAACTACTTCCAAATTTGCGTTCCTTCCCCCTTAAATTGTGAGATGTCTTTAAAAGCACCACACTGAGATATGTGCTAAATACCAGCTGAGTAAAAAAAAAAAAATCCCCATATCTGTCTTAAAAGGGATCATGGAGTATAATCATCGTTTTACAATTGGAACACATGCTGTAATAGTGCATTCAGCAGTCCTGTGCAGTCTCTATACTTTCTGACATGATACTACAGCATGTAATGCAGCCTGTAATTATCTGTTTCCTGAAGGTGGAGGGCTGCGTAAAACTGCCATGAGCTCCAGTGTGCCTTTCATAAAACGCTTTTCTCCTCTTTGGCAGTCAGTCGCACAGACTGACTCACTGGGCTTCGACAGGGAACTTAAGCAGGTTCACACCAGGAGGGGCTGTAGTACAGCAGCCATCTGGTTACGAGAACAAAGACGGGTAAAACATACAGTGCACACCTACGAGCGAATGACTGTACAAACTGCTCTTTTTCTTTCTCGCTTAACTTATTCATTCATCTGAGACAGGCGGTGGTGTTTTGCGACTCCCGTCAAGGCAGCTTAACTTAGTTTAGCCCAGGTTTCTACACCAGACCTTAACTTGACCCCCCTCATCCCCACAGACAACCGTGGACAGCCCAGAACACATGATATGCATATCTTTGAGCAGCGTCAGATTAAAGTGGCTAAATAAACATAATCAGCACAGGCGATACTGCTGTTGTCCACTGCCTTATCTAAAAATACTCTGGTGAGACGTCATCATCCTGCTACAGAGATTTGTGGAGGTATTGAAGCGCTTTCTTAATGATACAGCAAATGAAGGCAGGGAGGAACTGCGTGCGTGTGTGTGTGTGAGTGCGGGCGCTTGTGGTGGTGGAGGTAGAGCAGGAGGAGAGAAAGAGAGGGTAAAAAACATTAATTATTAGCCCCAGTGGGATCTCTTATATTCTGTCTAGCCTGGACAACACCAATTAATACAGCAATTATTATCCTGGCCCGTAGCACAGGGTTGACTAAGCTGGCTTGCCTTCTGACGATTATGGCGTGAGGGGGAGCAGCAGAAGAGAGGCATGCTGGAGCGAGATTATTCATCTCACACTAAACCCCTGCTTTTATGATGCATGGTTGATGGGGGAGATAGAGCCAAAGAGTAATTTAGTCTGCAAATTTCAACTCAGCATTACCAGCAACACAATCTCCCTATAGATTAATTTCTGTTGGGTGTCATCTTTAGGGGTGTAGGGGAGCACCAGCACGATAAAGAACGAACTGCGCAGACATTTTTCTCGTCTTTCGCCCTCCTCCAGAGTAACAAGCAGGCCTAAAGCTGTACTTTAAAGTCTGAGACCCTCCAGATCCTGTGTGACAGGTGCACAGTTCACAGTGCTACTTCTCTTCTCATACCCCCGAGGTCTTATTCTAGGCTGTGACCCAGCCCTGCACTGCATTCATTTCCTAAACATTGTCTTCACCCCCTCCCTCTCTCTCTCTCTCTCTTTCCTTCTTGGCCCCGATTCCTCACCAGTGGACACAGATGTAAGCAATAGCTCCACCTAGTTTCTGCAGCGCCGCTCTCGCCCGAGCACTCCTTTTGAGAGCGGCGCAGACAAGTGAATGAGGCTCGGCTGGGAGAGGATCTGCCGTTTCAAATAAAATACTGCTCCCATATTATCCCCCCTACTCGAGTCAAATTATCCACTGTGCTCTATTCTTCCTCATCATCTGTTTGGACAGGAGAGCTCTCTGTCTCTCTTGTTCTATTTTTGCGCCTCCTCATCCCCGTCCCCGCTCTCCTGCGGTGACAGCCCTTGCAGGAGCATCTTAAGCACATATACCCCTTTTCCCCACAGCCACTGTAAAATCTGTGCTGACAGCCAATGAAAACAACACGGATGCTTGCATGTTATCTTGACATGGCCATGTTAAGCTCCGCTCTCATGATGCTAAATGGTCGTCATAAACCTTTTAAGATGTGCGCGGCCTAATATGGACTTTTATAAAAAACATTATGCTGTGTAATATGTTTAGGTTCAGCGAGGACATACAGTAGGCAGCCGGCGCTCGGTGTCGCGGAGCTCAAAAGTCAGGCACGTTAACCAAACAATGAGCGCGCTGTATTCTGAAAGAACCAGCAAGGTGTTCACACAGATGCACATTCTCACCTCTGAATGTAGCATTTTTCATCTTTCTGCAGATTTTCATTTAGAAGCGTTTTGTATGTTTAAAGTAATCGAGTATTGATATGATTTTTTTCACTGTTTCCTCTCTAATCTATCTTTGCTTTTCTATGGCATCAATTGACAAAACAATTACAGTCTACAGGATCTTGTCTAACAAGCCCTTGGAGTACTAAGAATGATTAGATGGCGGGTATTACATGAGGAACCCATCTCTGGATTAGTGATGAACACAATAAATTCTGAAATAAGTGGAGGAATATGTACATCCCTTTCATGGAAGACGCTTAGGTGATTGCTGCCACGAGAGGATTTGTCAGCATAACACAGGATCTCAAACAATAACGTGTGTGTGATAGGACACCATGGAACACATTCACAGGCGAATTCGCTGCCTGTTGTGTAAATGGATTTCTCCTCCATGAAACCGAGCGAAGGGCCAGAAAGAATGCTGCTCGGTTTCATCATCATTTAGTTGAATACATTAAGCCATCCTCACCATCATCATCCTCAAAATTCAAGAGAAAACAGCACATAGGCTTTCAAAATGTTTTTTTTTTTTTAAAGGCATTAATGTTAGCCTCCAACAGATCACAGGTTTCAGCTAGCAATTCGGTTCTGTGCTACATGTTCTCTCCAGTAGCGGCGTCATTTATTTACAGGGGTGTTGTGTCGCCTTTCAGTACAGAAAAGCAGCCAGGCCTCTAAGAGGAGGCGCTGTCATTGTCACTGCGAGGTGTAGGATAACAGCTCTTGAGCAGGTTGTAATTAGAGTGGCTGAGGTGTAATGAGGGTGCAAGATTCCTGCTCCTGAAGCCGATGCCAAACTGGACAGGGGTGCCAATGGCACATCACTGAATGGCATCCCAGCCAAACCGCGGTCACCACCTCACTGTCTCCTTGTGACTTAGAGCAGCGTGGTGGACACCTGACAGACGCCTGCAGCATATCAAAAGCGCTTTTTCACAACAGCTTCTCGGCTGAACTGGAGAGTTCGCCACAGGTGGTAGTGATAATAATAATAATAAGCCTACGGAATAATAATAGAGTTATTAAAGCGATTCTCAAGTGGGGAACAGAGGCAGCGCTTTGGCACCAAAGCTATGGAAGACGTGAAAGAATTTGTGGTTTACTGATTGACTCGTAATGAAAACGTTTGTTCTCCACGGGTGTTGTTTGAAAACACAACATTTCACGGCCAACTCCTCTCTTCCTATGGTCACATTTTAACTTATGTTCGCAAGACGTGTACAGTACACCTCCCCGCACACACGCGCGCGTGCTCACAGCACAGCACGCACAACCACACGCGCCTCTTTTTGCACTCTTGGCAAAATGAAAACTTCTGTCGGAGTCAGATTGAAATTTATATCAGTTTGTCAGGCGCAAGCCAAAAATGATCTTACTGCACATTATTTCGATAAGTTTGGTGCCAGAGATAGAGAAGAAATGGAGGAAAGAGGGAGGAAAGTACCCCACACTCCAAACAGCAGATAAGTGCAGAAGCCAAGATTCCTCTCACTGCTCCATCAGTAAGTGCTCAACCTGACCCTAGAAAAAAAAACCTTTTGGTGGAGATGCTTCTTTGCATAATATTCCACCCCTGGCTACACTATGTAAAGTGCAGACACTGTTTTCAGGGAAGAAAAAGCATCAATCACTCTCAAATTTTTCAACAACAATCCAGCCGCACGGTGGGGTGTGTTTACTCAATGCTCAAACAGCACTGAGCTAATTCCCTACTGTACACACATATTTATTGTATGTGGGTGTGAGCCCATCTCTAGCTGTGATGTGCCAGGAGTTCGTCAAAGTACAAACTGCTACTACTGTACGTGATTGAACTTTTAAATTAGTTTGTGAGCAGTTCTCCATCTGACACTTTGGAGACAACATAGCTGAGGAATCGTAATGAGACAAAGGGAGGGGAGGGGGTGGTGGAAAAAAGTGTTATGTCAATAATGTGTTGACATATCATTTTCCTCCTTTGTTTATTTATTTTTTTAATGAGGAAGGAGTCTTTATCTGTGGCTGAACCACCACCATGAAATTCTTTTCTTACTGTCTGCGGAGTCAAACACAGTGTAACACAGTTACAACGTGTCAGAGCTGCAGCGCCGAGCAATGGGACTCATTACTGCTCTGCTAGAGAACATAACCACAATAAAACCACCACTTTCCACGAGGGCAGGCAGCAGGGGCAGTTCCTTTATTTGCGTCCGGCTCCGAGGGCAAAGAAGTGGGCGAGCTGCGGTTTTGCTGACTGGGTCAAGCCATGGTTGACTTTTAGAGTACTCTATTGTTGTAGAATATGAAATACTATTACATAAAGATGACGCCAGGCTATTAATGAATGTATTCCTTGTTTTATTTCATTTTTAAGTAATGCATAATATTCGTGGGTATTGCTAGAACAGCACGTAACGACATCTGGAGTAAACTAGAGGCGAGAAGTCTGGGGAGCCAGTCGGGGACAGGCATTTATCCCAAAGTCCTGTTGGGCTAGTGGGAGCAGACCCCCACAGGCCATAAACTCCATAATGTAGGCCATCACAGCAGCTAGTCCATGTAAGTATGACTTCTGAGGGGCCTCCAAAATACCATGGCAGAGCTTTCATTTCCCCACCGCTCGCTAGGCAGCCGCAAGAATGTCAATACAAATGAAAGAATGTCTCAGGAAAATGTCCTGAGGATTAATCAACACCTGCACTTCTTGGATATGGATTCACAAATCGCTCTAGACTAACCGACAGTGCAAGTGAAGAGTTTGTATTTATCATGTCATAAACAGAAACAGACAAAGATTGTTGGTTATATGATGACAAATACACAGAAAGTATGATTACTATGTGAAATACTCTACAATGGAATTTTACTATGGGTGAAAAAATATTTTTGAACTAACACGTTGAGAAGAATATTTTGGATTATTGTCAGTGTTTCGTTTGTCTGCCTGTCAGTTTGAGGGTAAATCTAATAAATGGCAAGTGCACTTTGAAAGAAATTTGACAAATTAATGTAAAATTGGAAATAAAAGAGTAACTCCAAACCACAGGTGTGAAATATCAATTGTAGTGGAGGAAAAAACACTAAACTTTAAAATGTGGCAAAGTAGGACCATTAAATCATCATAAAACAAACATAAAACAATTTTTAATTCACTCATTCAAAAAATGAGAAAAAATACTGTCAAATGAACTTGCTGTTGCCCTGATATTCAGTATAATTAAGCACAATCTGACATTTGTTGTCAACATAGCAATTTGAATTTTCATTTCTGTCTTTTTTTAGTCATACCGCCGTTTACCTTCTTCTTCCCGTGACCCTAAACGGCGATGGTTTTTGCACGATCCCCTCCAAAAAGTCTGCACACACACGGGAGAATGACAGGTATCACAAATGTGCTTATTAGCGCTTACATCTCTCACACTCACACTTCTTATAATGAACTCATTTTGCCGCATTAGCGCAGCGAACACTTAGCGACCTAACACTAACTAATACACAGCTATGTTTTCTGTGCCGATACGTGAGAGCAGATGATGTCTTGAGGTGATAATGACCAAGTCGGGGTAATTGCTCTGCCAGTAGGAGACCTGTAATCACTGGCGGTGTGATTATGTAATGGACCTCGCTGATACGGAACAGGTGAACAGAGAGCAAGTCGATTCACTGAAAGGATCCACAACAGGGATTTCATTTACATGCCTGCAACAATCAAGATTGCGATGCTATTAAGACAACAAAGTATGCACACCCAGATGAATGTTTACATCTCTGTTATTGCTATTAACAGACAGAAATATTAGAAATTCATATGATCACAGTATGCTGATGTTTATTATCATTAGAGGTAGTTAGACTGGTAAACACTTATTTACCTCAATCATCCTTCTTCATATAAAATCAATTAGGCCTCCAGGTTGTTCAAAATGACTCTGTTAGAATACATTTTAACTTGTGCAAATAGTTTTGAAGGCATAAACGGCACCGTGGAACTCAAAGTCAACTGATCTTTTAAACGACTCCTGAAAATTGAATTCTGCTCTTAGGTTTCACAGCTATGAGTCTATGTAACTGGTGCCCTTTTGTATCAGTGTTTTAGTATTCAGTCTAACAGCTATACATTTAAATGTATTATTATTATTGTTGTTGTTTTTATTAGTAGTGATAGATAGATAGATAGATAGATAGATAGATAGATAGATAGATAGATAGATAGATAGATAGATAGATAGATAGATAGATAGATAGATAGATAGATAGATAGATAGATAGATAGATAGATAGATAGATAGATAGATAGATAGATAGATAGATAGATAGATAGGTTAACATATTCTATGGTTTTCAAAAACACAACTTAATTAAATCACTTAAAATCATGGAGTTCTACCGATTTCCACATTTGGGTAACCCTCACTGTTGCCATGTTCCTTCACTGTAATGACCAGAAGCACTGTGGTTTAATTTCAGGTCGTTTCACATTCACTGTCCTGTAAACACTGAATAAAAGACCAGATATGTTAATCTGCAGCTGCCAACAAATACTAAAAGCCATTAACATTGCTAAAAATAAAAAAAATAAAAAAATAAATTGGGGGTTTTGTTTTATGAGAACAGCCTTGGAAAAATTATTGACTTTTAGTCTCAAAGTCATTAGCAACCTGAAAACTTTATCTGTTTGGGTATTTCAATAAGTTTTTGATAATAATAGTAACATCCCTCTAAGCACCACAAATATATATATAGAGGCTCTACGTGTAGTATATATCTACATCACATCTAGCCTGTGTTTCAAAAATGCAAATGTGCGTCTGGTTTTTGTTATCCAATGTTGATTGGCATTTTATTTGGTTGTGGCTACATTTAAAAAAAATATAAAAACATATTTTTTTGCTTTTTATGATTCAATATATTAAAAGAAGATTGCTTCAGTTTCATTGTGTGTTGCGTGTTGAGCTTATTTGTATGAGCCCGTGGACAGCAAAACTTATTGTTCCCACATGGCGGTGCAGCACTTAGCACTGCCGTCTCAAAGCAAAAAACTTCTAGGTTCGAATCTGTTGGTCATCTGAGGAGTTTGCAGGAGGCGTTGAATCTGTTTTCACTTTTCAACCACATTTAGACATAAAGGGACATCTTTTCATCGACACGAGAAGATGGCTTTTCACCCTTCACTTTTTAACCAAATCATCTTCTTTATTGTCTCCTCAGCCTCTTTTGTTGTTTTCTGGATGTTTGAGCAGACAATAACTAGTACATTTAACAGACTAAACTTTAGAAAAATGTTAATAATAATTTTAATAATCAATGCATAAATAATTTGTTTGCTGTTTAACTGTGTGCTACACAACCAAATCAGTTATGAAAGCTAGAAACAAGGCCTTCAGCAGAAGCCTTTGGGTATTCCCATTCTTGGTTTACCCTCCTGGCGTCAACCTCAGAATAATGTCGCTATTATTACCTTGCGCAATAAATCAGCAAAGTAAACCAAGAGATCTCAATCTCCAGCACCTCAGATACATCACTTGCACCCAATTGCCTTTCCACCTGTGTGTCAGAACAAGGTCACAGTGGCGAGAATATTGAGCAGAGCTCGACCTCCCTCAGAGCGCCAGACACCGTCTCACCCATCACTGATCGGACACTATCTGTCTCCCTAAACAGGAAGATCCACAATTCCCAAGCAAGGTGCAGCACGTTGCTGTCACTGCCCACCTCTTCATTGTTTGCACCTGCTAAAACATTTGAGGTATTTGAGCAGCAGGGCAACACATTTGCTTTTCATTTAACCTGCCTTTGGAGACCTTTGAAGTACATAATAGAAGAGCAGCATAGGTCCCCCTCCCACCCCCCTTAATCATTTACCTAGTAAAGGCACATTCTCTGCAGCTAACCCATCAAGCGGAAAACGAGTTTGGCCCACTATTTCTCTCCCTCCCTCCTCCCCCTGCCACCCTTCCTCCCTTGCTCTCTCTCTCGGCCTGTTTTGCTCCGTATGAGTCACTCCCTCCCCTTCCCATTGTGAAGCCGTCATGCAGTTGCTCACTGACTCCACTGTATATGCACGAGGGAGGCACGGAGTCAATTTTTGGCCACGTCTGGGCGTGAAGGCTTTCAAGAGCCGTTGTGGCTGGCAGCCCATTGATACAACACGGCTAATTGTCTGATGGGTCCAATCGTGAGGAAATTTATTGGCATAGGGAACACGGCCTTTGTATTTTGGGCAAGTTAATGAGACTTGCATGCTGTAACAAGGCACATGAAAAAGATCTGGTTGTAAATTTGAGTTGGGACTGAAGCCAGATTTAGGCTAAATGTTTAATCATCTTCACTGATAATAGCATATGCTTTATTTTTGCTTGTGAATGTCCTTATTAGACAGATGGGACTGTCTGCGCGTGCAAGAGTGTGTATGTGTGACGTTCTGTGTGTCCAAGGGAGAGTAGAGATGCAATTAGAGTAATTCTCTTTCAACTGTAATTTGATTATTATGAATTAGATAAACCCAATGTCTCTTTACATGTATTTCTTATCTGAGCTGTGTGAACTTTCTGGGAAATAGAAATATTTCCTTACCAATGAAACAGCTGCGGATGTTTTACATTATCCATTAATGAGAACCACTGAAGTGAATAATCTGTTTCAGATGATTTGGGCAAATCACATAGCAACACAGAAGCATCAGCCAAATATATATCAAACACATACCGCAGAGGATGTTTATGGATCATTTCTTCACAGCCACATGCTAACTATCCTCACCTATGATGGCTCACCTGGACCTGGGAACCTTTAACAGACGTTATTAGTTACATTAAAGACACAGCCAAGAATCGGGAGATGCTTTGCTGTGGAATGTACTTAGGAAATGCCAACGGGCAATTTTCCCCACCAGCTGAGGCTATTTGTGCATTATAATGTGACTGTGCACAATAGCAGACTGTGAAAGGACATTCCTGTTAGAAATAGCTGTGGTTGCAGATACTGATTTTCATGCTATTTGCAGCAATCTGTTGCAAATATTGTTTAGCAGCCAATGTGTGCAGCACAGTTGCACATAATTAGCTCTCTCTCAACCACTTTATTTGAAAAGTTAAAAGTCAACAAAAGTATATGTATTAAAACTACTGTCATATTAGCACATACAAAGGTCCTGTGTGTACACTGTTCAGTGTTGTGCATTGAGAATTTAAGGTACAGATGTTAACAGTGGGGTTAGAAACGACCACTTTATAAATATGTGAATGAGGGGCTGGTAACAATCATGGCGAATCAGGTCTGTCCCTACTATAATGTATAAGTTGCATTCTCCAAAGTTACTTTGGTGCATCAAAAATTCAATAAAAAAGCAATGAGACAGAATGATTCTGCTGTCAGTCTGGTATCAATTTGCAGTTCAATAGGGTCAAGCTGGGAATTACATGTAATCTTTGGTAATGCAGTGATTAGCTGTGATAAATCAGCAAAAAATCACAAATCTGTTGTTGTTTGCTTACAGAGAAATTCATATTAAAGAGAAATGCAGAAATTCCTCCACAAATAGTGACATATTTGTTGCAGGATGGTGATTTAAATGCAAAACTGTAGGTGCTCAGCAAAACTGCTTTTATATAGGACTATAACCTAAATACAACCAATTGTTAACCAGTTTAGTTGCTATTGACTGCTTAGGCTGTGACTCTGTTTACTATAAAAAAAGGAACAATGAGAGACCCAAGGTGTAAAATGCACACAATATTTCTAACAACATGAGCATATATAATAACTCCTGAACAGGATTTTATTACAATGGTTCTAACTATAACACATAAAAAATACTGATGTGGGTTTAAAAGTGTCTTTGAACATTATTGGGTCAGCCAAGCTGCATGTTCTTTGTTTTTCCTGCAACCAGCCAAAGTGAATGTAACTTCATAAAATAATTCAAACAGCTTTGTACTTATCTTCTTGGACATATTGAGGAGGAAAAAAGGCTTTTTAAGACAAGGTTCTGATTAAAAGTGACCATACTGACATCTGTGGTCATTAGTCTTTGTGGTCATCAAGTCTAAAAACTTCAAAATGCCCCTAAAAAACTGTTTTAAACAATGCCAAAGTTCTTTTACGGCATAAAGAAGTGTTTCACTTTTGCAAATGATCACTGAAAATCAAGGAGCACACTTGATGATCTAAATGTGGAAATATTTTAAATGGGTAAATTCATTACTCGAGATGAAAAATAAATAGCGAGCCTTTCTTTGGGCAGGAACATGAATCATCTTTGGTGGTTTAACGTCAACATTTATACAGGCTGTGCAGAAATCAGTAGAAGCACATGGTCGAGGCCTTACTTTATTTTTCCAATTCAAATCCATATAAAATCCATATCCATATTAAAATCCTCTTACCATTGTCTTCTTCCAAGTCACTTGGCTCTGATGCACTCTAAGAACTCAGTTAGCCATTCCAGCCAATCGGGAGTAAACTATAAAGATCCACAATTATCTGAATTTTGAAAGCCAAATGGTAAATGTTCAATTACACTAAAATGAAATGGTTTTTCAGTGCTGCCATTTTTACAACCTTTCTGACTAATAAACTTCTGTGGGGGGAAACAAAAAGCTGAAAAATAAAAGTAGCAAGTGGGTAATTTAAGCCCACACATCATTAAAAACTTACAAGGCAAAACAAACATTAAGGGGTTGTAGGGTTTATGTACACATCACTGAGTATCAGCACACTCAGCTTTTATGGTGCTATCAATGTCAGTCACATCTCCTCACTCACATTTTACTAGGGCCCTTGAGTGGTTCCCTTTAATGCTCAATTTAACACAATCACCGTATGAAAGGACCACCTTAGCCACCTGGCTCTTTCCTTCGGGAGAAAATCGGGCTGCAGATCAAACTCTTGACCCTGGTAACTGAAATTGTTACGCACCCTTCCAAATGAATCTGATACGCATGCTTACTTAACATATCTCCTGTCCTCTTACCATAGAGAGGGGTTTTTTTGCAGTGTATAACAAACTTGTTAGCAATGCTAGCACACCTTTAGCCAGTTCTTATGACTGCACAGATTGCTGGGCGTGAACAGTGGAAAGAAAGTAAAAAGAGTTTTGAGTCACCATTGAATTAAGTGTTTAACCAACTTGTGTCTTCAATCTGCACCTGCAGTGGATCATAAATCTGGATAGTCTACTTAAAGGCACTTCAGTGAGCCCATGAGGAATTATAGATATATTCATAAACAGGTATTTCCCCTTTTGGTATTTATTCACGTTCATGTGCATGACTCTATCTTTCTTCACTATGTCAACCAGAACGAAAAGGCTTGTTAATAAGGAACAATTTTCATGTTATCTATAAATCCCAAATAATAAGAAAGGGGTTAAAAAAGATGGAGAAAAAAAAGGACACCGGGATTAAAATCAAATAAATCACACCTGGATTCTTGGTCAAAACTGAGCAGAGCGCTCCCTATATTGCACTCAAATTACTCCATTTGTTCCCTAAGATATTTTAATCCTGACTGACCTCAAACTTCCCATGAACCAGGGCCTGAACAAAAGGCCGCCCACTGTCCCCGCAGTAAATCTGTTGTCTCCCTTCTGGGCCCTCAACAGGGGATCATAGATCAGCACTGCTCTACAGCTTGCTTCAATTTACTCAATTAACTCTGGTAAAGCACTTGTAAGTTCTGCAGATGTTGGTTTATTATCAAGGCCTAAAATGTACAAGTGGGTTTAGGAGCCCGGGGTTGTGGCAAGGTTCACTAAAGGGAGGCAGGGCAAACTAATATCAACCAACGATATTGGAAGATACTGTGTGCATGTATCTGCAAAGGTTGATGCAAGCTCATGTGCTTAATGAGCTTAAACCACCAAAGCATTTACCTTTATAGGTAGGCAATTCAGTTCTTTGAGAAATCCAAAGATGGCAGTCACCAGGTCTAACTAAGCAACTGCACTGACAGAGAAGACTCCAAAAGATGATTACACACAATGTAAATTATTTCCACTGCTGCAGCTGTTAGGTTTCCAACTATCCTCTTTGAATAAATTTCTCTGAGGATTTTAGCCACATGAAGCTGCTTAGTCCCCTAGCCTGAATCATTTGCAGATGACTAACCTCAGGAGGCCAGCTATAAATCATGATCACAATATTATTTCAATCCTTTAGTTATCTCTCAGAAATAGCATTGCACTTAAATAACGTGTTAAATTCCGTTATCTCCTCCCAGTTATCAGAAAACTAGCGCTATTTCCTGAATCAAAGGAAAAACTGACTTGAGGTATGTAAAGTACACAGTAAGGAGAATGCTAATATTAACCAGGTGCGGTTACCATTACCATAAAGCATTCTGCCAACACCATCCATGTGTGCCCATATATTTCCTTGCTTAGCAAACTACATTTCAATTAAGAGCAGCAACACAGGATGACATTCATAGTGCTTTAAAATAAGGTTTTGACAAATTATCTCCGTCTGTCAGGCTAATATCCTAAGTGCAGGTTTGGCTCTATTGAGCGTGGGGCTTATCTCTATGCAGTTGGTGAGTCACAGGCCAAGTCAAAGTTGGAAGGCTCTACACCAGTTTAATGGCTTGCCGGTTGATGTTAATGTGAAAGGTACTGCTCGCATGCAGGTCCAGCGCATTTCTAATAACCTCACTCCTCATAAAAACACATCAACCATTAGGTCTGACTTCCCTTTAATGACGAACCATGTTATCAGTTTGACCAGGATCTTTAATGGATCACTGATTTTGATATCAGATTAAGAGCTTTGATAATTTTTTCATCTTGAGGTTGACTTTAATTATTATGTTCATCATTAATCTACTTTTACTTATTCAGTTTAGGCTTGTCGGTGGGCTGGAGGCTAACACAGCTGCAAGCGGAGGGGTACACTAAGGACGGGTCACCAGTCTGTCACACTGAGAGACAATTTAAAAGCACTAATTAACCTAACCCCATGCATGTCTTGGACTGTGGGAGGAAGCCACACTACCCACACAGACAACATGCACACAGAAAGGTTCCAGGCAGCTATGGGATTCAAACCCAAGACCTTCTTGCTATGAGCAGAACAGTGCGAACCACCACGGCATCGTGCCACCTGCAAATTATGATGCATGGATGACAAAAATCATTGCACTCTAATCATGGTCTTAGTTATGGTGGCTATGACGTGCTCTCAAATTGAATTTCTGCACAGTATTTAATGGAATATGTTTAGGAACTTTTTTGTGGTGACGCACTTTAGTGCTACTCATCAAATAGAAAATCATAAAGAAATACTGAAAATAAACATAAATATTATAATAAACATGATTTAATTATAGCTGTGAAAGGTATTTGAGTGACCTTTGTGATATTTCATAGAAAATAGCTCCTGCAAAACAAGAGGTTATGCCTCCAGAGCATTTACTGTAAAACAGATTAGCGCTTTGCAAATGCGAACTGCGACATGCAGGGCGTTGTGAAAGAGAAGCACCCCACTGTAGACATTTCCTCCCCATTTAAAAAGATGAAAAGTAAGACAAAGTCTTTTGGGAGGCTATAAGAAGGAATTCCCCGCTAATGATATTCCCTGTGGGAAGAATGTAATTTATTCAAGTTAATGCGTCTTATTTTCTGTTCAAGGTGTATTCCATGGAATTACCAAACAAATTTAATTGTTAATCCATCTGCTTTGAAACAACCAAGATCTTGTTCAATAAGCTCTGAGTCAGCGTGATCCAATTATGCTAGAACGGAGACATTTGTAATCATCTGCCATCACACCACCCCTGCAACCTACACAGATACATGCACAAAAACCGGCTTATGCTATTTGGGAGAGAGCTTGAAACTTGTGTTTGGTAAGCACCAGAGTAACGCAAACTGTTTGAAATTAAGTAGTGACCCCAGAGAGTTTGAGGTCAAGGGTCTTGGGGTAGGAATTGTAAATGACATGTCCACCCTGGGGCTTTTCCTAATAACTTTTTGAGGAGAGGATGAGGCTCATTGCTGACAGGTCTTTGGGGAGTGATATGCAAGTATGGAAGTGTAACGAACTTGTTTTCCTTCTCTAAAGCCCTTCGCTGTCTCTTAAATCACTTGTACAGCAGATGAGCCACCATCTTCTCTCCCACAGCTGCACTTGCTCTGGAGATCTAAACTACACAAAGTGGTGTAGATTGTAAGCAGATACTGACCTCCTGTCAAGCTCGCAGTTGAATTATTGACCATGTGGACATTTTCCTTTAATTTGCGCTTTGTGAATTTAAAATTATCTAAGTTAAACTTTCACAATATTAATGATGACAGAGTTCTTCAAACTTTTTATCAGCACTGCTCAATAAATACCAGACATAGCTTGTCATGAACTCTTTTTTGTGTTGTAAACTCTAATTATGTTTGACATTTACCACCAAACTGTCTCATTCTGTATCTGTAATGGTTTGAATGCATTGTTTGCTTTTTTTCTAATTGCAGTTCATTTTTTCCAGCCATTTGGTCTGTGTACTTATGTTACCAAGCCAAATCTTTCAATGGGGCTAACAGATGCCTTGTACACACTTCCAACCAAACTTTGTTACTAAAGCTTACATTTTTTGCTTTTTTGGGATCTGGTCTGAAATATAGCGCCAAGGTTGTTGCAACTTTTATTCATTCTTATGTTTTAAGCATGGTGTATCCCCACAGTTGCTTGCATGTGATAAGTGATTACCACTTCAGGCCTTCTAAATACCTCGGTCTGTGAAAGATCTGCAGTTGCCATTGGTGTCATATCCCGGACAGGGTGCAGCAATAGGTTAGAACCAGGTCTGCACCTAGTTAGCTGGACAGATCGTAATCTTTTAGGGTAGGCCCAGCATCTGAAGTATTCAAAAAGGATTGATGGGCAGCATTCCTTGATTTTTTTTTTACCCCTGCCCTTCCCTGTGCCCCTCTCATGATGTAATGACATTATCAATTAGACCCCATTAATTTAGCAAAAACAAATAAGCACCTCAGTACACGTCCCTTCAAGCATGTGGTTTCGATTTCCTGAATGTTTGTCAGTGGCCGCTGTTTGGTTAATCCTTTGGCCAAGGTGGTGTGGCCAAGAGAGGTCATGTCTTTCTCCTCCCCTGAGTTTGTTTCCTTTCTGTCCTCTGAAGAACTTCTTTGAAAATGTGGCACACTGCTAAGTTTTCCTGATTTACTCTATTTGTCTATAATAACTTTAATCCATATCTAGAAAGTTTAAAGGCATAAAACATAAAACAGCTTTCATTTATATTTCTCAGTGCTGCCCACAATATGGAAATGATCTAAATAAATAATCTAGTTGGTTGAGCAAGACTGATCTGGTTTTTGGCATCCATCCATTTTTATAACCACTTGGCTCTTTCATAGCGATCTGGCTCACGGTCACAGGTTCTACATAAGGCACTATAAAAATAACACAATATTCAAATTTACAAATTTGAATATTGTTCAAATTTACAGCTGGCTAAAGTTCAAATTTAAAAGTGCCAACCTTTAATTAGAAAAAAGTATAAAGGTAGTACTCACGAAGGGCCTCTTAGTTAGCTAGTTTAGAGTTTTCTGTTAATTTATGTTGTAAATTTATGTTGCATGTAGCACCTTGGTTCCTGGAGGAACGTTGTTTCGCCTCACTGTGTACTGTTAAACTGTATATGGTTGAAGTGACAATAAAGCCAACTTGACTTGACTTGACTTGACTTGAAATATGCTATCAACGCTATGTCCTTAGCCAGCTAGCTACAAACAACCACACTTAAAACGGATGTGTTAAAAAAAAGAAACATCATAAGTTCATTTTTAACGCATGTGGTCATCTAGTTAACCTTAACACACTGTGTAACTCTCTTTGTTAAACATTTCTACACTTTGTTAAAAGTAAAAACACATGTTATCCTTCACTCTCACTCTTTATGGCATCACTCTTATAAAAAGCTTTTTGACCAATACTTCCTGGACTTTACTGAGCTAGCTAAATATCCAAGTTTCTGTTTCCTTGCTTGTTTTTAATGTTTTACTTTTCTTGTTTATTGAAACAATGAATGCAGGAAACAGCCCAGGAGCCTATAGCAGGGACTTTGGGTCTTACCCAGGTCACCTGTTCCTTCAGGTGAGCTATAGTGGCATCCAAACAAGTTAGCTTCTGATTTAGTGTCAGTGATTTTATATTTTCATGTTTCAAGCATATTTTAACACAAGATATGTAATTACTGTGACATTATCATTATCCACTGAGTGATGTGGTTCATCCAGGATGTGAAGAGAATCATTATTTTCTGCTGAAAAGATGCTTTCCCTAGAATTGACTGAATTTGAATAGAGAGAGAGTTTTCAGACCTATACACGGTCAGCGATTTAGAATGATTTCCATGTTTCTTATTGCTCCTGAGGGAAAAGCAAAAGTTCTGAGTAGGCCTGCAAAGACGATCGCAACAAAATACAGCCCAATTATTAACGACTGAACCACTAAAGTAAGAGAAGAAACCAGTACAGGCCTGTGTTCACACTCTACACACACACTCCCCACAGCCACAAGCATGTAAAACTACACTCCACTTTACCTTCATGCTGGACATCTGGTAAGATTGCTTATACATTACATGTTACAGAAGCTAACTGACAAACTTGAATGGCAAAGAAAAAATAAGAAAAACATATGGCAATGTTTTTCTTGCCATCATTACCGGATATGGCTTCAGGGTCTACAGAGGTCCGTTCAAGCGGTTTAGCTACAACAAACCTACAGTAGCTTATCGAAAAGCTAAAGTTGCCAACTTACATCAAAGTCCAGAAATATAACTTTAATAACTTATTTTTAGACTCTTTGGTAGACAAAGAAACTGTGTTTCCTTTGCTCCACCCATTGTGGTCTAATACAAAAATTGAAATCTGCCCCCAGAAACCAACGTAAGCACTGCCTAAAAGGCCATTGTACTCTTTATAATTGGATAATAGTGTCTGAAAATAGTTATACCCATATTCAAAGCTAACACTGGGAAAAAACACACATTCATAAATACGCAAGCAAACAATTAGAAACATATAAATATACACCAAACAATATCAATCTGCATAATATGGATTTTATGTTAGTTACATGGAATTAGCTTTAATTCCATGTAACTAACATAAAATCCATATTATGCAGATTGATATTGTTTGGTGTATATTTATATGTTTCTAATTGTGCATCTAAATGCACAATTAGATGCATCTAAATGCATCTAAAATGAGCCAGAGGAGAAGTTGACAACCTCTGCTGCGAGCCACGCCGTCCCAGAGGAGCAGTTCATACATTAATACTCGACCCCTGCAGGAAATTGGGGCTTCCCCCCCCCCCCCGTATCTCTGTAAAACATATTCCACTGCAACAAAGGCTTTGGAAAGAAGCTCGATTTTTTATACTAATAATGAGGTTAAGACTGACGCTCATAGATTAGAACACAATGTCTAGCTGCATGGCTGCGCAAAGATGAGAAGTTGACCCCCTTTTTCTTTCTGGCTATGAAGTAGCCAAGAAAAAACACAAACAAAGTCGGAGATCATACAGTTATGGCTGTGGCTAAAATAACCACTTTGGCATGTTTGACCACTGTTTAAAGTCTGTTACTTGCAAATTAGAACATTTTTTTAATTAAAGCTTTAAAAAAAAGTAACAGAAAGCTGACATAAATAAACAGCGGCTCTAATGATTTGGTTTCTTTGAACGGGTTTACTGAACACAAACTCACTTATTTATAAACTTTTTTTTTTACAGGAGTCCTTTTAACCGTGTAAATATTCTGTTATTCAATGATGACTAAATAAGTTATTATTCTTTCCATCTGATCATTCAAAATTTCGTAACTTAAGTGCGGCTCTAAGTGTATCAAGTTCATCAGAGGTCTGTTTTTTCCCCTTCTGTTGTTCTAAACCTTTGCCGTCTGGTTTTAACTGCAAAAAAGATTTCTAATTGTACACACAAGGTAATTCAGGCACACTCTATGGTGAGTGTTTTGTTTGAAATAAAATAAATTCAGCATTTGGCGAAAGGAGCAAAATCCACAATATATAGACAGACAAATAAATGGCAACGGTTTTAATCGAAGGAAAGGCATCACAGACTGCTGACCACAGCTTCTCAGGTGATTGCAGTCCAAGTAAACAAATCAAACAAGCATGTAGGAAACCATCAAGATTGTCACTTTAAGTAAACAAGAAACATTAAAGAGAAACACTAAGATGACTAAAGAAACCACGTGCTACTCAGTGAATCTGGATTAGCTATAGGGGTCTGTTCCCTTTTCTTTCAGCAAAGCTGCTGTGTGAATGGTGTCATGCTGCCTTTGCCCAGGCCACACTAGCACTTCAATCCTCATGGCTCATTTACTAACCACTGCAGATTTTATTGTTTCCGAGGACCACTTTTCAGAAGCGGCGAGACGCTCAAAACACTGTGAACTTTCCCTTATCGCTGGGAAACCATCAGAGGATGGGAAATGTTAAAGAGTTTATCTGCTTGCAGATTAATTTAAACGGCAATGATTTTGATTATGACAAAATCTTAATCTAGACTGCTGTGTTTTCTTGATAGCAAAGCAAGTGTTGCTTATGTGATTGCCTCCCTCTGCCTATCCTATTTACTTTAGACTGAAGGGAACAAATCTCCTGCTTCTCCTCCAGGTTGCCACACAGTAATTCCTGAAGAGGAATCAAGGACCTTGAAGCGTGTTAATGCTCACATATTGAAGTCTTACAGCATGGTTAAGATACAGTACCTATGAGGGAGCACAGATAAGAAGGTGTGGACAGTGATGCGAAGTTTCTGTGCAGCATGTTTTTTGTAATATTGCATCTAAACACTTGGACTTTTCACCTGACTTGTGCTTAGCCAATCAGTAATGCACATATTTATGCCAAAATCAACTCTGGATTAGGAGCCTTCTTTTTTCCCCCATTAGGTTTTAAAAGTTTAGTGCTACATATCCCACTAAATAATGTTTTACAGAGGAGATTTCTTTATGAAGTTACTCATTATTCTTTAGATGAGACACGATGTTAAGACAGCTTAGTTTTGTAAATTACTAACTGCTGGAATTCTTGAGCATTGTGCTTCCTGTGAGGACTAATGTTTACGAGTGGCATAAAAATAGCTTTGTCAGCTTAAAAGAAATGGTACGATATATCAATAACCCTTTTGTTCATTGGAAATAATTAACATTAAAACAAGAAAACGAATGATTAACTGAAAAAGAGGGTGCTACACAAAAGGTATGGAATACGTATTGATCTATAATTATTGTGGTGAGGCAAATGGCAAGAGCAAACCAAAGGGGAGGCTTTTATTGTGAAGACACAGGAACTGTGGTACAACCTGTGCTTCGGCCTCCTCATGCTGTAGAAAAATTTAAAGGAGGAGTTCCCCATATTTTATATGTAGTCGAAAATTGACATTTAGATGTTTTGTATAAACAGGGTTAAATAATTGTATGAACATCCGCATGCCTTCTAATTTGTTGTGACTTTGTGGGCTCGTCCTCGGAGACTATACATTACAATCCACCAACTGTGCGCGTATACATCGGCCTTCAAGCAGTCGTCAAGGAAGTATTGATGACCACTCAGCCGTTGTGTCTCCAATCCGTGTCCACGTACGTAACACAATATAATCACGACTCTGGTCGTTACACATCCACGACAGTCGTATACTCTGTTCTTCTTTGTTTGCGTTACTTTGTTTTGTATTACTCGAGGAAGTAAAGCAATACACTCGCATTTCTAAAGTCTCGCTGATCACTCAAAACGCTTTAGACTACAAGTCGTGTTTTAATCACAGAGTGATAGTGCTTTATTCTATACACACGCAGTTCGTCTACCTCGCCCCTATGGCCAGTTTAGAATTAACCTAACATGCCCGTCTCTGGCCTCTCACACTGTGGCAGTTGGGATTTTTCAAAAATACAAACACAGTCTTATTTATTTTGTTCTATTTGATTTTTTTAGTGGATATTTATTATTGATTTACTGACTGTTTTGTATAGTTTATATTTTGTACAACCTGTACAGCGCTTTGGTCCACTGAGGTTGTTTAACATGTGCTGTACAAATAAACGTGATTGAAGACTGAAGACTTGATTTGATTCGACTTGACTTGACTGTGGGAGGAAGCCAGAGTACCTGTAGGAAACCCACACAGGCACAGGGAGAGCATGCATATTCCACAGAGAAGGGTCCCAGCTGGGTTTTGAACTAGGGACCTTTTTGCTGTGAGAGTGCTAACCACTGAAAAGTGCACTACAATAAAATTGTTTGAAAATATATACAGTATGTGTAATATAAACATAATCTCCTTCAGCAATTATGCTGCGTTGTTGTTGATTTTGCACATGCTTTATCTACTCTGCTCTAAATCAGTTGCTGAGTCTGTAAAGCTTTCCCCCCACCACCCTTTTTTTCAGAGAAAACTCCAAGCAAACCAAAATGTGTCACTAAAATCCTGTGAGAACATTGAATCCACTGATTGGACAGATGTGCCTGAGGCAGGGGCAACAAAAGTAAATACTGGAAGAAGGTGCTGCGTTCTGGACTTGTGCAAAACAAATGAGCACTTGGTTCATTTTATGGCTTGAGGATTGAGGATGGATTACATTCTCACCATAAACGAACCGCTCCGGAGTTCATTTGGAACCGCATCGTGACCACCTGCCCCAGAGGGTCTCGTGCGGTTGTTTTGGTCTGCACTCGAGTGCTATTACCACATCTGCATGAACACACTGCACCAAGGATTAATTTAAAATTTTAAAAACCACACGGGTGAAAACCCACTTTGTAAAACTGCATTCTGATTGGTCAGATGAGCGTTCAAATTCAAATTATTAAAAAGATCTTAAATTCCATGCATGTCGTGTTTAATTCCACAGGCTCCTTCCCCTACCAAGCATAAAGGAATTTGCTGATTGCCTATTGATTATTAGTGTTAGCTGGTTGCTAGTGGATGTCACAAGCTTGGCTGCATTTAAATCTGTTTCTCTCACATGCATCCTTTTTTGGCAGTTGCTTCAGTTGTTCAAAGCTGAAATAGGTTTAAATACTGGATACTCAGTCCAGATGTATCCCTCTCATATATTTCCAAACCATCATTTCTCAGTCAACAGTTTTCTTTGATCCCATTGGTGGCCACTTTAATTGCTCACCTCTGAGTTAAGAGTAGTTTCTCTCGGTACTCGCCCACTTCTCATCACCACATTTTGTTTGCATCTCATGGTCTCTGATTGGCAAATAACTTGTCTGATCCTGTGTGTGCACCCGTTAAGGCCACACATATATAAATGCCAGTCCATTTCCCATTGGCTCTAGAGGCTATTACAAAACCAGTAACAGATTAAATAATTACATTATATATGTACACAATTTAGTGTGGCGATGATGCTAAAAACAATCCAAACATCATCAACATCTGACCTGTAATCACAGCAGGGATTAGTCTCTTTGGTATTACTGCAATAATAAAGCAACAACTTCCTTTTTCTCTTACCCTCACATATCCACAGCTGCATGTATGCATTGGCTGGGGAAAAAAGAGAGAATGGAATTTCTTCTTTGATTTATATGATGGACCTGCTTTTGACCCAGCCGTGCGGCTGGAAGCTTGCCATCACCTCATGCAGTTATCAGTAAGCACTTGAAAGTGACCAGTCAACTATTTATGCTACGCTTGGGTCATTTTGGGCAGGCTGGGCATTTAAGGAGTGGAGTGTTTAGTCAGGTGTATGAGTAAATATTTCACGCACGCATGTACTTCATTTATTAAGTCAGAGCACAATGGCTGCAGAAGTGAATTGATGAAAAGCTGTCTCCCAGTGGAGTAGTTGGAATAGCTGAAGTTGATGAAGACTCAGGGAAAGTAAAGAGTACAGTAGCTCCTTCCTCTTTTATCTCCTGAGGAGAGATGGTAAAACCTTCCAATGAGCACTTGTAAAATGTCTGTTGGTAAGCTGTGTAGTAGTTAGATAAGCAGAAAGGAAATCTAGAAATAAATAAAGTGGATTACGTCCTCTGAAAGCTCCATCTTTGCCCTACAGCCGACTGGGTAACTCTCCTGTCTGCATGATAATGGTTTTGTCAAGGCTTGTGACCCAGTTGGTACAAAGCGGGAAATTACGTCATTTGCAAATATGCTTTTATTCCATGATAGTGTATAATTGTACAAATGAAATGAGATTATCTCTCTAGTCCTCCACAAACAGCCATGCAACTCCATAGGGGGGGATTGGAAAAGACTGATAATTTGCCCAAAAAAAACCCATGGGGTGGAAGCATGTACTCAACCTTGGGCCCAGGTTATTTTAAGGAAAGCCAATCTTTGATCAGTCAAGCTGAAATGGCTAAGATAAGTGGGAGCTACATCTCGCGGCAGGACCGCGCACCAGTCTGATATTGCTATTTCCTCCCTGGTTTCTCAAGAGCGGTAAATAGCTCCTGCCCCCGCCAATCCACCCCCCATCCGCACCACCATCCACACTCCCTCCCTGCATCTCCTCCCCTCCCCCTTATCTGCTCCCCACTTTCTTCTGGAGATCTCTGTCACTTTAATCCACAGAGTCTGCCGCTGGTTAACAAGGAAATCCTGTGTCAATTATCACCAACCACTTCCTGCTGGGAGAGCAGCAGGGAATCAAAGGGGCCTGAGAGTCTTTCACACCAGAGAGGAGCAGTAGGCCTAATTAAATGGCCCTTGTGTCCCGCTGGCTGCTGGTGGCCGGGTGACAGATAGCCCAGCCCAACGATAACCTCCTTCAGCAGATGATTGTTTAGATAGGGGAGCTAGTAGGCACTTTGGGTGCCCTAAGGTTGGCTGATTGCGATCCAGGAGTCCAAATGAAGTCCCATCGAGGACGTAAAGGTTTATGGAGGAAAATGATAGATAAATTCTTTGAAATGTAGGTAATTATAATGTAATGTGGGTATAACGGATATAAGAGATTCAAGCTTGAAATGAGCTCCAAGCGGTTAAAGCTTAACAGTGCAGCGTATTTTTCTGAGAGTCACCATAAGGTTTCCACAAAAAAATAAAGTGAAAAATTTTTTCAAACTATATGTAAAAAAGTCATTAAAATTCTGGTTTCATAAATCTGGGAATGTGAACCCACGATGCATCATTTGCACACTAGTGGGTGAAGCGTGCATATTAAGATTTGATATGCCACATTTTATCTCAATTCTCAAAACCTTGCGTTTGGGGGGGGGAAGTTACTTGAAGCCCAAATATGCAACGCTCAAAGTGACAATTCCCCAGACCACTTTCAGGTAGAGGTCTGTGAAAGCACAACTTAAGGTTCAAACTGCTTTATATCATCTCTAAGCATCATATGGGGTCAGCAAATCACCAGCCCGCCCGCCTTGTAGTTGTCATTTCACTCTTAACTGTCACTTACAGGTATCTTGTGTCGCCTGCATAATGTCAGATTAAGCTATCACCCACAGTCACTGGTGAAAGTAGCTTTTTCTCTTCATTAAAAAAAGAAAAAAAGTTACCTTCTAAAAACTCACCAGAATTATCATTTCAAATAGTGCCTGTATGAAATATGCTTCCTGGGGATTGGTTATGGATTGCACATGATTGATAGAATAGGTAATTTAAGGGATGGGGTGAAGTGAATGTGAATGAACGCGCACAGTAAAAACTTTGCAGAATATTTAAACATTTAAACAGTCTAAATATAGAGCTGGAATTTTACATCGCCACCAAACAGTGAAAACAGAAAACCTACAGCTGGATGAAGTTCATCACAGTGTCCCCTGGCGCCCCCACCCCTCCTACTTCTCTAAGCCTCCACTCCTGTTGGAGACAGCTTCAACCCCCTGTGCCTTGTCCACCTTTAAATTTTCATATGGAGGAAAAGGGCTGCAGAAAAACCAATTTACTAACAGAGCGACATCATCTGTTTGGCCGTTTATCTCTGACACACCACCCCTCAGTCCAGTGTTGACAGTACATGATATTCCATTAATCTGCCTAATGAAAATTTAACCAGTGTTATAAACAAATAATTGGCCATTATCCTCTCAAAGATCCCGAATAAATTACTTGGGCGTTTTTCATGGCTTCTGAAAGTAGAAGAAGCCGGCCCCTCCTGATTGATGTTGGAATAAATGCGGGGCCGGCTCCGACGCTGCGAGTGGGTCTCGGCTAAGCCTGTGATTGACTTAATGAGAGTCTTTGGGGTGAGTAAATGTTCCAAATTGCTCAGTCATTAGCTTTTGCTCGGCTGTCTGAAGATACCCCCGGATCTGCAGCGCGGGTCTCTCCTCTTGTACCATTCCGCCTGCAATTACATTTTCATTTAGAGCAAACCTCTGAAGTCCGATAGGCAGGCCCCTTTTCATTATGCTGGCCTCCTTTTTCTTTTTTATCTAAATGGTGTGAAATGTCTCTTCATTTAGACCAATTAAAGTTGAAAAAGACTGCGCTGTAATGAATTATCATACAAATTATTTACTTAATGCCACAATCTCTCTCCTTTTCTCCCTCTCCTCCTCTCTCATCCTCCTCTCTCTGGCACCGGGGATGCACAGAGTCAGGCAGACGGGGAATTCGGTGCGAGGGAAGACGTGGTGGGAGTCCACAATGGATCTACTTTGAAACTGAAACTCCTCTCAAAAAAACGATTTTGCTGAGGTTATGTCTCTCTTAAGCATTTATCTGTGTCTTGCACGAACTGAGCTCTGCATATCATATGGACAGTTTCCACTAAATGGAAGAGGATGGGGAACCCGGCATCGGAACAAAAGGGAATAGTATGTCGTCAATATAGCTCATTTCAGATATTTCATTTCAGGAGATGTCTAAGCTCTTCTTAATTAAGGACAAGCTTATGGTTTCAAATTAACTCATTTAATTGAGGGGACCAGTTCTTGTCTGGAAGACGGTGTGGAGAATGTCTCCAGTCTCCGTCTGGAGGCTGTTGGCTCACGCATAAACACTGGAAGAGTTCACAACTATCACAGCAGCACCATCCATACCTCTGGGACTGACGCTCTCCCTCTCTCTCCTCAGCGAGAGACACGCTGCCAAGACTCCCTCCATTAGCTTTTCACCAGCAGAGCAGCTATTCAGCGCATATTCTCCAGCTATTATTCGTGTTAGCAGCCAATGCGCCATATTAGGGTTGTTTTTCACCAGACGACATAATAGGGGGAGAGGAATGAAATGGTATATTTTCACTCTTTTTTTTTTTTAAAGTCAGTCAATTCACAGGCTGATTGTGCTGGTTGAAGCTGGTGGAGCTGGAGTGACTTGTCACCATGGAGACGGCAGCCTCTACTTCATGCCAGAGCAGTTCTGCTAAAGCCCCAAGATGAGCGGGGCAGCAAAAAGGCGCTGGTAGTTTGTCCCCTTGCCTTACTACAAATGAGGGAGACTTCGCTGACCTTAGATGGAAGCCAGATTTGTAACCAGAGGCCATATTTCAAAAAAAAAAAGTAGAACTGGTGAAATGAAAAGTCCCAGCCTGCTGGATAAATTAGTTTTACGTTCTGCAGAGAAGTCTGAAACCTTTGGGGAAAAATAAACTTAAGAGGGGTCAGTTTCGGAGGAGGTGCCAAACTGTTGCTAAACTCACTAGGCAATAATCTTAAGTACTCTGCGATTTGCACTAATTGGTATGAAATCACCCACAGTGCTTAAGTGCAGCTACCGCTTTGGTTTGCTGCATCTGCACCGTGTCAGGGCAGATTCTTTTTGACAGCCTGGAAATACAAATACGAAATTGCCATATGGATCGCCCACCTTTGAGCTTAAGTCACAGGTACAAAGCGGGAATGGATTTGCACCAGAAAATCTTCTCTATTGCTTTATTTTTTTCCCCCTTCCTTATCAGCGGCTGAAGAATATAAGTGCTATTTGCTGTCATTATCAAGAAACACATAAAAGCTGCAGATATTCTCTCACGCAAAGGGAGCCATTCTAAATATTATGACAAGAAATGATTTACACACAATGACAGGATTGCCATTTGGCAACTTAGACAAGCAGTTAAAAGTGGAGGGGCGACAGAATGTCACAATATTTCCAGATATGTTCATTATACAAAGAAATATTTTGCCTTTCAGCAGGAGACAAGTGATTATGACAGTAATAAATTGCAGCTGTGAGAGGATACGGAGTGGGTTTGATGTCAAAGCCTCCACACTTAGATGTGTCTGGGGATAGTAATAACCGCATATGGCGAGATGAAACCATTTGTCTCTGAAATATCAAGCTGTCTGAGTACCCAAGTATGTGTGGCATGCACCTTAATGCATGCTAATTGCTTGTTATTAACCTAATATGTACTTCCATTAATAGAGCGAGCTCATGTTTAAGCAACATATAAACACAAGGAAAGCCGTTTATAATTCTGGATAGCAATTAAGGGAGGTTATGAATCCATTCACCTGATGCAGACTCAGATCCACTCTGATTAATACCTGTTCTTGCGCTGGTTTGAATGTGAATGAATCTCTGGTGCTTATATGTTTTGTTCCCCTGCGCCTCACTGACCAAATGTGCTGACTTCAAGTGAAATAGCCACCTGTCATGAAACGCCTTAGTCTCAGAGCAGTGTCGTAAGTTGCGTTAAGCAGTTCGGTGACATGAGAGGAATTTCTTTACAAACCTGCAGGCTAACATTACCTCCCTGTTACTCTAGCACAAAAGGGCTTGTTTCTACAGTATTAATAACCAAACCTCACCTAAAAATTAATTTGAAACTATGCATACAGTCCTGAATAGGAGAGGGTAAAACTATTAATTAAAAGTGGAACAGGTTCTTATTTTAGTGGAAAGTGGAAAAATTACGAGCCTTTGTTAAGGAGGGCCCAGGAGCAAAGCTTTCATTAGCCTACATGCATGGCAAAAGCAATTCATCAACTGTAATTTTGCCTCAATGGGCAAAAAAGAGGGATCAACCTCAGCATGCTATTTATGGAGATTTACGGAAGTCTGGGAAATGCTAATGTGATTAACATTTATCTACAACATGTTTCGAAATGGCCCTCATGTCCACGTTTTGCCTTTAAGATTAAGTTATTGCACTTGCTCAAGAAAAAAAAGAGAAAATTGTGGAGTGATACAGAATCTGCTTTGTAGTGCAAGAGCACACAATGATGATTTTTTTTTTTTTTTTGAAAATTCTCTGTCACATTAGTGGAGGATTTCTACCCCCCCTCCCCAGAAAAAATTCCCTCCCCTCTCTCTCTAAATATCTCTCTTTATGTGTGTCTGTCCCCAGATGAAGGCGCGGCGAGCAGAGCGGTGCTTTTGTCCTACCGGAGTGTCTCTCTCAAAAAATGTGAACTGTTCCACGGATTAGCTGAGCAGAGATTTATTTAATGCATCCTCATAGAGTATTGTTGAAATCTATTTTGGGATATGGAGCTTGCCAAGCTCTAAGCCTGGTAATATATGCCTGCTACAGTTTAAGAGAGAGGGTTCACAGACCCTCTTTATGTCGGGATCATATGGATCATACAAAAGTCATTGAATATGAAAATATTGAGGGCTGGTTGTGCATTTAGTGTTTTTATCGTGTGTTTTTTTGTTTTTTTGCATGGGGCACACAAAAGGCTTGTTTCCATGCCCTCCCTCCTGTCTCTTGTTTGCATGGACTGTTTAAATATTTGATGTCCTAGAGAATGATTGTGATATTCACCAGATAAGATACTGCACATGCATATGCCATGAGAGGCCCCTATTTAAGATACTGGCTTAAGGTTTCTGAGAGGCCAACAAAGCCATGGATGGAAAAGACTGCAGTGCATTTGCATTTAAGCTGTGGATTTAGGAAGAGCTAGAGCAGAATGAATACTAATAATGTATCTAATTTAAAATGCTAAGTATTTACCTTAGAATTTATTCAACCCTAAAACCTTATAAATAAAAAGAAAAGACACATTTATTCAATATTTACAGAAAACGATAGTCCTTTTTTTGTGGAGCGTTTCTTATTTAAAAAGTAACAAATTCGACATAGCATTCATGATTTTTAATTTTGACTTGCAATATAAACTGCACTGGACCACTTATGGTCTAGAAAAACACCCCCCAAAATCCAGAGACTACACTTCCCAGCATGCCTGGGGGTGTGTGGGGGGGATAAGGTTTGGACCGGTTCTCCACACAGTGAATGGGTAGCAATGTAACAGAGAGTGACACAAAAGAGGAAAGCCAGGGGGTGTGCAGGAGTGGGGGAGCGGGAGCCGGACAAAAGAGAAGACATGGGCTTTGCACGGAGGACATGATAAAGCCAGGAGCATTATCGTCACTGTGAAAGACGGGGGCCATACTTCAAACGGGATTTTCTCTCCATGACAGGATACTCCGCTGACGCAGAGCAAATAGCTCTCTGTAGCAGTATATACCTTCAGGGCTTCTAGGCTTCTTTGTGAATTCAACAAACTACAATGCAATGATAGGATCTCATGCAGAGAAACCAGAGTCCTTGGTACCAAATTATAGATAAGGTAAATACAATGGTAGTTAGGACAAAGTGAAAATTCAACTCCAGCATTTGACAAATACTTTATTCCAGTATATTTTATTTTATAGCTGAAAAAAATTGTAGTAATAAGACCAACTTGAAAGCAGTTCAAGCAACTGATGCATTACTTTAGCTGCCATAGTGGAGGCATTAAGCTTTGCAAAAATGACTCTTGCAAGGAAGCCGCGGGGTTCAATCAATTAGTCTGTGATTATTATTACTTCTGTTGTTATTACTAGTCCCAGCAGCAAGGCTGTTATGGTAACCCTAGATGCAGTCCATACTACTAATCCTTGCCCCTTCACTAACCTTAACCTTTACTCTCTTAATCAACATCATATTTTAAGCAAGTGGGCAAAATATTTACATGTTATCTCTCGCACCGTTCAGTGAGAATTTGCTTTCGCTCTGGGAATTCTGAGCTGAAGTTGTTTGCATGTTCGCATGCATTGCTGTGTGTACAAGAGTGCGCGCCCGTGTGCGTGTGTACAGTATGTGCACGTGTGTTATTCTGTCCGGGCTCCACTGTTGGTTTTTCATCTTTTGTCTGAGTTAAAAGTCACAAGGACATTAGGGTCCCAATAAATTAGAGGAAGAAAGGCTCGCATTGTGGATGGGCTGTAGTGGGTGGTGTTGCTCTGACTTTATAAAACTCTGTCTTGCACATTATGGTGTCCCTGACAAATACGAGTTTAGGCTTGGCCTTAGAAGTTTGTTGTAAAATAGAAGATATTTTGAGTTAATAAAAGACAAAAATACAGTAGGAGAGCAACCACAAGTAGACAAGTTTATATCCCAGACTGGTGGAAAAGCTCCTTTTTGGGGATTTATTTGTTTATTTATTGAAATTTTGTTCAATATTCAACCCATCTGTCCTAAATTCTGAAAATTACTATTGAGAAGTTTGATCCAATAGCAAACAGAAACTGGACAGCAAGATAAAGGAAAAGCACGAAAACACCGAAGCAAGCAAACATCACACTGAGACAAAGATATTTCCTATGCAAAGCTTGCACACAATGTCATGTGTGATAGCGGCGAATCCCGTCCAAGTCACACGCAGGGGGGTTGGTGGGGAGACAGAAACGAGGTCGACTGCCTGCATCTTCCAATGATTCCCCCCTCTTAGCTTTGATTCTTCTGATCCACTATCTTGCCATATAGCAAGGGGACACAAAGCAGATTTCAGCTTTGGGCTAATCTCATTAAGAAACTCTAACCACCCCTATGAGTAGTGGGGAGGAAAAAAAACAGCAACTCATTCTGTACTATGCCAGAGCCAAGGCTCAGGAAGGCAGGTGTAATGTTACATAATTAGCCTCTAAACGGTAAAAAGGAGATTATTGCAAATGGCCTACTAGCCAGCACATGCAGTGGACCTGGTCCCTGAAGACACGCCAGTCTAGTGAAGCTGAAAACATCCCTGGGGAATTGATGTGTGAAAAACGAAAAACAGGTTATTTGCACAAAGGGTGGTCGAAACCCTCTGCAATTTTCCTCACTTTAACAAATGAACATGGGTTTGATTACCGTCTAAGCAGCAGATAGCCAGTTCGGAGCTGTTGTTAGTGCCGCAGAATTAGACCAGGAAGCTCAATTGACATGTAGCTTATCTTTCCACCGTCTTTCATAAGTGGAAATATTACTTTAAACTGCAAGCAGGGAATTCGCTGAGGCCAGAGTTTGTTCTCCTGCTGAGATATCCTGTCAGCCACCAGCGGTGAATCTGCAGCCGACTCCTGCATAGAAATGGCTAACAGAAGAATTGATAGAGTCGGTTTGATCCGCGGGCCCACACCTAGTCACACATAACCTCAACTGGACTACCATGTCAGATTGTTGCCATATGCGGCACGGTGCACCGCTCTGCCAGTGACAGTGATCAACTACTACCGTTCACCACAGCCATCCAACAAACATTACTGTCAGAGTTCAAACGCTCAAGCGGGCTCAAATAAAGGATTTCTGCGGCACGTTGTGGCACAATAGCCCATACTGTCCACCAAACATGCTAATTAGAAAAACAGATGATATGAAAGTCTCTCCGGGCAGAACCAGTTAGGACAAAGAAAGAGAGAAGGGCGGCATTCCTTTGTTGCCTCTTCAGACACGCTGAAGCATCGGCTTGTTGTTACATAAAGTTGTATAACAAATGAGCCTGGGCTCTTTGAACTGGCTGACCACACAAGCCTGGAAGAGTCACTAGGAGCCTAACATGTGGCAGCAATAAGAAGGCCCCGCCCTCCGCAAGACATGTGGGAGACACTGCATTCCAGAGGAGCTCATTAAAGTTAAAAAACAAATCCGACAAACACTGGCGCAGTCTCAGAGGACCGCGAAATATCTAGGACAGGCCAGGGCATATGACGCCTGCCTTTACTGCTCGATTTTTTATTTTCAATATTTGAATACGTATTATATATTTTTCAGAATTTGAATATGTCCATTGTAACACCAGAAAGACACAAATCCCCCCCTCCAAAAAAAATTCTCATAACCCTTAATTCCATTTGTTCATCATCTCCGCAGCTTTAATGAATCGGTGTGAGCGGCAGCTGATTTTTCAGACACATTTCAAAGACAGTGACATTTACCATGCCTTTTTATAAAGTGTACAGATGTGGTTTAGTGTTTAAACCTGTCATTGAATTTGGCTTATTTATAATGCTGTTTGTTCCACCAGTCTGCCCAGTTAAGCTATGTGCTGTCTGTTTAACTTGGCTATAAACAGATCGTTGCTGACTGTTTGAACTCCTCCTCATGCATTCACATGAGCAAAGGGCGTGTTTGAGTTTTTTTTTTTTTTTTTTTACTGTTATTGTAAAAATGTGACATGATATTCAGTTTGCGTACATGACTTCACAACATGAGGCCGTGCATTACGAGGATCCCAGAGTGTATTCACTTAAGATTCGATAAAAACTCAATAAAATCAAATGCCCACCGGGGAGGTAGTCTGCAGCAGACATCTGGCATGATTATTTTCAGCTCTTCAGCTAATCCTCTCTAAATGTAAACTGAAGAAAAATGTGCCAAATGGCTTTAGAGCAAGACTGAATTTTGGACTTGTGGAAGATTTAAATGAGTTTTATAGAAATGTTAGAGGCATTATTGGAAAACACAGTGAGACAATTGTAATTAGTTTTCAGCCTGTCACATTTATAATCATTATCCCACTTTTTAGACATGCCAATTTTTGACTCCTGTTAACCATTGCAGCTGTGGAGAAGCCACAAAACATAGAGCAGGTTTTTTTGTTTTTTTAGGTTTTTTTCCCCGTGTTTTGATGTGCTTTCATCTGTGTTGCTGGGCGTTAGATGTTTGATATGTAGCGCCATGACTGGAAACGCTTGAGTCGTGTGCATGCCATTCAGAGGTGGCCCAGTAAGAGCTAATCTACTTGTCAGGGTTGACTGCCAAGCATATCAGCCCACACACTTCACAATATGACTTTATTCATACTGTAGATCTGGGACATTAACTGTCTCTGCCCACCAGAACACAACACTTACACCCACCGCTCCCAATCAAAGGAACCAACATTATAAGCCTGTGCAAGTCATAAAAAAACAACTGATCCACATCCTTTGCACCACTCATCTTCAACCCCCGTCACCTTAAGACTACAACCTGAACCTATCTAAGACATACGCCTCACAAGGATCTCCACTTAATTTGTGCTACTTTGGGTTTCATGTGAGGAAGTGCAACACTTCTCTTACATTTTGGATGTTTCTATTCAGCAGTGTTTAGGAAAACTGCCAGCAGGATGTTTGGACAATGCTCCACTTTACAATGGACGAGTTCTTATGTTGCCACATTTGAAATAAAAAGGCTTTGGGGCCTACGGGGATTACAGCAGCTGTATCATTAGGGACTTCTCATATGGCTACCACCATAGTGACTACAAAAGATACGGAAACATAAATGCTTTGTGATTAAACGAGTCAAGCCCAAAATGAACATCATCTCTGCTCTGACAAATGCGATGCTGCCTTCCAAGCAGATGCCCTGGAATCATCTTAAATAAAAAACACTCCATATCGCATAGATGCATTTGATCGGGCTTATAGCACATTCTAGTCAAATAAAATAAAAATGGCTGGCATGATTTATTGAGCTCGAATAATAGTGCCTGGTGGGCATTTCATAAATCTCTAATAGGGCAGTGACCTCAGCCGCTGACACGTCATAAATCTTGGAACATCAAAACGCACAAAATGCAGCAAATCTGTTTGCTTCAATTAAAGAAACTGAGCACAGGTCAGAAAGGCAGCTTTCATAAATGCATTAAGGGCAGCCCATTGAGCTATTATTTAGAAAGTAATAACTCCCTGATAAAGAAGAGGCGACGCACACACATCTGCAGTCGATTAAAGCCTCACAAATTTACAATGAGGTGGAAAAGGGATGTCAGGTTTTTACACTAATTTAATATGGGGTCTTACTGACCCGGCTATTATGAGAGGGATTCTTTTGCATAACATATTGTAAAGATAATTTTAACTCTACCCCATAAAGCAGGGAAAGCTGTCACAGAAACGGCCATTGCCAGATGGAAGAAATATCACTCTGGACTGTATTGTAGCAAGACAAAATGAAAATAAAAACGTATCCAAAGTTCACAATAGCAAAGCTATTCAAATAAACCAATAAATAAATGAGTGTACAAATGTGTAAGCCTCAGGGCAAAGAGAGGATCTTGCTGCCAAGTCACAATCTCCATCTCAGTTTGTAGTACACCACAAGGGGCAGTGTGCAGTACATGACAAATAAGGGCTGCAGTGCTGTTTCACATTTGATTCACTGCAGGGGTGGGCTCACACAAGTCACTTAAGGTTATCAGCTGTTTGTGGTTCTTTTTCTTTTTTTTCAGTACAAGTGTACAGGATGAAGCAAAACAAACGAGTAAAAATGTAACATAGCGCTGTTATAATTTATTACATCTAACTCATGGGATATGTCAAAGTAAACTTTGTTGTCATCTCTGCTATATACAGTACAGTATATAGAGAGACGAGACAACAAGGCTCCAGTTCCATTCAGTGCAAAAAACCCCAACAATAAATATAGGAAGAGTAAGAAATAAATATACACTTAAGACTAAGGTAAGGGGAGTAAATATACACTTTAATCTAAAAAAGGATCGATAACAGTCTGAATGTACAATTTATAATTGAGATTTAAAGGTGCGTGGTTCTTTTTGAGGATTCAATCAAAGTTTTTATGCAGAGCATGAGGCTGAAAGTGTGCTAACACCTAAAACTGCTGCGGATCACTGTTAAAATAATGCTCCTAGGGCAATACAATACTGAGCTAATAATAATAATAATAATAATAATAATACATTTTATTTATAGGCGCCTTTAAGACCTTCAAGGTCACCTTACAATAACACAAGAACAATAGCAGCAATAAAATATAATAAACATGGCAAAATAAAATTTAGACATAGGGTTAAAAAGAAAAAATAATTATTTAATATTTAAAAAGGCACTCGAATAATTCCAAAAATGGCTGTTCATTATCAATACACCATTAAAATGGGGTGAGAGGAACGCTGAATGTTTTTCAGGATCATTTTTATTTGAGCTAAGAGACTGTTTACTCTCTTTTCTATGTCTTACATGTAGATTTGAAAGTGCAGTACTGATGATTATGTATTGGGTGGTGTGTTGGTATATATGCATTTTATTATGTACATATTTTTAAGACATATACTGCACGATGCACATACATCTTACAACATTACAGGATGTATGTGTATTTATATATTCATATATAGTACAGTTATCATTTCATTATTATTACTATTATTATTTTCCTTCTTACTTTTATTATTATTATTATTATTATTATTATTATTATTATTATTATTATTATTATTATTTCATGTTTAATATTTAATATTGGTTTTGTTATGTAATTGCAAACGAATATCATTTTTCTACAACACACTGGATTATTCACATAGTTACTAAAGTATATATTGTGTTTGGCTTTTTTTTATTTTATTTATGTTTACATTTAAAGCATCGTTCTTAAATGTAAAGAAAAAGTCTGGCTGACCTTTTGAGGAAGGGAGGTGGAGGGACTGAGCGTGTGGAACTTGAGAGCGCAGCCTGATTCACTTTCAATCTGTGTACTAAATTGATGGCGATGAAAATAAGACTCCGAGACACAAAAAAGACACTTGTCTGCAGATTAATGTCTTGAATGGAGGCCTGTGAGGGCACTCTTTGTCGCAAGCCTCACATTGTGCCTCAGCCTTCATCTGAGACTAATGCTCAAAAGACCCTAAAATCACACTAGGCTGAACAGCACGAACGGGACACATAAAGTAATAGTTTACCTCACAGGAGCTGTTCCTCTAAGTCCTCATGGGTACATCAAGCAAACTCGCTGAAGGAATTATTACTTTCTGCGTGTGTGTGTGTTTTTATTTATATATTTTTTTAGAATGTCACATTTAGGCTCTAATATTCTCCAGGAAAATGAATATATTTGTTGACTAACAGCATGGATAAAACTCTTAAATATTCTGAATTTTTAATCTGGTTTAATATTTCCATCCGTTTTATGCAAATTACAGTCTATTAACATAATCTCATTTGAGAATACATCCTTTTAAAGTAAAAGATTATAACCTATTTTTTTAAGCACATATAAATCAAGTGTTATATTGAAATGGTAATGTTTTAAAGTCTGTGAGCTCTGCAGAAAAGACGAGCATTTACATACACACTTATTTTTTCTCCTGCATTAGTGGCTCAACACTACATGAAAAGATACAAACGGAGCTAAAACCTCCATGAGGGAAATCATCCAACAGCTTAAATGTCTTGGCAAACACGAAACATCCATTTAAAGAGCCACAATAAACAACTGCAAATATTCGCTTTGTGATATTTTGTCTAAAAAAAAAATATATATATATGCACGCAGAGTGTCTGATACCGGTACTGTCGTTGACTAGATTAAATCAATTTTCCTGGCACGGAGAGGACAGCAGAGGGAAAGGTAGGACATTACCTTCAGGCATTTAAGTGGAAACGGGGTCTGTAAAAGCTTCAGCGAGATATTGAAGTGGATAAAGATGTAAGAAAGAGCCATTATGCTGCTGAGGTAAGAAGAGGGGGGGGGGGCTCTATCTGTCTCCATCCCCTCCTCCTTCGCTCTTTACGTCTGCCTTGAACTTGTAAGGAGTTCAGCAGGACTGAGCCTACAGTCCAGACAGGGCTCTGGAATGCGAGTGCAGCTACTCAAGCCCGTCTGACCTGCCACCACACCAGCTCCATTTCACCGGGCTAACTTACCTATTCATTTACAATGGGACTTCAACTTTATCTCCCCTTGTAACACAACATTAACTGCCAAAGAGCTGGAAATGCATTATCAGCCTGCCTCAAAGCTTGGATTGCTTCCCTCATAAATAAGATCATTATACGAGTGGTAATCCCATTAAATAGATCATTTTGCAAATATCTAAATCCAATTAATAAAGTGTTTTCAGAGGGGGTGCAGCAAACAGCGCCTTTTAGAGAGCTGACATGCTGTGACTCCAGCTCTTTGTTCCGCACTCCCTTAGTACCAAGGGTGATATTAATAAATACAACCCAGAGTCTTACATACCCTTTGACAACAACAACTCACAAAAAAAAATGGGATTCAGTTTTAGCATGTTCTGGTTTATCAGTAGGAAGGATATATTTACTTAAAGTTAATTTGACTACAAAGTCACATAAAAAAATGACCTCTTCCCTTACCTCTCACTCTGCCATGCACTGCAGTTGCTTGCATAATATGCTTATAGGATGTCCTTATGCCGTAATCCTATAAAAATCCCAAGCTGGACTGAGCTAAAAGCTTTAAAATGATTGCCAGATGGTTTAACAAATTAGCCATTTATGGAATTAATTCAAACTTGTTTCCTAAATCATTACCATAACTCATCCGTGGAAGTGACCTCTAAGTGCCCTTTAACTTTTAGGCGTGTGCTCCTGCGCCGACCGCGTCACTTTCTCTGAACAATTAGTCAGAAAATAAGAAAGACAGAAAACAGTTTGACTAATTAATTGCTCTTGTACAAACTAACCATCTGCGAGTAAAGGAGACATTAAAATCCTAAAGTAGATGCCCCTCAAGTGCTCGTGTTTGTTCCACTGAACTAATAAAGTGCATAATCCGATAAAGGGTGATATCCTAAGCTTTGATTGTGCCTGAAGTGGTTGTTTTACCTTTGTGGAGCGCATCTGGCATGGTAAGAATGTTTTCGTATCTTTTCATGGTTTTTAATTGCCAGCAGAAGCTTTTAGGAAAACACTGGTGTGGTTAAATGAATTAGAAAACAGTGCCCCTGGGTGATGTTAACACATTGCACTCTCTCATCCAGCAAGTATGTGAGGCAGCCGCCAGTGAATGATCTACGTCTTTTTATATAGCTGTTTATGATACAGAGAGAAGAAGACCACAGCTCTAATTATGGTTTTAAATATGTCTTTCACTATCTAGATAACATCTTTGTCTTAGAGGTTTGCTTTCATAAATCTGAGATTGTTTAAATCACACTTGTGACAGTTTCTATTGCACCTCAATTCTTGACATAAATCATCAAGCGTAATATACACCATATATACCACAAAAGCGATAAGCACACCTCAGTACCCTAATGACACTAGAAATATCATAGCGGTAATTTATTTCCTCATCTGAGTGCGAGTCCACAAATAGGGGCTGCTAAAAAAGAACACCAAAAAAAATGGAGGCTGAGGTTGGGGCCAGTCTCCCCCTCTTCTACTTTGCCTTTCCCCTGTCTAATCTGCCTTTTTCTAATGAAGAGAAGGAAAGCGAGAACAGTGGAAAGAAAGATGTCAAGAGTGAGGTCGGCCGCCCCCCTCACAGGGTCAAACTCGAGGGGTTAATACCTGGTGTCCGACACTGCACATAAACTCCGCTGAGCTCATCACACTAATTAAACAGACACACATCCTCTCGGAGCTCCGATGGCCAATCGCTGCCAGCTAAAAAAGCAGTCCATTCATGGAGGTTGGCAGGGTGTACATGTAGGGTGGGCTGGGGAAATGCTACCTGCCCTTCCTCAGTTTGATTAATGTGAAGAACAATGGTGCTCTTGTGGCCTGCCAGCCTCACTCCACTTGGTTCTGGTTCACCGCTCGAAGAGAGGGAACTGCATGTTCCAACTTCATACCCCCAGACGAACCACCACCTAGCCTAACTTCTCTACTACTGCTGTCTTCTCAAAACACCTCCATGCCATGATAATCATGCTGAATACAATCGCTTCAAATGCGGGATGCTGTTAAAATAGTCTTAAAGCAAAACATTGATGGACTGACGACGCGATGTATATTACAGTATAATTGTTTTCCATGTGCCCTGAATAGAGGATTTTTTTCTTACCTGCTCTTTGGTTCGCGTGACTTTGGGAATGCTGCTGTATTTAGGAGTGTTAACAAACGCTCTGAAGAAGAACCTGTCATCAAGGGAATCCTGGTCCTGGAGAAATCTTATCATTGTTCTCAGCTACAGAAATAATGGAAACAGCTTCAAAATTCAACAACAGTCAAAATCTAAACACAGTGTAACTGAAACGACCATGATAATTTCATTTAAACTTCTTTGCAATCTGAGCAACATCATCACGGGGTTGCTAAGGCCTACAGAAAGCTGTAGCTCAAGCTCAAGTCTAACTTAAACGTCAAATACTTTGTTATTCAAAGGCAGTGAAATTGAAACACTATACGGCAGCAGCTTTCCTCCATTCTTACGTAGATCTTTAAAGTTGGCATTAAACTTAAGGTTTCCTGCAAACTAGTGTGACAGTTAATAATAATGATTATTTTCTTAATGCAACAATTACCAAATATGGGTAAAACCTAATTCCTCCAGTCAAATTAATATTTTCACCAACAAACAGTTGGACAATTTTTCATTTTTATCTTTTTTGCTTTCATAAACTGACTTTGATACTCTAAATCTACACTAAAACCTGACAACATCTCACTTCCTGTGCACCTTTAGACTCAAGCCGTACCAAGGCTCCACTCTGATTCATGGTTTTCTTGTAGTAGTTCTGCCTGGAAACGACTAAACCGACATTTATGTATATAAAAATGTCACGGAGTATTACGTTAATATCTCACTTGTTTGTCTTTCCTCAGACGTAACAAGTGTTAAGTGAATGCATCACACAGTTAAGAGAAGTCAAGCCCTTGGTTTTGATGTTTCCACAATGCATTAGCTAGTGTTTTATGTGAGCCAGATCAAAGTTTTATCAAACATGTCAGCCCATTTTTTTTCCTCGGGTTGCTGTGGAGAGTAAAAGACATCCGGCAATTACATTCATGGGATAAAGACATCAGCGTCATCTCTCTGAGGGAGTGACAGCATAATGTTATGGGTGTCAAAACTTGGGCGACATAATTAATTGCAGCAACTCCTGAACCCAAGACTTGTAGTTTTTTACCAGCGCTTTGCCAATCCTCTGAGTTTCAGCAATATCAAAACAGGGAGACAAATTGAGCCACCTGCATGTCTCCAAAGCTTGACAACTCATCTCACTTGCAAATTGCGAGCGTTTTACCCCCCTACAAAGGAGTCCATAGAGGCTAGCGGGCTTCTCACCAGCCAAGGTTTGATAGGTCTTCATGCAGCTATGTGACACTTTGAAAACAGTGGAGACATTCCATAATACTGGAGGCTGGAAAAAGAACATGCACAGTCCTAATGATGATAGTCCATATGGCTGAGGCTGCACAGTTGGTCACACACTCTGGGCTGTTTGGAGAAGTGCTTCACAATTATCTGCAGTGAAGTTATATTTGAAAAACAAACTGTGATTAGTGTGCTCGAAGGCATGGAGCGAGGATTACGAAACACTGACATGTTGGTTTTGTGTTGCATAAAGTTTATGTGAGACTCGACTTTTACAGCAAATCTGACTGGTTACAAGTCAGCTGAAAAGCTGCGTTTTAGGATTATCTATTTTAGAGGTGAAGCCAGTTATTAGAAAAAGAAGTGTCAGTAACCTGTAACTATGGAGGGGTCATGTGGTAGGAAAGAGGAACATCTTGCCAAACTGAGCACACGGAGTTGTGAACCATGCTCTCATTGGTTTATTCTAAAGACACGTTAAAAGATTCCCCCCAACATATACTATATTCTAGCGATATACTTTATCTGGTGACTGATGATGCCATCTTTAAGGCTTACATCCAGTGCTAGGGAGCTAATGTGAGGAACTTGAATCATTAGTTTCCAAAGATTTTTTTTATGAGCCTCGGAAGTAACACCCTTCTATATTTAAGGATTAATATCATCTTATCAGCCACTAAACTCACATGTAAATAGGCACATATTAACTGAAAATAAATGCTAAAATGAGGTTGTGTGTGTATACATGAGTGTGCAAGGTAAATGCTCGCAGTTACTGAGCGAAGACCCAACAGAGAGAATGAGGCTGGAGACAGACATTTCAACGCCTTTCATTAAAACTTATTACTTTGCATGTTATGGTATTGTAATCCTCTCTATGAGCAATTTTGTAACGACATAAACCATTATTTATCTCAGATTAATTAGATTTAAGACCTTTTAAATCTCGTTTGGTGCAGAACGCCCATGGAGCTTCTCTTTTCACAGCAAAAAGAAACATCAATAGATCTTTCCTGATGATCACTTTTTGTAGATTAGAGGATTGTTATTAATTGGTCAATTGGTTAATTGTTATTTTTTTCCTAATTAGTCACCATGGAGGAATAACAGGCTTTCTTCAGTGACCCTCATTTATAGAACTGTCCTTGTCAAACATGTTGTATAGAGAGGTTTCAGTAAAATGCAAGCCAAAATCTGAATTATTAGGGCAGAACTACATGACTTGGTTTGGAGTGCTCAAGTCTGGTTAAAAATAAATAAAAGATCATGGATAATACACCTAACTCGTTTAGAAAAAACCTTATCACCCACTGGATAATGTAAAATATTCATCTCAGCAGCCAAACTTTGAGAACATGTCACAGAGCCGTCTGTGGTATGTGTAGGATGAAGAGAGGTTACATTGCACGCACAAGTGGAAGCTCCCTGGATGTCTGCAAAAACACATTTGCAAATATGTGTAAAAGGAGAACCCCAGGAGACACTGGCACCAACAATAGGAAGCCACACAGAATTAAATCCAGAGGGTATGCTTTTTGTTCTGACTTTAAAAGTTCATTATTAGTCATATACTGCGCATCTTAAAAAAGAAGTCAAAAGACAAAAGAACCAGTAGAAAAATCAGGTGACCAGTCCAGTTCTGATGCCTGCTCTTCCCTGGTGTCTCCTGGTACAAAAATGTACCGCAAACCTGATTCTTTCCTTTCCAAGAAAGCAGAGGGGTTGGCAAATGGCTCACTTGCGACCAAAACCAAACGCTTTCTTTCTTTTCCCATGAGGTCAAGCAGGAAGAAGGTTTGTGAGCAAGATTTAGCAAGGTGTTGCTCCCTTTTTTTTAAAGTTATAAACTATTTGTCATCTTTGTGTATAAAAGATTGAGGTCACATTTGTGTCACAGCACAAAGAATTGTGGCAAACAGCCCCGTATGGACTCAATTTGAGTCTTTTGACTGTCGCCATCTTGTTTTTTGGTGCCAGTAGAGACTACCTACATAACCTAACACTTTGCTAGTTGTCTCTTTATAATCACATGGGTCACCTTTTTGGTCAAAGCTGTAAGTACTTATATTTACAAGAGCTGGTGCTAATTAATCTGGTGCTAATTAATCTAAACTGGGCAGGGATAGCTCAGTAGGTAGAGTGGTGGCCCCATGATCGGCAGGTCGGGGGTTCGATTCCCCTGAACAGCCACCCTGAGGTACCCCTGAGCAAGGTACCATCCTCACACACTGCTCCCTGGGCACCCAATGGCTGCCCACTGAGTGAATGGGTTAAATGGAGAGAGGAATTTCCCCACAGGGATCAATAAAAGTACACTTTCTTTCTAATTAGAAGCCATGAAGGTCCCATCTTATACTGATTTTGTTTTGGTTTTTATCACAATTAATCACTGTGTATGAACTAACAAATATTCATGGTATTCTGGAAAGCATTCTAACCTAGATCCTGAAACTATTCCAAAATACTACTGTTGACAAACCTTAAAAATGTGTTGCTTTACATAGCAATGAAATTTAGAGAAATTTAGAAATAATTATGTCAAACTAAATTGAAAGCGATGACAGGCAAACCAGTGTTAAATCTCTAAAATGTCTAAGCAAGCCTCAAATCAATAAGCAGACTGAGTTGTGGTTTATTAAAGTAACAGGTTAGAACTCACTATCACGCTGGTGTGCTGTGATGTCACCTGCTCCCGGCCATGCCTCCTCCTGTAAACCGTCCACTGCCATCATCTGTAAGAAGACCGGGCAACGCGTCTCAACAAGGTGCTCTGTGTGAGGCACCGTGAAGCCAGACTCTCTAAGACATTGGCAGACTTTGCTTAGCTCAGCCTAAAATGTGCAACACTCTCCCCTCAAACCAGGGCTTGTTTAGCTGCTGGCACATGAAGGCATCAGTCAGATGTATGCCAGCTGAGCTGAAGTGTGCCCACAGAGTACACACTGCAACATCACTACCAGTACTCGTGCCCTCACCTTGTCTACCTTGGCACTTTTTGAGTTTGATGGAAAGTGCCAGACAGCATATTTATACATCTTAATTAGCAATAATGAAGCCCGGTACCTGCCAACAATCTGTTGCCAGTAGTTACTGTGTGGTGTTGACTAGACTGTATGCCTGTTGTTTGCCTGCTACTCACATGAGAACTGCACAATTGAAATAGGTGAAAGGATCATGTGTTTTTCCTAAAGCCAATTAGATTCACTAACAAACACATAACGATGATGGATATTTAACACTTGAGGATGGAGATGTTTAGTCTGAAAGGGCCTTTTACAACACGTAATAACTAAGCCTGTATCTACAGGACCCCAGATTTATAGCAGATTATGAATGAGCAGGAGATGGTTATTAGCTGTTCTGTTTGTCACGCTGCAGATCATTCACTTTAAAGGGCCTGTCAGGACATGGTGAACGACAGCAGATTCTGAGGATGTTTAAAGTCCCTGTGATCTGAAGCCATGTTTGGATGCAAACATGTTTAGATCTGTTGGCCAAGATAAGTTTGAGCTCTGCACAGCCAGACCTTTTTATGGAGTTGTGAAAACAAGTTGCATGATTTTTTTTTTTTTAAACCGTGAAATAGGCTACAACCATCCTCCTGACGTCTGGATTTATGGCCTGGTAATTCCCCTCTGGAGTAATTTGGCTGGTACATCTGCAGCTTAGCCGCATTCCAGCAGAGCTCTCCTGTGCTGTGAAGTCAGGAGATGACTGATTGATTGATTGTATTACTCCAGTTTTAGCATGGCTTTGCAGAGCTATAGCAGTGAAGTTCTAATGTGATCTATCCAGCGAGCAGCCTGCCTGCTTTTGGGTTAGCCTGCTGTGACGATCGCAAATCATGGTTAGAAAGTGAACTTTGCAAAATACCACACAGTAATAACAGGAAACTGATAGACACTGTTTCAGATTAAAAGATGTTTAACTTAATTCCAAGCAGAATTATATGTAAGATTTAATGGTTACAAATTATAAACACAACAACTGAATGCAACACAGCGTTTATGGTGTGTTTTCCCTGGTAACAACACGAAAATTCAATTATCAAGTTCCTCATCACTGACTTGATGCTTCCACATGTTATTTCGGATGCCAACTGCAGGCTAAAAATGATTACATGCAAACATGTAGTGTGCTGATGGAAGTCTGCAGTTTCCAAGTGCCACTTACTGCTGAGGCAGTGAAGAGACCAGTTGCTTTCATAGCCTACAAAAAGGTAAGTCTAACATAAATAAATAAATAACATAAATTTTTTTTTAATGTAATAAAAGGATTCCAAGTGGTCCTCACAAGGCACAGGTAAAATTAAAGTTTACCTGCTAAACTAAATTAGCTGATGCTAATCGGGAAATTAGCTATATTAACAAGCTATCAATTAGTTATCTGGCAGCTAGCTATATTTACAGAATAATTTCACCAGATACTATCCGGTCGTTAAGTGATGACGTGACGAATCCTACTTCCGGGTCTAAAGTAGTCTGCGTTTAATATGGCTTTTGTGTCGTTAACATGTTTAATGTTATGTATTTTCTTCTATTTAATCTCAAAAAGCTCCTAAAACAGTCAGTGATCACCGTTGACCTCCCTCGGCTTTTATTACCACTAATCATTTATTTAAGCTCAGTTTTTAAAACCTTAGGATGTAACTACAGCCCAGCCCATGCAGCAGTATATGAATGACTAACCTCGTATTGTAGATGGATTATCTCAGTTGTTCTCCTGGCTGAAGTTTGGTCCTTTTACAGCATCCTGCCATGCGATTACATTTGTTCCTGACCACCGAGAACACTCACGTTAACTTTTATCGAGTGGAAAAAAAAGTTAGCTTGTTTATATTATGCTAACATAGCTGTGTTGCTAGCGGTCACGTAGCACATCATTATATACCAGCTAGACCAACTTCAGTCACCCTACAAACGTCACTGCTGTTTAGTTTTCTGTCTTCATTTATGTTGGAAGTGATAACAGAGCTGTACGTTTTAATTTGTTTCCACAACCCCGCAGTCAGGACATGCTATATTGTATTTAGATAGAAGCTAGCGAGCTAACGCCCTGCTAACTTCTAATTCCGTTAAATGTCATAAATTCCGTTTTCATGGATGCCTGGATGTTAAACTCAATTGTTACACCTGGTAGAGCAGAACGCTGATCATTTTATTAAAGATGAAAGACTTTAGACAGTTTTTCAACTCTCAGTAATGCCATAGTGATCGTTTGATATATGGACCTGCAGCGGAGTTTAGACCCAGACACGACTAGTGACGTCAGACTTAACAACCGGATACCATCTGGTGCATATGTTATGACGCAGAGCTTGGTTGTATAAGTAAATGATAATGAAATTAGATGAAATAAACTGTAAGGTTAGCTAAATCTGAGAGGAAGCACTTGAAAACTGAAGTACACAAATTCATTCAACTGTTAGAAATACAAACTTAAATACCTGATGGAGAAGAAAAAGAGAGACATGCTTGAAAACATGGCGTGGGGGGTAAACTCGCCGGCCACTTTTTTAGGTCCACCTGTTCAACCGCTCATAAACGCAAGTATCTTATGAGCAGACATGTAGACATGATCAAGTCGACCTGCTGACGTTAAAATCGAGCATCAGAATGGGGAGGAAAGGTAATATAATTAGCTTTGAACATGGCATGATTGTCGGTTGCCTGTATGAGTATCTCATAAACTGTTCTCTGCTGGGTTTTTCCCCCACACACCCATCTCTGAGGTTTGCACAGAAAGGGTCTGAAAAAGACAAAATAAGACCTGAGCAGCAGTTCTATGTTGATGTCAGAGGACAATGACCACACTTCTTCCAGCTGATAGGAGGGCAACAGTAACTCAAATAACGACTCTTTTCAACCGAGGTATGCAGAAGAGCATCTCTGAATGCACAGCACATCAAAGCTTGAAGCAGATGGCTACAGTAGAAGAAGACCTGGGTGCCACTCCTTTCAGGTAAAAACACTACAATGACAATACAGACGCCAAAACTGTACAACAGAAAACTGGAACAACATTGTCAGGTCTGAATACTTTAATGGTAAAGGCAGAATTTGTCATAAACAACATAATATGGATCCATCCTGCCTTGTATTGACAGTTGATGTTTTCTTGGGGATGCTTCATTGCCATGCTTTGGACCCTTTAGTACCAACTGAGCATCATTTAAACTCCACAGCCTACCTGAGTATTGTTGCTGACCATGTCTGTCCCTTTATATAGACCAAAATCCTCTGAGGGATGTCTCCAGCACTTTGTTGAACCTGTGCACAAAAAATGTATGCAGTTCTGAAGGAAAAAGAGGATCCAACCTGGTACTAGCAAAGCGTACCTGATAAAGTGTCCAGTGAGCGTATATATTCAGAATGACCTAATCCCAAAAAGGGGGAATTTATTTCTAGCTTACCCACACAACTTAGTCTTTAAAAGCAAACAACAATAAATCATAACAATTATAAAAATATTAACCTAAATTAAAATGGTTAGTGATAGCTGACCTAATAGCTGTGGGAATGAAGGATTTTAAAGTTTCTATTGATTCTTCTTTGGGAAGTTCATTTTAAACGTGTCTATTATATTAGAGGTTAATATATGTTTATTTAATGTCACTGCATCACTTTTGCAGTTAAATGAGTTCTCTTCCTTCACCTTCACACTTGCTTGCGCTTCACTCTTGATAGGTTTCTCTTTGCTCTGGTTGTCATCTGGCTTTGTTCACCTGATACCAGACGCGTGGCAGCTATCAGAGGAAGACAATGCCATCAACACAATGCTCAACACAGGGATCCACAGCGTGTTTGACACCTGATTTATCTCAAGCACCTATGCAAATTGTTAACTATCCAGCAACAAAGGGTCCTACGCTTGATGAGCGGGTGGGGTCTGATTCTCTTGGGAGCTGGAGGGGGTTGACCTTGACATCTGGCCCCCGATCACGCAGCTAGTTCGAGCCAGCTGCCCAAATAGGTCTGGTTTTTCCCCTAAAACACCTCATCCATCTGCTGAATTTCTTGTCATATAAGTTTCTCCATGATTGCCTGAGGCACTTCCATTCACAGACGCGTGCAGGGTGACACTGATCCCCGCTTTGACGCCCATCCATATTTAAAGGGGTGCGCAGGTGACCTGTGGGTGGCCCTTTCTGGCACGCTGAGGGCACTCCTGCGCCCACAGAACCTTGCATAACACGTTTGTTAGATATTTCCTCAAATTACAGCCATATGATATAACGCACAATGAACTAATGGGGCTTCAGTCTAGTAGGCACTCAGATGACACGTGCCACCACCGCACAAAAGATGGGATCAGGGAAATTCAATCTGTTGATGAATGTGTAAGGATGACAATGAGCATGCCAATTAGCTTATAAATACAACAGGTGACACCTACATAAAGCCCCAATTACATGCTTTTTTATGTCCAGTGCCTGTCAAGGCAGACTACAAGTTAATAAACATTAAAGAAAAAAATAGATTTATTATGTATGATGCAACTTCTGTTACCTATAATTTAACATTATGACATTATGGTAGTGTCTAAATGACAAGAGCCAGCTTAAATTTAGTCTCAAAATTCAGTGACTAAGCCAACACAGGTGACTGTGCTGCCATTTCACCTGTAACGTTTATTATATTACTGGTGTCTGTTATTTTCACTGTATGCAGCTTCTATTGTCAGCTCCAAGGTGGTGCTGTGGTGGTGTGGACTGGCACCTGGTGCACTGCTGGAGATGCACCGTCAGGCTGAGGTGACGAGGGAGAGGTTGCGTTTTAACCAGCTACATGGCGGGGAGACAGGGAAGCGAACCGCCTCTTACAAAAGCCATCGGCTGGTAAACACCACAAGTGTTTTTCCCAAAAGATTTCACACAGCGCTGTTGCACACATAGGCAAATGAAAGTGCAGTTTTTAAAAGCAATCTCGCTACTCAGTTGTCAGATGATGCCACTTCTCTCTTTCGCCTGGAGGGCATGGGAATTTCTCCAGAACAAAGGGAAGCGACGCTTTGAGCAGGAAGAAAACAAAAGCTCTGACACAAATCAGCGCAATTAGAAACACTAATTGTAGTTCAACTGCCAGCGAGATCAGTTAATTGAGAGTGGCTTGTATTTTATCCACAGGACAGGTGTCAAATGGAAGAGACAGCGATCCACTTTATGGAAGATTTGCATCAGATTTGAGCTGCACTGATGGATTAAACAGATCTACTGCAAAAGAGACTCACAACACATAAAATCCTAATTTATTCACCATTACGGGCTTTTGATGCGACTCAAAAAAAAAAAAAAAAATTAAGCAAGTCACCAGTTTTCCTTACTGTAACTTTATTGAAAAGGACTAAAACAATCGTACCTGTGCCTTTCAAGCTACATCCAGTGAAACCTTGGGATTTAATTATAATAGTCATGGTAATATCTAAAAGTTCGTGTTACAAACTGTAGCACATGGAGAATTGGTGCACATTAAACTGCATCACCAAATTCTTATGAAGTGCTTTTGTTGGCACTTTACATACAGTCACCATTAACAGCATTACACTGTTATAATACATACATTTTCTACACCACAATGTATAACTACAATAATTATAAGAATAATAATAGAAAAAAAACAACATACATTCGTATCCCCAAACATCCAGGAAAGTTTTGCATATTTGCTAAAGTGTAAAGATTAAACACAAAAAGTTGATCTACCTTCACATTTGTTAACTATACAGTTTTGACTTAAATAGATTACAACATGGTCATGTGATGAGGTTTGATCAAAATGAACCCACTAGAACCCGATCAAGTGGATCAAAGGTTTCTAGATGAGTAAAAGCTATACAAGTTGGCTTGTGTGTAGGGCTGCCACAAACGATTATTTTGATAGTCGACTAGTCATCTTAGTCGACTAATCAGATCATGCATCCATTGGACGTAAAACGTACAGCTTATTGCACCAGCATGCGTCTGCTCTTATATAACTATCATTAGCTTACAGCTTTAAGTGTTTAAGGTATGTGCTAACTAAAAATAAAGACAAGATGATAGTTTATTAAATTTTAATGAAATTTGCAGATTGCTTCGGTGAAGTTTAGTAAACTCCTTGCTATCTAAACTATAACAGGAAACCGGAGTATATTCTCGAGCATCTCACACTTCTGATAATCAGCTGTCGTCTTGATGTTTATTCAGCTGTGTAAAAACTATAACTAATCTCAGCCAAACCGTTTTACTCAGGAACAAATAAAATACTAAAAAAGCCAAACAATAACATTTTGAAGTTATCTAAGTGACTTATATATATTTAACCTGAGTAGCGAAAGACTGCAGTTGGTTTGAAAACGATTTGCAGGGAGTCCGGTGCTCTCACGGGCTCTAGTGAGCCTTGCCCACCGGCTAGCTATCGAGCTAGTGGGTAACAGACGTCTCCGAAAACGTGGGAGCGCTTTTGGAAATATGTGGTGTCTTGATAAACTGAGCAGATATTTGAGGTTTACACAGCTACATTCTCGCCTGAAAATATGTTAAACGTTTATTTTGTGACCCAGAAAGAATAATATTAAAACTAACTAGCTGCCGCCATTGTTGTAAACTGAGCTGGGCTGCGCTATAAATTCTGGGACACAGCTTCTTCTTCTTCGGGTTTAACGGCAGCTGGCATCCTTGTACATGCAGTGCTGCCATCTTCTGTTTCAGTCCGTTATTACACTCTTAAATCCTACTACTCATTCCTGCGTCTTTTGTGACCTTACAAAGCTTCAAACGACGCGTCGGCTATTAAATCAGTCGTCGACGATTTTGATAGTCGATGTAATCGTGACTAGTCGACTAATCGTGGCAGCCCTACCTGTGTGTGTAAGTGAGACATAATCAAAACATGTGGTCGACATGCAGGAATGACAAGAATTCAAACATCCATTTCATTGATTCGTAACATTAGAAAGTCTGAATGAACTGTGAGACCAATCACACACACATACACACAGACAGAAGTAGACCCAACATGTTTACATCAAAAAAGTAATTTTAGGTCTCCATCATGTTGGAGCCACTCATGTTTCATTGTGTTGGCCCCTGTGCAGGAGACGCCATTCACTCCTCTAAACTCGATGACGCTTTGCTAAATAGCGAGATCTTTTATAAACGCAGTCATCATTTCCTTCAAAACTGTGTGCCACATTACAAGCACCGTCAGGGGATTTAGCTGCAGCTTAAGTCTTAGTGTCTGGCAGCTGTATGTGGCCTATGGCAAGCAGCATCATATTATCAGTAAAAGACTACCAGGAGGAGGATTGTCAGATCCCCAACTGGAGCTTTATGTCATTTTCATCAAAAAGGACAAAAAAAAATCCCAGTGTATTTGCACTATTTGTTGGAACAGTGCGGAGATTTACCTTCAACACATTTAAGGTGTACACTGATGCATATACACAATTAATAAACTTAAATTATGGTGGGGGGCTATTTTATCTTCAAGCATTTTAAGTGCTTTGCATATTCAGATTTATTGTATGAGAAACATTATGCAAAGAGCCAAGGAATGTAGATGCAGATCTTTCCTTTTTTTGGGTGCAAAATATCCCTTTGCACCGTTGTTGTCAAACATAAATTCAAAATGCTTTTCATTTAGATTTGTGTTTTCGTATGACATCTACCAAAGCACCAAATTATGTTAAAGCATAAAGCAAATGTATCAATCAAGCTAAAAGACAAACTGACAACCAGAATCAATTAATTTGAACTAGTCACCCCCAGTTTTCATTTGAATGAAACAACCTGAGGGTACAAATGTACTGACATTAAATATAATCTGAGAAAATATATTTTTGTTAGTTAATCGTCTGAACACAGGACCACATTATAGACTTGAGAGTTAATCGCCCGAACACCGCTCCCAAGCATGTGAAATAAATGATGAAAGTGAATCGCTTTTTGGAACTCAAGTAAAATAACACCTTCCCCAGGAAGCACAATTTCAAACATTTTACAAAATGTGTATAAACTCAAAAGCGCTTGAAGAAACATTGCGAGCGACTATACAAAATGTACAATAGAATTTGTAAGAGCTTGAAAAGATCAATGAACACCTGGCAGCCCACCAATACAGGCCGGTTAAAGTGGTTAGTAAAGCCTAAAACATACGAGCCCAGGATTAACACTTCAGCTAAAGTTGGAAGGCAATCTTGGAAGGAAAGCTTGTCCATCATGGAAAGCAGATTCTTAGCCACAAAGCACTCATGATTCCAAAAAGCTAATTCAAACACTGTTACCATTGCAAAAAAACATACAGATAAAACATCAGATAACCATTTTCAATACAAAGAAATAAACCCGACGCCTTTGTCACATCATCAGACAGAAAATATTAGCAGTAACTTCTTGTCCATAATGTGTCTGGGTAAAAAGAAATGGGATTAAAAAAAGAAACAATAGAATAAAAACACACCTATGAAATGTTCTCTTTGGATACTCCAAATACTTTAAAGGCAAGCAAGGATCGATCACCTTGTTAGTGTACCGTATACATACATTTCGGACTTAAGTATTTCAAAGTCGCCCGCAAGACATTCAGTAACAGGAGGTTTTGGCCTTACGTTTGCACAACATCCGATAAAATAACCACTTCCACAGCAGAAAGACAGTAATAACTTTTGCATGCCAAAAAATGTGTTTGACTGATGTAATGTTCATGAAAATGTAAATTGTGTTTGTGTTGAAATTCCACAGATCTAGTGTAGCAGTTTGCCTCATATGGGATTTGGTATCATACAGTGTAAAGGTCAAATATTTCCAGGACTGCAAAACAATTAAAAACTCATAAATAGTACAAAAACCACTAAACAGGATAAGATGGATCCTCCTCATGGCCTCATATATCAAACATCGCCTGATGCAGATGTTTGATATTTTGTTAAACATGGCAACGATGAGTAAATGACAGTTATGTGACTATTAAACATGTTTAACACTGTAAATACAGCTGAAATAAACAATTATAGATGTAACCCTAACCATCACTAAATGACTATACTACAGGTTGCACAGCCATAGACTGTATAAAACAGAAAAATTTAGCCCTGGGTCTAAAATCAAAGCCAGCCACCATTTTTTGTTTTCCAATGACCAGCAGGAGATCATTATATCATTAGAAAAATGTTTCTAATGTTTTAATTACCAACTTCAAGCCTGTTAAATCAAGTGTGGCATTTTTAAAAAACTTTTTTTTTTAAACTTAACCCTATGATTTATCAATTTGTTAGCATATGATGCCCTTTGATCACCAAGTTTGGCTTCAGAGATGGCTAAACAGCTGGAGCTGAAGTCTCAGAATGGGGGTTTCCACAAGCCAAAAGCTCTAAGTGACACCACAGTGGCTATATCCATCCATTTTTCTACAGTCTATGGCACAATCACACATAAAAGTGGCTTTATCCAAGAACAACCTTACTTAAGTACCAGCAGCTGCCCTGTAGCTGTAGCATTTGGTTAGGACACACGGATAAATTAAAATTAAGGAGCATGGTTTAACATAGAAACCCTAACCCTTAAAGTGAAATGAGAACAGTTAGCTTCTTATGGTTAACATGTTATCTAAATGGCAATGACTGGTTATTTACCCTGAAAATTATTAGTGAATTCTCATTAGCACCCCATAAAGTGGTAAGACACAGAGTACATAGTGAATTTGAGCCTAAAATAGGAATTACATATGCATGAATTTTTGTTTTAGTTACAGTTTTTTCACAATAGGATAGGTCGTGGGAGGGGGGTATGGGAATACAGTGTCGCTTTTAACATCAGGTACCCTAAAAACCCATTGTAAATGAGCTTTAAAAAATGGATACGTAAAAATGACTGAGTATATACCCACATGTGCAGATGGTAGCATTAACACAATCTTGAGCAAAAATAAAAAGTATGAAAAAGAGGAAGGCTGTTCAATCAGTAACAAAGAACTCCAAGCTTTTTTATCAAATCAACATAAAGAGAGGAGTTTTACTCCAACATGCGATTAAAATGTAAACAAGACCATTACCAGCAGAATATAAAGCATTACCTTTAATATGATTATTGCACTTAAAGTAAAAATTATCACCTCCAACCGGGGACTTTAAGAGCCTTGGTCAAAGAAAATTAAATGATAGTCATCACAATAAGAGTAAAAAATAAAATATCAGTAACTGATAAAAGGAATGTGCATTTGTTCTTGAGGAGAAAAATAATGCACACCTCAGGAAGCTAGAGACAAACCAGGACCTGTCAGCAAATTCTTACAACTATCTTCCAGTGTTTCTAAGAAAATCCATCAATCACTAAAGCTGAATGTGTCCACATCTGCACCACGAGGCAGGCTGGGGACAAAAAGCTGATGCCGTGACATGCACCGCAGTTTAAGTGGCAAGTTTTGGACTTGCACTTGATTGTAACGCAGTACCTACAGCTTCATCTTATAAACCTGTAGACCATCTCTCAGCAAACAGCACATAACTGTGACTACAGCATCTGGTAAACACGAATTTGGCAGCATTTGCACTGTAAGAGCTTCTCAGCAGCTGATGGCAACTGTGTGTGCAACAGACCTCTGTTGGTTTACAAGTACAGTACAGCTAAACATAGTTGGCGTGAAAAGATTTGATGTGCCTTCAATAAGCTGAATGTCTCCTGTTTAAGTACCTAAGAATACACTCCAAGAAGTAATCATGAGCAAAATTATAACACGGAATTATAAGAATGCCAAACAAGGCCAAAACCTGTATGACCTACATATTAAAAAAAATAAAAAAGCCTAGAAAAACTAACCACTGAATAGTAACTCAATAATTGATCAGTTCTATTTGTTCCCACTCACTTTAACACCTGATAACGATTCGTGAGCTATTGCTAAACCTTCATTAGTACCTTTTCATCGTGGGTCATTTTTTCTACTTTTTGGAAAGTTTGCCCGCCTTCTTTTTTGGCTCATAGGGTGTCCGTAGAATACTCGGTGTCTCCTCCATGACGCGTACCAGCAGGTTATCAATGTAATTCTCCAGTTCCCTGATGTGGGCATCTTTCTTTTTCACCACTTCTTTCTGTTTGATGAGTTCCTGCACAACCTCTTCAAAAGACAAGTTGCTATAGGCAGCCACGCTTTCCTGTGTCACCTCCTGAAAGTGGAAAACAAAGAAATGATCATGACCATGTTGTGCATACATATGTTTTGTAAAAGGGCGCTTAAATCTTTGACGATCGGGGCACCAATAAGTCTTTATGCTCCATCATTGCTGACTAATTAGGCTGTTTGGCACAGAGTCACATGTTTATCTTTTGTTGTGCTACTAATAAAGGCTAACTGAGGATTTTAGGGTTTTAGCTCTGACCTGGTCAATGAATTCGGTAATAAACATTCTGATTTAACACTAGCGCCTGAAGATTTACTGTTTGGCTGATATTGGCCTATCACACGTGTGACCACAGGGAAGTTTTTCTTTTGATCCTTGAAGAACAAAATGCAGAAACGGATGCTGGAGGCAATTCTCAATTGTTTCATTCAAGTTTGAAAGATGAACCTGTCCCCTCAGACAACAGTCTCAGTGGACAGGTGGCTGTCAAGAAGTCATTCTTGAGGAAAGTTATTATACAATTTACACAGGAACTGACCTGAAAATCAGTGGCAACAGATCTTATGGAGTGAGGAATCCAAATTTGGAATTGTTTTTGGTCGTAATCGTCATATACATGTATGGAAGTGGTCAGAAGACAGGTAAGTGTCTACTGCAACCACTAAACGAGGCTCCTTCATGCTTTCTGGTGATGGAGTCTCTGTCAAAACTGATAAAATTATGAATGCAGAAAGGTTTTTGCAAAAAGCTTCCCTCAGACAATTATAGAATAAAGGTGGTCATATCAAAAATTGACTTTCAAGGTTGTTAGAATTGCACAAATTCTGTTTTAACTTATACTGTATTTCCATGTATGTTTGATTTACTTGTTTTCAGTAAATCAAATAATGCCAGTAGGAACATGACTTTTGGACAGTAACCTATCTAAAGGTGAAAAACAAGGACCCTATAAGGTCCCTTATAGCTTAACTACTCTATTAGGACTTAGCTTTGACACTACAGCACATCTTTATCTTTGCTTTCTAGTGTTAAAAACACATACTCTTTAATTCAAGACGACTCTGGCAAAAACTCCAAATAATCTGCCAGTACTTAACAATAAAGATTACCAAAACAATTTAATCTTTGTTTTGAGGGGGAAATGCCAGGCTGCATATTTCTACAAATAAAGGTCACGCTAATAAATGCCAAAATACGAATGCAACCCAAGCCCAGCTTTGCTCTTTGAGGACAATCTAGTTGGACAGAGCAGGGTGGTACAGTATGTGCAGATCATATTGCGCGGGTACGAGAGGAGCTGTAATCGTTTTTAATGAGGGACCACTTTATCGCTTCAGTGCTGGGCATCCTCCCCTGAACGGATAGAACAGCAAAGCCTTCACCCTGTTTAAAATACCACACTTATCAGCTTCCACTCCCATGCACCATTCAAGCCTTCACTGCTGGGTAAAGACAATGCAGAAAGAGCTGGAGCAGGACTGCTTACCAGGTATCTTATCGCTTCTAACAGCATAGAGGCTACTGTGGGGCGACACAAACCAAAATGAAATATTTGCCACAGAGATTAAATGTCCAACGCAAGGAGGGTTTCAGGAACAGAGCTCGGTAACCTATTCCCCACACAAACACACCTACCCCCAAAAAAAGCCATCTCACTGAAAGATACTGCACTTAAGCCATCTGAGAGGGAATAAGAGAGCAGACAGCCATATGGAAGGATGCTGGTTTCACGTACAAGCGTGTATACATGCACACACTCCCTTTCCCTCTCACACGCGCGCACACACACACACACACACACATATATACACACCCCCACGGCATAATAATCAGGAGCTTTAGTGGTTGGTGACAAAGGCCTGGAAATGACCATGAACTGGCAAAGTAATGATGACCATTTTTCTGCGATCAGTAGTGAGGAGAAGATAAGGCGCACACTTGGCATTCTCCAGTTGTGTCATTACAGTTTCTAATGAGCTCAGCTTTGAGAATCTAAAAGCTCAGTCCTTTGAAATCTCTCACTGCCCTCCCTCCCTCCTGCGTGTAGTTAATTAAGGCCTTGAAGCAGAGGAAATGGGAGCTGCCATTTCTGCGAGGCACAGCGGCATGCACGGGGGCACATGTGTGGATACCGACAGCCCTCAACACCCACAAAGAAAGGTGAGGAAAGCCATTATCAGCATTCTCCTTCTCATTTAGGCATCACTTCGGCTATTGCTCCCCCTGCTCCTTCATCTATATCAGCTTTGCTGTGTAACAGTCTGCGAATTTTAACTACTGAACAACTAGCAACTACTAAAGAGTTAAAAACTTTATCTACAAATGAGGTAAAAATGATATCTTTAAGTATTTCTGTGCCCTGCGTCGTAAAAAAACCCAAACAAACAGCAATTAAACAATCTGTGCACATCACTACAACTGACCTTACAGGCCGAAATTTCACACCACTTCAAACTATGATTAGATCGGACATGATGACCGATGTGTGCAGCTGCTAATTAGTTGAATGGCACGTCTGAGTTTTCAGGGGTCTCACAAATCAATGTCACCAGCTGCTTAAGAGTCCTCAATAACAAAATCTGCTCAGCATGACATATAAAATGTACACAAATGTAACTGTTGCACTTATTCTCCCTTTTTTTTCCCCTCTACACTTTCAGCCAGTCAGGTAATATGAAACTATATAACTTTCTAAAACATATTCTTACTATTTTTTTGTCCTTCTTCTTCTGGCCAAAGGTGATGTTGGGTCCGGTTAATTTTTTGTCACTGCAAAACAACCAAATGCAAAGTTAGTAATCACATTAAAGCATTGCACTCTGTATTTTAGCAGACTTTTACAAATATAGAAGCTCTGATGTACTCATGTCCTGCACTAGGAGAACAATAATAAATACATTAACAGGGAATAAATAATAAACTTGAAAACACCTTTTTTCACCCATGCACTACATTACAAATGACCGCTGAGCTAGTGTATGACAAAGGCAGCAGTAAAGATGATGGACTAGTGCCTACAGAGATAAGTGGTTAATTGGGTGGTCTATCTCTTCAGGGGATCTCATTACTATAGCTCAGAGGGCTCTGTTATCAAACCCAGGCACTCTAAAGAGCCACTAATGACACCTTCCACTCTGATAAACCAGAACTTAGCTACAGTGCTCACCAACTCTTTATGTAACACAGGAAAAAGATGTAACTGGCTCAGTGGAAATGTTTAAATAATATTTGACAACATAATGAGAGAGAGAGCGAGAGAAGGTCTATCAGAAAGTAGATTTCAATCAACAAGGTATTGAGAACTTTACTGGAATGTCAAGCAAATATCCTGTGGAGCAGTGACTATTCCATTGGCATTCCAAGATGATGTTTTGGGATTTTGAGATTCCTTGATTGTGATGAAAAAGACACAAGTAGCATGCTGCAATCACTGCTCTGCAGGAGCCGAACACAGACTTTGTCTTTGTTTTAATAAGACAACATACATTTTGTTTTTAAGTGTGTTCTCTTGTAAATTTCTGGGTTTTTTCTTTTTTTGATTGTTATTCCTGACTGGGACAAGAAAAGAAAAAGTCAAATAAAGTGATGATGCCAATATAGCCAATAAAGCTAACTTAACCACAAATACAAACAAAAACAGGACAACCTGGCTTTGTAGTTGGAGCTGAATGGGTTAGTGTCTGCTTGCGAGTCTCCACTAAAGGGGTTTGGGGAACGCAGGTCTCCAGAGCTCCCTGAACGCCCCCCATTGCTGGTCTTGCGGCCTTCCTTCTTTCCTGTCACGCGTTCCAGTAGGCTGACCTTCTCCTTTTTCTCCTTCCGCTCTGGTCGGTCCCACAGCTGCCCGTGCTCCCCCTCAAATGGGTTGCGGTTGCGTGGGAGCGTGGCATACTTCTGTGGCAGGGTGTCAGTGATATCAGTGAAAGGGTCACCGTGTGCTTCGTCGTCCTGGAAGCCTGGCACCTCACTCTGGGAACGCCTGTGAGGGCCACCTGTACTTCCTACAAGATAAATTAGAAATGTAATAAGAAACAAAATATGGGGTTTTTTTTGGGTGGGGGGGGGGGGGGGGGGGGGGGGGTGTTAGTGTTTTGTTAAAAAGGGATTGGGTGAACTCAATTCATTATCAGTTTAGACATAAGAATTTTACTGCTTTATCACAAAACGACCACATTGCATCTGTGGAGTCCAGCATGATTAAAATCATAGATATTATATTTTTAAATATAATGATGCAGAAGTGTGCAAGTGAGCCACGATTTTCATTCAGGCTTGAAAACCCAAAAGAAGAATTTAAAGGTAAAAGTGAAGCAGTAACATAAATAAGTAGCTGGTCAAATCCAAATGTGTGTGTCAATATATAGAACCAGAAGAACCAGTGTGATCACAACAGTTAAAAACTAAGTGCGGATAATAATACAAAGGTTTGTTTGGGGGGGGGTTCCCCATAGGTTTACGTGCAGAAGTATTCTACTGTTTGAACCTCTTTCAGCAAAAATAAAGAAAAATATCTTTTTTTTTGTTATTATCACTAAACTTATTTTTCACTCTGACATGTTACATTTTAACAGCAGATTCTAGTGAACATCTCAGCCTTTACTATAAGAATCACAACTACTGTTTGCATGAGTTACAGCTGCACTAACTTTGCAGAAAGAACTGGTAAATTGGAGACTGGTTGAGATGGAAATTTTCAGCTTAAAAACAGAAAATGACTAAAATGTCAAAGACTGACATAAATGGCCTACATTACTATCTTATTGAGTTGAGACTTACAGTACCTTATATTTTTAATAGGATTATATACAAGCAAGCATTCTTACAGACGTCTACAGATGGCCTCTAGAAATTGCAACATCTCATTTTAAGATATAATAAAATAGACTAGCCCTTTACTTTCATTGTACATGTACAATGAAATTGTGGATTAACACTATAAGAGCCATATATTTGTAACAAACAAACACTAAAACATTGTCCTGACAGACAGGATGCCACAATGCACCACAGTGTCATTCTGACTATTCTCTATAATTTTAACACTTAAGATTGAGTCTTCACTGAAATATTTTGGATCCCAGTCGACTGGGTCCCCCGTTCTTATAAACACAATAACGAAAATGCATCGGCAGCTTCAGTTAATATGAGAACTGGTTTTAAAACAGTATCAAAATCCTCTTCAGAGATCACTCTAGCAGCAATAAAAGTATACCAAACCAAAAAGTGACAAATGTAACAAACTACTGTGGAAAAACAGAAGCGTTGGTCCTCACCACTCTCTTCTATGGAGTTCATGGAATCCAGTTTGGGTCGAAAGTGGGTCCCGATGAGATCTGACATGGAATGCGCTGCAGAGAGTTTATGGGCCCCAGCGAGTAGCGGCCTCTTGACTTTTGTTTCAGGCTGGGATTGACGTTCTGGTGCGCCAGACTGACGGGTGGGCTCCGAATCACACACGGCGGACCGAGGCAAGATGGCTGAAGAAGCGTCACCAAAGCCGCTGTCGTGTTTTCGACCCTTCACTTTGTCCTTAAGTTTGGAAAAAGGTGAGCGGGGCTTTTCCTTCATGGAGAGGTCAAACATGCTGGCCGTCATGTTGTTCCTCATGAACTGAATGCTGACTTGAATGCGACCTCGTTCTTTCCTCTTCTTCCCGGGCTTGGACTCCAAGGAATACCAGCTAAAAATGAGAGTGCAGGAAGCTTAAGCTGAGCAAATTCAATGAGACAATTTATATAAAAAGAGCAGGGTTTATAAAAATCCTCTGAGTTGATTACGCGCAATGCAACATAATTCAGCAAGACAGGGATACAAAGTCAGAATGTGGTAAAAGTCCTTACACGATCAAACAATATGACAAATGGAAAAATAGCCCTCATTCCTTCTAATGGGCTTTACATACATCTTTATGGCTACTACTGAAAAGGCTAATTTGAGAAGACTAATCCAAAGGCGACACACAAATGCAGGGGCTTAAATCATTTGAACTTTTTTATGACACATATGAGAACACAAATTTATAACTCAAAGGATAAACATTCTTTGCAAACTGAACCTAAAAAAAATAAATTGTCTGCTGCCGAATAATACAGACCATTTCAAGCTGTTTTTTTGGCTCCTATTTGTTTAACCTCTCTGCTTTTTTCAACTGGAAGTAATGGGATTTATGCCTTCGCTCTGAGCGAAATAAAGTGGCATTTGCACAAATCTGGCCTTTGTTCAGAAATGCAACGACAAGCAATTGGGAAACTGCAAAGCCACATCGCAGGCTTTGCACACAACAGTTCATACATGCTAATGAGACACATCCTCTGTGTTAGAGGGCCTGTGAAGGAGGCCATTAGGAAACCAGTATCAGGATGAAACAAGCGTCAATATTTTCTCACTGCCTTTGCCACAAACATGGAATATATTCTAAAATGGGATGCTTTATCAGTATAACCAAGTCAAAAAAAAACATATTTGCTTAAGTGTATCTGCTTGACTACAATTACTGATATTTTCTTCTAGATTTAAATGAAGATTTATAGTACTCCTTGCAGACTGACATGAAATTTGAGTTATCAATTCAATTGATTTTTTAAAAAAAGTGCTGGTATTAGCTTTATAAGAAATCACAGCTGCTGAACACTATTTTAAGCAGTCTAGCTCGCATCCCAGAAGCCTCACTCATAGTCATGAAAAGCCTTGTTGGGGCCAATTCCCAGGCTGCGCGCCGCGCTCCGCCTGATCAGTAGCCACAGCATGCCGCTGCCGTGGGGCCGAGCCTGCACCTCACGTGTGTCTCAAGGCCAAGATAAACCTCCCTGTGCTTGGAACCACAATCCTCCCACTCCGGTCCAAGCCGCTGGGAAACTCCTCACAATCAACAAACACAGGTGTGCGATAATTATGGGCTGCCTTCTCAGATATCAGTACGGGCTCTCCTCCCCAATATGCCAGTTCAAAAACACTGCGGATGGGCCGTGGTGAACAGAGACCCACTGTGGAGTGTGGATATAGTATCGAGAGCCCTGGCATCATTGTCAAGTATGGCTGCGGCGTAGGTATTAGGCCAGCAAGCAACACGGCGATATCCGTTACAGAACCACTGCTGAAAAAGTGCACAGCCTCAAGGTGCATCAGTTGAGGCACCTAAATAAATAAAACCCGTTCACACTGATTATAACATATTGTGATTCTCCCAATTGATGGGCAAAGAGGAAGTCAGCTAATGTCCTTTCCCCCCCCGAAACGTGCAGTGAGCTAATTAACACCAGATCCAATTTGGTTTCGCAGTTCCTGTTTGCTTAATGTAGGGTTAAGAAATGTGTGTGTGTGTGTGTGTGTGTGTGTGTGTGTGTGTGTGTGTGTGTGTGTGTGTGAGTGTGTGAGTGTGTGTATGGTGGACTTGTGAGGCTCATCAACCAAAGTTTAGCCAAATACAGCAGAGTCTCTCCAAGCTCTGATGGTTAACACTGTGTTAGTTTATTTGAATCTACATCTATACATCGATCTCTCTCCTCAAATCTTTTTTCAGTAACTTTAAAGAGGACAAACCTTATTCTGGCATGGCTTTACTTGAAGGTAACCAAGCAACCTTAACAAGTCACCCAATTATGACTCAGGGAGACGCCCACTATTGTCCACCAATATATTGGCATAGATAAATATCTGTTTCCAAACTGGAATGTATTTTGTGCCAAGAAAGGCACAATGCATAGAGGCCAGATTTTAACACGAGGGAAACTAAACTGTACAGAAACAAGCCAAGATTTAATCCCAGGTGTCTTTGGCTCTGAAGGAGAGACCATCTTTCATTCACACCTCTGAAAAAACAAAAACAAAAAAATGGAGTATAGGAGTGGCTAACAAGACATGTTTGTCCAGCTCCACTAGTTTCAGTTAGGTCAACTGGTGTCAGTAATTACTCTAAAATAATCCCTCTGCAGCGTAGGCCAATCCATTGCTAAGCCTCAAACAATACAGTGTCATGAAGATGGAAAAAAAAAGTACAACCAACATGTCCTTGCTAACTGAGCATGAAAGTGTGTCACTGGTGTGCTAAATAATTTTAAAGTGAAGTACTTCTGTTAGAGCATTTCATTTACTCTGCTCTTAACATTAAAACTTGTGTATCTAATAAAGTGTATTTCTAAACCAAGTGCACAAAGAAAATAAAGGGCAACGCAATGGTATTTAAATCATGTGGAGCAACAGGGTTGGGTCATGACCTTAATTGAGACCACAGTGCAGAAAATAACACGCAAAAGACAGCACATTTGTGAAGTCTACTATGGCAGTAATACTTGTGGCAAATGTGGCAAATGTGACAAATAACAACTGACTTAGCTCATGGTGTAATCCACTTATGACTGGAAAGGCTGTGGAAATATTTTCCACTTCCTCTCAAAGGTCTGTCTCTATACCAACAAGACACTACAGACTAAAGACCCTGAATAATGTACATGTGATGCTAATGTCTAAGAACTATACTATATAAAAACATGCTGTATGTCCCATGATGTTTGTTAGTGTTAAAACCGCCCCAGGTCTTCTCTTAAAGGGAAACTATTGACCTTGCAATCACTGCAAAAACTGCTAACAGTAGTATTTCTGTCCCAGAAAATCTGAAGGAATTATATTTTCCAAAAAGTATATATACCATAAATATCAGAGAGCAAAAATACATGGTTATAACATAAGTACCTCATTCTTAAGTGCTGGTTGTTAGCACATTAAAACGAGGATATAATAATCATTCTTGGAGCTCACTGCAGTAGTGCTTATGCCCCCAAAAAACTTCTCAAAGAACCATTGTGACATTTTTGTGATATCTAATAGACTTTTATAGTTTTTTTTAATACTTACTCTGTTTTCTTTCTCTCCTTGTTATCAAAGATTTCATTAAGATTTATGCACTTCTGACCCAGAAACTTGTCCATCCCAACCAAAGAGCGATGCATCACTATGAGGCAGAGTTCATACACTTCTGGGTTGCCCTCCAAAAGTAGGCCAGGTAATTCAAAGGAGGCTTCTTCCCTCCACACAGGGTTAAGGGTCTTCTCCGCCACTGATGTTGAGTACTTCTCCTTGCCCAGCTGGATGATAGTGTAGGCATCATTGGTGCCATTTTTGCCTTTGGCCTGTAAACCAGTTGCTTGAAGAACAGTGGCTTGGACATGGGTTGGAAACCACTTTTGAGACTGCTCGCCCAGTGACATTGTAAGCACTGACTGTTAACTGAAATCCATTCAAAATAAAGTCAAATATAATTTATGCAGCAATTTTTTTCAGTGAGTGCGACATGCAAGAAGCAGCAATCATGATTCACTATAGTTTGACATCAGCGTTTAGCAGCACTTTTTACAGGGGACCATAAGTTTGACAAACTGAGCAAGTCTCATCTTCTGTCAGATCACAGATGTCCAAGCCACTGCTGAGTCATCTGCAAGAAAATAGAACAGAAAGAAACAGGAAAACATCATTATTTTTGCCAAGAATGAAAGCCTGGCTTATGAAGACACAGAGAGAACTAATATTAAAGCAGGCAGCCTGCTAATAATTTGATGGCAGCCACTTTGGAAGTAATACGGCTAAGCAGAAATCACATTTTGCACTGTATGATTTGCACAATATCTTTAAATATATGTCCCTAAGATGGAGGTTCAAGGCAGATATTGATGATCTCATCTAGTGACACATTTTGGTGTCATTGTCACTGAATTAGTGAGTCACTCAGTGGGATATGGAGCGACCGTTTCATGTATTATTTTCAAATTAGTTTAGACTGAAAATAGAGGTTTTGACTGTGATTAAGAAGCTGTGCACATATTCAAGTAAAGCAGTCATGGGCTGTGGCTCTAGATAACTCTAGATGACGCATTGACGCAGGTATACATGAAAGAAGTGGTGTAAGTAGCCACGTAAGTCACATTAAGATGCAATGCCCCTTTAAGTGAGCGTCTCTCCACAGGTTTGTCAAAAGTAAATATTATTAAACTGATTACAACAATTAAATGATGCGAGGCAATATTAAATTGTCACCTTTTCGTAAGGCTTTGTTAGGGGTAAATTCAGTTAAGACTGGAGGACAACGTTAGCATTATGCGGCTAGCTGGTGGGCACACAGAGAGCATCACACACAAGCACACAGCTTCTTACCTCGGTGTCATTTTCACCAACACCACATGGACATTCAGCGCTTCAGCTCGGCACAAACTCTTCCCACAAACACACTCATGCGACACTTTCGACTAATGTTCGCTGAACTTGCTGTTGTTGTTGCAGTCCATTACTGCTCACTGCTGACGGCCAGTGGCGAGATTTACTTCCTAGTCTGACATCACTTCCGGCTCACCCCGGTGAAAGTTGAGTTGTCAAAATAAGGTGATAGCGCTCGCTCGCGCGTTCTAATGGAATTAGATAAGTGAAGGAATATAAAAAAATTCAGTGAAAGCTGCTTAAATATCCAAAGGCGAAGAAAAAGCTAAAAATCAAAAACAATGCAGCATAACCGAAGAATGTTCTCCATACTCGGTACTGGTGCTGGGTTGTGGGTATACTGTGCAGGTAAGCAGAAATGACAGGATATATAAATATGTATAAATTTCTAGCAAACACACTTTCTGTGAGATATTGTTGCGCATGTGTGTGCACAGCGTGCGTGTGCTCGCGCATTTTCTTGAGAGGTAAATCATACAAACATGGGAAGTGCTTTTGTCTCATGAGTGGGACATGGAGGTACCGATAAGGGGTTCACTTGAATGAACACAGACATGCTTGTCACCCCACTTGACAAGTGCATCTTAACCAAACACACCTGCCTGTGTGGGTTTTTATCGTTCTGCCGCAACCAGTGCAGTATGTACACACCACTGGCCCTAGGCTCCGGCTGGGCCATCCATCAAACTGAGATTATTGCACTTATCTAGAGTACATCTCTGAATGAAATGCTAAGGCTTAGTGAAATATTAGCACTTTATATAGCCTCTGTAGAAACTAGCCGGATAGGAGAAAGAGAAAAAAAGAAAAAAAGTGAAATATTAGGCTGTACAAAAATGTGAGTCAGATAGCATTTAATACATTCGTGGATCTCACCCTCATGTTTTACATTAGCTGTTCCATTAGGTGAATATGAAAGTACAATGTCTCTTTGTAGCTGTGGCTTTAAAGCATTTAGAAGTGGCCAAATGTTGGCCATAGCCTGTATATCACATTTAGTCTCGGAAAAAAGGCTTTTGTGTCACCTAAAACGGATTTATACATAAAACATATTTTTTTAAATATAGCATATATAATATTTACTTTTATAGAGGTCGATGTGCACCTTCAGATTTGTTTTCTCTACAAAGCTCTTCAAATTATTCCTTTAGCTGTAGGATTTTTTTTAGTAAGGCCGGGTATGATCCACTCTGCTAAAATAATAACAATATGTATTCTACTTGCTTTGTGCCACTTTTTTAACATATTCATCCTAAAACCTATTTGAATTTCATTTAGCTTTAGAAACTTTAAAACCTTTGCTGTAATTTAGGATATTAAGTTTTCAGAAACAATTACAAAATATAAAATATAATAAATGTAATATTATAAAGCATCCTGTGTATATTTTCTGAACGCACCTTAACGAGTACCCTTATGAGGGGATAATGCATCTTTATCAAACTATTTGTTGTGTTTGTGTAACTAGTTTAGACGTGTGTAAACACATATCCATGATACAAATGAAATCCCACTCCATTTAGTTGTAGACCATTGTGGATATTTCTAGAAATTAGCAGGCTAGTTGTGGTTTGCAAAATGTAAATTTTATCTAAAGACTCTTGAGTATATAGTAGTCAATTCACTTGATTTAACTAAGGCAAAGATTATTGTCTGAACACAGTGTCTGTTTTATTTTTCTAACCTGTTTTATAGTCTATCAGCAGAAATGGAGCACAAAACCTGTAAATGCATCCACACCACATTCACCAGTCACAATGTAAAAATCAGCTAATTTCAGATAGTAATTATATAAATATAATTCTATAAATAATTGTGCAATGCAATGAATGCCAGCTGAGATATTGCACTGCTGGATCCTCGAGCAGTTGAGATATGGGCACATCTGTGCAGTTTTTTAGAAATGTAAGTGCAGTCACTAAATGTTTGGGAGTGTTCAGTTCTCACATGAGGGTGGAAGCTGTTCTTAAATCTGTTCGTCTGTGACATGATGGACCCGAAGTTTCTACCAGGGGCAGCGGGCCAAACAGATGGTGTCCTTGGTGTGACGGCTCTTTCAGTATGTTGGCTGCTGTACTGAGGGAGCGAGAGCTCAGTAAGTCTCCCAGCGAGAATATAAAATTGCATTAGCAGTGACAGAAGCTTTTATCCAAGTGACACACTCCTATTAGACATTTGATGGAAGTGGGATTGTGCAAAATGTGACTGCAGAGCATGAGTTCTCAATGACTGACCCAGTGACGGGTTAAAATACAATAGCAAAAAAACCCCACCCAAAACAAAACACAAAGAAACACATCTTAGATTTGTTTGGCTTGATAGATACTCATAAATGTTTGATTCTAAGCAGGGGCAAAGTTACAGAAAAACAAAACCGCAAAAACCGTTGGGAGTCTGCTGATTTTTGTTTACAACTCAGGTCAAGATCTGATAATACTTCAGTTTGAGCAATTGCCCTGCACAGCTGCTGGGTAACTTCCAAGTGTTTATGATTTATCCAGTCGCATCACTTCTCACATTCCTTCTCAGGAGCACTTCACTGTCTGTTGTGGTTAGCAGTGTCAGGACCGAGCTGAATGAAATAACAACCAGAGGCATGCAGATAAACAACCAGGGTCATGACACTCTTCCCCTTAATTTGACAATAAGTCAAACATTTTCATATATTACCCCCTTTCTGAACATAATACCACAGTGCCTCTTCTCTGTGAGATAAAAACATGAAAGACACTGCATTCCAACATCACCTGTATCCTTTTATTACTCTCCTCTCATGGAGAGGTGCATTTAAAAACAAAATATCACGCTATAAACTAGAGAATAGTAATGTAAGGACGCTGTCTACATTTTGAGGGAACAGCGCTGAAGGTCATAAACTGTCCAACATGTAAGTGAACCTTCTAGCATGGCCCGGTCCACATGTTGAACCACATTAGCTGTGGCCCCTAACAGCCGCCATCCACTTCCCGCACATGGTTCTGGTTTAGGGCCCTTTCTTCAACACTATATAGGTTGTATTACATTTATTAAACACTTAAAAAATCTCTGGCTGCAAGGTTGTCCATCTGTCGAGGACAAGAGAAAATATATGAAAGAGGCATGAGACTCGGCGGGGAGAGGGGAAACAGTTGTGATGTCAGTGCTGGTCTTAATGTGGTGCAGGTCAAAGTTCTGGACGGATGACTGATTTAAAAGGTATAGCTTTTAGCTGAGCGAACAGTCAGATCACAGATGAATTTTAATCAAAAAAGAAGGAGAAAGGCACACAAATCACCCCTGCTTTGCTCTCAGGAATGTTTTTGTGCATGGCTTTGATATATAGGTGCAGATGTGCGACTGCAGCATGACGAGCAGAGCTAAAAAGGGCCGCTAAGCTGGGGCCACATGTCAGCCCGGTGACTCCCTAAAGGTCTTGATTTCTACCTCATAACCTTAGAAAAAGTCAGTGAAACCAACACTAGAAAAAAACTGCATCATCCTCTCATGACTTGTGCTTTTCACATAAGTAAAGAGCAGGACTATGTAGAAGGAAATAGGGAACTTTAAAGCTGTGGCTCTAAATAGCTTTTTGATAACATTTGGCTTTGTCATCACATTCTAAACGTAGTTATTATAAACTGAGTATATATTAAGTTTACCATGTATTGAGCTGTGTAGAATTATTTTTCTTCATTTCTTCATCTTTATGTAAAGATGTGTTATGGAAGCTGGGCTGCTGCCTGGAGCTATTTGATGCTTGTATAAACAGAGCAATTGTTGTGCCAGAGGGCATGGGCCTCTACTATAGTCTTGCCCTGTCCCTGGCTGTGTTTATGGCTGTCTTGTGTCTAGTTTGCTGTCTTGTGGATTATAGTTTAGATTTTTGCTGTTGAAGTAGTTTTGCTCAAATGTTGTTTGTGATTGAAACAAGGGTCAGCATTTCCAAGCCCAGACCTGTGGTATACTGGGAGCCACTGTTTTGAAGCCACCATTATTTATATTATCCCTAGTGTAGAAATTAGAGCACTGGTAGCAGGAGAATCGCATTGCACTGTTAGGCAAAGTATGAGCTTGAGATCATGTGCAGGCATCCTAGACTGTCATGGTGAAAATGTTAACAGCCGACTTACAAAGCATTCCAGGACTCATCTATGTTCAGTAGCTCTAGATAGTGACTCAATGAGATCTCAGGGATAATTCTGGTATCAGAGTGCTCTTCTGGCATCTGACGTCCTGGATGTTGGGCACTGGTAAAGATATTTCACCAGTGCCCAACAGGAGGCAACCTTCAGCAGTCCCAGTTGGAGGGATTTTACATGTCTCATCCTCAAGCACCTTTCTGAATTCAAAGCAATGACAATGTACCTTATTTTTAAATTTGCTCAGTGCATTGGTCGAGGGTTAAATCTTCTGGTCGGCTGTGTGAAGATTTGATTGTTCTGCAATCTTCACATGTTCTGCCTGTGCATACGTGGGTTTCCTCCCACAGTCTAAAGCAGTTAACTGGTAATTCTAAATTGGACTGGCCACAGTCTATCACAGACCCTGTACCCTGCTTCTCGCCTTTTTCCATTTGTAATGTTTTCCTCTTGTCTAAATATCGACGAGTGCACATTGTGTGTATTTATTAACACAGAACACAGAAAAGGAATGGCAGATCTTTAAGCTCAACAAATAATAAAAGCTTTTAAAAATGCGTCTTCCACTAGCGCTGTGGCATTTTGGTATTGACCTGATACAAAGTAAATACAACGCCAGTGTTGCCAATTTTGTGAATAATCATCAGTTTGCAAATTCTGAACACATTTTAAACACATTTTAATGTCCATTAAATCACAGGGATTTTTACTTTTCCACAATAAGTAGTTAATAAAATAAATTGAATGAATTGTGTAAATGTAATGACACGTGTAAGACACTTGTATACATCTTTTATTATTATTTTATGTAGATGTGGAGTTAACATTATGCTTATTTTCAAATGTTCATATTAAACATGGCCAGCATTACAAATAAATAAATAGCAGTAAAAGTAATTCTTTTGAGCCAAAAGTTTTACTAGGTTTTTTCCTCCTTTTGTTACGAGCTGATGCCAAGTCACCATAATATGCTCCTCAGAAGGTGACCAATCAGATGAAAGTAGGCTTTTAGCATGGCCTAAAGAGACAGCTGATTTAATACTTAACTGAGCAGCTGTATAAAGGGCTAGACTAGTTTAAGGTAAATAAGGCAAATATATGTATTGTATTGTTTTTATTGGTGAATGTTGTAAACCAACTCTTGAATCTACTACCAGTTTATAGACGCTACTTTAATGTAAGTAAGTCCACATAGTAGCCGTACTTAATGCCCGTAGGCCTGTGTAAATTAGTGCTCTCTAACATGCACAGTTTAATGTCAGCAGCACACACTAGGGTCGTGTATAACAGGGCAAGGAAACAGGTGTCCGTCCTGCACCAGTATGAAAAGACTCTACCCAGGCCAGAGGAAGCACCTACATGTGTATGCCCTGCAGTCAGCCCAATACAGGATGAAATAATTCATCAGAACTGTTCAGCAGAGTCACTGTGAGGCAAAGTTCAGAGGCATGCTAATGACAAGAGCATGCTTGCAGAGAAAAGGGAAACTGTCAGCTCTGAATGAATTGGGAATGGCAGAACAGAGGTTAGGCTCTTTCAGACTCCTTATATCTTTGTATAATCCATGTAGAGAGCTTGCAAATGTCCACAAGAAATTGGTGGTTTTGTAGCACATGGTGCATGCATTATGTTGTACTCTCCTGGCTTGTTTTACTACAGCACAGCCTGTTAGATATTTGAACCTGCAAATGCTGGGAAAATACTTTGCTCATTTGCAATAAGTGTCAGTGTAGCTTTATCAGTTGATTTCTTTTCTTAAACCCTGCTGCTGTAAACAGTAATTTGAAGTAATTATTAATGATTAAAGAGCCTTTGCAAATATCATGTATGTTAGAAAGTAGACTAGCGTACGCATATTTGCATAGGCATTTGCATAGCCAGTATTTTATCTAACTGTGAGACATTTACATGTAGAATAAATACCACGTTTGGACAGTAAGTACATTCAAAAACACCAAAATATAGAGGATAGCATTACTTCAGCTCTCACGAAAGAAAGGAGTGGGCTGTATCATTACGTTTACCAGTCTTCAGAGCTTGGAGCAGGAAGGAATGATCTTATTACCACTTTCTACAAGGATAAACATCCCACACAGTTACTCAGTCTACAGTTTAAAGTAATTTGCGTATATTTATTCTCAAATTAACATTTTTTGTATACAAATATATGTATCAACACAATGTAGCAAAGTCAGACTTAAGTATAGACAACCAATATATGAATACAACAATATATGAATAAACAGATATGATTTATGCAGTTTTTACAAAATGGAAAGAAAATCACACATGCCAAAGAAAAAAACTAAATATTAAAAAACACGCACAGTCTAAATTGTTTGATTTTTGAAATTTTTTGACATCTGTAATGTCTGGATTTGCTTCCTGTTGATTTTGGTTCAAAAGTTCACGATTTACTAAATATAAACCTTGAAGTGAAATGCATGACAGACCAAAATATGAAGAAAAGCTTATTTTATTTTTAAAGTCACATTTTTTTTTTTTTTAATCCACTATATGATGCTTAAAAATGTAAACTTTTGTCACTAGTGAATCAAGATTTCCTCTAAAATCGGATTCCCTGATTGTCATTCATCAACTCTGACATCAACTTTTGACCACTAAAATGACAGATAACTGATATTCAAAACTTAAAGCAAACCTTTGACCTTTGGATCTACTTATCTGTGCAGAGCTTCAGAGACGTGGAAAAAAATATGCCAAGGTTGAAGCTGTTTTATTGGCCTGCAGTGATACACTTTATATTGAATGGTCTTACTTTGTCACCCGTCTTAATATCATCTAAATTAAATGACCAATTTTATACTTAAAAATTACATGTAGAGAATAAATTTAACTGACAGGCTTACAGTTGTGCAGTATACAGTGAGACGCCCATAGACACTTTCTCAAAAATTGCACACATAAATCCAATGACAAGAATTTATGCAAAAAAGCTGGTATATTGGTTTGAATGTTTCACTGACAGGGAGGATATCAGCAAGGTCATGAATAAAAAAAGATAACGTCCCTCCTCTTTGGAAAATAAATCTCCATATTGATGACCTTTATGTTCACTCTGCTAAAGGCCAGGAAAGTGTGAGCACCTACAACCCAGAATGATGCATTCAATGGTTCATTTGGCAGGTTAAATAACAGCTGCCATGATCTACTATATAGATCAGCACCTGAGAGGTGATGGCGGTGCTGTACGATGCAGTGTTAGCACTGTCACATTATTGCAAGTGACAACTGTATGGAGTTTCCATGTTTTCCCTTTGCTTGTGTGAGTTTACTCTGGGTTCCAAAAACGTGCATAGTATGTTAACTGATGCTTCTTCTTGGCTATAGGTTTAAATGCAAGGTAGCAGAAGTGCATGGAATAAAGTACTGTATGAACAGATGTGAAAAAGCCAAATGTGGTTTCTATTGTAAAACTCTTGGAGAGATCAGTCAGACCAAAAAAAGTTATATAAATGCCATTCTGCTCCCTTGTAGCATGGCTGATTAAAACTGTTATCATCTAGGCTTGTACTGACAGTGCTTGTATCCACAAAAAGCTAAGAAAGATTGTAGGCCACAACATAAAGTGAAGACTGACACAGGAGTTAGCAAAAATTAGGGTTTCATTCCAATAAATATCTTAAAAAGCATGGGGTAAAGTAAGCTCCATCACCAAAAGAGTTGTGATCATGCAATCCTCTTCAAGTAAGCCTTTTTATTCATACCTTCTCCCCACATTCTGAAGCCCATGCACCACCCGAAGACTCTTGCCTGCAACTGCAAGGCCAAACAGGGGTTGCAGAGGGGATAACAATTATAGTTACAACATAACCAAACAGCTGATTCCAAATTTTGACATCTAAAATTGGAAATGCAATGCTTTAAGCCTTTTTTGTTGTTTTTGTTTTTCCTGCAGCACACAAAAGACACATTAAACACTGTGCGCTGCTTGGTCTGCAGAAGCTCTCACTCGGGTGACACGCACTGTTGCACCGTCCTTCATCCTTCTCCGGGACACAGCGTTTACACTTTGCACTGTCAAACGCTACAATCTTCAAATGGGTTAACATGTCTTCCAGATGTTGTGAACATAGCATATTCACGAACACAACTACATTCAAACTATATTAGCCCTCATCTTTCCACGAGGTGATGGCATATGATAATTGTTACATTGTTAATGTGACAACAAAGGTCAAGGTCTATGATGGAGAAATGCTGAAGTATTGTCTAATTCCTGTGTCATATCAACCACAAAAGGTTACTCAGATGACATTAAGCAGAGCTGACATCTCTGATTGGCAATTTGAGGCTCATGACCTTTTGTGATGTACACAGTATGTACTGTACTGTGATTTCTCGATATTACAATGACTGGTTTGAGTAGATCTCTCTCTTTTTTTTAAAGCATCAAGACATTTCTATTCAAACCAGCTGAGGTGTGTTTTTTGCAACAAGCTGCCTCGCTGCTCCCACACAGTCACATTTGGCAGAATTAACTACCTGTTCCAGTAAGTAATCAATATATTTATTACTTAAAGGATCAACCAGCATCCTAATCAATGACCTTTTGGCACCATTAGGACCGTCAGTGATATGTGAAACAGATTCCATCCGATGGTTAATCCCTTAAATTTGAATTGACTCCGATAACAACGCTATGCAGTCTAAGCCTTTCCATCTGTTTGCAAATAGTTACCCATTTTCAATTATGAATATGTTTAAAACCTCATTTTAATGCCTGCAAAAAAAGGGTCACATTCAAACATGGCTTTTGCTGCAAATATGCTATTTTCTAGCAGAAAGGCCAATTTGATGCTCATCATATGCCCTGGTGTACCTAAGCACTGTTTAAAGAACATCAATGCAAAGGGGGATTAAATATTCCTGTATTTTGCTAATCATTTATGAAATGCATAATTATCTCGGCTGCTTGTTGAGTGGATTAGGAATCATTGATTCTCTCTCTGTCAGTGTATATATAGTGTCTACCTAACCCTTTCAAACTCCCCAATAGAAATATTCTGGATAATATGTACGTATATAGTTGGCAGAGATGCACTCCGGTTCATATTTCATGCAATGTGAATGACTAATCCATGAAATGTGTGGGTGGGATGATTAACACAGACACCAGCACTGAAAATATGTTTGCTTTGAAACTCTGAATGTGATATGAACATGAAACTATGAATAATTGGCAGAAGAATAGGAGCCTGTGTAGATTTAGAACTCCGAAACGCAGTTTATGACTAATTGTGTTAAGTGAAAATGAAGTGCACTTTTGTTCCTGGGATAATTAGCTTTTAAATGTTGCGAGGGTGATTGTGAAGGCTCTCCTGGGCTCCGCTGCTTGTGGAGTGAGCCCTCTAGCTCTCCCATGGGGTAGTAGCGCTTGTTACACGCAGAGCTGCAGGCCAGAGGAGAGAAGGCAACACTTGCTAAGAGAGCAGCAGGCACAGAAACATTTCTAGCTGTTAGACAAAGTGTTGTTTTGGCTAAAGCCAAAGGTTACAGTATCATTTTCAAACTTAATCAGAGTTGTTACTATTTGTGACAAAAAAAGATTCATTCGAGTCTTTTTCAGCTGCGGGTTTTTACACACGTTTTACACGTACAATAAATTTTGTTAATGAATGCGCAATTTTGGGAGCTTCCATTCTAGATAACAATGGTGATTTATTTACTATCAGGACTGCTGTGCGGATAAAAAGGGTGTGCATTTCTTAAACTTCACAAGAAGAGCTGTTAAAAAGTTTCAACCTTTTGCTTTGTCCGTGTAGTTTGGTTGTGTTACATATACAGTAACTTTTTAAACTGTTACATGCAATATTACAAATATTTTTGCAGTTTTTACCTAATGCATTCATAGTTTTGCTGAGAGGTCGGTCCCTTTGAGTCTTTGAATAAACTCACATATCAAAGCGCTGATTGCCAAACCTTTGTGACCCCCTCAAACACGTCCATGAAGGTTACATTTTGCCCTTCCTGTGTAAGGGTTCCTTGTGTTAATAGAGATCTGGATGGCTAATCAGTATTGCTGGGTTAATTATTATTACTTAGTGAAAACGTCTTTAAATCTAATTGAACGTTATTCAGATAGAAGCGGGAAATTTACCTCAGAAAGAGGCAAAGGAAGGAGGAGGATTTAGTAAAAGCGGGACAGAAATAGGTGGTTGTGGTGGGAAGACAGCGAAAGAGTAATTATTCGTTGCAAAGGCCACAAACAGAACTCCTGCTGTCGCTGAAAAATCAAATCTGTCAGCAATTAGAAGGAGGCCAAGCAGCACTTGTCGGTGGACAATGGGGCAAGAGGAGAGGGGGTTAGCAATTATTAGAGCTGATAGAGTACCTTTATTTATCTAAACAGCAGGTTAGTTGCCCAATCTCCTTCTTTGTCACTTGTTGCTTATGTGAAAGGGGCACCACTTAATCCGAATAGTGTTCCTTCTGGCAACCAATGGGTATTATACCCGGGCCAAGAGCTGGAGAGGGCTGCTTTTCAGCGTATGGAAGAATAATCCAGGGGTTGATCTCATGCTCTTGCAATGCTTCCTTTGCTCAAAGCACTGATCAGGATCCCTTACTTTTGAAGCTATTTATTAGAAGTTTAGGGTGGGGTTGGGGGGGGGGGGGGGGTGGTCACTAGTTTAAAACATCTAGTCATTATCAAAGACTTCTGCTCCTTCAAGGGGCAAAAGCCCACAGGGTCTCAGAGAAGGGATTTAAGATGTGTGGAGCTTATTTTCATTTAAAGCCAACTGCAAATACAGTCCACAGTATTTAACTCTGTGGTTCTCACAGAAATACACCAGCATCTTGTAAACTTGGTTCTTTTGTTGAGCTAATGAAAGATGTAGAGAAATGTTACTGAATGGTGGCTCGGGGGGAATATTTTGGCTCTTAGTGGTTGCTTAGACTGGAAACTTCACAATTACTCTGAGATGACTGTTTAATAGTTTGTAATTTGTGAGAACAAAGATACACATTCTCACCTGAGGTTTCAGCACTGCATTATGAGCCAATTTAATAAGAAAACAAAATGATACAAATATCAAAGATACCGGTTTGTCCTCGTTCGACCGCATAATTAATACTTGAGAATTGCGAAACACGCCGTGATATTTATTTATTACACATGCTCTGTGCACGTCATCATTTATTTTTCCTAATTTACTTCACGATACACAATTTGGGGTAAAAGGTTTCATATACTTTTTAAAGTTGATGAATGTAAACCGGTTCGATGAGTGCTTTGTTTCAGGGTTGCACTGAATTATTATCATATGTTTTCCGAGCGTGTCTGTTGAAAGGTAAAATTTGTTCATGCAGTTAATTGCATTAGTATCTCTCAGGTGCAGAACGCAGATGCTTTGCAGCAGTTTTTACGTCAAGCCAGCAAGAACAATTTATGTTTGACAAAGTCAGCAATAAAATACGAGTGAGGAAACGGGCTGGAGTGACTATAAATTATTAGATAAATTGTTAAGTTTATGGTTCCTTAAAAGAATCATGCAGAATAACTAAACTATGTAATTTGCTGATGATGTGAATTCATTCCATTAATGACGCGCGTATATTTGCAGTGTTTTCGACTCGCACTTTGGAAGTTAAGAGCTCAGAGACATCAGCTCAAATGTGCGGTATCTTCCAATGTGCTTGATAACTCTTGTGCTGACACAGGCTAATTTCCTCAAACATCCATAACTGGGGAAGAAATTAAAATCAGCTTCGCTCTCGCGCTCGTTCAATTAAAACTCAAATTGGAAATTTTATTAGTAATGTTTCAACAAAACTTTGAGAATAACAAGAATTGGCTAAGTTTATTTGAAGCGTTGTTATAGTTTATGTCTAAATGTTCTTCAAATATTAAACATAAATTAATTTTTTTCCACTAGCCCATCATGAGGGGCCGAGCTTGCTTGATGAGTCACTTCAGTGTGTTTGGGCTGAATTACAGTAAATTGTTGCTTTGTGTTGGTGAGCTTTGGCTCCTTCTGGCATTTGCCTCCTGACTCATAAAGAGGAGGATATTCGGGGTGATATAGCCCGATTGTCAACGAAGTATGCAGAGTGTAGTAAAGTGGTGTCTTAAATATTCCTGTGTATATGAGATCCAGATGTGCAAAATATGAAATCCCATAAATCACCAGAGGCTGATAAACTCTCTACATTTGGTCATTGAAAAATGCATAAGTACATCACTCATGGCTCAAAGCAGATTTCTAAAGATTACAGAGATGCATATTTTCTTAAAAAAGAAAAAAAAAGTGGCAGGTTTTAATGTGGTTTACGGAGCGCTTGGATGGGAGAACAAGCAAGCAAGAGACGTAAACCGGAGACACCGATGGCTGATTCTTTAAGTCGACATTTAGGTATTTGCCCGTTTCTCACACGTGCAAGCATGTGCCGCTAAGATACATTACTGACAGATATGAAAAACTCATTTGTACTCGTTGTCAGGTATGAACTTAACCTCGTGCAAAACTTTCCTGTGCGCTGATTTCTATTTATCCGTTAGCTGAAAAAAGAAAGAATCTATTCATGTGGATTTGGGAGTAGTGATGTTCTCTTTCTCTCTCTATTCCTTTTTTTTTTCTTTTTTAGTGAAAAAAATAAATCCAATACTTTTTCTCACTGTTAATTTGTACAAAAATTTGTCTGATTGGAGTAGAGGGGAACCGGTGGTCATAAGGAACACATGAAGAACATTGTTTCTTCTCTGCAAAATGCTTTCACAGCTTAAACAAATTTAATAAGACTTCTTTTGATTGACAGGAGGGTGCTCTCCCACAATGTCTTCTTTTTGCTCTCACATTCCTCGTAAGCAGCTGTGCGCCGTTTTGAATGAGATGAAGGCTGAAAATGCGTGGCCTGCGCGTGCTCTCTCTCTCTCTCACACACACACACACACACACACGCACACACACACACACTATCGACTTGGAACAAGCGGGACTCTTATACAAGTCTCCACAGGCCTGAATGTGCTACTCATGACACATTTCTGAAGAGCTATTTTACATCATTGAGAGTTTTGTAAATTCAATCGACATTACAAGCACTGACTACTTTATTTAAATCCCTTAGTGTGACATTTCCTGAGACTGTTGCACAGGAAGAGGTGGATTTTGCATTTACTGCAGCAACGTGTTTGTTTTGCACTAAACAAGGAAAGACCTTGTAGGGATAAACAAGAAGGAGATAAAAGAAAATAATGCCATCTGTAGAAAGTCAAAAACAAAAGCGAAAAGAAAAGTACAGCACTGCCCGAACGTCTGTGTTTGCTCAAGTGATCTCAGGCACAAAACAAGCACTAAAGATGTCTTACTTTGCAGTTTTCCTTTGCTGTGTCTCAGTGGTAGTTATGTTCATCAGATTTCCCAGCCTCACTGATTCAGAGGCACAGCGGAGGTCTGTGCAGGTGGCACGGCTGTAGAGCCCGGCGGGGGTTTTCAGCTCCCTCTCCTCCTTCTCCACAGGTGCTTATTAGCACATATGAGCTGCCACATGTTCCCAGCCTGGCCACCGCCCGAGGGGGCAAAATCAGTCTTTGCCCATAATCTCCACAGCCTGACCAGGCCCTCACTCCCACTAACAGGGGCACATGGTGTAGCGTTTATGAAGCACAGCAGAGGTATTACCCTGCTGTTTTGGCTCCTCTTTTTTTCTACTTCTCCCTGAACTGCTGTATAACCTTTGTAAGCACCTCTGCCTTTATTTCCATATTCCAAGTTTAAGGCCAGGATGAAATGTGATATCGATGCAGATAATACATACATGTGAGCGATATCTTCTTTCAAAGGGTAATTCAGTTGCAGGCTCTTCGTTGCAAATGTTCTTTTTAACAGATATCTAACAGGCCAGAACTTGGCCAGCAGTTGAAATGTTTTGCACCTGGTCGGCATGACAGAACCCCATTGTCATCTTAACAGCCCCCCACTCAGTGAGACATGTGAATGGCTCTGCTGTGTGTATGTGAGAGGGCACGGGGGGGACGTGGCTGGATAGGAGCTATCGTGTTTGAAGTGGGCATATGGTCGTCGCATTTGCATTTAATGCCCTTCAGATTACTTGTTTTAACTCGTGCTAAACACCTCACTCAGTTGGGGCTAATTTGATGAGGTCATGGTATGACCCCGTGACCCGCTCTCTCCGTGTTCTCTAAGTGAAACCAGCTGAGTCACAGAGTGGGAGAAAGATGGAGGGAAGCAGAAAGGATCTCTGCGTTGATGCCGGGCTGGCCTGAGCTTCACGGGCTCATCAATCTGGAGCGGCGTGTTCGCTGCTCGGGGGACACTTTATTGGTCTGAGACCTTCGCTCGGTCGTTACGCAGCTCCGCAGCTCTCCTCTCAAGCAGAGCATCCAGTCAAAACACATTCGGTAGACCTGGAAACAATAACAAATGGTCCAGATGCTCTAGCTTACTATCACTCTACTTTCCACTTTGAAGATGTTTGTAAGAGAGGATTGCACCCATGTACATTCAGCCACAGATGTGTGTGTATGTGTGTGTGTGGATGTGGCCAGCCCTTATGAAGACATTTTATTTTGTGCATGTTTCAGAACACTTAGGAAAATATTTTTTTTACATGATCACTTTTATAGTTTATAGTTAAAACAAGTTTTTTTTTGTATGTTTGAAATAATATTAGCATGTTAATAGCAGCACAGCTATACACATGCGTACCTAAGTGCACAGACACACACAGTCACACACACACACACGTCTCTCAACATGAAAGGCCGGGCATAGGAATAGTAAAAGCCCTCTTATGGAATGTTAGCGAGGCCTGTTGAAGTACTGATCCACAGCGGCAAACCGGCTCTTTTCTTCTGCTTCAGACTCAAGTGTTGTCCAGACTCCAGAGAATAGTCCCGTATGGTCTGAAGGGCTACATTTTCCTAACCTCCAAGGCCACCGCCGTGAAGGCGCCTCAAGAGAGCCTCTTTCGTGTCAAAGGGGGAAAGCCATTCAACTCGAGAACGGCCTCTGGCTTTTGATCAGTTCACAAGTTACAGTTTTACAGGGGAACTTTTTTTTTCATGCAAATGGGAAATCTTCAAACACTGTGCGGAAATACATCTCTTTCGGATGTACCTTAATAGGTAGTGCTTTTAACATGGGAACTTTCACAGCCAAGGACTTGCTTGAAAGCCTCCTCGGAGTAGTGAAAAGCACGCTCATCGCCCAGGTGTAGATGGTCCCCTTTAAGAGCTTTTCTCCGTCCTGATTTTCCTCCAGCCAGCGGCTTTGTATGTTCACCGGAGACCCACATTGACTCCCAATTAAGGGATTAGGATAAAGATTATCGGAACCATTTTCAAAACACATAACATTTACTGGCTTTCCCACAGCACTTTGGATCACCACTCTCGTTTTGGCACACTTTAACTTTATTGTTATAGACGGAGCAGCTGTTTCAGAGCCCAGCGCGTTATTAAAACTGTTGATCTAATACTTGCAGCATCCAGGATAAACTGTTTTCATTCAATTTTGACCAGATTCTGTTTTTCATCAGCTTGTGTTTGTGCATAAATTATGTATGCCCTTTTACTCTTTTAGAATCCATACATAATCCTAATTTGAGACGCTCGTTATAGTGTGGGGTTGTGTAAATACAGTATGTGAGGGCTTTCCTAAGTGGGTTCACATTCAAAGGTGTTGGAATGTCAGGCTTCTATTAAAGTTCATGTTGCTGGAATATTGGGAAGAAGGGGTGGGGGGGGTGGGGGGACTAAACTCTCGTCAAGGTCATGTTCCAGTGGAAAGAGCCAACAATGCCAGTGCTAATCCCTCCTCCTCCACCACGCTCTGACCCCATCCCATGGCTTGTAGGACTCTGTGGTGGGAGAGGACAAGAGGCCCAGTTTGTTCCTATACTCAGCCCAGCATTAGGCAGCCCAGAGCTCCTGGATTATCTGCCAATTAGCACCAATTGTGCCGGACGGCATTAATGTAATGTTCTATATTTTTTAATACCGTTTAATTTTTGCTCCTCTTCTCTCCCCTCCTTCTCTTTGGCCTAATCAAGATTGTCAGCACTCTCTTTTGCCTTTTCTCATTTAAAATAAAAGAGTTGGGGTTTAATTTGGCATTAAAGAGCGTAGAATATGCCTTGCCAGCAGAGCGTTTGTTGGAGGGGAGCGAGTTAGCCCAGGAAAGGGGGAGAGAGCGCGAGAGAAAGAAGGGAGAAAATCATTTTATGGGAGATACTGTGAAGGACTTGTTTGAACAGGCCGTGAGCCGCAGTGTCCTGCTATATTAGCGGGGAAGTCAGCTTTGTGCTGGAATAACGTGTTGCCTCACTATTGTGCCCCCTACGGTGGAAGGGTTTGGTGGGTTTGGATTAGGAGACTCCATTACATTACCCTAATAACTGGATAAAGCCGCCTCATCCAGTGCAACTGATCCTCAAGTATTAGCACTCACGGCTCGTTACAGCATTTCAGCAGCTGATCTGCAAGACAGTTGATTTCTCATTATAACCGACTGATAGAAACACACAGCTGCAAAAGATGGTGTCTGAGCGTGCCATGGTGTGCAACTTTCTTTCAAAGCAAATCGGTTATTTTTTTCTTTTATAGGAGAATTCCAGGGGACTATTACAGTCATTTTTCCACTGATTCAGATTGGCGTGGCAATAAACAAAGTCAACAAACCTCCCTTCAATTTAAGAGGTTAAATGATAATCTTTAGCCTGCTATGAGGGAATTTCCACAGAGAGGAATTTTATTGCCACAAAAAATGTTTTATAGTTTACACATAATTGACTCTATACTGCCTATAAAAGTAACTAATCATTATAAAGCAAGGTACTTTCACACGGCTTAATTATAAAGCTATTGCAGGTGTTAGGACATGTCTGAGGCTCGATTATGAGACAGGGTGTATTTTTATTGTCATCCTTTTTTTTTCTTTCAGAATAGTCTCATTTACCTGCCTTATATAAGCCGAGTTGTTTTCACACACACACGATGAAAGAGGAAAAATAAAGACGAGAAGGCAGGGGGGGTGAAAATGAAAAAGTGAGAAAAAGAGGGTGTAAGGCGACGGCAAAACTGAGCGGTGAAAGACGGAATGAGGGAATTTTTATTAAAATGCTAAATTTTTTGTCATTTTTAGATCAAAGTGAATTGATGGAGAATGACCTTCATTACAACGTTTGAACATATAAAAAAAAAAAAAGTGCCGGCACGAGAATGTGGCAGAGGAGCGAACAGATTACATATAAAGCCCAGCTTCTTTGATGTTAACTGTCCAGCCCAATTAAGCCCGAGGACATGTGTGAATCCTGACGCTTTCATGGATGGATTCAGGTTGACCGTCTGTGTGCTGCAACCATACACCAACCTATCCCAGACATGCCGTATAAATTAAATCACTTTTTTTTAACCTGAATTTTTAAAACGTAAAAATAATTTTTTATCTCATTATTATTCAGGTAGTTTATGTCGGTTTCTAGTTAGAGAACATGGAATTATTAAATTAAAAGTAATAAACATTTAATAGGCGTCTAATTTAAGAATCCAAGCGGTTAGGATTTCCTTACGTGCACTCACTGTGTGTCCAGAGATCTAGCTGCTGCTGCGTGGGAGGAGCTCAGGTGAGGCCAGAGGCCACTGGTCATTAGCAATCCAGCTTCCCATCATAGTGTTAATATGGGGTCAGGCTGTGGACTAGAAATCCACAACCACAGCTGGCACATTCAGGAGCTTCACGGTTGCTGTTTTCACTACCCGAGTGAAAACAATCCTCCTGCTGTTCCCCCCTCAGTCTGCCGGGCTGACCTTGCCCTTGGGCCACACCACCGTACAACACCCCAGCTGTTGTCACTCTGCAGCCACAGAAAAAAGCCCCGCTACTTCGCCTGCCCTTCTCGCTGGGACGTTTTTCTTTGCTGTGGGCCCTTCCTGCAGGTGTGCTAAGGTCCTACCTCCCCCTGTTTGATTACAGCGCAGGCCAAACACCAGGGCTGTCCTCCGCCCCGGTCCTGCGGGTTTGATTCAGGGCCTCCAAATGCCTTTTAGATCCCTAATCCTAAACACTTAAGCCCTTCCTGATGGGTTCAGCTCCAGGTCCCGGCGATTTAACCAATCCAAATAGTGAGAGCACTGAGGGGTCGAGTTCGGCCGAGTTGCCTTTTGCCCTTTTTTTCTTTTAATTCAGTGTATTAACCCTTTCCCACTGATTGAAGATCAAGTGATGCAGTTGTAAAAACACAAGTGCCATTATTATATTTTTTGAAACTGTCACAGGCCGCCACACTTATTGTAGCACCAATGCTGCTCCTTGAATTCTCACAATTAAATCTCCTTTTTCCGCACTTCTTATTCAGTCAGAGTTGCTCTAAAGTATGAACACAGAAGAAACAGCTTCTTTAGCGAGCCTTGAAAAGACCAGTTTCTGAGCTCACCGAATTTTTTAAAAAGATATTAATGAATCTTGCGTCAGCCACAATGCAGCATAAACATGACCAAAACGAGCCACAGTAAATGTCTGAGTCCAAACGTTGGTTGAATCTTTCCATTTTCTCCAGTTTTCCTTTTGCTGTTTGAGTAAACAGGGCTGTCTGGGCCTCCACCTGTTTCAGGGTGCTTGAGAAATGGACTTTTCCTGAAAGGTCTATGACCTTTGACCCATCCATAGCAGGAAGAGGCTGCCAGCAGGCATATGCCCTCCTGTGTGGCCAACTGCCATTTAACCCCATAATTGTTACAAGGCAGCTCCTGCCTCGTCCAAAACTTGGTTTCCGGAAATCGCTCTTAAACAATCAAATAAATGCACATGCGGAGAATTTGCTGTGCCTAAGGCATTCAAATGGAGCTTGTAAAGCAGTGATTTCAGATTTGCTGGTTGGACTTGACACCTTTGAAAAGACACAAAACACTGATGAAAAATATCTTGGTGTTAATGAGTCAGAAATGTATATTTTAAAAAAGGAGATTTTGAATGTATTATTATTTCAGCCGCAGCAGTCATAATAAACTGAAGAAGAATTTGTTTTCTAAGTAAAAAAACTCGGGATTGTAATTTTATTTATGCAAACTAATACATTAATACAGTTCTTAAAGTGGGGAAATCTTTTCTTTTAGCAGGCAATTCACCAGTTAAGATCATTCCATTTTTGTTTGCTGTTGAATCACACTCAGCCCCAGGCTGTGTTGTAGATACAGTATCCACTTTACCTTTATCATGCAGTGCTCTGGCCCATCAGGCTTCTATGTGGTTGGCTGCACTCGGTTATTTTTTCCATCCCTGCACATTTGCTTTTTGCTCGGCGCTCACCTCCAGACTCGGGCTTAGAGTGTTTCCCCCAGCAGCCTTTCTGATAGCGGTGCGCTCGGTGATTGCTTCCCAGGATCAGAGCGGCATGCAGCACGAGCAGGCGGCTCAGCATACCACACATGCTGCGAGATCAAAGGTCATTCTTGGAAGCCCGGGATTATGGGGGAGGTAAAATCATATTTTTTATCCCATCGTTTTGTTTTTGATCGCTCTATCTGACCCACCTCAACCCGCACTCCCATGTCACCTCTCACCATGGCCCTTGCACTCAGGTGTTAGTTTTCAAGAGGGGCTCCAGGTTGAAGGAGGGCTGAGGTTTGCTAATGTAGAAAACTACAGACAGATTGGATGCAACCTTGAGTAGCGGGTTTGGAAAGGGCTCTAAAGAGACTCCAAGGTCAGTGGATGTGGGAACTGCTGCTAGTCCCCTGGGTCTGATGGAAACAGTGACCAAATCAAAGACGGCTCATGAGTGATCCGTTTACTGAGGTCATATCTATTTATTACAGCAGTGGGAGAGTATCATATGAGCAGCAGGTCTTTAAGGGAAGGACCAGTAATGACACCTGAGGTATGTCATCAGCAGGTGTGAATGACTTGTCATCTTGGAACTTGTTATCCAAGTGACTACAGATTACACAACTGACTTAAGACCCGTATTTACCTGTGTGTGTTTACACAGCACTACCGTCACATTACTTTGAGCGTGTGTGTGTGTGTGTATTTGTAAAGCAGTAGTCGCACTTCTTTTATTTTGGTATCAGCACACAGGACCTCCTCTAACTTTTAACTACAGAGAGCTGCAGCTCATTTGTGCGGCGCAGGGTGTGAAATTAACACAGAAAGCATTCCATTGTATTAATGTCAAATATGTTCAAATTTGTAAACAAATAAAGCAAATACACGGTGCGAGTGTGTCATTGACTCAGTCTAGTAATTTCAAGGCTATTGTAATAAATGTCATGGTGTTTTCCACCATTGTAAGGACACCCAACATCAAACACTTACAAAAAGAAGGTGTCTATTTAATTATTAAATCACAAAAATATTAGCCCATGTGTCACATAATGTCTCTGGGGTGTATTTGTTTTCTAAGCACTTTTTGAAATAATGTGTCTTCTACCCTGCATGCACTCATTCATCTTGCTGAATTAATTGTAATGTTTAGTAAATGCTGGATTTAAATATTTTACATTTGGGAGGTAAGAATTTATTTAAACACATTTATAGAGTATAGAAGAAAGTGAAGAGGAGTGAATATTAAAAAGTATTCTAGTTTACCTGCATCTTAGAATTAGAGTGAATAATCCAAAATACACCTAATGCAAACACAATAAGTGCATTTGAAACATTTAAATAAAAGTTCAAACATGTAAACAGAATTCAATGTTAAAAATAAAAACTTAAATAATGTGTATGAGAAAAATTAGTTAAATTTATTCAGTTAAGGAACTTACATTCAATTGTAAAAGGTTGTTATTTAGGCATAAATACACATATAAAAGGTTTCTGCTTAAAAAAAATTAATTAGAGGTTCAGAATGCCATAAAATGCACATTTGTTGTAGAAAGTAGCATATCTTTGTTTATTGTATATATTGAGGCAGCAGCTTAAGCTTAGTCAACTTTTTTCCTTTTACTTGAGACGTCTGATATTTGAAATTTTAAATACTTTTGCTTGGGAAAATGAGTGGAAGGAAAATTAAAAACAGGTTATAGCTAAAGGCGCTGGAAACACACGCAGTAGAGAGAATGACATTTTGGATTTTGCACTTATGCTACAAATAAGCATATTTCACCACAGTTCCCCTAACAAAATTAACAGACATGTCCTCTCAGCGGATCTTGTAATATTACTGTAAACTCACATAATGGGTGTCATTTTAATCTCTCAGAGCAGTTGTAAAATTCTGTGGATGAAAGAGGCGAGCTGAATGAGTAGTGGATGAAGAGACCCTGTGGAGAGCAAGCCGCTGCCCTCCATGTGATTCAAAATGCTCTGACAGAGTGGGAGAGGACCATTAAGTGGTGTGTTATTTACACATCATAAGCCAGTCTATTATATTGACACCCAGACGACCTAGTCCGCCAGTGTTCTGCGAGCGCCGCAGCCTCGCTCTGTGTTTGCTCTCAACACCAGCATGCTGATGGGGTGATTTTCTGATATGACATTCCAATGCTCTGGATTATGTGCAAGATCTTTTCGTCTGAAATAGTCCGAAAGCATTCATTACCCACCGAGAAATGAGACAAAAGGTCAAGAAAGCGGTGCGACGGGGTGGAGCCACGTGAAGTGGAGGTGGGGTCTACAATCCAATTGGGGATTAAGTTATCTCTTATATCTCTTACTTACAATAAATCCACACGTCTCCATCAGAAATGTCTTGTTTAAACTGTAGAAGAGCATGAAGCAAATGTTTGACTTTATTTAAAATTCATTGTTCAGTATTACATTGCCGGCTGGGGTGAGTCCTGAGATTGCAGAGGTGAGCAGACGGGCTGCATATTTTTTATTCTGATCCAGGAATTGCAGAATTGCCATCCAGTTGTTGTCCTCCACACCGTTTTGCCATTTACCAATGGCATCAAAATATTTGACATCCTATAATGGGATCACATCCAGAGTAATTCCTGTAACTACTGTTGACATAGGTGCCCCAAGTAAAATAAATCTATTTTGTCCATTGATGTGAATGAACTCTCTGTGAACCATTTAAAGCATTAATGCAGATAAGGGAGAATACGTTCCCTTTAGCTCATTAGAATATGGCTACCACAGAGTTATTATTCTTGTAGGCGCCGCTGTGAGTGTTTTCAGATTTCAGTAACATCTCAATAAAACTGTAGGGACAGTGAAACAATTATCTGCTCAGGAATATATAGTTCAAAGCTTTCCTCGATAGGATATAAAAAGTGATTTAAAGACACTTTTGCAGAATATCAGAGGTATTGCAAGAGTTCTGCAAAGCCCGGTGACTGGCAAGAGAAATTATAGCTTCAATTTGTCTGCAATGATTTACAGAGCTCAAGAAAATAAGATTGCTGTTTATAGTCTTCACCGATCTCTCCCTCTCTGTCACACACACACTAGTCCAATACAGTAGCCTTTAAAAGTCGTCCTCACAGTCACTAGCGAGATGCAATTACGAGAGATTTTTTTTAACCCCCAAAATATTTGTTTAGTCATTTTCAGGACTGCAGGCACAAATTAGTGTACATCAGCACGAAATTCAAGAGAGATGGTGTTTTTAAAAACATGCATGCTTTCAATTTATGATCAGAGTAAGCCAGTCTTTTTCTTCTTCTTTTGAACAAATCATTACTGATTGTTAGCAGCGTGGCGCTGACTGTGTAATAATGCAAAGGAGGGAGAGCCTGTAATAATCAACTGCATTCAACTACATTTATTTATTTTCTTTTACATTTTTTTTTACATTTTTTTGTTCCTTTCTTTCTTCTTTTTTTACAAACTGTAGGTTTGGAGATAATGGAGCAAAAACTCAGGAGTCAATCATGAGTAAAATAATAAGTCCTTGTTGTAGTGGATATCCCTGAGAGCCCAACAGAGTTTATGAGCCCCAGACTGCTGCACTGTAGACCAGAAGTGTGACAAGCATCCCAGTTCAGTCGGTGAACAAATTGCTAACCATAACAGATGAATAGCACTAATTGTTATTGTCATAAACGTCAAAAAAACAGGGTTTAAAATACACATTTTGATCCATTTGATTTAATTTGTTTTCATATGACAGATAGCTGACTTTTTTAAGTTTTAAAAAGTAAATGCAAAGTTGGTTTTTAAGGTTTATTCCCCTGCTATAGATTTCACTGTGCATGAATCAGGTCATGATCCTGGCAAGGTAGAGAGCTGTGGCACGGCAGCCCGTCTGTGTGTTTGTGTGATGTGTATATTAAATAAAAGGTGCACACCGACCAAAACTGAGCACAGGATTCAGCCTAAATTATAGCACATCTAAGTTGTACATTTAAGTAAATGATCACACCTGGTTAGGAAGTTCCTGAATCAAGCTTATTAAGTCATTTTGAGCTGGGTTTCTTTCCTTCATAAATCTACTGAAACATGTAATTTAGTGCCATTTATTGCTTTAGACTGTCTAAAACTTGAAGCTTAAAATATCAGTCATACACACACACACACAAAATAAGCCAAAAACTGGAGCGCTAAATTGCAAAACTATGTAGATAATTCATTATGCCCATTAAAATGCACAGCTACTGGAAACTGAGCTGAACTGAGCAACAGCACCAGCGGATGCTTTTCCAGCTGAACTTTTACTGCTGCTTTCCACGTCTAATATGTACCTAAGCATATGAGAAAAACATTAAATCCTGTTTGAGAATTATGCGGGCTGTAAAGAAACAGTAAAAACTAATGAGAAGTTGATAGGAATCTGTGGTAAACTTGGCAGACAATTTCCTCTCCTCGCCTCTGCCAGGAGTAGCGGCGGCAGCACCCATCAGAGCTGGAGGCATCCCACTGGGAAAGCCTCTCTGTGGTTATCATACCCCATCTAGTGGCTGCAGTGGGTTAAAGGAGAGAGGGGGAGGAGGAGGACAGTGTCAGCAGCATGTTTTAGATCTCAGCTAGCTGCACTCTCCGATAGATAGATGGATGAGTGGATGGACGGAAGATACAAAACAGTTCTGCTTTGATTGGAACTTATCTTTGATGCACTGCGCTGTAAAATTAAAAGAAAACAGGGACATAATTTGATTCGATTTGATTATATGACTGAGTATCTCATTAAGAAGAGCTTCAGTGTGGTCTAACAATATAGTAGTACGGCTCATAACCGTCCCGGGTGCAAATTGAATTTGATTTCGGGAACAAAAACGGCTTATAGAGGTGTTGAGACTGAAGCAGTACATGGTTCGTGTTACAGAGATATGAAACCATAAGAATGTGTGAAAGCAATGCCCTCTAGATCCCCCTCTTTTCACAAGCCTATTATCCAATTGAAAACTGATCTTCAGCGAACTCCCATTGTGTGCCTCTCTCAGAGAATAAATGCACCAAAATTGATCTCAGGTCTCTGAAGTGGGCCCGCGAAGCTGGAGTTTACAGATGGGACCATTTTATTCACTTCTGGTGGCAATTTCCAAACATGCAAAACTGAGAGCTCTCCACCACAACCTGCAAGCCAAATGCAGGAGTTCCACCTGCTTGATAACCTTGTTGGGGCACAATTTTCTCCCATGTGGAAAAAAAAAAAGGAGGAAAGAAAGAAAATGTAACAATGAAAACGTCAAACAATGTGTGTTCACAATTCGAGTCAGTACAGAGGGATCGTCTCGCCGAACAAGCAGCCGGCTCGAGGATCTGCTAATGTATTGTGACTCCTGCTGTCAGCAGTTCAGCTCTACGCTCTCTTCCTGTAATTTTCAGCCATCTCCACTGCACTGATACCATTTCAAGAGCCGTCTCACTATCACTCACAGTGAAGCTGTGGGGGCTGTTAACTGTTTGCTCTGGTTTTGATGTTTTACATTGTATGAAAGCAAAGAGAGATGCTTTTAAAAACACCTGTGTGGCCCAGCTGAATTAAAGATATTCATGTTGAAAGACTGTTTTGTGCTATATTTAATGTCTCCTCCATCCAGGCTCAATAATTAAAGGTACAGCCTGGGAATCCTTAACCCTGTCATGACTTTGTTTTTCAGTTGAAACATTGAGAAAGCTTCTATACATCACAGAAAGACATTTTCTTAAAAAGAAAAGCAATTATGTACTATATGTGCAATCAGAACCTGACTATACAGTATGTTTGTGAAGATGTGACCGTGAGCAATAAAAAGAAAAGGTCAAAACAACACCTTTGAGTAACCCAAAAAAATAGAATAGCATCTTAGGTTTAAAATGAAAACTGAAAAAGTGAGTAAAGCGTAAGAGAAAAGCACATGTGTAATACACGTTACAGCACACAGAAGGTTATTTTAAGCTTTTATTAATATCGTTTTGCATCAGTTTGAACTCTTAGCAGCTTATCTAACAACAGACACTGCAAATATATTAGCCTGCATACAAGTATTCGTTTCCACAAGTATAAGTAAATATCCTGAATATTACAAGACTTTTAAAGTCGATGACACTAGAATAGCATATAATGAATTAGTGACTCCACAAGGATCTATACTGGAACCCTTTATTGATTTATATAGGTCATTATGTTCCTGATTATTTAGTTTAGAAATTATTTTCTGATTATGCCAATAAAATTACCAATGTGAAAATGTGGACTACAGATTAGGTAAGGATGACTTCATCAATTAAAAAGTTGATTGATCTACCAACATCTTTGCTTTTACATCTGTGGATTGTGTTTATAATTTGTTTATAACTAAACTAAACAAAGCATTTGAGTTGTTTTCTTTCTTTTTTTTAACTTATTGTATGAATTATCCTTATCAGATTTTGATCTATAATAATATTGTTTCATACCACATATACTTCTCTAACCTTCATAAAATTCATTTAATACTATATTTAAATAGATTATATAAAAGATTATATAATCATCTTTTGTAATCAAATACTATATAATATAACATAATGCATTGTTTTCTGTCAGGGTCTTATTTCATGCCATGCACTTGTCATGTGTCATGAGACACATGCATGACATCATATGTAGACTTCCCCTACTGTCTGACAAATTCAGAGTACCTTCCTTTTAGCAAAATAAAATTACTTGTTTAAAATGACACTTCTAATTATTCAAGCAAAATGTTATCCTATGTTCCACCTTCTCATGATAGCATTTGAAATAATCATCAGTCTGATTTAATCAGGATTGGGCTGAACAGTTGCTCTGATAGGTGAAAAGCTGTTGCAAGCCCTATTATATTAGCCTGTTTCAACCTATTTCCTGAGCATCCTTTTAATCAGGCCACTGCCTAACCACCATTTCATTTGTTCATCCAGCGGGTGATGCAATCCCTGAAGCCAAAGCTCTCTATTCATTAGATTGTTTTAATGTGCCTGAAAGCAGTTGTGCAAATAAACAATCCGTTACAGTGAAAAGAGAGGAATCCCTGCGTCTGCGCATTAACCCAGGAGGGACTACAATTCCAACTTGTGCCTTTTATCGTATTAATCCCAAGCAACGTCATTTTGCAGGTCCCAGAAAAGGACTTATAAATTGCACCTAATAGGCTTCAAATCAAGCACTAATTAAAACTGCATTAACTTTAATGAATCAGAAAAATTGAGACCCCAATTTATTGGAGTTGTGTTTATACAAGAGCTGGTTTCAATAATACATGACGCAAGCGCCTGTGTGGGATGAGCCTGTCTTCCTAATGCGAACCTCCTGTGAGTGTGTGCCTATGTGCGTGTGCATGCATCAGTGTGGTGGGTTTTGGCCCTCGTCATCATTACAGGCCTCGTTAGAGGTTAACTTTAGCAACATTCGGGCGTCTTTAGCGCCGCGGAAGGAGCCCGAGCCGCATGGTGCCAATCAGCGTCACAGGTGTTCATAATTGTCTGTCTAATTGCTTCATTACTGTTGAGGAGGCCTGAGCCCCGTCTGTGCTTCCATCACATCTGGATTTTGGGAAGCCCTCTCCAGCTCAAATGAGAAGCCTCTCCTGTGTTTTAACATGTATCTGCTTGTTGCTGTGATTTCCCAGGAGCTCGTCATTTATTTGTACGCCGATTCTGACTCAAGCGCCTTTAATGGAAATTCCCTTGGCTGGCAGAGTGGAGTGCTTATGGCAATTTGTTGACAGGGGAAACTCATTTGTTTTGAATGTATGTGAAAAATGTAAAGGAAAAGTAAAGCATGCAAATGATGCCTGTTGTAGTCTTTTGCGCCAGTGAAACACGAGGCGCTTTTTCCGTCCTCTTTGGAGTGTTTTTGTGTGTTATTCCAGTCAACTGTATGCTTAGAAGACCCCTGAGATTTCCCTCAAGAGACCTGCTGTCCTAATGAATCAAGCCTCTCCAACATGGGAAGGACCTGAGGGGGAAATCTGTGACTCTTTATTAGTGAGACTTCTGCAAACCTGCCAAACTCACCAAAGATCCTGCCACACTTGTCTTATGTCAGATTATTGACTAAAATTGAAAAAAACATTGTTTAACCTTTAAATAATCAAAATCACTCCATGTCTTTTTAGTTACTGGCTTTCTAAAGACTACAATCCTTCTCCCCGTAAGGAAACGGGCGATAGATTAGGGTGAGGTCACTGGCGTTAATGAGACATTTAACATGCCATTTGCAGGAAATCTTGCCGCAGATTTCCTCTCTGTCTTGCTCTCAGATAAGCTCTGGGACGCCCATGTGAAACAGTACGAGATGAAACCAAGTGTTGACCTCAAACCTCAAGCCACCTTTGCCCAACGACACAGGCTGTTATGTATCCAGCTCACATCAAGCCCGGGCCTGCACTGGCCAATTAACTTCCAGCCATATGGATTTCAACTGTGGCTTTTGGCAGATGTTTGTCCAACCCATCACTCAATTTGGTTCACGGGGGATTTGCTGTCACCTTTTGGGAATTTCGGAGAATTCTACCAGATTTTGATTATCAGTCTTCATCAGGTGGATTGGTGTTTTCCCAAAGGTGGAATTACGGCCCAGTGTGGCTATTATTTATGCATGAAAGTGAACTCAGTTGCCTGCAGTGCCAGCGATCACTCCTGGGAGTCCTTGCCTATGCTTACCTGTAAAATTTGTGTTCAGATTAGAAGAATATTTGTGAACTGATTGAATTATCTATTCAAATATATAAAGATTATTACCTATAAAGCATTTTAATGCCACAGTCTGTCTGTGACTACTGTCGGATGCATATGGGCATGCCATGACTTGATTTTCCCCGACAACAGTGCTAAAGGCTGCTGCTTCTTCACTCAGGCATGCTGAAGTCCTCAGAGAGCTTGCTGGTTTTTCATGTCACACTAAACACAACAAACCAGCCTTGATTTGTATCATGCTCCACTTCTTGCTGATGTTTTGTGATTACACACCAGAATCCAGCTTTTATGATGTAATTAGATGTGACATAATGGCTAACAATGAACAACTTATGTATACAGTCGTCTATCAGCCTCCTTTGTTGCTTATAATTCTTCAGCAAGACAAAAATATCCGTCAGTTCGCTCTTACAGGCCGTACGGTTTCCACCACCCCCCCAGCTACATCCTCGAGTCAACATTTCCTGCCACCGTCTGCTCCAAATTGACTCCACAGTGAGTATTTCAAGTACAAGTGGTGAAATGTTTCATGTTCTTTGCAGCTTATGTGCAACAGACTTGGCAGCAGCACAATAGCTATGGGAAGTGATTTATTTTCTTAAAGTAATTAAATGCCTACTTGATCATTTTTTCAGAGAAAATGTGAGAATGTGGCAAACAAATTAAAGGAGCACTCCATGACTAAACCTATCCCTAGGATTGGTGGAAACATCACAAGCGAAACAGGAGCCAAACCTTCTTAATCTACGTAGCTACATTTGGGAGTTTCTGAGGAAACAATTCAGAAACATGCATTCTATTTCTGTTTGCACCCGATTATTAATTTCAATTTATGTAACCCCACTTACTCCCACAGTTTAATTAATGATGCTTGTTATCAGCTGTGTTTAAGAGGTAATGGACAATGCTGAATTTTGAGTGTTTACAGCGCTGGAGAAAAAATCCTGCTTTACCCCTTTGTAATGGACTGCCAGCAAACAAGAGATTAACAGTGTTTGTCACTCTTCCTGCAGCTGTGTTATAATGCAAACCTAGGAGGGGGAGCAAGGCATTAAGCACATAACTTTGAAATAGTGACATGAAATACCTACCATGGTCAGAAGAACTGGCATGCCCCTCATTCACCTAATCCATACCATAATTCCTGATCTAATTAGAGGAAGGCTCAGTGCTAGCCCTGCCATAAAAGAACGAAGTACACAGACAGACTGTGTGCCCAGAGAAGGGAAGCCATGAGACATTAGTAAAGTAGAAAGAGAAAGGAGTATGGGTGGCAAAGAGGACAAACAAGCACACGTAGTTAACTGAACAGGTAACTCCAATTTAAAGTGTTGCTAATCTTCTTAAACTTTTACAGTAAAAGCTGTACAGAGATGCAAAACTATGTAAGCCTCTGTAAATTTCATTAATGATGGTAAAGAGCTTTTAGCCATAGAATTGTGCCAATAAGGAAACTGGATGGTAGAGCTAACGTTCTTGAGGTGCTAATGTCTTTATGAGCTAACAAACCTAGAAACAAAAAAAAAGAAAAGAAAAATGAGGGGGTTTTTTTGTTTGTTTTTTGTTTTTTTAAACTGTTAATCTACCGAAAAGTTCAACTAAATAAAATCTGGGTTTCTTTTTGTTTGTTTGTTTGTTTTTAGAATTTTCTTTATGACATAAAGAGGAGAAATACTTGTACTCATTTGTGCATTTACTGAGGAATTCCTGACCACTGGTTTTTCTAAAGCTTAATTTAGCTTTTGCATACCTGCGCTGGGCTACCTCAATTTCTCAATAATTTTACTAAAAAAAACACTAATCTCTTTGAGTTGTTATTCTCTCGCAGTCAATTCGAGAAAAATAAAGTTGCCAACCCCCATTCCCCCCCCCCCCAAAAAAAAAAAAAACCAAGGAGCTGGAGCTGGATATGAGGAAAAAGCAGAACTGAACAGGTCAGTCAGATAACCCTAACCCTATCCCAGTCACATCTTTGTCAACATAACCCTAACCCCCTATTGCTAGCTGTGTTCACGCAATATGTTGTTGAGTTTCAAGGGAGGTGCATGTTAGATATTGGGTTTGTGGTTATGCAGTACCAACAGCATACATTTGACGCAACACTTCACTGTTAGGAGCTAAGTTAAGTAAGAGTCTCAGCAGGAAACTCAGGGGCTTAAAAATGAAGCCATTGCTGAAATCCCTTGATCGATGGCCACTTGACGCTGGCTCCAAAGGCAAGCCAAGATTCTGATGTTAAAATGCTAAATGTTATAGCAAATACAAACATGCTAATGGTACAAAAATGACTTTGGTAAATATAGATTATTGTTCCCTTTTTGACAACTGTATTGCTGGCATTGATTTTTCAACTCACTCATTTAAGTTATGTTAAGGCCTAAATTCAGCGACAAAGAAGTGTATCCGTAGCCTGTGCAGGTAGCTAGCTATCTGCTAGTGTTACATTATTCACGTCACTGTAAATTAAAGCTCTAAACTATTCTTTTAAAGCATTTTAATGCAATTATCAGGGAAATAATATGGATGCTATGTTTTTAATTAAGCCAACAGTAAGTATGTCCTCAATGAGTAAAATATAGAGCTAATTAGCAATAATCAAAGCCAGTTTGAGTTAGCCATATAGTCAACGGGTGCAGCTTGCTAACCAAGATAAGTAGTGTTAGCTCAAAACTTAGCACGCTCGGTTCAGAATCAAAATTGCATTTTATGTCAAGTTTGCACACAAACAAGGAATCTGTCTCCGTGTAATGGAGCAAAAAACAGAAACAGTGGTACAGAAATAGAATGCAAAATATATCATATTTACAGTATATATAATATATGCATCTCTATAGAAATATTAATATAATATAAAGTTAAAAATAAATACACATTAGAAATTATGGTTTCAAAAAAAAAACAAGATGGTGAGAGCGAAAATACCCAGACTGTTTTTGACAAATCAGCAGGTTATGTTACGATGGCTACATCCACATTAGACCCTGTCAACACGCACAAGAAACTTATGATTACTGATTACTGTCTTGTAACATCAAGGGTCTGTAACCTTTTCTAATTTTTTTTTGCATCAGTCTGTCCACTTTGTTACTTTTGTATGCTTCGAATTGGCCAACATTTTTTTATACACCTAGGGTTATATCACCACCTGTTCCTTTGGCTTGCTCTTGACAGCACCTAGCATTGTTTTTATTTGAGTTTTTTTGTCGTTTTCACGTGTGTAATACACATCAGGTATCAGTATTGTTCATGTCATGCGTGCAAATGAGGAAGTAATAATGTAAACATAAACGTTTGTTTATATACAGGAAAAATTTATAGGGCAACTTAAATAAATAGTAAAATCAAATGAGTACAAAAGTACAACATATAAGAACAATGTTAATTATTCACTATACTAGTATTAGTGAATAATAATAGTAATAATAATAGTGAATAATTAAAAGTTAATGCAAATGTTTCCAATGGTGAAGAAAACTATTAACTATTAAGGATGCAAATTTAAATCGATTCTCTTTAAAGTTGATTAGCTGTCAGTGTGTAGTTTGTACTACACTCTAATAAATGTGTGACTGTAGTTCCACATTAGTATAGGTAAACTGATAAAGGGACAAAGACGTGTATAATGACTGGAGGAACAGCCTAAAAAGTATATTTACTAATTAACCCCATTTTTTCCCTCACATGACTGCAGTAGACAAAGTAATACAGTTCTGTTGTGACTGCTCCAGAAACCATATTTCTCAGTGCAGATTACTAATTAAATGGCGGACATTTCTAATTTGTACTCGTCATCTCACTCCTACTGGGCTCTGCGGACTATTACTCATACAGTAAAAAGTCCAGCTAAAAGTCAAACTGTTGCAAAGAGCATGACAACATAACACACGTGCTCAATCTTTGTTCGTGATGCCGAAACCTAACATTTTCCTTTTCATCTGGACAAGATGAAGTCATTTACACAGCCCGGCCCTGCTTGGCTTCAAAGTGTCTTTTTGAGGTCTCGGGCTGGACACTTGCTGCAGGTGCAGTGTTGGAAACACTGATGCAACACCAGAAATGGTCGACCCTGTTCCATACAGGAGGGGTGATGAGCAGCAAAGGACCAAAGTGAAGTCGCTGCTTCGTGTGTCTACCTGGTCAGACTAAATTCAAATTTCCAACATTTGTAGACCTTTCAAAACCAAACTGCATAAAACCAAGTGGTGAGATAAGATGCCTCCCCTGGGTACACGGGGGAAAGTAATAAAAATCACTCTGCTGGTCTGCCAGATACAGTAGGGCTACAATAAGTTAGCTGGGGATTACGCTGTTAAATAGCCGGAGGCTGTGCGTGTATCATCAGTCTGGATAACTGCACTATTGCATACTACACAATCGTGCATTGCCAGTAATGTAGTCTGTACTCTGAATTACATTCATGGGGATGTCAGTAAACTCCCCTGTGATGTATCTTTGTGTGTTAAGAAATGAAATACACTGATCCAGTAGTAAGATAGATGCGCTTACCAAGGTCAAGGAGGCTCCCCAGCGTAATTACACGACTACCAAACACAAAGGGCATTGTTATTGGACAAGTTTAATGCCGCACATTACCAGAGCAACACAGCTGTTTCTATCAGCCAACACTAGCTCGGGAAGACATAGGGCGGGCATCAATTTAGCCTACTTATCTAAAGTCTCTAATTACTTGGTTTATTTGATAAACAGAACAAGGAGAATCCTTAAATGATTCTGCAAGATCCAAAGGGGATTAATTTCTTACTCCTTGAAAAAACAAATCACTGGTAGAATCCCTTATTTCACTCTTTAATCACGCATTAATTAGGAGCAATAGGGCACCAGTTACACTTGGCATTTGGTGAGATTGCAGGGGAAAAAAGAGCCTGCATTAGCCTCTCCAGAGGAGGAGGCAAGCACATCAGGCTAAGACAAAGATGACACAATCAGACAGAACAGCGGGAAGCGTAAGTTGGGAAAATGGGGATCTGAGCTTCTCAAGCCCCATTCCCACACAAACCACCCTTTCCTCAGGCAGAAACACTCACTGTATACTCGTCTGACGGTTAAGATTAAATAATTATGCCACTGTATTGTTTTGATTCAGATTTTTTTCACAATGTTGCTACTAAACATAACTGTTCTGATTGAATATTACCATTCACTGTAAAAGCAAGCATTGTTAAGTGTGAAGAAAACAACGTTGCATATCCCTACTGACCTTTAGTGGTAAGTTCTGTTGTTTTAGGCAAAACACCTTCTGATGTGAAATGGAAAAACACACAAAGGTGGTTCACACGTGAGTTTCAGGAAAGAAAAGCGAGAAATGAAAGATGAGAAACGATTTAGCCAGCTGTGGAATAACTGAAAAATTAACGCTGTTAAATAAGCCATTAAAAGCAATTAGAACATGTGACTAAACATGCAACGCCAAGTCACCGGAATGAGACACAGCAGTGCATGAACTTAACGTAAACGTCTGTAAGGGCATTAAAAATGTCTGGTTCTGAGCGTGTGGAAAGCGGTGAGGGTTAATCACGGGAGGCTTAAACTCTGGGAGGTTTAGCAGCAAAAGAATCGCACTCAAGGAGAAAAGACGGAATGCACTGTATGAAGCAGGGGCTAAACACCTCCGCTATGTTTACACGCATGGATTGACTTAATGAACGTCCAATTAAGGTCTGTTTGAGCTATGTTATTTACAACCAGCTGGCAAAAACAAAGCCACTATGTACCTGTTTAACTGCACTGGTTCCTAAACAGAACAAATCAAGTCTTCTTCTGCAGGTAATGGCAGTAAAAGCATTTATTTTTCTCTATTTTAAATGTAAAACACAGAAACTGATCTAAGTATTAAGTTATCTTTTGGATATGTGCGGCACGTCACAACAGACTTATGCAACAAGCAAGCGAGTATGTCCGTCTTCATGCAGCTCTTTAGTTCTTTAACATTTTGTCATTTTAAAAATTTGTTGGTTGGCAGAATGTTTGTAATGAATTATTTAGACTGAATGAACCAATTGTTGCAGTTTGTAAGGCTTAATATGTTCACACTCTTTTTTGATATAGGACTTCAGATGCTCTTCAGTGTTGGACTTCTTTTGTTGTATCTGTTTTTTTCCCTTTTTTGTATAATTAGAACAGTGTTTCCCAACCACTATGTGCCGCGAGAAATGATCAGGTGTGCCATGGAAGATTATCTGGTTCCGTCTGATTAGTACTCTAAGTGACCAGCGTGAGAAACGGGCAGAACAATTACATTCTCTTCCACTAGAGGGCAGTGCAACTATCTGCTCTAATTAAATTGGTTGCTAACTGCCAGTAAAACAGAAGAAGACGAAGAAGAAATTACATAATAGTCATGCTGTGAGTGAGACAACACAGTGCTATAAATAGATAAATATTTGAAAAGAAAAAGTAGTCAATCTGACCCAGATGAAGGCCCTAGCATGAGAAGAAAGCAAAAAAGGTATACTGGGAACAAACCGAGCCAATTCCGCTGTACCTGGTCCATGGTGGAAAATTATCAGTATGCTTTTTGTGACATTTTTGTTTGGTGGTGTGCCGTTTGATTTTTCTAAAGTGAAATACATGCTGTGGCTTCAAAAGTTTGGGAACACTGAGCTAGGAAATGTTTCAGAGCCATGTTGTTGCAAAACATGGAGAATGTCGTTTAGCATGGTCTTGCTAAAATAAGCAAGAAAAACTATTTTCTGCATGATACATGTTGTTCCAAAGGCCAAGTTTCCTTTTTGTTTCTTAAATGGGCTCGGGCCCAGAGAAGGTCGTGGCATTTCTGAATATTGTTTGTTTTTGGGTTTTTTTTATTGCACTGTAGACTTTTAACTTTTACGATTTCATAGATGCAGTATAGTCGTGGCCATGATACTAAATATGCAGATGATGACGTCTTTATCAAAATTCTTTTCAGGGTGTACCCAATCATGCTAATGAAATCACACCAGGTATTTTTAAGCCTATTAAAAATACAGACTGTGAAAGTCTATATTACAGTGCTAGAAGCATTAGGTTTGCAAAGTGCAGGTTGGCTTTCTGTTGTTATGCCAAAACAACATACTTTGTTGGTCTAAAACAGCCTATAAAACTAGAGTAAGATTAACTAGATTACTGAACATGCCTCCTTAACAGCCGCAAACCTTTACATGTTGGCTTTGCACAACATGCTTATCCAGAAACCAAAGGCTGACAAAAAATTACATTCAAATCCCTGAACTTCTTACGCTGCAGCACCTCAACCAAACTGCTATTAAATGGCAATTATGTCTTCGCTTACATTTTTTTTGACAACTCCTTATCTAAGATGAAAACCGTATCAAACTCAATGAACAAAATGGGGTGTAAAATGCGTTTTGAAACCATTATGCTCTCACCCTGTTTTCGTATTTCGCGAGCTTAAATAAAGAGGTAGCTTCTCAAGCAATCTCGGCCTTGTTTGTTTAACGTAATTACTACTTGTCCTCCCATCCTGCCGGCCCAGATGATGCATGAAAATTACCATTCCCCTACTTCAATCAAAGCAGGAAAAAGAAAAGGGAGAAAGGGGGGAACAGAGGCGAGCAGATGGGAGGGGGAGGCAGTGAGAGAGGAACTCTGTGAGACACACAGAGCTCCCTCCCTGCATGACAAGAAAGGGCACTGTCTCTGATTAATTAGCTGGAGTTGGTAATCAGTTTAATAAGACTGAAGTTGATGGTGAGAGGTCCCCTTTGGCAGAGCCACGCTAAGCTTAGCACTCTGTTCAGGGCCCTCGCTTTCTTCCACCAAGTAAACACGCAATGTCTATTTACATAAACAGTTGTTTCTTTTTTGTGGGGGGCTGTTTTTCCTTCCAAACCGCCTGAAAGCCCAACACCACCGCTTAAGTCATTCACAACAATGGCAGCGGGGATAGCAGACAAATTCATGAATTTTTCACCATATGAGAACTAATTAAATTGAGGCCTTTTTGAAATGAATATAGTGTGAGGTACTCACTAGCCCTACGCACACAAAGAGGCTATAATTCAGTGATTGAATTCTGGCTTGATAGCATTCAGTCTTTTACTATAGTGAGCTATACAGATGGCTGGGGTCCTTTTCATTCTTTTCTTTCTTAATGGCAAATCTCATTATGGCAGTTATCACTGTATGGAGAACAAGACGGGAACGATGGGCCACGAAGCTACACGGTGGAGGAATTTGGTACCTGTCTGCTGTTGAACATGATACTTAACTGTTAGGTCACTTAATGATGAGCATTTCAAATCAGAAATTGAAATTCATTAACAATATATGCAAAATACGTATTGTTAAAGCACATATGAACTGCTGTTAGACTTTTGTCCTTAATCATGTCAATAGGACATAAAAGCTAACACAGGTTATATCTACTGACCCTGAAGCAAAATTCAACATGTGCTTTTGTTTTTAGAGAATGATATTGCTGTCATACTAAATGAAAGCTGGCAGCAGGGCAACATAAATACCACATTAGGCTCCAGGCACACAATCTCAGAGACCAGTTAGTAACCATCTTGCAACCACTTGCTGGCAGTTGCTGTGAAATCGATTTTTAAACACCCAGTCAAACCAGCCCAAAGACCTGTCAAGTGACACCCTGGCATCTGCTGGTTGCTAGGGAAAAGTCACTGATTGTGGGATGTGTCTGCAAACACTTACCACGTGCCAAGTGGTAGTGAAAATGTGACGAGAGCAATACAAACTGTAAACAGATTTGGTTTGCCTTCAAAGTAAAAGTTGCACCTTTTGAACTGTGTTGGTTGCAGCAGTAAAGTACAGCTTTTATTTTGAAGGTGAATGTTCTCTGCTTCTGGTGTGTGTCAAATTTCCAAGTTTCACTACAACATGGAGAATAAACTGCAGAATGTTTGCAGACAAGTCGGCACCTTTCATGCAACTGCAGCAGTCTGTTTTCAACCTAAGCAATCACAAGGAGGTTTTTAGGATGGCACTGTTTTTGCAACTCATCCAGTAACTGTTTACTGTTTGAGTTTGATACACTTTTTCCCCTAGCAACCATGTGTGACTGGGGTCATATACATATACAGAGGCAGTCCTGATGTTTCAGCATTTTCAGTCTTCATGCTAGCTTAAAACAATCTTGGCTTTAGTCTCAGAATGGACAGGCAAAGGAGTATTTTTGAGCTTCTTATCTCACCCTCAGCAAGAAAGTAAATAAGCCAACAATACTTTACATATACTTCTCTATGACTCTCAGATCCAACTGATCTTTCCCCCTCTGAAGATGTAAATCTTTAAAGATGTAATTCAACAATTCAGTTTACTGCAAACGTTACACGAAACGGGGTAAATAGTGAATTTGTTGGGGACTATTTTCAGTGGTGGACTAATCTGGATTTGGTGCTTTAGTGAGTATTTTTCAGCAGCAGGAAGGTGTATGCAGAGTACCCAAAATATACTATAGAGTATGTTTATTGTAATGAAGGAACAGTGTGGCTCACTGATGTATTTTTAATGGAGCACAGTGGAGCTCTGTGGCACAGAGGAATGAAGCCCTCGCTAGCAGCGTTAATTCATTGTTAGCTTTGCTGTTTGTGGGATTTGTTATTAGTGTGCAAATTTCACCTTCAGCAAAGTTTGGGTGAAATTTATGGAGAAAATTAAGAAGATTCCACAACATCTGTTGTGGAACAGTTCAGCGACATAAACTGAACCCCAGATGTAAACACGTTCCTCTATTAGTTCAACACGCGTTATCTTTCCACATTAATGTCAGTTTGAGATTAATAAAATCACTTGAAGCGAGATTGCCTTTATTTCTGAGTTCCTCAGTCAGTAGTGTTTTTTTATCCTCCCCTGCTCTCTGCACCTCATTCCTGCTGTCATGATTAAGACTGTTCTTTTCCTGTCCATTTGAAAATGTTTAAGATAAATTAATCATATGAAGCCTCTCACATGACATAACCTCTTTCAAAGTATAATTTTACTTTCTGAATTGTTCACTCTGTTACACTTAAATCTAATAAGTCATGACTTAGACAAGTCTTGGAATAAAAAACAAGCTGTTGCTGTCATGGCCCAGCAGTTTCTATCTAAAGTAAACTCTGAGGACCGAGCCTGTGATAAGCGAGCACCACATCACCCTGTGGCGTTAATGATCGTCCGTTGTTACAACACAAAGACAGTCAAGTAGCAGATAGAGCACAGAAATAATTTAAGCAGTGCTAAGTGGTCTATTGTCATTCAAATGATAAATTATGCTTGGCAGAGGTTTTAAAGTCACTTTTACTAAGCGTTGCTATTGTTTGTGTCGAGACAAGGTTTTAACGAGTCGGAATAAAGGGAATTACTTGGGAGAGTTTGGAGTTCCTTGGGGTTTGGACGCAAATTGGTTCCCTGCTCATCGGGCCTGCCCGGACTGTTAGACAAGCCTCCAACATGACAACACTGGTGCTCATAAAACACTGCACCGATGAGACAACAGTGCATAAATGAGGATCTGGAGTCAACATGACAGCTCGGGTTAGTCTTAAAGCTAGAGGTGACGAAAAGTTAAGGTGGAATTTGCCATAATGGGGGGGGGAAATGATTATTTTCACTAAAATGCACAGTGTACATTTTAGGCTATACTTGCAGTATTTTGTGAGCCATAACTCAGCTGTTATTAGCATCAGTTTTTAGATTACTATAATGGATATCTAATACAAGGAAGTAATTATACCGCTTTTTTTTAGTTCTACCACCAAACTGCTGTTTTACATGTTTAACAGTAAAGAGCTCTTCTAAAATATGTCACTACTAAACTAATCTATATTATGCTGTTCTGGTTTATTGTTGGCTATGCTAGATTGCTATATGTCATGTTATATGCTATACTATGCGGTAATTTTACTACTGTATATGCTATGCATAAATGCTACCTACTAACGTCATTAGTTACACCATGCTAGTACCATGCTGGACTCCTCACAACTGCCTAATTTCTTTGTGGCATAGATTCAGCTAGGTGCTGGTAACCTAACTTAGAGATTTTGGTCCAAATTGACATGATAGCATCCTGCAGTTGCTGCCAGATGATTTGAACCTCCACCACATCCCAAACATGCTGTGACTGAGTACAGTGACAGTGAGCACAATGAACTCATTGTCATGTTCAAAAAAACCAGATTGAGATCATTTGAGTTTTGTGACATAGCACGTTATTCTGCTGGCATCCATCAGAAGATGGGTACTCTGTGGTCATAAAGGGATGCACATGGTCAGATAGGCTGTGGTGCTTAAGTGATGCTCAGTTGGTACTTAGGGGCCCAAAGTATGCCAAGAAAACATCCCCCACATCACCAGCAGCCTGAACCTTTGATACAAGGAATGATGGATCCACACTTTCATTTTGTTTATGTCGAATTTGAGACTCATCAGATCAGGGAACATTTTTCCAATTTGCTATTGTACAGGATTGATGACCCATCTGAATTGTAGCTTCAGTTTCTTGTTTTTAGCTGACAGGAGTGGCCTTTACTACTGTAGCCTACGAACTGTAGAGAAAAGGAATGGTTATTCAAGTTACTGTTACTTCCTTTCAGCTCAAAACAGTCTGTCCATTGTCCTCTGACACCAACGAGGCATTTCTGTCTAGAGAGCTTCCACTCGCTGGATGTTGTCTCTTTCTCAGGCCATTATCAGTACACCCTAAAGACGGTTCATAGTAGATCAACAGCTTCTGAAATACTAATTTTTAACTCTCATTCTGACGCTCAGTTTGAAAATCAGCAGGCCGTCTTGACCACGTGTACAGGCCTAAATGGATTGAGTTGCTGCACAGTGATTGGCTGATTTCATTAATGGATAGTTTAACAGGTGTACCTGTTAAACTATTACTCACTGTAATTCATGGGCCACATATATGTAGAATCCAATTCAACCACACATAGGCGGGACCATATGTATGTATATATATATATATATGTATATATATATATATATATATATATATATATATATATATATATATATATATATATATATATATATATATAAACAAAAACAAAAAAGCGTTATTTCCATTCTTTTGGTGTAAAACGTTCACATGACTTCTGTGTATAAGGGTTAACTCAGTATGAAGGGATTGCTGCTGTCTTGTGTTACTACAGTGTTACCAGTGTTAATTGATCACTAACAAGTTCAGAGTAGTTTAGAGTAGTAGTCCTCTAATCAAGCCTATGTTTGTAATTACCTGCTGTACTGTAGGTGCGTGTTCTTCATATAGGAACTCAGTAATAAATTACCACACAAACTGGAGCTAGTGAGGCCTTTCCTGAGACAAATCAAGGTAACGTTAATTACACCATTAAATTCATTTTCTCAGTGTAAATCCCCTCTGGCTGCTTTAGATCATGCTGTATCCTTTGTTAGGTCAGTGCAAGTTATACATTAAAGGCAAATTTATACACAATGACTTAAGGGGGAGTGTTGAATCACCACATGCTCACTGTTAAAATCAGACTACAATAAAAGCTTTTAACAGGTCAATATATCTGTATATGTTGCATGACATAACCTAACTGGTCAAAAACATAATTTCCTCCCCATTTTTCCAGGTACTTGTTCTGCTTAAGATGTCATTACCTCTGTTGGGACTGTTAAATGGTTCCATAAAGAAAAATGAAATATTCATTAACTTGGTTAATAATTCATTCAGATAAAATGCAATATGTGGTTTGCAGAATGAAGATGAATACGTAATGAGTGCATGCTCAGCATATTTGTGCGTGGGAATGTTTTTATTTCGCGATAGCAAAGGGAGAAAATTAATTGAAAGTTCACTTTCATTCTTTTGTTCTACAATGAAAATGATAAAATAGATGCTTTCGAAGCAGTTTTGAACTAAGAAACAATTAAGAGGGTGTATATGTAACCCACATAATATAGAATAGTTTTTAATTAGTGCAGAGTAAGTGCATTTAAACAGTTTTTATAAATCATAACTGTTAGCCTGACCTAATTCACACACTTTGAGAGAACTGTGCAGAGAACTTTGTTCTTTGCTGCCTGAAAATCGGAACCATAACCTCTGCTTATCATGTGACACGAGCCTGCAGAATGAAACAGCGCATTGATAATTTCATGAAAAGTTTGGTCACAGCTGAAAATTTTCCAGTCGCTACTCCAGATGTCACATCCAGCCTCCTTATTCTCCCGTCCACAAACAGCGGTTAAGTGTGTGCACGCTGCCTCGGTTAACAGGAGAGTGGTGAAGTGTTCCCACACCGCCTCACTGCAGTGTAAACACCGCTCATCCAAACACTGTCAAACTAATTTCCTCACACCACAGAGGTTCATTTTGGCTTTCGGATGAATCAATTCTTCCTCTAATTATCAATTGTGACACCCATAATCACTCTAAGAGTGTAGCGCTGAATAAATGGCATGTCTTTTGTGTTATAATTCTGTGCATCTTGACAAACATGACCCATTAAACAACCCTGTGGCCTTTTTCGAGAGCGACGATTACACTAATTAAAACTGCAAAACATCTGAGAGGGCTGCCGACGTGCCAGAATTAAGCAGGTCATTAAATCAGCCAAGGAATATGTCAACATCCACGCTGTCTGTCACTCCCACTGTGTTACTTTGGGAATAAGGTGTTGGGCAAAGGGGGGGCTTGTGTGCAAGAATACAATCATAACTGACGTGATATCAAATATAAAACCTGACACGTTACAGCTCTTCTGCTTTGGCTCAAGGCACAAAACAAAATAGGACATGAGGCACTAATAAACTAAAAAACAAAACACATCACACTTTGATAATAAAGATGTAAAACTCTTGGTTTGTTTGGTTTTTTTCCTTTTATGAAATGCCAAAGTGGTGTTTTGGCTCTCAGCTCCACTCCGTTTGGAAACTAATGGTTTCCAAATGGAGCTGAACTTTAAAAAAAATAAAAAATGTGTGAAACAAATCCCCCCAAAAACCGCTGCAGCTAAAATTTGATGTGAAAACAATTAACAACACACAAACAAAGCCGCCTTCCTCTGAGCTACACCGCGCTCTAGGTGTGAAGTGTTTTTCAGCGTGGCTAGCCTTTATCAGCAGCATCTCGGAGATCTCTCCTCCGAGTTAATCCTCTTCCAGCCGGCGATAGCAGCAAGCGATAGCGCCAATGTCTTGTTACCAGCAACATATGTTCCCTTTCATACAACAGCAGCTTTCCAACCATTTAATGGGATTGTTGTTGTTGAGGGGTTTTTTTTCTTTTCTTTCAAAGCCGGCTTTACACAACAGTTTTCCTAGAAGTGGTTCGACATGTGCCCAAGGGGCTAAGATTGGCCTCCAGTAAGAGACTACTGAAAACACCTCCTCAACATGATGGGAAAGTGGATTTTCCAGCTTAAAAGCAGACTCATCTCTGCTCAGGGCATTATGCTGCGTTCAAAGAGATTAATAAGTGAGATGCTATTGATACGTCGCTGCGCTGCTCTTGGATCAGCACCGGTCATGTTCACTGACATCAACTAGTTTTAAAATAAGGCTACATGAATACAAGTCCACGTACTGTGATGGTTTTTTGTTCTATAATCCTGTAGCAGCAAAAAAGGAGGCCGGTTTTCTTGGAGCGCTCTTATCTCTGGAAAGTTCTGCAATGTTTGTGAAATATGCAATAATCAGACCTGCATCCAGTAATTCCCTGTAATAAATGTCTCGCGCTTAAGCACTTATCCAAAAACTTTCAAAGGCCATACATTTTTTTTTGCTTCCTTCCTAATTCTGCTGCCGTTAATGAAGCATCTCTGATGTTTCCTCACTCTTCAGTCAAGATATATTTTTCATAGCATTCATCAAAGTGAAGAAATCCCATGTTGTACTTTGATGTGCTTAACACAGTTTTAACTTGTGTCTCATTACAGAGATAATTAATAGTTTAATTAGCACCAATTCCCGCCAACTGACAGCTTCTCTGACACAGTCACGTGACATGAGAGGATACAAAACAGTTGCCTGTTTTTTTAAAGTTCACCAAGTTCTCTCGAGCTCATATTTGGTTTTCTTTAGCTCAGGTGTTTTGCGTCATAATGACCTAAAAACTTTTATTGCTGATGTTTTGTTAAATTTACTCCATACCGATGCAGTGAGCCTATGAGAACGCGCCTCACCAGGGGACAAAGTGCTCAAATATGTGAAATGCAAACAACTTAGGTGGATTAATTTTTAATTCTCATTACCTTGAAGCAAAGCAGTCTTTTTTTTTTCTTTTAAAGTGGTTTGGTTAAAAAAAAAAAAAAAAAAAATCAAGCTTTATGACTAAAAGTAATTATCTTTCTTCAGCTTTTTATTGTGCTTGCTGGTTGCAATTAACACTTCCTGGAATCTGAATGAGCATTTCAGAAGTGTTGAGTAGCTGCGGAGGCAAGCGCTGCAGATCAAAAAAAAAAAAAAAAAAGCAGAAGAAGAAAAAAGATCAAAGTAAGAGGGAGAGGAACGGTTTTTAGACGAGTTTACAGATGCTGAAGAGAGCTCATCACACAATGAGCAGTGAGTGTATGCTTCGAGAAACAGCGTGCGCCTCTTGTTCAGGCTCCGAAACAATAGCGAGTCTCCCAGCATGGGCGAGGGCCAGCAGCAAAGCCTCTGCTTCGAACTTCCAGTTTACGACTGCTCACAACAGTTTACAGCAGCCAAATTTCATTTTCTACTCCCAAATCCTATCGCACATTATCCTGTACATTGCATTAGAGCTCTAATCTTTCCTTTCTCTTCCTCAGAAGAAGAAAAGAGCGCCTTCATGATTAACCCACTTTACAGCAATAAATAAACGCATCATCCAGTAATGTACACCAGATTTAATTTGAAGGGGGGGGCAGAACGCTCAAATCACTGAAATGTAATGAAAAATAACACAATGCAGACACCAGTGGGTGCCTTAGGAATTAATTTGAATGCTCCATCATTTTTTCCTCCTTTTTACTCTTTGGATTGGGTTTTTTTTTTCATCTCAGCCAACTGCTGACTTTTCTCCTCTCCCATGCTGCTGCTGTAAAATCTTCAAAATATACAAAAAATTATAAGAAGAAACATGATCAGTCTGCCACACACACACACATATATATATATATGTATATATACACACACACACACACACATAAAGTCTTGTTCTTCTTCCTCCGTGTTTTTCACATGTAGCCCATGTTGCTTTTGGTTTCCCACCGCCTCTTCGCCTCAAAGCTGCAAAACAGAAAAAAAAAAACTTTGAAGCTCTTATGAATACATTTTAGCCATCAACTTCAATCACACTAGCTAATTCAGGCTTCGGCGGCTCTATCTTAACTGTACTTGAACCCAGAGTGGTCGCGCATGGCAGAAATGATGGCAAACATAAACATGAGACCAGAGACAGACGTCATACCCCCAGGCTATTTGCTTCTTCCTTTTCTGCGCTGCCCTCAAAGCTTCCTCTTCCTGTTTGCCTTGCACAAAGTCACGGCAATCAGCAGCTTGAGCGATTTTCACGGCCATCTATTTGGAGGCAGACAGAGGAGAGGCTCATTAGAGAATGAAAATCAGTCTGTGGCAAGAAAAAAGCCCCTTCTGACTGATGTGTGAGGGTGGCTTCTTGTCGAAGTCTCTGCTGCCTGCGATGCCTCCTCCACACCACAGCAAAACTGTCATTAAACCAAACGACACGTGAATGCCGTACAATCCTGCAGTCTAGCAAGTCTGGCGATATGTGACGTCAGGACTGAGTGCAACATATTTGACAGAATGTGACCACGAAAGCCTACATTATATATTTCATTCAGTAGGAATAAATGCTATTTTACATGTATGCAACAATAATTCTGCAGCAAACACCTGCTTATTTCTATGAATGAGATGTACAATATCTTACAAGTCATGAAGCATTTAAAAGAAAAAAAACTAAAAAATGAAGTCAATATGTGAGCAGCTCTTTTTAAAAGGTACATGGCAGACGGGTTGCCCCATCATAATGGAGAAAATCTGCTTCAACGTGCTCTGTTTTTATATATTATCCCAAAGCCTGCATAGTCAGGTCTGTAGCAGGACTCGATGTTCCTGTTTTTACTGAGGATTTGAACCTTCCTTGATGTATCTGAGCAGCTAAAGCTTCTTACACACTTTCTAAATGGATGCTAAACTTGGAAGTAGGGACAACACCTGCTTAGATTACAAAGAAAAGTGGAAAAAATATCAATATCTGCTTGTTTTCTTTGTATTTTGTCAAAGAGTAGCGAATAAAGTCACTCGGCTCTCTCACATTTTAGATGATAGATTAAATGTGACATTTTTTCTTCGAGGACTGCAAAGAATTTTTAGATGTTGTAGAGAACTAAAAGCTGAATATTATGCACAGGTCTCTACAAATATTAACAAAAAGTGTAGTTTTATTTTTTTGAACATGAGCACTGTTTCAATAAAATTCTCATCACTATATATTTGATGTATTTTAAGAGCTGTGTTTTTCAGCTTAGAGTTTACAGTCTTTCCCCCTCCATCCTCTCAATGCTGTTTCTTTTAGATCCTTTTTTTAATGTGCAAATGAAATACTAAACAAACAATGACAGACGATGTCAGCTGTGCTGCCTCCCCCCCTCCACTTCAAAAATGTTGCAAAGGCGTTTTCCACTCGTCTCCAATTGTAAAAGAGACTTTTTTTTTGGAGCAATGCAGGCAGTCCCTGAAATCAGAAGTGAAGAGAATGACCGTGACTGTAAGAGGCAAACATTCAAATCCCAGGGAAGGCATATGTGTGTATTGTGAAGCAGAATAATCCCAATAACCCCAGTCACACAGAAGCACAGGAAACAAAGGGAAAAATCCTGCCCCCTCTTTCACTCCTGAGATAGGTTTATTATTCAAGCAAAGGCAAACTTTGATAAACAACTTGGAACAATTTCACCAAACCTTTGGGTAATTCTTTGTAATATTCAGAGTACAATCAAGGGGGAAAGAAAGTCTTAAGGTAATGAAGAAATGTGCCACCACTGCGCCACTTGAAAAAAAAAAAGACCTGCTGGAAAAAAATGTTTCAATTATAATTAAGTGGGATAAACTTTATTAGAAAGACTGAAACTAAAATATCTCCTAATGCATGCTGGGATTAAGCAGGTCAGAGCGAGCAGGCAGGAAAAATTAAACTCTAAAGGCTTTTTATCACCATATTTCAGGAACCAAGGGTGTAAAATGTTCTAATTTGGGATACATTAAAAGCCATAAAGGTCTTTCAAAAAGATTAATGGTACTTTGCTTGGATTTAAGATAAGGGCTCCGGCTGGCTGCAAGTACTGGGCTCCGGCTAGGCCCTCAAGGCATTCATCTATACAGTCACTGGAAGATTTGTGAGAGAGTCTGCATAACCTGAAGCGTACATACTATGACAGTTCTCCAGTTCTTTGCCATTTTTATAGGTTTTAAATTCCTCTAATCATGTTTTCTCCTCTTTTCTCCTCCCCTCTCCTCTTTAAGAGAGTTATAACAAGGAGGGGGGACGGTTGCTCAAACATTTGCAGTAGATTTGCGAGCAGATAAAACCACTTCAGGGTGTTCCCTGCTTCTTGGCAGAGCAGCGTAGGTGCTAAATGCTTCTGAGTGGCTCTGATGCATGCTGAGATTATAAACCACACATTTATTAAATTGTTGACAAATCTGAGAACAGCTCTTGCTCTCTGTGTTTGTAAAGGAAAAAAAAAGAAAGAAAGCCACACTGGCTCATTCTGGGAGCAAATCAAACGAAACTGCATGATGCTAAATGGTTTAATTTGGAGATTTACTGACAGAGCTTTTTCTTTTTGCCTACACGAGGATTACCCACATTAACCTGCTCTCCTGTGGGGTTGCATTTGAAATGCAAAAGGTCTTGAAAACACGCCTTCCTGAACATTCCAAAAGCAAAATTAAAACCCACTTCCATGGCCCTCATTTCCCCCTCTTTTAAATTCACAACACAGCTTTTACTACATTTAAAGCATTAAAGGTCTTTAATATTTTCCCTGTTTCTTTTTTTATATCTGTTTAGTCTACACTCCCTGATTGTCTTTGCTGGGGCTCAACATTAATGTCAACCAAGTTACCTAGGAGACAGAACAGATCAAAGAGACAAAAAAAACCCCCCTCAAATGTCTGATTAATCAAGCCTGCAAACAGCTTATTTCTTTTAGCCTGCATGCAAGTATGAAAATGAGATTCCGAGAGCAGTACATTGTGCAGATTTGTTCATTCTTATCTGAACAAAGCCAGCGGCAGCTTATTTCATGGATCACTGGCACTGTCAGCGCTGTGGCGCCGAGCAGGTGACGGCTCCTCTTTCTGTGGCGAGAACAAAATTAGCAAAAAGTCGGCACAAATTAGCCTCTCATATTTTCAGTAATATGACATTATTTTTCATTTACTTTTTTGATCCACTTTTCAGGATTTTTTCCTCCCCCCTCCCCTTGCGTGCATCTTAGTGCCAAATCCTTTCACATCACAGGCTGGGGAAAAATAAGAATGGAAGTACAAAGCGGGAATAAAGGCAGGAGACAGGAAAACCTCCTGCATTCTTTGTTTATGTGGCTCCTAAAAGGCAATTCTTCCCACTCCACCACATATTAATGTACAATTAAATGTCCATCACATGCATGTTTCCCGTGCCTCGTTTCTCTCTCCCTCTCTCTCCTGTGTGGCCTGTGTGCAGCCCTGCTAAAAACAAGGTTTATTCAGAGGATTAATTCTCTGACCTTTGGAAGATTTGAAGGCAAAAAATTCAGCCTGCACAATGCTGGCACTGCAGCAGCAGCAGCAGCAGCTTAAGGCCACTAGGAGGGTTAAGTCAATAGTGCCGTTTTCTGTTCATCCATGTTTGGGTCGTCATGGAGATTCAAGCAGAGACCCAAACATGGGGCCTTGATACAAAAAATAAATACGTCAAAATTTGCATTGCGTGTGTGGAAATCACGCACAAAGTTGCTCATAATAACGCTTTCACACTTTGTTTTCATTTGTGTGTCTGTTTTACGCTGCGTCCCTCCTTTTGTAGCACAGGGATCATAAAAACATTGTGGCAATTAACCAGCCAGTGCAAAAAGACAATAGCTGAATGGGAGATGAGAAAAATACGTCTCCATGTGGATAAAGTGTTAAAGCTCCTATTAACAATATGAAATAAATGATGGCTTTAAGGAAGAAATGGCCTTAAATCCATTCATAAATTTCCTATCCAGGAAGCCTCTTCCAATTAAAACGTGTGAGAGGTGGATTAACAAGGGCTATATGGCTTTGCCTCACTAAATCACCTCCCCGAGCTGCTCTGCTGCATTTGACGTGTAAACGATTAATGACCAGCCTAATTCCCTTATCACACTACCTTAATGCCTAAATAATGTGGCCTTAGTCAACTTTGGAAAGCAGGGCTATATAAGAAAGGAATGAATATCAGATTAGGCAGCTTGTGTGTTATTTCAGCATAATTTCTTAGGACTGAGGTGGAAGGGGGAAGAAATACGTGTCTCTGGCTTCTTAGCCTCAGCGTTGCAGCAGGACAGGGAAGGTCAAAAGATCGAGGGGTCAATCAGCACCACCCATATCGTATTCAAAAGAAAAGATTTTACGAGATTTTATTTAGTTAGTCCGTTATTTAAATCTCCAAGGTGAAACAATAGGTTGAGGTAAAATAAAAAATCCGACCCTAGAATCAGAGGTGCTCTCTTGCTGCTGTTTTTATTATCAAGTCGTCTACAGATTATTTACATGATTCACAGTAAGTCTAACTTGTACTAGGCCTTTGGAGGGCCAGGTCAACACCCAATGATAGTCAGTTTATTGTTACAGAACACAAAGGAAAAGATACTGTCATTATTTCTGAAAACGACTCAAAGTGATACAAATGACTTACACAAACTAAGATTTTTTTTTTCCAATATAAGAAATCAAATGTTACATAAGGAAATATAGCTATTTATTATTAAAGATGCATCGAGTCTTTGCTCTACAGCTGCACTTTGTTAAAAAGGATACATTTGTTCATACCTGCTGGTTTGACTCCTGAAACAAATGATTATTTTGTTGATGTAAAAGACTGTTTTGTCCATCACTTGTCTTCAAATTGATTTCGTCCAACATAAAGCCAAAGGGCTGCTAATTGTACATACTGCTGAGCAGTTTAATCTATCAATACATTAGATTTTATAAAAAGAAGTAGTGCAATGTGGAATTAGTTATCACCAATAAAAGATCTTTTGGCCATTTTTTGTTATTTGGGGTTTTCATTTACTTAGTTCAGAAAAACTCTGTGGTGAAGCCAGACTATAAAGTTGAAGGAAATTAAAATAATAGAGTAAAATATCTAATTTTTTTAATGTAAGCAGAATATGTTGTTACTGTTTTCCAATAGCAAACAAAGTAATTATGTAATGGACAAACTGCCATAGCTTTTCTTAGGAGCTTAACAGTGATCGTAGAAAAGGTAAATCACTGATTGTCAATGTCTAATAATGAAGGATAAACAATTACAATGTGTCACTGTTTTCATTATAATACAGTCAGAATATCATAGCACGCACCTTCATGCTGTTATATTCCCACTACAGTGTCAGTTTTCTTTGGGGCAGCCTCATTAGAGCTTTTTGTCATCTTGCCTCCTCTTTGACAAACAGAATTACACGGAAAGCTAAAAACAATGGCACTTCAGGGAAGGCACAGGAGAACAGCAATGTCTCCATTTCCTTTTCTAGTAATCTGATCCTAGATACATACAAGATGTCATCTTTAGGGAATAGACAAAAAAAAAAAAATCTCTGAAAGTTCGTCTGCTTTGTGCCATTTCATTATCTCGCCTCCTCTGAGTAGGGTAGGCTTATTAGCAAGCTTTGAACTCACACTTAGAATAATATGCCATCAACAGTTTTATAAGCTAATTAGAAAAAAACTGTTTAATTAATGAGTGACTGGCAATAAAATGGCAATCATGAAAAAAGAAACCAAGGGTGCTAAGCTTCCACTACCACCAATTAAGGCCTAATTACAAACAAATTATATATGTGTTTTGCTGTGGGCTTTAATTTAAAAAAAATGGCTTTAATTAAAAGAGAAAACATGCTAATTAATTAAACAGCACACAAATCTACATTGAAAAGTATGCTTTGTCTATCAAGTAATTAATGAAATACAATAATCCAAATGAGATTCCCAGGCATTTGATAAAAGCTTAGTACCCATTTCAAAATCCATTTCAAAATTAATGGGCGAAAATTTAATGTGAGTCATCCAGAGATACAATAAAAGTTCATTCAGTGATAAATTGCTTATGCTGAAGGAAAAATGAACAAAGAGGAGAGTTTCCCTGAACTCTCTGCGAGGTGGCCTGGGGGGGCTCGCAGGGGAGACGGAGTCAGACTCCTTCTCTGATGTGGGGCGGGGAAAGTCAAAATCTGATAAAGCCTACTTTCCACAAAAGCGCCGCTCATTAATTTTTTGATTACAAACACAGGGCATGGCGGGGGGAAGGTGGCGAGAAGAAAAAAGGTGTTAAATAACATAAATATCATGAAACACTCTTAGTTCAGCTCTTTGTTTCAACTAAGCCACCATGTCTCCTCTGACAAAATGCCGCGCCACCTTTGTTTCACAGCGTTTAAGCGAGGCTTTCCAAAGGGTAGATTTCAAGGACAGTGGGGCTTTTCCTTTCAGCAGCTGCACTATTGAAATGCAAGCTAGAACATAATGAGGGATGTTATAACCATCCGCATGTTCAAAAGCTACAGAAACTATAAATGGCTCCAGTTAATACATATTCATATGGCTAATTACAATACAATCTATTAGGAGGGATTCATTTTTAAACAGTTTGGATGTAGCACGTTATTATTACTCAAAGTGGCATAACAAGAAAGCTCCACGACAAAAGGTCAATCCGGACTACATGTAGCAGTTCCGATATCCAATTAAATCACCAAATACCAGTATAGGCCTTAAAAGTTCAATGCCGGTCAGCCTCTGGTCTAAAACATACTGGGCCGTGCATAGTTTGTTGTTGGTGGTGGTTTTTCTGTTGCAGGGCATAGGCTGAAAAGAAAAACTGTCTTTTAAGACACCTTCTTTGTACTTGTGGCCATGTACATGGGGCTGCTTCCATCCTGATGGTGAGGCCAGCAGCAATGCAACATAGTTTTTCATTTTTCATATCCTTAAGCTCCTGCAAGTCATGAAATACACCCGACATCCATGTTTGTGGCAGACTACAGAGAGTTTCTGTTTTGAAATGTTAATGCCACTCTAATAACTGTGATGACAGCCATGGGGCAATAAAAGGCTAACACAACATGATGGTCTTTTGTAAAGAAATATACCCACTTACTGTATATGAAGCAAATGTACGGATACATTCAAAAACAGATCAGCGGCTCTGTTTAATAAAATAGATATTTCATTTTTCCTGTTGATTGAAGTACTACAATGAGAATGTGGATTAGTGCAGCAAAGACAGTAGTTTACATTAGTGTCCGATTTAGAGTACAGTCATTATAGAATAAGTAGTCATTGTTCCGAAAATTGCATGGTTCTAATAACCCTTCAAAGGACTTAGAATAATTTGTAATAGTAAGCTGGCTACATGTCGAGAGGTGTGCCTGTCTCCCAATGAATGACACGCAGCATAGGTTCCAGGCTCCCACCCCTGCGGCCCTGAATTGAATCGTTAACAAGTAGGGTGGATAGAAAAGATGGATGGATATAAAATTTTTGAGTGTGATAACCTGATAGCTTAAATCATATTTATTTAGATATTGAAAGCACCTTATTATGGTGTCCCACAGGGATCAATCGTTGGTCCACTGCTCTTCCTGTTACATGTAAATCACAATCACACAAATTCCAGAAGTAATTTTGAATGTTTTGTGTGACGCTGATGATTTAATGGATGATTTAAGCTTTTGGGGGGTTTTGTCAACAGGTCAGACTCAAATCTGGGCCGCTGCAGTCTGACCATGTGAGCTAAAGTGGCACCCAGTCAAAAAGTAGAGTTAGATGTAGAAATTGAGTAGATTTCAGTACCTTATAGTCGTGTGAAAAAGTAAGTATAACACTTTGATTGCTTTGGTTTTACTGCATTTGATCCTGTTTGATACAGTGACTACAGATAAACATAAGATAACATAAGATTTTCTTTACTACTTATCAGTTATAATCTTTTCATACTAGCTCATTTACCAGGAACAGAAAAATCAATCTGCTAAATATGAGCTGCTGGATGCTATCAGGCCTCATGACATGCTTTGAGCCGTTTATAGTGTATGTGTCTGTCACTTCTTGTTATGCTAATTACAGAATTAATTAGCCCGTACGCAGCTTGCTGCAGAGTAAAATAATGTGCAGTAATCAAAGGATGGAGACCAAGTCTTAATTGGAGGACTTGCACCTTTTAATCTACTGAACTATTAAGACTACTTTAGAGGCAAGGAGATTTTTACATTGTTTTCTGTCTTCTAAAGCATGTGAAAAGAAATCTAAATGCGCTGAGGAGGATCAACAGGCATCTTTATGAGAAAAGAAACTGTCTGTATAATTTATTAAACTACATTAGGAAGCTTTGGAAATGCACTGTAGACAATAATAAAAATTTCTTTAGAGGGGTAATATGTTTATTTAAAAATCTGAGCATGTCTTCACGAATTAATCTAAAAACAAAGGCTTTCAGCTTTGAAACATATTTAAAAACCGTAATGAGAATAAAAACCCACAACCTGCAATATCCAAGCCGCGTGTCTTAGAAGTTTGACAGATGAAAGAAAACATATCTCAGAATTTATAAGGAGCCTTCAAAACAGGGTTTTACCAAATTGTTTTAATGTTTAGATTAAAAAAACGTAAGAAAGGAAGTAGAGCAAATGGAAATCATTAATTGACTTGTGGGAGCTCAAAACAGCAGAAACAAACATTTCCGTCTTACAAAAGAGGGGATTCTGACAGCAAGCTCTCTATCTTTCTTCTATTTCCCTTTGCTTTGAGGAGATAAGTGGGAATGCATTAGATTGAGGATGAAAATACTCTGAAACATTGTCATCCAACATGTACCAGCATTTTCTTTACAAAACAATGCCTAGAGGGACAAACAGGCCTCTTTAGTTCTTCACAGCTGTCGGAATGCTTTTGCATTTTTCGCGAAGAAAACCTGTTCCTATTCTTCGAGTGAAAAGCCTGCCACAATCATGTCAGGATGTTATGACCGTAAACAAATTAAACATCTAAGCAATTCCGTGCCAAATGAGCCACTCAATTATAACCTTGAAATTGATTCTGGCCACAGCGGAGATTATTGATCCTCTAAATGTTTGTCACAGTGCTCCCGTCAACGTGAACAGGAAGGCGGTAAACAAACACTCTGGTCCTAAATGCTATCTGAAATACAGGCTGCATTAATATACACTATAATCCTTTATAACTGATTCAGAATCCCTTAAACTTTCTGGCTTTTAGCTTCCATTTCTCTCCCATTTTTTTTTCTTTTTTAACTATGAGCAGGACTGCTTGTCTTTGTATTCGAAAGAAAACCTGTACAACTTTGCATCAGCTAGCATTTAGGGATTTAAAAATAGTCAAATCTATACTCTCTTGAAATGAAGTTATCACTGCCTAACAATGAATTGCGGCTGCCAAACTGCTGTCAGGTCCCATCACGGCTCTGGCAAGACACAAGGCAGGTGCCAGGGAGGCGAGAACCTCAGCTCAGGCTAAAACCAATCCACCAGCGCTCTAAGAGGCTTTCTGAAAGTACAGCACAGGTGCCACTCACAAGAGCTTTCATTTAACTCCCTCATATTCGATCACTCTGCTCGCAGTTAGAATGGAAATATGAAGGGGCTCTAATGCTTGCACACCAATGTCTATTACACAATGGAGATACTAGGTCACAAATGTAATGCTCACACAATTAGCACAGTTGATATTTTCATTTAGAAACCTCCTTATCCATTCAAGAGGTTCTGGTTGCAATTTGTTTTTCGATTACTTGCTTTAAATCGAATCATATCCAGATTTTTTTTAACGAAAGAAATCACATCATTTGCACCTCCTATGTTTCTTCTCCACAGCGAAGCCAGTAATGGCTCTAGCTGCCGTCCACTACGTGAACATGAGAGTAAAAGTTACATTTTTGAACACCACGTTTAAATAACTTTAATTTTTCTGTTGAGCAGCGTTAAATGGACGGCCCCTCCCACCTTATAACTCCAAATTGAAATCCTCAGATGCCAGGAAAACCTGAGCCTGTTCCATCTTTTTGTTGCCACTATTACAAAATGAAAATGCTCATGCGACGCTGTAAGCAAAATGCATCATAAAACAAAGAAGTTTAACTTTGATGCTCCGGCGGAGAAGTAACGCTGCAGCTGTATGTCTTTTTAACCACAATTATGTGTGTGTGGGCTACATTTTATGCTAAATTAGTTTCAAACCACTTGATCCTTGATGCCTGCCAAGGCGGTTAGTTACAAAACTTCAGGCACTGCATTTAGGGACATGTACACTTCAAAGGTATGAAACTCTTACCTGGAGAATGATTTAACAGTTGGCTTGAAAGCAATGTACCCTTCATTAAAAAGCAGAGCCAAAAGTCCTTTAGACACTGCCGCACTTCAAAACTAAGGGGAGGGCTTTCCATTAACTCAATGGAAAAGAGCTGCAGGACTGAATGGTGGATGTCTGCGTGTGTTTTTGTTCCTCTATGTCTTTGCAGCAGAAATGGCCACGGATCCATTAGCCTGATTTGTCACAGCGGGAGCACCCCAAAGATCTCTTATCAGCACAACGTACCTCTCGAGTGGCGAGTCTGTCGCTCATCTCCTCCGCCTTTGCAATGTCCCCTTCAGCTATGGCCCTCTCTATGCTCTTTTCTAGGCCGGACTGCAGAAGAGGGGAAAAAAAAAATCGGTTTTTTTTTTTTTTTTTGAAATAGGGGTAGAGAAAAAAAAAAATCAAAGAGTAACTTCAAAAGTCCCCAGGGCCTTATTTTTAATATGATTGCCATTACTACAAATATGTAGATTTCGCTTCACAAATGAAAACCTTTTTGATTGGATATTAGTGGGGAAATCTTAGAAATGCTACAGGAGATTACCAAACATAAATGTGACTCTTTAATTACACATTTCCATTACAGGCCTAAGCAGAGGGGGGTGCCGAGAAGCCCCCGGTCACTGATGGCAAGGCAGTTCTGCTGTGATGAGACTATCTCAGCGAGCCGAGTACCAGATTTCTTCAGCCCCCCCAAATTTCATCATGGTGGAAAAAAAAGATACACTGGAAAGAAACTGCAATTATTAATGTGTCCCCTCTGATGTATTGTTGACTCACTGTAAAAGTACAGTAAAGTAAACATCAAGTTTTAAAACGCAGAATTTTATTAATTTTTTTGACTCCGATTGGTCAGCTCTGATTTAGTGCGCTCATTACAGTTCAATGTCCTGAACGTACCCGATCCGACTCGTGAACTCAGTTATCACCAGCAGTTTCTCACAAGCAGAACTCAAACGGACAGACGGTCATCGTTTATGCTGTGAACTGTGTTTAAGGTTAGGGTTTGGAGAAGCTGCTGCCAGATAAATAATCACATCTGGCAACTGTGATATAGTTTTTCCTCAATTACCTCACTTCAAATTGTTCGAAAGACTTGCCAGACTCGAAATAATATATTAATTACAAGGATCTGCATTTGAGTGATGAAAGAGAACCTCATTATGATAATGTGGCAAGTTCTGTTACATCCAGCTTGGCACCCCATTCAAAATGAGGCTAAATTCACAAAAAAAAAAAAAAGAAAAAACCCTCAATCTTATGCTGCTGAGATAAATTAAGCACAAAATACTCCAAAATAATCATTAAAGGGATTTCACATTGAAATTAGAACAGTTCCCATTCATTGGTCAATCGTAATGTTCATCAAGCTTGCAAATATTTTTGCTTCATTAGCAATTTGCAATCGTTTTGCATTAAAGGTTTGGTCATCTTTAAGAGCTGAAATGCACTCAAATGGAAGAAAGTTCAGTTTTACATTTTTGTCTTTGTTCCAGCTGCAGTCACAGAGGCTGTAACCATCTCATCTTCTGCCAAGCAACACTTGGATTTTCAGTCTTTTTGCAGGTGAAGAAAAAAATCCTACATCTCACTTGAATCTTAACCACGCTAGAAAGCAGATTCACCCTAATCTTATCACTAAACGTAGCTGAGCATAATCCCCAATGTACTTCTCAATGTCAGGTTGAGTTATTATAAAGGTCCCCCTAATCCACATGTCATATCACGTAAAACAATGAGACGGTACAGTGGCAACGAAACACAAAGGATGTGAAGGTGTTTCTAACAGCTAAGACAGACACAGTATTAAACCTCAGAAGATAAGTTGGAAGGCAGTCTTTGTTACCTTCGGAGGGGGTTTGGAACATGCAGGGGGATGAAATCGATCATTTACACCAAAATACTGCTTAAGCTCATCCCAGTGCTTCTCCCGCTCCTCTTGACGCTCTCTGCTGACAGAGAAAATGTCTGTTAATGCTCATGTAGACCAGCATTGCAATAAGACATATATCGTGTCCATCTTTTTATTAACTTGACTGTATTTCTTTTGTTACCCTTCTAATCAGATCTATGTGTTTTTCATACTTTGTGGCGACAGCATTTTGTAAGGAATTTGCCCGTAAGGATAGTTTGACAAACAGGAAAGGAAACATCCTTCACTTTACCTGACTATTCATAGTCTGTAATGTTGTGTAACAGTACCTTGTTTCTGCAGGTTCCCCACTTTCTGCTCCTGTGAAATTACACGCACAAGACAAACAAGTTAATGATACGTAGGTTTCTTCTGTATGAGTCTGCCTGTCAAGTTCACTTTACATCAATGGCCACGTACAGTCCACTTTGATCTTAAGTGGGCCAAACCAGTGAAATTCCCCTTTATGTAGTAGTTTAACTGCATAAGCAATACCTGAGCTATCTCAATATAAGAAAAAGAAGTGCAATTTCAACATAGTGCAATTACACTGTCGTTTAATTGTTTAACATCATTACATTGGGGGAGTACGAATGATTTCGGGAGAAGTCTTTATCAGTAGACCGAGCTGTCAAAATGTATGACAATATAGTTAAAATGTACATCTTCCTTCAGATTTTCCAAAGACATCCAGTAGGCTGGACTGGAATCTTTGTCTGGCCCCCGGGCCTTATGTTTGGCACCCCTGATATTACTTCAGTTGTTAGCTATACCATGTGTACCAATAAGTTGCTCGACTACCTTTAAGGTAAGTTTCTATCAAATACAAAGGTTTATTTTCTTACAAATTGACCAATATTTTGTCCACTGGAAAAATGTGCAAACAATTAGAGCCTGACTGATGAACTAGTTGGCCAATATTATCAACCAATCTATCACTAGCCTATCACAAATATATCAGTATTATAAATACATTTTGCTATAAAAGGTGCTTATTTTATAAACACTGTCTTCACACAGTATGTCCAGCAGAGCTACTCAAGTTTCACTTCTTCCAAAATGCTCTGCAGTATCTGCAGCACCTGCAGCAGAGCAGAGTAAGGTACTAATATTGGCCAATATATTGATATTGGAACTACTGAATTACAAAAACTCCCCCATCTGTTGGATGTAGAACTACATTACCTTTCTTTCGCTTTCTTCTTTTCCTTTTTCTTCTGTCTTCTGTGACCTTTAATATCCTTATATCATCTTTCTTCCTCCGCAGATCCTGGAATTTCTTAAAGACACATACAAAGTGAATACAGCATCACTGCTCTTGATTCTTTTCTGCTGCAGCTGTACAGATGTGACATACGAAGAGGGCTTCAAAACCCTGCTTTTCTCACTTCAGATGAACCGTTAGCTTAAGTCTGAGCTGGGCTGGGGGGTACTGCAGCAATAGTAAATGTAAACTTAGAGATAGTTAGCGTGAAGCTAACTTTCAGAGTTAGCTTCATTTATACAGGCATCACTAAAACCAAAGAGGTTAGCCTGTACCTAGAATGAAAAATAAGATCAATACAACATACTTGCCACATTTCTTGGGATATGCCAGGCATACTGCATGTCGGAGAGTCACTGGCTGCAGTGTGAGTCGATTGTGACTCCTCCAGCGAGCATGTGTTTTTAGCAGAGCCCTTTTCAAATTCCCTCTTCTCGTCTTCTAAATCGCCCGGCTTGTCCTCCTCGTCATCTGAACTGAGGTCGTCTTCGGTTAAACCACTGGGCAGGAGTCCGCTGTACATAACGAATCAGTAGATTATATTCAGCATATACGGGTAATTTATGATTGCACTGTATTTTAAACGGTCCGTAATAGGTAAACTACAGATTTCCACAACAGTTGTTAGGAACGACTGTCATTTCCGGGTAAACACTGCGACGCTGCCTGCTAAATGGCACCGATTGGCTGATCGCAAACAGCGCTGAGCACAACGTCCAATCAGCGTTGTTGCTAAACAGTGGAGCACGAGGACTAAAAGCAACCTCTTATTGGCTGCATTGGTAGGAACTTTTAAGAAGTTCAGGTTTTATTTAACATATTCCTTAATATTTTCCTAGTATTCGGGTAAGGAGGTATTTTAGCTCCGAAGGAGCTCAAGCTTTACAGAAAAGTGAAACAGCTGCTGGACCGTTTCTAATTGAGGTGAGCCGGGCTACTGACAGGTCCGTGAATTACCAGGAATCATTCAAATGTTAACCTATATTTGTGTTATGTTCTCTGTGAGATAAGCTTCATTCTCTGACCAATAGTTCGCAATTTGCTTAAAGTGCTTTGGGCATTACATTATTATTAGAATGATTAGCATGCAAATCTTGTATAGCCCCCGGCACTGGCAGAGGCATCTAGCCTTAAATTGCTCTTTCACACTCATTCTCATTAGACTCTCTTTGGTTGCATCTTATTGCAAGGCCCATAATATACATAAATTACAGTCTGTATTTTCTGTGCTATGCAAGTGTAGCATAATGGGGAAGACCAGTGACACTGATGTGTATGTAAAACGGCCTAAAACCAGTGCTCAGGTAAGCCAGACATTAAAAGGGAAACACACCTTAAGTTTAAACATAAGTATTGCGTGCTGTACTGGAGGAGAGCTACAGGACCTCCGTTTTTCTTTCTTCAGTCAATTACCTCAAACTTCAAATGTTTATAAGCCACACATAAACATTTCCTCAATTAAAATGATGTAGTGTAAAATTATCACTTTTTCAATAATTAACTGCTGAATCTATGGAAATACATTATAGAAAATGTAGTTGAGTAATTGGGGGGGGGGATTCAATAGAAAATGTCAAGTATTCTCTCGCTCCACTTTCTGAAGTCTGTTGTTTTCTCTTAAACACACATTTCTTGGGTTAGTGAGCCTGTACATGGTTTTATATTCAGGGTTTAGGTATTGAGAGTGTGCATATTTTATGAGCTATAAGCTATGTTTTCAAAAAATAATTGGTAAGTTGTTCAGTAAGAGTGTTGTGCTATTAATGTAATATGAAAAAAAAAGTAAAAGATGGGGACCTTGCTCTCTCCTTGACCTTCCTGCAGCCTAAGATGAGAGATGTTACTTAGTTTGCTTTTGCTAAATGAAGTGCACATTAAAGCTGACTGATAAGGCTTATACTATATTGAATGTCATGGAAAACGTGAAAAAAATTCTCTATCTCATCCTCGGAAATATGCAACCATTAACTGGCATCGCTCACTCAGCATAATCGCTGCGTTAATTACATGTGTGACAAGCTGATGAGCACATCAGTGTCTGAAGGTAAATGAGAGTCACAAAGTCCTGTTAATACTAAACAAATTTGGCATTGCAGGTCTGAATCATTTCCTTATTGATTACTAGACTTTGTGTTCTATTTCACACTTGAATTAATGTCTCTCAGCTTTCCCACCACCCACCTCTCTCTCTCTCTAGCTGACTCCCTCTCCTTGTTTCCATCTCTCCCTGGCATGTGCTCCAGTTCATTATTTCTGTCATTTCTTGGTAATTTGGAGTTGGCTGTTTAAAACTTAGAGCCTCTTATTAAGTTTTGGCCATGGTGGATAAGAGGCAGGACTGTAAGAGCACAGAGATAAACTAATCATCTTAAAACCCTAATTATTAGTATCTTACTGTGACAGACTGTTTTTGCGAGGCAGCCAAATTGAGCCTCAAATGAGGAAAGGCATATCTGTGGAAGTGGTAATAATTTTAAGTCATCTCGATCTGGCTTGGTGTGGCAGAATTCATTAGTGCAGATTAGCACTGTGTGTACAAAGTAAATGAGATATCTAATAGCAAACGTGGAGGTCTGGGGACTCTTAATTTCCTCCCCAGTATGAGCGATGATGTTAAGAGGTGATTATATATATATTTTAACACTGTGTAGATTTGTCTGCTCCTTAGCCAAGCAGTTACACTAAACAGTGCCACTAAACTGTCGACCTCTCACCTCGCTCTGTACTTCAGCTGCAGAAAGGTGACAAAAATGAACCCCAAATCAGATTACACTGTGTTACTCTGATGCAGAGGCAAGCTGTTTTTTTCTGTGAGGATATGAAGGGAGTTAATTATGTGTGTAAGGAGAAGGTTGGGGAAAAAATAATAAGATTACAAAGAATAATTTGCTGATATAATTACACCAAAATTGGGTACACACAATCGTAAAATACATGTATTGCTTGACCTGGGTTAGCCAGTGAAATAAATCCTCCTTCTATAGCCTTTGTTAATTTGTTTTTATCATCTCCAAGTGGTGTTTGTGCAGGCAGTTCAATTTGCATGTGTAATTCCACTGTGCAAATTGACAACAAGTAGATAATTCGAGGAAATAGGCTGGTTGCAGGCCCCTGCTATCTTCCCATGCCTATTCATTTTGAGGAACCGCTGAGGCATGAAACTCATACATCAACTATTTCCTGACAACGCTTAGGCTTATTGTCCCCTAAAATGTCATTACAGCCATTATTTATGAAGCTAATTCATTTATTAAACCATATTTACTCTGACAGAATTTGTCACATTCTATCCATATCCTGAGCATTGCTTTTGAACATTGTCTCACAATGAGTATGTGCGAACACGTACGGCCTCACAAAGTTTTGTATCAGCCCAATTTGCCTCGATAATAGTTGGAATATTGCGACAGGAGTTCTGCGGTTTTTTGACTTTTAAGGGAAACTTTGCTAGAAGCTCGTACCGTGTGTCACAGAAGTCCTCTAAAAAGTACTTTGGTAATAGCTGACATCCCGCTTTGTGTTTTTGTCCTAATAGAGACGAGACTGCATAAACGTAATCAGATGGAATATTTTAGTAGCATTGATAAATCTGCCCTCTGACAGCCCCCTTCTTAAATGAGTATGTATTAGTCACTTTTAATGCATTGCAGTAAGGCTGAAGAGTTCTTACGTCAAGCCTCCTGGCCTGTTGCTGCTGACTTATGGATCTGTCAGTTTAGCGCCGCGTACTTCATGACAGTGTGGATAATTTGCAATTGTGAGCAATGAAGTAACACATAGGGGGGTCATAAATTTTAATGTTACATGTTCTCCCTGGATAATTCCGTCACACCATTCTCTCGTATCTCTTCCTTTGGACTTACCTGTCACCCAAAAGCACTTATCACAGCAGTGGCGATGAGTTGTGTTTGAACTGTTTTACAATATTGATTTGGAGGCATGACATTTTAATTAATACTGGGTGTTAGCTGTCATATAGGCCGCCAGCCTCATTGGTTAGAGTATGAGACAGGCGAGGTAGGGGCAACGGAGATAAGACTAAAGCACTTACAGTGAAAAGGCTGTAAAAAGGGATCAATGTGGAAAGAGAGAGACAGTCATGGGTTGAATTTAAGGTAGAAAAAACAGTAATATCTGCGCTCACTGTATTTCTGTCAAGGTCTATTCTCTCGCCAATAACACAAATCAGTGAGACACAGCGTGCCTTCTGTCTTCCACAGGTTGCAGAGTACATCGTGTTATTGGGAGTCTGTGTTGCCAGCAAACCCAGAGAGAGTCTGCGTGCTGAGAGACGACCAGGGGGAAATTAGGTAACTTTGTAGCACTCCATTGAACAGCAATAAGCTTTTAGGGCTTAGCAAGCATAAACACATTAAACTGATGAGATTCATCAGCACTCTTGTGTCAAATCTATCGTGCCCAAAGGCAGAGCTCAGCAGCAGCAAAGTGCAGAGAAAGAGAAGGGTTGGCGACAAACCAGTGCTGTTTCCTCTGGATGTTTGCTGGTTTATCCAAACAGAGTCAGGTGATCAGCTGGAACCTCAGAGTTTGATAATGATACACAGTGCTACCCCTGGAAGAGCAGAAATGTTTAGCCATTGTAGGGTCAGAACATTGGCTCGAATGATCAAAAGATTTATTTTTTATGTTAATTCACCAGTTTACTATTTCATCATTAATTAGTCAGTTAATTACAAATGAAATACAGGGATTGGATCAAATATGAAAAAAAAAGTAGTAAAGTGTTTGCAAAAACCACCAGATACCAAAGTAGTTTCTTAAATTTGTTTACTTAAATTTACGATAAACCTTGCTGGTCAGAAATATTTCACACCAAAGAGTGCATACGCCAAATTTACAGCAACAAATACAAATACAGGTTGTTATATACCATGCAGATAAGAGCTGAACAAGAAACTACCTATCCATGTTCGTGTTTTTTTTACAGATGTATGATATTGTGAGTTTCCCTACGTACAGTACAAATACTGCATGTAAAATTTTGGTTTTCAGCTTAAAGCTTTGGTAAAAGAACAAAATATTGAGTATAATTAAATCTGTGTATGAACTATGTAATGACTAAAAAAATAATTATTTGCAAAAAAAAATCAAGTTAAATTCATAAAGCTTTACGAAATGACAAAAAAGATACATTTGCAACGTTAAGGTTGTGTTTCTAGCTGAATGAGACTTATCAGTTCACTCATTTCAGGGCAATAGTTGTTATAGATGTGCACCAGATTCAAACCTAGTTGGAACTGAATGCTGAACAGCATAGCGCTAAACATTAGCACATGTTCATTTGCAGCTAGTTCACCATATTTGGTATTTAATTGGTGTAATCTCAGAGCTGCAAAGCTGGAGGACCTTATGCTGATAAAATGATACATTTAAATTGAAATATTTCTTCTCAAAGGTAAGAAGGCCCTTCAACTTTATTTCACCATTTATCTGTTGTCTGTTCTTTTCCAAATCATTATAGCCTCTTGCCTTCTGGATAGTTTCACTGGAGGCAGCCAGATCGGCATGAAATTAGCTCGGTTTGAATCTTTATATGGTCCAATCAGATGAGCTGAGATTTAATCTTTGCTGGCCTGCCCTACCAGAGTCCGACCCCTCAGATGAAATGGACTACATATTCATAGGTTCACTTGCATGGTTGATTATAGCAGCATAAATGGAAGGTACAACCTCTCTTCTGTTTTTCTTTATTCCAATTTTCCTCTGTCTGAGAGTGAAGACTGAATATTAAATGTGCATTCCCCCTCACTGAATATGAGCAAATCACAATTTATGCAAACACACAGTGCACATCTGATCTCATTTTTGAAGTTGTGTCTTTTTTAAATATCCACATTTTAAAATCTACTGTATAATACACATAGAAGTGAGCGTTGTATTTATATCGAAATAGTTAGCATGCTCTCAGAGCTATTTACCCTGACATAAAATAATGTCTTGAAATAATGGGGGAATATTACCTGATGAATTAATTATGATGATAGCATCTAGGGTAGGAGGCTTAAATGCCATCTTAAATTACATGCAAACATTAGAAAACTTTCAACTTGTCTCATTTGCATGAAAGAGGCAAAACTATGCATAAATATAAAGGCTTCCATGGTGAAGGAGACCTATACTCACCAGGATGTAGAAATTAGAAATGACAGACACGATGATAGCATATGTATAAAAGCCTGTATGTATGTTTTTAAGTGTCTCATACATATGCATATATACACATACATATCACAAAGGTTATCGCTTATTATTTTAAAACTAAATTTGTTTTCCTAATGATGCTGTGGCAATTTTCCTATTGCTATGTTTGAATGTCAGAAGTGATTGTTTCCTGCACAGTTCTCAAATTTTAATTGACTTATTGCACAAATGGCAATTTAGAAACAGGAAATTAAAGTGGTTATTTCCCAGATAACAAATGAACTGAATCAAAATACTGATGTAACTCATTGCATTGTTTCGTTATGTGCACTGTGCAACAAAGTCGGATAAAAACATGTAAAAGAGGTTTGGTGGACGAGATCTGATGGGAGGATGTCTACCTAAGAATACACTGGAAATCCAACATATGAAGTGATTTCTAATCATGTTGTTTTCTAAATATGCCCTGCTGGTCTTCTTTTGTCATAATAAAATAAGGGTTTTGTTGGCAATTTTTTGGTCCAAGTCAATCTCTTTTACCTTTAGCTTCTCAAGCAGCTCTTCTACATTTGCTTATTGAAGCCACATGTGCTTCATTGTTAGAATATTTTAGATGCCTTGTATTTGTGTTACAGTAAAGAATGAATTCTTTCTTCTCTTTGTCTCTTTCCTTTTTTCCTCTTTCTTCCTCCCTTCCTTCACAAAAGAGTTCAGTACTAATTACGCTCACACACACCTGCAGTAAGTTCACAGGTAAGCTCTCCATCACGGCATCATGGCAAAAAAAGCCCCCATATTGTGGAAATCTCCTTCTCCTTGGAGAAAGAGAAGAGGAGAGAAAGTGGAAGAAGGAATGCCTTGCCTTCCTCATTACACTGCTGTCATTTACTCTTCATCCCCCGTACTCTTTAGTGGCATTAAGACGGGATGTAAATTTGACAGTTAACGCTGTTAGAAAATGGCTAGTTCAAGAAGGGCAGGAATTAGAGATGGGCATTAGGCGCTGATAAGCTCCTTTCCTCTGCCGCGGCGGCTGCTTAACATTCATGGGAAAGTCATCATCAAACAACGTTATCACAGCTCTGTTGACGGCTGAGGAACATCATCACTATGATAATTTTTTTATAGCTGTGAGCCAAAAAAGCACTCTTTTATTTCAGCGGTTTGTTAATGAGATAGGAGCTTGTTGGTATGGGCAAATGCAAACTTGCCACTCTCCAGCATTTGTTTGAGTCCCCCCCACCAAACCTCCTCCTCCTCCCATGACTCCTGCTGCACACCCCCACTCCCCCTCCACACTGTTTAATGTTGCAGCGAAGAGGGGGGGGGGCATTTTTATGTACTCCTTTCGAAGTGCTCTGTGTACATTGCTGAAGGAGGGCCTTTATGTGTACCTTTGCAGATCAGTCGCTCAAAGAGAGGAAAACACGGTTATATCAACAAACACTCTCTCCTAACAGCCCTGTAGCTGGCACCTGTCACTCACCTGGGATTTAGCCATAGATCTGAATAGAGGGAGAATTTCGATAGTTATTGAAGCTGTGTAAACTCCCAGCAGCAATAACATATGACCAACCCTCCTATTAATGATGAAAAGGCTACTTAAAACTGTTGGATCTTGGGGCCTTTGGTAATTACAACTGTAAATCATTTCCATTGTTTCTTTCTATGTATTTATTGAGCTCCTAACAGTTCAGTTATGAGTAAGCTCAGATGATGATTTTTTTGTTTTGTTTTGGGTTTTTTGTGCTCAGCTACCAGTGGAGCAATGCACATGTGTGCTAGCTGCCAAAGCTAAGCAGCTTTCTTATGGATAGGGATAGAAACTGTGGGCTGTAGATACCAGAATCAGATTTTGGCTTTATCATTGTTTGTGTTTGTGGAGTGGGTTAAGAGAGATTTAATCTTTAGAAATCCTTACTGAGGGAGTTGAAAAATCATCTCTAGTTTGCTCTAATTACTTCTAAAAGTTTTGTTTGCACTGTAGTTAGCATGCAAAGGTGCGGTGATGTATAATGTAGTTGTAAAAGTTTATTAGGAAAGCTCAGATTTCAGAGAATAACTGTGATAAACAACATACAGCTTGGTCTTGGCTTTTGTGAGATGCCAATTTAGGTATTTACTGTGAACGTGACCCAATATTATTCTGAGTGGAGACAAAACAGAAAACGTACATGCATATGTAACACTGGTAGTTGGATATTAAGTATGTCACTACTTTTCAGTGTTTTACCTGATTCAGAAATGTCTGCATGTATGACTGCAAAATTCGCATAGATGACACACTGTCAGTGTGTTTTAGTTCTCTCCAGGTGACGAGAACTTACTTTATGTGGAAAGAGCTGCAGTGCCTATTCAAGAAATGACATATATTCTGGCATCCAGCAGGAACATCTCAAAGCCAGGCAGAAGAAAGCAGTAGCAAACTGCCTGTCTAGGTGACACAGTGGAGCTTCAGGTAATCATTATGGCAGATGTAAAAGTCAACACTTTCTGGCATAGAATTACACTAGACAGAGATTCTTGCATAAAATTTCACCATGCTGACTAAAATTCTTTGCTCTGAGGTGCCGTAGTGTTAAAAATGGCTTCTTTTTTTCCTTTTCTTTTTTTACACCAACTTCGTTATGAGAGTTGCATGGTGCTTCAGCCAATGAGACTTTGGCTAATGATGGGCAGAGTGACACTGTTATTGCATGATTTATATTTGGAAAGCTGTGCAAGAACTCAAAAAAATGTCCTCTCTCAGTATATTACAAATAGTACTGATTTTGGCAGTGTATGTCATATACTTTTAATTGTATAAATAGGTTATGAATAAGTCATGAAGATAGCTTTTTATATTTAGGACAAGTACAAATGACATGAAACCACCAAATAAACCCAAAGTGCAAAACACTAATTAATTGTGCAAATAAACGATCATTACTGCATCATTACTTGCTCACAGATGTTTTGATTCCAGTCTGAAAAGAAAGAAAAAAAACAGCTTAATGTTGGCGTTTGGTGAAATGTTGTTTATTCATTAATGTCTTTGTTTAGAAGGTGAATGAACTGAACTGCATTTTATTCCACTCTAATGAGTTTCATTGAACGATTGGTGTGAGAACTGACAAAGCCGCAGTGTATCTTTGTGTAGGTCAGCTTGTGCAGTTTGGAGCGGTTTTATTTTTCCGTGGAAAAATGAGTACGACGCAAATAAATCACAGATGTTTTGCAGTCTCTGGTGTCTCCGTCTTGAGACAATTGCAAAGCATTACGCGGGCCCTTTGTCAAGTTCATTCAGCAGCCCTGTGTGCTGTAAACCACCATTGCTTTGTGTGTAGCTGTGTTACTTTGTGCCACTTTTCAAATGTGGATAGATCTGTGTTAGCAACCCAGAACCACACAGAAAATAGATTTAATATTATAATCCAATGGGATTTGTTCCTTTGTGCTTTCTAATGTAAAAAATATATATCGCTAGATTAAATGAACCTTACAGTCGTTTCATATACTTAAATGTTTGTCATTGTCAAACCATTCAGAGCGACACACTTGCTGTCGGTGTACCAAAATTTTCACATGAAACCAAGAAAAAAACTCTAAAAGAAACATTTAGAGCTGCGTTGGAGGAGCTGGGGTTGAGTCTTTGGCTCGCTCGCTTGTAAACTCCTCATAACTAAGATACAGTTTGGGTTTCCTTATTTATGATAATGAAATGTAATTCCACCCTTTACTGACATGCAGCGCTCTTATACTCAGTAAATTATTCCCTTTTTACCCTTACCTCCATATTTTGAAGCCATTACTTAATCACATTGTCAAAATCCCCATTCCCTCTCATCAATCCCACACTGAGCTTTATTTGTGATCCTCTCTTTCTTTTGCCCTCACTCATTTTATTCACTCCATTTCTCTCGTTCAGTTTTGCTGCACATTGGTGTTTATTTTTTTCGAGGTTGACTGGATTACCCCTGCCGAAATAGCTGTTACTCAGATTTTAGGTCATCTACAAAATCCATTAGGGGGAAAATAACCCCGTTTTTTTTTTCCTACCATGCATATTGCTCTGCTGTTTCTCATCTTTTGGCTCCAGAGTTTTACAGTGATATAAGTCATCTCCCACAGTTTTGTCACCTTAGAAATTTAAGGTTATTGTGCTATCAAAGACAAATGTTTTTTTAAGAGAACAAGGCTATGTGATATATTAACAGCTCTAGCTCTTGTTCAGTATGGATACTGAAGTGTTTCACATTATTATCAATAACAGAAGCGCTGTATGAGAGCCAGCTGTAGCAGTTCTCATAATTCATAATATATTAATTTATAATTAGCCGGTTTAATGAAAGTGATATCGCAATATTAGTTATTAGGTGTACAGTTTCAACAGAAACAAATCTGCTCATTCAGTACAATAAAAGTGGCCACATGAAAGAAATAAAGTGAAGAAGCAAAGAGTATTGAAGCTAACGAAGTGTATTACACACTTATTAAAGTAATTTTCACTTTGCCTCCCAGACCTGGCCAAAAACACTTTCAAAATCTCATTGTACTCCAAGGTAGGCTATGCAGAGGTTTTTTCCCCCCCCTTGTTAACTTTGAAGTAAGCTCAAAAACGTATAGGTAGACAGGGGTGGCATCAAATAATCAGCAACTTCAAAAAGCATGCTGCCACTTAGCACTCCTAAAGCTAATGTCCCCAAGACATTCAGAATGGAAATTATTCAAACTCATTTAGTGGCAGCAAATTGGTCTAAGTTCAATCAGAAAACAGACTGACACTGAACAAGAAGTGCAGCCTAATTATACTTGTTTGTCAAATGAAAATTTCATTTGGGCAGAAATGAAACCTTCGAGCAACTTCTTTTAAGGTGAGCTCCTAGTTGTATTATCAGCTAAATGCAGTAAAATCCATAATCATACGATGATAATGAAAATGGAGCCAATGTTAACATTCAGGCTTCCAATGCCCCGGGCATATGGCGATAAAAATTAAGTACCATAGTCCTCTGCCAGGCACGCTGACACCCGGGCTGGTCTTTAGCCTCTTAGATGCGTTTTTGCATTTTAAAAACTTTATCAAAGCACTGTTGCAATGTGGAAAATGTCAACGTGAAATGCACTGAAGGCAAATTGGAATTTCATTAATAGTAAAATTATTGCTTTTGACTGATGTATTACTATGCTTGTTAAAAGCTAGAGAGTGGAACGCTCGTCTGTCTGGTCGGCAGCCTTGCCTCTTCTTGTCCCGTGCGATTTGCTTAAAGTTAGAGATCTACTTTTCTACTCAAAATGGAAACATGAAGTTGCTAAAGTTGAAGTGAAGAATATCTAGTTGAAGACACCCATTTATGGCGTGATCGCTAAGGCTGCTAACCAGAATACACCAAAGATAGTGAGCTTATTCAAGAGAGAGAAAAGGGGACAAAGTCTTTGTGGTGTTAGATACCTTCGACATTTATATCGAGGTAGTTTCATACTTGCTCTGTCTGTCCCTGCTTAAACATGGAGGTGATGCTAACCTGCCGATTGACCAACACAATGTGGATTTGTGCTGTAGAGCAGTGAGGTGTCTTCTCATTGTTAAGTGTGGTGACATCTAATCTCCACTATAGAGAGGAGGCCCTTGGGATCGCTGTGTGGATTGGAATCACAGGTAAATAGGCCTAACCTGGTGTGAAGGTATCAGTTCACTGAGACTTGTGCTCATTCATGAAGCAGTAGTGTTTATTGATTTACCCTGTAATCCTCTCAGTGTCAATGTCGTCATTGACGGAAGCAAAATGGCGTGCTAGGTGGAGTGCATTTTTTGACAGCCAAACAAGACAACAGATTAGTTGGAACAGAATAGATGTCATTAATGCTTTCCCATGTGACACTTAGTAGACCAGAAATATGTGTTTTAAAAATGGTAAATAACATAATGAGTCAGCTGCTGTGCATCTCTGGTGTAAAAAATGCAGACTATCTATTGCAATACAGCAAAAACACTGAGACAATAAGCTAACTGGCTTCAAAATTAAGTAATTGTAGTTGATGAGTGTTTCTTTACGAGCTTTCTGTTTGCAAATTTGAGTCATGAGTCTTCATTGCGTCTGCTTTGTTTCTCTGTTACTCAGCATCTGTCTCACACACATGACTTTTAGTGTTTTTCTTACACTCGGGAAGAATACATATGAAATGCTATAACAAAATATTAAAATGTTACTAAAGGGATATCATAACCACAACAGTATGAGCCATACTTTTTTTAGTCTGCTGTACAAATATGAAAAACTAAGTGTTTGGTTGTGTTGCATTCACACGTCACCGTATAATGCATTAAAAACAAGCAAGTGCCACAATCCAATATAATAATATTTCTTTTATCAAAATGTGTCAAAAACAATGTTGTCTGTCATAAGCTATGGTTGCCATTAACTATAAATTCCTGGAAGTCACATCCTCCCGTGGACCCTCTCATGGTGTGGAGGTCACTCTGTTGTTTTTTTGTGCTGGTCACAAATATGTCACGCAGTGTGGACAAGGCATAAAAAGGCTTTGACTATATCAGTTTACAGTGCCGTATATTTTATTTATTTTAAATCTTTGTGTCAGATATTTTAAAAATGGCATGCTATTACTAGTGGCAATCAAAGCGCGGTATATTATAACTACTATTTTGAATCAGTCTGATAATTGTGTAATATACCAGTGCAGCACACGGTAAAGCATGTCGCGTTCCCTTTCTTCGATAACATCTACTTTTCACCATCGCATACCGGTTACACTGCTACCTGGTACAGTGTGCAGCTTTTGGTAATTTCAAATAATTCCAATCTGTAAAATGTTGTCACTCTTTTCATCTAGTCTAATGACAGTATTAATTGGATTTGTAATGATGTTTTAGACAAACCTATTTCACCAGACATCTTTCAGGCAATGGCCTTCGTGATAACGATGAATAGTACATGTCTGGCATACAGTAGCCGTGGAGCCCGCACTGAGGCATTTCACAGTATTTGTAGTGGAACTCTGACCTCTTGTGCTTTATTGTGGAAGTGCAGACTCTTTGTGCTATTCTCACACTGCTGGTAATAACAGACTCTGTCATGCAATATCTTTGTAAGTAGGAACTTATATTTAAGAAATTAAATCTTCTTAGAGGCCCCTTTCACAGCTCCTCTATATGTAGCACTTTAGGGACCCCTCAGGTGACATCCAGAAAACTACCATAATAGTCCCAGGCACAGGTTTGGTGATATTTTGAAAGGTCCTAAGAAATGATCCACAAGGATCCATTTATAGGCTGTTCACACTGGAACTGTGAAGGAACCTTTATAAGTTTCTGAAAGGGTACTTGAGAGTGCTGCTTAACCCAGGCTACTGTACCAGCTGTAACTGAACAAATTTGCAGTCAATGTCATCATCAAATCTGTATTTAAGTAACATTTTCCTGCTGCCTTATGGTCCTACTTTTTTCCACTATTTTGTTCATGACCTTTGCTGTCTAACATCCCCAGCAGCCACCCTCCAGTGCACACAGTTAAAGCAAAATGCCATTAAATATTCCTAATATCCCTTAATCCTTCAACAGTACGGCTCTAACTCTTGTCATATGCAACGAAACAGTGTAACTTTTTTCTAAGCCCTGCCTCTCAGTGTTATACGTGGTCAGTAGCAAAACAATGGGAGTCAATGATAATCTCTCAGAGGCCATAGATAACATTTGGACACAGATCAGTTTGATGCACTTAAAAATCCACCAATTTACACATGGAGCATGTCACACAACAAAAGGTCTAACATTTTAAACAGAAGGAATTGTGTCAAAAAATAAGACTGAAGTAATACATCAGGTTGTTGCTTTGAACAAAAAGGAGCAAAGTAGACTGTTAGCTGACCCGGTCATCTGTTGATTGCAAGCAATTCAAGAAATGAGTTTAATGGAGGTTTCATGATCAACATGAGGTAATGTGGAAAATGATGTGGAAACATTTGTTACAGCTGGTAGTTTGAATCACATAGACATCGGCAACAGAGTTATTTCTTACTATAAAACAGTCACATTAAACTCTTTTTGATTATTTTATCACCACAAAATTAATTAAAATATTATTTATTAAATATCTGAAATATGAAGAAAATTCATTTTACCAGTAAAAGCAAGTATAATGTCATCCAGTGACATTTTTATATCAATTTCAACTTTAAACTTCTGGCATAAAATTAACTGTAATGTACGCTTTATTAACTTTGTTTAACCCGTGATAGATTCTTCTTTGAGTTGCCTTTAAAGAAGCTTTAATAATATCAACACAACAAACCAGTTACATTCTCCAAATTCTTCTCTTATCTTTTGTCTCTTTGCAATTTGAAACCCTTTCTGTAAAAGTGTTGCTCTCTAAAGGCACTCACCGAATTATAAAAGTTCATCTAGAGTATCTCTGCTAGAATATTTCCTTCCTTTGAACCGTCACTGTACAGATATTGAGAAACGTGCTTAAAAAATGTGGGTTTTTATGTTTTCGTGCTGAGTTCTTGTTTCTTGACCAACTGAGTTCATGTTCATCTTTATTCCTTTGCTGTCACCCGAGATCTATAAATTTCAAGCTTTAACGTTGCTATAAGAAAAGTAAAGACATTCATGGACTCCTGCATAACGCGTTTGCCATTTTTGATTCATCTTACGAATCCATCTTTGTCAGCCCGATGAATCCTAATGAAGCACAAATCTGTCACATTTACTCCACAATGAGGGCAGCTGGCAAACTTTCTCAGGAAAATGAAACTATTATCTTCAACTACACACGCACAGGGCTCAATATAAATAAATAAAGTCACACTTATCTAGTGGCCAGCGTGATTACTGTAGCCAGCGCTGACATCCAAATTGACTGTCTTATCACGTTGAAGTGATTTCAGCTGAGTACAGACTGTAGATGAAAGCAAAATGATCTTTTAAATACTAGTTAAAGATGGCCGCTCGATAAGTTGTTCCACAACAGTTTTGATCAATGAAGCATGCATTCAATATATTGCCTATTTAGATATGTGAGATAAACTTAACTGGTCTTGTAAATGATTCACAAATTGTGTTTCCTTCAGCACGAGGTAATGACTTCAAGGCCTCGTTGAATTCTTAATTTTAGGACATATTGTAATTGCTTCGGGAGAATTATGGCAAGTTTAAAAGATGTGTTTTGAACATATATATCTTGCAGTATTTTTTCAAATTAAAACTACATATATTCATATTATTATTTGAATATTATGATATTTAAAATATATACAATTATTCCATGTAAAGTGTCTATTAAATTACAAACACAAATGTTGACTGCTGGTCAAATAATTGAAAATGGACCTTTAGGTAATATTTCAGAAGAAAGCTTTGACTACTTCATGTCTTAAAGCCTATGAATTGAATTTGTTGTGCTCTCCCACGACAAAGCCTGTCAGGTTGGAGCTCCGGCTGTGGAAAATGTCAAAGCTATTTTCCTCTTTACTAGTCAATGCAATGCTTGTTTAATAGTAATTGGAATCTTATCCCGCTGTTTGCTCATCATTTCCAGCGCCTAGTTATTCCACACCTAAACTCCATTTAAGTTTTTAATAACATTTTAGAATAGTTCCCATTCAGGTAAACAGAATCTGATTACCTTGATGGATTGAAAATGTATGTCTGACGGTAGTTTATTTGATTTATTTATTCAGGGGACCTCAAATGGAGGGGACTTTAACCGAGGCAAACAAACGGTTTCCCATACCTCTCCCAAGAACACTGAAGTTTACAGAAACCTAGATTTTTATTTTCTCAGCCTGCTCGCTTCTCTTTTCAGCTGTGGAAAGCGAAAGGAAATAATGTTAGCTAGATCTGATGTGTTTATTCGAGACTTTTTTATTTTTTTGTTAGCATATTATTGTAGCTGCATAAACTAAAGAGGTAAGTCATTCCAGACAAAGTCTCCACAATCCACCTGTTAAAGACACAAAAAAATGCTAAAAACTGAATACGTGTGCGCACCGTGCCAGAAGCCAATAAGCAAGACTCTAAAACTATTCTGTGATAGTTTTGGATTTCTCTCCCTCCATAAGCCTCTCATTGTGTTAGAGGACCTGCTTTGTACAAGTGCCTGCCAGCTGCTTACCAAATGAGGTTATAGTGTTTCCCTATCAACTGTAAATTTCAATAATTTGTTGGAGGGGCCTCTCACTGTCAGTTTTTATCATATTATCAATGACGACTCAATTTTCCTCTGCCACTCCATCTCAAGCACCGACCCCTGGCCCTATTACAGTCCTGTAATGAAGTGCAATGGAGTGGTAATTGGTCCACATTATACCAGATCAGGTAACATTAGACTTATTTTCTTATCACAATGAGCCCTGCTGGTGACTCTGAATGAGAAACCAAACACAGTTTCTTTCTTATGCAGGCTATCATCCAAATAACTTTTCAGCTAGAGACCCTTTCCCCATTTCAGTTTTCCATTTCAAGATTGCGCTCCCTGTCCTCAGACTGCGCTTTGTTTTCCCGCTTCCTCTATTTTAAAAGTCTCCCAAACAGCGTCTGAGGCAGTGCAGATATGAGGTAGAGCTTTCCCGAGATGGGGAAGTACAGTAAACGAGACGGTAACATGACCGTTATGTCTGCAATATTAGATGTACAGTGGTCTGCCTCCCCCTCACTCACTCCCCTCTGCTTCAGCATCCTATCTTGGAGTTCTTAGTGCTCTCTAACTCTGGTTCTGACTTTTTTAATGTTGTTTTATACATCTTTATGAACACTGAAAATTCAGTGTTCGAACTTTAAAAGTGTGCTGCCATTAATATTAAGTCTACGTTTCATCATTCATTAAAAAACAGCATATTGGAAATGCTAACTTTCCACCCAGGAGACAGATTATATAGATTTCACTGAAATCAGATGCAATTTGATATCAGTTTTCTTTTACCTATTGCAATAATTCATATTCCAAAAGTCTTTTAATTGATTAATGCATAAAATTAATTTAACTAAGAAGAAATTAATATGTTGTGTTTTCCTGTTAATGGTCAAGCACCCTGTTATTGTTAATCTATTGTAGACAGGAGTCAGACACACTGAAAAATTCACTGTTAGCTTGGTCAGTATTAAGCTGGTCTGACTTACTCAGTGCCAGTGCAGCAGAGTATCACTCAGCTGTTGGTCCACGTCTGAACTTTTGTGCTACGAGAGGCAGGTCTGTGCTGTGGCTGACGCACTCTCTGTAGCAGGGTTGCTCTTTGCGCTGAAAACACACACAGGACTAAAAAGACAGGATATTGGATAACAAGGTTAAAACATAAGAGCAAAAATATTCTCTTATTAAACTCAGGCTGCAGGGATTTGATTTGAGCCACCTAATAGATAGTGGTTTCAAGGGAGCCCAAACAAAAGGTAACGGGCCGGTCATGCTTATGGTAGCTAATGGCAGATTTAAAAGAAATTAGGGGACTCTTTTTCTACAGGAAATTGTACTTAAAGACGGGTCATGGATCACCCTGCTCTTCACCGGCAGCTTCAGAAGTCAGAAAGTGAACTTTTGCTGTGGCCATTATAAGGTCTGCATCGCAGGAAGAGGCTAGAGCTGAAATAAACCTGACCGTATTGTTGGAGAATAGCAGTGTGAATTGATTTTGTCAATGAAATAATGTCTAGACAGGTGAAGACACTCTTGCTGACTGATTCTGTAATTACAATTAAAGCAACAACTCAGTGTGACCTATTTGTATGTGGGTTGGCCACCCTAGAGCCTGAACCTCAGCAATATTAAAGCAATGTGGAGTCATATGGACTTTAAATCTTGTTAGTGTTGTACACACTCTTGTTTCTGCCTTCTACACTGAATTACTGTTTCTGTTTGCACATTTCAGTAAATACCTGAAAACCTGAAGTGTACCCTGCGACACTTTTAAGCATGCATGAAAGACGTTTTACAGGAAAAAAGAAAAAAAATTTAACTTCTATACATATCACCTGCATAATCTGTTGAGTCTCTTTTTGTTTGTGTAATTAACTAATTTTAATCTTATTTTTTATAGGTCAGTGAATTCAGATTGCTGATACTGAATCATTTTTATCTCCACATTGGCAGTTCAAGGCCAGGTGCAGTTATTTTCATATCTATAAAATGTGGTGCATTACAAACAGTGAATATTTAGTCTGCAGCTGACCCCAGTCTATCCTAATAATAGTTTTTAAATCTTATGTACATGTTTGTATAATGTGCCTCACATTTATTTATTTATGAAAATATACATAATTTCACATTTTTATTTTGGATTCACTGTCAAACTTTTTTTTCAAATTGATCCACCAATGGTCTTATGACTGCAAATATCCCTGCCAAATAAGAAGCATATAGCAAATAAACATTATTGTTAAAGGCTCATACAGCTATTTATTTTATTTTTTTGATTGTCTGTATATGGAAACTATCTCTATGACTTATGCCAAACTCACCACAGTCTTTTTAACCAAATACATATCCATGCCTATAGGCAAAATGATAGGTGGACAACAATCTAATGTTAAGTTAGTGTCTTCTGCCCTCTAGTGGTTGTGTCAGTGTGGTGCCATGTGTTGCAAATAGTTGACATTTACGAGGGAACTGAAACTTCAAATACTGAGTAACAGTTACACCAAACATGTGATTCATTATGATCAGTGACTGATTCACGTTTGTCATGTGCTTTCTGTTTTACTTAAGAAATATTTAGCATGTGGCTGTATGAGGATGTACCCTGTGTGTGTCAGCATTTGAGCGCACAAGTAATTTTGTAAGGCTGAATTGTGTTAGAACTTCACATTCATCCTTCACATGTCTGTGTAATGACGCCAGCAATGAAAGCTTTCAGTTTTGCACTTTCAGTGTTGCTTTAAGGTGTCACAGCATCACAGAACAACACATTTTTAAGGTGTGCATCACTTTTTGCAGAAGTTGTCACTTTAGTCTTATGCATGTTAAAGTTAACTGCAACACAGAAACGATGTGTTTACAGTAGTAAGTCTTACTAGTAAGTAAGTTTTATTGGCCACAAATGTATAGCTACTCTTTTGAGGTAAGCATGTTCATTTATAAGAATTGTAATTTTACACAATCACTCTGACCTTAAAACTCTCTAGATAGACAGCACCTTGGTAAGGAAGTGAAAAAACAGAAGAAGGATGTGGCTCATAACAGGTGAATTGATGTTTTCCTGTGTGTGTGTGTGTGTTTGTGTGCGTGTGCGTTTGTGTGCGTGGGTGTACAGTCTTCACGAAAACCAAGAACAAAGGCGAATCTAAAGCGTCGCCTACATAAAAGACATCAAGTGGTTTTGTGTCGTTTCTGCACGTCGCAAAATTCAACACATCAAATTCTTAGCTAAGCCCTCGTTATCTTCATTTGTGTTTCATCTATAGAATATTTTGCTGTTTACAACATACAGATATACACAAAGCAGCCAAAAACAAATGTAACTGCCGACATGTTGCACATTCTGTCATGACAGTGGTGCGTTTCTCACTTCTTCAACTGTTTCAGGAAGTAGGGCAGAGTCACCAAAATCAGGAAACTAAGTGTTGCTATTAATACTGCTGAGCAACGAGCTGTAGCTGGTGAAAGCTAATGTAGTCTCAGCTGATGAGAAGAGAAGCATCAGTAAACTTCATCGAATTGAAGAGAAACATTTGGGCAAATGATGATCCTTTTGAGGTGATTTATTTATTTGATTTGAGGCTTCAAGACCATGGGAGAACCCATCTCAAGCACTGAATCAGGTAATACGACCCGTCGTGTGTACCTTTTTTTTCACCAGCTAGTTAGTGCTACAGTTTACAAGATGTACTGAAACCTTCATTATTAACACATAGTTTACTCTTTTGCATTGTTTGACTTTGAAATGATGTGTTCATTTAAATTGAGTTTCATTTACCAGAAAATTCAAGGCAAACTGTTTTCTCCGCTTTAAAAAGAGGAAGCAAGCATCTTAGGCATCCTGTATGGTTGATTTGAATTAATGTAGTATTTCCAACACATGTAAAGTTAAATCATTCATGTTATCGGTCCTTTAATAAAACGATGTAAGGGCTCACTGCCCTGTCGTTAGTGAGCTGCTCCGATGAAGCGAATGCTTGTGTGGGTGCTCTTTCCTAGGTAGCGTGTACAGAGGTGAGCTTGACCTGATTAAACACTGTAATGAGTCAAACAAAATTACTCTGACCAGTGTTGACACAGCGCAATGTTTGCACAACGTCTTGTTGGCTCTGCAGTGAAATATCAAACAGATCAGACATTCATTCCCCAGCCACAGTCACCTTGACATTCCACAGCCGGACAGCTGGTACGTTGTGGAGCATTTCCACGGCAATCACAATCTGCTGCAACAAGGAACTCAGCACATAATATTGCTAGTGTCATGTCATTAGTGTATTTTGAGCAGAACGTTGATTCACTGTGTGCAGTCAGGCTGGGTCAGCAGGTTTTATGCTTTGGATACCTGCTTTGGAGAGTGTTTGCATACATCTCTTGAGCGTACAATCACACTGTAATGCGTTGTGTTTTTCAGCACATCCTGAATCCTTCTCAAGATATGAGCTGTTAATTCTGCACACCACTGAGGCACAGGAATGGGCGTCATATTTGCACCAGATTTTGAAAAGTTCTCGCAAATTCCACAAAAGATCAATTTTGCTATATGCAATCAGCACAGCCGATGAGCTCCACGGATATAATTTTGAATATTTCCAAAGCTGCAAGAGCATCGTGCTGCTCCTCACAGGGGTTTTCCTTGACATCCTCTGTGACCACGAACTACAGGAGGCACTTCAGAGAATTCTCTATCCTCCTCACCGAGTGGTGGCCTTTTTATGTGGTGTGTCTGAGGACGAACTATTGACAAAGATTTTCCAAGACTGGCCAAGCTGGAGGAAGCTCTACGCAGAGGATGAGCCTGGTGTTTATGTTTCTACCATTTTGGAAGCATTAGCCAACAGTATGTAAAATGTTCTCTTTTGTACAGTGTTTTCGATGCCCAGGAAGCAAACATAATTAATTCAGTTTTTACTGCACCCACAAAGAATAGGATATTAAATAAAATAACAATTGTCAATTATCTTAAAGCTGGAACATAAAACAGAAACTCTCAGTGAGAAAGTTGGATGTGCTGTAGTGAAACTTTCTGAATAACTAAAAGAAGGCGATTTCATCTAGACAGATGTTAAAATTGTGCAATTTGTAGAAATTTAAAGGGAAAATAAAGATGTTTGTAATACATTCGATTTCTTTTTAATTTAAAGGCAGAAAAGTGGAGCTTGAACGTGAGAGTGAAGTTCCTGTAGCCCTAGACGATGTGTACGTCTTACCAGTTTTAGATGAAAATCCTAGCACTGATGAAACAGAGGATGTGGTGACAAAAGAGTATGAAGAAAATGTCCCGAAGGATGAAGAGCCTGCGAACGCAGTAATATCAGCAAGTCAGGAAATAACTTCACCCACACACATCACCTGTCTCACTGTGCAACCAAACAGAGTTCTGTGCGGGGTAAGTAATTGCACAAGAGCTGCATCAAATGTAATGTTTGTTTGGTTCATTGAAATAAATCCAGTTTTCTGTATTACATTGTATGACAGGTACACAGAGAAACATTTACACTGATCTTCTAGTGTTTAGCGGAGCTAAAGGAAGTTCTTGATATCAGTAAAATGTCACCAACACGCCAATTTTATTCCAGTTTTCCATTTTTCTTTTAGAAACAGGAGACACTTTTTATCATTTTCAAAAAGAAAATAGATGATCAGTCGGATCCAGAGGTGGAGTTTTCATCTGAAAATGTACCTGCAAAAAGGGTGCCAGGCACCGTGGAGAATGAATACACCATAAGTGTTACTGCACCTGGCAAGTATCTGTAGGAAGTCACAGGACTTTTATGTTGAAAGCTTTAATCTGAAATCACCGTAATTGTTAATTTGCTCTTTATTTTCATTTAGATATGCATGCTGGAATTGTGTCCCTCACTATGTACACTGGCCAGTCGTCTGTCAGCCTGACTCCTGTTACGTATTACACCAGCATGGGTGAAGTCAGTCGGTATCTTGAAAATGCTACAGATCCTGTTAACTTCATCAGCCAGGTGAGACATTATTTAGCGCTTTAAATAGCATCGTTGTGCTAGATTAATGTTGTAAAAGCTTGTGTAAGCTTTATTTATTTATTTTGAACATCCAGGCATTCAACATAACAGCCAATGCAACAGAATCACTGGACAGCATGTTGTCCGACTCTTTAAAATCCAAGATCCCTTCAACTGGTCTTCAGCTGTTTGGAATCAGACAGATTGAGGAAGACAATATGTCAGCATGTAAGTTTAACACATGATTTTATTGGTGTTGGGCGAGTCAGCTAAAAAAATTTGTAGAAGACTTCCTGTTATCGCACATACATTATATGGTGAAAAGTTCTGGGCCACCTACATGTTACACTTACAGGAGGTGCTCAGTCATGGAAACCCACCCATAAAGCTCCTGGCGCAGTTTGTGGCCAGATGTTAATGCCAGTGGAGGCTTGGAACTTACCGCTACTCACCGCTGCTTTAGATAGCTACAAACGCTGGTGACTTATAAATACACTGTAGGCCTTAGCTCTCAGCCACCCTGCTCTACATCTTTACGTGGTCCACCACTTTGAGGCGAATTTGCTGTGGTTCCCAAATACTTCCACTTTGCAATAACACCATTAACAGTTCTCATTTAAATTCAAAGATTATGATAAAAAGCAGAAAGTGTGAGCAGCTGATATATAACTGGTTCTATCTGTTTGCCTTTTTGTGGGCTTCAGATCAGCGGAATGAGGAGCTTCCTACTTTACTCCACTTTGCAGCCAAGTATGGCCTGAAGAAGCTGACCACCGTTCTGCTTCAGTGTCCTGGAGCTTTGCAGGCTTACAGTGTGATGAACAAGAATGGAGACTACCCAAACACGCTTGCAGAGAAGAGTGGTTTTAATGATCTCAGGCAGTTCATGGATGAATTTGTTGTAAGTCCACAGAGAAAATCTTTTCAATTCTTTGCATTTTCACGAATTGTACTTAGCGTCTGGTTGTCTTTTGCATTTAAACAAATCCAGGAGACTGCAGACTTGCTCAAGTCTCACTTTGAGGACACTATCAACACAGACGAGAGTGCAGAGGTATATGAGTTGATGTCCACTAACTCTCAAGATATCATGATGAAATACTCGGGTTGCTCAGAGGATATATATGAGTCGATGCTGGGGATCAACCCTGAATGTGCAGAGGATTTTTGTAAGTATCGCATTATTTTATTTATTGTTCCAACAATAATTCATACAGCAAAACTGGGAGCAGCAGATGATGATGGTGCTGTATTGTTTCTTTCTGGTGGGGGTTTCAAGATGAGGTGATGACTGCAGTAGATGAGAACCCTGAGGAAGCTATGCTTCGGAAGTTCTTTCAAGGTATACATTTGAAGTTTTAAATAATTTCCTTAAATAATATTGCATCCTATATGGCATTGAGTGCTTCATGTGGTTACACTCTTACCTTTAGCAAAACCAAATGCCACTGAAGTCAAGAAGGACAATGAACCTCTTCAAAGTGAGGAAGAGGAAAAAGTTGATCATAATAGCTTAGATGAAATTGAGGAAGAGGAAGACCCATACAACCTCTGTCCAGAGGATATCTACGATACTGTGGATGCAAATAGTACTTACAACCCAGTAGTCCTGAACCGTCCACCAGCCCCTATCCCCAGGCCTGAGCTTAACACTGAGCTTGAAAAGTCTACGACGTACATTTCTAGAGGTATGGTGCAGTCTGATTTTTATTTATTACGTTATATTTTTTTTATATCACAAATGTGTCAAAAATATGTAACTTTTATTTTTTTGATAGTATTTTCAGATAAAGGTACATCTGAGAATAAAGCAAAGGACATGGGATATCATGCAGGTAAATCCCAATAAAAATAATTTTCTTTTCATTTAATCATTATAGTCTGTTATGCTTCTGTTTTCTCTTTTTTTCACTTATATAAAGCTAGTTTAGAACTGGTCATGGTTTCATTTGGTAAACCGCTTTTGAAAAGGTGCCTTTATTTTATCTGCATCTTGATTACTTATCATCAGTCTTGTACAGTGCTGTAGCATGTTTCTGTGAGGCACAGGGCTTTTAATACTACCACATTGGTCAAAACCAGTAACCTTTGTAGTTGACTCAGTGGTTACAGCTAACTGCGTTGGGGGAATTTTTGGTGTCAGAGTGGGTAGGTGACTGAGAACAAATGTTCATGTGATCTTCTGACATTAATAGGCCCTTTTCACAGCAGACACTTAAATGTGATACGGGAAGAGCAAAAATGTACGTGGCCCGTACGGCAGAAGCGTTCTTGTTTTTCGCTCCTCATTTGAATATTTAACTTTAAATGGTAAAAATGAAAGTGAAGTTGAAACCTTGAGCAAACCCCAGCTGACAGGAAGTAAGGTGCAGCCTGGACTAGTTACCAGTTCATTGCACATTTACAGCCAGCTTAGAGTTGCCTATTTACATAACATGCGTGTATCTGGTAGCCCCCAGAGGCTCTGGGCGCTCATACAGACACAGGAAGAACATGTAACGTCTGAATCCTGAACTTTCTTGCAGTGAGGCAACAGTCCACTACTGTCACTGACATGTCAATTACATCCTCTGGTATTATCGTCTTGTATTATTATACTGCATTACGATTGGTTAGCTGTGTGCACTGATTATGGGTCTGATTTTAAACTGGTTTGCTCATCATAAATAAAAATACAGTACTGTTATTGAACTATTGTCATCAACACATAACAAGAGGTCTTATTTTTGTTTTTGTGATTTTTTAGTTTTTAGGATTTAGTAGTTGTTTATATTTACATCAGAAATGTAAAGACATTTAAAATTTAAAATAATAAAAAATATTAGTGCGCTTGCTCTCGCACCCATATTACCATTATACATCAAACTATTGTAAGACTTTCATGAAACTAATACAATATTTTATGTTCCAAAGGTTTTTGCTTATAAATTAATAATAGAATAAATTATACACTATTTTCCTCCCATTCAGCTCGGCCTGTAGTGGAAGCCCCCACGCCTGCATATGATCCTTACGCTGGGATGAAGACCCCTGGGCAGAGGCAGCTCATATCTCTGCAAGAGAGGGTAAAAGTAGGAGAAATTACTGTGGACGAAGCAGTCCAAGAGTTTAAGGCTTGGCAGGTTGATCATGAGCGGAGGGCAAACTCCATACGCTATCAGCAGGTAGATCTAATGTTCAAACTTTGTGGTTTTCTAAGAAGTTGATTGTTGGTTAAGCAATAAAAGTAATGCCTGTGTTTCCTTTTTCTTACTTGAGAAAAATCTGGAGACATTACGAAACAGCATCACCAGACGCCATAAAGAGAGAGAGAAGACAGGAAAGGAACTTGGTAAAATTATTTATGTTCTCATTTGGAATCAGATCAGGTTCATGCAGATTTATCACATTGTATACCTTCCACTGTTTATACGCTGATACTGTTAGGATTCATTGGTGACAAACACATATTGAAAAATAACATGCCATTGCTGTCAAAAATGCTTATCTTTTTAATCTGGTCTTTTCCCGTAGAGTATGAGATAAGTGCACCCCTTCAGAGAAACTCATTCTGGGGCACTAGTGTCTCATTAGAGTGTGCTGTGTATGAGTCGACACCCAGAGCGACGGCTCAGCCTCCTCCTGTGGCTCAGGTTATCCAGAGAGGCAGCTGGAAGACAGGTAGCACATCCAGCACATCGAGTGAGTCCAAATGCTTATCTTTACTTTCTGCTTTTATCAAGTACTAAACAAAAAGACTTAAAGCTTTCAGTCTTTCTTTGTGTGGCTTTCTTTGCAACTCCATTAGAGTACAGATTGGGAGAAATGTAAATTATACACATATGTAAGTCACTGAAAAAGTGATGTGCTTGTAGTCTGACTTCCTGCCTCCACTTTTGAGTTGGAGAGAGAGGTACGTTTGAGCGCCAGATCTGATCATTCTGTCTTTTCTATGCGTCAATTTTAGCTGTGGTTCAAGGAAAAAGTGCTAGATGGGATCATTAGAATATTCACATGGATGGTACGAGGCAGTGTTACTAATAAACCCGCGTTTAATTAGAGCTTGGACAGAGCAGACCTTGCTGAAAAATTATTTATGTCAAAACAGAAATTCAACACATCAGTCACAGTTTTTCAAAGAAAAGAAAGGGTGCCGTGTTTGCTCTGTGGGTAAGCAGGCAACCACTTGCTGCACAGCAAGAGAGCCGCGGCGCAGGTTTGAGTCCGACCCGTGGCCCTGCTGTGTGTTTTCTCCTGTTGCGGGCAAATAAATGCAAAATTTATTTTAGTCTCACATTTTTTTTAAATCTTAATTGAGATCTCATTTTAAAAGTTTTCAATAAAAAAGCAAGAAATAAAGTAGTCAGATTATAGCTTGAAATATTAGGTTAATTGTAATAAACAGACTTTTTCTGTATGATAAAGTTACATGACTCTAGTGATTTTGTTACTGCTTAATGTTACTTAATGTTCTCGAATGTCAGTGTATGTATTTTATTTTACTTTGTTATTATTATTTCCCATCTTTGTAGTTTTGTTATACATAAAGGATGAGACGTTTTGTGAAACTTTATTTGTGTTTTTACACGTCGCACCAGCAGTTATAATTCAGTCATAATGTTTTACGAAGAAAACCATTTTTTAGTTTGTTTAATTAGCCCACAAATGCAAAAGTATTTTAAGGTTTAAATTAATGTTTAATTTTGCTGTAGTAGATGTTTTATTCTTCTGGTTTTTTTTTTAAAAAAAGCAAACATTTGCACATAAATTTCAAAAGGGGCAAGCAGTTTCCTTTCAAAAACACTGATAACATTAACGGATTTAAAGAATGGCTTGCTATACTGCTTCATGATTACTTTAAGTCTGTAATGGTGGTATGCATATGAGCTGCGTCTCTGTCTTGCTCTGATTGTTCATACACCTTCTTGCAGACATCTTGTATAATAGTGTCAAGGCCTAAAACATATTTTACCCACATTTAGCGAAGTGGTCTTACAACATAATTCACCACAAGCACTAACCTCAGAGATACTCGGAATCACGTGTTTTATTTTTGCTGTGCTTCTTCTTGTCATCAGGCACCGAAAGCAACAGACTCAGCACGCACAGCACCTTTAGCTACAGCAGCGGTACAGAACCTGACGAGGTGAGCTTGATTTAACAATAGGTACAAGTGCATCTTCAAGGCACGTGGAAACTGAAGGGTTCACACAGAAATGCATTTGCATGAGTTATACCTAGCTGTTTCTTCCTTCTTACTCTTTATAACCCAAATTAAAAGTTCCCTTTCTCTTATGATGCTGCATGTGTCTGATGTCTATACAACATGACTGCATGCGCAGTAGAGAGGTAGAAAAAAAGAGGTAGAAAGTCTAGTGTTTAGTTTTGTTTTATTTTGCTCTCTTACTTCAGCTTTTCATTTCCTAAAATACCTTCCAGACAATATTTAAATGTAAGTTCTGTAAATGTGTGTTCTTTACTGAAGCAGATTCTATATCATTTTCATTAGCGTTTACTGTCTGTCATCATGATTGAAGAAAAAGTACAGAGCTGAAGGAGATTTGGGGCACGGGCAGACAAAGAATCTCTTAGATTTTGGTGCAAATTCTGTCCTTCTTTTAATTGCAAGATGGGTAAGATGAGTATTCCCTGTCTGTTGTTAAAAGACTCAAACTGCACGACCCATCGTGGAAGCTTGACTGACACTGCTTAATGACTTCCTCAGGGTGTAATTAAAACAATGATCTTTTATTCTCCAGACCAACAAAACAACAACTGTCATCTTTGTGTGTTTAGCTGAAAATTTGGGAGTTCTTGACAGTTTCAGTAGATGAATTGCTTAAACCAATAACTGTGACAATGTTAGCTTTTTCATTAACTGACTCAGCTGTTAAACTAGAGCTTTAGGCTGTTTTATTTTGAAGTATTTCAAGTGTGGCCACATATATATGTCATTGTATTTTTAAAGGACTCAATAGAAAGTTTCCCTCCTCCACCACGACCGCCACGGCCAGGCAGTGCTGCACCTTCCATTCCTCCACCCAGGATTCCTCCACGGAACCCAGAAAGGTCAGTCTAGAGAACAGCGATTCAGATTACTGAAGTGAAAGCAGAACCATGCAGTACTGAGCACTATGCGACATCAGGTATAGGAAAAAACAACGCAAAGTAGCAAATACACTGTACGGTTATGTGACGGTGCCTAGCAGCAATCATAACTGTGTTAGAATATGACAGAAAGACTGGGAGCACGTAAAAAAAAATCTATAAGCAGCACTGAGTGAAACAGAAAAATGTAAAAGAGGAAATGTTCACCCACCACTAATTCGCAGCTGTGCGTTTCAGAGGAAGCCAGAGCGAGAAAGTGATCAAGATACTGATGCTTATACTCTGTAAACACACAAATAACTTCCACACACATAGGTGAGACCACTTATAGTGAGACCACTTAAAAATGAAAAAGATGAAAGTGACTGAAGTGGGTAGCAAGAGCTGCCGTAAATTCCTGAGAACCTGTGAAACGCTGCAGATCCTTTTTACTGATAAATGCCCTTCTGTGTCTCTTATCTCTTTCAAAAAAAAATCTGGGTGGCAGTACAATGTATTTCTAAAATCTGATAAACAATCAGCTTCTTTAGCTTTCTGACATGATGTCAGAAATATTATATTATACTTTAAATATCTGCATAATACTTCTCATTCATACAGTAATTGTGTGTGATGAGTTTTAATTACTATTAGTGGGTAAATACAACATTTGTGTGCTGTTAAAAAAAAGACTCAAGAGTTAGCAAAATTGCTTTAAGTACACAGAATTTTAAGTAATTTGACATCCACAGACTGACATTAAATTATTCAGTTTTTAAAGAATAAATAACAGAAATGAACAAACACCTACACCAAGTATGTATGAGCTGCTACATAGAGTATACTAAATTCTTCATGCGTGGGTTCAATTTGTTCTCATTGCATGGTACTGTGATCTTATCTAGAGTTTTTCTTAGCATCTGTGTGTCTGAAGGTTAAAAGATCAAAAAGATATTTGTCTTGGGAACATGTAAATGAGAAGTTACAGTATGAAGGGTGATGGAGTGCAAAGCGTTTGAATATAAACAACCAAATGAACTTAGTAAATTGATACAAACGTGCAACAGCTTAACTTGTGTGTGCGCTAACATTAGCTAACTTTAGCTAAAAACGTAGCTAAATGTAAAACTGCTTAATGTTTCTTTAATGGGCTGTAACTTAAAGAATTGTTGATTTCATTAAAAATATTAATAATTCAGTTTATTATTCCACCTACATAACTAAATAAGATGATGACTAAATTCAGTAATGATAGAAAAAAATAACATGCTTTGACATTAACTAACTTTGCATAAGAGCTGTGACCACTATCAGAGAGTTCATGTACTGTAGTTCCTAAAACATGCAGTTTGTTAAAGTATTGAAATCTATTTTAAACCAGTGAATGAGTGATTCTTGTACAGTTCATATTTCCTGAATGTAGGGTGTCAGATAAGTAAATGATACAGAACTGTGTCTGAAATGTTATCTTTGCATCTTCTTTTCAAGTTTTGTTTTTTTCTCACGCATAATTATAAGAAATTAAACGTCACAGTTTACACACCCTTTGCTGTATACCGTCTCTACTGTTACAGTGCAAATAACCTTCCTATACAGTAACAGTGTGTTTCCTGCAGGGTGACAGAGATGGTCCATGAGCGTTACATATCCTGCCCGACACGAATACTTCCTCAAAGACCTTCTTACAGGCCAACTGACTCAGCACCTCCTGTACCTCGCAGACATCGATGAGAGCCGCACATCTTCAATTTTACTGAATTTGATCTGTCAAGTTGTAAGTTATTTATTGTGTAAGAGGGATAGAGAAGGTAACATGTAGCTGTAAACAACCATCAGGTTTAGCAAGATGAACTCATGCAGAGTAATGGTTATATATTATTTAATTTTTTTTCTTTCTCATGTATGAGTCCACAGAACCAAAACATCCATTTCTCATGACTGTGCCTGTGATCCATGTGTGATATGTTTCCGCTGTATTTGCTATGGTATGTCTTTACTGTAAAAAATATTGTAAAAGTAAGTTTGTAGTTGTAAATAAATGTGAGATTTTCAAAGAATATAATTGCAATAAATATTAAGTGTCCTAATGAAAATCATAATAGTAGTATTAATAGTAGGCGTATTAATTTCTTTTTGTTATGGGTTTAAATTTTGATATATTAGAATAGCAAACATTTGTTTTTCTTGATATTCTAATTATAATATTTCAGTGTGTTCAATCTCCTGTTGTGTAATTTAACTGAAAAGTGACATTAATGCTGCTCCGTTTACCAGATAAATATGTGATATTTTTGCCTGTGCTAATTATGAGTTTTGTGGTATTCTACTTACTTTACCTGAATTCCTGTTACCCACCAACAGCTTAGTGACTTACAGTTTAGCTGTGATGTTTGTACAGTATCATTCTTAAACTGAGTCATGAATGGAGTGGGGAAAGACAGTTTTGTTGTCTAACAGACCTTATGTAATTTTTTAAACATGACAAAATGGTGATTAAAAAAATACATGTTTTAGCTGGGTAAGTACAACGCAGCCGCTGTTCATTTATTAAGCTGTGATATACCATTTGATCACTGGATGGTGCTTCACATCTTCTGTTACCCTCTAAAGGTATACTTCAGCTTATATTTACATATTTTTTATGTATGTAAAAACCTTTTACTTGATATTATCAAATGAGTCAAATTAACATAGTGTTATGAATATAAATGAACCCTAAAATAGATCCTTTTAAATGCTTTGAGGAGAGAAAGGTACAAAGTGCGATGGAGTGTAGACAGCTGGGACTTCTGGCCGAAACTTTCAAAGTAAAATCTTTACTGTTGTAAAAACGTCAAATACAGTACTCTACAAAAGTATTAAGCCACCCCTACAGCAACTGGCTGCCCTATTATTATGCTGAGCTTACAACTGTTTAACTTATTCCATAATAAACTGTATTTGTAGCAGGTGGATAACAGTAGTGAATATTAATATTATTCTACTATTAACAGCATAGTTATTTGGTGAATTTTTTTTTTTGATTGATGATGATTGATAGTTACATAGTACTATGCAAAAGTCTTGAGAACATCCCTTATTTTCTAATATTTTGCTAGAAAAATGGGAATTAAAAGTCTTTAAAGTCATTTATTGAGGCATACACATTTAGACAATTCTAATTAGTTTCAAAGTTAATATTCAATATGACAATGTTTATTCTTCAATGCTGCTGGAAATCCCTTATACGAGCTTTCTAGTCATAGTCTTCAGGAATAGTTCAAAGCTCTCCTTTGGATGTTGTCTCTTTTGTTCTTTTCTCAGACTAAATGATCCCACACTGCTTCTGTAATGTTGTGCTCCGGGCTCTGTCGAGGCCAATCCATCAATCCATAAAGGAATTAAATAGAAAGGTGGATAAATAGCTCTATCCAGATGCTTAATATTTCCCAGCTATCTACCAGCGCAACAGACTTACAAAGTCAGCAGTTGAACTTTTTTCTTCCCCCTTTATGTTTGAAGCGACTAGCTTCAGGCTTTTATTGTGAAAGGAGAGGTCTTCGCGCTCGGTGGGCGAGCAGTGCGCCGGTGTTGACGCAGTTGAAACCGGTGAGTGTGAAGCGCTGACAGGACGCTGGTGGAGAGCAGCTGTCGCAAAGAGCTCAGTGAAGTGTGTCTGTCTGCATCAGCGAGCACAACGCTGGATTACCATCACAGAGAGGTGAGCGTACCTGCTCGTTACAGCTGCACTTCTCTGAAGCCCTTCTTTAAGATTTTCTCTTAAAAGAAAGGTTCTTATTATCAGGGCATGAACAGTTTATTTTTATTTCCCACTGGCTCTGTTAACAGCTGACTTGAGAGTTGTTAAGGTGTGATGCAAAGCCAGTACTGCATAATGTATTTCATATTAATTACAGAGTCTGCTACGTGAGTTTATCAATGGTTAGCAAATATGAATGCTTCTGTGAGTCAGTCGGTTTTGATTTTGCATCTCAGCAGATGGGGGCATTGGCTGTGGGACAGTTGCTGCAGTAAAGGCAGATCCATACAGTGGGAATGGGTGCCGCACTCTGTAGCTGAATGCGAGAAGAAAAAACCTAAATCCTTAATCTGAAAATTAAAGGATTGCTGTCTGTATAACACTGCTGAATAACATTTGTGTATCTATTTATTTATTTTAAGACAAATCCGATCCCGCGCGTTGGTTTCTTTAAGTTGGACGGCGGCGGTTGTCAATGTGAGTCATAGGGGGCAGACTTCAGGCTACTCTACATGCATACAGTAGGGCTGTGACAGCAAGACCATCCACTTAATGGAATGCATATTATGCGGCATGGAGATGTTGGGAGCTGTTCACTGTACAGTGTGATCAAACTAAACTGTCACCTCTGTCATCTTTGTTTTGGAGATATTCTTGATAGGAGATTGATTTTCCACTCCTTATTCCAGGGACATCTTTGTGAGCATGACTAACTTAGCACCTGTGTTATGTAACTGCACAATATTAAAAGTGTGGATGTTCTTTGTGTTGACACAAGGACCTGAATGTTGGGCTATATGTCAAACAGGTCTGTCTGAAGACTCACGCTGAACAGCATGTGATATGAACAACTGCTTGGCGGCACAACTGTGGCCACACACAGACTCACAGACTGTAACAAACACCTCCGTCTTGCCCACATCTTAACTGGGATTTTCTCTTAGTCCCACTAAACATGCCACTGGGAAGGATTGTATGAAGGCAAAACTGACATTGGTCACTATGGTTGTAATTTTTTATAATATGCATTTTTCATTGTTGCTGTTATGGAATTCTAAGGAATTACAGAGGCATCTTTGCGTGATGTCTACCTGGAAAACAATCCTGCCGTTTCCTATTTTAACTGAAGATCTAAGATTGGAGCTTTTTATAATACATAAGACGCCTACTTGTGAAACTCTACAGATCCCCCGCCTCAGTCTTCATTCACATTTTTACCCCCGAGTAACATGAGTCTAAACAGGCGTGATAAAATATTAACCCTTGCACAAATAATTCATCAAACCGCTCCAAGGACAGGGGGAAAGTATTCAGACGGATTTTACTCCAAACCACCTGTTTCAGTGTTTTGCTGTGTAGCTGCCACGCTCTGGAAATAACCCAGTCACTTGTGTTCGTCTTATCATGTGGACTTGTTGGACGTGGTTAATGGAGATATTCAGTTATCTAAGCGTTGTTTACATAGAAAGATCAGGAAATCCATTAGCTTCCCACATGTCCTTACTACAAGTACAACAAAGACTTCTGGTTTACCAGATGTCAGTAGAGGACCTGTGGCTGTTTACACAGGGATTTTGATAGGTGTGTACATATAACACATCAGTCACATGTTTGGTAGCAGCTCACCCAGGAGCCATTTACTTAGGCAGGGAGCAGACGTACCCTTATGACATTTTGCAGGTTCTGTTGTGCATTTAAAGCAAGGTGAAAGTGATCTATGTGAAGGAAAATGTTTGTTATGTTCTGAAAGATTGAACACATGACGGTATTGACTTTTTCTTCAACAGTAAATTTGGATGATTTGCAAAGGAATGCTTTCCCTCCTCGATTTAAAACATATATATGTATATATATGTATAGATACAGTGATTCATCAGGTGTTTTAGTGTATCTAAACAGGAGGATAGAGTGCACAGTTCAAATAATATTCAAACAGAGTGTAAAGTTTGCAACCTGCATTAATTTTAGCTGCAACGTGTATGCTTGAATTTTTCCATTTGCAGAATAGCATCCACCACCGAGGTACACATCGTGTTTCTGTATCCAAAAAAGCCGATACAGAACTGATTGATCTGCACAACAAACAGCTGCCTGATCTGTGCAACTTCTCGAGCGCGGGGCTCTTTGTTTACCATGAACCCAGCGCGGTTGTTAATATTTTATGACGAGTCACGTTACACAGTTCCCCTAGATTTGAGAGGAGCGATCCTCGGAAACATGAATCTCAAAACTGAATTTTAAAGATTTGCCAAAGCCAGCTGGCCTGGGGAATATCATAGTCTTGTTTTTCCATGATGATCTCCATGTGGTTTGGAAATCAGACAGACAACTAGTCACAATATGTTTTGTTTTTTCATTCAAGTCCAATTACCCCTTTGGTCATGCAGTCTCCTCAGAATTTATTTGCATTGCCAAAGTGTGGATAATTTAGCTTTTGCTGTTGTTTACATAGGTGGATACTGTCGCTGTGTTGTAGGCCTACTGTACCCACCTGTTCAGAGTGATATATGTAGTTATATATGTACTACTATTTTTACTGGATATTGGAAGAATAATGAAATGATAGTATTTCCTTGTTGAGACATACTTTTTTAGGATCACTTGTTTTAATTAGCTGCGGTTTATGTACACCAGCTGTGTGGTGACGCTGGATATTTGCATGACTTGAACAGAAAGCTTTGTAGTGGCAGCATTTGTAGAGAACAGCCTTCGCTTTACTGGGAATAATGGATGGCTTTGGATCAGGCCGGATGTTTCAGCCAGACACCAGGTTTCTGTTTTCACTCCTTGTTAATGTTACAACAGGTTGCTTGGCAACCCCCACCCCCCACCACCGAACCCCCTGTCTGCTTTCACCGTCTCCTGCCATTGGATGAAGTGGATGGGGAAATGAAGTGTTATGCGTTGGCTTTTCAAGGTCGGTGGCGCACAGAACCCCCGCCCTGATCACGGATGCACGTAAACAAAACCGTGAAAAGATCATTTATGCTTTGGTGATAGATTTAAGCAGCGCCCGCCTCCACTGCCGTCACAAGCACCACACGTCCCACACCAACCCCCAACCCACCCATGTCAGCGCTGATGGAAAACACCAGCATCGCAGCATTTGCTGGCAGATAGTTTAATGAGAATCAGCAGACGTCTTGACTAAAAATCTCACCGACCAATCCAGAATTCTCAAGTGACACTTGTACGCCACAGCTTTCTCAATCGCTCACTGCAACATGTAACAAAGAGTAAGGACCATCTAATATTTTGCCACCACCTGTGAAGCGGGGCTGTTACAGACAGTGCTGCCTGCCTCTGTTTGTTTCTGGGTGTGACGGGGACGAGTCAGGCTGCACCGGCATTCCTGAAATAGATGGATGATGGGGACCAGTTGGAGTCCTGCTGCACGCTCATTTCACACGAGGATGCCTTCATAGCACTTAAAATTGCTGGATTATCGCATCGCTGTTTATATTCACGTTTAGCCGCCATATCCTATGACTCAATTATCAAGTAGTGCTGTCACATAGGCGCTCGGAGAGTTATATTAGGGAACACGCTCAGAGCTTCCAGTCCCTGTCAGAGTCCAAACATTCAGCGGAGATGAGGAAACACTTTGAGCGCACTCCGTGACAATGATTTGAATTGTCAGCGCCGCTCACCTAATGTGCAAGTACCTCCCATTATCTAAGCCGGGAGGAATCTGTTGTGCACAGCTGTGCTCATTATGGAGTTATGAGATTAAATAAACGCCATGTCTTATTCATACTACCAAATTACATACCTCTCTACTGTCTTATGGACTTTATTTTTTTCCAATTATGTCACTCTGTTTTCATCTGAAACTTTTTAAACTAAACTCAGCTCCTTTAAAAGTAAACTATCTGAAAGTCCCTTAAGGAGACACCGCAAAGCTAGTTGGATATTCAGTGTTTATCCTCTCTGTGAGGCCTGTGAGCCAAGCTCTCTCACTCTTGGAGTCAAGCCTGGAGCCCTTGCTGTGAAGATGTATCACCCTGGGTAAATTGTCAGCTCCCTGACATTCTTATTACGCTGGCTCTAAAAGCCTAGCAGGCATGTTAGAAGGAGCCTGGCTCTCTAACACAGTGTCTGTAACAGGCGGTTTGGTCCATGCAGCCAACTGCAGTCCTCCCCAGGACCTCGGCACGTACCAGCCAAGTGTTTCCTGTCCTGGGGATCTGGCCATGGTCACTTCCAGTAACTGTCTGGGCTTCTCGGGGATGCGTTGGCAGGTCGCTAGCCTCTCTGAGCGATGGGGAACACATCATACAATGACAAGTGTCATGAGTGGGTTTGTTTTCCCTCCAAAAAGGACCTTTTTATCTACAGGTGAAGAATTATCCTCAAAATAAGCCCTCAAATATGATAGTGATACTGCAGGATCGCTTTAAACTCTTCTTCAAAGAATTCAAAGGCATAGAAGCTGTCTTCATACAACCCCAGCTTAAGCTCCTTCCATTATCAACACAAATGTGTAATCCTGTTCTCAGGACTGTAATGAGGGTAGTGTGTAAGTTACATACATTTCCTTTTATGCTGCAGTTGTTTGAAATGAACTTCAAATAGCTTTGGTTGAGGAATGTGTAGAATCCAAGGCTGGTGTCCAGTGTGGAAGCTGTTTATGGAAGAGAGTGGGGAGGGTAGAAGGGTAGGTGGGGGGTCTCTTCTCAATTAGGAGGATAAGCTGCTGCTCCGGAGCAGCCATTTCGAGCCATGTTTGGAGCTGTTTGGTGGGATCTGCACACAGCACTGGATAGCTTCTCCCCTCTCTGCCATTTGTTGACAAAGCAGAAGTCAAACTGCGTTACATAACAGCTCTTTCTCTCCGTCTATAGTACAGCTGAGCGTGTGAAGAGAGCTCTTTTGTGTTGACATGGCTCACTTTTAAGGCAGCCTCTGACTGTTTCACAGAGACCCCTACCCCCCATGGAGGGAATGCATTACAGTTCAACTTTGTATCACCCTGCTTTGTTTAGATTTGAAAATGGACAGACAGGAAATTTAGATAATCCATAAGATCATACAGATGGAGTAATCTGTGGTGCCTGTAAAAATGCTCCAAGAGCTTAAATATTGAAGTCATAAATCGATTCATGGAAAAATCTATTTACATAAGAGCATGTAGGGTTTTACACTAAGGTTAGAAGTGATAAGTTAGTCATTTTGGTTAGTAAACTCCATTCACAAACAAGTGATTGATGCACAGAGTTTTAAAATAATGCCAAATAATAATCTAATAAAATAGAAATAACAAAAAAACAGTGAGCTTGACGCACAGTTTTGTCAGACAACTTCAATAAAGATTTTCCAAAAGGAAAGTGCCAAAACTACAAGCAAAGCTCGAGGTCCAGTTTAAGATAAGGCTCAGACGAAGAAAATCTGTACAAGACATTGTGTAATTACACAGGGGATAAAGAATAACAAATTACAGTATGTGTCTATATGAAAACTATCCATCCATGCATCCATTTTCCAGTTTATTGAGCCAGGGTCACAATGTGACTGGAGCCTGTGGTATCCAGCATTAGGTGAGAGCCAGGGTACCAACGGACAGGTCGACGGCCATTCACAGGGTTAACGCAGAGAGACAGAAAACCATTCATGCTCACGTTTAGAATGACGTGCTTGTCTTTGGACTGGAAAACCTGTACAGGCACAGAACATCCAAACAGAAGGACAATAATGTTAAAAATTAGGTGCTTTGTTGTGTTTTGTTTATTACACTTTAGGGAGCAAACCTATTCAAGGATGAGAATAAAACAAGAGAGGCTTTCAGGCTGGTTTGTAAAGTAAATACAACTGCTAACATCTTTAAAACCCACCACATCTTTAAACACCCCACCTCCCACTCCGTGTAAATATCGGAAATGTTTCTCAAGCAAGTGAAGAATTGCATGGATATTGCAAAATTTCCTTAAAAAATTTCTAGTATGTATCGAAAAAATCCTGGACGGACGGACGGATGGATGGAACAACCAGGACATAAAGAACAGGGTCTATGACTTATTTATACAGATAAATTCGCGGGCTCTTTTCTGTATTGAGCTTGTAAAATCATCAGGGGAAAAAGGGTTGTCAAAGATTATATAAGTTGTTGAAATTTCTCTTCCTAACACGGCGATGTTCCATGAGAAAAAAAATGTAAATATTTGTTGGTACCATTATATAACTGAAGGAAGTTCTCCCTGATCCAGGGAGGCAAAACTTTAAACAATAAAATCAGATGTCCTGTGGACACAAAGAGCCACCCGCATCATTTAGGAGGACGAAGAGTGGTTCAATCTTGACTGTTTTGTGAAAGATTGTAGCTAAACTCCTTGGTAACTTTTTTTTTTCAGTACCTCAGTGTCAAACGCCTTTGCCAGATACCCTTTTCCCTGTTTTTATTGATATTAATACAGTAAACAATGTAGTTTTCCATCATAGAGTAAGATAAATTTCATGTTTAAGAAGCTAGATTAATGCTGGGGAAGAAAGCTTTCCATCAATCTTAAAATTATTCAAGATTGTGGGGAAGATAAGATTCAGGATTTCAGAAAGTACTCAACGTGAAAACAGAGAAAGTTGCCATATTTTTTCTGTTTTATATGTAAAACTTTTAAATGAATCAGCAACAAGTGTTTGAATACTGCCCTCGCGCCGGGAGGGAGCCTTTCTTTTGAATCAGGGATTCTGGGAACCCATCAGCTACTGTGCTGGCTAAGCTTCTGGGTGCAATGGGCCTTGATGATGGGGGCTTTCAGTGTAGCCAGCCAGTGGGCTTAGAGTTCCATTTCTGCCTGCCAGCAACTGTTTACGAATGCAGGTAAATTAAAAAGAAAAAAGCCAATAGAATCCTCGTCACACGATGGCCCGCTCAGACGTGAGTTGTGAATAGCGCTGGGACTGCAGGCAGATTCCGGGAAACCCGAAAGCATCTGTGGCATTGAAGACCTTATGGGTGGCTGAATCATCCAGTAGCAAATTGCAGCTATCATCTTTGGTCTGCCTCTCTGTCTCTCATCTGCTGTCCTGCGTGAGCATTTTAAGAGGCAGGAGGATTTCCACAGTTGTTGAGTGGGTGCAACATTCCCAGGTGGCATGTGGTGACAGGTGCATCTGAACACGCCTGTTGTCGCAAGCAAACAGACCCCCCCTGCATAGCGAAAGGTCAAGGTCAACCCTGGGACTGTTCCGCCCACATGAGACCCTCAAAGCTCGGCCGTGCGGCTCACGGGGCTTCAGAGGATCCTGATGTACGTCGTGGAATAAGGGCTGTTTGTACACATCATCAGGAAGGTAATGTATCTCTCTCTCCAGACATGCAGTGACGCCTTGGGGTGGTCGTTGGCTTTTATGAGTTGTTTGTTTTGGCAGTGTTGGTCACACCAGGGAGCTTTCGTTCAGTAGGAGGTTTATGTATCTGTGTGTGAGAGAGAGCGTTGTGTTGTAATGGAACTGAGAGATGCATATTGGATGGATCATCTGGGCTTTGCTGCTTTTAGATAATGGCAGAGGTCAGAGCTGAGAGGGTGTTTCACTCACTGTGATGTGAATATAATGACACCTACCCTGTTAATTGTTAAACTGTGAATTTGAATTTAACTCTTTTTTTGGTAAATGTTATAAGACTTAGTTTCTACATGTCAGACTTGTTTTGTTTTGGGGGGGTTTCTGAGAAATCAGCACAAATAACACTTAATAGCACATCCGCTAGCTTTAAAAACAGGAAAGTCAGGCTGTCTTTGGAACCTTTGAGCCACTAACTCAAGGCCCACTAACTGGTCTGCTGAACTTTGAACAAATTCAGCAAATAGTGACTTAACTTCATATCCACTAAGCCAAATAGACTCATAACAGGACCCGAGTGCACAGGAGCTTCCTGGATTATAAGGAATGACAGTGAATTTAGATAATGTTTTAATCAGATGGCTGATGTAGCGTCTTCTTATTTTTCTGTTTGCCTTGGCCCGGCCCGTGCTGTCCTAGCAATGCTCTGCCCTTTTTTTTACAGTCTGGATGAATGGTGCTCTCTGCCCTGCTGTGCTCAGAAGCACCTCTTCCTAAAAAGGCCAGGGATGATCTCTGCTCTGTGTGTTTATACAGCAAACTAAACGCTGTCAGCTGTCATACTCGCTCTATCTGTTATATGCCAGAATTTCAAACACACTCAAAATGCTCTTTCTACTGTAAATTTCTCCATCTCGGGGTTCATGTGAGGATACAGCGGAAGCAGAACTGAGATCAGAGTAAGCACTCCTCAAAGGAATGCCTGTTAATGGTTTTGGAAATGAGATCATGGATGCTTTGCCTCTCCGGGATGCAGGGGGTCAAGAAGCAAGCTGATTTTATTAAAGAGGGACGGGAAATAAACACACGGTTTCTGATGCTCAGGGACGGCTCGGCTCCAATACTGGAAAACGTTTAAAAAGGTTTTTTGCTTTGTGTCTCCTTGGGACTTGTTTGGAATTGCTCCCATTTTCCCTCATCCATTTTAGGCCTATTTGTGGAGGCTTCCAGCTGGAACATCAGCCTGTTCTGCAGGTTGGCTTATTTACCGCCATGTGTAAACAGAGAGCACACGGTGTCCCACGCAAACTCAGAAGAAAAGGAACAACTTTAAAAGCAGCTTAAAATTTTCATTGCAGAGTAAATTCTAGACGGCTTTTGCTGCTCTGGCTTTTGCTCACTGTTTTCCTCTTAGTTTACAAATGAAAATGAAAAGAAAACACTCTTTGTGTCTGTTTGTGTATATGAACAAGTAACTGTTTGAGTGTCTTGGTGAGTGTGTTTGCAGTCTTAATCAGTCTTTTTCTTGGCATTTGAAATGGGGATGTCTCCTAAATCAGCCATGCTGCCTGAGCACAACGGCCAGATGAGCAGTAGGAAGTTTCACAGATACTTTTATGGTGGCCGTGCTCTGACTTCTGCATGCGCCACTGCTGGAGCTTAGAGCAATACGGGTTACTTTTCTCCTGTCTTGTTGTCATTAAAGGGAAGCACATGGCTTGAGTTTGAAAGTTTTTCTGAATTAAACAACACTTTGAATTACTAATATAACTTAATGTGAAAGAGCCTTCAGATGATTTAAACAGATAAAGTTCGCTGCCTTCCTGTGTTGTATCTCATTTCAGTGTGTAACCCAACCACAGAGGCACAACCACAGTTTCAATAGCTGTATGTGGTTCCTCATTAAAGCTGTCTTTGCAGTGCCTTCACTATTAATGCCAGTGCTAAAGCAAATCTTACCCGTAAAAGACATTTTCTGTGTATGTTATATTCCTTCAGTGCATACAGTCATCCATTCTAACAAGCAGAGACCTGGCCCGGTTATCAAATCCATGCTCCTCAGTCCATCTGATGTGAAGTTTATTGAGAATGATGCAGATGTTTCCACTGCTGCGGTGCTACATTTGTCAGACTAAGTCATGAACATTGGAGGGAAGCACAGGTGACTGTAGATTAAAATGAACACGAGTGGATTTCTTTATAGGTGCCCATAGATCCAAACCCTTTCATCTCTTTCTGCTAGGACCTGAAATGAATTGAAAATTTTGTTTTGTGCCTCCAACAAAAAGTTATTTAGTTGTTGTTCATAAATTTTTTTTCTGAATTCTGTCTGGATCTTTGTGTAGCTGCAGGTTAATAGTTAATAATACATCATAGGAATCTATCTTGGGGAATCCTCCTATTTAATAGTCTTCCATGTGTTTACTTTCCAGGGCTCTCCAGCAGAGGGCGGCGTAAGACCAAGCGCAACTCCCAGTAAGTCAGCTCTCAGTCTAAGCCTATCAAATAGTTAATTTAACCTCATCTCCTCTGTACCACAATGATGTGAATTCATCACTTGCATGGCATTAAATCGATCACGAGCACCCTTGTTAAATCAGATAGTGAATTGCTTTAATGAACAGCTGATAGATAACTGCTGGATAATTGCTTCAAATCTTAAAAGTGGGATGTTTTGCCTTAAATTTTTTTCATAATCACACACAAAAAAACTCTTTTTGTTCCTTCCTGTGTGTTTGTTGTGTTAAAGTCCCTTCAGGTCCTCGAACAGTCTGTGCTGTCAGGATTACACCTGTGAAAAGCATGAAAGGCTCTCCTGACCTGATTCCCACCCCAGGTGATGCATCCATGTGGCTCATCAATGTTTCAGCTACTACAGTTGTGGAAACCTCATACTCACACAGAAGACATAGAATGTGGTCTTCAAAGTCACTTGTTGAGAATTGGGTGTTAATTTAACGAGGGAATAAAGAAATTCTGCATAGAGCAAGCTTCAGGCGCTCTACTTTCACCTCTGGCGGGGTGCTCATGGTAATTAGTTTTACAGGACAGCAGGATATTAATTTGATGGCCTGGTTTTGATGTAACAGTTCTATTTTGGCGATTTGGAGCATGAAGTAGCAGTAAGTTGGATTCTCAGCAGCAAGACGTTCCTTAACAACCACCAAAACAAATAAATAAATAGCAGCTAAAGTGAGATTTTGAATGTTTTCAGATTTGGACCCGAGCAGAGTTTGCAAAGGGAAAGGCGTGGTGACCCTAAGGGCCACTCTCGTCCACATCGATGATGAGGACTGCATCAGCGATGAGCCAAACGTCATCTCAACACCAAGTAAGTCAGGACAGCTGCCACAGTTGTTTCGTAACAGCTCTCCACATGATGAAGAGAATATTAAGAGGTTAGCAAGAATAACATGGCCACGTGTGTGTGGTGGTGGGGGACCAGGAGCACATCCGTGTAAAATGTGGACAGAGGATGTCAGTTTGGCCGTAATTTAATGGGCGTTTCGTCATGTTTGTCAGCATTTCAAGTGTTTTTGCAGGATTATATAACTACTCACGTTTTAAAGTGTATGCTCAGCTGGGCACGCTCAGAGCCGTGATGAAGGGCGACTGCTCATATTTTCATACAAGTGTCAAAGAGGTCTTTTGTTGTGGCCTGCCCACGCTGCACTTTGGAGCAGGCAGCCTTAACTGTGGGCTCGTTTGTTGTGCAGAGCGGAATGGAACCGGTCTGGAGGCTAGCCAAGGCTTTTGGGGAGATGCTTTAATTGTTGTAGAGTCTGAATATAAAGGCCAGTGGAACAAATGGCCTTAACAGCTAACTGAATAGGCACTTTGTTCTTGTGACAAAGTTCAGAGATTGTGGGAGAATCCTTCTTCTTTTTTTTCTGGGGATATTAACAGCCCCATGCATGAAAACCACTAAGGAAAGCATTCACACCCTGCAGAATGAAATGGAGATTTATTTTATCTGCAATTATCTGTTATGATTTGCTGTCATAAGCTCGGTCAGAGAATTTACTTTTTAGCATCGTCCCCAGTGTTTTTGTTCTTGCCGCGCTGGCTGCCAAACTAAGAGAGTTTTGGACCCTTTTTAGGTGGCTGGACAAGCCAGATTAATGGAGACAGCTCTAAAGCAGGACTGGCTGAGGGTGGCAGCAATGACACAGCCGATTTACCTCCTGTAAACAACACTCTGTGCCAGGTACGTTTACTTCCACCCCATTTAACACACGATCTTGGTTTGATTTTATGAGCACTGATTGATCTTGTTATTTTAGGGTGCTGGTTAGATGTCTTTTTTTTCTTCTTGTTTTTATTACAGGACAGTTTTTCTTTCTCTTGACTTGTAAACTTGTATCTTCTGTCACTTTCAGAACAATTCATCTGAGAGCATAAAAGAAAATCAAGCTCCGTTCTCCACTGACATTCAGAACTCGGTGACATCGACTCCCAGCTCTGTTTATCCCTGCACCAGCATAGTTAACCCCACCATAGTCCTGCTACAACACAACAGAGGTGAGCACACCTGTCTGTAGGTTGGGGGCGACAGATATTAAGAAGCTTAAAATTGCTTGTGTGCCCTTTTAGGGAAGCTTGGTGGTATTAAGTCATATATATGTCACTCAGACCCACTGAATGTTGCACTGGAGCACCGGCATGTCAGATCAAAAACACACATGCAGAGGGACCAGCTGCCAAAACACAGAATAACCTCAGCTTACAGTTCAGGCACTGGTTGTGTTGCTTTTCTGCTTATCACTCCGCTACATCTTTACTTAGCGAGTAGATGTTTTCTGCTGTGTCAGTGTTCAAAGTCTCACATGGAACATTTAACGGTGTTGTTGTCTCTGTCCGCGTTACATGTATAACAACTGCTTTCACACATCACTGCTGAGTCACGTTTTACTTGCCATGTCTCTGTCCGTGTTTGTTTCACAACAGAACAGCAAAAGCAGCTTTCTCATTCTGAAGGTACGCACTGAGGTCTTGTTGATGTCTACAACATATAACACTTTTTTTTTTCATTCGTTCGACTGCTCGCAGAAGTGCTGCTTTTATTAAAGCGCAACACCTTTTTCATTTCTCGACTGAACCATCTGTGTGCTCACCACCCCCCTTTTCCCGGTTTCATGACTAACTTTTGTTTGTTAGTTTGATACAAGCGTCATGAAGTAATAAGTCAAGATACTGGCGCCAACATGTTACCATTTTTGGGAACGCAGTACGATGCTCAGGTTATACAGAACACATTTCATTTCCTTTTTGTTTGATGCTGTTTTTCTTTTGTGTTGCTTCTTATCAAACCTGGGATTTTAATCTTAGACTTTATTGTTCCCGTCACCAGTGGGTTACATGGAAAAATTACTGATTAGCATGAACTTGAGTTTTGTAGGCCGGCTTCTGTTCTTTCATTTATTTACTTGACATTGGACAGACCTTATCCTTATCATTTAAATCCAAGTGTGTGTGACTGAGCCTGTCGTACCACTGAGAAGTCATGTAGAAAACAAAGACAATATACTTTCTGATATTTGTCATGTATTTTATGTAAAAGGGCATGAAAGGCAGTATACCCAAAATGCATTGTGTAGCTTACTAGGATGAGCTGGTGACCCATATTCCAAAGACATTTTTCATCTGGATTGCTGGAAATACACTGGTGGCACTATTATTAAGAGTCTCCCTGTTAAGTTAAAAGTTGAGTTTATTAGCAGTAGAAAACACACGTAGCCAGCTCAGTAAACTGAGCTACAGGCTTACTCTGCTTGGTAGAGCGGTATTAATATCTGAATCACTTCACTGAGTGAAGTATCCCAGTAAGTAATGGTGGTTTCCCAGCATAAACAATAAATGGGTGGTGGAAGTAACTTAAGTAAATAATGTACTGCATCTGAAATGTTCTGAAAAGTTATTTCTTGCACAAATTTTATATAATCTCTCTTCATGCTTCTTGGTTGCTTGTGCTGCCATATCACTGGAAATGTGTTGTGAGCTTAGCTTTCTTTTAGCTTATTTTTCTTGTGCTTCACAGACCCAACCCCAGAAAGGGACAAAAGCCCCGAATCCAGAAGTGAAACTGTCAGTCCAGTCCCTGAAATGGACGGGAAGAGGCAGCGGCTATCACTGCACTCCCCTGTGCTGAGTCCTCTCAACAAGCCCATTGTGCCTGTACGGGTGAGCGATTAAACCAGCTGTCGAATGAAGACTAATCGACTCTCTGTAAATGTTTATTAATGGGTGCTTTGTTTAGATAACACATGAGTGATTAATGCTACAGTAAAAGAGGTATTTACACAAAAAGCATGACCACATGTCATGTTTTTGATGTGATTATTATTTTTATTTTTATTAATCGTTGTAATAAATATAATATATAGTCCTCTAATCACACTCATAGCAGGTGTGTGTTACTAATAGCACTCTCACATTTAGGTGTCAGCTTCACAATAGCACTGCATCAGAATTAACGTTAAATGAGATGCTGTCATTCTTATTTGTTGCACTTTATTAAATGAAACAAAATGCTCTGAGAAACTCAGACAGGGGAACGTCTTCCTGCTCGAAAAGGATGCAGATGATGCTCTTCTGAAATTCTCATTGACTGGTTGTGAATTAATTGTTCCCACACTGTAATTTCAGAACACTGAAAAGTCCAAAGACTGGTATAAGACAATGTTCAAACAGATTCACAAAATACCTGGTAAGTCGTTTCTTTTTTTCTACTCTGTGTTGTTTCTCTGTTTGATCAGTTTTGCCTGGTCTGTTTCTGTCCCTGTGTGTCTTTATATATGTGTCTCTGTGTTATGTCATGCTGTCCTCTGTCTCTCCATCATTGTGCATAGAGCCTATTGAGGAAAACCCTTACCGTCCCACCTACATATTCCCTGAGAGCTATGAGATTCAGGTGAAATCGAAAGGTATCTGATGGCAGTAACTCCACACTCGTTGGCTTTACTAATCTGCAGCCATCTTGGACCCTCTTAAATACTTCAGCTGTGTTTAATCTTTGCGCTAGTACCTACTCGCCTCGAAACGACCGAGCTCGAAGATGCAGAAAGGCTTTAATGTAATCTTTTCTGACATGTGTTTCTTAACAGTCACTATTACAGTAATCTTTAAATACACCGCAAGGTTCGTGCAGAACTCCTGATCACAGAACGAATCTGTTTGCATCTAATACTGTGCAAAAGTCTGGTGCCACCCCTTGTTTCGTGGAAGTGTAGAATATATAAGGAAAAAATAGAGTTTGTACAGTTCTAACAAACTTGAAAGTCACTATTTGGTTTGACCACCTTTATTTTTCAACACAGCCTGAACTCTTTTTGCGAAGTTTTCTAGTAATTTCTGTAAGTACTCTTTAATAATAGTTCTCCGGGCTTCTTGAAGCTCAGTCACAGCTCTTCTTTGGATTCTGGCTGCCTTTTGTTCTGTTCTCAGTCAAGATGATCCCACATGGATTCAGTAATGTTGAGGTCCAGGCATTGGGGAGGCCAATCCACGATTGAATGTGTTCCTGATTGTGTGTTTTTTTCTGCCCAGGTGTGCTTTTACTGCATTGGCAGTGTGTTTGTGATCACTGTCATGCTGAAAAACAAAGCTGTTGCCAATCAGATGCATTCTAGATGTTATTGCATTGTAAAAGGAGCTTGCAAAGAAAAGTGTCTGGTCTTCTTTAAGTTGCTTGAAGACGTTTCACCTCTCATCCGAGAAGCTTTTTCAGTTCTAAGGTCAAATGGCAGAACATTGGTATCCTCAAAAGAGCGTCCTTTATCCTTAAGATGCAGATGGACTGCTGAGTCTTGGCCTGTGGAGGTGGCTCTTCGAAGCCAATGTTCACATTTTGGACAGAGAGGACAGATGGTTTGAAAGAGGAGTGAAAGAAGCCATCTATGTCCACTGTGAGCGACCATCTTTGAACAGAGGCGGGGGTTTACGACACCAACTGTCTGCCATCTATAATCCAGTTTTGAGATCCCTCTCCAGACGACTTAACGCCCACTCACATCCTGGGCCATCTGACCTCAGGAAATCGCATGATAAGGTGGGGCCAGGTTTCACAATGAGCTCCCCTGAAACCCTGGCTGATTGGGACCCACACCCAGTTTCACACCTTGGCTCAGGTGATTAGAGGATCATCAGGGGGTCCTTTTGTCCCTCTGTGGGGGGAAACTCCCACTGGGTTTAAATCTGGGACTCTCCGCCATTTGACCTTAAAACTGAAGAAGCTTCTCGGATGGGAGGTGAAACATCTTCAAGCAACTTAAAGAAGTCCAGACGCTTTTCTTTGCAAGCTCCTTTGACTACGATGACCTGGATGACTGAGAACCTTCACAGACATATTGCATTGTAAACCAAAATCTGATGATGCTTTTCTGTGTATATAATTTCATCGATTTTCATCTTCAGTATCCCAACTGAAATGCAACACCAAACCATGACAGAGCCTCCGTTATGTTTTACAGATGTCTGTAAAGACTCACTGTTGTCCCTCTCTCCTGACCTCTCCTGTACATACTAATGAACCACGAATTTCACATTTGTATTCATTACTCTGTAAGACCTGTAGCCACTGATTTCCAGTCCAGGTTTTGTGTAATTTGACATATCTTATCCTTTTCTTCCTTAAGAATGGCTTCTTGATACTCGCTCTTCCACAAAGACCATTTCTGATGAGGCTTCAATGAAAGGTAGATGGATCAAGTTAAGGGCCGGATGCACCTCTTAGGTCCTGTGTCAGATCTTTGCTGGATTTTTTCCAATTTCTTAAGTACATGACTTTCAGATGCTGTTCGTTTGCTGTATGTAGCTTTTTGGGCTTTTTTTTTTTCTTTTGTCCTCAATTTTTCCAATTTCCTCACATTTTTTTAAGGACATGCTGCAATGCCGAGACACGCTGCTGGTAACAAAGTGACTAAAAATGCAGTTTAAAAATTGATTCTTTGCTGAGTCGTTTGTCATTTGTAAAAACAACACAGGTTCAGCCCTTGTTAGGCGCCTGGTGCTTAAATGATTCATAGGTTAGTGTGGCTTAAAAAAACATTTCTCTGAAAATGGTCAGGTACAAGAACTTGTCATGGTCCTGGGCCATGTTGGCCCAGTATTCTTAGTTTTTATGTGTTTTTGTATTTTGTTCCCTATTTAAGATAAGATAAGATAGAACTTTATTAATCCCTCGGGTGGGTTCCTCTGGGAAATTCGATTTCCAAAAAAAGCACAGCAACGACCGAAGTTACAGTTACAGAATTGTTATATATATATATATATATACAACTTATACAACATATATACAACACACACACACACACACACACACACACACACACACACACACACACACACACACACACACATATATAAATACAGAAACAAATATAAATAAAATATACAAAGGGGATAAATAGAATAAATAGGAATAAAAAAATAAAAATACAAGTGAATTGCACATTTCAAGTATTGAGTCTATTGCACTGTTGACTATTTACAAAAAGTATTGCACAAGGTATTGTACAGTGAGGTGAAGAGGCACTACATTTATGCCTTGGTTCCTAGGTTATTTAGTTAAGATGTTCCTTATTTGGTTACCTCCTGTGTGCCCCTGTGTATCTGTGAGCCCTCCTCTCTCCTTGTGTTTTATTCCATGTTTTCCCCAGCCTGTTATGTCTGTGTTCTCCCCGTGCTCTCTCTCCTCCTGTCTGAACCTCTGTGTACTTCCTGTTTTACTTTGACAGTCTCTCGTCAGTATGCGTCATGTTGTGTTCGCTCCTGCCCTGTCTCGTTATGATTATCTGTGTCAGCTGTGTTCCCCGTGTGCTCCCACTTCCCTCGTTAACCCTCTGTGTATTTATGTGCATGTCTCCATCAGGTCAGTGTCGTGTCGTCAATGTCTTCTCCCCGAACCTGTGTGTTTTTCTGTGTTCCCACGGTCTTCTGTTAGTATTCCCAGTTTAGTGTGAAACCTGCAATAAAGCAGTGATTTTGAGTTCAGTTCCTGCCTCTGTGAGTTTTGCGTTTGGGTCCTCATCTGCCTCCACACAGCCGGTTCATGACAGAACTGGACTGAAGTGAAAAAGAATACACGGAGAACTATTCCTCAAAGCTACTTAAAGAACAATATGAAGAAATGAGGGGTGGCACAACACTTTTGGACAATACTGTATGCTGTGGCATAACACAGTGGGAAAACGACAGGTGTAAATAACAAAATTATATAATGAGTGATACTTTTTATGCATAATTATCAAAAAATCCTACTTCAGGAGTGAAATAAAAATAACTAAATTCTGAGTTTTATTACAATTATTGAAACAATCATTGATTAAAGAAAAGGTTATCTCATCTACTGAAGTGTTATGATCATCCCCTGAATAATATACTATTTCCAGTTGATGCATGGATGATGCACGACGCCTTCAAGTGTATTTTTCCTTTTATATCAGAAAAATGTAATAATATTGTCATGTTCTTTTTTTTCTGTTAACCATCTATTACTACAAATTTCAGGCTGTAATCTTTTTTTTTAATATTTTGTAGATGCTTATTCTGACTTTTCTGCAATAAGGCATCTTTTGCATTATTTCCACTACTAGGTGCTGCTGTAGTCCTACATTAAGGTTTTTAGTCTGCTACCCAGAGTTGAATCTATGCAAGATCTCATAATAATACTCTACTAACCAGTGTTTAGGTTGAAGCACTAGATGGTTAAGGTAGAGTCTGGCTCATAGTTTTGGTTTTGGATTTGCACATCTAGCCACCACAGCAAGGTTTTAGGTCAAATGAAAGGAGATGCTCAGTGATCAACGTAGATGTGTAGCTGTGACTCTTACCAGAGCTCTCTGACTGTGACAGTTCTGGCTCTGTGGCTCTACAGTGCATTACTCAGTCAGACCCTCAGTGCTCATCGATGCTTGGATCCCCTTTTAGCTCAGTAATGCTTCCCTTGAAGTGCTTTGATTTGACACTCTTTGCCTGTGTTTGGTCTAATGGAAGGTGTGAGGCAAGGGAAAAAGCAGGAAAAGAGTGTCTTCAGTGTCTTCTGAATTATTTAATACTGTGCTATATTCATTGCTTTTTAAGTAAGAAAGACAGCAAGAGATAAAATTAATAATAAATCACTTTTTATTGCTGTACTTTCCTCTTTCAGATGATGGTCCTACCCCCTTTGGTTACTTGGAAGATGGTGAGTCTGGGATAAGTAGCTGTAGGAGTTCAACCAAAATAATGTTCTAAATTTGGAGGCACTATTTACACAGTGCAAGTATTGAGGTATTTATGTTCCTATTTCCAGTGAGAGCAGTCCCACGCTCAAAAAGTGAGAATGAGGTTGATTCAAGAGGCTGCTCGATGCCAGTGCCAATGCGGTCGTCTTCCCTCAAACCCTCTGCCAAAAGGTCAGCATCTTCCATCTGCCCCAGTCCAAAGAGAAGATGTTTGCTTTGATACTTAACACACAGCACAGTTCTGTTTGTGTTTGTTAGAAGAAGAAGCTGTTCACAGTTCGGAATACTTCAAATACTGAAATACTGCCTGTGTTTACCTACAGAGTTAGTAAGTGTAGATAAGCAGGGCTTACTGTAGTGGAGCAAAAAATCTATTTATTCCCTGACTTTGAAAATCTAAGCATGCTTTGTTCCCATTGGCTTCCACCACTGTGTCCTCTAGTTTTTTGCTTGAAGTATGATTAGTGTCAACCTTCCACACCGCATGTCAGCACAGACAAAGGCCTGCCTCTGCGCTCAGAGACGTGAGTGATGGAGTGATGAAGGCAGACAGGTGATAGAGGATAAAGTGTTGCCCACAAAAGCTGCAGATGACATGTTGAGGACTGACCTTCCTTGTTCCTTGGTGTTTGTGGATGAAGCCCTGCGCTCCTAAACGCGTCGTTATCAGTGCTGCTGAAACGTCCCGCGTTGTTCTTGATGCTCATCAAAGAGGGCATGCTTTTTGTTTGCCCTATTTTTTTTTCTGTTTTTCTGAATAGTCATTTTATACTTGACTGTCTGTTAAGAAATTCTCCCAGGAAATGCTGCGCTCTGTTTTTTGTTACCAGGTCCAATCTAGTTTATCTAATCAAATTACTCATTTGGCTCAACTGTGAATTGAATTTTCTGTCCTATCATCATTAGACGCAGAGGAGGAGGACAGGGAGGCAGGCATAATGAGGGCGGACGTCATATATGAATCGTAAAAAAAAAAGATATCTTAGCCTGTGCTGGTTGCTATGGAGACTACTTGATAAGGATTGGCTGTCTTCGATCTCACACCCCACCCTTCCCCAATTCCCGCCTCTCTTCACAGGAATGAGTGGGAGCCCCCAGATAAAAAGGTAGACACCAGGAAGTACCGCGCCGAGCCCAAGAGCATCTTTGAGTACGAGCCGGGGAAATCATCGGTGCTGAAGCTGGAGAGAACGGTATGCTAGCCTCCTGCCTGTTTCTCCCCCGCCCTCTCTCTTTCCCTTCCTCTCTCTGCCTTTGTGTTTTCATGTCGTGTGAGCTATTCCACACTCCACCCATCATGCAACCCCCGCACCCCCACCACCTCCACTGTGTCTAAGCTCCTGAGTGGCAGCTTCACTAACGGCTCGGCAGGCGACGTATGTGTAGCCACTACATTCCTTAAGGGTGTCCTGTTGCGGTGACAGACGATCCTGTTTGGAAGCAAGCGGAGTAGTATCACTTACAAGGATAGCCATTGTCTTCCTGTGTTCAGTTTAAGGTTATTGGGCTGAATCGGCTCGTGAGAGCATCCCGAGAGTCCCTGCACAGACACTAAACATTGATCCTGTGTGTTTACTAGAGAGGAAATGCAATGCTCTCTGTCTTATGTTCATTTCTCACCTGGACACTTTGTGATGAGGAAATGATGCAGCATTACTCAGTGTCCTTGAGAGTTATCTTTTGTGTCTCATAAGATTCAGGTGGCTGTTTTTATATTTCCCTCTTACATAATATTGAGGACATGGGAATATTCGGTATTGTAATGAAGTACTTAGTTGGTTATGTAATTGCTGTCTGAAGCCCATTTACATCAAACTAGTAGATGTTTTTAGGCAAGATCTAGCCTGATTCTCCTAATGAATGCAGTGCCAACCAGTGCATTCATTAGGAGTGTGCTCCAATTCATCCCGGGACAGGGGTAAAATAATGAGCTCTGTTGTTTTTAATTACAAGCTCAAATTGTTATAATAGAAGAATGCGCTTGTTAATGGAGGTGGTCATTTTCCTTTCAGTCCATTCATGTTACACAAAGTTGTGTTGTTCTCCATATATGACTACATTTCTGCGGATCAAGAATGAGTATGCATGTATTGTTGGACATTATGTATCTGCTTGTTAATTAGATTAGAATAAAATTGATATGTAGTTCTTATTAAATAACAGCTTTGTGCCGGTAAAAGGCTTAAAGGACAGTTTTATATCCATTTGTATTTTATAGATAGTGTGTTATCTTTGGTCGCTGAAAGTGTTTTTCCTTTCTCCCTTCTAAAGTAGTAGACCCTGTGCACGAGAAAATGCTAACTTCCTGGTTTGAGACCGGATGTGGGGTTGTACATTTCCGGTAGCTTTACTTTGCGGTCAATCGCTACTGCGAAGATATACTCCACAATCATGTCCAAAACTCGAAAACGGAAAGATCGCGTTGAGTTACAAAGAGCAGAAGGTGGGAACACTCACCACTGTTGTGTCATAAAAAATCTAATGATCAACTTTGACGTTTAAAGAGTTTAGATCGATCAGTTGTTTACATCACTCAACACAAGCAGAACTGCATTACAAAATCAGAAGACACATCGTCCACATTCAGAAGCACATCTCTGTATAGTGACTGGTCTTATGATTTAAACAGGAAAATGTTCAGCATTCAAACTACAGGTGAAGAATAGTCAAACCAGATGTTTCCCCCGTTATGTCGATATCAGCTAGTCAAGTACACACCTACACAGCATGTCAACAAACCGTGAAAAAAAGCCACACAAAAAATGAATGATTGCTGGTAAGGGTTTCTATACATTAGTATTTACGAAGGGTATGTTGTGACTTACCTTAACAATTACAGTGGTCTCTCGCTATAACGCGGTTCACCTTTCACCTCGCTGTTTTGCTGATTTTTAGTGCAAGTTTGCATGCTTTTGTTTTTTTTACGTCACATTGTGTCCTGCGTCCTGATCGCTGCAGACGAACTCCTCCGTGACGTCTCTCCTGTACAGTACAGAATCGCTGCATCGATCGCTAGCAGTGTGACTCCGAAGTGCAGTACTGTATGTCAACGATGTCGACGAAACGTTTTGCACCGTCAAAAAATAAAATTGGCTACTTGATTTCACCTATCGCTGGTTATTTTTAGAACATAACACCCGTGATAAATGAGGGACCGCTGTTTACAGATACTGAGAAATATAAAATTTGAATCCCTTTTCTCTTTTGCTCTGAGGCGTGGGGGAAAAAACATCGACAAGTCGATGAACATCATTTACAGATATATTGGGTAAATGCCCAAGACATCTATAGAAATGTAAATCGCCGCTTGATTCATTCATTTGCTAAACTTGTTTTGAACCATAAACAAGGCACGAATAGGACACCGGAAACAAAGCTCCCCACAGGAGTTTCCACACCGGAAGTAGCGTATGCTAAGTGCACATAGTCTATTGTATTTGAAAAGATGCAAAGTTGCATTTAGACATTCAGCAGAGGCTAACAATATGCTTCAGTGGTTAAATAAATGAGTAAATAATACTCAGAGTTAAAGTCATTTTCCTGTAAAATATCCTCTTTGTATTTCTCAGTGTTTTCTCTCTAAACTGGACCATAGCTTTACAGTGCAGACAGGGAAAACATCGCCAGCTGCTTGTAGTTGTACATACAGTTTGTGTATGTGAGTATTGTATTGTTGAAGGCATAATTTGACATTTTGGGCAACCTGTTGAATTGTTTTTTGCCAAGCCTTTAAATGACAAGATGTATACCACTCCATTTGTCAAAATATCTAGCTAAAGCTAGCAGGTTAGCATAGCACAAAGGATGAAAATGAGAGAAACAGCAACCCTGCTAACACTTATGAAACGAAATAACTTGTTACACTTGTGTTCACTGAATTTAAAGTGTCAGAAATGACTTCTTTACTTTTTAAACAGCAGTTTCCTGGGGTCTCTTACTGTCTGTTTCCCGCCTTTGTGCTAAGCTAAGTGACCTGTCTGCTAGCTATTGCTTTATAACAATCTTCTCATTTTCTGCTTACCAAGAAAGTAAATTAGTAGCCTTCTAAGATCTTTCCTGAACTATTCAAATATCAACTTCAAAACAATACAAATCATATCTTTAATTTATTTGAGAGCACCTACAGCGTTGCTTGAAAATTGTCCTGTTGGTTAGAAACTGGCTCAGTCAAGTCAATGTTATGGGCTCATTTCCTCGGTGTGTATATTCTGTGCTGTCTGAACTGTCTTCTCTTTGTCTTTCTCCTCCTCTTGTTACCATGCCCCTAGACTCAGGATGTAAGTCCAGAAGATGTAGATTTAGAGAATGAGCCTTGGTATAAATTCTTTTCAGAGATGGAGTTTGACAAAGCGGTAAGTGACTGCTGTCTTCAGACTTGACAGCATGTTGTATTATATTTCTATTGCATGTGATAACATCCATGTTCAAATATTGTCTAAACAAACTGTATGTCTGTAAGGACTACGTCAGTTTCTCATCCCTCTTTTATTTTTTTCCCTGATCGTCCTATATTAAAACAGTTATATGGTAATGTGTGAGAGGACTTTTTCTTTCCTCTTATACTAAAATTACTGTCATGTGTCACATCAATGTGGATTAATAATACCGATGACTGATAAGCTTTAGTCCGTCTCTGTTCACTCCTCTTAGACTTTTTATATTCGCTTTTAAATTTCTAAAAATAATCAACATGTATAATTACCAATCAGGATCAAACTTTCCAAAGGACTTTATATAGCTACTGTCATCCTTGATTATCATATCATACACAGGACTTTTTCCTCAGGTGCATCTAAAATAGAAACAATCTATTTTTGTTCCTCTTTTAACAAAAAACGAGCATCTCAGCTTTTTATTTGCACCTGTGAGGCAGAGTGAGCATATTCTATTCAGACAGCAGAAAACAGTGGCCTTTATCCATGTGCAATTTCGATTAATAGTGTTTAAAAGTTCTGATTATTGATTGGGATCTTTTGATGTTTTGTGGAAGCACCCTGTTCTTCAATGTCTTAATCTCAGAACCCAAGAGAAATCCTTTGATGTGCATCCTGCCAACTAGCATACATGTCATAAGCCAGAGGCCTGGACTGGCTGATTCAGACAGAAGTCACTCTTCACTTGGAGAGGCTGCAGTCCAAACGAGCATCAGGTTCCAAGATAATCCCAGCCACTTCAGATAATAATTGCTGTTTGTCTGCTATCTTTACCAAAGGCGTGCAGGCAGTGATGAAGCAGTATACAGTGTCATGACAAATCCATGCCTCGGGCATTAGTTGGCACCAGACAAGTGTAGCGCTGGCTTCACACAAACAGATGTTGATTCTCCTCGCTCTCTGTCAGTCAGAGACACACCCTGGATCATATGAGGTGGCACCACTGGCTACGGCATGAGATCATGTCCTAGCATCAGCCAGACGTAGAGGCAGGCTCTCCTGTTCCGGGTTTGTGTATATGTGGAGGAGGTTTAGCGGTGGAGGCGGCCGTCTCTATCTCATGGCAGCCTGGATGTTTGCCAGATGAGCTCGGCTTGATGACTGGCTCCTGTTTAATGTCAAAGTCACTTCTAAAGCTGCACCTGGTATGCACAGCATTTGACCTTAAAGGGCCAGCCAGACACACTGGCTCATTGGAGTTTGATTGACATATCAGCAGTCACTTGGTATTACTGGATTAGAGATATGGAAGGAAGTCTCTAAAAATCTCAATTGTCTTCAGTTAGTTCTCTCTCTTTTTACTACTCCTAGAGTGCTGACAAGAAGAACCTCTAAGAAGAACTTTTAAGTCATTTTATATTATTAGGAAAAATGTTCCTAAATATAATAAAAGGTTTTTGATTCCTTGGTTTAAAACAAGGAATGGCCCTGCGACAGACTGGCGACCTGTCCAGGGTGTACCCTGCCTCTCGCCCTATGACAGCTGGGATAGGCTCCAGCGCCCCCCGCGACCCTGAAAAGGATAAGCGGAAGCGACTGGATGGATGGATGGATGGATGGATGGATGGATGGATGGTTTAAAACAATTTGAAGTCCCTTTTTATACAACAAGGCTTTGTGTAAATTCTACTTTCAAATCGTTACTTGTCCACTAGTGGCCACTTCTAGTCACTAAGTAAGAGTGACCTGTGTATGATTGCAGTGATGGCCCTCTTGATTAATAGTCACAAATTCAAGGTTCAACAAGAGCCGGAAAATGCATCCAGTGGCAGTCGTGGTCAAGCACTGGCTCATCGATATACATGTCTTGCAGGAACTGGAATTCCACACGTATCTCTGGTCAGGAAGAGCATTTTGGCCCCCTGTAACTGACATGGTGACTCCATCTGTCGAGCATATGCTGGCGTGAGGGCTGCTGCCACACTGTCTCAGCGCCGAGTTACATAGAGCCTCCCCCTATCACCTGACATATTCTAAAGGAGGCAACTCCGTAAGCCAGCCAGCTCATTGTGCTTTCATATTTAACCTATGTTATACACTTAACCTTTACCTTTAAGCATTTAGAGGAGGAGAGAAGAGGGGCGTGGAGGGCTATAACAGGCCATTCACAATGGGGAAGCTGTTTGTTTTCATGAGAGCATATCAACAGAAAACAAGGGGCTGGAAAGAATGGGATTCGTGTTACCATGACCCACTCACGATCGCTATTTTGAAAATGAACGCTGCCTACAGGAGTCTGAGCTCTGAGTAAACGGGGACACCTGTTAGGAAACATGCACATGAAATTCTGCAGAAATACTGTCATTGGTGTTCCACTGACTCACAGAGGCTTATATCCATGTCCATATAGAGCATTGGACCCTTGTCACAACATGTAGTTTCATCCTTTATGCATGTCTCTTCCTGTCAAACAATCTTCTTTTTTCCACTTTTATTTTACAAGCTGGATAAAAGCATTAGTCAGCTGTCACAAAATAATTGATGTTAAGTGATTTCAGTGTCGGATTAGTTTGAAAATGACCAGTTTCCACCTTTTATATAAAGAAAAGTTTACATAAACTGACACTAATCAGGCATCTTGTAAATAACCAGATTAAGATTCCATTCATTTACTCCAGATAAGCCCCGTGCTTGTTTCCTGTTTACTTTCCACTGATGCTGTGTGTGTGCGCGTGTGTGTAAGCCCAATTACCCTGGGGTGTCAGAGGACACCATCTTCTTCCTATCAGATACAAGGGGGGGATACAAGATGTGGTGGAGCAAGGAAGAGCCACTGATAATTCAGTGACACTTGTGTGTTCCCCAAGTCTACATGGAACATTTAGCTTTATAAATAGATCAGACTATAGACCTGCCAGCCCGATATGCCGTTCTTATAAAGACAGGCACTTATTCTGAAAGGTTATTAATGATCCTTCTGCCCTGGCAACTAAGTGTAAAGGCATGTTGTGGCAAATGAGCTGTTCAGAATGTTCCTTGTCTGGTCGTTGGTGTGGGAAGCGGACGCTAGGTCGTGCCACGGGGAAGTGGATGTGGCATTAACAGCAAGGCCGGGCTGGCTGGGGTAGGGATTGTGCAATCGTATTTGCAAACAACACTTGTGCTCTTATTCATAGTGCCCGTGTCACGTCTGTTATTTTTGCCTGCTGTGACGTCCGAAAAGAGGAAAGCAACAGAAACAGTGTGCTAAAATTAGTCTGCTGTAAACTATTCAAAATGTTGGTGCGACCATGCTGCATGAATGATCCCCCCCCAATACACCCACACCCATATGTTTTGGAGATAACAGCAGCTACTAAAAACAGCTACTCTTACATTTATTTAAACATTTCACTCGCTTTGTGCTTCACGTGGTGTTTCTTTTGTTTTTGCTCTCTGTCTTTATAACATAATTACCTGTTTCTTTTATAATATGTTGTTTCAGTGCATTTTTTTTTTCTTTGACAAGTGTGTGAGCTTGAATATTGAGCGTGTATATATGTGTGTGTGTGTGTGTGTGTGTGTGTGCGTAATTTGGCCTTCTTGCACCACCAGCTGGTTAATTGTCCCTCGGTCTGGTCCAGTGATAATGAGAGCGACCCAATATCAGACAAAAGAGATGGCTTCACCGGGAGACAGCAGTTCATTGGCTGAGCCTGTGACAGCCCCCTCCACGCATGGGCGCCCCCTGACCGATGCACGCCCACCCACCGCCCCCCTCCCTTCCACTCTCTTTACTGCCGCTTGTTTCTCCAACTTGCATGCAGGCCAAAACACACGCTTGCTCCTCCATGCCAAGCCAGACCAGAGAAGCTCTGAAACCCGGGTGCTCGAGACAGAAACGGCAGAGCAGCGAGTGAACGACAGAGAGGAGGAGAAGAGAGAATCTGGCCACAGCTAATGCTGCTGCCTCTATTCTAGCTGGAGGAGACCTTCCTGTGGATCTATCAATGACTTCTTTGTTTGGTTTGTTGCAGAGTGCCCCCTCTTTCAGCCCCTTGGAAACAGCCTCCGACCTGCAGCAGTAGTAAGTCGATGCCTCTCCTCCTTATTTTAATGTTTGTGCGTCCTCCTTCCAGTGTGTAGATTATTATTTAAGTCATCTTATGGGTATAAATATCAATGAGAGATTTCTCCACCCTGGTGAGGTCGCCCGCCTACAACCGGGAGACTCCTGCTTCCTGAGGAGATCCTGTTAATAAGGCAAAAAGCCACCAGAACAGTGTGTCCTCTGTCCGTATTTCTTTTTTACGGGGGTGGTGGTTGTGGTGTCGAGACATGGCTGCTATGTGGGGATTTATTTAAAGACAGCAACCTGGATGTCACTGGGATAGAGGGAACTTGCCCAGCTGCTGCATAACTCAGAAAACCGTTATGTCCCTTCCAATGTGTGCACAGAACTAGGATGAGCAACTGGATTATGAGAGTTGACGTTAGCTCACATTAGGACAAAGCTTTTGATCATTTTAATTTTGTCTGGTGATACTGGCATGCTGTCTTTTCTGTTTGTGTAATAAAATGTTAGGAATTTAAGTATGAGTAATAGTCACTGTCATGCGCTTACAGTCCAGAAGTTTCCATCTGCTACAATCATTATGTCATCATGGCCAAGCATTTGCAAAAGACATTCGTACCCCGGCTTTTTAATCCACTGATTTGCTGTTAATTTGAAAGGAAGAAGTGGTTGATGAAAGCCGAGTGGAATTTCACTCACCCAAAGGTTTTCAAGGGAAACCTCAGCTCATAAACTGACTTCCTTCAAAGGCACATATGTTTATGGCAGTCCTCTTTTTATTTTTTTTTATTTTTTTGACTCTGTCTGAAGTTGAAGACTTTTCAAGAGCTGTGTGTTGCCCAAATAGCATCATTAGGCTCACGCTAAGCAAATTTGTGTATGTTTTGAGGCAGCACAGCACATGGGAGTGCGTCTTATTCTCTCAGAAATAGATTCATTAAAACTGATCTAATGAACGTACAAAAGAGAAATTTGTCATGATGGAGCAGTACGTACACAGTGACTTGCATTTCATGGAAATCCTCATCATTCCAGATAAATGTGTTACTGTTTTTAACCTGCAGGAAGTGTTGCTGCTTTTAAAGCGTCACAGTGGTGTCTGATTTTCCTTGAACCTTCCCTGGAGATTCTTCTTCTTCTAAATCTGGCATGGCTCCTGTACTGTACATTTCCTGGAGACCGTTTATGTGAATTCTTGCAAGTAAAGTAGAGCCAACGTGATTTTAATGGCTCTGTATAGCCAGCAGCGCACTTTTTTTTTTTTTCTCTCTGACAGCTACGAAAGAGCTTCTTGTTGAGGTATTCGCAAGTATGTAAAACTTTGGCTTGGCAGCACTGCAGATGTTAAACACTATGGTTTGAATGGGTTTTTATATTACCAAGATGTTATTGGCGACTACGTCTCTTTAAACGGGAGGATTGTTTGTACAGAGAGAGAAGCAACATGAGTAACACATGACAGCATGGGAAAGAGAGTTAACCTGAGAGTCTTACAGGTGCATGGCAGGGGCTGATGTACCATGTGGGAATGTTCGGAGAATATTTATAGAAATCTCTGCTGCTGGCCTCTCTAGAATGCCAAGATATCTGTTGTAGCCAGTGTCTTCTCTCAACATCAGCCTCCAAATTCAGCCTTTCTCTCTCCCTCTCTCGTTTAGCTTTTTTCTGTTTCTGGTTATTTCGTCTCCCACAAGTCTGCAAAGACAGGAATTACCTCAAGATATGCTAAATAAGAACCATATGGCAGCCCATTACCCAATTTGTGTGCCTTTGGCTATCATAAAAACATTCAACAACAGCTCTTGCTGAACGAAATTGACTGTGTTTAATTAGCTGTCTGCGTTCCTGTGATTTGCTGTCTAGCTCCTCAAGCAAGTCTGGACACAGCGAGGTGGAGAAGGACAGAGGATCATCTACTGATGAGCCTGTGGCTCCAGAATGTGACCGTCATGTTTACAAGAGTGTCCTAGAGGGCGGCGATATTCCCTTGCAAGGTCTACGGGCTCTAAACAAGCGCCCCGGCAGCTCCTCCTCCTCTAAAGGTAGGATAGCAGCTACTTCACATATGTGGCCAGTAAAAAAAGCAGGTGTGTGTATGTTTATGTATGTGGACATGGTAGACAGTTCAGCTGGCCTTTAAAGGCTTCTCCTGCCGAGACAGAACCAATCAGTTAGAGGCGGTGATGCTGGACCATTCAAATCATCAGACAGGGATACATCTGTTTCTGTTTACTTTTATGTCGGAATTCACACATTTTCCTTTGCTCCCAGACCACACAGCATTGGCCAATCACCTCACAGCATTCATTTCCCCCAGAAGCTTTTAATGCCATGGATGTTTTCATCAAGCGTGTACTGTATCTGCTTTGGAAAACTCACGGAGGGAGTGAGGTTGTCTTGTTAAGTCGATGGAAGCTAACCTTGGGGCTCCCCCACCCACCCACCCTTGCTCCAGTTGTGAGCTGCCAGTCGCTAGGCAGGCTTAGGGCAAGACTCCAGAGCGTTCCAGCGCCAGGGAGCTAAGGGCCAGTGAGGGGATGGACGAGGAGATACGCGTGAGATAAAACGAGCTCTGCTCTTCACAACCCAGCCAGACAGGGTTGAGATAAACAGAAAGGACACAGAGGGTGGGCGGGCATGAGGAAGTCAGCTGTCAGTGTGGGGTCAGAGGCTGGAATGCCTGCGCACATGGCTAGAGAGAGAAACACTCAGGTGGAGAGAAGAAGAGATGTAAGAAAAAGAGTGTAAGAGGCAGTTTGACCCAGTACATGTCAGTACATTACATTAGGGATATAAGCAGATTATAAACTGCCCACCAATACTTAAAGTTTGGTGTATTTTCCATAAAATATGACTGTTACAGGAATCTTATAAAAGAAGAGCCATTTACATCTGCTGTTCTGGACCAATTTGTGTTGACTTTTAACCATTTGAACTGTGGTAAATAAATTTGGCTCTCCAGTCAACTGACTACCACACTCCTGTTTCACCCTCCCGCCTGAGGCGCCACCTTGATCATTAGAGTCTCTTTCTATTTAAGACACAGAAGGTAGAGTGTAGACAAGCCCGAAGACATAACCAAGTGCAAGGAACACTTCATCATCATCATGTGTTTCTGCCTTGCGCTCTTAAAATAAAATTTAAAAAATATCTTTGTGTTTCAAAGAACAGAGCCTCCTTCTGGGCTTTTTTTTGTGGGCTGAATGGTAACTCTTTACTTGCCATATGACTTGGATAGTATATCAAGTTAACTTCCTCAGTGCGTGTGTTTTTCCTGGCAGATACGAACACGACAGATTGGTCACTCATGCTACAGAAGTGGCTCGCAGCATGCGAAAGCGTTGTGTCATTTCCCAGTGCCATCTGTAGTGCTGTCACAAGCTTAGTATAGCCAGGAACTGACATGAGTATTTCTCATAGGTTTTCATTTTTCACTGTGCAGGTCGACTCAGAATAGTTTTGGGGGGGTTTTTTGTTTTTTTTGTTTGGGGGGGTTGCAGCCGTGTAGGAGGAGCGGTGTATTAGCACTGGTGCCAGCAGCCATTTATCACTGTAGACGTCTGTGTAATTGCTAAAAGGAGAGGAGATTTGTGTAGGAGGATAACGCAATGGAGGATAATTTTACTGCTTACTGGAATACAAATAGATAACAGAAAGGTTTTGCATTCTTCTTTGTTTGTTTTTAAAATGTCAGTTACTGTAGTCCCTGTTTAGTGAGTCCTTTATAACCTCCGACATCACATAACATTTCACGTTATATTACCCTTTTGATACTTCCTGTTTCACTCATTATGTTGCTGTTCGCAGTGATACTGATAAACGGGGAATCTGCTAGTTCTATCTTTGTAAAACTTTATCCCCTGCTGCAGCACCATGTTTTTTAGCTTTTAGCTTTTTAACAGTCATATATTACTTGATGCACAGTGCATCAAGTCTGATTCCTCTTCTCATCAACTTCTGATGGAACTTGGTCTTTATTTTAGAACTGTGCCTGACTGTTTTAGTGTGTATGTGTGTAAACCTGTGACCATTGTAATCTAATATGTTGTTTATTCTGTTGTCCTGCATGCTTGCCAGTGGATTATAAAGGTGGGAATGGCTATATAATTTCACCCTGCTCCTCTGTAAATAGTCGATCGAGTCTTGCCAGTAATGCAATAGGTAACCAATGTAAGAGTAAGAAGCCTCTATCTGCTGCCAAAGCCTGCATACCCCAAATCCTGCCCTCTAAGTTTAAGCCCAAACTGCTGCCACCCTGTGGCAACAGTAAGGACAGCAGGACTAAAGATGCCAGGCACCCGAAGGCCCACAGCTGTGAGGATATCTACACGGGGCAATGTGACACAGACTGTGCTGAAGCGGAGGCCCAACATTCAGATTCTAGGTCCAGCTGTGGGAGTGAGTGTGGCGATGGTCTCAGAAATGTTTCCCCTGCAATTAGGAGAAGCGCATCAGATTTTTCCAGCCTGTACAGGACCATGCATCACATCCAGCGGCCCAGCTCGACCGGCTGCAGCCCACACGGCAGTGTCCGTAGCCTGACCTCGCTTTTTGAAAAACCAAAGGACAACGGGGATGAGAGGTCAGAGGCAGATGATGGGGGTAGCATTCCACGGGATACTGTATCCTCACGGGTCAACGAGTTTGAAATGATTATCCAGCGCTCCACCTCGGCTCCCAGCCGCTCCTCCTCCTTGCCCATCCTGCACTTTAGCCACAGCCACAGCCCCAGCCACAGCCCTGCCCACCTCTACATGGCCTCTGCAGTGTCAGCAGAGTCCCTTTTAGTGGCCAACAACACGCAGGCTGATGTCTGCAACCTGGACGAGCAGGAGGCCAAGAGCTCTAGGGAGGAGGACATGTCACCAGAAAGTGTGATGGTGGAGGAGGCTGCTTCGTCCACTGAGGACAGACATGACAGCAGAACTGAATCCCCCTGTAACACAGAAGCAGAAGTTGAACAAATCCTGAGAGAAATTTCCCCAGAACTAAATCACCAAAACATCAGTGAATCAAAGAGCCCCTCAGTGATGCTTACAGCATCTCCTCCGCAACACAGCCATCTCCACCACCACCACCACCACCACCACCACCTCCTGCACCACTTGAACAATCAACTCCTCCTCAAACCCAGCAAATGCAAAGGCTCTTGCCCAGCTTCCTACACCCGCTTTACCACTATCCTCAGGCATGAGAGGCAGCAGGCCACGAACCAGCAGGAGAAGCAGCCACCCACAGAGAAGAAGACCACACTACCTGGAAACCTCTTCCTCATGGGCCCCGCTCCCTTCAGGTTACGGAAGAACCCACAGTCCCATCAGACTCGGAGGATGTTGTTAGCCACCAGGGTGCCAGCGGGCACCCAGAGGCCTATCAGTCTCTCGCCTGAGCTCAGACCTTCCATCCCTCAGCGTCTGTCCTCCCTGGAGGTTCTGGAGAGGCTGAGTAACGGAGAGGAAAACAACACTGGCTACCTGAGTAACGGGCAGGGCTTGGACGCCAACGGGAACCTACTGCAGCCGCTGGCAGCTCACCGCAGAGGTGGCTATCTCCATCCCTTCACCACTTGTCACCCTCCCTCCCTGTGTGGTCTTTCATTTATCTTGACTCTATCTTCACCTTGTGTCCCTTTTCTCCACAAAGCAATGCCACCACCTTCCATCTCCAGTCTGTGTGGTGTGTTTACAAAGTGACAGGGAACTCTCCATTTCATTATGAGTGTGCTGTTCGGTGCCCTTCCATTTCACTGTCAATGAGTATGGTCCCACAAATGCATCAAAACACTTCAGTGACTGTAGGGGAGGTTCAGGAAGCTTTTGGTAACGTATATAATCCCTGGACATCAGATTTGAGTTGTTTGCATGCTGCGTAGGTCTGCATAGGCATTACATCGAAAACAAGCAGTATTTTATTATATTATGCGATGTAATGTTAAACTTTGAATGCATTACCTTGCATTGAAATGCCCATCCTATGTAAAAGCGACATTTCTAGGAATTGACTCTGATATTTAGGCATTTAACAGAGCAAAGGCTTTCTCAAACTGATGTCTTATTGTGTCCATTTTTGTACCCTCTCTGCTTTTTGGGACTGTCCACATCTACCATGTTTCATTCCTTAGCCTGTCAGGATGTTTCCTGCTTTAACTTATCTCATATAACAGATGCTACTCTGAGCATCTGATAGAAAGCCTGAAGCATTAACAGCTGTTTCTTGTGGCCCTCACTCGGACACAAAATGAAACATCTATGGTGGTACGGCGGTGTTAGCAATACTGAAAGGATTCTTTAGTAAAATAGTGGATGCTGGTTGGTCGATCAACATCAGTAAAGTCATGATGTCACATTTATTTATTTTGACCATGACACAGTAGGTTACATTGTTTCTTTCCTGCATTTCTTTTTTTCTTTGTCATGAACACACATTGGGTCATTCTGTGTTCATTCCTACGTGCATGCAGGATTTTTCTTTTTTTAACGTGCGTGTGCTGTTTGTTTTAGTGGTGCAAAAATAAAAGATGTTTATTTAAATCATGCATGGTTATATTTTTTGTATTGTTTTGAGATTTTTTTTCACTTAAATTGAGAGTTTTCTGCAATACCATCTTCTTTTGTTTGAAAGCTGGCCTTGAGGTGGTCAGTGAGAACGCTTCACGGGGTAATCGCCTCACGGTTTCTGTTTCAGACTCCTCCCCAGCTCACGGAGAAAGCCAGGATGAAGTTTTGAGGAGGCGTCATGGGGACAAAGAGGTGAATTTTCTTCAACTTTAATCCAGACTTTCATAACTGATGCCTCTCAGTGCAAAATTCATGAATTAACCCTCTGAACACAAATACTTTGATAAAGATTATTGTGAAACATGAGTGTTATGCCTAACAAAGGATCTGTGAATAAAAGAGTAGAGACCCATATCTGGAATGTGCAAACAGTTCAGTCTGGTTTCCTGGCAGAAAATCTTGGAGGAGCAGCGGCGGCTGAAGCGGGAACAGGAAGAGGCTGACACAGCATCGAGGCGACACACGAGCATTGTCCCCACACACCACCAGTTCATCACCAACGAGCGCTTTGGAGACCTGCTTAACATCACAGATAACACAGAGAAAAGGAAATCGGGCATAGAGGTACAATGCACGGCAGTGTCTTATCCTTGTGTAAGCAGGAAGAAAGACGGCAGATGCTTTGTCACTTTGTGAGTCAGGCTGTGGGGGGAGGTCTCTGCAGGCACAGATGGCTTTTCCACTCCTGGTCAAAAATTCATGATAGAAGGCAACATTTGACCTGTTTATCACTGGAATATTTCCCATATACATTTTGATTCAAGTTGCAGAGTGGACTCTGTTTACCAGCTATACGTCCAGAGTGGCAGGGCATGCATGCTGTTTCGCACATTACACACAATAGCTTCTAACTGAGCATGCCCCCGAGGTCAAGTCATCCTTTCAGTCGCAAACATATCATTCTTCCCATTGCTAGAATATTTATGTTCAGAGAGGCCAGTGCAGATTTACAGCTAACAACAAATTCCAGGAAAAGCTTTTCTTAGCGCACATAAATGCCAAAGCCCAGAGAGCGTAGTAGCCAAAAAGAACAAAGATGGAGGCATTTAAGGTATTTAGCCTTCAGGGAAACTTTCACTCACTCAGTGCGATTCAGAGAATAACACTGGTGTAGCTGCTGCCAAATAGTAACAGTCACAGACGTTTATTTTTGTTTTTATATATCTACACAGAAAACGCCCGCCATGGCTCGCTTTGACTTCAGAGCAGAAACTCTAAAGTAAGTGGAAATTATGAGAATTTATATGTATATATTTTTTATAGAAAATACCATAAATGCATTGAAGCTCAAAGCAGCAGCAAGGATAACACCACCAATGAGTTAAATATTTGCCTAGTGGACCTTAATTAAGTAATTTTAAGTAATATTTTTAAGTAATATTAAGTAATTTTTTCAACTTTTAATAAAGTAGTGCCAAAAAAATGTAACAATCACAGAAAACTACCATTTGACCGTGAAGTGATGCTGTATATTCCACCCATGTGATCCTCAAAGCGTCTCAATCTTGTTACACTATGAGAGGTTAATCTCTAAATGTGTGTTGGTTTTGTATTTTCAGGGAGCTGCCATTTCAGAAGGGAGACATTGTGTACATCATTCGACAAGTTGATCAGAACTGGTATGAAGGTGAACATCATGGAAGAGTTGGTATTTTCCCTCGAAGCTATGTTGAGGTATATTGCCTGTTAATGTGTGTTATTTGTGACTCATAGTTCATATCTTTTTTAAAGCATTTCAGAATCGATTCTTTTCACAATTTATGCCCTATTTTATATTCTTGGTTGGTCACATTTGGGTGTTTTGTCTGCTTGCACAGCTCCTCCCCCCCACAGAGAAAGCACAGCCAAAGAAAAGTGCCCCAGTGCAGGTGCTGGAATATGGAGAAGCTGTCGCCCGCTTTAACTTCACTGGGGACACAGTTGTGGAAATGTCCTTCAGAAAGGTGTGACTTAATAAGAGTTATTATAAACTATTAACTAGCGGGTTTTTATTCCCTTTCTCTTTTAATCCAAACAAGGATTTTTTAAAACCCTGATTAGTGGATCTGCCTGTGTGTGTTCAGGGAGAGAGGATTACACTGATTCGCAGAGTTGACGAGAACTGGTATGAGGGCAAAATTTCAGGCACCAATCGTCAAGGCATTTTCCCCGTCACCTATGTAGAAGTTCACAAACGACCACGGGTCAAAAACGGGGTGGAGTACCCGGATCCACCTGTCAGCCATTCACCTCAGCGCAGCACCAATGCTTCACCACAGGTAGGGACTCAAACACACTGATCACTGAGCAATTTCTCTTACCACCACCTCTGTGTGCTTTTAATATCCAAAAATGATTTTCCTTCTACACACACCTCGACGCCCACCTTTTAATTTGTGTTGTGTAGAGATTTTGTCTTTCATTTGCTTTTTCTTTCTCTTACCCCTCTTCCTCTCTCTGTCTCCATCATGCCCTAAAAAGCTGTACCGTAATCGTCTGACCACCTCCCCTCTGCCTCTCCCTCGCTCCCCCCGCCGCTCTGTGTCCCCTGAGGTCCATGCTGTCTCCTCTGAGTGGATCTCCCTGACTGTGGGAGGTGGGAGTCCCCCTGCGGCTCCCACTCCTCCGCTGCCACCACTGCCCACTGTGTCATACCGTTGGGGCGAATACCTGCCCCCACCTTTCTCTGCCAGCCCCGTGCCTCCCATCACTGGCAGCCCATACTGCGTCTCCCCCATGGCCTCCCCATCCGCCTCCCCTCTACCCCCGCCTTACCCACCCAGACCCAACTCGACCACCCCCTCCCTCACATTTACCCCGCCTCAAGGGGAGGACTTCCTGCTCTCTCCTTCCTCCCCACATGTGTCACGTAGTGTGAGCCCCAGCAGTGGGCCGGTGCTGGAGTGCTGGCTGAGGGGGGAGAAGGAATTGACAGAGGGGGAAGGCGCAGAGGGGGACAGGGGCCGCGCAGGCCCGGGCAGCAGGCGAAATAGCCCTGCAGAGGTATCTTCTGCATGGTGTGTGGTGTTGCATCTGAAGTTCACTCTGGAACACAGGCTTATGCCACAGTTTGAGACATTAAAGTAGATTTTCTTGAGTACTGACGCAGACATTTTTGTGGAGAACTAACTGGTAGATCTGACCTGAAGGTGATTTTAGCCAATAGCTGGTTTCAGTTTTAAAGACAGTAACTGAACTGGTCACTTTGCTTACATATGCAAGTCTGCATGGTGTTGTGTGTGAGCCACTAATATGCAAATGGTTTACTGTGTTTGAGTGCTTATGTATTAAGTCTTAGATTTCCTAGCTGCAGAGAGCTGTAAGACAAGTGTGTTTGCATTTCCAGGGTTGATCTGCAATAATAATAAGTTCTGATTTTTATACTGTAAATTTCAGCGTACAGATGCATGTTGTTGTTCCGTGCACAAGCTTGACAAGTTAGATGCTTCTGTTGGTTGGACATTTTTTTGTTTGGACAGTGACAAGCTGCCGTGAAGCTGAAATATCCACCTGCAGGAAACTTGACTCACGCTGGAGTTTGATCATATTCGCAGCACGTTGATATGCAGTGCAAGGCTTTCATTTTGAATTCCTTTTTTTGTGTTACAGTTTGTAAAAAATGAGGCCGACCATCATGGACGAAGCACCAGAAGCCCTGTGATGCTGTTTGATATCCAAGATAACAACAATGTTAACTCGTTTGCGGTAAGGTGATAGAAAGTGTTCCTGAACCTCTGTTAAAGGTTTACAAAGAGCATGTGTAGTTTGCTACCTGACTTCATCTTGTGCCATCCTAAACATACCACCTTAACAGATCCATTTGACTCACAGCACCTTGAACTCCCATACATATTAGACGTATGATATAACAGAAGTTCAACTTACTCTCCTGCTGAAGTTATAGTTAAATATCAATCATTTTGCAGCTGACGAAGCCGCTATAGCTAGCTTAGCATAAATACCAAAAAAATGGGGAAATGAAATGTATCCAGAGCTGATAAAATTCTCCACCAGCATCTCTAAAGCACAGTTATTGTTCTAATATGTAGTCTTTATGTCAAAATTTAAAATGCAGCATGGCCGATCAAAACACAGATGAGTTTTTTTTTTTAAGAAAATTATGTGAAGCTACTCTTAAATTACTGTTTGGCTTTATCATTAAGTATAAGCCTGAGCCTTTAAGTTGTCAAGCTAAGCTAACAGGCTACCGACTTGAGCTGTATATTGAATGTACATCAGTCTGCTCACAGAGCTTTTAGCAGCAAAGAGGTTATTTTGTTCCTTCAAGCTGAATCTGTCAGCCCACCTTTAATACTGCGTGCACTTACTGCCTTATATCCTGTACAACTGAACTAATATTTCATGTTTCCTGTCTACATGCTTCTACTGGTGACCTTCCATTTCATGCCTCTTCTCCCGGGTTGGGCCAACACCCCCTCTACCTTTTCTCCTGGCTTTTAACGGATCACATCCTTTTCTGTCTTGCTACTCACCGGACCTACCTTCCTGTCTTGCACTTTACCTCCCCTTCTCTAACTCTTCACCTCCCCTCCTCACCTTCACCTCGGCCTCCTCCGGGACTCTCGGTGGGCCGGGTCTCTCTCTCTTTTCTGACGACTTCACCTACTACTACTACTACTAGGAGGCAGTGTGTAATGAGATCTTGAATATAGCTGAGACCTCGGTGAGGTACTGCAGCACCCTGTCCCACCACCATAATGACTCTCTTCATAGACTGCACCCCCACCCCAGTAAACAATCTCTCATCATTTCCCAGCAACCCCAGTCACACAGCAGCAGCCCGGAGCCGAACCGTCTGAACTGTGGAATGTGAGTAAGATCTGTTTCACGTTTCAGACTCTTATTAATATTCTAGGTAAAGACAGACCTTTGCTGATTTCACACTTTGTGTCTTCCCTGCTTCATGCCGCTCCAGATTTCAGGCTTTGTACAGCTACGTGCCGCAAAACGACGACGAGCTGGAGCTGCAGGAGGGAGATCTCGTCAGCGTCATGGAGAAGTGCGATGACGGCTGGTTCGTTGGTATGTGTCACAGGCCTAGATTCCTCAGAGATGCGGTCACACTCGGTGTGTCACATTAATCTATATAGGGTTTCTGCAAAATGCCAAAAAAGGACTGCACGCGTGCAATGTGCAGGCTCAGGGTTCTTTCAGCGTGTCATCTCCTTCATATATAGAGTTTCTAAAGAATGACAGCAGAGGATTGAGTGCAGTGTGCATGCTCAGGTCCTGTACAGAATTTTAAATAAAGCTCAAAGGGGTTATTTTGGTACTAACACTGAGGTCATGTAAGCATTAAATCTGAGAAAGAATCTGATCAATGTTCATCTTTCTTTTCCTCCACAGGTACATCAAAGCGGACAAAACAGTTTGGGACTTTCCCGGGGAATTACGTGAAGGAGGTGAAACTGTAAAGCTATCTAATCTGGCTGTAACACACGGTTGCCTGTCAAGCTTGGGAAGTCATAACTACCGCGCATGGCTGTTGGTTAGAATAGTCATTTAGCCGGGCGAATATTTTTATCTGGGAAAGTGATCAGATCGGCTCCAGGTATGTCAAACTGCACGAGGCGAAGACGGGGACAGCTCACTGCCCAAACACCTCCATCACATTTTACGCACGTCTCCACAGAAGTCATCGGTCTCCATACGTGGAATTTCTCTGTGAAAGCCTCCTGCAAATTAGCTTTTCGACGTACACGTAATAGCTTTTATTGTGTGTGTGTAATTTTACAGTATGCAAGAGTTTGCGTAGCACCTCAGTCTAGAGGCAGGCAGCAGAGCAGTGTATGGATAAAAGGAGTGGATCTTATTACCTGAACTGGACCTGGGGAGGCGTCAGAATGTGTTTTGATCTTTCAGGGCCAGAGGTGTTTAACACCGCTGGCAAAGTATGATGTAAATCAGGTATCGTGAATGAAATTGATTCGATTTAGCTACTTAAAGAAAACCTGTAATATGATCAGATCACTCTATGACCCTGTTAACCAGACAGTTCCCTTAAAAAAACAGCTTAAAGTCAGTGCCCTTGGTACTCTAAATACTTAAAGCCTTATGTAAAATGACCCTTTTTAAAATATTAAACTATTTTCATCCACATTTTCTGAATCATCAGAAAAGTCAGTATTTGCCTCACAGCATTCACAACTCATTGTAGCCCAAGTGTGTTACATTGAATACAGTATTGTCTTCATTCTCTATCCAAAGGTTGCTACAGAGAAGTTATTAACAGCCGTGTGCATGAGTAGAAACTCTAAAATGTTGATGTGTGCTGCTGGCTTCTCTTTTTCTCAGTTTCCACTGCAAACACATATTACAGGACACGCAGATTTTATTGCATGTGTCATAAAAGTGAAACAAAAACTGTGTATATGCACATCCTATATTTTGTATATTTTAAAACTGTGTTTGCTGATTATTGATGCCTTTAAGGTAGCCGATGGTAGACGCCTAGCTTCAGAGCAACCACAGGACAGGCGTGGTAGCACTTAACTTCCTGTTTGGTCATTTAGGAAGATCGCTCCTAACAGTGTAATAGCACTGATGACCTAAAACTCTTTCAAGTTTTAAGTCAAAGCCAACAAGGTGTCTTAGTAAATAATCAGTGATTTTTTTTTAGAGCGTATTGAGATTTTAACTGTGCCCTTACTGACATGATTGTATATGTAAATGCGTACAGAGAACTGTATACGTACGGCTGCACATTTTCATTCATAATGACTACAGTTGTAAGGTCAGCATTAATACAGCATGCACTATAAGATCATTGAGAGACTGACAAATCACACTGGAGCATGAAACACTATCAGCCAGCCAACACCCTAATAATTGCACTTTTAACTTAAAGAAAACAGAAGTAATGACGCGGTGAACGCCGCTTTTTTGAGCCTTTAATGGCCGATAGCCGATGGAAGATTGCTTTGATCTCCGCTACCAAAGCATCAGAGCCGTCTTCCTGCAAATACGGAGCGCCCACATCTCCAGCGCCATCAGATCCGGTAACGTGTCAGAATAGATCCTACACACACAAACACACGAGCGCCCTCACATCATCAGTGTCTGCGCCGTGCAGAGCTTTCGGGTAGTGTGTCCAAAAAAAACCCTTAGTGCTTGTTATGACCTGCTCGGAGCAGCAGACGGGGGTAGTTCGTTGCGCAATTGCTAAAGAAGTATTTTTATCTAATCGTACTTTATGTTGGGAAGATTGATGGTAGTGAGCAGTGGAACTCAGAGAAGCGCTGTCATCACCTTCTTATCCAAAAACTCAAATTAAAGGGCCTACAGTGTAGCTGTTTATGAACACACAAAATCTGAAAGATAAGCTGAAGTATAGAAACATAAGACAGATAAGACTTATTAGATCTAGAAGCGTATGTCGACAGTGTCTTTGTTTTTTGCACCATGATGTGTTAGCTACAGTTGTGCATGTGGCCACCACGTAGGTCATATCTGAACTTTATTAATTGATGAAGTACATTCATTTAAGCCAGGTCAGTACAATCAGTGTTTCCTGTGAGATTGGGTTTTTCTTCCTGTGCAGATCACAACCGCTACTTTGCCAACATCAGCAAAAGAATGTTTTCCCAGCGAGATATCACACGGAATATATTACACTGCAGTGTGGGTTTGCCTTTTTATCACACTGTTTTTAATGTCCAGGCATTTCATTTTATCACAAAAGCGTGTTTTGTTTTTTATTTTACCTCCGCCTCTGTAACTCCAGCTCTTCATGAAAGTGTTGATTAGTCGGGAGTCTGCTGAGCTGTCGCCTTTCGAAATGAATCCTGTTGCGACGTAGAGAGGTTTGCTCCTTCTCAGACACACTGCACGATGGGCAAATAATCACTCGTTTAGTGACAAAACAATTGGCAATAGATTGTTTCTGTGATTTTTGTCCGTAAAACGTCACGGGATGTATGAATGTATGAATATATGAATGTGTTGCAGGCAGTGTAAACATGTAAAAAAACAAAAAAACGTGTGAAACGTTATTGAACAGTTCGGCAAATGAAGGATTGTAAATATGTAAAATAAAAAATAGACTGCGAGCAATAGGAGCGTCAGATTGAACTCTCTGTCACTTGCAGTGGTTTATTTTGCCTGAAGGATTTTTTTGTTTTGTTTTATTGGCAAAGCACAGAGTGGAGCGTTACTGAGCACAGAAAGATTAAACATTACGCTGCCATTTGTGAGGATCATGTTGCCTTATGTTTGAAAAATTGTGCCTCATTTTCTTTTTTTTCAGTATCACTGAAATGTATCCATGACGTATTTTGTGTAACCCTGATTTTCCCCGTTTGTTCGAGTCTCTGTGACGGGAGAACATTTACTAAGAACTTGTCTGTTACTGTACAAGAACCTAAAAGTGTGACATAACGCTTCGACATGATTAACACTCATGAAAAACGGACGCACAGCCTGCAACAGGTTTGGTTTGTTTGCTTCAATTTGCAGTGCTGTTACATTGACAATATTAAAATAAAGATACTATACACTGCTGTGTTCGGTATTATGCAATATTTAATAAACCATTTAAACCATTGCATGTGTTGCCAGTTTTGTTTTTTGACAAAAATCTGAGGGGAAAAGTCCGTTTTTAGCATTGGCCAACTTGTTCCGGCTGTGTGAGCATGTGAGTTTTCATCCTGGCTCATTAGAAAGAGTGTTGGTTTAGAAAATGTAATAGACGAAAACCTGCAAAGACGAACAATGAATTCAGCACTGTATATTCAAGTGTTTAAAGTAAATTACTAACAGTATTTTAAGCACTTAAGTTGCCAAGTTAAATTGTTTTTCTGGACACAGGATCACCGGGGTCCTAAATATAGCACCAGCCACTTCACTGGGTACACCTCTTTGTCTAGTTAAAATAACTCTGATCAGCTGATCTCAAAAGCAGTTCAGTACATTTCGGGAAGGGGGCGTGCCAACTTGCTGAAGTTCAAACCAAGCATGAAAATGAGGAAGAAAGGTGATTTAATGACTGTGAATGTAGCATGGTCATGCCAGTCAGGCTCGTCTGAGTATTTCAGAAACTGCTGATCAGCCGGGATTTTCCAGCACAGCCATCTCTGGGTTTGCAGAGAATGATCTGAAAAAGGGAAAATCTCTGATTCAAATAATACTTTGTTACAACCAAAGGATGCAGAAGAGCATCTCTGAATGCACATATCAAACCTTGAAGCAGATGTGCTACAGCAGCGGAAGACCCCACTACTGACAGTTAAAAACAGGAAACTGAAAAACTACAGTGTACATCTTCTGATGGTTCTTTCCAGCAAGATATGCCCTGGTGTCCTAAAGCTTAAATCATTTCAAACTGGTTTCTTGAACATGTCAGTGAGTTCAATCTAATAGAGCACCTTGGGAATGTAGTGGAACGGGAGATTTGCATGATGTAAAGTGTGTGATGTTATCATGTGAGCGTGGACCAGAATCTGAAGAATGCTTCCAGCACCTTGTTGAATCTGTGCCAGATGAAGGCCAACCCAGTATCAGCAAGGTGTAACTAATGAAGTGGGTGTGGGGGTTATGTTTGGTTTGTTTGTTTGTTTTGAAAAAGCAGATCTTCAAACTTTGCCTACAAGACGGGTTCGAAGGGGAGCTGTTCACCTCTGGACTGTTGAACGTCAGCTGTGTTATCTGATGATCATTTCTGATGTAGTGCAGTGTTGTGGCTGCACTCAGGAAAGTGGGTGAATGCCGTTGGGTGAAATGAAGCAATAAATGTCAGACTCCTGTAATCACAGTGAACAAATGCTGAAAGCCGCTCAGAGTCCTGCTGACAGAACAGCCAGAAGCACTTGATCCATATCCACTTGAACTGATAACAGCGTCACTTTAAAACAGGCTCACAGACTTTTTGGCATACCTAACATTACAAAGCAAACCCACAAGAAAGGACGTGTTTCATTCAGTTTGGCCGCCTTGCCCCCCCTTTATTTTTTTCCTCCACTTTCAGCAGAGGCCCTCTGGCAGGAATTCAGTTTTTGGGAGCGGCACATTCCACATCCTGGGATTTAGCTCTACCATAAATGGTAAGTTTGCACATAACACGGTGACGCAAGGGCAGGCCGACGTCTCTAAAACGAACTGAAGCTCTTGTGAGAGGTCCAAAACAGGAAGAGGTACCACTCTGCTCTGCTTTCAGAGAAACGTCCTTTCATTAAAAATAATGTGGTCATCGCAAAGTTGCACTTTTTTGTTGTTTAATATCAGTTTAATAATAATGAAAAATTAAATTAAAAGCAAAGAATGTTTAATTTCTTTTTTGGCCAAACTTCACAGTGTATGATGCAAAATCTTTGATATTATTTTGTGTTTTAATACTTGCCATCAATTGTGGTTCTCTTATTTGTACATCCAGGCATCAGTACCAAGAATCAGTAGTAAATTGTCACCTTAGGTGTTGTAGCTGACCAAATGCAATGATAATACTTTACAGTACTGTATTATCAACCTTCGCTGAATGGGAGGATCGGCATATGATATGATGTTATTCTGAATTACTTTGTGCATCTTCTCGGTAACACAGGAACTACAGCACTTCTGAGTTGTATCAGTATCTTCACAGTGTTACGCAATCATTCACCACGAGGATGAAAATTAAATGGTGTTTTTTTTAAAGTGAGCAATCAGGCCGATCAGTTCGTCAAGCCGCAGAGCATGAGTTGGCAAAGTGCTTCACATCTTCCTCATTATTCTGAGGAAACACTACAAGTTCCTCCAAAAAAGGTCTCAGTTATGTTCAACAACACAAAGTTCCTGCCTGAACACCTTTAGCTTCCAGCTTCTAGGTTAACGCAGCAGAATTTCATGGACACAGTGAGGCTGTGGCCTTCCAGTGGTTAAACTGCTTTGGTGTGCACAAAAGCACAGCTGTCATCATACAATGTAATGCTTTTCTAGCATTGCTGACCACTCAAAGTGTTTTAGACTTTGATTTGTTTTATTCCACACACTGTAAACACCTTATCGAGCCCTCACCAATAGCCCGGTTAGAATCATCAGTTAACATGCATGTCTTTGGACAGGGGAGGAAGCACGAGCACCAGAGAAATTAAACGAAAGGCCCTAAAAGGCCAGCTGAATTTAAAGGAGTTCCTGGAGATCAAGCAATCTCCGTTGGAAAGAAGCTGCTGTCCGTGGGGTCTCTTCAGAAGTAATCGTTCTGATGTGATGATAACAAACGGGTCACCATAGCCACTGCAGTGGAACTGCTTAATATAAAAATTAATTTCTTCTCCTTACTGCTAGTAAAGGAAGATTAGACCACTGTGATTTAAGTTAGTGTTTTCTTTCAATAAGGAAATTGTATGGTACTGATATTTAGAGATGTGATTTATTCATGAACTGTATTTGGATAGTCATCAATTAACATTTTCCGCTGGGATAGACTCCCGATTTGGATGAGCCGAAGATTATGGGTGGATGTATGTGCCGATAAAGAACAATAAATAAAAAAAACAGAGAGATTAATCACATTTATTTATGTACATCAACAACAAAAAATGTAATTCAAGGCACAACGAGCATTAAAAAATGCAAGTTATAGGATAAAGATCTTTGAAGTATTCACCCGTCTGCCTACACATGCATATGAATTTGAGTGGCAACCCACTCTTAATTCATAGGGTTTAAATATGATGTCAGCCCACCCTTCACATTATAATAGCTTCAGCTCTTCTGGGAAGTCTTTCCTCAAGTTTTACACGTTTATGGGAATTTCTGACCATCATTCCAGATGCACATTTGTGAATTCAGACACTAGCGTTAAACGAAAAGGCCACAGTCTCTGCTCTAATTCATCCCAAAGGTGGTTTTTTTTGGATTGAGGTCAGGACTCTGTGCAGGCAAATTACACTATGCACAGTGCAGTCAGACAAATACCGTTCTCCTGGAAACTGCCATACCCAGACTTGTCCATTGGATTGCCAGATGGAGAAGTGTGATTTGTCACTCCAGAAAACATGTTTCCACTGGTCAGTGAAGGCGTGCTTTACAACCACCGCATCCAACTCTTTGCATTGCACTTGGTGGATGTACCTGCTCGGCTATGGAAACCCATTTCTGGTGAACTTGGCCCATTTGTCAACCAATCAGCATTTGACTGAAGAGCAGCATCATCCATGACAAGCAATGTGTAGTTGGGATATTACAGGGGAACGTGTTTACACTGGCACGTTTGCCCCTCTGTAGACTCTATATGCTTCATTTACGTTACCACGGTTGTGTCCATACACATCTGCCTGGCCTGTTCAGTACCGTCCTTTCCTCTTCCTCTGTAGCATTGGAAGGATGCAGTCACTGAATTGGGACCAAGCTATAGCATGCTTCAGTGCTTCACATTGGCACTCTTAAAAAAATAAACAAACTCCAACACAAGTAAAAATTCCAAAAGGGCTAAGCTGTGCAGACATCCACGTGCCTGCTTGTTTTTGCGACCACGTGGACTTGTCTGCAGAGACTTCAAAGAAGGGTAACAGGATTTACTAGTCTGCAGGAGGTGTTTCCAGCTGCCCGTGTCTCAGTATAATCAAGGCTTAAAGTGACAAGATAAAAACATAATTAACAAGAATTAATAACAACTACAGATGTAATCAAATTAGTGACTTCTTATAGTATTTTTTTCTTCTAAATGTTTTCTTTGCCATCATTTTTCTTCTGCATTTATGAAGAATTGACCCTTCTAATCCTCATCCTCTGCTTGTGTTTTGGATCCATCATGCTCGACAAATGTGGGCGCTATAAGTGTGCAGGGTGTGCTTCAGAGTGACTCAAGCAAAGTGTTGAAGCCCAGTCAGGATGTGATTCATCCATCACATATGGTGGTTCACCTTCAAGCAGACATGCTGACTTTAGCAGTCCTTACAGAAACACATCCAAAACGAAACAACTTACTCCCAGTCCAGCGCAAATTCAGTCTTCACATGCTTCTTTTAACCTTAGCAGCAATACTAAAGACACCCTTGCACATTCAACACCAGACCAGTACCAGGAAAAGTTTGATTTTAATAATCACAACAATGTAAAGTGACTTGGTTGAGCTTTAACTGCTCCAGGCAGAATTACAGGCTCAAACATGCATTCTCTTTATCACACCAGCATTACTAATGCGGCCATTAGCAGTGCAAAGATTGTGAATCCTGAAATCACTTACACGTCATGCTCAAGTCTAACCATGTCTGTGTAGATTCTCAGTCATCCAGGTCATGTTGGTCTTGAGAGCTTGTCTTTTTTTAAGTTTTTGAAGACGTTTCGGCCCTCATACAAGACATTTCTTCTGTTCTAAAAACAAAAGGTGGAGTTTCCCAAGCATTTAACCCATAAAGGCAGCGTCCTCTTTGGAGGTGGTCCTGAAGGACCCATATTGATCGTGTGAGTTGTGTGGAGAAAGGCGTGGGTCATTGCCATCACTGGGGGTTGAAACCAGGTTTACCTTGAAAATATTATGTTAATCTTAAACGACTTCATGGTTAAATAAAATAAAGATTAAACAAACAAATAAATAAGGGTGAAACAACTGTGAGAGCTTGCCCCACCCTATCGAGGTCACCTAGGGCAAGGTGTGAGTTGAAGCCCTGGGAAGGGACCCTGATAACTAGTGTCATAAGCCACACAACAGTATTTTCATTGCTTCAGATTTTCTTAATAAGATAAACACGTGACGAAGAAAATGATGGCCACTACTCAGTCGCTGTGTCCAAGGGGCTTACTCACCCAGTATGGTGGCTTAATCCCACAATTCTGCACGTCAGTGGCGTGTGCGCGAGTGATCCATCTTCTTCATACACGATCTTCGGTCTCACTTATCAGGGAGGAAACTTCAAAATCTATTCGTCCAACTGTAATCCGAGGGTCCTCCCCCTCCACTAATGCGGTGGAGTTGCAGTCAGCCTCAAACTTTTGACCATTGATTACTCCACGTCATATTGCAGTAGGAAGTGAAGCAGAGGTCTGAGGCAGCTCCTTTACTACCGTCGGCTCTGTTTCAAAACTTTCACACCATGCCTCTCCGTGTGGCGTTGCAGGGTCCCGGCCCCTGGGGGTTCAGGCTGGTTGGAGGAAAGGACTTCGAGCAGCCACTGGCTATTTCCCGGGTAAGTTCGTTTTACTGTTAGTTTCTCCCCCGCATTTCAGTGTAACCGCACCTGGACTCTCACCTCTCATTGTTTCCCCGCGACTTTACTGAAGGCTGGTTGACGATTAACGGTTAGCTTGTGTTAACCAGAGGGCTAACGAACGGCTAAACTAGCGTTAGCTTTCTCAGTTTATTGTAATTAAAAGTTAAGTTAGCGGCAATTTTTGCTAGTGCTACCTCAAGGAGCAAACGCGGTGGTCCGTGGACCCCACTTAATATTTAAAAACATACATTTTTATGTAAGGTAAAATATATTTTTGGTGAATTTCTGATGAATTGTGATTTTTATGTATCTTTTTCAGTCTTTAACTGAGAGTTAAAGCTACTTTAAAACAGTAGTTTTATAATAGCCGAACCAGAAATGCACTAATCCCAAACAATGGTTTTCATATTTGGTCTCTTACAGAATTTACTTAAGATTTAAAGCGTGATTTTTAAAAGTTTCAACTCCATGCTTTGACATCACTGAGTGACCATGGACCCATCGGAGCCTCTTTGTCATGCGCTGACAGCTGACACACCTCACTGGTGTTCATTAGCGCTAAGATTTTATTAAGCTTCATACAGGGTGCTGCTCTGGTGGCAGTAATGAACCGGATTATAGCTAGCAAAGCACTCCTCTGAGCCTACACCGCATTTTTCCCCTCTTGTGAAGGTTATTACTGTGGTCAGGCCACCCCACCCATGGAAAAGTGATTAGGAATTCCTGGTCCCTCTCCCTGCTTTAGGCCTTTATCTCAGATAGAGAATCTGGGCTCCAGGAAGCTTTTATCCTGACTCTGCAAGTGCCTTCGCTTCTGTTTACTGTTAACAAAGACAGCTGCTTAAAGGTTCTTGAAGGTCAGGTTTAAAACAATGGCATTCTCCTCTTTTGACTTGGAAGCCTTTAGGCTGTAATTAGAAGGTGCGTTTTCCATATATTTGTAATTATGGTGCACAAGTGGCTTCTAATTTTATAATTTCTATGTCCTGTGTTGTAGGTCAACCCCGGGAGTAAAGCAGCCCAAGCAAATCTATGCATCGGGGATATAATTCTTTCCATCGATGGAGAACCAACAGAGAACATGACTCACTTGGAGGCGCAGAACAAGATAAAGGGCTGCATAGAGGAAATGGTGCTCTCCATAGACAGGTAAGCTGTGTCTAAATGTGCCATTCTCATCTGCATAGCCATAGGCTCAGAGAAAAAGAGTGAGTAATGTGAGACGGCTCAGCTGCAATCCAGGTGTTCAGCGAGTGACATCATGTTTATTCAGTGATTTTTAAACAGCAGTTCTGTTTGTTTTACTGGTTTTTACCATGTTGCAATCCCGCATCGCTCTGTTGTGTCGTCTTGTAAATTACTCATGACTGATGACTTTTGAGGAGTCGTATCAAAAGGGCTTTGAAAGACGGTTGGAACCACATATGTTTGCTCCCATTAAGCGATGTCATATTGAATGCATGAAAGGACGGGCTTAACTGCAAGATAAACAAGAACATGAGCATGCCTGCAAGGGCTCTGTTGCATTCAAAGACACAGCCCTAATATTGCGTTCACGTGCTGATACACAGGAACACGCGGGCGATCCTGGCATTTTATGTTACTGAATCCTCAGATCATCTTTCAAGCCTTGTTTTGCCTTCCTGTCTTCCTCAGGTCAGAAACAAAACTGTGGTCGCCGCTGTCATCTGAAGAGGGGAAGACGCATCCCTACAAGATGAATCTTGCGTCAGAACCACGGGTGTGTGTCAGCATCAAAGCTGTATGAACTTTAACAAAGTGACTCCTCCAGCTTTGTCATTTAGAGTGAAATCGAGTAGCCGTTCAGTTTCTGGAAGCCAGAGTGCTGCCCTCCCCATGCCTGCAAAGGCTTGGGGATTTTTTTATTTTTATTTTTTTTTTATTTATATCCTACTACTGTTCATGATGAAGTCATTGTTTACTTACCAACAGGAGGTTTCCTAGGAGACAGTAGTTTATCAGCCAAGCCCTGACGCAAGCCTCAGTTCCTGCCCGCTGAGTGGAAAGTTGAGGCCAAAGTATGAATTCATGTAGGAAACGGTGTCTCAGGCCCTGTGTGTGTGTGTGTGTGTTTCACAAGTCACAAAACTAGAGTTTTGTTTTTTTTGTTTCTCCCACACACATATTAACACATATTTCAAGCACTTCTCTAGAATCTGTTGCTTCACTCTTTTGTTTTATGTAAGTATTGTCAGCTCCTTTGCGCAAGTCATCTTGCTCGCAGAGACTCGGGGAGATTTTGCACTTTTAGAAGCTTGAAGCATGAGCTATATTTGGAGGCATTTCCGTGTTCCCACTGTAAAGCATGAGCTAGATTTGGTGGTATTTGTATGCCCACTGTGATGGCATGCCAGTGTCATGACGCATCTGTCGTTAAAGTTAGCCACGTAGGTATAATTAAGGCAGAGTCCACAGTCATTATCCTGCTAAATTATGTGTGACTTTGTATCAGACTGGAAGCTGCTTTAAAAAGACAGAACCGCTCAAAGTTTCCAAGTCTGTTTTCAAGAAAAATGTTATTGAAAGTGAAGCTTAAAACACAATAGGCCAGTCACTTTCAAACCTTAAGCAATATTTCTAACCCACTTAGCAAACACTGCATGTTTGTACATGCGCAATTAAGAAAAAAAAACTTTTATAGCTCATCAGGTGTGCACTGAGAGTATTGCTTGTTTCAATTACGCTTGGATTTCATAAATATTGCACTCTCCTAACTTTTGCAGCTTGGTTTTTGCAGGAGGTGAAACACATAGGCTCGACCCACAACAGGAGCGCCCTGCCTTTCACTGGTTTCGGCTCCAAAGTGGTGACTAACCAGTACAATAATCCATCTGGGCTGTACTCTTCAGAGAATATCAAGGACTTCAACTCAGCTGTGGATGAAGTCAAGACCATTACTACGGCTAATGACCCCCCCAACAAGTAAGATGGGCTTAAGTGATGGCAATCAATCAGTATTGAAAATGTGAGGATGAGTGAGTTTAGCTGGGCTCTGCTTGGGTCACAGAGTAAATAATCGTTGTGGGCAGTAGACTCAGTAAATTGTGGCTCAAATTCAGAATGTTTCCATTTAATTGAAAAATGAATTTGTATGCATCTTCCTTTTTGATTTGCTTGGTTGTTTGGATACTCTGTGAAAGACTTTTATAGATCATTCTGCAAGCTTAGCTTTTCATTAAGTTGTTTTCCAAATACTCATTTTGAATTGGGGAAACTGGAACTGCGTTTGTTTTAGAGGATTACTTCAATACTGACATACACAAAACCTCTTAAACACTCTGTGATTTATTTGAATCCTTTCTGGAGGAGAAGTACATGTGCACACTGTTTGGCGCTAACTGCAAGATTTACAGTAGCGGGCCAGCTCCCGAAAGGCTGCTGTGCTTCAACAAATCATTAAAGTGTGAATATTGCTTCCAAGCAGATGGAGCCAGTATTTACTAATCCAGTGACTTAAGAAAATGATGTCACTTAAGTCTATGTTTAAAACAAGTAAAACACAAGAGAAGGTTCATTCATTGGCGTTTTTTTTCGTGCTGAATCAGCACTGATCTCCTGGGCTTTTACTGCCAGTCTGATTATGTATCAAAATGCTGTTGCTGAATATGATTTTTTTTTTTTTCCTTGCTGAAACGTGCCCAATTTCTTTCTAGTGCTCCATCAGAGCCATCAGGTAAGCGACCGCCCATAGTCGCAGATTCCGAAGTCTACAAGATGCTGCAGGAGAATCAGGAGTCTGACGAGCCTCCTCGACAGTCTGCTTCATTCAAGGTGCTTCAGGAGATTCTTGAGACAGGTACTGATACCATGCTTTTTCCATATACTTTAAGGGGCAATGTAGGATTTTTATATTGTATTTTTAAACAATTTTAGCTTTTTGGTAGACTGTTGTCTTTTAGTTCCAATCAAGATTTTCAGTCTATTCTTGGTGTTTGTAGGCGACTCGGATAAACCATCAGGCTTCAGGAGTGTGAAAGCGCCCACAACAAAGGTTGGAGCATCAGTGGGGAACACAGAGAAGTTACCCATGTGTGACAAATGTGGATCTGGGATTGTGTAAGTATTTTATGGTCAAGCTTGAACTCTGTAGGCCTCTAGATTGTGTTCATCTGAATCTAGCAGCACTTGGGAGAAATACTGTCTCCACCTTGTGGGCAAATGAAGTAACAACAACACACTTGTTTCCTAATTCCTGCTGCTGGAAGATATTTTAATTTTGCTTTTTATATTTTTAGAAAAGTCCATAAATGTTTTATTTTCCTTTCTTTAAGAGTATCCTTGAAAATCCTTACTTCACACAGATGTTTAGCACACTGTCCACACTGTCCCATCAGAAGATCTAAGTTTAGAAACTTCTACTTAAATCTGCCATGCCGAGGGTTTAGTATGGGGTTTACCAGGAACGGGTCTGCCCACGGGTTCACCAATGCTGGCTTATAATATGCGTCTTTTTTAGCAATAGATTAACCCTCCTGCCATCCTTTAAAAAACTCACACCCATCACCCTAGGGACCATTCTCAGCCACGCCATAAAAAGACCATATATCCATATTTTATTCCACTTTAAATTAGCCAACCTTGTAAAACTACTTCTCCCTGAAATATTCATGTAAAGTTTTAATTATATTTTCGTTGTTTTAACCCTTCAAATCCCAGTGTTATTACATGAGCGCCCTGTGTTATAAGCCCCAAAAACCAAAAAACGAAACTAAATATTTCCACAAAAAACCAGTTGAAGTAATATGTGATTGTCATTATAAGTAGGCCTTTAGATGGACCAAAGATTGGCACCAACATACATTTTGACCTGCCATTATTTTTTTTGCATTTTTTTTTGCAATTTAAAAATTAAAACTTCAAGGCCCTGAGTCTTCATTGACATCCAAGAAAAGAAGAAAAAATAAAATCATATGATGATAATTTGGGGTTGAAAAATAGCGTTTATAATGGAAGTCAATGGGCAGAAAATGGTCCCCAGGGTGATGGGTGTGGGGATTTCTGCTGCTCAGCCATTTTAGGCTGATTTAAGGAATTCACACTGGAATATTAACATTGACAGGTAAAAACTATCCTGTGGCAAGTTTGGTTATATTCCACTGAACACAGTGGAAATGGCAGCCATTTAACACATAGCAGTGGCACAAAAAGGTCCCAAGAAGGCAGGAAGGTTAATTGCTTTTGTTTCTTACCATTATTTTCAACGTGGTTGTGGATGTTAAAGCCAGATTATAAAATCCTAGTGTACAGAATACGACACCGAATCTTTTCTCCCACAGGGTCATTTCAGTCCTTTCCTTTTTGAGATACTGTACGAGAGTATCACTTCATTTTCTGACATTTTCATGTCTGTGCTGTTTTGGGAAGTGGGAACATGGAACGTGCCTGTAATGGCAAGCAAAACATTATAAATCAGGCCTAATTTCTGACTCAGACGTTTCCTGATGTTCATCTTTCTCCAAAACACCTTTGAGATCTAAAAGTAAATGTGTGTTTAGGTTTTCTAACTTGATCAGCTTAGATCAGAAAATGCTCTTTCCTATAGACAGCGACCCTCACTGCCATTCTCACTTATTTTTGTTTTTATTTACACTTCAGAGGGATGGTTGTGAAGCTGAGGGACAAGTTCCGTCATCCCGAGTGCTACACCTGCACAGACTGCAACGTCAACCTAAAACAGAAGGGACATTTCTTTGTGGAGAACCAGATTTACTGTGAGACGCACGCCCGCGAGCGAGTGACTCCACCCGAGGGCTACGACGTGGTTACGGTCTTTCCCAAGTAGTTCCCCTCACTGAGCTCGGCCTCGGACTGCACGCCACCATAGGACACCAAGACATAAACCGAGACTTACAATATTTAGCTAATGCTACTTTAAGACTATGAACTGGTCTCCTTTCACACTATACTTCAGTACTGTCACTGGTAGGCAGGACAGTAAGGAACTACGTGTTTGAAAATGTTGATTTGCACAAAAACTTTGGCCTATAAGAAAAACCAGTGAATACTGTAAGATGGCATTTCTTTTTTTTCGTATCATTTAAAATAATTTGAATGACAGCCACTATGTTTTGATACTGTTTGTACATTTCAGCGTCTTTTGAATCATGGAAGCAAAAGAAAGCCAGAATATTCCCATCCCTGTTAAAGGAAAAACATGTTTTCTACAGTTTTTATTGAATAAATAAACATTGTTTTATACAGCAAAATACATTTGAATATAATTGCCGAATAAATATTTTTTAGCTTGAACAAATTCTCTCATGTCGTCCTGGTTTATTAACTGTCCCTTGTGCTCTTTTTCTTTACTTTTAGTGACACTGATTGTAGGGTTGCAAATATTAGGGGTGCCACATGATCATTAAATTGCTTTCAAACACAAAGAATGATTTGAATGACAGTTGTGGCTTCAGAAAGTCTTTTTTCCCCCCTTTTAAAAAAAAAAAAAGCAAAACAAAAAACTTTAGTTGCTTTTTAAGAATAAACACTGAACATGGGTAACTAATGTCTTTGGACCTGGTCTTAAGCGTAACCTCGTTAAAGCGGATGGGGAACTGCTGCTTGCACCCAAATGTCTTTATGTGAGATGGAGCGGTATAGAGAGTCAAAAGTGCCACATACTCGTCAGGTCATTGTCAGCACACAGGGACTTGAAACAAAAGGTAACGGGGATGGCGCTGGATTCTTCTCCTGGGAAGATTCTGCAGCTCATCTCATTAACAGCGGTGAGAGAGCTTCTGTGGCTAAAGTCAGCATTGGTCCCATAACCACATTCTGAAGGTGATGCTGAGTCCCATTCGGCAGATAAAACGCTTGCCGGGCTGCTCAGATCTGATGCCAGATAGTCCTGAGTGTGTGCGTGCTGGTCTGCCATCCGGAGAGTCTCGGTCAGAGCCCAGATGTAGTTGCGGGCAAATCGCAGAGTCTCGATCTTTGTTAGTTTCGCGTCTTCTGGCAAAGCCGGCAGGATGCTCCTCAGCGCGTCCAGGGCGGAGTTCAGATTATGCATGCGGTGGCGCTCTCTATCGTTCGCCTTCATCCTTCGCCTGCCCCGCTGCCCGGACTGCTCACATCTGTGTTTGGGGTTTTTCACTGAGGACACGTCTCGGGTAACAGTCGCTGGTTTTCGCGGGAGCTGTCCTCGTGAGTCTCCTGAAGTGTCACCGGCGTCGTTCACTCGGTTGCGCAGTGTTGGAGTAAACCCGCGCAGGGCGTCGGGGACGCAGATTACTTTAGGATACATCCTGTGGCGACGAAGAAGATGAAAATAATCAAAAGTGATGCCAATGAGACAGCTTGGCTATAAAGAGAAAAAGAAACTCCAAATGATGCCCTGAGATGTGCCACAAACCCTGGAAATCACGTTTCCCATTTTTTCTACGAGACTGAAACGTGTATCTACACCCCGAGTTCGTTAAATGTTTTAACTGATTAAAAATAACAACGCAACTGCACCAGTAACTAGAAATGAAATATCTGAAAAACATTAAAGGACATATTTTAAAAATAAATAAATAAACTTCTGAGTGTAGTCGCACTTACGTTTGCAGGCCTGCTCCTGACAGGCGAAGCTGGGATAAAGACGTAGTCCGCTCTTGTAGCTGGAGGCAGCAGACAGTGTATATGTGCAGGTGACAGTGAGGGATGGATGCGCATCTCTTGTCACTTTATATGGCCTTTATCTTATCTGTTTTTTGCACCGTGGACGCCTGAATCAACAGCGCTCGTCGAGTGGCCAATCAGCTTCCAGGCAGCGAGTCCTTCACCCTCTCCCTCATCCTTCAGTGTGCTTGCATTTCTTTGTGTATTCATTGTAATAGTTAATTAAATACATGTGGATGGCAAAGTGCCACGGATGTATGTCAGGCTAATAATACTCCTATTTTATGGACTAGGGTCATGTTTTTTTTCTTGGAGAAGGTAAACATTACGAGCCGATTTCCATAAGTTTGTCTGGGGGCAACAAACATGCAGCGTTCAGGATTGTGGTGGTCCTAAACTACCACTCTGGGAATCTTAATATATCTGTTTATTGCTTGTATTTATCATTATGCCAGCTATTCACTAATTTCCCTGTTTTGCTGGTCAAATGCTGGAGGTCCTGGTAGGAAAAGAAAACCAAAACATTTTGTGAGCTTTGCTTTGACCTCGGTTTAGTGAGGTCATGCGCTTGTTTCTGTCTAGTGAGATGCTGGTCTAGCAAAAAAAAAAAAAAAAAGCTTGACACGAGACACAATATGGATCTTGTATATATGATGTGATACTCGATTACAGATTACCTTTAATTCCCATTAAAGCTTTCAAGGCTAGCTGTCTTCATCTTTATTGTTATAGTAAATCATAATGTGTTTATGAAAAGACTTTCGCAATGGTTGAAAAGTAAGCAACGTTTAGTTTTATGCGCAAAAGGTGGAACCGTATTCAATATTTGTATTGTGTTTAATTAAATATCACTGTACACAAAGTTTTATTTTGGAAATATTATCCGATCTCTATCCATAAGAGGTACTTGTAATGCCACATTTTACGCACTCAAAACATCGGCACATGCCCTGCAGAGCACATTATTGCCAGACTGGCTTCTAAAATCAGCTCCATGTGCACCAGAGTACGCTAAAAACCGAGATGAAGAAGAAAATGCAAAAGTTCTCTGCAGTTATTATTTTAATATTGTTTATTGTTAAAGATTGAGAGACTCTTTGCGATTCTGCGCACATCACACTACCTGGTAAGGCGGACGTTAAAAGAACTTTAAGCTCCTACAAGTTGGTCCTTACTTATTGCTTCGATGAGTCTTTTTTAAAGATTATTTTACCTCTTTGTTAGCTCAGAAAACCTTACCTATATTAAACAAGTGTTGTTTTTAAATGGCATATATTTGGATAAACATTTGCTTCTTGCGTTAGAGCGCAAAGCTCCGGTATTTGGATAAGACAATTACGCATGGAGCAAACTAAAAAAGGAGAGGTGGGAAGGTGAAATCCGCTGTGTAAATCGATGATACAAAGGGTCTTTTTGTGTTTCGCAACAATAAAAGCTCGTTTTCTTCTATAATGTGAGCCTGTGTCTGTGCGCTATGACATCTCCAAAAACTTGTCCAAGATCGCCACAATTCAGTGACGCGTTGCTATTTTCTAATAAAACTTTATTTTAACACATTAAAGATTAGAAAAAAGAGTCAACAGTGTGCAGATACGTTCTAGCCTGGGTAAGGGAGGAAAGGGAAGCGTGGCGGGGCTCAAGCATGATTTACAATTGCCAACAAAGGATCACAAAAAGCTCTCCTTAACTTTCTGTCTAAATATGTGTTTTGGGAACAATCTGATAACCATATGCTTTCAATAAACTGGACAAATATACTAGGGCGATAGGAGATGGTGCCTTGCTGTTATAAAAGGCCCGAAAAGTCTAAAGTAAACTGAATATTACCACTTTACAAATATTCATTGATGCCAAATCCATATTAGGATATCGTGGACAGGTGTGGGTTGAAGTTGTCAGTCTCTCTCCTTGATTTTTTATCAGTGTGCTGTAGTGTCCTGCTTGTTATGCAAAGTATAGGCAAACATAAGCGGCCAGTTGCTGTGGTAATGGTAGATATCGGAGCAGACTTGGTACGAAAAGTGATTTAACAATATTTAACAATAAACTAAGCAAGCTACCGAGCAGGTGATACCTGCCTGATGCTCCTGATTAATACTTCCTCTGCTACTTCACTTTACAGTCTCCTTTGCTTATTTATTAAACGAAATCTATTTATTATTATTTTAGCAAACAGAGGTACCAGGTGGGGCTTTATTTTCGTCTTCGGCTTTTTGTCTGAAGGACGTTTTGAGGGGGACAATCAAAGTCCAACAACTCGCTGACCAGATTGTTGTCATCCCAAACTAGCAGCGAAGCCATTCAATGTGCCCCCCTCCTCTTGTTCTTTCTAGCAAAGAGCTGCCGGGAGAGAAAAAAAGGAAAAGGAAACTTCTTCAAGAAAGGAAAAACATCTTAAAAACATTTAATTGCAACCCGGATGCCATATGTACACCTCTTGTGAGACCCCTCAACAATATGACTGCCTTTTAGAAAGTATGGAGTGCGCCTTTGGAGACGTGTGCGCTTTTGGAGAAGTGCGCGCGTCGTGACCAGCATGACCCCGAACACACTTTACACAAGAAGTAATTCACTTTTAATGTGCTTTGGAGTTTCCTTTCACAGGCAAGGCATTGTACCTCTCACCCCAGCTTTTGAAGACAGTGTACACCAATTATAGCGGAATAGGTGTCCTTTGGAGACAGTTTGTCTTTTTGTAAAGATTGGAGATTTTAAACACAAATAGGACGGTGGCTGCAAGTCGCCCCCTTTCACCCTCTAAACTACTACATAATGTTTTTTTCTTTGTTTCTGATAGCTTATTTGCGAAACCTCGTGTTCATTAGCGGCTCTTTGTAGATAAAAAAGAGCAAATGTTGAATTTTCAGCGAAGGGATGGTAGCTTCAAGGGACATGTGACATTAAGGTTTTAATCAGTTATAAATGTTTGATTTAGACAGTAAAGATAACCTATTTATAAAAAGTTATTTCTGTTGGCGTTTTTAATTTATGAAGACTATTTTAGTCTTCTACAGAACACGTAAAGAAATATGGTGGATTTGCGCTTACCTGTCTGTCTGCTGGCAGGAACGTACCTGAATAAATCAAAAATATGATTTTATTTGCAGCGTTGTATATTAAGTAAGACAATAAAGAAATTATTTAATAAACTTGTAATTCAACAAACATATGTACTAATCGCCCAATTTCGTTCGCAACTCTAGTGAATCACAATGAACAGTTAACAAAAAAAGAAAGAAAAAAAAGTCAGTTCAGCTGAGTTGTTTGATGAAAGTACACAATCTAAAGGGTGAAAGCTTCCATATCAAAATCCCAAACAATTGTAATTAGCCTAAAAGCACAATTCTGGAGAAGTTTTCAAACCTGTCATATTTCAGGTTTAATTTGGGTTATTCGTATACATCATAGTATATATGATATATACACATAGTAAGATGCATGTAAAAATTGACCCTGGCCAAGACTTTGTTCATAACAAGTGCCTATATTCAATTTTGAACAATAGATCTATTTAGAATATAAAAATTCCCATCGAACAGCAATAAATATATGATTGTTCCTTAATGAGTGTTTCAGAAAGCAGGGGGAATCTATTTTACTGGTATTACAGCACTCATTTTTAGAGGAAAAACATCTATTACCAGTAATATCATATCTTCTTTTACTTAAGAAATGAAAAAAGAACAGTCATAATAACTCAAATATGTTTTATTGAAAGTGAAAATGGCGAAAACATCATTCTGGAACAATTGGGAATTATCATATAAACATTTATAACCATTACATCCATTAAACACTCTGCTCAGTTCTGTATCATTAAAAAAATATCATCACTATCGTCTATAATGATTAATATAAACATTTTTTTAATAGTGTAACACTTAGAACACAAAACATAAAAGTTTCAGGTTTACCTCAGAACAGCTTCATTGCACAAGATTTGATAACACCTGTACCACAGGCTAAAATTTTAAAATGTTTGAATTTTGTATCTTTTGGGTCACTTTAGGGGAAAAAATAAATACATTTCAGGCTAAAAGAATTATATTTAGGATGTTTTTACTGGTTTTATATGACAAACAGATGAAGAGCTCAACTCTAAATGTGATAAAAGTGACGCACAGACTATCCAGGGCAATTTAACTACATGGACTTCAGTTACCACTACAACAACAAAAGAGCAAAACACATAATGTGTCTGGGTTATTGTGTTGGTTTAGCCTTATTCCACAAGTCAACCTAGTTTAATAACTTTTTATTCATGTTCTTTTAAGACGATCAATTTAATTTTATCAATAAAACGGCAGCTGTACAACTACTTTTTTAATTGTCTCCAAAAGAAGATATCCCACTCAAAAATAGTGTATTTAGATGTGCAGTTACAGTACCCGGCAGCTCTGCGGCGCTGTTTTCCCTTCTAGACAGAATTTCGTCTTGTTACACAAAATGCTAAATGAGGCGTTCACTGATGTTAAAATATGTATACTTTAAGTAGAATAAAAGTAAACGATTATGATCCAGTTGTAAACAAGCACGTGTCTATCAAGGAATGAGAGCCATTATCTGTCTTTATAATTATCTGAGAATCAGAGAATGTGACCCTTAGTAATATATGTTTTTAGATACCTTTTTTTTTAGGTTGCCAAAAATTGATTGTTCTCCGCTGAACAAAACTGAAATGCCGAAATGATCTGAGCAATGCACAGTCATACATCTGAATAAATGTGGATAAATTAAGATTTATTACGAAAAGGTACTTTGTTGTCTGCTTGTCAAACATTTCTGGGGTAAAGGTCACTGACTCGAGGCGTAAATATTTCAATAAATACGATGGTTTCCATGGCATTACTGGACTCACATGACGGCAAATTGTCTTTTACGTGGCGTCTCTGAACGCAGCATTTCACATCCAGTTGTGGGTGTGAAAACGTGCGACGTTCCTGCGACTCGGAGAGAAGATCTACAAAGCACGCGGTGCCTGGTAGATTGGTAGATTTCACAGCGGCACAGCATCATCAGATCTACACATGCGCAGACCGCGTGCAGTTATACGCGAGTGTATTTGTGACTTCCTCAATCAGGGTTAGCTTGCTGCTGTGTTTGGTAGTAGCATGTAGATGAGAGCAGAGGACTCATAGCAAAGGCTGCTGGAGGTGACTTCCCCGAGAAGCAGGCTAAATAAAGGGAACTTTCGGTGACAGTTTGCCTCGAGAACATGGACTACTGGGTAGGTGTCTCTGTACTTTCTCTCCGTCTCAAGTTACAGGCAGTGTAGCAGACGGGACAATGACAGTGCGGCTTCAGGACGCCCGAAGAAGCAGACTTGTTTATCAGTACTGAAGTGAGCTAATGGCCCGAGTTGTTTTCCTGTGAGGGATGCTCCGAGTCCACAAACACTGGCAGGCACTCTTGTTATGAGAGCTTCGTGTTACAGACATATGGTTGTTTTTCAGGAAACATTTAATCTTCATCGATACTTTTTGGCCCTGTTATAAAAAGATGGTATACAAGATGTAACTACAGGTTCATGGTGCACTTTTATTGGTTTAAAGTCTAATAAAATAAGATCCTTCCTCTTTGTGTGCGTGTTTTGCGGCTCATTCACTATTGTTTATTGTGGCTGCCTCTGTCTAAAAGTAGAAATCCTGTTCAACATAAACCTGCAGGAAGTTTAAACAAAGCACTACTCTTAGTAGTCCCACGGGAGAGTTGTTTAAGGTTGTGCAAGCAGTGCTTTTTTTTTCTTTCTTTCTAATTGAAGTAATCAGAGGCAGACAAAAGACATGGCAGCTGGTCTGAAACAGATCTGCTGTCCGGGCAGAAATCACTCTGAGCTCCTTCAGGTCATCACAGGAGAGAGAAGAATTATCTCAAGGGGGGAAAAAAACTAAACAAAAAACATACTTTTGATGTTGACCTAAATATCGTTTGATACTGTGGCAATCTGGAGGCTTTGTAGAGGTTTAAATAAAAAATTTCCAGACGCCACATCTGTAATTATTCTCCCCCCTCAGTGATCTCCTCATCTCTCTGAGCTTTGGTGATGTTTTAGCAAGCTGACTGTTTTTTCCTTCATGTATCCAGGAGCAACCACCTCACGCCCAGTATATTTCCACGAGAACATGACCTCCCATTTGAAACAACAAAAGGTCTCATTAGAAGAATAGTTAAATGTTGTATAGGGTGGGTTTGAGCAAAAGAATGGGTGTCCACTGTTCAACAAGGAGTAGCACGAAACTAGTACAAGAGGCTTTGTGTGAACCTGGTGTAGGTTTTCCTGAGGGGAAGCTGTGTGTGTGGGATCTGAGGCTGAAGTAGAGTCAAAAAAGGGAGTGATCTAATCTTTATTTATTTATTCATGTATTTATTTATTTGTTTAGTTGACAGATGTGTGACAGCAATCAAATGTGGGCGGTGTGCTAAATTACATGCCTGTCATGACTCAAGTCAAGCTTCCCATTCAACATATGTTAGTTGCTTATTTTCTGTTGCTTCAGTCAGCTCTTTGCAGCTGATCTTGCTAAACCTGTATGAGAACAGGCTGTCCAAAACAGGCAGGTATGGCAGCTGCTGTCTGGTCAGGGGGTAGGACTCCCATGGCTCACTAACAACCCTTTACCTAGGATTTAATGGGGGGGGGGGCAACATCTTAGGTTGTTCTTTCACACAGTAAACGGCCTTTCCGTCGCACTAAGAGGACTCGCCTCATTGTGTTATTTTTGCTGTGGCAGAACAGATTGTGATTAGTTAAGATACTGCTGTTGAACCTTAAGCTTTCTTATTGCAGCTGAGGTGGCAAGTCCTCACGATCAAACTGCCTGCTGTTATGTTGTAAAAAGACTTTGTGAGGGAGATAATGCAAAGACAAATTTGCTGCGCTTATGCAATCCCATTGACGGGCACTTCACTGTGATTAAGGCTCACTTAGATCTCCTCGGGCTAAATCATTACATGCGCATTTGAACTGACAGGAAAGTATTCACCTGTGATCGTGCTTTGAAAGAGACGTAAATTATACCTCGTCGTAAATTTGTAGCTCAGTCTTTCCCGTCTCGTCTAATCCTGACTGATTACCTTAATGGGCTCGATGTGTTATGTGACTAGTGGGAGGAGTCTGCTTGTAGATCTACAGTTCGCTGAACGTGTTCTCTCACTTTCACCTGGTGTACCGAGTGTTGGCTGTCTCTTCACCTGACAGTCAGGAAAAGTGCCGAGTGCGTTTAAAGTGTGTGGGGGTGGGATCTGTAGGTCTGGCAATGTCTTCAAAAGTAAGTACTCGCACTTGAAAGATTAGTTACTTTCCCTTAAAGTAATTGGATGTGTTGTCAGTCACTGTCTTTGATGGTTTATGGCCTGACCTGCAGTGTTTTACTGGATGCCTGTACATCTGCTCCTATTGCACAGTCACAAGTCATGTGTCTTGTTTAAAAAAAAAAAAAAAATTCAGATTAAGTGAGATGAAATTTAACTGTTACCTCATTTTGCAGGAAAGCAGTCATTATGCTGTCAAACAGTGACTAACTTTCTCAATACATGGCACTCAGTGGTAGCTTCCCCATATCACCATAGTCGTGTAAGAGATCTGTATCACAGGAAACATGAGTGCTGTTGACTGAATAGTTTGAGCCTTCTGTAAATCCAGATTGTTGTTAGAGAAAAGCTGATGGTTGCTCTGCACTTCTCTTGTAATGCATATTGTGTGTCTCTATGTCCAGAGTGCCTTGGAGGTGTATAAGGAGATGGTGCTGCTGTATTTGGAGGAGGGCCGGCAGCAGGTGAACTCGCGCTGTGCCCATCTGGAGCCGTGGCAGATCATCGGAGTGACAGTGATCACCACAGTGGGAGCACTATGGGTCAAAGGCTTCCTCTTCCAGCAAGAAAGTAATCTTTCACACAATAAGAATGGGTCCAAAGTAGGCCTGCTAGAGTCTTTGAGACTTGAGATAACGCATGTAATCAGCTAACCATCTGCTAATGTAGTGCACACTATCTGGAATTGCGGCACAACCGAGCAAAGCCATCATTTGTCTCGACTTTCTAGATCTTCCAATGAATCGGTGCTTAAATTCCTCAGCGAGTAGGTCAGAGCCAGCCATCTGTAGCTCTCTGAGAGGGAAAGGTCAGAGTGTGGCTTCTTGGTAAAAATCTAGCTCTTTAGTGTGTTTGCGAGCAGAGTGAAAGGGGCTCGTGACTACGCCTTCCCTTAACGTATGATTATGGGTCACAGTCAGCTGCTTAATATTTGTGGATGCATGCATGCTAACATTTCACCACAGCTGCTGCCTTGTGTTTTCTGGTTAATAGGTCTGACATCACGAATCAAGAAGCAGTGCTTTAGACTCATCAGAAAAATACCCTTCGTTGGCGGGGCAGTAAGTATCAGTGGTAAATCTCTTCCCTTTTTTATTTTCCCCCCTTCTGGTGTGTGCTGACGAGTGTCTGGGGTTATTATGAGTCATTCTTGGATGACTGCATATCAAAGTCATGGAGGGGGATGGGTGGGAATGACAGACCTTTGGCACGATTAAGATGATGCTCTGGTGATAACATGTGGTTACTTCTGTTCAGTCAGCAATACTGTTACTTCTCCTATATCCATTTTAGGTTATGGGTTACGTTACTCTACTGCTGTTTGTGCCTGTAAAGTAACTCTGTCCTCTCTTTGTATCAGATCCAGAGCCAGCTGAACAAGGCTTTGGATGACATGTCTGCTAGTCTATTTACCCTCAAGGAGGGGATGAGCTACACCACAGAGCTTCCCTCCAAAGGTCTCTCTCAGGCCAAAGTAATGGAGAAAATCAAGGAGTACGACACCCTGAGTAAGTCCTCATTCAGCCCTGAGATTCCTGCTTCTTTATCAGTATTTCTAATCTTCATTGCTGATAAGAAAACTTGTCTACTTATCTTTCAAAAGGATAATATCTTTGAGAAAGCCAGTGGTTTCTCAAGACTCAATCTTTTGTTGCAGATGAGGTGAAGTGGGATAAGGGATTGGTTTCTGGGGCAGTGTACTGGGGTGATGAGTCACTGACCAACCTCCTAGTGAAGGTATGCATCTCTGTATACATTTGCAGATTTTGGCATTCCAAGCATTAATGGCCAGGGTCAAGCTTGAATACATTTTGGAGTTTTTACAGTAACAAAGTAATTTTTTTTATTTCATTTCCTGGTCGGTCCTTTCGATGACATTGGTTTCACCCTGGTTTGAGGTTTGCAGTTTATGCAACACTTTACTACTTTTGTCATTCATTTGTTTGTTTGTTTGGGGTTATTTTTAGGTATATGGGGATTTTGCATGGAGCAATCCACTCCACCCAGACATTTTTCCTGGCGTACGGAAGATGGAAGCAGAGGTTGTCAGAATGGCTTGCACACTCTTCCATGGTGGGCCTAACTCCTGTGGCACAGTAAGTCACCATACAGTAGACACTTGCAAGAAAAGGATTTTCTTTATCGGCAGGATTTCCGTCACAGTTATACAATAATAATAATAGACAGGGACAATTTAAAACCCACTTCTAGTCTAGTCTCCTTAATAGAAATACAAAGAAATAAAATTGCAGTTTGTGTTGTAACTCAAAGTCATGAAAAGTTATAATGAGACTTTGCTGAATATCTGACCACTTTTATGATCAGTGAAGAAATTCTGGTGATCCCAAAGATTTCTTTTTTGCAACTCTGTTATCAGACCGATGCACAAACCTTTATCCCTACATTTAGAAAAGGTGGACTGAATTTGTCTTATCCTTGCCGCTCCTTTGTGCAGGTCACTTCAGGAGGAACCGAGAGCATACTGATGGCCTGCAAAGCATACAGAGACATCGCACACGAGCGAGGCGTCAAACACCCTGAAATGTAAGCCGAGCTTTACAGGACACAGGGTCCGTGTCAAGGCTTGTTCCTGCCAGAGAAAGTCATGAAATCATTTTCGTGTCCTGCTTTTGTTTCCGCAGCCTTGCACCTGTGAGCGTCCACGCGGCTTTTGACAAAGCGGCACATTATTTTGGGATGAAGCTGGTTCACATTCCTCTCGACAAGAAAACTATGAAAGTGGATGTGAAGGTGAGCGAGAACACGCGTAGACAGCATGTGCTGACTTCTGTTTCCAGGCATTATTTATTCCAGTGTTGTTTGTTCTCTTTCAAGGCCATGAGGAGAGCCATCAGCAAGAACACAGCCATGCTTGTCTGCTCAGCTCCCCAGTTTCCTCATGGAATCATAGATCCCATTGAGGAAGTAGCCAAGGTTAGAAGTGCACCATTTTTTTTATATGTACTGTTGACAAAAACTGGGAAGTCAAATCCCTCACACTTTCTCTCGATGTGTTGCAGCTGGCTGTACGCTACAACATCCCGATGCATGTGGATGCCTGTCTGGGTGGTTTTCTTATTGTGTTCATGGCCAAGGCTGGTTACCCACTCGCCCCATTTGACTTCAGGGTAAAAGGTGTTACCAGCATCTCTGCAGACACACACAAGGTAAGGAGTGGCTGAACAGCCTTCAGATCAAATCTTTCTAGAACAATATACATGTGTGTGTATATTAGAGATGGACCGATCCGATATTACGTATCGGTATCGGTCCGATACTGACCTAAATTACTGGATCGGATATCGGAGAAAAATAAAAAATGTAATCCGATCCATTAAATATCACGAAAGCACCTCACAAAACTTGCAACACGCCGTAACTCACCTCAGAACGTTAGCACGTTGGAGCAGTATGCATCACGTGATAGAGCGGCTGTGGCATGCGGGACCTGTCGGTGGTCTGGATAGCATGTGGAGTTTCGCTAGCAACCCGGCATTTCATCTCCGACAAAGTTATCCCCGAGAGAAGTAAAGCAAGTGTGTAAGTCCATCTCTGAATGTTTGTAAAGCATTCCTGCGTTAAGCTTACCAAACGATATATGGAGTGACTGCCTCTTCTGGCTGCTACTTCAATCATGAAACTGCTTAACGATCAGCTGATCGGCTTTTCTGTCGCGAGTCCGTCTCTCTAGTTTGCTTTTGGCCCACTTTGCACCAGAAAGAGGAAACCAGCGGCTGAACAACAGCAGCACGTTTAAGCTTGATCAGCTGTTGTTAGAATGTATTTAATATTACTTTCTACACCAGGATCTTTTTCTACGTAGCTGACGCTGGTAACTGTGCAGGGGCGGATCTAGCAAAGTTTAGCCAGGGGGGCCGATAGGGCATTAACAGGGAAAAGAGGGCACAAAGACATACTTTTCTTTCTTATTCTCATTTAAAATGTCGAGCTTTTAATTATTTAATATTTATCTGAATCTTACACCCAAAGTTTTAATCTGATGTAAAATGTATAGAAGTCCATTATTGTATATAGTAACTGTTAAGTCTAATATACCCTAGTAAGCTATAGTACTTTTTCCTTTGGGAAGGTACCATCTGTGCAGTCTGCAATTTTGTTGAAGAAAGATGTTGAATCTATTTAATATTTCTTGAAAAATAATTGATTTCTGTGTATTTTTTTTCACACTGCATCAAATTAAGGTTGATTACGTCGATTAAGCATCATGAGGTGGCGCGTGAGGGGTGGTTCCCTATTTTTTATTTATTTATTTTTGTTGTTGCTGGGAGTTGGAACCCTATTAGTTAGGTTGCTTAATATTTATGCTAAGTACTCTTTAAAATACCAGAATAGGGAGGATGGTGTAGGTTTAAGTTTATTAGATTGATCAGTATTGCTGAACTATGAAATATTTTTTTTTTTGCATATAGGTATAACAGAATAGCTTTAGTGTAGTTGTTGTTTTAAACTTGAGTATGAACTTATACAAAATGCAGCAAGATATTTTAAAAAAACAGTTTTGTTGATTAAAAAACACTATATCGGATTCATATCGGTATCGGCAGATATCCAAATTTATGATATCGGTATCGGTATCGGACATAAAAAAGTGGTATCGTGCCATCTCTAGTGTATATATACATACCACACATAGATTGTTCTATGTGTGGTATGTACAGGGATATGCTTGTTTTAATTCTGCACCTTGTGTGCATGTGTTACGTTTCTCTCCAGTATGGCTACGCCCCCAAAGGTTCCTCAGTGATCCTCTACAGCGATAAAAAGTACCGTCAGTACCAATACTTTGTAGCTGCTGACTGGCAAGGGGGGATCTATGCCTCACCCTCTATAGCGGGCTCCAGGCCAGGAGGAATCATCGCCGCCTGCTGGGCGACCATGATGTATATGGGAGAGAACGGCTACGTAGACGCCACCAAGAAGATCGTCAGCACAGCTCACAAGATCAAAACAGAGTAAGACACAGACTTGTTACACTGAACATAATAAATTACAGAGTCTGTAATTTATTATCTTCTTTAAAATTCTTCTGTCTTCTTCTCTGTTTGTCAGAATCCGCAAGATTAAAGGGGTGTTTGTGTTTGGGGATCCGGAGGTGTCGGTGGTGGCCATCGGCTCGGATGATTTTGATATTTTCCGTCTGTCTAACGCACTGACGTCAAAGGGCTGGCATCTGAACACATTGCAGTACCCGTCCAGGTAGATGTAAAACAAACGATAACGTCTCAGTAAATGTGATGGCATGATAAATATTTACACCTCACAATCGTTGCTTTCACAGCATCCACATTTGCTGCACAGTTTTGCACACTCAGCCAGGGGTCGCTGATCACTTTATTCGTGATGTCAAAGAGCAGGTCGCCATCATCATGAAGAACCCCAAAGAGAAAACTACAGGAATGGTGAGTTTGGTTTACTTATCTACATAGTCATCATTAACATGTGGGTTTTTTAAGAAGTTTAAATAACACAAAGACACCAATCTTTCTTTATCATTACATCACAGTTTTGCTTTGATGATCCATGACAGGATGTTGTAATCCTATTGTAATGACAGGGTCACAGTCTGAGCCTACTGCATATAGATAAATTCATACCTTATTCAGCTACTTCACCTGACTTTGGACTGTAGGAGGAAACCAAGGGAGATTACATATTACTGTAGATCCAAACTATACCTTTATCATTCAAATCAAGCTGACTTCACCTTTGTAGTGCTCGCTAGTGTAGCCACTGGAGAGGAATCATGCTGAGTGCTGTGTATTTAGCTTTCTTTTCGGTTTAACATTCTGTGGGTATTTTGGGAAGGGAAGTGGCATTTTGCATTGTTGCTGTATAAAACCTTCGATTTGAGTCGACACAAGCAGCTATTTTGTGTGCCAGCTTTTAAACTCCACCCACGTGGGACAAGCAGCACTGTGCCCGACAGGTTTGTCAGCAGCGTAGTTAACACTGAGAACAGATCTTGCTGCAGATTAAGGTGAATTCCATATAACTAGAAGTTAGTTTCTCAAGTTTCATTTGTTCTTCAGTCAGTTCACTCATCACATTGGAGAGGTACAAGAGGTTATATGAATCCAAATGCAACAAAAGCAAACAAAAACAGTAACATCTGTGCTGCCATTTAACTGGAATTTTTTTATTAATGCAGCTGCCTTCTGCGTCTGAAAGTATATAGCTAAGAGAAAACCTGTTTTAGGAGACGGATGATGTGTCTGGATGTTTGTAAGCTCACTTATGTTCCTGCTCTTGCAGGGAGCGATCTACGGCATGGCCCAGGCCATCCCAGATAGATCCCTGGTCACGGAGATCTCCCGAGGTTTCTTGGACTGTCTCTACAGCACTGAGGTGACCAAGTCAAACATCAGCCACATGAATGGCAACGGCAAAGCCCACTGAAAAGGGATTGGTCCCTCCTGGCCCGACAACACTGCATGCAGGGAAACGCTCTCGCCTCCTCCCAGAGCTCTGATTTTTAAATCGTTCAACGGTTGCCTTATCTTGCATACCTGCACTATATATATATATATATATATATATATATATATATATATATATATATATATATATATATATATATATATATATATATATAAAAAACAAACATCTGCAGCAATCTTTGAAGCACAAGCCATTGTCATTCTAATCAGCCTAGAGGGAAATTCCTTGTAACACTGCGCCTAAATGGTACAGAGAAGACATGACTGGGTCCAAACGAGTTTTAACCTCTGATTTGATTTTAAATTATGTAGAGGAAATGTGTTTGTTTTTTCTGTTTTACATTTCATTTCGATTTTAGCTTTCATTTAATACACGTCTGTCATGATATCTACTGATTGCATAGTAAAACCTTTCAGTTTTTTTAAAATACCAGAACATTTCAATGCCGTCACCGCTTCACTTCACTGTCCACGACGACTTTGCAAAAACAAACTACTCGAAAGCTCAAAATGTGCTAGAATCGCTGTGCTGCCTGTAGCTTATAAACTGATGCACTGCTCTGAACTGGCTGTACATGCCTGTGTATTATCATCAAAAGGGTGGTTTAATGTAAAAGCATTGCAATGCCCTAAAAACTACATATCAGGTTAATATGTACATCACTTGAAACCAGAATTTATCTGCAAGCCTGAACATGTATGTCCTTGTTTTGTTAGCACTCATTTACCTTCATTTGTGGTTCATCTACTGTGGTTGGTATCATAGACGGTGGGAATGGGAGTTTTTAATGTTATTAATATCCACTAAAACTCTTAATTTTAATAAGAGAGAATAGGGGCATTAATATTTTGAAAGAGGCTAGTGATATCCAAAGCTCTCCAGCTACTTATCAGTTACTTGGATAATCAAGTAGCAGAAACTCAATTATTCCTCTGTATTCTGCAAAGTCACCTGTGTGTCACCTCGTTGTAATAATTTGTGTCCTAATTCAATCTACCTCAGTTTCCACTAAATGCAAACGTCATTATTTCATCCAGTGAAACCCATTCAAACTGGGCGTCAGTTTTCCATTTCTCACATAACAAAAGCGTTACAGCATTTGGGGCATTTGACCGACTGCACTAAAGTGTTCGTAAATACACTGAAAGGGAACATCTCCGCTGTGACCGATCCACAGATGGAGATTCTTTAAACTTGGGAGAAATCAGCTGTTTGCCCTGACTGACTGTGGACATGATGTATTCTAGTAAATATCTACTCAGCAGGATATGTTACTCACAGATTGATAACTTAACAATGCATACTGTAACACCAAAAGGACCTTGCTCTCTGTTTCTCACGAGCTTTCATCTAACGTTGCTGAAAATTCCTTGAATTTAGTTCCATGTTTGTGCAATATGTAACTTCTCCTTGATGAAGTGTAACAAATGGGAATGCTCTACATGTTTAGCAGAAACATTGTAGTGAATGACAACTTATCAGCCTTGATTAGTAAATTTTAAGCATTTGTGTGACCGCTCCTTTTTGCTTCATTTGACTCTTTTTGTCAACGTTTGTGTTTCAACTGTTTTTATTTACTGGGAGCTTTTTGAAGAGATTTGGCATGAATGTAATTAGTCTCTCACGTGCAAGAATTTCCCATCTTGTAGCCAGTGCCTGGTTTAAAGACTGATTAAACAATCCAGCTAACAGTAAAAGTTCATACCATCGTGTGTCCATGCTTTCATCCTGAAATACTGTTGTCAGTAATAAGGTGCGGAAAGCCATGCTGATACAAAAAATTAAAAAGGACTAATCCTATTGCATTGAAGAAATACTACAAACTGATGATTGAATGTTCAAGAACTCTACGTAAGTTGTTTTAGGCAGTAGCTGGCACAGATAACCCTGTAACAGATTCTCTGAAGGTCTGCACAGTAAATCTTCACTGGCAGTGACATTATGTAGCAATGATGTGTTTGACCTTGTGCTGACATTGCAGCCTTTCCAACAACGGGGATTGGGCTTAGCTGACTGTAGCAGATGGCTCTACAGTGATGTTTTCAATAAAACGGATTCAAATCATTTCTTAGTCGTCTTTTTAAGTTACAACAGGAAACAGTGTGACGGGGGAAAAATCATTTTAATGACAAAGTTGAAAAACACTTAGTACACAACACACATGTTGGGACCAGAGGTGTGGTGCTATGTGATGAACTACCAGAGAGCACCGACCACACGCATTTCCACGTTAAGCGGAGCATGTAAACATAGTGGCAGTTTACATACTTATTCATTTGTCACTGATCACGCGATCAAATGTTAGATTGCCTTTATGTACAAATCTTAAAGTCGTCTGTGCACAGTTTCAACTTAGGTTCCCTCCTGCTCTCTCTGTTCCTCGCTTTTTTCCTTGCAGAATAAGTGAATTTGTAACCGGTTAAAACTGATGGGAGGTGTGTGATCTTGTTGAGACAGCTGTTCAAGAGAGGCAGGTGGTGCGTTTCCTCCAGAGAAGTAAAAACCTGAGATGTGTGTGTAACAGCTGGATTTCTGGACACTAGATGAGGCCCAGATATGAAGATTGTGCGGCCTGGTCGTCAACCCAGTTCCGATATAGACCGCCCACAATAAAAGGCCAAAGGGAAACCTGTGCAATATTCATGCTGTCTAATCAGCACCTTGACATGCCACACCTGTGGGCAGGGATGGATAATCTCGGCAAAGGAGAAGTGCTCACTAACACAGATTTAAACAGATTTGTGAACAATATTTGATAGTTATGGGTCCTTTGTGTGAGTAAAAAATGTTTCAGATCTTTGAGTTCAGCTCATGAAAAATGGGAGCAAAAGTGTTGCGTTTATATTTTTGTTCATTATAGGTACAAAATAACCGGCTAAGAATTGCTAGATAATATTAATAATCCAGGTTTGGCTAGGGAGGTGTTTTTCTTTCTTTTTTCCAGGAAAGTAGCAGATGCAAACGAGCTGAGACGTGGACGGAGTGGAGGAGAAGATCCACAGGGGGAAATGGCAGGACCGCCGCGTCACTATCCAGAAGATAGTCATACTAATACTTGTTTTTGTTGTGGTATAAAACTGTTTTGGCTGCTAAGAGGGGCATCCTTTTTGTGAAGCAGACCGCTGGTTCACATCCAGGTGTGCTAGATAGTAGACTTCCAGATGTGTAGAGAAGCACATACCCCCATCACCGTCAACGGCACTGCTGTTGACGGTGACAGATTGATCTTCTGTAGAAAGTATGGTGAATGGACTGCTGAGGACTGGGGCAAAGTCATATTCTCCAATGAAGCCTCTTTCCGATTGTTTGGGGCATCTGAAAAAAGGCTTGTCCGGAGAAGAAAAGGTGAGCGCTACCATCAGTCCTGTGTCATGCCAACAGCATCCTGAGACCTTTCATGTGTGGGGTTGCTTCTCATCCAAGGGAGTGGGCTCACTCACAATTTTGCCCAAAAACACAGCCATGAATAAAGAATGGTACCAAAACACCCTCCAACAGCAACTTTTTCCAACAATCCAACAACAGTTTGGTGAAGAACAATCCATTTTCCAGCACGATGGAGCACCGTGCCATAAGGCAAAAGTGATAACTAAGTGGCTCGGGGAACAAAACGTTGAAATTTTGGGTCCATGGCCTGGAAACTCCCCAGATCTTGATCCCATTGAGAACTTGTTCAAGAGGCGGGTGAACAAACAAAAACCCACTAATTCTGACAAACTCCAAGAAGTGATTATGACAGAATCGGTTGCTATCAGTCAGGATTTGGCCCAGAAGTTGATTGAGAGGATGCCCAGTCGAATTGCAGAGGTCCTGAAAAAGAAGGGCCAACACTGCAAATACTGACTCTTTGCATAAATGTCATGTAATTATCGATAAACGCCTTTGAAACGTATGAAGTGCTTGTAATTATATTTCAGTACATCACAGAAACGACTGAGACAAAGATCTAAAAGCAGTTTAGCAGCAAACTTTGTGAAAACTAATATTTGTGTCATTCTCAAAACTTTTGGCCATGACTGTACAAGAAGCGTTGTCAGAGGAAAGCAGGGAGGATCAATCACTCCTGTCACCCCAGTCACACACTGTTCAAACTACTTCCGTCAGGCAGGAGGTACTGCAGTATCCGGTCCCGAACCAGCAGACTAAAGGACAGCTTCTTCCATCAGGCCATCGGACTGCTGAACAGTGACACTTCATAGACGCCTCGCTCTCACCTACCGGAACTTCAACACTGTGCACTCCATAATGTACATATATGCTATTCTTTTTTCACAATATTCAAACTGCTGACGGACGTGATTTGATGCCCAGCGCGCTGTAACTTGTAATTTCAACTGATAAAGTAAATGAAATCTCAAATGGAAGAACAAATTATTCTGCAAGGTTAGAAACACCAATGGTGAGAATTTGGAGGAGTTTGAGTCAGCAAGGGTCAGAGGTCACTAAAATTATGGACAACCCATCACACCTGCTCCATTCCACCCTTGTAAAGAAGCACGGCTCCTCCCTCTAACTGATTCAAACTTTCAGCCATGAAGAACACTTCAGGAAATCATTCCTATTGTTCTCTCTGTAAAAGTGTACAATAACTCTTCATTATGTGGCAGGATAAATACAGCATCTGTCTATCTCTCTATGTAGAATTTTCTGTGGGCAGTTCAGTGGGCTGTAAGCAGGAAGAGGAAGGGTGATCCAGAGTAGGAATCCAGTGAAATATTGGCATCACCTCTTACAGTTTCCTTGTAATATCAGCTGAAAGTTGAGAATATGTAAATTGGGTAGAGTTAATTTTCTCTGAAACCATACAGTTAATTGGGCTGTGAGTCGGAGTGGGAAGAGTGAGGATGACCTAGAGTAAGAATCAAGTGAAATATTGGCGTCACCTCTTACAGCTTCCCTGTATTATCAGTTCAAAGATGAGAATATTGTAATGTAATTTGAGTAGAGTTTACTGTTAATTTTCTCTGAAACTGTAAAATTATTTGGGCTGTGAGGCAGAGGAGGAAGAGTGGAGGTAACTCAGAGGAAGAATCCAGTGAAATATTAGCGGCACCTCAAACAATTTTCTTGTAACAAAAAAACCCAAAGCAAACAACAACACAAAACCCCCCACAATATCAAAAATACAGTACAGCAATTTTTATTTAGTTGGGCATAAGGTCATGTGAACAGAAATGTACAGTATAGTGAGAAGACAATGCTTTGTATATGTTATCAACTCTTACAGAATATATAACATTTTTTGTTATTTTTAATGTGCAGTGTGAGAATCATAAAGTAATTTGTTATATATCAACTGCTAATATTTCAAAAGTCGAAGTGGATTGAGCAGTAAAATCGTGAAACGCCAGTATACAGAAAACTCGCGTTTCTAAGCCATTCGGCACCCGTACCGTAATATGCGTAAGAATAGTGCAACAACATTTTAGGTGCGGCTATCTTGACTGTGACGTCGTATGTGAGGGCTCACTTGACTGCGGTACAATACGGTGTGGACGAACACAAACTCATTTACGGTCAGGACCTGACCATACTCCCAGTTAATGAAGTTACTGTGCTGCATGCGCACATTACTGTTTTCCTCTCTGCACGTCATGTGATGATGGACCAGTCTGATTGGAAACCTGACCAACACCTTGAAACATCGCGAACCCTTCAGATCACTGTCAAGAAATGAACTTGCTGCCTGTATTAACCATCCTTATGGTTGTGTGACAGCCAAAGCTTTAGCACCCTCATCATTTGGAGCAAAACAAATGTAACACAGTTACTGTCAGACGTGTTCCCGGTATTAATTTCAGCACAGTTTGAAGTTAATTGTATACACATACACTTAGTAAATCGTGTATGTACGATTTATTTAAATACGATGCTGCCCCCCAAAAAAGTTTGACTGGGAACTCCAAACAGATACGCAATAAGCTGCAAATATCAGTTTTATAGCTTTGACCATACAGTTTGGTTTATTGGATCATTAGATATTCTTTAATGACGTTTAAATTTAAGCCAGATTAGTTCAATTACAGTATTTTATTTCTTCGCTTGTTGAGAACTTGGCGGAGCATCGCTCCATTGCGCTCTGGCAGGAATGGGCCTATAGTTGGGACAGAAAGATGAATGTACCATTGGAATTTATACCATTTCCTTAAGCTTATAATTACCACCCCCCTTTAAATAAAAACCCATGTGAAGAGCACTTTAGTTTTCTCTGCCTTGACCGGTGACATTCTGCTCACATTAGAGATGCCTGGTCAATCAAGGTGGCCAAAGAGATGTCACGTTGGGACAGCCCTCCACAGTCATGCGTGCTGAGAGTTATCTGGACCTGCGTTAAGGAGAATGCACAAAGTGGTGAATCAATGCAAATTTGAATGAGTTTTCTTCAAAATACCACTCGACAAAGAGCTTTGCCGCCATTTGTTATGGAGTCATTACAGGTGAAGCATGAGCACAAGGTAAGACCCTGGGAAAGTGTCCTTTAAGTTTTTGACAAAACCAGACGACACCCTGAGTGCCCAACAGGAAACACTGCAAGTTTAGCAAAAGCCATTTTGACTTGGAAATGAGAAACTCACGTGGTATTAATCACATTAATTAGGGCTCGTGCCTACACAAGACACGCGTTTAGTAACACCTGTGTTAAATTACAATTTCATGCTAAATTGGCTGCCGTGTAACATGGATGTAATTAACCGGTTACACATTTGACGCTGAGAAAAGTCTGTTAGCACAATTTTCAGACACAGTCATGGGTTAAATTCCCGACGAAGAGACCTGCAGCTGCCATCTTTAAACGGTTCACAGCTAGCTAGTCGTTTACCTGACATTTGGTGTCGACTAGGTATCTGGTGTTTTAGAGCTTTGGGTGAAAATTACTTATCCCATCTTCCCCTAACCCTGGGTTAAAAAAATAAATAATACTTTTTAAATTCAAAAACAAAAAACACATGTTCTTTATTGTTTTAAGGCAAAAATGACATTTAAGAGAGGTCATTTTGAAGCTAATTCATGATCCCAATGTTGGGCTTTTCTATAGTAACAAAAGCCAGCTGTCCACAGTGCCAGGAAAACAACCCCCACCCCATAGGCTGTAATCTTATTTTCATATATTATTAGGCTTGCGTACCTTATTATAGACATTGAACCACTCAGGATGGTGGTCCAACTTCTCTGCATGTAAAGCCACTCTGGACATGAAGCCAAAAGCCTGGAGGGGGAGAAATACAAAAATTAAAATAAAAAGGTAGAGCGGTTATATGGGTCATTTAAGTTTAAAAGTGATATTTGACAATGATGCAAGAACCTGATTGAAGTCTTTGAAAATAAACTCTTTGTAAATAGCATCTCGTCCAACGACCTCCACCCACTGAGCGTTGCGTAGCAAGGGGAGTATGTGGGCCCTCTCCTCTTCAGTCAGAGCTTGGACCTTACCAGCCTGTGAGGACAGAGCAGAGGGAACAGTGCAGCAGATTTGAGAGGGGCAGTTTCACAAACACAAACTCTGATTGGTTGTAGAGGAAACCATCTGGAAACAATGAGAGGCCACATTCCTAGTTTAAAAATCTAGCTGGTTCAAAGGCATGTGGTGGTGGAGAGGGGGTGGTGGTGGTTGGTCTTTTCCTCTAACACATGATGCAGGGTCACAACACAGGTTCAAAGTGAAATTTATTTCATTCAGCCCTGCAGAGTCAACATTGCATAACATCGTCCAAATAGATAGCATTTTATTGCACAATCTACACATGAACGCTCTGTCCCTAGCTGAGCAGTCACAATTATGTACCAGCAGAGCAGACAGATGTCAGGACCAGAGCCTCAGACCGAGCAGTGACATCAACAGGTATCATAGCAACGGTCTAATCTGCTCGATCTGTGGCATGAATGGGCACTACAGAAACGATTACCGCTGGTTAAAACCTCAAACTTCAAACAAACCTCACCGTGGCTTGCTGTGAACATCTCTCCTCCTCCAAACTCATGTTAGCATGCATGACACTTTATTGTATTTATCTAGCTTGAAAACCTGAAATGTCAGTCTGCAATGAAATCTTATAATGTAGAGCAGAGTGCTACCTGTGACAGCGAGGAAATGTCAACAGCTCCATGTGGGAGACAGTGTAGAAAGGTTGTGTACTCACCATGTCTGCAGAGGCTTTTCATGCACAGGGGAGATTCAGCTCCAGCAGCCTGTTGCACAGATGCAAATCTGCTGTGGGAGCCAGTGAGAGCAACTGGAATAAATCCATTCATGGTCCCCGCCTAGCTGCCCTTGCAGGAGCCTGAGCAAAAATCCTCACTGCTGCTAAGCTATTCAACCACCTATCAGCATGGGTTTAATCATAAACTATCATCTGTTGCACAAGGCATGCATTAGGCCAGCTATTGTAGCACGATTCAGCACAAAGGCCAGTGCAGCAGTGTTTGCTGTGTGAAGAGAGAAGACACTGTACCTTTTATGCACACATATCAAACATGAACTTAATCCTAAGAATAATTACCTGCTGATATTAATGTCTTTTCTCCAGTTGACATCAGATTTAAAAAGGAGGTTGGCTCTTCAGCTTACCAGAGTTCATGCCAAAGGTTAACAACCCGCTCTTGTTAGATTGCCCCGGTGAACTCATCTGTCACTGTGAGCGCTCAGAGAAATGAAGTGGTTAATGGAATGAAAACAGGGAGAGGATGTGACAGGAGATCAGCATTTAACAGCTGACTGGACCTGGAAATGAGAGCGCTGCTAAAGCCATTTAGTTAGCTGTGATTTAGAACAAAACCATTAGACTGGGGTGAAACGGAGAGTGTCTGCTGACTGTGGCATTAATACAGAGCCACAGATACATACCTGTGACCGTTTTAAACTCACTGATTATTAGTCTGATTTTACTTAGCATCCCTCATGTCAAATCATGACAATGATTACATGTGATCTTAAATGTAAGCACAAAACAGCACATGAAAAGGGAACCAACAATTACGTATGCATACTGCCCTTTGACCACAGGTTATATTGTGAGAGTTATAAAGATGAGCAGTAGACAAGGCTGGTTACGGCTAGAAACATGGAGTCCGGGACACTGCTACATGCAAGTCTAACTTTGTTAATCCTCTTTACCAGCGGCATCGGAGGACACATCGAAAATGGTGAGGAGGGTGGGGATCGCTCTGGTGAAGGCATCTGTGCACAAATGTCCTGGTAGTAGCAGCAAAAACTGTACTGTCTATACTCTTTTGATCTTCTTGTGAAAGTCACTGTTCGGTCTCCTTAATTCTGGTTTGAATTGAATTACAACAAATGGACATGTCAGTATGGGAATTTAGTCAGTGTCACGCTCACAGTGGTGATAGTGATTAGATGCCATGTTCTGTCATCTTGTCTTTATAATGTCCAAGAGAACTCTCAGCTAATAAATCAGGCCTGTGTTAAATCTATGCAGGCTCTCATCTGAAAATGGATCAGGCTTTGCTCATATTTCATAACCAGCTGACTGAAGAAGTGCATGCTTCCTACACATCAGATTACTGCTACAAGGTAAAGAATATCCACCGTCACTGTGGTTTTATTAAGACACAGCATCAGCAGGAAAATCGCTTTCAGTTCCTCAAAAAGTTTATAGTCACGCAAACTGATCTTAGCAAACATACAGATGCAGTAAAGTTAAACATTGTAATTCACTGTGAAGTTGTTGTCAAATTTCACATAAGGGAAATGTGTGATTTTCTCTCCTTTGTTATAAAATGAGCTTGATTGTCTCTGAGAGGAATGTGCTGTGGGTACAGCGCTACAGTTACTGCTGGAAAAAGCAACCATGAATTATTAAAGACATCAGGAAACGTAAAGGGAACATCATAAAAACATCACGAGACATATGAATATACGTAAAACCAGATAAACCTGTATGAAAAAACAAGACAAGCATAAAGTAAGAAAAATTTAGTGCTTAAAGTCCAAGTATGTGCTGTTCCTTGAATAATTTAACACTGCTGTTCAGCAGCATAATGGAGGCTGGAACATATGATACCTTTTGAACTTTGAACCTTGAGTATGCTTCCTCATGTCAAATGTTTGAATCCTGAGACGAGAGGATGTTACAAGTAAAGTACCTGCTTAGGCAGGCTCTGTATGGACTTGTATTTTTTCATTTCTGAAAATTCATTTGCAGCCATGCTTTTTTAGTGAATTGTTAGATTACTAAACCATGCTGTAATTTCATATTGAATAAGCTTTCTATGATTGCAAAACCGTAACACTATTACTCACTCCATACAGTCTTGGAAAGGAATTATCACTGGGTGTTTCCCAACTTAGTTTGTCAATGAGGAGACCTATTGTTTATACGTAGGCCGTCTTGGCTTGTAAATTCACTGCTCTGCACATTATATTACCATCCAACCTTTAATTATATTTTACTGTGCAACTGTTTTTGAGCCACCTGTCATTTCTTTATATTTTGCTTCCAGGAAGCCAGACTTTTCTTGCAATGTTTTAAAGTGTTCTTGAGCAATATTTCTCCAGGCCTTCTGAAGTTTTCTTTGGACATTGGCTGCTTTTTCACTCTTTTTCAGTCCTGACCAATTCCAGAGGAATGTGTTTTGTTTGTTAAACCACTTAACACTGACCTTTGAATCATGCATGCATATAAAAGGCACTTAACTCAAGGGATGGACCAGTGTTGTGTCTACACAGGCAAAGACAGACAAAGAATCAATTTTAAATTTAATCTTTAGGCACTTTGTTAATAGCATCCTCTCATAAAAATCAACAAGGTGATTCCCAGAGCTATTAGCTGGAAACGTGGCATATTGCTCCATGTTCTTAAAAAGTGTAAGGAAACTGGACAAGTGGGGGACAGAAAAGGAAGAAGAAGGAGTTTTATGAGAAATTGTTTTAATGGAAGGCTGGCTGTCTAGAAAAAATTATCCAAGAAAAGAAACAGAGGAAAGGCTGAGGAATGCCAAATTACACAAAAACAGGTCTTACTGAGTGATGAATCCAAATTTTGTCCAAATCCTAGTTGAGCCTGCGTTTCAGTCGATAGTGTTGTCTTGTCAAAATTTATGGAATTATGACCACAAAAAAGAATCATCAAATTTTGATCCGCAATGCAGCACCATGTGGAAAGCATCGCATGGGCAACAGTTTCATTTTCCAGCACGACAATGATCCCCAACACAGTGTCAGCGCTGTAAAAGCGTACCTGGATAGAAAAACCACACGGTGCAAAACTAGCAGTCGTGGATGGCCTCCTCAGAGCTCGGACCTCAACGTTATTGAAGCAGTGTGGGATCATCTTGACAGAGAAAAGACCAAAAGGCAGCCAACATCCAAAGAAGAGCTTTCAATTTCCTTCAGGAAGCCTCAAGAACTCTTCCAACAGACTACTTAAAGAAATTACAAGGAAGCTAGAAGTTCAGACTGTGTTAAAGATTAAAGGAAGATTAAATATTGACTTTCTAGCTTGTCTGAATTGTACTATTTTTTCCCTTTTTGCACATTCCTTTAAATCATTAAATCAAATTAGTCTTTTACTTACAAACAATTATTCATTTTTATTAAGTTAATGCTAGGCCCATTTAATTATTATTTATTTGTTTTGCTTTTCAGTGTTTGTACCAACATTTGGTCACAGTGAAACCCAACAACAATAATGCTTCTGCAATAATCAGCACCAAATTTACTCTGACAGTACAAGTGGAATCACAAACCAGGAATGCAACCTTTTGCAGGTAACAAGTTAAACATTTGTTCAAGATGGTACTTAAAACAAATTAGATGCAAGTTGTCTCTCGTTTGCTTGTTTGCCTGTGAAAGTGCATTGCTCTTGTTTTAAGATATAATATAGTGTGGTGACATGATTGCATCAGCAGCCTGTGAAATTATTTACAGGGTTGGAGGAGTAACCCTGACCCATTTTCTGGACCTGAGTTATGCCCTCCCTTAAACCACCTCACAGTGTATTGATCACAGGCTGTTTTGGGGTTAATAAGACCTGACATTCCAATATTGATGAAAAGGGCTCATTAAAGCTTGAAAGCCACATGTCCTGGGGAAGAATCAGCTGGGATGTTAAACAGTTAGGACAGATCTAATATGTATAAACACCCAGAACATCCCACACAGGAGGGCAAAGCTTTCTATTTTGGGGCCACCTCTAAGCGATGGTGCACCATGAAAAGCCTTTGTGCTTTTTATGTCCTTTCAAAGGGCTGGGTCTTCTTAAATCAATGCTGAGGTCTCTAACCAGCCTGTGTTGCTATTGATTTACTTTTCCCAGTTTGAAAAAAACACTCCAAGTGATAGCTAGTATGTCATCCCAACAGTGGATCAATATGAGCGAGTCTTGCACAGGGATGTTTTTTTTGGGGCCTGAAACTGGAGACGGTGAGAAGACAGGGGCATGCACTTTAAGCCTTCAGACACTAGGTGGTGCTCCTGAGCTTTATAGTTGTGCTACTGCAGCAGGAGAGCAGCAATGTGCTTTTAAAGAAAACAGTTTAACCGGGCATCAAATAGGAGCTTTTAAGACTTTGTGACTATTTCACTGTTTTTCCATGCAGATGGAGTCAAACGTATGAGGAAGGTGGTCACTACTCTATTTGGATTTACACCCTAGATGCAAATAATCGCAGCTGCACTCACATTGTGGATAGAAGACCAAATAATGCCTATCTGCGTAAGTACGCAGCACTACTGAAAAATACATGAGGACAAATTTCCATGTTTTGAATCCCTGACCGACACTGCTGGGATTCAGCTGTGAGGGCGCAGTGACAGCAAAGGTACCTGTCTGCAAACTCCAGCCAAGCCTTTGATCCCATTAATTGAGTCAGCAAAGAGGAGAATCACTGCTTTTGTCCACATCCACTGAGCAGCAGTTCTCATCCATCTCTTGGGACATGATGTGTATTGATCAGATCAGACTCGCTTTCTTGAAAAGGGATAAAAGAAAAGCTTTTCTGCTTGTTTTGAAGGCCTGCTTCTGGCTCGTAGAGCATTGTGGGTAATACATTAGGGAGTGTGGAAGGATTAGGGCGTAATGGGATTTTGAAAGCGCCTCTCTCCATAATGCACACACTACTTAACAATATTGCAGATTATGTTGTAGATCAGACTTTTAAGGCCAAGTAGCCATTATCTGTTATGGTCAGTGTGACTGCACCTCTCACAGTATGATGATCTTCCATTAGCTCCACAGACCGGTGATTATACAAACTCCCCATAGGAATTGTTCACCTTAAGTAACGGTCTGGTCAGCAGCTCAAGAAAGGTATGAGGTGCTCTGCTAGGGAATTTTAAAAGTTTACTTCAGTGTCTGAGATTGATTGGCCACAGAGCAGCATGAGATCATTTCTTTAAGCATATGTTTCTGTGAAGCTGCTATCAAATGCACCCTTTAATCGTGTTAGTAGTGTATTCTGTATCACACCACAGACCACAAGTCACCTGCAGAGCCCTTAATTCTTACAAGGAAATCTACAGGATCGACTCCTATTAAGTCTTTGTTCGACTTTTATACATCAATGAACTCAAATTAATTCAGTTGTTTCAGTGTCTACCATTCATTTTCTATTTATACCAACGGTTACTGATGGAGCGAGCATGTCTGTGGCTGAGCTCTAATGTGGTTCATGCGCTGAGAGCTTTGTGGTGTTTTTATGAATGGACACCAGAGATGCCATGACTTTTCCGAGGAGATTAAGTGACCGCTCTTTGTTCAGAGTGGATGTCCTTGTGTGGATTCAGCTCGGCTTAAAATGGCATCTTTTTGTTTGTTCTTCCACTGCGTGTACTCTGCTCTCCTGTGCTTTGACGAAAGAAGACCATGTGGAGATTTCATAAAGCCTAGGTAGTTTTATAATCAGTACTACAGGTGTAAAATATCTCCCTTTGTTTGCAAATCGGTGGCTTTCAGAGCTCTATTCCTTTTTTGGGGGGGGGCAAACAAAATCCATCTTCGCTACAGTGTTTGTGCCCTCTTGCACTGTAAACCTCAAGTTGACCCTGCTCCTATCTGTGCTGCCCTCCGGCAGTCTGGCAAAGTCATTGTTTTCTCATCCTTGTTCCAGCACAGCCTTACATTTTCATTTTCACATGCCTGCAGGGTTAGATTACCCGCAGTGATTACTCCTCGGCGGCTCAACCAAGAATTTTTCATTAGGTTCTTGTTTGTCACTTGAGGGATCCCCTTTGACATTGGTTGACTGAAAGACAGCCACAGGGGAGCCCACAGGCTAGTATAGCAGACAGTTTGGACTGGCAGTCATCCCCTTTATCCCCACTCAGATCCTGGTCTGATAGAGATGTAGTGTATAAAGTTTCTGACATGGACAGAGAATGGTACAGAATGATTTCCTTTTACTTATTTTTCCAGCTATTTTGGTGGCAGCACTCCTGCTGGCTGTAATCGCTCTGTTATTCGTTGTGATACCCTACATCTGCAGGTACATGTGTGTTTTTTACATCATCTGCAAGAATCCTGCACTGATTGCTTTTCCATCAGAACCGGGCAGCCTAAAGTTTTTCTTTTTCCAGGAGGCGTTGTACATCAAAATTTATAAAGACTATTTGCTGCCAAGGCCCACAGCATTCAGAAGAGAATGTAAGTTAAATGCTGCTTCTAATAAATATATTACATTAGATTTTTTTTTATGTCAGATGAGATTATATTTTGATTAAATAAGTCATAAACAGCTCAAAGTATGTCCATTATGAGTTTAAATTAAAAAGCAAATTATTTTTTAAATATACAGTAAATCTTTGCTACTGTTCTTGAAATACAAAATATAAAGTAACTACACAATCTCTTTCATGTAGAAACCTTTTTCTGGTAATCAAATATTGTTTGATCCAGCAGTTAAACTGCACCATTATCATTGGCCGGCTATGCAGCCCGAGATGCATTCTAAAATTGCTCTGAGGCTCCAGTCATCAAGCCGTTTGGGAGACACTAATGGAGTGATTGATATAAATGTTAGCAGAGCCAGTTACACAGCAGACTTACATAGAAAACGATACAGTGTTGTATCCGTCCAATCATCGGGCTTCATGGCAAGAGCTGCCATGTATTTTCAGTGAACATGAATAGCTCCTCTCATTCTTTCAAGCAAAATGTCTCTGGCTTCCATATGTTGTCTGGATGGCACGCAAATCCATCACGACATATTAGCGCGGGTGTCTTCCTGCTCTGGCTCTTTAAAATGCTGCATGGAGGCCAGCACGCCAGGCTAATCCAACTGAGAGGGCAACAGGCCAGAGTCATCGAAATGTTGCCTTTCACACAGTGAGAGGGGGGGGAAGACGCGGGGCGGAGAGAATTTTGAGGAGTTGTGAATGAGGAAGCAGTGAACCTTTGACTTTATCAGTATTTTTAAACAAGTTTGCTACCTGTTGCTACCTACAAATAAAAAGCCAAATGTGTTGCCATTTTATGTACAGTGTGCAAAAGTCTCCACTTAGTTCTTTATATTTTGCTTCCAAGGAGCCAGACGTTTTTGCAATGTTTTAAAAGTGCTCTTGAGCAAAAGTTATCCAGGTTTTTTCAACCTGTCACAAAAACACATGACATAAAATAGAATTTTTACACTGACGAGGTAAATTCCCAAACAGCTTTTAGCTGGAAACATGGCACATCTTGGCACGGTCTGCAGGATGTCCCTAAAAATGTAAAGAAACTGGAAAAAAGAAGAAGTCACAGGCCTGAAAGGCTACATACATAAACTGTCATGTTCTTAAGAAAATTCTTAAGAAAGTGAAACAAGGAGAAAATACTGCGGTAGGACATCAAGTCTTATGGAAAGATGAATCCATGGTTTTTATTTATTTTTTATATATTTGGAGGAGTTCAGCAGAGATGATTATCTATAACCATCTGTAAAACAAGGTGGAGGTTGTGTCATGTTTTGAGGTTGCATTTCAGTCGGTGATGTTGAGGATCTTGTAAAAACTGATGCAAGTATCAATGTAGAAAATGAATTTTCAGCATGATGGTGACCGTACCAAATACTGACTTTAAAGCTTGTTAGGAATAGTGCAGTTTATCCCTCATGTATTGTATTTCCATGTATTTTATCACAGGTCAACAAAACTCTGCCCCCGTTTTCCCATTTCCCAAGTAAAATCTAAAGAAATGAGCCCACTTTACATTAACTGGCCAGCAAGCAAAGACAGACAGCAGCACCTAGTTAATAAAGCAGAGCATTAAGCTGCTTAAGAATAACTCAGAGTGTTGTGCTTCATGTTTTTGGAACATTTGTGTTATCAAACTTTATGATTTGTTAGATGTCAAAAGTGTTTCTTCTTCTTCCTTTATTGATTTTTTTTTGCTGATTAGAAAACTATCTAGATATGAAAAATATGTAAGTTTGATTTGGGGTTTAAATATCTGCTTAAGCGACCTTAACCCTAAAAGTGCAACAATGAATGGAGCTTAAAGCACTGGTAATTGTCAAATCCCCTTAAGTAACCCACACTGGTGTTTTATCCCAGTGAGTGTTGACATTATTTTGTCTCCCTGCTGTTTTTTCTCCAGGAAGAATCACATGCTAGTGAAACTGCACACGGTGCTGTTAAAGCTAAACCAACACGTCTGCTCTCCCTGGATACTTTCCGAGGGTATGTTCACCTTCAACAGTCATTCGTGTTTATCGCTCTATCACCACATGGAGCTCGTTCACATGTTAATTCTTTTTAGAGAAGTTTGAGGCATCATAAAGATCTACAGGCCTGACATAATGAATAATTACAGGGGTCACAGTCTGGCCACATGCTCCTTCAAGCTTTTGTTATCAGGCGGTATAGCTTTGGGCATGGTTTCTGATAGCAGTGTGTGTTGGGTTTGGAACAGTGTGTTTCTGTTGGACAGGAGTGATGCATGTGATTGAATCTGGGCTCCCTGCTCGCCTTAATTGTGGCCTAGGGCTAGACACAAAGCACGCCTCTCTGGAAACAGGATGCTGGTGTGGCTTTGACCTCCCCCTCGCCAAATAATTGATGTAATAATACAGTCAACATATCAGCACACATCCACCCAGCAATAGATCTCCTGCCAAACTGAAGAGCGAGAGGAAATCCAGCAGCACACAGGCAGCATCCAGCAGACAATTGGCATCTTCTCCATCTGTGGCTTCCTTTTGGACGAGGAGCCAGCTGAAAATCACCGAGCATATGTGGCGGGCTGAAAATACAACATGCTGTTATTTAGTTTGGGAGCTCAAGCGCTTGAGTGCATTTTCAGAATCTGTATGAGTTCAGGGGGAGGATACATTTCAGTTTTATTTCCCTTCATTTCCACTTCCTGCCTCAGTCCTCCTCAATCTCGTTAGCTGAAATGTCACTCCGGGGTTACAGGTGCGTACGTCCTGAATGGTAATACCGGAAACGCTCCTACCTGGCGTCACACTTAATCAAACTGTGACTCAGCTCTAAAGATTAACGCTGTGTGCGCCTCCTCAGACCCATGACTTATGATCCCTACCCCCGGATAAGTAACAGCTTTCTACAGAGAACAGACACATCAGTCATCTGCCATAAATGCTGAGACATTTCTGAAGCCAAACAGCTTTTCTTCCCAGCTGAAAGGTTTTTCTGATCATTGCTCGGGCTCTCCTGACATGATATACAGAGAACTGTGGCGTATGGTCGCACGTTAATTTTTCTAAAAGGATTTGGATTTTAATCTTGTGCCACATTGCTAAAAGCCTTTCACCAGTTTCGTCACCGTTGAAAATCGCACTGTCAGTAGTTAGCAGCAGCATACAACTGACGAAACAACTATTACAGCAAAACCAAGAACTGTGAGCCGCATTTAACAGCAGGTGGCTGACTCATTCTGTGCCTTATTTTGACTGAGATCCAAGTTTTCCTACATATTGGGTTTCAGATACGCTCTGATGTTTGGCCACAAAAAAAATAGAACCTTGGCTTTTCAACTGTAGTTGTAATTTATTATGACTAGATTGGGTGTCCGTGTACTTGATATGGCCAGTACAGTGGGTAACTCAACACTGTGCAGGGATAGACTGCAGCTATCCATTAGCAATGGGGGGAAAGTACTAAGCTGATACTCTAATTGGTAATGCATGTACAATGATTCAAATCAAAGACGTCCATAAGTGTCTATCAGTGAGTCATAACTGGCTGTCAGTGCTGCAACAGACAGGTCTCTCTGTAATCTGTTAGCTATAAATCATTCCTGCTCATTCCCAGAAAGGAATTAAGTCTATTACTAAAGTGGCAAATGTTCACTGCAGAGCTTCAAAGGCATATTAACAACCTAAACTTGATTAGGAACCAAAAAAAAAAAGAAAATGCCTGCTGTGTCAACCTGCACCTTATTAACTTTGATCCAACAGAAAACAAAGAGTTCCTTAGTGTACATTATGTTAATTGAGCACTCATCATAATTAGCAGCCTGTATTGTCACAGATGTGTGGCATATGTAAAGTGATGGGGGTCTCATTTCCAATCGGACAGCGGGGAATTTTAATTATAAGTATGGCCAATAATCTGGGATATTACTGCAATTTTCACAGGGTCTCATCTGGCTGGCGATTTAACCTTTGTCTTTGTTGCCATGACAACTAATGGATGCGTTCATCAAAATTTACACGATAGCTTGTGTGCGTGTGTGTGTGTGCATGTGCGTGTGTGTGTGTGTGTGTGAGAGAGAGAGAGAGGAAGAGAACATGGACACATGCAGCAGGGTTTACTCTGCTTTAATAGCCCTTTTGAGATGATAGTGACCGATTAAAATCTTGTATCAGCAGGTTGGGGCTAAAAGAGCAGTAATGGCTTCAGTGCAGCTCTTAATTGAATCTAGGCAGAAAAACAAGAGGAGGCAGAGGTAGATACAGTGCACCTTATCAGGCAGGCTGTTTCTTAAAGGTTGTCGTAATGTTGTTACGACCCCCCCCCTTTATGATTTTATTACTCTTTTTGATTACGCACGAAAACATAAATTCACGTATTACAGATGGTGAAAAGATTCAGCCTGGCCCAGATCATTGCATTACCGTGCAAGTTTGTGTTGTGTAGTGGCCCACCGCCCATTTTCTGACATGCAACGCAAACACCTTTTTCCCTCCAGTGTATGATTCAGTGAAGCACTCCATCACGTGCGCTGTGTTTCAGCAGACTCGGCCAGTGCTAAAGTATAAAGTGTATCATATATTAGATGCAAAGTCTTTAGTCAGCACTCCTGCTTGAGGAGATCCAGAGGACAAGCGTTCATTTCCTGAGTGATTCATAATGCTTAGATTGCATTACCTTGTATTTGGAGGGAGACTGAATAAAAGCCCCTCTTGTGTTCTCTTTAACTTTAATTCAGAAGTTAATTTTTAATTATAATCAAGGATTGCACTTGAATAATATATTTTTATTGACAGTTTTTCAGCCTCACTCACACATTTTCTTCATTTGTTCTTTCCTGGATATCGACTTGTATTGTCTTTATAGGTTTTCCCTGACTGTGATGGTGTTTGTGAACTATGGTGGTGGAGGCTACTGGTTCTTTCAGCACGCACCTTGGAACGGTTAAGTACATGATGCACGTGAATTGACATAAGGGAAAACTAAATCAGTTGCTTGTACCCTACAGCCCGCACCTTACTCCCTGCACACAACGATGATGCAGCAATCGCCTGATCTTCAGCGGCGAAATCCTCCCCATAGTGTTAGCAGAGTTTTCTGACGCGTTGTCACTAATTATGATGAATGTAGTTAAGAAAAACACAGGGTGTCATTTCTCATACAAGCAAAATCAACACCATGATCCATAGATGTTTATTCTTGTTAATGATCAGGGAGGAGAGGAGGAGGATTTAAATGACAGCTGGAAGAAGATGAGGGAGGAGGAAGGAATGAGTAACACTCCAATGTTATGATAGCCAGTATTGAGGTACTCTTAAGCAAGGCATCTTGGTTGAAGTAGAGATTTTGGTTGAAAAAGTATTTAAAACAAGAAAAAGTAAATATTCTTATAAACTTTCTTTTTTTTGTTTTAATTTCAGTTTCAATTTTTTCTCGAAAATTCCTGTAATTGTTTATGGGTGTTCACAATTTTAACTTTGTAATAGCTTTTTTTGCCACATGTACAGAGGTGCATTGATTTCAGAGCTGGATTGATTAATCTTCGCCTGGCTGCAGGACTGCTGCTGTCACAGGAGTGTAAATATTTATTAATCACGCCTCTTCAAAATGGAAAGTTAATGACAGAAGCAGCGCTTTAAGGACGGAGCATTGTTTTTAATTCATCTTATTGTCTTTGTGTGTATGGAAGGGCAAGAACTGTAAACTCTCTGATGAGATCAAGTGTGTGTTGGTCTGTTGGTATTAATTGATTTTATGCTTCTGAAATTGTTGCAGGTCTAACTGTGGCGGATCTTGTCATGCCATGGTAGGTTTGGCACAAGGGGCCTGACCTATTTAACGTCTTTTACTACTTTTCTTGTTTGTACAGTTCATATGTGGGTTTGAATGGCATAATCCTGTTATGTCTTCCAGGTTTGTGTTTGTAATTGGGACCTCAGTGGTTTTGGCTTTCAGTTCCATGCAGAGGAGAGGAGTTAGCCGCCTGCAGCTGCTACGAAAAATCACCTGGAGAACAGTCGTCCTCTTGCTGCTCGGCTTCTGCTTTCTCAACTACTCTCCCAAAGACGGACCACGTAGGTGCACATTGTGTATTCTGATTCTCAGTCAAACTAAATCCTCATATGTGTGTATCTATCGATCTATCGATCGATATGTACTTTTTCAGGTCAGTTACACTACGCAGACTCCAGCTCATGTAGTAATATGTTCGCATACAGCAAAGCAAGTTTATTAGCACAGGTGGGGACAAGGATTTCTGTGTGGTAATACACCCGCTCATGTGCAAGCTTGAAGGCAAAGTGCATTTCCTGTAAATTGAGCAACATCAAATACTTTTGACACAGATGTCGTAACTAGATATTTCATTCGTCACTGCAACCAGTAGCTGCTGAATTCATTTTTTTAGGTGAAACTGAAATGATGAGTTTAGCTTTTCAAATGTGATAGCTACTTTTTTTTTTACAGTCAAGTAAATTTCTTTGTTTGTTGGTCTGCGACAGAGATGTTAAGTGGGTTGATCTCCTGATTTGAGATAAAAGCCAAACTTCATGGCTGGGTCAGGGTTAAAGGAGAGGAATAATGCTGAAAATCCCCCATCCACCTGGGATGCAAAGGGCGCCCTTCACACATTAGCTATCTGTGGTGCTAATGGACTTTCCTGGGTGGATGTCTGCTTAACTGGGTTAACAAAAATATTGTTGTTGTGTGTGCAGTCTCAAAATCCAGCACCAGGGGATGTTTAACAGAGGCAGATAGAGCAAAAACAACCGCTGTGGTAATGGACAATTACAAACAGATAGTGTTACAGCCGTCAGCTCCACGCAGCTGCTGTAGACTCTGCTGCTGGAGCTGGTCACAACAGCACACTGACTTTTACCATAAACTGCAGCTTTGCCCTCTGTCTCCAAGGACGTCCTCTGCAGCTCAGTCGCAGAGCTTGATCTAATAAGAGAATGGAGTCACATTAACTCAATATGTTAAATGCTTTTCAATGTCAGAAGAGAGAAAAGGAGGTATTAACCTTTGACATCAAATAGGAGTAATTTCAAAAACCCTACCGTGGTTAGATGTCCCAAAAAGTGGTCAAAGCAGATTCATATTAAAAACCTTGAAATGTAGTTTTGAAAAGTTCTGGCTGCCCTACTTTTTTAGTGGCTTTTTCAGTTTTGCTGACTACCAACATATTATAATATTGTCTATCTATCACTGAAAGTGCTCATAGATTGGAAGCAGACAGCTTCAGTTAAATAGTATTGAACGTCAAAAAAGGTGTCCGTTACACACAAACACAAAGAAAATGCATAAATGTGGGAGAAAAACTGTGTTACAGTCTGCTGCAGCTTACTTTCAAACTCTTGTGTAAATGGATTCAACTTAAAATGATAATTCTTATTAAACATGAAATTTTCCCATTTTGCTCTTTTCTGCTATTTGATTCTTAATTATTTATTCTAATACTGTGCAAAAGATTTGAACCATCCTAGATTTCTTTATATTTTCTTCCAGGGTGCCAGACTGTCATGTTAATTTTACCACTGAGCCACTAAAGGCTGATAGTGTATTGTCATCAATACAATTGACTGCTTTTTCACTCATTTTCAGTCTAGTCCTTGTGCCTAACCATTTCCAGGGATGCTTGTTTGTTACGCTCTTTAACAAACAATTAAAGAACCGAATCTTTAATCTTTGTTACTTTGTTCTGTAACTTGTCACAGAAACACATAATTTCTTCCCATTTGTGTGAGGAGAGCGCTGCGACGGTGACTGTTAGCAGCCTTCTGTTAAACACGGTGGAGGCTCAGTCATGGTTTGGGCCTGCATTTCAGCCAGTGCTGTTGGGTATCTTAGCAAAATTGATAACATTACGAATGCAGGAAAGTACCATCAGATTTTGATCCACAATGCAGTATCATCTGGAAAATATCTGGTTAACAACAGCTTCATTTTTTCAGCATGGAAATGATGACAAACACAACTCAGCACAATCAGCAAAATGATACCTGGATAGAAAAACGCAGTGAAACACAATTAGTCAAGGATAGGTCTCCATAGAGCCCAGACCTCAACGTGACTGAAGCGGTGTGGGATCATCTTTACAGAGAACAGAACAAAAGGCAGCCAACATCCAAAGAAAAGCTTTAACTGTCCTTCAAGAAACCTGGAGAACTACTCCTGAAAACTATCTGAAGAAAGCTTTCCTAAGACAGTTCAGGCTGTGTAGAAAAAATATATTGACTTTCGATCTCGTCAAAATTGTCACATCAAACTCTATTTTTGCCTTATATGTATAGAGGAATGAACAATGGCTCAATACTTTTGCACATTCCTGTAGGACGTGATAATTTTATCAGGCGACAGACACAGTCAATTATCTCTGCAGGGGTGTGTAACATATATCTTTAACTAAAGTGTCATTAGTAAGAGCTTCCCCTTTTCCTGCGAAAGAAAAGATTTCCGCCTCTTATTTGATTTGTCCGGATCAATGATTGGGATCATATTGTTTTTACGGCACTTTGCGTGGCAAAGAGGTTTTCAATTAGCTAATGTGTAGATTACCATCAATCTCTCTCCAGCAGCAGCAAGTCCTATCCTTCCCAATTTGGTGAGACCGAGAGATAACTGTTGATGAATGTTTGATTAGCTACCCTCTTTCTTGACATGTTCGTATCCTGAAGGCTGACATGAGCTCTCTCCAGCCTTTATGCCGTACATCAACTTGCTATCAGAAGTAGTTGTAGTAATAGTGGCGTCGGGATAATTGGGAAAATTCTTGATTTCTTGTGTCTACAGAAATGACTTAATATGCGTGCTTTTTGTGAATTATAAGTTCATATGTTATTTAAATCACTGTCTGTCAGTATTAAGGTGCCACAGTGAGCGTTCATGCTGTGTGTTCTTCACTGTGCTCTAGTGTCCTGGTCCTGGCTGAGGATCCCAGGAGTGCTGCAGCGTCTGGGCTTCACCTACTTTGTTCTGTGTCTCCTGCAGACTTTCTGGGGCCAGAAAGAAATCCCACTGACTGCGGTGAGCAGTTCTGTCAAGTTCAGTTATTTCAGTCATTACACACAAGAGAAAAAATTAAAGGAGTCTAACCTGAAAAAGCACACGAATAACAAGTCAAAGAGTCGATGGACCTGTGAGTTCAGTGCAGTGGAAGTCTTTGTTGAACAGTTCAACAAGTTCCATCCATTCGTTACGTGCGGAGCTCAGATATTCGTCCAGATTAACAGACAGACATCTCTAAAGCTCCAAGAAGAGTTAAAAATGTTTAGTAATTATGAATTTGTTGTGTATTCAAGTGGACCAATCTATCCCAAAACTTAGTTTAATGCTAAAAAAATACCTAAATGCGAAACAGTTTTGGACCTAAAAACAAAAATATTATGTGCTTTATGTATGATGCAGTATAACGGGTGGAACCCGGTCCAGGATATTCTCCTTTACTGGCCGCAGTGGCTGATTATCATCCTGCTGGAGACTTTGTGGCTGTGCTTAACTTTCCTCATGCCTGTTCCCAACTGCCCCACGTAAGTCTGGACATGACTCCCACTGTCATATAGCATTTCAGGTCAAATCTCCTCACTAATGCATCGTACACTTAAGCTAAAAGCATAAATTTCCTATGTGTCGAAGCTGAGATAATCTCCAGTTGGGCCTGTTTGTGCTGCAACAGTGTGAGTGTGCACCTTGTGTTGCAGGTGTTATGAACCGTTGTGATTTATGGGCCCGTGGTGGATGCTTCAGAGAGCCTAATTAGCCAATCTCAGTCTGTCATGTGCAATAAGAGGAGCGGAGGCAGAGGATCCATCTTCCTCGCTCTGTGTCTTCTGCTTTTTGTCTTTTGTTTTGTTTTTTCCTTCTCTGTGACCCTGCATGACATCACGTTTACAGTACTGTGGGTTCAAGCTGTAGCACTTTTTACTCTCAGTCCTTCTGTGTCTTTTCATCTGATTGAGTTTTGGGTTTTTTCTTCCTTGAACGTGAATGTGTGGTGGCTTGAGACACAACTGCTATACAGGGTTTAAGAATATTAAAATCACCTTTGGTATTAGAACACCGAGCGTTCTCTGCTGCATCTGGGTATTGTGTTTTCATATAAACACAAAACACTTCATTAAACATTGTTTTTTGTAATAACTACAGCTACAATAATTATGTTCTTGTTTGATAACAGAGGGTATTTAGGAGCCGGTGGAATTGGCGATAACGGGCTTTACCCAAACTGCACGGGAGGTGCAGCGGGATACATCGATAGGTGGATGTTTGGTGATAACATGTACAGATACCCCACGTGCAAAGTAGGAATGTTCATCACATATTGCAATACAATGCTTCTGCTATAAACCAATGTAGGTGAAATTATAAACTGCATGGTTTTGTTTTGCTTTTTCCAGGAAATGTATCGCACCACACAGCCCTTTGACCCAGAGGGGGTTCTGAGTACCATCAACTCCATTGTCATTGGATTTCTAGGGATGCAGGTAAGATCTAAGTTTCTCCTGTACGATGCAGTGAGTGGCATGAGTGGCAAAAAAAAAAAAGTCTTAGTCCTGCCTTTGTATTTTTTTGCGCAGCCTTAATAAATGGCTTGCTTCTGCCAAGTTTAGTCCAAGTGTCTGCATTTTTAGTGACCTGCATAGGCAGATCTTGACAATTGTCCAATCCACCACATCCCAAAGGTTCTGTATTGAATAGAGACCTGATGACTGTAGTGACCACCTAAGAGATGATTTGAGCTTTATAATATGCTGCGTGTACCCACCAGGTGATATGTACACTGTGGTCACAAAGCGATGGACTGATTGGCAACAATACTCAGGTTGGCTGTGAAGAAGAATGCTCAGTGGGTACTGAGTGTGCCAAAAATATTTCCGACACCTGATAACAGCACCACCACTAGCCTGAACTGTTGATACAGTGCAGGACAGATCCACTCATGTGTTTTTTATGCCAAATCTGTATTTGTTCACTATTCATTTAGGTAAAATTACCTATGCCATACATAGCTTTGGTTAAATTGTTTAAATCAGCTTTTAAACTCTGCAAAATCCATCCATCCATCCATCTTCATCCGCTTTATCCGAGGCCGGGTCGCGGGGGCAGCAGCCTAAGCAAAGAGGCCCAGACCTCCCTCTCCCCAGCCACCTCCTCCAGCTTATCCGGGGGAACACCAAGGCGTTCCCAGGCCAGCCGAGAGATATAATCTCTCCAGCGTGTCCTGGGTCTGCCCCGGGGCCTCGTCCCGGTGGGACATGCCTGGAACACCTCACCCAGGAGGCGCCCAGGAGGCATCCTTGTCAGATGCCCGAACCACCTCAGCTGGCTCCTTTCGATGTGGAGCAGCAGCGGCTCTACTCTGAGCCCCTCCCGGATGGCCGAACTTCTCACCCTATCTCTAAGGGAGAGGCCAGCCACCCTTTGGAGGAAGCTCATTTCTGCAAAATTAACAAGCTAAATGTCCCAGTCCTCTTTAATGTGGACAACACTCATGGTCATGTGGTTGCTGGAGTCCAGCCCAGCTGGTAGACTGGCATCCTGTTCAGGTTGTAACCCGTAACCCAGTATCACAGGGCTAATATGTAGAGACAGTGAACTGCTGGCATTCATATTTACACCAAGTTAGAATCTCTAGTTAACCTAACGTGTGTCTTTGGGCTGCTTGAGAAAGCTCGATTACCTGGAGAGAGCCAATGCAGTCGCTGGGAGAATCTGTACAGTCCACACAGAAAGACTCCGGCTGGCTTGCCGCTTCAAACCCAGAATCTCTTTGCTGTGAGATGACAATGCTAACCACTGCACCACTGTACTGTTAACTGAGAAAATAGTTGCCATGAATTGATTTCGAGCCTAAAAAATATATGTATGTTTTGTGTTTTCAAAATGCATTGCAAAAAAACCTTAAAGTTTTATTTGCCTCCACTGGACTTGATCCTGAATAGAAACTGTATATTTTAGAGTCTCTGCAGGTTTATAAAACATTAGAAGTACACAACAAAATACTGCAATAATAATAATAAGCCCACTTATTCAAAAAGGTCTTATAAACCCACAACTAGTGGTTTATGGCTCCATCTACCTGATTGTGGTTCTGCCTGATATTTCTTCCTGTCAAACGGGAGTTTTTCCTTCCCACAGTCACCAAGTGCTTGCTCACAGGGGGTTGTCTGATGGTTGGAGTTTTTTCTGTATTATTATATGGTCTTTGCCTTACAATATAAAGCACTTTAGACAACTGTTGTTGTGATTTGGCACTATTTTAATAAAGTTTAATTGAATTCAACTGAACACAAAACTTTCCTGTCAAAAACAAAAAGCAGGCTGAAAATATCTTAGAGACAGGAAATGATCAGAACCTTCTGAAGATGTGACTTTAAAATACTCAGTTTGACTTGATTAGACTGAAAGTTTTAATGGCTTCATTGTGCAGACAGTGATGCTCTTCAGTGTTAATATGTTAATATAAACCTACAGTGTGACTACAGTAAAGATTATGTGACAGATGTTTTCCTGTCTCACTGTAAATGCACAGCTGCCCTACTTTAATGACAAAATGCTGTTAGAAAGTAGGAAGGCCCTTTTTGTTCTTCAGACCTGCGTCTCAGATGGTGACAGTGGCACTTATAACCATTTGGGTTGTGGGAAGGTAACATGAAAAAGTGACCACATTGCTCAATTCCCCGTGGGCGGTTTGCTCTGAGCCCTTCAGTCAGCGAGTCTTAGACGACACGCCAGGTGTCCGCTGGCTTCCTCTGTGTTGGTCCATGCTAATGTTCACAGCTGAAACATATTCATCATCACCAAATTAATCAGAGGGTGCGGATGACTAACACCCCACATCTGGCTCCATGGGATAGGAGAAACGTGACCGCCATGTCAGGGACGTGGCTTCGACAGCCACATCCCAGGCCTATTTGGTTACCCAAGGGCAAGTACGCGGACACACCGGGTGTTGGTGTTTATGTGGTATTTCTCATTAAAGAGATGAGTGAATAGGCTGTGGGGTCTGTACTTATTTCTGCCTCTTTCTTTCACAGGCGGGGAAAATTATAATTTTCTACAAAAAGATGAATATCCACATCCTGTGCCGATTCCTAGTGTGGACCCTCATCCTGGTACGTGGAGGTTTTAAGCAGAGCTGCTGTAGGAAATGAATATAAAGTCAGTTGTTAATTTAAAACCAAGACACCCAATAACTGTCCTGCTCCTGTGATTCACTCAGAGCCGAGCACTTTTATGGTCTCAGTGTTTCACTTCACCTTGCAGGTAAATTCTGCAACGTGTTTTCCAGCCTCTTGGGTATTAGTCATACTGTAGCTTGCTGAAGTCATTCATTAGCAGGACTTAGCAGAGGACATGTGTGTGATCTCAGTACAATTAAACAACATCCATGTGTGGCTGTGTTTCCGGGCAGACATGGGTATCCGGACCCTCGGGGGAATACACGCTGCGTCTCGTTGCCTCTCTGTGCTTTACATGTGGTTTTGGATTGGAAGAGTTATGCATATTACTTACAGTCTGCTGCAAGCATAAAAGCATCTACTCTAAGAGTATGATCAGTTTAGGAAGCTGCAAGCGAGGTCTCAATAAGCAAACCAAACATGGCAGATTTAAGAAAGGAATTATTAAAGTGCATTCAAACCTAGGATAAAAAGGTAATGCCTGTCTGAAAAGCTTTTAAGGTCATATTTGTTTGAGATTCTGGGTGGTCTTAAAACACAAAAAGAGCCAGGCTGGCCTCCATTTCATTTAGAGGGGGAATGCATCCTCCAGGGAGAAGCCAAGTGTTACAGGAGATGGCTTGTTTTGTATTTCTAAACCTGTGACAGGAGGCTGCTAGTCTGCTCTAGCAAGACTGACAGACAGACACGTAGGAAGGCTAGTCTCCGCTGAACTGTGCTTGCCACTGTTTTTATGTACGTGCAGCGTGATGCTCCAGAGATATAGCTCATTTGTGAAACGGGGTTAGGAGGAGCCTGCGTGCTGTGGAGGCAGACATCCTGAACCGGCAGCTCTGTGACCTGGAGCGATGATAGAGCTGGAAGAGCTGGCTGCATCGCACGGCCTTTGAAATCAAGCTGCGCAGGACGGAAAATCTGTGCAGCGAAAGAAAAAACACACAGAAGCAGGGAAAGACTTGTCTGAAGTTCTGTAGTTCCAGTATATTTGGGTGCCTTTTCTGTCCAGCTTTGGGTATCAGGTTCCTTCAGAGTGTTACGTGTATGACTGCAAGACGTTTATTTACTTATTTGACACATGAGTTGAAACAGCGTTGAAGGTTCTGGTGTTAAAGAAATTGTTTATTTTATTTACTACTATGTCATAAGGTTTTTCAAGTCAAATCTGTTTATTTTTGTAGTCTAATATGTCCAAAACAATATCTCAGTGAAGTTTTAAAGGTCTGTAACAGCAGCGTTTTTCCATCCAGACAGTATTTTCCAAAAGGACAGTAGGAAGAAACTCAGTGACAGAGTCCTGCTCGTATATGTGAGAATCAATTGAAATTCTGTTGCGAGAATTTAACGTCATTAACCTCACTTCTTAAAGGACAAAGCTCCATTATGTCTCCAGGTGTTGAATCTTATTGACTATCATTGTGCGATGAGTGGCTGGAGGGAGGTGACATAAATTAGATCCATTTAGCTTCTCCCAGCGGCGCACAGTGACAAAGTAGCTCATGCTGTCATAAATAAACATTAGGCTTTAATGTTTTTTCCACTGTATCTCATTGTTTACCAGCTGATAGATGCTGCGGATGCTACTCAAGATTACAGTGTTGGAGGTGCGATATTCTGGATCTTACAGTATTTAGATGTGGCTCGACAGAGTAGCTTAAATCCTGGTTAGCTGAGATAGAAAAATGCAATAGAATAGATTTTCTCACATTGCATCGGCTGGCAGTGAGAGCAGACCATCGTTATTGATTTTAGGAACAGACACGGGAATAAAGAATCAGCGCAGCATATATTTGTTTCACCGTTTCTGCACGTGTATATTTGATTTGACTTTTTTAATCTCAGTGGTTAAGTCTATTTTTGGTTGTATGTCTTACCAACACAGAAAGCAAAATTAGTTTTAGCGATTGGCCTGCTCTTGATATTGACTTTTCTAATAAGATTTCGGCTCAAAGGGGGAGGCAGGAAGCAGAGCCGAGCTGCCTTTTGTTTCAGACATGTGCTCTTAACATTAGCAGGTTTCCTCAGAGGAGGAGAAAACTTATTACTGCACACACCCGACAACTGGGTCGGCGTTAAGCACAGGAAAAACAGAAAGTGTGGATACAGTAAACATCAGGCCATGGTTTATTGTTTTGTGATCTCTGTGGCAGGCTGATATTCACAGGCAGCCATGTGTCTTCCTCATAATAAACAGCAGCCCCTGTTAATTAAAGTCCAACGATCAGGCTCCAGAAGTGAGAGATTGAAATTGAGCGATTGCCCCACATACCAGCCCCATCCCACATCCTGCTGCCTGGATAGCCTGGAGACTCAATCCAGCCCCAGCTAGGCTATTTCCACACCATCGATTCTGTCATCTATACACATGATGGATATCCACCTAACGAGCATGTTTGGATCCTGATCTGCTGTCCTGGGTTTCTCTGTGCAGCACAAAATCTTTCTTCATGTATCTAAATCATACAGGGAGGGTGGGGGATAGTTAAGACTATGAAAGTGCTTACTGATGTAGAGTTGAGCAGATCATGAGTAAATATGAACATGGAGTCAGTTGGGCCTCAGTGTGTTGGACTTTGTAGATGCCTCTCGGTGGTGTTTTACTGTAGTGACAAACCCACGTTTTAATGTTTTTCAGCTCATTGTTTTGGTGTGTTTGCAGTCCTGTCTAGTGTTTTGTGTGTGTGTGTATAAGTTAATGGACCATGTCCACGTAACTCTCTGATTGTCGGTTTATCTGGTGGACTCTGCTTGATACTGTTGCCTCACGTTTTAGCAGCCCAATACAGATTGCTTTATCGCCCTCCATCGATTTGAAATCTGTTTCATTTCCACCCTCAGGGAATCTCCGCAGCCATCCTTTCTAAGTGCACGCGAGACGGAGGATTTATACCTGTCAATAAAAACCTTTGGTAAGTGCTTCCTGACCCTCTAAATCCAGCCACTTTTCCTCACAAAAAAAGAAAGGATGGGATTTCCAACAGACACAAATCAAGGCTGCTAAAACACGCGTTTACTTACCTCTAACGACAGCTACGGCTGTAAATAATCACCCGGGCTGTTGGGAGTGTGAGGTGTTGCCGTTATACATCCTCCCAACATGATCACTCTTCCTTACGGCCAGCGAAATAAAGAATGCTTCATCCTCCCCCAGAAGCACTCACTCACTGTTTTACCACCTCTGTGTGATGGAAAGAGCTCAGACTCTGGGAAATGTAACTGTATAACCACAAAGCAGTCTTAACTGCTCCCAAACTATTAGAAGCCTTTTTAGAAAAACAAGGCACAGCACTTTGGTAAATGTTTGTAATGATTTTGCATGAAATGTGACACAGTTACCACCTCACACATCGGTTACTTTATGACTCGTGCATTTGTTTCCACTCCCACATTTCCCTTTATATGTGATGTGAATCATTCAAATGTTGTAGCAGGAAGAACGCCATTTCATCTGTGATGTGTAAGCAAATTCCTCATGATGTTCCACATGGGGCATCACTTGCCATTACCTACCTGGCTTTTATAGGCAGTTCATCATGCACAGGTTATTGAGCTCCTGGGTACAAGTCCTTGCCGGGATGTCTAAAAGTAATTAACTCCAAGCTAAGAGTCGTTTTTGGCTCGACTTCAGCTGAGATAAAGAAATAAAAAATAAATGCAGGGAGGCTCTAGAAAGGAGCCATTTTACATGCGATAATATTTCATCATGCATTCTTGCACTTAGGAACAGACAGAGACGTGGTTAGCTGGCACAGCTCCATGAGGCACATGCCAAGGGTCCATATGCTGATGCTATAGACAAGTCCAGCAAACTGCCTCACTGTTTGTAGGACAGACTCTGGGTGTTATTTATCTGCAGCAGAGGATTGATGGACTGAGTGTGTTTACACTGTTCTTCACACCATTCTGCTCAGATTTTAGTGATGCCCAAATGTGCCAAGTAAAATGTTGCTGTTGTAGTAAAGTGTTGTCGATGGTCTGTTTCTTCAGGTCGTTGTCCTATATCATGTGTATGGGCTGTTTGTCTTTCCTGCTGCTGGGAGGCATGTTCTTTGTCGTCGACATCAAGGGCTGGTGGGGTGGACAGCCATTCATATACCCAGGTATGTTTCTTCTTGTACTGACAGGCTGCTTTACAAAGGTGTATGTGCTTTGGTTGGAATAAAAACCTCACAAACGCTGGAACGTAGTTTAAAATATTGACTACAATGACAATTGTGTTTGGCAACTCATTAGCTGATTATGCAAAGACAAACATTTTTCAGCCTAATATAACAAATGTCCTGAAAGCCTTTGTAGGGATTATAGTCTAGGTTTTGGACTTGTGGTCCTCACTCTTTTCTTCCAGTAATTTTTTTGCATTATTGGCCAGACTCCCAGAGAAGAGTTTAAACTGATTAGCTCATTTGGAAAGCTTTTTGGAAAGCATCCCTGCAATAAAGCCTTTACTTTTTGCACATAACTTTAGTCATTCAGCTATTATGGAAAGCAGGGAAAAATCCTTTAAATTGTATAAACCCTGTTCAATAACTTGTCTTTTTTCCTCCCCTCTTCCACAGGGATGAACTCCATCTTTGTGTATGTTGGCCACTCTCTCCTGGGCTTCTACTTCCCTTTCAGCTGGGAAATGCGCTTCCAGCAGAGCCACTGGGAGTGGCTCTTTCAAAGCCTGTGGGGGACTGCACTGTGGCTGCTCATCGCCTACCTGCTCTACAGGAAGAAATTTTTCCTCAAAATATAAGCAGGATAATCCATCCCACTTCTGTAGATTGTATTATTTTATATTTTAATTTAAAGGCAGCCTCTAAAGCTAATTTTAAACTTTTTTTTTTAATTTTCCTTTGCTAGAGTATATTATAATCCTTATTTATGTTATACTGGAATTTAGTACAACCATTCAATGGATCCTTACTTTAACTTTCTTCTGATTGGCTGATTGGCCTAAAACCCCCCACTCCACTCCACTGATGACTTGCTCTTAGCCAACACCCTTAACAACTTCTACTGCCGTTTTGACGAGCCATCAGGCAGCCTTCACACCTTCAACGACCCCAACAATAGAGGCACTTTGGACACTCATTCCCCCACCTCTCCCCCCTCCATAGAGCCATCACCACCTTCAAACTGTTCACCTGCAACACCCGCCCCCTCACCCCACACAAAAGAGGATTTCACACCACCTCCTCCGACCACAACTCTTCATATTCATGAAGCAGATGTGAGGAAGCAGTTTAGGAGTCTGAATGCTCGGAAAGCTCCCGGCCCAGACGGTGTGTCTCCTGCCACCCTCAGACACTGTGCAAACGAGCTGGCCCCAGTGTTTTCTGGCATTTTCAACTCCTCACTGCAGGCATGTCATGTGCCTGCCTGCTTCAAGTCCTCTACCATAATCCCTGTCCCCAAGAAACCTAGGATCACTGGACTAAATGACTACAGACCCGTGGCTCTGACATCTGTGGTCATGAAGTCATTTGAGCGCCTAGTTCTCTCCCATCTCAAGACCCTCACGGCCCCCCTCCTGGACCCCCTGCAGTTTGCATATAGAGCCAACAGGTCTGTAGACGACGCCATCAACATGGCCCTACACTTCATCCTGCAGCATCTGGACTCCCCAGGAACCTACGCCAGGATCCTGTTTGTGGACTTCAGCTCTGCCTTCAACACCATCCTTCCAGACCATCTCCGAGACAAGCTTTCCCAGATGAATGTGCCTGATCCCATCTGCCGGCGGATCACTGACTTCCTGACGGACAGGAAGCAGCACGTGAGGCTGGGAAAGAATGTCTCGGACTCCCGGACCATCAGCACCGGCTCCCCTCAGGGCTGTGTTCTTTCTCCTCTGCTCTTCTCCCTGTACACCAACTGCTGCACCTCCACCCACCAGTCTGTCAAGCTAATCAAGTTCGCAGACGACACCACCGTCATTGGACTCATCTCGGACGGGGATGAGTCTGCCTACAGGAGGGAGGTTGAACGTCTGGTGTCCTGGTGCAGCCACAACAACCTGGTGCTGAATGCCCAGAAGACAGTGGAGATTATTGTGGACTTCAGGAAGCACACAGCCCCACTCCCCCCCATCATCCTGACTGACACCCCCATCACCTCTGTGGACTCATTCCGCTTCCTGGGTACCACCATCACCCAGGACCTGAAGTGGGAGCCCACCATCACCTCCGTCATCAAGAAAGCCCAGCAGAGGATGTACTTCCTGAGGCAGCTGAAGAAATTCAACCTGCCAACACGGACGATGATGCAATTCTACACTGCAATCATCGAGTCCATCCTCACCTCCTCCATCACCGTGTGGTGCGCTGAAGCCACTATCAGGGACAAACAGAGACTGCAGCGTGTTGTGCGCTCTGCTGAGAAGGTGATTGGCTGCAGACTCCCATCTCTGCAGGACCTGTACACCTCCAGGACACTGCGGCGTGCAGCCCGGATCTCAGCTGACCCTTCTCACCCTGGACACAGTCTGTTTGACCTGCTCCCCTCAGGCAGGAGGCTCCGGTCCATTCGCACCAGAACCTCTCGCCATAAGAACAGTTTCTTCCCCTCTGCTGTTGGACACATGAACAATAACCATATGACTGTACCCGCCACTAACACATGACCCTACGCTGTGTCACTGCATCATTCCATGTTTGGCACTGATCACCACCTGCACTCATGTATATATCTTTCTACGTAGCACTCATAATTCTTATTCTCATGTATATATCTCATGTATATCTCATGCACATATCTTTCTTTCTACATAGCACTTTAATTCTTATTGTCTGCACTGAAGCACCGCAGCAATTTCCTAATGTTGTAAACCTCAACATCTGGCAATAAACCCATTCTGATTCTGATTCTGATTCTTTGTAAATAGTAGGTGTGGACAGCTGGTGGGCGGAGCTTTCGAGCTCACAGCCAGAGCTGTGTGTGTCTCTCTGACATCATGCAGACCTGATAATGGAGAAAAACTATTAGAAGCTCAGAAACATTAGGGGCAGTCTGAAGCCTGGACTTTTGGCTCAGGGATGACGTGTATGTATGTTGACCTAATATAATATGAGCTACTAAAATTATTATGTTTTTCTTTTTAAAAGCACTCTTCTCTGTAAATTATAGATTATTAGAGCATCTGTGGGAGTTTAAAAGAGTTTTTAAAATGACCTGCTGGTCTAGGCTTAATTAGTTTAGCTTGCTTTTCTTAGATGCAAACTTACCACACATGTTTTTTATCAAAAGCAAGATGCAGAGCAGTGTACAAAATGTGAAAATGCTGATCAGTGAAACCCATTAAAGCACTGTCCTGTTTCTAAAGAACATGTCTGACGAGCTGTCAGTGTGGGCAGCTAAGGATTCATTTGATAACACTTGTTTTATGCTCAGAATAGACTGATTAAATTAAATATATTGAGGTGGTACTTAACAAATTAGGCCAAGTGATTCCACTACACACCAGGACAACCATTATGAGTCTGTTGCCATGGCCACTCCTCCTGTGTGCATGTGTGTCTCTGTGTTATGTACCATCTGCTGTCCAAGTCACAGTACTATAATTGGGGTCAAGATGCACACAGAGGGGTGTCATCAATGGGGCCGTCACCTTTTGCACTTATTTCATTAGAAAAATCAGGGAAATTACACAAATCCATTTCATCAGACAAGCCCCTCTCAGAGACCCCGAGCCCTTTACATGTGTTCTAGTTTGCACATTTCACACTCGAAGCCTCTTACTTAGTGAAATAGGGTTCATTCTCAGTAATAGATCAGAATATTTCCTCATGACTGACAAGCAGGTTGAGTGATTTATATCTGTATGTATAATGTATATGTACCATTATTGAACGCGCTCAGGTCAGTGTCCCTCAGCATCAGGTCAGGTGGTGTACATCATGAAATGACCATCTAGTTAATGAAATGAAACGGCATCAAGCTCCTCTTCCTGAGTGAAAGCCTATTACACACTCTCCAGAAGCAGTAATAACATTGTGTAATATGGTGTAGGGGTTTTGGTAATTGTCTTATGAGCACAAGTTATTTGAATCCCAGAAGGTGCATCTAGCCTTCCTGAACAAGACTCAAATCCTTAATTGCTTTCCAAACTATGGTGCCAGTAATGGAAATGAACTGCTGATTGGTCGAGAGATGAAAATGAAATCGATATACACTCACCACACAGGTCTAAAGATATCTTTTGTGTTTTGCATGCCATCAGAAAGCTTTGTGTTTTAATAGAAGCATTTAGCTGACTCATTCGGAGTAACATCACGAGGAGGTTAAAACCTACGTATCGAAAGCTGCTGCTAATAAAGATCAAAAGGGTCAAAACAAGAATCTATGCTGCCTTTTTTTAATTTATTTTTTTAGCCTAGAGCATTTTTTTTAACTTGCTTAAAGCACATAGAAAACCATTGTGGTTGCAGATGCCATGTCCACACCACCGTATTTCCTTCTCTTTATTGATTCTCGTTGAGCATACGTCTCAGGATACCTATAGTCTGTCATATGGAAACATTATCCCAGATACAATACACTGTCCTCAGGCAGACTTCTTGGCTTCTTATATCACATAATGCCCCTTGGTACAGCAAGTAGCATTACATTTGAATAAACTGCTTATCATGTTATTCAATAATACAGAGAACCCCCAACAATCATATGACCCCCTTTAAGCAATGCTTTGGGAACAGTAGGACGGAAAAACTTCCCTCTAACAGGAAGAAACCTCCAGCAGAACCAGGTTCATGGTGGTGCAGGCGTCTGTTGTGACCAGTTAGAGATGAGGGGAGGAAGACAAGACAAAGACGTGCCATGTAAGAGAGCCAGAGATGAATAATAACTCATGATTATGTGCAGAGGTGTATAAAAACATAGCGAGTGAAAATGAAACATTCAGTGCATGGTTGGATTCAGCGTCACCTGATCCAGCCCTAACTATATGCTTGATTTCAAAACAAAGTATTAACAATAAAACCAATTTCACAGGTTACTCTTTTCGTATCAAACGTACAGAAGCATACAACCTATCTAGCTTTGTTAAAATGCCATCTCTTTCTTTACAGCTTCACAGCTAATTTTCTCCTTTAACCTTCCTGTGATCACCAATTTAAGGGCATATTGTTTTTAAAGTCTTCTTTAAGATACTGACGGCTCAGTGAGGGGAGGTGAAAATGTAAGCACTGTAAGTAGCAGCTATTATATTTTCTCCCAGTTGGTGAAAGTTAGTGAAGCGTCTGAGAAAGCCCCCTTTATCTTCTGTAGCCCAGTGAGCCTTTGTGTTTTTGCTCCATGCAGAGACATTGATTGGAAAGACACTGCTGAGAGAGTGACTGGTGTCCTGGCCCGAGGCTGCAGCAATGCATCACTCCACGCTATCTCCTCACTGTTCAGTCACACAGAGATCCCGCTCTTTAACACACCCTCAGCTTCTGACATACACGCACACACACTCAGACCTGAGAGAGGAACGGTCCCACATCATTTAACCCCCTGATTTCATTCTGGGACTTTGATCCAAAGACTGCAGAGGACTTCTACTCAGCTGGGGAGTGTTAATTATCCACATGGAGTACTTGGATGCAATAAAATGTCTAGGCAAAAAAACCCAACAACAACAACTTAGCCCTGTCACTTCACTGGCAGGAGTTTCACTTAATTCTTGCCACCAACTGGAACATTGTGCTCAAAGTCTATTTTTTATTCAACCGAATTAAACAAACGAATTCATCGAAGCTACTTCAAGCTTAGCAAAATTAAACAAAAAGGCACAATTACAATTATCACACGGCTGTTATAATGAACCGGTTACTAAAACGAGCACACCTGATGCCCACCTTTAAAGAGCGCCTGTGCCTTTAAAGTGAACCATTACGCGCCCAGTCATAATTGTTAATAATTACGCCCCACCACCTCCCCCGCGCAGATCCTTAATGAGATGACTGACCTGCTGTTAAATTATGCTCTTAAATTTCCTGTAGATGCTATGCCGCCCTGCTTCTGCGGAAGCAGCGGGGCAGTGAGTAGTGAAGCAGTGAACCTCCTCCCCCCCACCAGACCAGCCAGTCAGCCCAGCAGCAGCCTCTGTAGCCTCAACACAGCAGCCCGTCTATGGGACACTGAGGACTTCATCTGGATGCAGAGCGCGCACTGGTTTATACCCCCCATCTTTGTATATTTTATCGGTTTGATTATTGCTCTTGTTATCATTATTATTATTTAATTTTCGCCCAGAGGAACTTTTTTGGATCGTCTTTTCATTCAGAAACTTTCACCTATGGTTCGCGAATATGGGGTCAAGTTGTGGTTTCTCTCGGGGAAACATCGTCGCGCTGTTTCTGCTGCTGCTGCTGGAAGGTAAGGTTCATCATCAGTTCTCCTGTCACTGGAAAAGGGTGAAGGAGCGCACGATGAAGTTGCAAACTAATGCTAAATGTTGCACTAGTGTGTCCGAACGTTTTTGAAAACAAAATAAATGCTCTGGTCTTAACTATTAATACAGAGGAGACGATTTAATGTTCGCTTCTTATTTTAAACGCGTTCATCCTTAGTATTATAAATTATTCAGACAGCATTAGCTTTAGTCTTTGAGTTTTTATCTCCGTCTCTTACTGACCTTTCTGCCAGAGAGACCGTTTAGCGCAGAAGGAATTAAAATATGTTTATTTAAAATTTATATTTAGTATCTGCAAAGCTGGCCAAGGTGAAGAGAAATAGGTGCTGCCACAGAGCGAGCCACTGAACATGAAGTCTAGATTGCAACTGACAAATACACAGGGCTGCTCAAGTGAAAAGCTAAATTGCAGCATTTTGGAAGCTGAGTGATTTTTAAGGCCTTTTTCCCCCGACGAAGTATCTGAAAGGGCACGAACACAACGCCAGCACTGTGCCACACAGCAGAAATGTGATCCTTGCATTGTGCGCTGGCTATGCGTGGCATGACAACAATGAAACGTAGAGTAGAATGAATGCAGCCATATATCATAATATTATAATCCCGTCCACAATCCCACAGCCCAACTGCACTAACACTGCCCTCTCATGAAGTCTATATTTAAAGTGTCCCTCATAGTTCAGGACTGTGCCGCCAGTATGTCAGATGTAATGCTCGAACAAATACAGGGTGTTTTTTGGACTTCAGAGGTTATCAGTGCTTTTATAAAGGGAGGCAAACAAGCATTATGATCAAAGTCTTTGAGTGGATCTGGGATGTATAAAAAGATGTTCATTTCTATGTGTATGGAGCACTGCTGGTTTTTTCCTGCAATAAACTACAGGCCTACTTAATCACCCAGGGGAGCAGTTTTCTGCAGAGTAGTTAAAAAGATTAATGCAACTGTTAAGGTAGAACACTTTTATGCAGTGTCCTCTGATTATTTTTTCACTGTTACACGCGCTGTTTAATCAGTCCATAGTCCACACACAGTCAGTCACACGCATGCTGTTCTTACAGACCTTACATGCATCCACATGGCTTTTCCTGCTGGGCTCTGCTTGCACAGTCACCAAAGCAGGCGTTTCTCCTGATATTTATAGAAGAAAAGGGCTGGTCTCGTTGCACTTCATGTGTCAAGGACGTGTTGGTAATTAAATGGGTGCTGAAAGCTGCACCCTACGTGAATGTGGCGCCCATCACCTGCCTGTTTGTTGCAACAAAAGACCTACACTTGTTCAGGGAGGAGAAGAGGCGAGCCATGGGCAGGTGTGCAGCAGCTGCTCCTATCTCTGGGCAAACACTGGCTGTTTGTTTTCTTCAGGAAAATATCGCCTGTTATGCAAGCGGACGGGCCGCTTGGGCTGCTGCCGGGCTTGCCACAAAGTGACATAGTCTGATTTTACCGGATCGATGATTGTTTTTATTTTACCCCACTTTGTGAGGATGTTCTGCCTGTTGTGACTCCTTTAAAACATCTTAAATCACTAAATGGTTTTTACATATGAGTCATTTTCCAAGTAAATGAGTCATGTTGTGATGCACTTTTTGCATCACATTACGTCTAATGTGGATTTTTATTGCTGTTTTAGTCACTGATTGAATCTAAAGAATATTTTTGCTTTAAATTTCAGTGGTACTACTTTGGTAAGCTCTCTGCAGTTTTACCAGAAGGTGGTAGACGGTTTTGTGGTCTGGTGTGACCTTATCCAGCTCCAGCTTAGCATTGAGAAAGGAGTTAGCAGTGGCCTCGAAAAGATCGAGGACTCCTATCATTCTTGTATATTATATGAGGGATGGTGGAAATGAGGAGGGCAAATAACTAGGATAAAATGAAACTCTCTGTCCTGCCAAGGCCCTTTTCCTTTACTGTATGTGAGACCATGATTTAGATATTTTTTGGAGTTCAAACTCAGAAGTCTCCCTCATTGCAGAGAGGAAGATATTGCCAAAAATGTATCTTCAATACGGACAATATATCCCACCCTGCACACTGTTCCACTTGCCAGACTAAGACTAACTAAATGCGCCACTGGATGCCATAGGAGGTCTTTCCTTCCTGTGATCTCGTCCACTCATGAAGTTCCACATAAATATACATATGCATTTGTCAATTTAGTTTAACTTTAGTTTTTCTGATCTTCAATGTAATTGTACAAATGGCACAGTCATGAATGGCTATTACAAAGGAATTTCCCGGTGGGGTTTATATAACTCCTGCTCCAGGTTCCAGTTTACTGATTAGTTTAGTGTTTCTCGCTGAGATCATCAAACAAAGGAAATTGGCAATCAGTGCTCACTTTTGTAGCAATCAGCATTTTTAAATGTTCCTGAGACATTGCCCTGCACTTAAGACCAAAGTAAAGTAGTTCAAGACATAAGCTGAAGTGAACTGGGAGCTGGGACGCCTCTATTCATTGTTCTTTATGAGGATTCCCATTAGCTGCCACTAAGGTTGCAGCTGCTCTTCTGTCTCTGTGCTTACGTCGTTAGAGATCGTGCAGTCACATGCACTTCTGTGTGAACAAAAAAGACCAAAGAAAGGAATATCTGGCTCGTCGTTACTTTGTTTTTATTTACATTTTGAGGAAATCTGGAGAGCTCACTGAAACAACCCTTTATTAATTAGATTAGGCCTTCAGCATCAGCTGGCAGCTTTATAAACAAAGCGTTTTGAGTTGAAAATACATTTTGTGACGGAACCTGGTCAAAGCCAAAATCCACTCCCCCTTTTTAACACACACATTTGTGTAATCTCTTACACAAAAAAGTGCCACAGATGTTTTCATGTAAAAGCATTGATCTGTTTTGCTTCCACCGTGACCTTGTTACGGTATCTCTGACCCTTCCTCGCCCTCTGACCGGTGAAACCATAACATAGAGGTATAGTGCTCCTCCTTCCCTTTAACTCAAAGCGATCATTTTCATCAGCATCTTTTCCTCTGGAGAAGTACCAGACCAACAGATCTCATTTGATACATGGTGCTATTGGATTTAGCCCCTTACAGCACGATATAATTAAGTAAAGCTTCTGTCTTGTGTTCCTCATGGATGCATGATAAATATTGTCAATTTTCCACGCTTGTTGTCACTGTGTTTATTTGAGTGTGAGTGGGAAACATCATTATGCAAGTAGATCAGATCTTTTTTACCGAGCTACGTCAACAGGAGTGCTTTTCTTTTTTGCATCTTAGAAAAAACATATTGTGATTCTTAAAACTTGCTATAGCAAAAAGTTTCTTTTTTTTTTTTCAAAATGTGGCAAACAACAGACTATATTATTTTGATTCAAAACCAGAGCTAGCTGGCGTGTTCCCTCTTTTTTTAAGCTCATGAGCGACAGTAAACATGCTGTCAGCCACAGACACTCTGATACCTGTTGGAACAGCTGCAGCACTTTAGGCTGCTTTGTCTTCTCCCGATTTTCCCACTTTATCAGTCACAAGACTCTCATCCTTCGAGCTTCCCAGCCAAAGTGGACCCACGGTTTTGAAATAACTTTCATCCAAATCACTGCTACTGCCTTGAGACTCCTGAGAGTCCCGACCTCTAATCCTAAGCTGCCATTTCTGCCGTCGCACGGATGCCGCTCCTACCTGTCAAACCCCTGTGTCTGATCCTCTAGTCAGTTCAGGGTCACACTTCGCTCTCATGCATGGGTAGAATCTAATTTGCTGTGGTGAAAGGACAAGGAGACATTGATTGAAATTTTACCCTCGGGGCATTTAGTCCTCTGGTTTCACATGGGTCTTGACAAGTTGTTTTCCAGTCGTGCAGCAGTGCACATCGTGTTTGACCCGTCATTACAACAATAAGTAAAACAAAGCACAGGCCCTGCTTATCTGAGTCCACATGGTGTGTGTGACACTGCAAAAATGGGAGTGACTCTACTGCCATACTGGTGCCAGAATCAAATTTGCACATTTACTGCAATCTCTCTAAAGAGAGCAAATCATCATAGTGGAAAATGTCCTTAAATTAACATTTTCCATAAATGCTGCTGATTCAAACTTATGTTGCTGTTTTCCCCATCCTCTTCCAGCCCCACTTTGGCATCCATTTTTTTGGTCCTTCTTTTTACTAAAATGGATAAACATGCTGGAAATCTTTTTTCCGTCCTCTGCAACCACCTGCCAATGCCAGAAACTCTGAAAGCTCCACTTCCCTTTGTGCTGGTAGTTCAGTGATCTCCACTCCCCGGCATAAAGCAGCGACTTTTCCCATTGTTTCCACCAGATTCTCTCATGTTAGGACAGTCGTAACAAGCAGTCATAGTCTAGCAGTGCGAATAGTGGCGACTCATCTTAGTAGTGCCATTTAATGACGCTGGTGCATTGATGATTCCCACAGTTAGGACACCTTATATATTAATGCATTTTTGCTGTGTTTGCTTCTTTGAAACAACAAGACTGTTGATGCTTCTGATGCACAGTATGTGTAAGTGATACACGTGACTGTGTTCAGCCTTGTTAGTTTTTCTCTCACTGCAGTGTTGCTCTGTTGTTTTTGCCTGCTCATTTTGCACCCGACTAAAATAATCTAACAGCTACTTGATAGATCGCCTTGGAAATGTGTACAGACATTCATGGCTCTGAGAAAATGAATCCCGATGATCTTAATGATCCCATGATTATTATTTTTTTGGTTTGCTTTATTGAGCACAATAATTAGGTCAAGATTTTAATTTGTCCAGTAACTGCACAACTAATGACATCTCCATCAATCTCAGACCGTATTTAGCACTGATTAGAAGATGCTACAATACAAACACTGGCATTGTCACCATGATGCAGCGTTACTGATGTTAGCATTCAGAGTACAGAGTAATGCTAAATGTAGATGATAAATACAGTCTCAAAGAGCTGGTAGCATGAGTCTAGACTGCTTGGTGTAGTGTTAAAACAGGCTGTAAAGCAATTCTTTCCCAAATCTGGTACTTTAAGCTAAACCCTTTATGAAACCTGTGGCTGTGAGCTATTTATGCAAATATAAATAAGCTCTCTGTGTTTTGACACGGGCATTTAGAGTATTTGCCTCCTTCTGTGTACATGTCAGTAAATCTGATGGCTTTTTACCACTGCTGTGGTGAGGGTAGATGATTTTATCAAAGCAACCTAATGACTGCTTCATCAAACTCAGTCTGGAGCTCCATGATGTACCACGTGTTCAATTTTTGATGCCACAGTCCTCCCCAGAGGAATCCTTAAACTGAGTTTGTACTTGCAGCTAACCCCTAAGGAGAGGTCCTATTAGATTTCTTGATGACTGATGAACATGGTTCATTGGACCTCAGCTCTTGTATTCTCTGGGGAATAATTGGATTACATTATGTGGTAATTGATTATTATGTTACGGTATGCATCATGGTAAACTGAGTAATCTACCTGGAGCCCGGCTGCCTTTTCCAAACTCAGATCAGCTATCTTATTAATCGGATGAAAACTTCGATGTCTGTGTCATTATGACAGGAAATGACTTTCTTTCCTTATTACACGTGTTGTTTTGAAAGATCGAAAAGCATCAGAGTCATGCCTATATAAATCCAGGTTCTGAAACCAGTGTGATACGATGAAGCATTTGAGCATAATAGGACAGGAAACAGAGGAGGGGGAAAGATTTCAAAACATTATGATCAATATTAGCTTTCATAAGTGGAATTATAGTCGAATGTGCAGCTTTTTAGCTAATTGAATCTCTGAAGAAAACCATTCCAGTAGCAGCAACATCTCTGGAAGCAGAGCAATCACGATACGTTTCCGAGTGATTATTATTTATATCACCGTGATATAACTGGGTGAACTGCTCCTTAATGTGCCTGGCTACAGCTTCTTTGTAAAAGATGATGGATTCCTTGAAAATGTGGATATTGATGGGCTAAATTGTGGAGCAGGCTGTGAAATTACACGTGCACAGTAGAAGTAATGTTTCAGCGTCCACGCACAAGATGCCTAAGCAACTCCAATATTATGTTCGGCGGACGTGATTGCACTTGTGCAGCTTTTCTCTCTGTCTGTGTCATCAGTGGAAAACAATCAGCATCACTGTTGATTAGTGTGGTTATTGATTGATATGCTGCCAGATACACTGCCTGTCCAATGGGTCGTTACCAGGGGCAGACGCAGACCTCATTGACCTTGGGAGAAAAAGGGGCACGAAGCTGAGCTCTTACTGTTGGAGGTCCAGACTAAGAACGCAATTATAATGTCAAGTTATCACACAGCAGCAGCCGGGCAGGGTCACGTTTCCTCATCTGCCACGCTGCTGACAAGGATGCTCAGTGAGGACGTCTGAGTGGGAGATCCACATTTTGTTTCATTGAGGATCGGAGGTAGATTAGTAAGCCAGTGGGTTACTCCAGCACATGAGCTCATAGCTAGTAAATCTATCAGGCGAAGCACGCATTGAGCTAATTGAGTTCCTGTCTTTGTCTGGGACGATGGAGGGCGTCCCACCCTATCAGCTCAGACCTGTCCCAGACATGCTGTGGTCTGTGGCTGACGGGGAGCGTGGTTTCACATTTTGTGATGAGCTTTTGTCCTTTTTGTTCTTTTGCAGTTATAATACGAGACAAAAACAAACACACGCGCGCCAAGGCACGATTAACTCATGGAGACTGCGATCGTAAACGACAACCAGGAAGCGCACACGTTTATAGAGACGTAAGAGGGTTTCCCACTGTTTCGTGTTCCTGTTTTTCAGCGTTGGATAAATCCAGTTTCACTATCCACTCGGCGGTACATGATATCTACAGTAAACATGGATTGCTACATGAATTGTCCTGTTTAAACACTCTCTGTTTGCAAAATTACTTTCAAAGGAATGACACTGTATGCAGAAGCTCAGCATGAGTTCTATAGGTGATCGAAGGCTGTAAAACATCTGCTTATGATGCTAATGTTTACACACTGTGAGCAATAACAGGCCAAGGCTGTTCCAAAACAGCCCACTAAAATCCGGAAAGAACGTTCTTTAGCGGTCCAGAGACAAAGCATGGAAATGAAGCCTCTGCAACGTCTTTTTAATCTTTTCGGTCATTATTTAGACATGAATATAATAGGTGAAAATGTCACCACCAGCTGTATTTCTGCCATTCTTGTGCATCATTTAGAGAAGGTAATGAGTCATGCCTTGGAAAAGCATCATCATGGCTTCACAGACCAAAGATGCCATTTGCTCGGATGGGCCTGCTTGATGCATTCAATTAATTAGTTTTGATATAAACTGCTTGCTTTCTGTTGGCTTCTGTCCTAGAAAGAAATTGAATTTTGAATGATATAAACGAATTGTGTTGCAGGGGGTCCGGCCACTGTGGCTTGCAGCCAATGCCTGCCTTCATAAATGTGTTCAGCTCCCGCTGGTTAACACGTTGGACCATGTAGCTTTATTTGCAGAGCTGCTGTCATCTGCTGTATTCAATTTGTGGCCGTCGTCTGTAAGATTTCTGTAGATTAATTAAATTGTCTGTATGCATCCGATGAGGGATTGTAGAGAGTAGTGGGGGTCTTTTCTGACCTGTCAAATAGAAATGAGTCCAATCGTTTAACATCTTATCCAAGCAGTAGAGACATTAGAACAGTAATATATTATGATAATGATTAAGCTGCTTTTCGAGCCCGTGCCACTGTGATAACAGCCCCCTCTAATGGTTGTTTTGGGTATACAGTTGAAGCCCTGATGCTCAGATTACGCGTCTTTTAATGTGTTTCATACCTTTTAACTGTATAAACTGAGTATAATTACAACCTAAAATAATCTGTGGGCAGTTCTTTACTTTTTTTCTATTTTTTCCCTCAAATCTTTCGTACAATTTCTCAGAAATCTTTTATGCATCATGAAGCCAATTACCTATTTCAGACCTTTTCATGGTATGAAATAGTAAAAATAAGCTAAGATGCAATGGAAATATAGTAAAATACAGTCAATAGTATGAGTGTGAATGACTGCATTTTGGCTGTAATAGATTTAGGGGATGGAAAAATCATCCCTAGTCATGAAACCGGCTCCCACCATCCCCACCAAGATTAACAAACATGAGCCCTGCTGTTTGTTTTGCCTCCGGAACACTTTTAATAAAAAGGTCTGCAGCCTCATTGAGCGTATCTCCATCCTTGAGGAAGGACGGCCACATTTTATCCATCAGCTCGGCCTCCTGTCATCTAAGCCCCTCAAAATTAAATCAATGTCTGAAACCAGAGCCGAGGCTTCAACTGCACCAACAGAAATAGAAAATCTAGTTTTGCTGTCTGCTAATGACATTAGTGCGTTCCCTAAATGGTCGCCTACCGTCATCAAAGAGGAACACAACAGGGATATAATTACAGAAGGAACACTCGCATCTCCATTTTCCTGTAAAACACACACGCAGCCTGCTATTTTGCTTTATGGATTACTTGTCAACCCCCCCAACACACACACACGCAGACACACAGACTTGCAGGCAGTGATACAGGTCTCCTCCGTATCATGTTATTCCTTGTAATTAAACTTTTCAAGGTGAACACAAGGAGAATCGGAAACCACATGTTATTGACCACATGAGAAATTCATTAAAGGAGCTGCATAAGTGTCATTTGAGCCCTGCTTTCAATTTCCGCTAACGTGGGAGAGAGATGAAAGATATATTAGAAGAAAAAAAAACCCTGGACCTGTCGTAGTCCATGTATGTGTTGATTTCCATTCAGTGCCCAGATGGCATTGTCAGTGGCTATTGTTGACTCAGTTAAACATCCAGAAAGAGATGTCTGATATGCTGTCATCAGCACCTGCAATGTAATCGTGCCTTATTTTTCAGTTATGGTAACATTTTCCTTAAAAGCAATAATAATAACACTTTTTTCCTGTGATTCGTTTGGTTGCCAAATTTTAAACATCTGGTTATTTCATGTCCACTTGGTGCAGGAGCGACGTGTCTGTACTTCCCTCAGAAGGAGTACATTGAGACTGTATATGTTGGGCAGCAGGCCGGGACACCCATCCTCCAGGTCCACGCTATGCGGGACGATAAAACTGAGAAGCCACACTTCTACCTGTGCCCAACAAAGACTGCCACGCCTCCACACTACAGCTCCTGGTTCTACATGAACATCAACACCGGGACACTATTCTTGAACAAAACCCTGGAGGAGAGCGACTTTGCCCAGCTATGTGAGTTGGATACAAGGCTTTTGATGGTAATGCACAGTCCTATTTCAGTGCCAGGTATTCGCTACACACAAGAGTAAATTAGTTTCTGGACATTTATGCTCTTCGCATACCAATAATGCTCTGGCTTCGAGTTCAGGATGATAATGTGATTGCATAAAAGCAAAGAAGAGCTGTGTCATCAAAAAAAGCACTGTCTGAGATTAAAATGCCTCTTGTTTTTGTTTTGGCTCTGTGTCCCATCAGATCAAAGGTCGTGGTCTGTGAGAAAGTTATTCCTGAATGCCATGGTGCGATCTGAGTTCACCAACAAGCCCTTTTGCCTCATGCGGAAACCTGTGCAGATCACCTTGGACTTTGTCAATGCCACATTGCCTCAGTGTGCTCAGACAGATACGAAGGAACTCTGCTTCCCACACAGAGATACGTCCAACCCACACATCATGGAAAACAGGTTCCCAGGAGCCCTGCGGCAGCTACAGCGTCTCACCAGACTCAATGTCTGCCCAAACTACACCATCTCTTACAGTGTGGAATCAGGTTAGACACATCGGACCAAAAACATATTATCTTGTGAAAGGAGAACCATATGTACAACTACATATGTATGCATGTATATGTATGTATGTGTGTATTACCCGCCAATATAGTCCATCATAGGATAATCAGAAGTAGTGTTTTTACATTTTGGCTGATGCCGGCAGCATCCCGTGAAGGAGCGGAGGCCATTTTCAACCAAAGTGCTCATTTTTTTTTAGTTGTAATTTTTTATGTTTTAAATATCAACACTTAGAGTTTCAGTTTCAACAAACTTTTTCAAATGAATGAAACTTTTGACCCTGGTTTAGCTCCATTGAGATGTTTTACGATGCTGCTTTTATGTCATATTCAGTATGCCACCTGATTCATGTGGTTGCGTCCACATGCAGGCTCGTTTGTTCGATTGTTTTGTTTAATTTTGTTCCTTTTTTCTGCAGACCCTCCGGGACCTTTTGCTGTAAACGACAACAAAGAGCTGGTGGTAAACGCTCAGCTGGACCGCGAGGAGAGCGAATGCTACAGACTCCTGCTGGTTTGTAACGTCCAGTCAGAAACCACCATCATCAAGGTGGAAACGACGCTGAATGTTTTTGTCAATGATGAGGATGATAACGCGCCATATGTGAACGGAACAGACTCGGCAGACGTAGTCATCAGCTATAATCGGACGAAGGTGATTGTGTACAGATGCGGTGTTGGTTAAGTTCATGTTTACATGAGGCCTGAAATTTCTCAATGTGACTTTCTTTTTTTCAGGGTGGAACTTTTGGCTCCTTGTATGTCTTTGACAGAGATCTAACCCCGATCTTAGGCGACAACCACAATAAGTATGTGGGGACTTGGCTCAACACTGACCCATGGATAAAGGAAACATTTGACATAAAAAACTCCTTCACTGAAAAAAAAGCCAAAGGCATTCGAGAGACTGTGCACAACTACCGTAAGTACTCCAAGGCTGCGCGCGCGAGAATTAGTTACATTAGGAGATGAGGCTTTTCATGATTTCTCTTGATTTCAGAGCTGGTCCTGAAGAGGAACCTGCACGTGACAGAGAATCGCACCCTGCAACTCGACTACCTGGTCAATGACACCACCTATCCCGGTCTAGAGGGAACAGTGTTGCTGCACTTCAATGTCACCATCTTACCCGTCCAAATCCACTTTCCCAACGTCACACATATATTCACAGTCTCACGCAGAGCTTCTCCTTATGCACAGGTACTCATGACTGCATGACTGCTTATCATGCAAACCTTGAACTTTGTGTTTGGTCTAGATTTAGATTAAAATATATATTATTATAAACTTTTAAGAGAGCTGGGATAGGCTCCAGCCCGACCCAAGAATTGGAGTAGTAGAAGAAGATGGATGGATTAATGGACACACAAAAAAAATTATCTTTCCATCGTGATAGCATCACGGACAGTGACAAAGATATAGTCTGAATCTTTTTAATGATCGTATTCATGACATAATTAACAAATGAATCATTGTTGGCCTATGAAAGGGACCAGGGACAAAAGTCATAGGCAATATGAACCATCAGTGGCCTCATATCAGTTTCTTTATACTGAACTCTGACAGAGAGACTTCAAGAACCGGAATTGTAGGTACTTGCTCCGTTATGATGCATTGGGAAATGCATTTGATTTGACTAACCCTGCTGTACACTGGCTTTATAAGCCATCACATTGCACATGCTTTAGTACACAGTAACTCACAACTACAGATCTCTCTGTATGTTTTAAAAAAATAAAGATATTCACCTGTGTCTTGCTTAAACCAAACCTGTTTACAGTCAGCAGAAGGTAAAACTTCTGGGAGGTTTAGTAGCTTTTATCCATTGATTATTGTTCAGTACTAATCCAATGTAAGTGGCCATCAGTGCAATCCTTTGACATTATAGTTACATTAAAATCCTGATAATAATAATAATAATAATAATAATAATAATATGAATAATATGAATACATTTTATTTATGGTCAATGGAGCTGTTTAAGAACAGCTCCATTGACCGTTAAATCTACAGATAGACTGCCACCTGCTGGCAGTAAAAAAATAACATCTCAAATGTTTTCTGTTCATTTTCATACTTTGTAGCAAAAACAAAACTATTCTGGCTTTATAAAATGTACCACAATCAGTTTAAATGTAATTATTTGAATTAACGGCAGATTTTTTTTTCTTCAGATCATGTAGGAATGAACTAGTAATTTGCATTTCAAATTGTTGTATTCAGTTGTTTACAAAAGGTGTGTGCATTATTCCATCCTTACACTTGTATTCTCCAGTGTCATTCACGTTTTCAATCTCTTGTCCCAACTCCTGTCAGGTTGGCAAAATCTGTGTGGAAAACTGCCAGCAGTTCGATGGCTTCAGTGTCATATACCGACTTGAGGTGCCAGATAAGAACATGTCTGCTGACTCACAGGCCTGCTACACAGCCATAAGCATCACCCAATCCCCAAACTGGAAGTGGGGACATCTGTATGTGAATGACTCTGAGGCACTGCGCAAACCCGAGTGCCAGGACTTGCAGTACCTTGTTATTGCTCAGGAGGGAAACGAACAGCTGGAGGCGAGCACTCAGATCCACATCAAAATAGATGGCACAGGTAGGTACTACTTCACAGCAAGCACACATGCAGACTATTTTCAAGCATGTTACCCCGATCTCTAGTGTCCTTTAAAGATTTGGTAATGTGCTCTTTTGGCTTTGCTGTACGTAGCAATCAAAGCTGGTCAGAAGAGCCAGCAGGTCCTGTCCTGTGCAGAGAACAGGCAGCGAACAGATTGTGAGTCTACCCGAGGCCTGGGGGCAACAACCGGCAGATGCCAGTGGAGGCAGGGCACTGAGAAAGGTACTTTATATTTCATAAAGACAAACTTTTTTTCTCCTTAACTTGTAACTTTTTAACATTACTGAATGATTATGAGACCTTGGGGGAAGTTCACTAGAACCAGATGAGTACATGTTTTCTTCAGTGTAAGTAATGAAACAAATTAAAGGGCTAAAGGGCCGAATACTGCATGTGTATCCTTTTCAGTAAGATCATTTTGCTACAGGAAGTGGCAAAACATGGTCCTAATTTGGCTGAAAAACAAGTGTGACTAACACCCTACTGTTGCTAAAGCAAGCCAACACTGAGGTGCAGGCTGCTGTTAAAACCGTTGCATGTTGCAGTGTTAAGGACACATGCAGTCAGGTTAAGGCAACTTTTGAATGGGTTTTTGAATGCAAAGTACTTGCAGTTTGGTTACCAGTCTTGGCTGTTTTCCCCCTTGTTTCCTGCTGAGGTTTCTTTCTTTTCTTGTGTTCATATTCCAGGAATAACTGAAAATTATTCAACATGCTCCCCTGACCTGCAGACATGCCCAGATAGTGTTTGTGATGCAGTGGAAAGTAAAGATCCTTCAATCTGCCCGCAAGACTGCACAAGTATGCTTTCCCTTTTAACACACATTCAGTGTATAACAGCGAGAATAAGGACATTCTGCTTTATGTAGACTGTGCTCACGCTGGATTTGTCTCTGCAGAGGAGCCCGTTATTGGAGGCCATGAACGAGGCTTGAGTGGGAACGGGATTAAGGCCTGCTATGGAACCTGCTACTGCTTCACAGAAAGATGCTTCTGTGAGAAGGATGACATTGAGCGTGAGTTTCCCTAAACCACACAGAACTGCTGCTGATTAACTCACTCCGTTTTAACTCTGAATCAGCAAAGCACTGAGTGCTTCTTTCTTTAAAACTGTGCAACATACTCTCTTCCAGAGACGCTATGTGATGAAATGTGTAAGACCGTCATTGCCACAGCTCTTCTCCTCTCCTTCATCGTGTCCATCCTCCTGTCCTCATACTTCATCCGCCGATACCACAAGAACTCGCCAAAGCCCCCGATAGCATCTGCTGAGATGACTTTCCGTCGGCCAGCTCAAGCCTATCCCATTAGCTTCCCTGCCAACAATGTCCGCCGGGGCTCGCAGGAATCAATTGAGACCGAAACCTTTAAAATACCTGTAAGGTTCTTCCAGCACTTTCATCTCCTGTGTCTCATATATTGAATCTTTTGAGAAGTACAAACCGTCATTGCCTTGTCTCAACAGGAGGATCCAAAGTGGGAGTTTCCTCGTAAAAACCTTGTGCTTGGCAAGACGCTGGGAGAAGGAGAGTTTGGGAAAGTTGTCAAGGCAACAGCATTCAGGCTGAAAGGAAAAGCTGGATACACCACTGTGGCTGTGAAAATGCTTAAAGGTAAAAGTACCCAGGCAAAGGCCAGACAAGCCTAGCAGCACTTGTGATATATGAGGAGTGAATGTCTGAAGAGGTGAGTGGTTTCATCATTATGATCCCCCCTCTTTTCCTCCGTGACAGAAAACGCCTCTCACAGCGAGCTGCGTGACCTGCTGTCAGAATTCACTCTGCTGAAGCAAGTCAACCACCCGCACGTCATAAAGATGTACGGAGCTTGCAGCCAGGATGGTAAGACCTCCGTCTTCTTGCCATCCCATCCCAGAACATGCGTGTTGCACATTGAGTCTAAGAGCCCTGCTTCTCTGAATAGGTCCATTGTATCTCATCGTCGAGTATGCCAAGTATGGGTCACTCCGTAATTTCCTTCGTGAGAGTCGGAAAGTTGGCCCGAGCTATATGGGCAGGGATGCCAACCGAAACTCAAGCTACCTGGAGAACCCAGACGACAGGGCTCTCACCATGGGTGACCTGATCTCCTTTGCCTGGCAGATTTCCAGAGGCATGCAGTACCTGGCAGAAATGAAGGTATAAGGCCAAGCTGGTGTTTTTCTTTGTAAAATATTTGAACAATTCAGTGGAAGATTCATTGTAAGAAGCTTAAATGTCTGTTAAAGAAAAATGTGAGGCACTTTAAATGAGTGTGCTGGTCCAACAGCTTGTCCACAGGGACCTTGCAGCACGAAATGTCCTTGTTGCTGAAGGGCGGAAGATGAAGATCTCTGACTTTGGCCTGTCCAGAGACGTGTATGAAGAGGACTCATATGTTAAAAGAAGCAAGGTAGACAAAATAATAGAGAAGAGTAGTCATGATACAGGTACGTATACTGACATAGTCACTCAGCAGCATCTCTCTGTATTTTTCAGGGCCGTATACCGGTTAAGTGGATGGCAATAGAGTCTTTGTTTGACCACATTTACACAACACAAAGTGACGTGTGAGTATAATTACGTCTTAAAGGAAATATTCTGACATTTTGGACAACAATAAGACAATAAAGCCCATGAATTAATCAGCATGCTTTTTTTTTGGGCAAGAACGCAATTAAGGGTGTTTTCCATTTGCAAAAAAACCCCAAGTCTCACTCTTATCTGTTCATAGAAATATTCTTAGGACCTTCTGTATTTTATTCCAGCTGGTCCTTCGGTGTGCTGCTGTGGGAGATTGTCACTCTGGGAGGAAATCCATACCCAGGTATCGCTCCCGAGCGCCTATTTAACCTCCTCAAGACTGGCTACAGGATGGAGAGACCAGAGAACTGCACGGAGGAAATGTGAGCTCTATTCTGTCACTTTATCATATCTACTTTAGCATCTCCTCATTACCATTGAGTGTTATAACTCCCCTGCACCACATTCGGGGGGAAATGACTCAGCTGGGAGGATTAAATGATACTCACTGTATTTCACCCACTTGAACCGTGCTCCTCTTTTCCAGGTATAACCTCATGCTCCGATGCTGGAAGCAAGAACCGGACAAGAGGCAGACGTTTGCAGACATCAGCAAAGAACTGGAGAAGATGATGGTGAAAAGTCGGGTATGTTGAAGCTTTAAAATACCTTGTAGTGCTTTATTCATTTCTCTCCCCGGCAAGGAAGCAGGGGAGCTATAAATCAGCCTCTTTCTGTGTGTTACTGGCGCGATTTTGACAACACTTCAGTGAAGATCTGACAGATACAAGTTTGAGGGGTTTTCCTTTCAGATTTGGAGCAAGTCTAAAATAAGCAGTGTATCGTTTTTTAAGGACAGCATGTGCTTTGTCCAGCACGCACACAGACACATGCTGTGTTATGTTGTATGAACTGTCACTCTCCCCAAATCTCCTAAGATACCATAATTAGTGTTTGAAGAGCAATCCTAAATGTGGCCTTGGGCAGTGTAATCACAGAGCATGCCAGTCAGGCTCCTGCTGCAGAAGTGAGGCTAAATATAGAGCGTTTGAGCAGATGGGAATGCAGGCATCCTATAACGCAGCGGGCTCGTTCTTCACTGTTATCAATACCAGATAATGAGCAAGACTCTGGATGTGGTAAAGAGAACAATTTGGCAGAAATGTCTGCTGGAGCTTGCAGTCAGTGCACGGGTCACTCGTCCGACCTTTGCATGCTACAATCCCCCTCCTCCTTAATCAGCCTAATCACACCCTCATCTGCTCTTGTCAGGATTACCTGGATCTGGCGGCGTCCACTCCAGCCGATGCCCTGCTGTACGACGACGCCCTCTCTGAAGAGGACACACCACTAGTGGACTGTAATAACGCCCCTCTCCCTCGAACCCTCCCCTCCACATGGATTGAAAACAAGCTCTATGGTAGAATCTCCCATGCATTTACTCGATTTTAGAAACAGGACACACTACACAAGCTCTCTTTTTTGGCAAGTTGTGATTGGCTTTTTTTTTTTTTTTTTTTTTCCCGTAGTCAAGTGTGTGTGACTGTGATCTAGGCATGCCTTTCGCTAATGCTGACATAGCTCCCATTTCATCGTAAATGAGAGGCTCAGCTTAAAAAAAAAAAAAAAAAAAAAAAAAGCTCCTGTGTCTTGACTTTTTCTTTGTTTTATTCGGACCTGCTTCTAATGTACACAAGCACTGACCAAAAATTGCTATATTTGTAAATATTGAATATAAATCTCCTTCATTCTTATTTATAATCCACTCCTCATACTCATGCTTCATCTGCATTTTTAATTTGTAAATAGTTTTGTTTGTTTCCCCCCCATTCATTTCCACATTGTCCTCATCTCGTCATTTATTTGCACTGGAGGAAACGGTGTGTAACATTTGAAACAGGTCCTCGCTGATTCAATCACTCATTGTGGTTTGAATTCCAGATTGTGATAAATTTCCTGTCTTTCTAATGTACATTAGCTCTTAATCCATTATGATGAACAGAGAAACAGTAAGGCTTTTGAATGCAACTCTCAGCATGTTGCATATTGCCCCGAGCGAAATGTAGGGGCAATAGTAACAATGCAGGCTTAATAAATGACAAAAAAAAAAAAGGAAAATAATAAATTATATTATCATTTATTCTGTGTCGCATATACAATACAAAGCCATAACTTTACACTTCTCAGAATCAGATCAGGATTTGTTTTGGAGAGTTTTGTTTGAGAACCTTACTGTCTGCACGCTGTTTTTCTTTCACTGAGTGCAGAAAAATGATGTGTTCTCATTTTTAGGCATGTCATACCCCAACTGGCCCGAGACGAGCCCGGTACTGCTCAACAGACATGATGCCACTAATCCGGTCTTTACAAGATATGCCAATGATAGTGTTTATGCAAACTGGATGGCTTTGCCTTCACCCGCAAAAGCTGTGGACAAGCTTGATAGCTAAAGACAGACCGACCCTGTAGAAAAGACGACTAAGTGGTATAGATGTGTATATTTCTGTAAGACTGTACATAAACGATCTGATGCTAAAGTTGGTTCCCTTTTATTTCTGTTGCACGGGTAAGCAACCTTTCCGACTGGGGTCTTTTTGCTGCGAAACCAGCTGGACCAACATAGACCATGCTTCACTCAGCTCTTCAGTATGTTAATTATTATTACCTCACTGGTTATGTCGGCCAAACTGTATCACTGCATGACTATTGTACCAGATTGTATGTCAGTGTCAATGTCTTTTAAGTGCCTGTGCTGCTTCTACAATAGCTTCCAAATGTTCATGTGTGACTTTGAAGTTTCAAGCCCAGGAATTAAAGGGGACGCCTTTACCATCACCTGTTGTAGAAAGCTGGGATTGAGTGGACAAAAATGAAATGCTGAACTTATTCTGAAAATTTAAAAAATAAAATAAAAAGTTTCTACTTTAGAGGATTGTGCTCCTCAAAATGTCAAAGACCCTTTATTTTGTGTTTCTCCCGCGAGATGTCTTGAAACTGGTCTCACCAAAGAAAAGTAAAGCAGACATGTTCAGTGAATGGGTTTTTCTTACTTTTGCTCTTGTTTTTTCACATTGAAAACATCATCTTTTGAATGCCACTCCAGTGAAAGGACACGAGGATTAATGTAGACTTAATGTTATAGCTCACATTGTCCTTCACT